>NC_064630.1:484984637-486321137 GCF_023864275.1 Schistocerca cancellata | reverse complement strand
AAATGATGATGGCGTCCTCTTGGGTAAAATATTCCGGAGGTAAAATAGCCCCCCATTCGGATCTCCTGGCGGGGACTACTCAAGAGGACGTCGTTATCAGGAGAAAGATAACTGGCGTTCTACGGATCGGAGCGTGGAATGTCAGATCCCTTAATCGGGCAGGTAGGTTAGAAAATTTAAAAAGGGAAATGGATAGGTTAAAGTTAAATATAGTGGGAATTAGTGAAGTTCGATGGCAGGAAGAACAAAACTTTTGGTCAGGTGAATACAGGTTTATAAATACAAAATCAAATAGGGGTAATGCAGGAGTAGGTTTAATAATGAATAGGAAAATAGGAGTGCCGGTAAGCTACTACAAACAGCATAGTGAACGCATTATTGTGGCCAAGATACACACGAAGCCCACGCCTACCACAGTAGTACAAGTTTATATGCCAACTAGCTCTGCAGATGACGAAGAAATTGAAGAAATGTATGATGAGATAAAAGAAATTATTCAGTTAGTGAAGGGAGACGAAAATTTAATAGTCATTAGCGACTGGAAACCGGTAGTAGGAAAAGGAAGAGAAGGAAACGTAGTAGGTGAATATGGAATGGGAGTAAGAAATGAAAGAGGAAGCCGCCTGGTAGAATTTTGCACGGAGCATTACTTAATCGTAGCTAACACTTGGTTCAAGAATCATAAACGAAGGTTGTATACATGGAAGAAGCCTGGAGATACTGGAAGGTCTCAGATAGATTATGTAATGGTAAGTCAGAGATTCAGGAACCAGGTTTTAAATTGTAAGACATTTCCAGGGGCATATGTGGCCTCTAACCACAATCTATTGGGTCAAATGCCTCTGAGCAGTATGGGACTTAACTTCTGAGGTCATCAGTCCCCTAGGACTTAGAACTACTTAAACCTAACTAACATAAGGACATCACACACACCCAGGCCCGAGGCAGGATTTGAACCTGCGGACGTAATGGTCGCGAGGCTCCAGACTGTCAATCTATTGGTTATGAACTGTATATTAAAACTGAAGAAACTGCAAAAAGGTGGGAATATCAGGAGATGGGACCTGGATAAACTGAAAGAACCAGAGGTAGTAGAGAGCTTCAAGGAGAGCATTAGGGAACAAGTGACAAGAATGGAGAAATGAAATACAGTAGAAGAAGAATGGGTAGCTTTGAAGGTAGCAGAGGATCAAGTAGGTAAAAAGACGGGGGCTAATAGAAATCCTTGGGTAACAGAAGAGATACTGAATTTAATTGATGAAAGGAGAAAATATAAAAATGCAGTAAATGAAGCAGGCAAAAAGGAATACAAACGTCTCAAAAATGAGACGTTTGTAAAAATGGCTAAGCAGGGATGGCTAGAGGATAAATGTAAGTATGTAAAGGCGTATATTACTAGGGGTAAGATAGATACTGCCTACAGGAAAATTAAAGAGACCTTTCGAGAAAAGAGAACCACTTGCGTGAATATCAAGAGCTCAGAAGGAAACTCAGTTCTAAGCAAAGAAGGGAAAGCATAAAGGTGGAGGGAGTATATAGAGGGTCTATACAAGGGTGATGTTCTTGAGGACAATGTTATGGAAATGCAAGAGAATGTAGATGTAGCTGAAATAGGAGATACGATACTGCGTGAAGAGTTTGACAGAGCACTGATAGACCTAAGTCGAAACAAGGCCCAGGGAGTAGACAACATTCCATTAGACAGACTGACAGCCTTGGGAGAGTCCGGCCTAACAAAACTCTACCATCTAGTAAGAAAGATGTATGAGACAAGCGAAATACCCTCAGACTTCATGAAGAATATAATAATTCCAATTCCAAAGAAACCAGGTGTTGACAGATTACCGAAGTATCAGGTTAGTAAGTCACGGCTGCAAAGTACTAACACGATTTCTTTACAGACGAATGGAAAAATCGGTAGAAGCCGACCTCGGGGAAGATCAGTTTGGATTCCGTAGAATGGTTGAAACACGTGAGGCAATACTGAACCTACGTCTTATCTTAGAAGATAGATTAAGGAAGGGTAAAGCTATGTTTCTAGCCTTTGTAGACTTAGAGAAAGCATTTGACAACGTTGACTGGAATACTCTCTTTCAAATTCTGAAGGTGGCAGGGGTAAAATACAGGGAGCGAAAGGCTATTTACAATTTGTACAGAAACCAGATGGCAGTTACAGGAGTCGAGGGACACAAAAGGGAAGCAGTGGTTGGGAAGGAAGTGAGACAGGGTTGTAGCCTATCCCCGATGTTATTCAATCTGTATGTTGAGCAAGCAGTACAGGAAACAAAAGAAAAATTTGGAGTAGGAATTAAAGTCCATGGAGAAGAAATAAAAACCTTTAGGTTCGCCGATGACATTGTAATTCTGTCAGAGACAGCAAAGGACCTGGAAGAGGAGCTGAACTAAATAGACAGTGTCTTGAAAGTTGGATATAAGATGAACATCAACAAAAGCCATACGAGGATAATGGAATGTATTCGAATTAAATCGGGTGATGCTGCGGAAATCAGATTAGGAAATGAGACGCTTAAAGTATTAAATGCGTTTTGCTATTTGGGGAGCAAAATAACTGATGATGGTCGAAGTAGAGAGGATATAAAATGTAGACTGGCAATGGCAAGGAAAGCGTTTCTGAAGAAGAGAAATTTGTTAACATCGAGTATAGATTTAAGTGTCAGGAAGTCGTTTCTGAAAGTATTTGTATGAAGTGTAGCCGTGTATGGAAGTGAAACATGGATGATAAATAGTTTAGACAAGAAGAGAATAGAAGTTTTCGAAATGTGGTGCTACAGAAGAATGCTGAAGATTAGATGGGTAGATCACATAACTAATGAAGAGGTGTTGAATAGAATTGAAGAGAAATTTGGGCACAACTTGACTAGAAAAATGGATCGGTTGGTAGGGCATATTCTGAGGCATCAAGAGATCACCAATTTAGTATTGGAGGAAAGCGTGGAGAGTAAAATTCGTAGAGGTAGACCAAGAGATGAATACACTAAATAGATTCAGAAGAATGTAGGTTGCAGTAGATACTGGGAGATGATGAAGCTTGCACAGGATAGAGTAGCATGGAGAGCTGCATCAAACCAGTCTCTGGACTGAAGACCACAAGAACAATGTGAACAAATTAATATTATCATCAAAACATATCATACGTTCTGTTGCTGTTATTAAGATCAAAATCTAGGCGCATGCTTTACGATAGAAGTTGTGATCACATGAAATTACATTTGGTGAGGTGTGGGTGGGGAAAGAAGAATGTAATAAACTATGACTCTCCCTAGCACCTACAGTCCAACTAGCACCCATGTATCTTTCATAATCCTCCTTTCTCTCATTATAAGTAGTTTCGGAGATCTGTTCGCAGGGGACATCGAACATAAAAGTATTCGCCAACGCACTTCAGACGGCGTCATTGACGCAAACCGTCAACGGAATGGAACGGGACGGAACATCATCTTCAAGAATTCTCGAAAATAAAGATTTACTTTGACGTTCGTGGGAGGAGACTGGCGTCTTCCATAATCGTCGTAAGATAATATACTCATGGTGTACTCACTCGTGTTACGGTAGTGGATTTGGTATTTCTGTGTCTTCTTAATCTTTGTTTTAATGTTTGCTTTACTCTCGTGACAGATTGTGAATATTCAGTAACGGATATTTTTCGTATGTCTTTTTCCATAATAGAGATCATATATCAGAAATCGAAAATGATTTAGATTTACAACACCTGGGTGAAGAGCGAAACCTACTCTATACACAAACAAAAAGATAATCAGACGAAGCAATTTTCACAAAAAAGCCTTCTTTTAACAGTAAAATATTCAGTTGCATTGAAGGAGAAAAATATAGATTTTGGATCTTATTTGGGACATACAATGAAAACAGAACGTCAAGAATAAAATAAAAAGTCTTTTTTTAGTCATCTGTCTTGAGTAGTTCGATGCGGCCCACTACGATTTTCTCTCCTGTGTCAACCTCTTCATCTCAGAGTAGTTCCTGCACCCTATGTCGTCAATTATTTGAATTCCAATTACTGTCTTCCCCTGAAGTTTTTATCCTCCACACTTCCCTCTATTACTATCGACGTTATTCACTGACGTCTTAATACTCGTCCCGTCATTTTGTTCCTTCTTCTTGTCAATGTTTTCAACATGTTCCTACCTTCGCCGATTCTCCGGAGAAACCCTTCAATCCTTTTATCAGTCCACCTTATTTTCAACATCATTTTGTAGCAACACGTCTCCTACGATTCTATTCTCTTCTTTTCCCGTTAACTCACAGTCCATGATTTACCACCGTACAATGTTGTAATCCAAAGGTGCATTCTCAGAAATTTCTACCTACTATTAAAGTGAATATTTGATACTAGCAGACTTCTCTTGGCCAGGATGCTCTCCTTGCCATTGCTAATTTATTTTTTACGTCCTCCTTGCTTCGTTCGTCACTTATTATTTTGCGTCCAAGGTAGATAAATTACGTAACTTCGTCGTCCCCAATTTTGATGTTAAGTTTATGGCTAACTTCATTACTTTCTACTTTCTTCTCTCAATCCACGTTCTATACTTATTAAACTGTTTATTCCACTCAACGCGTGCTGTAATTCTTCTTCACTTTCACTGAAGGTAGCAATGTTATCTACGAATATTATCGCTGATATCCTTCCATTCTTGAACCTTCCTTTTATTTCCTTCATTGCTTTTTTCTATGCATAAACTGGATAGTAGGGACGAAAGACTGCACCTCTGTCTCAAACACTTTCTGATAAAAGCATTCCTTTCTTGGTTTTCCACTGTTGTTGCCTCTTGGTTCTTTACAGAATTTCGAACATACAGCAGCATATTACATTGCTGAACGCATTTTCCAGGTCGATAAATCTTATGATTGTGTCTTGATTTTTCTTAGATCTTGCAACCATTAACAATCGCAACATATGAGCTACCTCTCTGGTGTCCTTAACTATCTGAAAGCCGAATTGACTGCCATTCTGCTGTGTATGCGCAACTTATCACTGATACCCTTTCACCTTGAATTTTAATTCCACTCTTGAACCTTATTTTTATTTCCGTCAGCGTTTCTTCGATGTATAGATTGAACAGCAGGGCCGAAAGACTATATCCTTGCCTTACACTGTTTTTTATCCGAGCGCTTAGTCCTTGATCTTCCACTGTCATTGTTCCCGCTGGTTCCTGTGCATATTGCAACTTACCCGTCTTTCCCTATAGCTTATCCCTATTTTCCTCAGAATTTTGAACGTCTTGTAGTATTTGTCACTGTCGAACGCTTTTTCCAGGTCGACAAATCCTACGAACGTGGCTTGATTTTTCTTTAGTCCTGCTCCCATTATGAACCGCAACGTCAGAACTCTCTGGTGCCTTTACTTTTATTAAAGCCAACCTGATCATTTAACACGTCTTCAATTTTCTTTTCCATTCTTCTCTACATCATTCTTTTTTAGCAACTTGGATGCATGAGCTGTTAAGCTGATTGTGTGATAATTCTCGCACTTGTCTACTCTTGCAATCTTCGGAATTGCGTGGATGATATTTTTCCCATAGTCACAGGGTATACCGCCAGACTCATATTCTACAACCAACATTAGTAGTCACTTCGTTGTCACTTCCTCCAATGATTTAAGAAATTCTGATGGAATGTTATCCATCCCTTCTGCCTTATTCGATCTTAAATCTTCCAAGGTTTTTTAAATTCTGATTCTAATACTGGATCCCCTATGTCTTCCATATCGACTACTGTTTTTTCCTCTATCACGTCATCAGATAACTCTCCCCCGTCATAGAGGCTATCAATGTACTCGTTCCACCTACTAGCTCTCTCCTCTGCATTTAACGGTGGAATTCCCATTGCATCCTTAACTGTCCCACCCTTGCTTTTAATTTCACCGAATGTTATTTTATCTTTTCCATGTGCTGAGTCAGTCCTTCCGATAATAAATTCCTTTTCGATTTATTCGCATTTTTCATGCAGCCATTTCGCTTTAGCTCCCCTGCACTTCCTATTTATTTCATTCCTAAGCAACTTGTATTTCTGTGTTCGTGAAAGTCTCTGAATAGTTTTGTACTTACTTTTTTCATAGAGCAGCTGAAGTATTTCTTCTGTTAGCCATTGTTTCTTCGCAGTTACCTTCCTTGTGCCTATGTTTTCCTTTCCAACTTCCGTGATTTCCCTTTTTAAGGATGTCCATTCCTCTTCATCTGACCGGCCTACTGAGATATTCCTTATCGCAGTATCTACAGCCTTAGAGAACTTCAAGCGTATCTCTCCATTCCTTAGTACTTCCGGATCCCACTTCTTTGCGCATTGATTCTTCCTGACTAATCTCTTAAGCTCCAGCGTACTCTTCATCACTACTAAATTGTAATCTGAGTCTTTACCTGTTCCTGGGTACACCTTACAACCCAATATCTAATTTCGGAATCTTTTCTCGACCATAATGTAATCTAACTGAAATATTCCCGTACCTCCCGGCCTTTTCCAAGTATAGCATCTCCTCTTGTGATTCTTGAACAGAATATTCGCTATTATTAGCATATTTTTTTTTTTTTTTTTTTTGCAGGACGTAATTAGTTCAAATGGTTCAAATGGCTCTGAGCACTATGGGACTTAACATCTGAAGTCATCAGTCCCCTAGAACTTAGAACTACTTAAACCTAACTAACCTAAGGACATCATACACATCCATGCCCGAGGCAGGATTCGAACCTGCGACCGTAGCAGTCCCGCGGTTCCGGACTGCGCGCCTAGAACCACTAGACCACCTAATACATCTGCATCTACCTCTAAGTGGCTATTATACAATCCACAATTAACTGCCTGGCAGACAGAGTCTTTCGTCGCCATTGTCGATGATTTTGCACCAAATTTAAGAAGTGACTGGGTTTGAACCCCGAGCCCAAGTCGTTTTGATTTCTAGTCACAGACGGCACCGCTCCTTCTTCTGCTTGAGTATTTCTTCGTTGTTTTTCTTCAGCAGGTCTGTGAGGATGTCGCACTACGTTCCTCAAATTCCATCGATGAAATCTTCACTTAGGTTTTTTTCTATTCTTTTCTTTTTTGTTTTAATTACAGAGGGCGGCCAGTCAGCTGATCGAGCACGCTGAGTTAGTGTGTCTGCACAAGTCTGTTGCGGCTTTCTCTCTGATTTTGTATCTACATATTTTCTTGATCAAATAAATGTTGATTTTTTTAAAATATTTGTATGACAAATTTATTCTTTTACTTCTGAGCATCATGGAAAATTCACCGTACTGTCTTTGACAATAACATCCGTCATTAATTTTGCTGTGGCTGTTGATTAAAATTGATACCATTATCAGGTCCTTTAGCAATTTCCGTGGCGATTAATTTACGCACTTTACCTCTCCAGTTATGTATATTCTGACTTTTTGTAACTTGGGTCGCATATCACAATCTCTGGGCTACTCAATACGATTTTGACGTTCCACTATTGCTTTTGTTCCTTCACGTTCTGTTGACATCCAATGTGAAACCAACTTACGACAGCAGAGCTGCTACAGCTCGCGTATTACCCATCTCTTTATCTGTTTGAAGGATTTCCAATACTTTTTCAGCAAACTTGCTCGTATTCGCAAATATATTCGGATATCATAGTAAGTAGCTGTTCATCTTGCAGGTAGCTTTACTGGTGCTCTATTGAAGGGCGCCGGGTTCGATTCCCGGCCTGGTTGGGGATTTTCTTCGTTCGAAACTGGATGTATTCCAAAATTACAATTCGCACATTTCTTTTCTGATAGCATTGTCCATCGGATAACTTTACCTGCGATAAATACTGTATCTAACAGGGAGAGTTATTAAGTGCAGGGGAGTGCACTACAATGAGTAAATATGGTGTTAAGCCAGTTCTTCACAATATTCTTCCTTCCAGGAGTGCTAATGATGCCAGGTGTGCAGGGTAGTTCGGTGAAGATTGGACGGTAAAAGAGGAGTATTTCGGAAGTAAAGCCGTAAATGTCTTCCTGCGAAAAGACACAGCTCCCGGGTTCGAGTACCGTACCGTCACAATTTTTAATCCGCCAGGAACACCATGCATAAATGATCTAGTGCATAACGTTGAAAGTTCCATGACACTTTTCGAGGATAGTGCTGTTGTGTACAGAGAATCGCAACGCTAGAAAATTGTAGCGAAATGTAGGAAGATCTTCAGAGGATCGAAGATTGATGCAGAGATTGCAGTATAACATAAAATCATGCATTGTGCATAAATAGCCAGAAAAACTTGTCGTATGATTACACGATTGCGGAACAATCACAGGAGTCATAAAATACACGGTTCAAAAGAATTAGGGGAACACGTTTATCAAATGTATTTTGATACAGGCGGTCTTATTGCATGGCTTCAGATCTTCGCTTTCATTGTAGGTAACAATCAAATAATTCGCCGTCTACTGACTGTGCTGTGCACTACAGTGTGAAGTGAACCCTCAGAAGGACGTAAACGCCGGTGTACCAGTGTTTTCTAGTTAGGTACACAGATGGCGGTTGACATTTGTGGACCCTGTATTCAACGAAGCACGTGCAATTTTTTTTTTTTTTTTGTGGTTTTAGGGCGCACAACTTCAATGGTCATTAGCGCACTGACGACGTTAAGAATGCACCGCGAGGCACAAGTTTAAAACAACAACTAAAAGGGAAAACACGATAAAAGACAGACTGACAGGCATAGGATTAAAAAACAGCATCATCAAATGTCCTTAGTGAGGTTTGTCAAATTGATAAAACGAAGAACACGAGCAGCTGCTCGTGGGTCATCCGCTAAAACGGCATCTAAAGTACATGGCAGGTTAAGATCGAGACGCAGTGCGTTAAAATCCGGACACGACATTAAAATGTGGCGGACCGTCAGCAATTGCCCACAGGGGCAAAACGGCGCCGGCGCAGCCGTCAGCAGATGGCGATGGCTGAACCGGCAGTGTCCAATTCTTAACCGGGCCAAAACTACCTCCTCCCGCCGAGAAGGGCGTGAGGAGGACGACCAAGCCACGGGAAGAGGTTTCAAGGCCCCTTACAAGGGCAGCCCAATCGGCATGCCACAGCGATAAAATGCGCCGACAAATAACCCTGCTAAAATCTGACGAAGGGACACAACAAGAAGCTGTCCGAGGCTGGAGGACCGCAGCCTTGGCCGCGGCATCTGCAGCTTCGATCCCAGGGATACCGACATGGCCAGGGACTCACATAAAGCTAACCGGAGAACCGACGTCCACCAGCTGCTGAAGAGAGCGTTGGATCCGGTGTACGAAAGAGTGAACCGGGTACGGATCACTGAGGCTCTGGATGGCGCTCAGGGAGTCGGAGCAGATGACATAAGCAGAATGTCGGTGGCGGCAGATGTAAAGAACAGCCTGGTAGAGGGCAAAGAGCTCAGCTGTGAAGATCGAACAATGGCCATGGAGCCGGTATTTGAAACTTTGTGCCCCGACAATAAAAGAACACCCGACCCCGTCATTGGTCTTAGAGCCATCTGTATAAATGAAGGTCATATTGATGAACTTCGAACGAAGTTCCACAAAACGGGAGTGGTAGACCGAACCGGGGGTAACCTCTTTTGGGAGCGAGCTGAGGTCAAGGTGAACGCGAACCTGAGCCTGGAGCCAAGGTGGCGTGTGGCTCTCGCCCACTCGAAAGGTTGCAGGGAGTGAAAAATTAAGGTGTTGAAGGAGGCGACGAAAGCGAACTCCAGGGGGTAGCAGGGCAGAGACATACAACCCGTATTGACGGTCGAGAGAGTCGTCAAAAAAGGAACGATAAGACGGATGGTCGGGCATTGACAGTAGCCGACAGGCATACCGACAAAGCAGTATATCGCGCCGGTAGGTGAGTGGCAATTCGCCAGCGTCAGCATGAAGACTCTCTACGGGACTAGTACAAAACGCTCCGATCGCAAGTCGTAAACCCCGATGTTGTATGGAGTTGAGGCGGCGTAAGATGGATGGCCGTGCAGAGGAGTATACGAAGCTCCCATAATCCAGCTTGGAGCGGACGATCGACCGATATAGACGAAGTAGGACGGTTCGATCCGCTCCCCACGACATACCACTGAGAACACGGAGGACATTTAAAGAACGGGTACAACGGGCGGCCAAATATGACACATGTGGAGACCAGCTAAGTTTCCTGTCAAATGTAAGGCCTAAAAATTTGGTTGCCTCCACGATTGGGAGAGCAACGGGACCGAGTCGTAAGGACGGTGGGAGAAACTCTTTGTAGCGCCAGAAGTTAATACAGACCGTCTTCTCGGCAGAAAAACGGAAGCCATTGGCGACACTCCAGGAGTAAAGACGGTCAAGAGAACGCTGAAGACAGCGCTCCAGGACACGTGTACACTGCGCGCTGCAATAGATGGTAAAATCGTCCACGAAAAGGGAGCCTGATACATCAGCTGGGAGGCAATGCATTATTGGATTGATCGCGATGGCGAAGAGAGCGACGCTCAAAACTGAGCCCTGTGGCACCCCATTCTCCTGGCGAAAGGTGTCGGACAGGACAGAACCCACACGTACCCTGAACTGTCGGTCCATTAAAAAGGAACGAATAAAAAGAGGGAGGCGACCGCGAAGGCACCATGTATGCATGGTGCGGAGAATGCCCGCCCTCCAACAGGTGTCGTAAGCCTTCTCCAAATCAAATAACACAGCCGCGGTCGGGCGCTTCCGCAAGAAGTTATTCATAATGAAGGTCGACAAGGTAACCAGATGGTCAACAGCAGAGCGGCGCCTACGAAATCCACATTGTACATTGGTAAGTAGGCGTCGAGACTCGAGCAGCCAAACCAATCGAGAGTTAACCATTCGCTCCATCACTTTACAGACACAGCTGGTAAGCGAGATAGGTCGATAACTGGAAGGCAAGTGCTTGTCCTTCCCCGGCTTAGGAATCGGGACAACAATAGACTCGCGCCAGCATGCGGGAACATGTCCCTCAATCCAGATGCGATTGTATGTACGAAGAAGAAAACCTTTACCCGCAGGAGAAAGGTTCTTCAGCATCTGAATATGAATAGAATCAGGCCCTGGAGCGGAGGACCGTGATACGCCAAGTGCGTTTTCGAGTTACCGCATGGTGAATGTGGCATTATAACTTTCACGATTCGAGGAGCGGAAGTTAGGTGGCCTAGCCTCCTCTGCCTGTTTGCGGGGGAGGAAGGCAGGGTGGTAATGAGCGGAGCTCGAAACCTCTGCGAAAAAGCGGCCGAAGGCATTGGAGACATCCTCAGGGGCCACAAGGACGTCATTCGCGACCGTCAAGCCAGAAACTGGTGAGTGGACCTTAGTGCCAGATAGCCGGCGCAGGCTACCCCAGACAACAGAAGAAGGAGTAAAACTGTTGAAGGTGCTTGTGAAAGCAGCCCAGCTGGCTTTCTTGCTTTCTTTAATAATACGACGACACTGAGCACGTAATCGTTTATAATTGATACAATTCGCCACTGTAGGGTGGCGTTTAAAGGTGCGTAAAGCACGTCGACGAGCACGTAAAGCGTCTCTACATGCTGCGGTCCACCAGGGGACCGGTACGCGACGTGGAGAAGAAGTAGGGTGAGGGATGGAATATTCAGCAGCAGCGAGAATGACTTCCGTGAGGTGTGCGACCTGACGATCGCAGCTTGGGAAGGTTTGATCCTGAAAGGTCGCCCTGGAAGAGAAGAGCCCCCAGTCTGCCTTGGAGATGGTCCAACTAGAGGAGCACGGAGAGGGGGTATGCTGCAGGAGATGGATAACACACGGGAAGTGGTCGCTCGAATATGTATCAGCAAGTGCATACCACTCAAACCGGCGTGCAAGTTGGGGAGTACATATAGAGAGGTCTAAATGGGAATAGGTGTGAGATGTGTCCGAAAGAAAAGTAGGGGCGCCAGTATTGAGGCAGACAAGATTGAGCTGGTTGAAAAGGTCTGCTAACAAGGAGCCCCTCGGGCAGGTTGCTGGAGAGCCCCAAAGGGGATGGTGGGCATTGAAGTCTCCAGTTAACAAAAATGGTGCAGGTAGCTGAACAATAAGTTGCATCATGTCTGCCCTGGTAACGGCAGATGACGATGGAGTGTAAACGGTACAAATGGAAAACGTAAAAGTGGGGAGAGTAATGCGGATGGCAACTGCCTGCAGGCCGGTGTGCAACGTGATGGGATCGTAGTAAATATCATCCCGGACCAGCAACATAACCCCTCCATGAGCTGGGATACCTACCACAGGGGGTAGGTCAAAACGCACAGAGGTGTAGTGTGCCAAGGCAATTTGATCGCATGGGCGTAGCTTCGTTTCCTGGAGGGCTACGACGAGCGGACGGTGCAAGCGGAGCAGCAACTTCAAGTCCTCTCGGTTGGAGCGAATGCTGCGAATATTCCAGTGAATAAGTGCCATCGTAAGAAAAGGAAGATGAAAGAAGGGGTCACCTCGAAGGCCGCTGAGGGCCTGGCTTCGAACGAGCACTGCCGCCGCTATCAGTAGGCGGACAGTCATCGTCCATTGGGTCCATAGGTTCATCGGCCATCTTGGGAGGATGGCCGGGAGGGGGAGCTTCCTCCGCCGGTGAACGGCCAGATGTTCGGCTACCAGCGGTGCGGCCAGGCGAAACGGATGACGGCCTGGGGCGGCAACCGCTGGGTGGCGCAGGAGAAGAAATGCGCCGTGGCGGAGAAGGAGAACTGTGCTTCCTATGAGCCTTCTTGGAGCCGTGCGGTTAAAGGCGCTGCAGTCTGGAACCGCAAGACCGCTACGGTCGCAGGTTCGAATCCTGCCTCGGGCATGGATGTTTGTGATGTCCTTTGGTTAGTTAGGTTTAACTAGTTCTAAGTTCTAGGGGACTCATGACCTCAGTCAGCCTTGAGTCCCATAGTGCTCAGAGCCATTTGAACCATTTTTTTGAGCCTTCTTGGAAGGACGTTTGGTGGAAGTACCGGTCGAAGGCTGGGAGGTTGAGGTACGTAGGAAGTCGGTACGGGATGGTTCCTTCTTGAAGGCCCGTGCATCTGACTTCGGGGTCTTCGTCTTAGCAGAAGCTGATGAAGGGGCTGGTGTCTGTGGGGTGATGGGAGGAAGAGGAGACGTCGACCGCGCGATCTTAGCACTGGCCGAACGGACGATGTTGGTGCTGAAGGTCAGATCGCATGTCTGGGTTGCCACCTCCCTAGTAGTCCGAGGAGAGGCGAGGACAGTACTGTATTTCCCCGCTGGGAGCAGCGCGGGCTTCCTACTAGCCAATCGCTTGCGAGCAGCCGAGGTGGACACTTTCTCTTTGACCCGAATTTCTTGGATACAGCGTTCTTCCTTATAGACAGGACAGTCGCGGGAGGATGCGGCATGGTCACCCTGACAGTTCACACAACGAGTAGACTGAGGTGGACAGTCACCCTCATGGGCATCCCTGCCACAAGTGACACATTTAGCCGCATTGGAACAAGACTGTCGAGTGTGATTGAAACGCTGACACCGGTAGCAGCGCGTAGGTGTCGGGACATAGGGGCGAACAGAAATAACCTCGTAGCCCGCCTTGATGCGCGATGGCAGCTTAACACTATCGAAGGTCAAGAAAAGTGTCCGGGTCGGTACAAGGTCATTGTTGACCTTTTTCATGACCCTATGGACAGCTGCCACGCCCTGCTCAGCGAGGAAAGATTGAATCTCCTCGTCAGTCAATCCGTCGAGGGAGCTAGTATAGACTACACAACGAGACGAATTCAGAGTTCGGTGGGCCTCCACCCGGACAGGGAACGTGTACAGGAGTGTGGCCCGAAGCAGTTTTTGTGCCTGAAAGGCACTCTCAGTTTCTAGTAATAAGGTACCGTTACGCAACCTGGTACAAGATTTGACAGATCCGGCTATGGCATCTACGCCCTTCTGGATAACGAAAGGGTTGACAGAGGAAAAATCCTTTCCGTCTTCAGATCGAGAAACGACGTGGAACTGTGGGGCAGGCGGTAGTACTTTTGTCACTGGTGGCTGGTCACGTTTCCATTTTTGGGCAGAAGTCGAGAGAGATGGAGTGGAATCCATTGCGGAGGAATCCCCCATGATTGCCAGCGTCTCCGATGGCGCGCTCCTTCCTTGTGGGGACCCTCTCAGAGGGCACTCCCGCCTTAGGTGAATGTTTACACCTCAGGTCACACCTCCCGAGAAACAGACGGAGGGACCAATCGGCATGGTCAGAAGGTATCAGCTCAGGCAATCACTCCTCCCCGGGCCTGGCCTTTACCAGGGGGTACGCGCGTGCCTTACATGTCTACCCAGGGCGGGGACTTACGCGTTACCCCGTCACCGGCTACGCGTGCGAACGCGTGGGTCGGCCTTCAGGCACGCATAGGGAGGAAGGAAGAAGAGGAAAAAGAAGAGAGAGAGGGAGAAAGAGGAAAGACTGTCTCAAACGCCGAGGCGGAGACCAGAGAAGGCAAGGAGAAGAAGGCAATGAGAAGAAGGCAATGAGAAGGCAAGGAGAAGAAGGCAATGAGAAGGCAAGTAGAAGAAGGCAATGAGAAGGCAAGGAGAAGAAGGCAATGAGAAGGCAAGGAGAAGAAGGCAATGAGAAGGCAAGGAGGAGAAGTCAAGGAAAAGAATAAGGAAGACAGTGAGGTGGAGAAGAGCAAAGAAAGGAACCAACCAAAGGAAGGAAGAAACGAGAATTAAAAAACCAAAAAGACCACAATTATAGGTCGTGGAACCGTCCGTCTCCGGACGCAGGCGCTAACTACCCCCGTGAGGGGGATGGACTCCTTTTAGTCGCCTCTTACGACAGGCAGGAATACCTCGGGCCTATTCTAATCCCCGGACCCGCAGGGGGAGCACGTGCAATGTGATACCTTAATGCAGTGCAAGATGCAAGGGCGGTTGGTTTGATCCAAAGTGGATGAATTTACGGTTGCGTTGCTGCAGATGCCAATGCCTCTCCAGGTGTCATCCATAGGTAGTGAACACGCTAATGGGACAAATGTCAGAACACAAGTAGAGTTGGACAAGGTTACCGATGTATTACAACCCCACGTGAAGACCGATATCTGGCCATCTCTGCGTTGCGGTGTCATACGGATACCACTAGAGCACTGCAAAACGATCTCAGAAAGGCCATTGGAGCCACTGTGTCCGAGCCTACCGTAATGAACAGGTTGCGACAAAGGACCACAAGACCCAGACGTCTTGTTCGAGTACACCGCCTCAAGCAACATCCTGGACCTCGCCTTCATTTCTGTCGACCCCTTCTCAAATGGTAGCCTCGTCATTGACGAAATGTGTTATCCACAAACGAGTCCAGACATCCTTTGACGCAAGATTATGGCCACGTTCGTGTGCATAGACCCGTGGTGAGCTGTACCTGCCAGATGTTGTCAAGGACATAGACAGCGGGAGGGCTTCAGTGTTCACAACCACACAGATCCATGGTTGCTTTAAGCCAGCCAGTACATCTAGCAGAGCCTGTTGGACCATGTGGAGGCTGTTGCATACGGTGGTGGCCTGTATTCCTACTAATGCCAGGGACTACGTGGCGGGCGTCAGTAGGGATGTTTTGCGAAGCCTGGACATTGAAGCAATGGAATGTTGGGCGCCGAGGCCCGACCTAAACCTCGTTGTGTATATGTGAATCGCACTTGACAGACATGTTCGCGGTCGCACTGTTCCGCCACAGGCTCTCCAAGTACTCTCATGGGGTCTCATTGAAGGATGAGCACAAATGTCACAGAATGACCTCCGTAGACTTTTAAGGAGCGCGCCTATATGTGCCAGGCAGTGATAAACGCACCCCGAGACCATACACGTTATTGAAGCTCTGTAAGTCCAATGAAAAGCACCCAGGAGGACGAGATGAACGATTTTTTCCACTTTGTTTTCTACACCTACCGGACATTTCAGTTCTTTTTATGTAAACAGCTGAGGATGTTATGATGACTTATGTACTTTATTTGTGAAAAATAAAGGTATAGTTTGGTAACCTACCTAGTCCTCAAATAATCGTCAGTGGAATGTGGAGTCATGTTCCCGTAATCAATAGGTCAAAAATCCGCCTCAGTTGCGAAATGTTACTGGTCTTTACCCAGGTTTCAGCTAGAGTAAACTAGCCTTCTTCAGAAGCATAAAATAAAATAATACATGCTCGAATAAGGCACAGTCAAACACAAAAAGCTAAAGTACAGTGGTACCATGTCAAGCTACGTTACTTAGCTGAGGAACAGCCCCGGCTAACCGACCGCTTTCCACGAAGTACGGCCGGGGCTGTTCCTCACCTAAGTAACGTAGCTTGACATTATATTTATAAATTTTACAGCGTTTTCTGGAACGTTCTTTCTTCCATTAATTTAGATATTGGCACGTAAGGTCCTTGATTTGTTATTGTGAACACCTGCAACCGGTTCATACTCTGTCACTCGTGTTTCATAAGCGAAATAGCAATTATGTTCTAACCCTCTGCAAACATCCAGAAGTGGGGTGAGTGATATCTGTTAAATTTTCTTAAAGTTTAGAGCTTATGTATCACTTTCTGACGTTCAATTTGCGTTTTAAATAAGCCGCACACTGTGTTTAAACATCGTATATACACTCACAAAATTACTGTTATTTAAAGTGTTTCTTGAGTAACATGTTTGAAGTTACAAGAATGTACCGCTTTTGTCTAGCAGATTTTCTAAAAGGTTTGTTGGTTTAAATAGCCCATGTGCCTGATGATTTTTGCTGACCGAGTAGCAGAGGTTATAGCTGATGTTGGCGCAATATGATTTTCGCATTCTTCTGTTTTTGACAATGTGCCATAAGAGTATTGCAAAGTTCAAATAAATAATGCATTGATGCTCGTTTCTTGCAAAAGAAATATATTGTCGTGGTTAAGAAAAACAACATGTGGGGATGTTATGTTAAGATATAAACTCGTTGAGCCCTATTTTAAAAGAAATGTGGTTTTCTTTGCTGTAATTTGCTTCCGATCACTGCGGCGCAAATCCTAATGAAATGATCACTGAACAAAAAAATCCATAAGCAGTATTAATAGTCTTTCGATAAAACTTCTGAAGGGACAGGCACAAATATGCTTAACGGAAGCACTTCTAAAAGGCTAGATGAAAACATAGAAAGACTTTATAAACAATAAAAATAACTTGGATGTCATGACTTGAAGTGCAGGAACGAGAAAGGAAGAAGTGAGAAAGTTTTCAGGGGACCGACGTTATCCCGTCCAGTTAGGCATCAGCTAAAAGACTTTCATGTTTCAAGAATGAGATTTTCACTCCGCAGCGGAGTGTGCACTGATATGAAACTTCCTGAGAGATTAAAACTGTGTGCCGGACCGAGTCTGGAACTCAGGACCTTTGTCTTTCGCTGCAAGTGTCCTGCCATTTTTTTTTTTTTTTTTTTTTTTTGGTTCGATACAGTTCGTTGCATTTGGTCGGGGCGGACGTCACAAGACATCCGTTCAAATTGATCGTTGGTTCCTTGACTCAGTTTTTTTTTATTACAGAGAGCACGCAGCCCTCTGACCGAACACGCTAAGCTACCGTGCCGGCATAAAAAACTGTGTGCCGGACCGTAATGTGTGCCCCGACCGGCACACGAACCCTGCATCTGAGCTACCCAAGCACGATTCACGACCGCTCGACACAGCTTCAATTCTGCCAATACCTCGTCACCTACCTTCCAAGCCTCACAGAAGCTCTTCTGCGAACCTTGCAGATCTGGCACTCCTGGAAGAAAGGATATTGCGGAGACATGGGACTTTCCCGCGAAAGGCAAGGTCCCGAATTCGAGTCTCGGTCCGGCACACAGTTTTAATCTGTCAGGAAGTTTCATATCAGCGCACACTCCGCTGCAGAGTGAAAAACTCATTCTGGAAACATTCCCCAGGCTGTGGCTAAGCCATGTCTCCGCAATATCCTTTCTTCCAGGAGTGCTAGTTCTGCAAGGTTTGCAGAAGAGCTTATGTGAAGTTTGGAAGGTATGAGACGAGGTACTGGCAGAATTGAAGCTCTGAGGAGGGGTCGTAAGTAGTGGTTGGGTAGCTCAGAGGGTAGAGCACTTGCCCGCGAAAGGCAAGATCCCGAGTTCGAGTCTCGGTCCGGCACACAGTTTTAATCTGTCAGGAAGTTTGACTTTCATGTTTTTGTAGCATGATATTCTACCAACCTCTTTTTCAATTTTAATACGATTCGTTGTACCATCCTCTAGTTTTCGACCACTGCAGGTTCGTCTTCAGATGGTGACGCAGGAACATTATTTTCTGTGCCATAACCATGTAGAGGTTAGGGTCGTGGTGAATGCTTTGCGGCTTGTTACCTATGACAAACTCATCCCGGTAATGTACATTTTATCCAGCTTATACATACACGCAGTATTTAGGTGGACTTGGTATTACAGTAACCAAACATTGAATATTATTGTAACATTTCCATCTGATACTGATCTTGCGGTGGCTTGAAACTGGTACAGAAAATAAATCGCATCAGAAATTCAAAAAGCGACTAGTTGCATATCATACGTACACAAACAGCCAATTTAAAAACTCACTTCAGAATTTACAGCTGCATACAGCAATCAACAAGAAGCGTTATTTACGCGTTACTTCACAGTATATGCTATATTTAGAATTCTATTAATAATTTTGAATAGGTATCAGACATACGTAAAATGGGCAAGAGAAATGACATTCCTTAGGACACAATGAAATTTTTACACATTAGCTGTGGCAAAAAGAAAAGGAGAAAGACAAAGGCTGTTCTCGTCTAAGACAAGAAGCTCACGATTCGGTATGAACTTCAAAGCGATGCAGTAGACTATTCTGCGCACCGGATGGCTATTTAGAGCTCAGCGGGTGGGAGTATTCATGTGTTTCAGTCCGCTGCCTTGATGATTGACAGGCCACTGATCACTGGCGCTAGGCCGAGGGATAACAAACACGGCTCCGGCTGCGTAGCGGAAGTTGTCGTTTCGAAGAAATCGATGACAGAGTTCTAAAGTTACTGCCGCCAAAGGTAAACCAGGACTATCCATCATCGGTTTGTTAACTATTTTAGACTGACAGTTGCGTCATGCAGTACAGCGCTGTCATTTTCCGTTTGAAATTGATCTTTCTTTGGCACACATCTGTACAGGTTCCATGATGGCATTATATCTTTTATATTAGGTGGACCATAACAATACTTGAACAAATAAAACATTTAATCGTACCCAATAATATTATCAAAATCCTACATCTGAGCGGGTAAATCAATAAGATGAAAACCATCTAAGTAGAACCGAATAGTTTTTTCTGTGTCCTAATTGCATAGTGTGCTTCCGATTAGTATCTTTCATCATACACTTCCACGAAGTTCTGAAGTTCTCTGTTTTTTATTGGTAGTAGTTTTACTATATTCTCACTCGATCAGTTATCTAGTAAAATCTGCCAATCTGTACATAATTCAAAATTTATTCTTTTCGCAAATCTTTTGACTACCTCTACCAAAAAAGTAATTTATTTGTTTAATTTATTTGTTTTGTTTTTGTCTGCGTCACTCTTAATACCATTCAGTGCATTAGTTTTATGGTACCCTGCTATACTGAATTTTTTGCTAACAAGACACACTTGCTATGATTTCGGTTGAACAAGTTTTCTGATTAAAATCAGTCCCTTACAAACCTGCAAAATTATCTACATTCCTACAGAAACACCAAACCAGGGTTACTTTTAAATATTTGCAGTTCAGTCTTTAAAGACTTCTCCTTATTAAATCTCCCTACTGACATTTATTTTATGCATATCCTGTAACGCCCACATCGTGTTTCGTCGTTGTATTAATTACATTAGTGCTTTTAGTGGCCTGTTGTGTTCCAAAAGTCTGTATTATTTGACATCAATTATATTTTGCAGAGCATAATGCTAGAATTGGACGTTCCGTGCTACGGACGTATTTCTCTGGAATAAGTAACCAAACATGTATATTTGAGGACTCTGTGTGAAGCGATTGCAGAGATCGGACGTGTTTTATGTTGGAGAGATTTTGCTATTGTTGTGAGACGCTATTAAGCTCCATTGTGAATGTTTAGTTAGCCGATGGCACAATAAAACAATTCAAGAAAATAATACGCATTCAAGGTGTGTATTTATCAATTTATAAAAGATTTGACAAACATTCTTCAGATATCACATGACGTAGATCGATCGCAGGTGCAGTGTGGAATGATAGTGCGAGTCTGCATCTTTTCACGGTCAATGTTCTTCGAGAGAATATCTCAGAACCACAAAATTTTCCGTTGATAAAAAAGATTGGACACATCGATCCATACGCATCATACAACATAGCACCTAGCTACGCCGAACGATCTTCGTAGCGAAATAAACATTTTAGAGTTTTCAGGTGGATCAGTTCCGACGAGGAGTATCAGCGAGATCGACGCTGCGGGACATACATCTAGCTCTCCTGTGGTATTGAAAACCAAAGACATACATTCTTTAGCTTTTAAAATACTGAATCTAGAACCTAAATAAAACCACTGGAAATCATAACTAAAAATACCAAAAATAAATAAGAAGTAGAGAACTTTCTTAACCAAAACTTCTTAAATAAATAAATTAATTAATTAAAATATAATAAAATGGCGTTCGAGTAAAGGAGTATATCCGTATTTTCTTCAGCACTAGCCATAGACACTTATTTGGTGCATTCTTTTCAGTTTTCAGGAGGGATTTTTATATGAGAAAGTGTAATTAAGTGTGTACAAACATAGGTATTTTGTTTTTTCTAATTTTGTTATGGTAAAAACTAGATCACAATCTTAATTGTTGATTGACCCATATATATATATAATTTGTGTATGTACTAATCCATATATTGTGTGCGTGTTTCATGTATAATACACTCCTGGAAATGGAAAAAAGAACACATTGACACCGGTGTGTCAGACCCACCACACTTGCTCCGGACACTGCGAGAGGGCTGTACAAGCAATGATCACACGCACGGCACAGCGGACACACCAGGAACCGCGGTGTTGGCCGTCGAATGGCGCTAGCTGCGCAGCATTTGTGCACCGCCGCCGTCAGTGTCAGCCAGTTTGCCGTGGCATACGGAGCTCCATCACAGTCTTTAACACTGGTAGCATGCCGCGACAGCGTGCACGTGAACCGTATGTGCAGTTGACGGACTTTGAGCGAGGGCGTATAGTGGGCATGCGGGAGGCCGGGTGGACGTACCGCCGAATTGCTCAACACGTGGGGCGTGAGGTCTCCACAGTACATCGATGTTGTCGCCAGTGGTCGGCGGAAGGTGCACGTGCCCGTCGACCTGGGACCGGACCGCAGCGACGCACGGATGCACGCCAAGACCGTAGGATCCTACGCAGTGCCGTAGGGGACCGCACCGCCACTTCCCAGCAAATTAGGGACACTGTTGCTCCTGGGGTATCGGCGAGGACCATTCGCAACCGTCTCCATGAAGCTGGGCTACGGTCCCGCACACCGTTAGGCCGTCTTCCGCTCACGCCCCAACATCGTGCAGCCCGCCTCCAGTGGTGTCGCGACAGGCGTGAATCGAGGGACGAATGGAGACGTGTCGTCTTCAGCGATGAGAGTCGCTTCTGCCTTGGTGCCAATGATGGTCGTATGCGTGTTTGGCGTCGTGCAGGTGAGCGCCACAATCAGGACTGCATACGACCGAGGCACACAGGGCCAACACCCGGCATCATGGTGTGGGGAGCGATCTCCTACACTGGCCGTACACCACTGGTGATCGTCGAGGGGACACTGAATAGTGCACGGTACATCCAAACCTTCATCGAACCCATCGTTCTACCATTCCTAGACCGGCAAGGGAACTTGCTGTTCCAACAGGACAATGCACGTCCGCATGTATCCCGTGCCACCCAACGTGCTCTAGAAGGTGTAAGTCAACTACCATGGCCAGCAAGATCTCCGGATCTGTCCCCCATTTAGCATGTTTGGGACTGGATGAAGCGTCGTCTCACGCGGTCTGCACGTCCAGCACGAACGCTGGTCCAACTGAGGCGCCAGGTGGAAATGGCATGGCAAGCCGTTCCACAGGACTACATCTAGCATCTCTACGATCGTCTCCATGGGCGAATAGCAGCCTGCATTGCTGCGAAAGGTGGATATACACTGTACTAGTGCCGACATTGTGCATGCTCTGTTGCCTGTGTCTATGTGCCTGTGGTTCTGTCAGTGTGATCATGTGATGTATCTGACCCCAGGAATGTGTCAATAAAGTTTCCCCTTCCTGGGACAATGAATTCACGGTGTTCTTATTTCAATTTCCAGGAGTGTATAATTGGTGGAATCCGGACGTGTGAGCTGAGCAGTCCCGATCCCCACCGCAGAACCTCACGTCGGTGCAATCTGAGTAAGGCAAGCACACATAGCTATCACCAATCTCACTTCAATTTCGTGGACTGAAGCGCAAAAGATCAGTTACGTTTCAGAACATATCCAAGGTGATGGTGCGTTGTCGTCCACGGTTATGGTGGATACATGCGAAACGTACGAGGAATTTGAGCTGGCGTTTCTTGCTAAGTATTGGTCACGGGGTGTGCAAGAAAGGTTAAGAAAAAAGGTCTTTAACCCGGAGCCGTTCTGTGTAAAAACAGGATGTCTACGGCGATACTATGAGAAGTATTTAAATAAAACAAGAACTGGGATGAACCTATAACGCACAAGGATGTTCTGCGGATTTTGAAGGCGAAACTTCCGGCTGAGACGAGAGAAGTTAATACACGCATCGGAGGAGAATTTAGAAGAATTAACGTGTCTTGGACTCCACTGATGTGATCCAAGAAGATATCAAGGCAAGACCAGACAGACACAGCGCGTACTCGCAGTCGAATAACGCTTAGGCAGCCGAGCGAGCAATCACTTGATTCAGGAGACAAAGGCAAATCGCGCTCCGCTGCACTACAATAATTACGACCAACACCGTAATCCACGTAGCGGTAATAGAAACAATTTCAGATACGGGAAAAACAGAGAATCGACACGACAGAAGGCACAGTCCAGGATATAATGTGAATTCGAATTCCACGAATTGGCAAAACAATAATAGGCTGACACAATCTTCTGTGCCGATGGATAATGACTGGAGGCAACGAACACCAGTTAGTACGGAAGTGAGAGAGGTCGCGGTTCATGCAAATGAATCGCGCTCGGAAAACTGATTCCGACCGAATCGTGCCCCGGAGGAGCGGTCGAGGGAAGGTACAGGGGTAGGGGATTCCGTGACCAGCAACGAATTTCACGTGAAGTGTTGTGTGTTTCCAGGTACAAAATAAATTATGAACACGTGCTGGTGCAGTGTCATAAAAAGAAACTAGTGATGAGACAAGAGTGGTTATCTGTGTGCTAATAAGTAAGGATATGCTCTTGAGCGTCATATTCGAAAACGACTTTGTGCTCCATTGAAAAAAAAAAAGGTGAAGTCACGAAAGAGAATTTCCAACAGAGTTTACCAAGGACAACGAGTATATACATGGTACGCTGATATTAATAAATAAATGTATAAAGGAGAAAAGAATCGATAATTGTGGCGAAAGATTACACATATAGTGAGTAATAAAATGTATATTACTTGTTCCGAATCACTAAATTCAGACCAGTAGCGTGACAATGACGAGTATGTGTTCTAACCAGTTCTCTCACAGCGCCTTCCAATCAGTAATGATTAGCATTAATACTTGCTCCGGGGTATGTTACATGTTCACACATCACTGCCCTGAGAATGGCCCTGTGAGGGTACGATCGAGCCGTCGTCCTACCTGCAGATCAACCCTGTTCCTGACCATCCCTACCATTTCACGCACACTAGGAAGAGGGTAATTCTCCGTCTACACACACCTGTCCTGCAACTTCCACCAGACGTCGTGTTGACGTCGCTACCAAGACGTCTTCAAATTTACCCGACTCCACCAATGCAAGAACACCCCATATAAAGATCTGTTACTTAAACATTTAATTCATTTTTGTAATTAATGGGTGGAACGTAAGGTTAAACTAGCCTTGTTCCAGGTTTTCCATGGTTTCCCCCAGGAACCCTTACCCGAATGGGATGGCTATTCTGATCGAAAGTCCATGGCCACATGAGCTGTTTACAGAGTTATTTAAACGGCTAATGCCAAAATATTTAACCTTATGAAAAGTATCGAGTGTTTATGAAAGCTTCACAAAGTTCATAAGTTACAAAAGTTATGATCAGCCGCCAGCATATTCCATTCAGTATTACTATAAGAAACAATAGGGTCAATTTTGTTACAATTATGGACCCATATTGTCTTATAAGAAAATCCGCGCCCAAAAAGGGGCATTGTAATGCTTCGAAAATGGTGAAAGGCTTTCACTCAGCTGTGGCGAATTATTAATGCAGGAACTGAATGTTCCGTGCTACGGACGCATCTCTCTGGAATAAGTAACCAAAGATGTACGCGTATATTTGAGGACTCTGTGTGAAGCGATTACAGAGCTCGGGCGTGTTTTGTGTTGGAGAGATTTTGCTATTGTTGTGCGACGCTACTAATTTCCATTGTGAATGTTTCGTTATCCGATGGCACAATAAACAAATTCAACAAAATAATACGCATTTAAGGTGTATTTATCAATTTATAAAAGATTTGACAAACATTCTTCACATATCACGTGTCGCAGATCGATCGGAGGTGCAGTGTGGAATGATAGTGCGAGTCTGAATCTTTTCACGGTCAATATTCTTCGAGAGAATATCTCAAAATCAATAAACTTTTCGTTGATAAAAAAGTTGGACACATCAATCCATACGCATCATACAACATAGCACCTAGTTGCGCCGAACGAGCTTCGTAGCGAAATAAACATTTTAGAGGTTTCAGGTGGATCAGTTCCGACGCGGAGTTTCATCTATTGGAATTATGGTGTAAAGAATTTTAATATCTATACTTCAACAGTAGAATTCAATATAAAATAACTAGTTTCGTTATGAATTTAAAATATCAAAAGTGTTGTCAGCGTGTTATTTTGCGGTGCCCCATGGGGCAAAATGACATCTTTTGGCTTAGAAGATTTCTTTCTTTATTTTTACTAATAAATTGTTAGCATATGCATAAATTGTAGTAAAGTATTAGACTATAATCCTAACAAATTAAAATGTGCATTTGTAAAATGTATCAAATGTATGGTAAATTATTTGCAGGTACTTGATTCTTCCAATGCACTTAAATTTTGAGCAACATACAATTTATGGATAATATTTTCACTTGAGATAGGGAATCATTATATTCCTGACTCAACTCACACATAAATTTGTGCCCTTAGAAAGCTCAGCATAGTCAGCATAGCTCCATTCTGAGCAGCTGATATACTTTCTTTTGATCGGCTGAATAAATCAAAACATCAAATAAAAGCTGCGAATAAAAGCTTCATTCCCCTCTTGTCAGTACCAACTTTTATATCTGCTGCTTCTTCTTCATCTAGGGCGAAACCACGGCCAAACGTCGGTTTGATTTTCTCAGCAAGTTTCTCTTTTTGGAACTTCTTTTCCTATTGTTCCTAGGTTTTAATTTCCGACAGGCTTTCTAGAAACAGACACATTGCATTTGCGCGACCACTACGGTCGCAGGTTCGAATCCTGCTTCGGGCATGGATGTGTGTGACGTCCTTAGGTTAGTTAGGTTTAAGTAGTTCTAAGTTCTAGTGGACTGATGACCTCAGAAGTTAAGTCCCCTAGTGCTCAGATCCATTTGAACACATTGCATTTCGGCAGTAAATAAGCCATGTGACGGAGCTGTGTAAAAGCGGCACAGTCCTGTGTCATTCTGCTCTCTTCAACACAGGTGTAATCCTTGTTCATAACTGCGAAAACTAACAAAAAAGACAGTCAAAACATTGCTACATATTTAAAGACTTACCTGTATAGCATCTCACCCTGATAGTAAATCTTCCATAGAATCGATCAACATTGCACAGTTTAAAAGCTTCTTAGCAGATATAGTGGTTTCATTGACTTCGAAAATGGTTTCTCGCATCCAATGTCACTAATTGGAAGCAGGCAAAGATTAATAGCTTGAGGGCAAACTGTAGCCACCGCAAGCAATAATGTCAGACGAAGACTATGATCCTGTCAGCTGCAAAATTTTTGCAACAGTTACTGTATCGCTTCACCCTTCCATATCCTTTTTCTCCAATTTCCCCCTTTAGTAGTCCGTCCCAAAAATGTCCCTTTTAACTGCACCTCACCTCGTTGCGGGATCCTGAGATAGTGTAGCGACAGTGATGCGCTGTGCTAGTACTTCGCGATTCTACGTCATACACTGAGGAAATAGAAGTCATGGAATTCCTCCTTTTGCCCGGTATAGTGTAGCAAGACAAAGATAAAGAAGGGTTAGTGTCAACGAGGTCATTAGAGACGGAACACAAGCTAGAATAGTGAAAGACGGAGGAGGAAATCGGTGGGCTCTTTCAAGGGAACCATCCTAGCGTTTGTGTTGTGCTTTAGGGAAATCACAGAAAACCTAAACATACGGCCTGACGCGAACCTGAACAGTCGTTTTCTTGAATGCGAGTCTGCGCTGCCTCACTCAACGACTATAGCACACCTTTGGGTTCTACTTGACGCTCCGCAAGACAGGTTTACGAGATCCCCTGCGCGTACGGCCTTTCGTATATCGGACAGACGACTCGTGCAGGAAAAGTGCATGGAAGTACTGCCGCCAATAACAGCACAATTAATCGGCTGTGGAGAGCACTGCATCAGCGTGGTCATTCTATGCGGTATGAAAATGTCAAACTTCTTGCGTCGACAATGTGTGTATGAGACTTGTGGTGAAAGAGGCAATTGACTTAGGGCGAAGAATTTCATTAATAGAAATAATATTTTCAGCTTGGGCAGCTCATGGAGAGCGAGATTTTCTTTAACAAAACTTGCAAAGAGTCGTCTACAGTGCAGCTCATAATGGTACATCGATATCCCAGCCTAGTTCGATCATATAGCCGCAGATTCCATTTATACGCTGAAGAGCCAAAGAAATTGGTATACCTGCATTGTATCGTATATGGCCCCCGCGAGCACGCAGAAGCGCAGCAACACGACGTGGCATGGATTCGACTAATGTCTGCTGTAGTTCTGGAGGGAATTGATACCATGAGTCCTACAGGGTTGTCCATAAGTCCGTAAGAGTACGAGGGGGTGGAGATCTCTTCTCAACAGCACGTTGCAAGGCGTCCCGCAGCGCAAGTGTTGAAGCTCAGAAGAGTGTTCCTGGAGCCAGTCTGTAGCAGTTCTGGACGTATGGGGTGTCGCATTGTCCTGCTGGAATTTCCCAAGTCTGTCGGAACGCACCATGGACATGAATGGATGCTGGTGATCAGACAGGATGCTTACGTACTTGTCACCTGTCCGAATCGTGTCGAGACGTATCAGAGGTTCCATATCACTCCCACTGCACACGCCCCACGCCATGACAGAGCCTCCACCATCTCGAACAGGCGCCTGCTGATAAGTAGGGTCCATGGATTCATGAGGTTATCTCCATACCCGCACACGTCCATCCACTCAATACAATTTGAGACGAGACTTGTCCGACGAGGCAACATGTTTCCAGTCATCAACAGTCATTGTCGGTGTTGATGGGCCTGGATGAGGCGTAAAGCTTTGTGCCGTGCAGTCATCAAGGGTACACGAGTGGGCCTGCGGCTCCGAAAGCCCATATTGATGTTTCGTTGAATGGTTCGCACGCAGACACTTGTTTTTTATTTATTTATTTAAATGTCAAGTTCCGTAGAACCAAATTGAGGAGCCAATCTCCAAGGTCATGGAACGTGTCAGTACATGAACTTACAACATAAAAAGTAATAACAGATAAAAATAAATGTTCATGAACCCGAAAGAAAATCAGTCCATAAGATTAAGCAAACGCTATCAGCAATACAATGAGAATCATCTTAATTTTTCAAGGAACTCCTCGACAGAATAGATGGAGTGACCCATGAGGAAACTCTTCAGTTTCGATTTGAAAGCGCGCCGATTACTGCTAAGATTTTTGAATTCGAGTGGCAGCTTATTGAAAATGGATGCAGCAGTATACTGCACACATTTTTGCACAAGAGTTAAGGAAGTCCGATCCAAATGGAGGTTTGATTTCTGCCGAGTATTAACCGAGTGAAAACTGCTTATTATTGGAAATAAACTAATATTGCTAACAAGAAACGACAATAAGGAAAATACATATTGAGAGGCCAATGTCAAAATACCCAGACTCGTGAAAAGAGGTCGACAAGAGGTTCGTGAACTCTCACCACTTGTTGCCCGAACCGCCCGTTCCTGAGCCAAAAATATCCTCCTAGAATGGGAAGAGTTACCCCAAAACATAATACCATACGACATAAGTGAATGAAAATAAGCAAAATAGACTAATTTACGTCTCGAAATATCACTCACTTTCGATACCGTTCGAATAGTGAAAATGGCAGTATTAAGTATTTGAACAAGATCCTGATCGTGGGCTTTCCACGACAGCTTACTATCTATCTGAACACCTAGGAAACTGTTCAGTTTCACTAATCATATGCCCGTTCTGCGAGATTAAATCGTCAGGTTTTGTTGAATTGTGTGCTAGGAACTGTAAAAACTGAGTCTTACTGTGATTTAACGTTAGTTTATTTTCTACAAGCCATGAACTGAGGTCATGTACTGCTCTACTTGAAACCGAGTCAATGTTGCACACAACGCCCTTTACTACCAAGCTAGTATCATCAGCAAACAGAAATATTTTAGAGTTACCCATAATACTAGAGGGCATATCATTTATATAAATAAGGAACAGGAGCAGCCCCAACACTGATCCCTGGGGCACCCCCCACTTGACAGTACCCCGCTCAGATCCCACATCACAGCCGTTATCAACATTGTGAATAATGACCTTTTGCTGCCTGTTGCTAGAGTAAGAGGTGAACCAATTGTGAGCTACTCCCCTTATTCCGTAATGGTCCAACTTCTGGAGCAATATTGTGTGATCAACACAGTCAAATGCCTTTGTTAAATCAAAAAATACGCCAAGCGTTCGAAACTTTTTGTTTAGCCCATCCAGTACCTCACAGAGAAAAGAGAATATAGCATTTTCAGTTGTCAAATGACTTCTAAAGCCGAACTGTACATTTGATAGCAAATCGTGTGATATAAAATGATCAATTAACCTTACATACACAGCCTTTGGCTTTAGGAAAAGCAAAGGGACGCGAGAGGCAATTCTGACGTTACGGCTAATAATGGAAGCAAGGCTAAAGAAAAATCAAGACACTTTCATCGGATTTGTAGACCTGGAAAAAGCGTTCGACAATATAAAATGGTGCAAGCTGTTCGAGATTCTGAAAAAAGTAGGGGTAAGCTATAGGGAGAGACGGGTCATATACAATATGTACAAGAACCAAGAGGGAATAATAAGAGTGGACGATCAAGAACGAAGTGCTCGTATTAAGAAGGGTGTAGCCTTTCGCCCCTACTCTTCAATCTGTACATCGAGGAAGCAATGATGGAAATAAAAGAAAGGTTCAGGAGTGAAATTAAAATATAAGGTGAAAGGATATCAATGATACGATTCGCTGATGACATTGCTATCCTGAGTGAAAGTGAAGAAGAATTAAATGATCTGCTGAACGGAATGAACAGTCTAATGAGTACACAGTATGGTTTGAGAGTAAATCGGAGAAAGACGAAGGTAATGAGAAGTAGTAGAAATGAGAACAGCGAGAAACTTAACATCAGGATTTATGGTCACGAAGTCAGTGAAGTTAAGGATTTCTGCTACCTAGGCAGTAAAATAACCAATGACGGACGGAGCAAGGAGGACATCAAAAGGAGACTCGCTATGGCAAAAAAGGCATTTCTGGCCAAGAGAAGTCTACTAATATCAAATACCGGCCTTAATTTGAGGAAGAAATTTCTGACGATGTACGTCTGGAGTACAGCATTGTATGGTAGTGAAACATGGACTGTGGGAAAACCGGAACAGAAGAGAATCGAAGCATTTGAGATGTGGTGCTATAGACGAATGTTGAAAATTAGGTGGACTGATAAGGTAAGGAATGAGGGTGTTCTACGCAGTTCGGAGAGGAAAGGAATATGTGAAAACACTGATAAGGAGAAGGGACAGGATGATAGGACATCTGCTAAGACATGAGGGAATGACTTCCATGGTACTAGAGGGAGCTGTAGAGGGCAAAAACTGTATAGGAAGACAGAGATTGGAATACGTCAAGCAAATAATTGAGGACGTAGGTTGCAAGTGCTACTCTGAGATGAAGAGGTTAGCACAGGAAAGGAATTCGTGGCTGGCCGCATCAAACCAGTCAGTAGACTGATGACAAAAACAGCCTTTTCGATAACTTTTGCAAACACTGATGGCATAGAAATAGGTCTAAAATTATCTACATTATCCCTTTCTCTCTTTTTATAAAGCGGCTTTACTACTGAGTACTTTAATCGCTCAGGAAACTGACCATTGCCGGCCGGTGTGGCCGAGCGTTTCTAGGCGCTACAGTCTGGAACCACGTGACCGCTACGGTCGCAGGTTCGAATCCTGCCTCGGGCATGGATGTGTGTGATGTCCTTAGGTTAGTTAGGTTTAAGTAGTTCTAAGTTCTAGGGGACTGATGACCTCAGTAGTTAAGTCCCATAGTGCTCAGCGCCATTTGAACCATTTTTTGAAACTGACCATTCCTAAAGGAAAAATTACAAATACGGCTAAATACAGGGCTAACATGTGCGACATAGTACTTTAATATTCTACTAGACACTCCATCATAACCATGAGAGTCCTTAGTCTTCAGTGATTTGATTATTGTCTCAATCTCCCTCTTGTCTGTATCACAGAGGAGTATTTCAGACGTCAATCTCGGAAAGGCATTTGCTAAGAAATTTATGATTTCGTGTAGATACTAAATTATTATTTAATTCACCAGCAATGCCCAGGAAATGGTTGTTAAATACTGTACATATATCTGATTTATCAGTAACAGAAATATTATTACTGCAAACTGACTTTATATTGTCAACCTTGTGCTGCTGACCAGACACTTCCTTCACAACTGACCATATGGCTTTAATTTTATCCTGTGAATTAGCTATTCGATTTGCATACCACATACTTTTTGCCTTGCTAATAAAATTTTTTAAGCACCTTACAATACTGTTTGTAATGGGCTACTGTAGCTTGATTGTGACTACTTCTAATATTTTGATATAACTCCCGCTTTGTTCTACATGATATCCTTATCCCACTAGTCAGCCAACCGGCCTGTCCATTATTGCTAGTACCCCGTTTAGAATGTTCTAATGGAAAGCAACTCTCAAAGAGCATGAGAAATGTGTTATGGAAAGCATTGTATTTATCATCTATATTATCGGCACTATAAACATCTTGCCACTCTTGTTCCTTGACAAGTTTTGAAAAACTACTGCCGTTGGATTAACTTTCCTACGTAGTTTGTAATTAAATAAGACATTGGTTAGAGTACAAAAACCTTTTAGTGTTAAAATTTGTGCATCATGGTCTGAAAGGCCATTCACCCTTTTAGTAACAGAATGCCCATCTAGTAATGAAGAATGAATAAAAATATTGTCTATGACTGTGCTACTGTTCCCCTGTACCCTAGTTGGAAAAAAACTAGTTTGCATCAGATCATATGAATTTAGGAGATCTACCAACATCCTTTTTCTTGCACAATCATGTACAAAATTAATATTGAAGTCACCACATAGAATTACTTTCTGGTACTTCCTACAAAGTGAATAAAGAACCCTCTCTAGCTTAAGCAAAAATTCTCTGAAGTCTGAGTTAGGGGACCTGTAAACAACAGCAATTAGAAGTTTAGTTTCACTAAATTCAACTAATGCTGCACAACTTTCAAATATCTGTTCAGTGCAGTGTCGTGATACTTCTATGGACTCAAATGAAATACTGTTTTTTTACGTACAGAGCCACTCCCCCACCCCGCAAGGAACTCCTCGAGAAACAGCCGGCTAATCTGTAGCCTGGTAAAGGAAGCCTATGAATTATCAAATTATTTAATTGGTGCTCTGATATACCAATAATTTCAGAGTTAACATCTATTAGCAGTTCACTAACTTTATCTCTAATACCTCTTATATTTTGATGAAATATGCTAATTCCTTCTCTACTTGGAAACAGTACATCCTCTGGAGGTGAGCCCTTAGTTAGAGGCACTTCCTTTAAGCAGGTGTACCTATCAGCTGACTTCAGTCTAAAAAAAGGTGCAGCTCTAACACCAATTACTATAGGAATTTTTCCATGAGTGCCACCACCACCACCACCACCACCACCACCACCCACTACACTGTCACCTATAAGCTTAGCCAACCTCCCCTTCCCATACCTATTGAGGTGCAGGCCATGGCTAGTGAAACCCCATCTACTGAAAAACCCAACTGGCACCACTGAGATGTGATCCATGCCCTCCACCATCAGTGCCCTCCCCAGCCCCACATTAACGCGCCTAACACCGCATTAAGGTGAGGCCGATCATGACGCTGAAACAGTTGCACGAAATGCACATTAGTACCACCAGTTTGAGTAGCTATCTTAACCAAGTCACCACTGACATATTCCCCGTCCCTATCGAGACTGTTCCCTGCTCCACCCACTATCACTACCTGGTCCTCTTTCGTAATATTCTTACATAACTCCCCTATGCTTTCAGTAACCTGAGCCAACCCTGCACTAGGCTTCACAATGCTGGTGACCTGGTACTCACTCCCCAACACTTCCTGAAACTGCTGGCCCACACCTCTACCGTGGGAACTACCTAGCAGCAGAATCTTCTTTCTGCTAGACTTTGCAGCTAACCTAGGCCTCCTAATTGCTGAGGACTGCTGCAAGTTACCTACATCTACGGCTACACGAGGCTCCTCTCCACTCAACTCTGACAGTTGGTCGTATCTATTGCATGTATGCAAAGTAAAAATGAGTACCTCCTCTTCCTAGCTACCTTCTTGCCAACTGCCAGTTCCCAGTTCCCATTCCCCACCACCCTTCACCCTCCTCAACCTATCTAGTTCCTCCTTTGCGCATTGTAACTGCACCTGAAGGGCACAGATCTTACGCTCCTGCTGCTCTATTAACTTGTTTCTACTACAGATTCTACATTCTCAGGAGAGGATCTCCCTAAAATCACCACTGGCTTCCCCACTGCATTCCCCCCAATGAAAATACTTTGAACAAATCCCACACCGTAATCCACAACTCACAAACCTACGATAGAGCCCACACTTTTCACTCATGGTAAATTTTACAGTTACTGAAAAAAAAACTATACGTCTACGTTACCAAAGTTCAGTTACACCAGTAGAACTATTTAAGAACTAACAATAACGGCCTCGAAATTCTCTGCCTACTAAGAAAGCAGCTACTTGTATTAATACTACTACAACACAGGCGATACCAATACCAGCAAAACTTCACAAAATTATTAGCTACAACCAAAAAATTAAAACTACCACTGTAACACTAAGCGAAGTTAAAACACTATATGAAAATTTTACTGAAATATTTCACTATAAAGAATAATAAACGTCAGTTGAAAACTAAAGCACGAAAACTACTAACGACTTCAACACACTGAAAACTCTGTAAAACACAGCGAGCGAACGATTACAAAAATTTATTAAGTCGTTACTTCGCCACAAACGGCACGCAACACCGCTGAAATCTATTAAATTTAATAACTGTATTACAGAGCACAAATAAGTTTGTCAGTACTTAGCTTATAACCGCTACAGCTGCAGTGCACGCCGCAAAATGTACACACACTTCTGAGGCGCGAGGCTTAGACGAACGACGAAAGCAGACTCACAAATAACAGACCACTCGAGTCAATAACACAGGAAGAAAAACAGATTAATGAAAATCCACTAATAAGTTACTTTTGCGGCAAATATTAAAACAAACTTTAAAATAAGTAAATGAAGTCTAAAATTTATAAAATATTAACGAGCTATTTCAACAGCAGTGCAGCACACGTGACGTCACACCAAAGATATGGCCCAGCACTGAAATCTGCAGCATTTTGGGAAGTGTTGTACTTCTGTCGCGTTGAACGATTCTCTTCAGTCGTCGTTGGTCCCATTTTTGCAGGATCTTTTTCCGCCCGCAGCGATGTCGGAGATTTGATGTTTCACCGGATTCCAAATATTCACGGTACATTCGTGAAACAGTCATACGGGAAAATCTCCACTTCATCGCTACCTCGGAGATGCTGTGTCCTGTCGCTCGTGCACCGACTATAACACCACGTTCAAACTCAGTTAAATCTTGATACCCTGCCATTGCAGCAGCAGCAACTGACCTAAAATCTACGCCAGACACTTGCTGTCTTATACAGGCTTTGCCGACCGCAGCGTTGTATTCTGCCTGTTTACATATCTCAGTATTTGAATACGCGTGCCTATAGCAGTTTCTTTGCCACTGATCAACGTCATTGGTGGTCGGAAGCGTAGTAGCTGGAATCATGGGTGTAAATTGACGGCACGAACGCTGGCTCTGAAGATTGCCGGAAGACATGCGGTCGATATATTAGATGAAATAGAATATAGCCGGTTGCAAGCCCAAATTTAATGGCTGAGTCATAGCACAGCGAAAACATGAAAATGTATAAGATGATCTTTGTATGAACGAGTGCTACAGGGATCACTGTATATGTGAAACACACTGCCGTGATGACCGTAATTTGGCAGCCTTCGTTGAGGAGCAACACAGGAGACAAACACTATGCGTAATAATTATGGGTGACATTGGATACAGAATGCAATCTTGCCTTCTACAGCAAGAATATTCAGTATGTGAGGGACAGCTCCTCCTTTCACGCAACTCCACAAACCATATTTCATCAAGATACGGGTACTTTTGTTTTCTACGTTTTTCCTATACAAACAGACACTGCAGAAAGTAACGGGCTGAAAACCTGAAATGAAAATTTGGGACACAACAGTATGATGAAGAACCTGATGGGCGCAGAAAACCTGGGCACACTAGGTCATTCCCCTCAAGGGATAAATTCATCACTCTCGACAATCAGCTACAAAAACTCGGGCTTCAGAGCCCTTATGCTATTCACTTGCAGTGATCCGTTTCTGCGCCAGGACTTCTGCTACAGTGACTGCCATTTTTCAGAAGACTACTTCTTGTGAGACAACAGCTTGCCCACCTTGCTCGATTTAGTCGTTGTGAGCTGCCACCCTCTCCCCCAATGATGGAACCATCCACAACCTGCTCACACATTGTCAAACTGTCACTATTCCAGGGATGCATGCTAGCTGCTGCTGCCCCACAACTTGCAGCTGTGAGAGGACACCAGCGTCCTTGACCTTCCTCTGGTGGAGAGGTCATGATGTAATTCTGCACCACCGTCCCGTGAAGAACAGCTGGGATCATACTGGGACACTATCTTCAAAGTCCACGAGTGCACCCACGAGTGCACCCACTTTGGGCGTCACCATCGAATGGACAACGCCTGTCATCAGCTGGGCCAGCTATCTTGCATGCCTCTGGTGTGCTATTGCCCTGGACCATGCGGACGTGCTCAAGACTGCTGAGGTGGACAAATCAATATGCTACAATCCCGTGTGCTCCAACTGGTGACGCGGAGAAGATGATTCTATTGCAAAATCAATAAATGCTTAAATCGCTAATGACGTCGCATTAGCGCCCCAGGGTGCCTGACAGGTCCTCACAACCGCATTTGACGCTTCGGCATCTTGCATCTGTAGGGTCACATCCCATCGATCCCTACAGAGGTTTGCGTCCGGCCATCCTGATTTAGGTTTTCCGTGATTTCCCTAAATCGCTACAGGCAGATGCCGGGACGGTTCCTTTGAAAGGGCACGGCCGACTTCCTTCCCCGTCCTTCCATAATCCGATGAGACCGATGACCTCGCAGTTTGGTCTCTTCCCCTAAATGACCCCCTCCCCTCTACAGATGTTTCCTAGAAAAATATCTCTTTGATCTCCTGCGTCGTTTAGGAGGGATGAACTTATTACATGGTGGTTTTACATCATATTCGATACTCTGAGAGTTCTTGTACATCTGCGTACTGTCATGTAGAAAACATGCTGCATAAAGTTTTATATATGTCAGGACATGAGACATTAAAAGTAGTAGTTGAGGTTTACCGTTTGGGCTAACTGAAGATGGTCGAAGCAGATAGGGAACAGAGTGCAAGAAAATGGGAAGTCTTTTCTGAAACTACGAGTGATGTTGAGTAACTAATGCAACATATATTTTTCTCTGCCAGTTTCAGATTAAAAAATGTGGAACTTGTTGTGGGACATCGTGGAATGTCCCCACTTCAAACTCTATAGATTCATGAAGTTCTGATTCGTGGTGACGCGCTGTAATTAGCCTTCAAAATGGAATCTGTAACGGAGGTGAGTTCCAAGCAAAGAACTGTCGTTTGAGTTTTTTTGGCGGAAAACCAGAGCATCGCATTCATAGGCGGTTGCAGAATGTCTACTGAGACCTGGAAGTGAACAAAAGCACGGTGGGGTAATTGAGCAAGGCGTTTGTCGTCATCACAGCAAGGTCGCGCAAACCCGTCCAATCTCCCGCGTTCCAGCCGGTCGCACGCAGTTATGACTCCTGCAATGTTAGAACGTGCGGACACTCTCATTCGAGGTGAGCCACCGATTACAATTAAACATCTCTCTACACAACTGGACGTCTCCGTTGGTAGTGCTGACACACTCGTCCACCACTTGTGGTACTCAAAGATGTGTAGCCGCTGGGTTCCTCACCGCCTAACAGAGGACCAAAAAGAGCAGCGAAGGACAATCTGCGCCGAAGTTTTTGCACGTTGCAAGCCTGATGTTGACAATTTTTTGTCGAACATCATCACGTGAAACATGGGTTCATCACTTCGAATCGGAAACAAAATGACAATGCATGGAGAAGCGCCACCCCACCTCTCCTCCGAAGAAAAAGTTCGAAGCCTCACCCTCAGCCGGTAGTCATGGCGACCGACTTCTGGGACTCTGGTGGGGTATTCTGTTTGATGTCCTCCCTCATGGTGCAACGATCAACTCTGGAGTGTACTATCCTATCCTCAGGAAACTGAAGAAACGATTTCAGCGTGTTCGTCGCCCCAGAAATGCAAAGGAACTTTTCCTTCTCCATGACAACGCAACCTGTGTGCGCACCTGAGAGAAGCTCCAAAAACTTCATTGGACTGTTTTCCCTCATGGTCTTACAGCCAGAATCTCGCATCTTCTGACTTCCATCGTTCGGCCCAATTAAGGACGCTCTCCGCGGGAAGCATTAAGTGCTTGACGGGGAGCTTGTTGATGCAAGACGGTGGCTCCAACATCGATCAGAAGAGTATTACCCTGCGCGCGTACATGCGCTCCCAGCAAGATGGCATAAGGCCGTCGTTTTGAACGGAGATTGTATTGCAAAATAGGGATTTCTAGCTAAAAGAATCCTGAATAAAACCAACCTGTTTTTAAAAAAATCGGTCACATTACTTACTGAACACCTGTCTTATTTTCCTGGAGTTTAACATTGTACGGAAGTTAAATTTGTTGACAGTACGGCCAATAATAGACTTCTCTGTGTGGTAGGTGTCTAAATCTAATAGCCGTCCGTTGTGACCGAGCGGTTCTAGGCGCTTCAGTCCGGAACCGCGCTGCTGCTACGGTCGCAGGTTCGAATCCTGCCTTGAGCATGGGTATGTGTGATGTCCTTAGGTTAGTTAGGTTTAAGTAGTTCTACGACTAGGGGACTAATGACCTTAGACGTTAAGTGCCATAGTGCTTAGAGCCCTTTGAAGCATTTTTAAATAGGATAACTTTGAAACGCTACCGAATCGAATTAGCGAGAAAAGAAAATTACGTTCTAGCGGTGTATGACGGGGGAAGGAATTTTGGCGGTAGACAAAGGCTCGAGTACAGCAAGCAGGTTCAAATGGACGTATGTTACAGCTGCATCAAACCAGTCTGACTGAAACCCATATAAACAACCAAGTTTATTTCAAGCACATGTATCCTTAATTGTGCACATTTCTCACAAATGTCAGCTCACGCTTCGCTTGTAGTCAGTAATAGTGCAGTTGACATCCATACTATTATTATAACAAGCTGTATGTCACATCAACAGGGTAACTCATAAACTCGGACAATAAAAAATAATTAATGTAGAGTAATGAAATTTCGGCGATACAATAGTTTAGGTAACATGTTTAAGTAAATAACATATGTGAACATCGCAAGTTAGTGTATGCGCGAGATAAACATTGAAAATGTGAATGGCTGGTACATTAGTTACCAGTGTAACCGCCAGAATGTTGAAGTCAAGCATGCAAGCGTGCTTGCACTTTGTTTTAAAGATGCAAGATGTCTGTTTGTGCGGTGGAGTTCCATGCCTACTGCATTTGGTCGGTCAATACAGGGATTGTTAATGCTGTTTGCGCTGACGCTGGAGTTCTCGTCCGATAATGTCCCACATGAGCACGACTGGAGACAAACCTGGTGTATGAGAAGGCCAAGGCAACATGTCGACAACCTGTAAATCGATATGTGGGTGAGCGTTACCCTATTGGAAAATCCACCTGGAATGCTGTTTGTTGTGACTTAGCAAGACAGCTAAGCCACTTTGACCGGTAGCCGAAAGGCACGCGTTTAAGCTCACGCAGGCTGGCGTGAGGTCTGGAGCATTTAAGGAAGTTAGACTTTAGCAAAAAAGGTCATAGCTGTTGGAATACTTAACTTTAATCCATAATTGGTGAACATCGGTCTGACGGTACATGCATCACAAGATAAATAGCAAATGATTATGGCGCCTTGCTAGGTCGTAGCAAATGACGTAGCTGAAGGCTATGCTAACTATCGTCTCGGCAAATGAGAGCGTAATTTGTCAGTGAACCATCGCTAGCAAAGTCGGCTGTACAACTGGGGCGAGTGCTAGGACGTGTCTCTAGACCTGCCGTGTGGCGGCGCTCGGTCTGCAATCACTGACAGTGGCGACACGCGGGTCCGTCGTATACTAGCGGACCGCGGCCGATTTAAAGGCTACCACCTAGCAAGTGTGGTGTCTGGCGGTGACACCACACTGTTCAAGGATGGTTGCACAACGTGTCGAATCGCTACACTGACTACAAATTTTCCGTCACGGTATGTGGGATAATCGCTCTTGCTATCACACGGACACACGAAATCGCAACCCAGATCATAACTGCAGGAGTAGGTCCAGTGTGTTTAGTACGCAGACAGATTGTTTCAGGCCCTCAATTGGCCTCCTTCTGACCACCGGCACCGAGACATAACCAGTTTTAATCAGAAACCACAACAGATCTCCACCCTGCCGCCCAATGAGCTCTCGCTAGACACCACTTAAGTCGCAAATAGTGGTGGTCTGCGGGCAGTGGCATTCACGCTACAGGGCGTCTGGCTCGAAGCTGTCCTTGAAGTAACTGGTTTGTGACAGTTCGTTGTGTCACTGCGGTGCCAATTGCAGCTCTGATTGCTGATGCAGATGCAGTACGACGCGCCAGAGTCACACGCAAACACGACGGTCTTCCCTCTCAGCAATGCCACGTGGCCGTCATGAATACGGTCTTCTTGCGACCGTACGTTCTCGTGCTCTCAGCTGCTAGCAGTCATGTACAGTGCCTACACTCCAGTCAAGTTATCCTGCAGCATCGCAGAATGAAAATCCAGCTTCCCGTAGACGTATTACACTTAGTGGGGTAATGATAATGGCATCTTCGCCACCTTAAGGGCATTCTTGACTAACAGCACCTCACCACGTCCATCATCAAAGGTAACTAACGCGCATGACCGTTACAGCACGTATTTAAAGCAAACTTAGTTCGCATCATCATACTGACGCTACTAACGCCACTTTTATGTGATAGGCGCGAAATCTCAAAAAGATTATCTTTCAGATGCAGAAACACGCCTACCAATTTCGTTTATGCAGCAAGACTTATTCTTGGTATTACGATTGTTTTCCATCAGCGTATAGCGTGGAACTATTTTGGGTTTGAACTCAGTCGGGTTCCTGTACCTGTTACTACAATCAAAAGCAGTAACGAAGCTCCCCTATGTTCTAAACCGTCTTTCTCAGTTCGTATTACAGGCTTCTATGGGTTGTGTAGGCGACCTTATAGACCAAGTCTTGATAAGGGACCCAAGGCCGGAAATGCCGGTCTGGATGCAAAATACGTTAGATCGGAATACCTTCAAATCTCCGTTTCACAATGATCTGTGCCTACTGCAGGAGATGCTCCTCTTGACGACCATGGCGTCCGTAGCACAAACTGTATCTGCCACTGATGCTTTCACACACACGGTCCACAAACGTTGGCGTGTGCTGAATAATTTCTATTGCCGCCAGAACTGTTGCCTGAAGATCTTGCTTCGACTGCACAAGAGCCTCATACACACAAGATTCTTCATATGGTACCGCCTGAAAAAGTCGAGAGAAGTTAAATCTGGCGATCATGGTGGCCAAAGATTTGGTCCACTTTGCCAAATCCATCTTTCAGCATAAGTCTGCTTGAGATTTTCTAGGACCCCACGTGCAACATACACGGGAGCGTCACCAGTACTTTTGCAGGTATGTCAAGCATCTGCGCAGAACAGACGGCCCGTTAAGATGACCATCAATGATACCTGTCCCTACATTATACTGTGCTGTTGCTGAAATTCACTCTAAAGTATGGCACGACGATTTTCGTCATCACAAATGTGGCTGTTAGGACAGTTCAGACAGCTTCGCTGGTGATGTGAGTTTCATCAGTAAAACGAACGCATAGCGGTAATTCGGGAATGTCGGCACAATCTACACTACTGGCTATTAAAATTGCTACACCAAGAAGAAATGCAGATGATAAACGGGTATTCATTGGACAAATATATTATACTAGCACTGACATGTGATTACATTTTCACGCAGTTTGGGTGCATAGATCCTGAGAAATCAGTACCCAGAACAACCACCTCTGGCTGTAATAACGGCCTTGATACGACTGGGCATTGAGTCAAACACAGCTTGGATGGCATGTACAGGTACAGCTGCCCATGCAGCTTCAACACGATACCACAGTTCATCAAGAGTAGTGACTGGCTTATTGTGACGAGACAGTTGCTCGGCCACCATTGACCAGACGTTTTCAGTTGGTGAGAGATCTGGAGAATGTGCTGGCCAGGGCAACAGTCGAACATTTTCTGTATCCAGAAAGGCCCGTACACGACCTGCAACATGCGGTCGTGCATTATCCTTCTGAAATGTAGGGTTTCGCAGGGATCGAATGAAGGGTAGAGCCACGGGCGTAACATATCTGAAATGTAACGTCCACTGTTCAAAGTGCCATCAATGCGAACAAGAGATGACCGAGACATGTAACCAATGGCACCCCATACCATCACGCCGGGTGATACGCCAGTATGGCAATGACGAATACACGCTTCCAGTGTGCGTTCACCGCGATGTCGCCGAACACGGATGCGACCATCATGATGCTGTAAACAGAACCTGGATTCATTCGAAAAAATGACGTTTTGCCATTCGTGCACCCAGGTTCGTGGCTGAGTACACAATCGCAGGCGCTCCTGTCTGTGATGCAGCGTCAACGGTAACCGCAGCCATGGTCTCCGAGATGATAGTCCATGCTGCTGCAAACGTCGTCGAACTGTTCGTGCAGATGGTTGTTGGATTGCAAACGCTCCATCTGTTGACTCAGGGTTCGAGATGTGGCTTCACGATCCGTTACAGCCATGCGGATAAGATGCCGGTCATCTCGACTGCTAGTGATACGAGGCCGTTGTGATCCAGCACGGCGTTCCGTATTACCCTCCTGAACCCACCGATTCCATATTCTGCTAACAGTCATTGGATCTCGACCAACGCGAGCAGCAATGTCGCGATACGATAAACAGCAGTCGCGATAGGTTACAATCCGACCTTTATCAAAGTTGGTAACGTGATGGTACTCATTTCTCCTCCTTACACGAGGCATCACAACAACGTTTCACCAGGCAACGATCAGTTGGAAGCTTTCCTCATGTCAGCACGTTGTAGGTGTCGCCACCGGCTCCAACCTTGTGTGAATGCTCTGAAAAGCTGATCATTTGCGTATCAGAGCATCTTCTTCCTGTTGGTTAAATTTCGCGTCTGTAGCACGTCATCTTCGTGGTGTAGCAATTTTAATGGCCAGTAGCGTACATTAACACAACGCTCTCATGCCCCCTTCAGATGGGAGCCCGGTACACTTGCAGCGTAGGGGCGGCGAAACTTCAATTTTTAGTTCTTCGCGTAATTATTGACCCAATTTAAAAATTTAAGATGCTGTCACTATCCACCCATTAGAGGTATAATTTCGATTAAAAAGTTTACCATAATAAGACAAGTGCTACCGTTAGAAACTGCGTGTTTGTCTCGAGACATAGTAACTGGAGGCAAACAAACAAGAATTTTATTCATCCAGAATTTGAGAAAGAGAGCACTTAGCAACTTCCAACAAACTGTTCACATAATCTCAAACCTTTAAGAAACTTTTTATCGCTGACATCCGCCACAAAATGGTGAAATGAAATAAGTTTATCACTTACTACATTTTCGCTGCCCGTGCAATCAACCTTCAGCATTTATTTCTTCTTTGTTACTAATTCTATTCGCAGCACACTTTTTATACGATATCCGCATACCGCTGAAGGTACCTGCAATATTATACCATTGTACGAAGCGTAGTCCAGTAGATACGGCGTCGTAAACACTTAGGTGCTTGAAAAACTAGCTTCTGCTTAAAATGGTGCGCAGTAAAACTTCAACATAAGGCATGACTTTTTAATTTATTGCTTTTTGCTAATAACTCTATTCGCAACACAATTTACATAAAGTATGTACATATATCAATATAGTTGCAAAACTACATCACTGCACGGCACTTACTTCAGGAGACAGGACGTCATTAACATTCAGATGCGTGGAAAGTAGCTCTTGCTTAAAATGGAGCGCAAATTACCTAGTTCACATTCAACCACAGTCTCATAATGAGAGCACTTAGCGGCTTCCAACGAACTTTAACCATAATTTCAAATCGTTGTTCAACTTCTTCCTTACGTGTTTATATGCTTAAGGGGAGACGGAAGGCAAGTGGGCTTCAAAAATTCGATTTTTTTATTCTAGTATATTTGAAATACCTGGTCTTTTCTGCGTGAAACAATTTTTGTTTTATGTAAATACGATAATTTTTTCGTGAGATATGATGGTTTTCCTGACGCTCTGTGCAATCTTGGGACGGCGACAGCAAGGCTTATGACCAGGTATGTGCACAACAACCATATGGTCCTAATGTCAATTTCTAAATTAGAGTGCAATGGGCATGTCCAGAAGAGCATGGGGTCCAGGTTGAGAAGATTTTTGAAAGAAAAGTCAAAAATAGTATTGGAAGGTGGTAAGAAGATAGATGGTAATGGTCGCCTGACAAATATAGAAATAGATTACAGAATTATTATGACTTGGTCATAAGAAAAAATGTAGGGAATTTAGAAATCATGAAGAAAGCTGTATAGACTATCTTTTTCCATAAGCTTCCCACAAATGAAAATCCAGTGCACGGTCTTTTCCCGAATGATCCTGACACTTGGTGCAAGAAAAGGAGAAGTGCCAGATATGACGACAAACATTCTTTACCTGCATCAGTAATGAATGAAATTAAACTCATATTTAGAGATCTTTGTAAAGACACGGTGTTGAAGAAATGTCTTCATGGGAAAACCAAAAATTTAAATGAATGTGTGAATTCTGTCATTTGGAACCGGTTACCGAAACCTGTATTTGTTCAGCTTACAACCCTCAAATTTGGTGTTTATGATGCTATTTTATGCTTCAATGATGGTGAAATTAGAAAACTGGATGTTATGGAATTATTGGGTATAAAATATAGTGGAAATACTGCAAAATCCTAGTTGCAAATAGATAAAGAGAGAATCTGCAAAGCAGATATCGCTAATTTAAAATTCACAAAAGAAACCAGACAGAAAATAAGAGGGACCAAGAAAGGAAAAGAAGATCAGTATGATTCAGTGATGCTCAGTATGGTGCAGGAAAATATTAGTGGTAAGTAATTCTCATCAATAACTATACTAGAATTACAATATTAAACTTAAAATGGATTTTTCTCAAAATTACATTTTTTTTTTTTTTTACTTTCAGGTAGCATTATTTGATAATCTAATGGGGTTAGAAACATGAAATTTGGTCAATTTGTACTGCAGGCGGTAATAAGTTATTACAAGTAAATTGATCAGAAACTGTTCTATAATAATTAATATCCAAAAAAGTTAAATTTTACTAGTGAAAGACTAAGAACATTTTTCTTCGAAACCATAAGAGGTATTATGTTCATTTTACTTGTAAATTGAGGCATATATGCTATATACATGCAGTAAATGTTTCATTGTTTTATCACTTATAGATCTTTTGAGAAGTGTACATATTCAAAGGGTAAAATAGCATTGGCAGAATAGGAATAAAAATTGCCTTCCGTCTCCCCTTAAAGGCAAATACATTCTTTAAAAAAATAAAATAAAAAAACGATGCACCACGTACGAACCATCCGAATGTAACGGAAATCAACAGATGTGATTTACATGTAGAGATTACATTTTCAGAAAAAATGGTTGATTTATTCAACAGAAAGAGTTTTAAATATAGAGCAAGTCAGTAACGCCTTGATCCTCCTCTGGCCCTTGTGCAAATTGTTATTCGACTTGCCTTTGATTGACAGAGTTGTAGGATATCCTCCTGAGGAATACCGTGCCAAATTATTTTGAACTGGCCCGTAAGAATGACAAATTCCGGAGTTGGCTGGAGGGCCGCTCTTAATACTCCAAACGTCCTCAACTCTGGAGAGATCCGACGACCTGGCTTTCCAAGGTAGGGTTCGCCAGGCATGGAGACAAGCAGTAGAAAATCTCGCAGTGTACGGACGGGCATTAACTTGCTGAAATGTAAGCCCATGATGGCTTGCCATGAGGGGCAACAAAACAATATGTGAAATATCTCTGTATCTCCGTCTTTTCACAGATGGCTACGAGATTCGGCTGTTCGACACAGGATGTCATATCAAACACCTTTCAGCAGTCTAGTTTCCAAACTTATTTTATTTAACTACCAGTTTCGGCTATTTTCTATGCCGTATTCAGACCCCTGTCAGATGTGTAGGATCACTTGTGTTGAAATGATCGCTATAGCAAATAGAAATGTACTAATACCAACACTGCTGGCACCTGTTGGGATCAGAACCGAGGTGGAATCTTACTACACCTCGGTCAGGGGCCTAGAGATGGCGTAGTAAATCGTCGAAACTGGTAGCCAAATAAAATAAGCTTGGAAACGAGACGGCTGAAAGGTATTTGATTTGACAAACTATATGTAAAATATAGTCAGCGTACCGCTCTGTTTCAGTGTATCGCGAATGACAACCAAAGGGGACCTGCTATGAAAAGAAATGGCAGTCCAAACCATCAGTCCTGATTATTGGGCCGCATCATGGCGACAGTCAGGTTGGTATGCATCTGCTGTCCAGCGGGTCTCCAAACACGTCTTCACCCTGGAATCAGACGTTAGTGACTGGAGTAGAATTGTTTAATAAGCCACGGCTGCAAAATACTAACACGAATTCTTTGCCGACGAATGGAAAAACTGGTAAAAGCCGACCTCGGGGAAGATCAGTTTGGATTCCGTAAAAATGTTGAAACACGTGAGGCAATACTAACCCTACGACTTATCTTAGGAAATAGATTAAGGAAAGTCAAACCTACGTTTCTAGCATTTGTAGACTCAGAGAAAGCTTTTGACAATGTTGACTGGAATACTCTCTTTCAAATTCTGAAGGTGGTAGGGGTAAAATACAGGGAGTGAAGGGCTATTTACAATTTGTACAGAAAGCAGATGGCAGTTATAAGAGTCTCGGGACATGAAAGGGAAGCAGTGGTTGGGAAAGGAGTGAGACAGGGTTGTAGCCTATCCCCGATGTTATTCAATCTGTATACTGAGTAAGCAGTAAAGGAAACAAAAGGAAAGTTCGTAGTAGGAATTAAAATCCATGGAGAAGAAATAAAAACTTTGAGGTTCACCGATGACATTGTAATTCTGTCAGAAACAGCAAAGGACCTGGAATAGCAGCTGAAAGGAATGGACAGTATCTTGAAAGGAGGATATAAGATGAAAACCAACAAAAGCAAAACGAGGATAATGGAATGTAGTCGAATTAAATCGAGTGATGCTGCGAGAATTAGATTAGGAAATGTAACGATTATTTTCTCCTTTCATCAATTAAATTCAGTATCTCTTCTGTTACCAAAGGATTTCTACTAGCCCTCGTCTTTTTACCTACTTGATCCTTTGCTGCCTTTACTAATTCATCCTTCAAAGCTACCCATTCTTCTTCTACTGTATTTCTTTCCCCCATTTCTGTCAATTGTTCCCTTATGCTCTCCCTAAAACTCTGTACAACCTCTGGTTTAGTCAGTTTATCCAGGTCCTATCTCCTTAAATTGCCACCTTTTTGCAGTTTCTTCAGTTTTAATCTACAGTTCATAACCAATAGATTGTGGTCAGAGTCCACATCTGCCCCTGGAAATGTCTTACAATTTAAAATCTGGTTCCTAAATCACTTTCTTACCATTATAAAATTAATCTGAAACCTTCTAGTATCTCCAGGAATCTTCCATATATACAGCCTTCTTTCATGATTCTTGAACCAAGTGTTAGCTATGATTAAGTTATGCTCTGTGCAAAATTCTACTAGGCGGCTTCCTCTTTCATTTCTTAGCCCCAATCCATATTCACCTACTACGTTTCCTTCTCTTCCTTTTCCTACTGTCTAATTCAAGTCAGTCATGACTATTAAATTTTCGTCTCCCTTCACTACCTGAAGAATTTCTTCTATCTCATCATACATTTCATCAAATTCTTCATCATCTGCAGAGCTAGTTGGCATATAAACTTGTACTACTGTAGTAGGCGTGGGCTTCGTGTCTATCTTGGCCACAATAATGAGTTCACTATGCTGTTTGTAGTAGCTTACCCTCACTCCTATTTTCCTATTCATTATTAAACCTACTCCTGCGATACTCCTATTTGATTTTGTATTTATAACCCTATATTCACTTGACCAAAAGTCTTGTTACTCCTGCCACCGAACTTCACTAATTCCCACTATATCTAACTTTAACCTATCCATTTCCCTGTTTAAATTTTCTAACCTACCTGCCCGATTAAGGGATCTGACATTCCACGCTCCGTTGCGTAGAACGCCAGTTTTCTTTCTCCTGATAACGTCGTCCTCATGAGCAGTCCCCGCCCGTAGATCCGAATGCAGGACTATTTTACCTCCGGAATATTTTACCCAAGAGGACGGCATCATCATTTAATCATACAGCAAAGCTGCATGCCCTCGGGAAAAATGACGGCTGTAGTTCCCCCTTGCTTTCAGCCGTTCACAGTACCACAACAGCAAGGCCGTTTTGGTTAGTGTTACAAGACCAGATCAGTCAATCATCCAGACTGATGCCTCTGCAACTACTGAAAAGGCTGCTGCCCCTCTTCAGGAACCACACGTTTGTCTGGCTTCTCAACAGATACCCCTCCGCTGTGGTTGCACCTACGGACGGTTATCTGTATCGCTGAAGCACGCAAGCCTCGCCACCAACGGCAAGGTCCATGAAGTAGAGAGGATATAAAATGTAGACTGGCAATGGCAAGGAAAGCGTTTCTGAAGAAGACAAATTTGTTAGCATCGAGTATAGATTTAAGTGTCAGGAAGTCATTTCTGAAAGTATTTGTATGGAAGTGAAACGTGGACGATAAATAGTTTAGACAAGAAGAGAATAGAAGCTTTCGAAATGTGGTGCTACAGAAGAATGCTGAAGGCTAGATGGGTAGATCACATAACTAATTAGGAGGTATTGAATAGAACTGGAGAGAAGAGAAATTTGTGGCACAACTTCACTAGAAGAAGGGATCGGTTGGTAGGACATATTCTGATGCATCAATGGATCACCAATTTAGTATTGGAGGGCAGCGTGGAGAGTAAAAATCGTAGCGGCAGACCAAGAGATGAATGCAGTAAACAGATTCAGAAGGCTGTAGGTTGCAGTAGGTACTGGGAGATGAAGAAGCTTGCACAGGATAGAGTAGCACGGAGAGCTGCATCAAACTAGTCTCTGGACTGAAGACCACAACAACAATAACAGAATTGTCTTCAGTGATGGGTCCCGCTTAGAACTGAGCCCCGATGACCACAGAAGACGTGTCTCGATACGCCCCGGGTAGCAGTGAGATACCGACTAGGCCGTCACCCGCCATGCAGGTTGTCAACCAGGAATGATGGTGCGGGGTGCCTTTTCTTTTTATCGCAGGATCTCTTTGGTTGTCATTAGTTGCACTCTTACAGCACAGCAGTAAATCGACGATATTCTATATTCCATTTTGTTACATGGCAAGCCATACTGGGCTTACATTTCAGCAAGATAACGCCAGCCCAACCCCCGGTGAGTGTTTCTTCCGCTTGTCTTCTTGCTTGCCAACCTCTACCATGGACAGCGAGGTCTCCGCACCTCTCCGCAGATGAGGAAGTTCGGAGCATTGTGGGCCCTTCAAGCAGCTCGGGAATTTGTCAGTCTGACGTGCCAATTGAACTTAATTTGGCACAATATACCTCAGGAGGACATCCAAGAACTCTATGAACGCCAAGCAGAGTAACTGCTTGCATAATGGCCAGAGGCAGGCCAAAGTGTTACTGACTTGCTCAATTTGTGAAGCTCTTTCTCTTGAATAAATCATCCAACATTTTCTGAAATTATAATAATTTGTTTGTCTGTGCATGTTCGTCACATCTACGGATTTCTGTCCCATTCGGATATTGCATTCGTGGTGTGTCGTCTTTTATTTTCGACCCAGAGCGTATTTAACACAATAACTCATTTGTAATCAGACGTTTGAAGCTGTTTTGGGAGTTCGGTTCCTTAAAGAATCGAGGCTCTCCTGGTGATGCAGAAACGACGTATGGAAACTGAAACGTAAAGGAAAAGCTACCGACCTCAATGCATGCACGTTCTGTCGGAGGTAAAGATGAAGTTGTTGGTCATGCAGAACACCCCAGACGTTCACGTGGGGCACGTCCATAGCAGGGGCAATGTTTCAAGTATTCGACGTCGCGTTCTCTTCTATGTGAAGAAAGAAATCCTTTTTAAATTCAGTGTGCGCCACGTCCGTGGATGCCACAGTGAAAGCTCTTACTGTTGCGAATCTACCAGTTGCTCTCACCCATACTGGTAGTGATAGGGCCGGATGGACTGGATCGACCCGGTAAACGTTCTCGACGCATGCATTGTGCATCTCTACCATTGCTTCTAGCTTCACCGCGAATCATCAGAATCTGTGTTTACTCAAGAAACATGTATTTCGTCATCCTGCACTGTCTCGAGCGTCATTGCTGCTCAGTCTCCGAAGAACGCTCAATCTGTGAATGTTTAACAGAGGGCACATTACGTCAGAGAAGCGAATAGGGTGCCCTCTTCTCAGTTCGGATACATATCGTAAGCAGGAAATTTGAATGTGATCCGATCTTCACACTTATTTCCTATCCAAACGATACATTTCCGAACATGAATTACTTATCAAAACATTATCGAAAATGGTTCAAACGCGTCTGAGCACTATGTGACTCAACGTCTGTGGTCATCAGTCGCCTAGACTTAGAACTACTTAAACCTAACTAACCTAAGGACATCATACACATCCATGCCCGAGTCAGGATTCGAACCTGCGACCGTAGCGGTCACGCGGTTCCAGACTGAAGCGCCTAGAACCGCTCGGCCACATCGGCCGGCAAACTTTATCGACTAAGTCTCCTCTATAATCGATACATGCCTTTAGTAGGGGTTGTGAAAGATCCTGAATAAAGTTAGTTTAAGTTCCGTGTTCAGTCCTAGAAGGGCAAATTAGATCCGACCGATCACCGTGTCATCCTCTTCCAATAGCGTTATTGGATGTGGTACGGTCAGGCATACGGTAAACACATGGCTCTTCCGGTTATTGGCAGGTTTCTTGACCTTGGAACCACTAATAACTGATCGAGTAGCTCCTCGGTTGGCCCAAAGAGGGTAATTACACCCTGTATCATCCTCCCGGTAAGGAAAAGTCCTTGGCATTACCGGGAATCGAACCCGAATCCGCCACATGGCACTCAGCCTCGCTGGCCACTCAGATACGGATGCGGTTATACGTAAAACGATTAATTTCTGACGTTCGGTCTCATGTAGGACGAATGATGACAGTCTTGTTGAAAGAGACTGCAAGGAAAAAAACTGTTTTTTTAGCGATGGGAAAATAGATTGATCTAATTAAATATTCCCTTACGTCATTGCTCCTGTGTATGGCGATACTCGTTACAGGAGTGCACCGTAAAATGATATAGATTAACTGCTTTTAGCTTCGTGCCGTATTGGAACTCATTAAGCAAATAACTGTTTGCCTTTTGGGAACATTATTAGCGTAGGTCAAAGGGCTTACATTTAATAAGCGGATCTAGAGCTTTTATATAATCTGCACTAATTTGGTTGTGATGATAAACTCACACTGTGCACGACTGAATTGTTCCTACGATCATCAAACTGCATCGGATATTTACCACTCCTTTATCACGTACTAACAGCTCTCTGTACTATTACACGGAGAGCTAGCGTGACGATATCACGACAGCTGTTGTTCAGGATTCCTCTACTCATTTCTTAGAGCTGTAAAAGGACGACGAGGAATCAAACTCTGGTTTCCCTCCGTAACAGTCTTGTCACGTAGCTTGGAATGTCTCCTCGCTTGGGTTACTTTCAAATATCCTTATTGTATTTCTAACTTCTTCTCGTCCTCTAAATGGGTTGGTAGAGAAGTACTATCAGTAGACTATGAAGTACCTCTCCTGTGTTTGTGACGAGACTAAGTGCCACGTGGCGGATTCGGGTTCGATTCCCGGTAATGCCAAGGACTTTTCCTTGGCAGGAGGATGATACAGGGTGTGATTACCATCTTGGGGCCAACCGAGGAGCTACTCGATCAGTTAGTTAGTGCTGTCCACTGCTGAATGTGGCGGGAAACGTCAATAACGTGACGATATGTTTTAAAAGGCTTCGAAATGGGTAGTGTTTTAACAGTAGCGCTACAGAATTCAGCAACTGTAACTCTGGTAATTTATACACATTATCGAATTCAAAATAATTTTACTCCATATTGGGTTGCTACAGTCCTCATTACAGTAAGCATTGCATTGTGTACTGTAAAATATATTTGAGGGAAAAATCAGCAATTTCCATAATATTATTCCGAACGTTATTTATGTCATATATGACACACAAACGAGAATTAGATAATGAAGCGAGGATTGCAATGGATGGAATGTTCTAGACAATATTTCATGTAACTTTGTGCTTGCTTAAGATAATTACGGGGTCTCTTTTAACGTTTACGAAATAGGAATGACTCAGATGTAAGGAAGCCACTAGTACGACGAAAGCAGTTTATGCGCGTAGTTCTGCGCAAAAGCAGAAAGAATGTCACCACACCGATTTAAGCGTTTGCAAAAGTGATCATGCGTCTGCCGTCTCTAGGGCGCATCGCGCTCAAGCCAGCAGAGTAGCAGTCCATCAGGAATGGGCAACATTAATCCTGAGATTCACAGAATGACAGAAAATCTCGTCAGGAAACTTCAGTTTATAATATTTATAAAATGAATGTATAGAATGTATAGATGCGTAGAGTCTGTTAAAGCTTTGCAGCTGTCTGGAGTTTCGGCGACAGTTCACTGCTGTTCCCACCAGATACCGCCACTTCTGTGGGTAATCATCTCGTAGCTCTCGTCATTGGCACGAGATGTCACTCCAAAAGCCAATTAAACAGATGTCACTCCAAACTCTAATTAAATACAGAAGATATATCAATACATGTAAAACATACTCATTATAATTATTATCATTATAAACTATATACATAAACAGTCCTCGTGAATTAGTTTATGTATTAATGAAAACCGTTCCTAAATACCTACAGTGGGTCGAAAGATAGTCCTTCACATGCAGAAAGAAAAACGTGGAGGGTTTCTTCAACTTATAATATGTTAGTTAGTTAGTTGCGTGTTCCATTGATCAATCTCACGGTAACCGTTATGATGTGGAATGTGTCAAGTGCTTCAGAAATGAACACATGAATGAAGGTTTTTTAGCTTAAAATTTTTGTTACTTACCCCACGCCCTTAAATGGCACAAAATACGTATATTGTACCTATAGACTTATTTATTTCTATTCAAAAATTCATCTATGGTATAGAAGGAGTTGTCAAGGAGATATGAATTCAATTTATTTTTAAAACTGTTTCTGCTGTCTATCAGACATTTTATTTCATCTGGTAATTTATCAAAGAGTTTTACAGCAGAATATTTTACCCCTGCCTGTACCAAAGATAGGTTAAGTAGAGGTTAGTGTAAGTCTTTCTTTCTTCTGGTATTATAATCATGAATGTCACTGTTGGTTTTAAACTGGCCCAGGTTGCTGAGAACAAATTTCATTACTGAGTAAATGTACTGTGAGGCTGTTGTAAGAATTCTTGATTTTTTAAAGAGATGCCTACAATATGTGCGACTATGAGCCCCACACATTATTCTAACCACTTTCTTTTGAGCAGTGAATACCTTTTGCCTAAGTGTCGAGTTATCCCTAAAAATTATTCCGTATGACATCAGGGAGTGAAAGTATGCAAAGTATGTCAGCCTTCAAGTTTCTGTATCCTAAAAATTAGCAATTATTCTGATTGCAAAAGTTGCTAAACCTAGTCGCTTTAGGAGATCCAAAATGTGAATTATCCAGTTAAGATTCTCATCTATATGTACACCCAAAAACTTAGTATGCTCTGCCCTGGCTATTGACTTCTGTTGATGTGTTACATTTATTGAAGGAACTGTAATACTTGCAGTATAAAACTGGATGAACAGTGTTTTTTCAAAGTTCAGAGCAAGCCCATTGGCAGAAAACCCATCAATAACTTTTCCAAACACATTATTTGTTTCATTTTCTATTGGAGTTTCTTTCACAGTGTCAGTTTAGCTTCTTGTTTCAGATAAGAAGGGAGATCATTCACATATATCAAGAACAGAAGGGGACCAATGATTGAATCTGTAATTTCACCCCAGTTAGATGAAGTGGAAAACTCCCTTAAATCACTTAAACCATATAAAGCAACTTTTTGCTTCCTGTTCTGTAGATATGACTTAAACCACTGATTTGGTGTTTCGTTTATACCATAGAATTGTAATTTCTGTAATATAATGTCATGATTCACACAATCAAACGCTTTGGATGCGTCACAGAAAATTCCTATTGGTGACATTTTACTGTTTAAAGACTCTATTATGTGGGCACTGAAATTGTATATTTCTGTCTCTGTGGAACAGCATTTTTGAAATCCAAACTGTGATTTACTATGTATCCCATTACTGCTGAGATGGCTAACCACTCTTGAGTACATTACTTTTTCGACAATATTTGAAAATGCTGTGGGCAAGGATACAGGTCCATAATTATTGACATCTGTGGTGTCCCCTATTTTGTAGAGAGGCTTGACAATGGCATGTTTTAACCTGTCTGGGAAAATACCTTGAGTTAGTGATGCATTACAGATGTGACTCAGAACATCAGCTGTAATTGCTCCACATTGTTTTAATATCTTGTTAGTGATGTCATCTGCTCCAACAGAACATTTATTTTTCAAAGATTTAATTATTTTCCATATTTTACAAGAGGGCGTTAGATGAAAATTAATCTGACTACGATTTCTCATAACTGACTCTTCCATGTATTGCATGGCTTTTTCTTTTGAACTATTCTCACCAATTATTTCACCTACACTTAAGAAATGTTTGTTAGATACGTTAGCTGCTCGTGCACTGTCAGTTAAGATGGTTTCATTCTCTTTAATGGTAATACTATCTACCCAAGTGGTTACTCTTCCTGTCTCTCTTCTAACAACATTTCATACAGATTTGATTTTGTTGCCCAGGTTGTTAATTTCATCTCTAATATACATATTTTTTTATTTTATGACAACTTTTCTCAGTGTGTTACAATAATTTTTATAGTGTAAAATTACTTCTGGGTTTTACTAATTATTGCTGCCTCATACAATTTTCTTCTCATTTCTGCAGACACTTTAATACCTGTAGTGATACAAGGTTTGTTTGAAAACTGTTTGGTGTTACATTTAGTAATTTCTTTGGAGCAACAGTTTTCAAAACGGGATATAAATTTATCATGAAATATGTGGCTTTTATCATTGGCATATGGCTCATTATACACATCTCCTCAATTAACATTTCTTAAACTTTCTGTGAACTGCTCTATAGATATCGAGTTGACCTACACTTTTACTTAATGGTTTCTGAACTGCTAAGCTTTGTAAGTTAATCAACTGTGCATATGCACTATGGACCAGTAACCACCATTCCGTCACCCCCCCCCCCCCCCCACTCCATATAAAGGCACATTTGCATGCCGAGCGTGAGTTTCCTCAGAAACGCGAAATATTAATTAAATAAATAATCAGTGACAAATAAATAAAGCCTATGGCACACAACTGCAGCGCTGTGTCGCTGATAAAACAAAAGCACAATTACGTTACTCTTATGTTTGATTGAGAAAAGAGAGAGCTCTGGTAGAAGTGGTGCGAGAAGCACGTATTTTATTCTATTGTCTGGCACACCGCCATATTTCATGTTATAGAAGAATACTGCGAGTTGCAACCACACTAGGCACTCGATTCTGTAAAGAATTTATATTTATAAAAGTAAGTAGGATTATGAACTGTAGGCTTATTCATTGAATATATCTGATTTAACTAACTGTGTAACTTTTTTATGTTTAGTAGACAATCACCTCTGTACGACGTATTGGCATGGCTGGCAAATTATTGAAATATTGAGATTTAGATTATGAGTCCGCACCTACCGCAGCAGTCTTTGGAAACGATTTAATTACGAAGTCCGATTATTTCAGTTTTATTTCACGGTCAACTACGAGTAACATTGCCTTTACGAAAAAGCCATTGTCAAGCGTCTGATACCGAATAATTAAACGTCCACGTTCCAGATAAGCAAATATTAATTACAATTACAATCACAATCACCATCATACAGATAGAAAAATTAATATTTAAACAATATTTTTATTTTATTTATTTTATATTGGCGACTGCGTGTCGGACTTGTTATTTTGTCATTTGTTACATTGTTCTCTTTGTTTCATGTGAAAAATCAACTTTCTGGACCTGGACGTGAATGTATGAGAGATAACAAAAAATCTGAAGATATTTTCCAATTCTAAAATTTTGCGGGAAGACGCAATGAAACTTCCAGCAAAATAAGGTAAGACGCAGCATCTTTGCGTTAGCAGGCTTGACCAGACGTATAATTCAGTGTATTAGCTTTTCAGTAGATTCTGTAGTGTTTCTTTCGCGCATAACAGTTTTCAGTGATAAATTTCATTCTCAGTACTTTTCCTTAAACAATAACGTATGCAACAATACCAATACACGAGTGTACAATATGGCCGACTTCTGTACGATACGTAGTAACATGGACAGCAGCCATTACCAATAATCTCAAATTCAGTTTATATTTTTAAATTAACAGACAGCCATTGTTGGTACGAGCGATTCATGCTCAACTGCATTTTATTTTAAAATCAGTGTCAAATATTTTCTTGAAACATATATCACGTGTGGCATGGTAATAACTAGAAATCAATACGCAAAAATGGAACAGCAAAGACGTACTATTCAGACGCAATCCGACTCGGACGAGAGACAAATGTTAGAAAATGACTTTACGACAGCAACCGGTAGTGACGATTTACCAAACATTGACGCAAGTGTTGACGGAAATTTTGGCAATAGGCCGTCCACTACAAAAATTTCAAAGTCTCAGTCAGAGCCCATGTTGATGCATGACGTCACGTCTAATGACGCGACGGGGGCACAGACCTTGCAAACAGTAAACATTGCCGACATGTTACAAATGCTAATGAAACAAAACGCAGAAAATATGGCATACATAAGGAAACAGAACGCCGAAAACATGGCAACCTTACAGACACAAAATGACGCAATTAAATCTGACCTCATAGCACTCAATACAGGTAATGACACTTTATGTAAACGTGTGGAACTTATAGACGCCACACTGACCAAACAGATGACTGAACTCAGTACTAAATTTTCCCAGCTTAATACGAGACAAGAAAAGACTACAACTGACGTAGCACTTTTACAGACACAAGTAAAAAACCTTAATGTCACGTGTGAAGTTCTTACTGAACAAATTCAAACATATCCTTCAGTACATGACAACCTTGAAAAACGAATTACTGACGTACAGAATAAATTTGACAATGTTGAACAACACCTGACTGACATCTTACAATCTGATGCCACAGCTCATTTTCAAAATATTAATAAAGAATTTCATGATTGGGTAGTGAACAAAGACAAACATTTTGATAGATGCCTACGTGAAAATTTACCAACAATTGTGCACGACTCCGTAGCGCAATACATTACTAATAACAAACAGCTGATCAGTGACGCAGTACAATCCGTCACTGCACCCATGAGACAATTCACCGATCGACCACAGTCTGAATGTAACGAAAATATCAGTCAAAATGCACAGTTCAGGAACCAATATACATTCGAGTATGACACACACATACCGCACACGACAAACACACAAGAACAAAACACACCACGACTACAACACATACCACGATGTGCAAACACAAACACAAGCTATTATCATGGTAAACCACAGCAACATTATCGTAATTACTCGCCAGCTGAACATACCAGTAATTACAGTGGAATAAATCCATATCACAATGCGAAGGAAGAAGAAAGCTTAATGAAACACAGGCAATTTCAGATTTTTATCCCAGAAAAACGAACCATTCATCCGGTGATTTTTCTTAAATCTTTTAGTAACGCATTTCCACGCACTTGGAGTGACCGGAAAAAAGATTTCATATATTGTCGGATACATCCAAGGCGATGCAGCTGTCTGGGCATACAGTCAAGCTGACGTATGTACCACGTACAGTGAGTTTGAGCGTGCTTTTCTGAACAAAGTCTGGTCGCAATCCGTCCAGGAGCGACTCAGAAGACAAATTTTAGAACCTGAAATTTTTAACAGTAAAAATGGCAACTTACGCAGATATTTTGAAAAATACTTGAACATGGGACACTTTTTAGACGAACCAGTCGCAACGCGTGATATACTCCGTGCGTTGAAGGCCAAATTGCCTTTCAACATTAAAGAAAAACTCCTACATATCCCGGATGACGATTCAGATTATTTTTTAACAGCCTTAGATTCGGTTGACATGTTACTTGAAGATCAGCGCTTCGCGCGGCAAAACAGCAGCCACAATGTTTACACTAGTGGTATGCAAAACATGCAGGCTTGCCAACTCAATTCTGGCGCGCCCACAGTTGGATACGCGGTACAGCAAAAACAGCAAACTCACATGCCGTCTCAATACGAAAATCAAAATCAACACGCGTATTCCAATACAAACAATAGTTACAACAGTAATAACACTTCATGCGGCAATCCATACAAAAGGCACCGCGGTAATAACTACAACGGTAACAACGGATACAAAGGCAACAACAAAAACACAAACAGAAATAGAAATAATAATAACTACGAGCCAAGACAGCATCAAGGTTGGACTCGTAACGATCAGTACTTTCATTCAAACTCTGCTTTACCACAGCAGCCACCAGGACAAAATTGGAGCATACCTTACGACCGACAGGTAAGTTATAATGCGCAACAGCAACAACAACCGCAAAAGTTTGGAGATCATAATAGGCAATATCCGAATGTGAATATAATAGAAATGACACCTGATGCACAACCTCAATCTGTGTCAGTACCTAGTACAAATGCTGATCCAACAAACTAGAAACAGTCACTTCTATGCCCCAGGTCGTGGCTGAAGAATTCTTGGGGGGCGACTTCAATGTTAATCAGTTATTTGACACCACACTTGAACAACAGAATAATGATATGCCGAATAATTCTAAACAAAAATTACCTGTTTTATTTATAAGATACAACTACAATAACAATATATCAGATGAACTTTTACAAGACAGTACACAATGTCGTTCAAACACAAATGAAATTGTTTTAGCATCTACTACTGGTGTAGTAGGTGGGATTCCAACTACTATTATCCTAGATACAGGTGCAGCTGTGAGCGTTTTGTCTTTTAATTTCTATAAAAAGATGTGTGAATTGGAACCTGTGCCTGAGTTTCCTGCCCAAAACTGTAAAATAACTACTGCACTAGGTAATAAGTCATGTAGGGTTACGAAGCAAGTTTTTGTAAACATTAAAATAGGTAATGGAACCGTACAATGGCCATTCCTGGTTGTACAAAACCTTGTGACAAATTGCATATTAGGAATAGATATTATGAGCGAGAAGGACTCTATTATAGACTTCTCCAAAGGTAAATGTATTTTAAATGATAAAGGCAGTGTAATTATTATTGATTTGGACAGGAGAACTCTAAAGCATGACAAACACTGTACAGGGTACAAGGTTCAGTTAGTACTTGACAATGACATTCAAGATATGCAAACATACTCATCTGACACAGAGATAATGGACTTGAAAACATTGCTTGATCATAAGATAAGTGAAGCTACAGCTCTCGGTGTACATGAACGTATAAAACTACAGGAAGTGTTATCCAAATATTTACAAGTTTTTACCAAACGATTAGGTGTTATCAACACGTATGTATACAAGATTGAAGTTAAGCCTCACAAGATATTCTACCACAAGACATATAACGTACCGTTATCTCAACGACCTGCTGTGTGGCAAGAATTAAAACAAATGTTAGACTGGAAGGTCATTGAACCATCCACCTCACCTTATTGTAGTCCTCTACTTGTTGTCAAAAAATCAAATGGAAGCATTAGGTTAGTGTTAGACGCTCGAGCAATTAATGAAATAATTTTACCGGTTCACACAAAACCCGAAAATTTAGAAGAGCAATTACAGAAATTTCTAGATGCAAAATATTTTTCCACAATAGATCTCGCTAATTCGTTTTGGCAGGTGGGTATCACTCCTGATTCACGGAAATATACTGCATTTATGTTCGGGGGGCGAACCTATCAGTTTTGTGTTCTACCCTTCGGACTGAATGTCAGCTCTGGGGTATTCATTACAGCCCTGGATACCGTGCTTGGCGATGATTTAGTTGAGACAGTCACACACTATGTAGATGATATACTGATAGCTACACAGTATTGGAAGGAACACGTTGACACACTTCAAAGAATTTTAGAAATATACGCACACCGAGATCTTAGAGCATTTCATGCTGAATAATGTCAAAGTCATACCCATCAAAATATTGCTAAGCAACTCGAAAAACTCTGTTGTTACAACACAGATAATAAGTAGTGTAGAAATTTTCATTTCAGCGGTTCCAGAGTCGCAGTTGAAGGCAGAAGAACTCTTCTTTCAACGCGCGCCACCACCTGGAAGACGGAATATCAAAATAAAATTTATGATTACGTAGCAGTGAATGATATATTAATTTTTCACGGAACATTTGTTATTGTAGGTACCACTGACTTGGTATGACACCTGACGAACCGACAGACGTCATCTGTGAAGCGATCTTTTACTTTGAGAAATAGATTAGACGCACATCTCTCAACACGAAAAGCATCTATCAGTAGTCAAGGCCACACAGACACTCTACACACACGCAAAAAACGCGAGGAATCGAACATTTTCTCTCTCTTACTATTTTGAATATTTATTGAGTAGTGAAAACGCCTGGTCTTGCCTACTGATGTAATGAATGTTGTGTCTAACCTATCTTAATTTCAGATGACATCACAAAAAAAAAACATCGATAATATCCCAGCAAAACCGCTAAAGAGGATGTAAATATCGACAATTCATGTAATCAAACGTGACACAATGTAATAACCTATAGCTATGTAATGATGATGTAAACATGTTTATGTGCAACTATATTATGTTTATGCTAAGAAAATATGTGACGTGTGTATGTATAATTACTTATTTTTTTAACTGATGTATCATGTAACTGTTACTATGTAAAAATTTGAACAAAACGAGTGCCAAAAAGACATTGCATAGTGAACCTCTGTTCACGGACATTAACGAACATTACTAACTCTGCAACTACGCAGAAACCTATGTGAAGGAAACGGTTAATGCCATTCATTATGCATCGTACCTATGTAAACGCGATGAACGATTTCTTTGATTAATAACTACGAACATTTAGGTGAGCTATATTCAGCAAAAAACTGAAAATGTGAAGGGCATAATTCGTGCATCGTCTAGTGACATTACTACAGTACCTAACTTCAAGATGTTAACTGGATTAAATGGACACAAAGTGCCTGTCCAGAAAACAACACGACGGGTGGAAGAATTTTGGTTGGAACTTCAGGGAATGAAATGTTCTCGAAATGTGACGGACACTCTTACCTGGACTGTCCAAGGATCGACGCCAGCTATGTGCCGTCTGAGGTTCTGCAACCAAGCTTCCACGGAATGTAAAAAAAAAAAAAAACGAACTGCACGTGGACCAATTACTCGACGGGTCACGTCTGATCTGTAATAAGCAATGCTTTTAGTCACAACGAACTGCATCACAACGACTATAATGGAAATGGGAAATGGACACGCTTATGTATGAATCACGTTGTTATACAACGATGTACTGTGATCAAAAAACTTTACCACGACGATACTAACCTGTAAAAAATTATTGTGCAGCAGATGAATATGAACTGTAATAACGACACGATGTGTATAGGTCAACGCACCTGAAACATACGGACATTTTTCTTTGAAGTATTTCAAAACAATACTATGTAACTAAGAACATTCAACAATCTAAGTTGTATTGTGTTATAACAAATATTGTAAATTTAAAACTAAGTTACCTGTCATAGAATGTAGTCTTCATATGTAATCTTGGTTGAATATTTTCTTTGTGCAACGACTGAGAAACGCGCGCACACGAACAATGTGAACTGCAATACTGTGCAGCGTGATCTAACTGTACGATATAACGGCAGTGCCGGAGTCACACAGACGCTTCTGCGCATGCGCGCACTCTATCTGCCAACATAAGAACTTTTACGGCGCACCCGCGTCATTCAAATTTTGTATATAATGTGTATAATGTAAGTCATGTAAATAGTTGTAGATAACTTAGATTTTCTTGTGCCTTTAGGTGAATTGCTCGCCTGCAGGTGTGTCCTTTCGCCTCGCAATTCAGGGGGCAATATAAAGGCACATTTGCATGCCGAGCGTGAGTTTCCTCAGAAACGCGAAATATTAATTAAATAAATAATCAGTGACAAATAAATAAAGCCTATGGCACACAACTGCAGCGCTGTGTCGCTGATAAAACAAAAGCACAATTACGTTACTCTTATGTTTGATTGAGAAAAGAGAGAGCTCTGGTAGAAGTGGTGCGAGAAGCACGTATTTTATTCTATTGTCTGGCACACCGCCATATTTCATGTTATAGAAGAATACTGCGAGTTGCAACCACACTAGGCACTCGATTCTGTAAAGAATTTATATTTATAAAAGTAAGTAGGATTATGAACTGTAGGCTTATTCATTGAATATATCTGATTTAACTAACTGTGTAACTTTTTTATGTTTAGTAGACAACCACCTCTGTACGACGTATTGGCATGGCTGGCAAATTATTGAAATATTGAGATTTAGATTATGAGTCCGCACCTACCGCAGCAGTCTTTGGAAACGATTTAATTACGAAGTCCGATTATTTCAGTTTTATTTCACGGTCAACTACGAGTAACATTGCCTTTACGAAAAAGCCATTGTCAAGCGTCTGATACCGAATAATTAAACGTCCACGTTCCAGATAAGCAAATATTAATTACAATTACAATCACAATCACCATCATACAGATAGAATAATTAATATTTAAATAATATTTTTATTTTATTTATTTTATATCCACCAGACGCCACTGTCCCAAATCCCTCAGTCAGTTCTCATAAACCCTCAGTCAGTTCTAAAGCATGTGACCAAGAATGGCACAAGTGGTTTCAGTTTAATGCAGTATAGACTATGTACGAAGAAATATTTGCTGGAAGAACCGTATATTATGTGCATTTATAACATATAGGACAAAGAAGAGAAGGTAAGTAAAAAAGGCAAACCTATAATTGTAAACAGAAATAGCTAAGTCCAAACTAACTGCAAAAGAATCACTAGAAAAATTTTCAAATCTGTGTGAATTCCTAATTAACCAAACTGCTGAGGTCAATGGTCACTAGACATACACACTACTTTAACCTCTACTAACTGATGCTAAGAACAACACACACACCCATGCCCGATGGGGACTCGAACCTCCGGCAGGAGGGGCCGCGCAATCTGTGACATGGCGCCTCAAACCACGCGGAATTACTAGAAATCTCACACCCCAATATTCGCAGCTAAATAATTGTATATGTGTTGTAGGCCACTGTAGACAAGTCCGGTTCTCAAAGAATAAATTTAATTGGCAAAAGACGGAAGTTTTATTATGTTTATGACAAAAATAATTGAAGTTATTATTAGCAGTTGACAAAATATGGGTACAAATATTAACAATATGATAACTCCTTTCATCCCAAATTTTTCTGTAAATGACATTTATTTATTAAAATTTCTCTGTTGTTTTGCATTGACAAGTGGATCAGTTTAATGATCACTATACACTGCCTGACATAGCAAATGAAGCACCTAGAAACAGTTGAACATCCATGCAATTTCGTACATGTATACGCCATCAGCACGTATGTTTATAAATGATTAGAGCTGCAGTTCCTTGTGGCAGATACAGCTGCCAGAAGATTTGTGTTGCTAATGTTGTGTTGAGTTAATAATGTTAGATGTTATTGACTACTGTGAAGGGCACAAGATGCCGTGTACTCATGTAAGACTACATTATCAGCTCCTAACAGAAATTTTTTTTAGTTGTTAGTTGATTTTGGGCATCTCCCATACAGCCCAGCTCAGATGCAATGTGAAACATTCACTATGTTCTGAAAGGGGTTTTGCTGGCTAGGTGAATCGTGCAATATCCAGATTTTTGCGCCATTCGAATGTGACAGTGGCTCGATGGGAACGTGACAGCAAGCAAAATCGTCGTCAAGCTTCCAGTTGGCCATGTATGACCTCCATAATGGAGGATCGTCTTTTTGTACACCAGGCGCATTGTAACCCTTTTACACCTGCTCCTGTCATCTGAGAACAAGTAATGGACTCCTTCCAACAAACTGATCTGAGGGGTGAATGGGAATTTGGACTAAGGAGGGAGGCATGCCCGGTTAGTTCATGCGATTGTGCACAGTCACTGTGCCAGGGTGGCATAGTGGTTAGTGCACCTCCCTAGTGAGCAAGAGACGGTTCGAATCCCGTCCTTGGTGTAAATATTCATTGGTGACCTCGTTTTAGAAATTTGTGGTAGGGTCTTATGGGACCAAACTGCTGAGGTCATCGGTCCCACTACTTAATCTAACTTAAACTAACTTACGCTAAGGACGACACACACACACCCATGCCCGAGGGAGGACTCGAACCTCCGACGGGGAAAGCTGCTAGGACCGTGACAACACGCGTCAGATCGCTCGGCTGCCTCGCGCGGCATTGGTCACCTCAGTCTGCATATATATATCACAGATGTCTGAGATTTGGAAAAGTCTCTGGAGCGATATATACACTACTGGCCATTAAAATTGCTACACCACGAAGATGTGCTACAGACGCGAAATTTAACCGACAGGAAGAAGATGCTGTGATATGCAAATGATTAGCTTTTCAGAGCATGCTGACATGACGAATGTTTCCAACCGACTTCTCATACACAAACAGCAGTTGACCGGCGTTGCCTCGTGAAACGTTGTTGTGATGCATCGTGTAAGGAGGAGAAATTCGTACCATCACGTTTCCGACTTTGATAAAGGTCGGATTGTAGCCTATCGCGTTTGTGGTTTATCGTATCGTGACATTGCTGCTCGCGTTGGTCGAGATCCAATGACTGTTAGCACAATATGGAATCGGTGGGTTCAGGAGGGTAATAAGGAACGCTGTGCTGGATTCTAACCGCCTCGTATCACTAGCAGTCGAGATGACAGGCATCTTATCCTCATGGTTGTAACTGATCGTGCAGCCACGTCTCGATCCCTGAGTCAACGGATGGGGACGTTTGCAAGACAACAACCATCTGCACGATCAGTTCGACGACGCAGCAGCATGGAATATCAGCTCGGAGACCATGGCTGCGGTTACCCTTGACGCTGCATCACAGACAGGAGCGCCTGCGATGGTGCACTCAACGACGAACTTGGGTGCACGAATGGCAAAACGTCATTTTTTCCGATGAGTCCAGGTTCTGTTTACAGCATCATGATGGTCGCATCCGTGTTTGGCGACATCGCGGTGAACGCACGTTGGAAGCGTGTATTCGTCATAACCATACTGGCGTATCACCAGGCGTGATGGTAATGGGTGCTATTGGTTACACGTCTCGGTCACCTCTTGTTCGCACTGAAGACACTTTGAACAGTGGACGTTACATTTCAGATGTGTTATGACCCGTGGTTCTACCCTTCATTCGAGAGTACTTGTGTGGTGTGCGTACTGTAAGACCTTCGGTACACACACCATCAGATTATTTGACTTGTCACTCTAACGAAGTAGGCGAGTGTCAGCAATATGTCTCGTGGTCTTATCGTGGCGTGTTTATCTTCTGCCGTTAGGTCAGACGATAGAAATGCCGCTTGCACGCTTATAGTAGCAGATTGACGGTGACCAACTTTAAAAAGAACTTGATTAATTTTCACACACATTTATTAAAATAATAACAAGCATAAAAATGACTTAACTTGGTTCTGGATGCTATTTACAATTGACAATCTGAAGTTCCTTTGGTCTTGGTACGTTAATCTTATTCTCACATATCTCTGATACTTGACAAAAGTGTCTATACATTTATCTTCATGGCTATGGGGACTGAAACTTGACTATAGACTAATGCAGACTGGTGCAGACTAATGCAGACTGGCTAATCGGAGGTCTGTACACTCGTTATAATGTATCACTGCGCGAGTGTGATCCGCGAGGAGAAAAGGTTCTACTTTAGCAGCAATCTCATTGGCTGCGTTACGTATTAATACGTGGATCGGCCGAAGCAGAATTTGGTCCGTCTCTAAGACAGCGCCATCTTGTAGTGCGGAGACGGACGAGCGCTGCGCCTGCGCTGTTGTGCTTAGCGGGGCGCGCTCTAGTGGGAAAGTTGTGTACGCGCTGACTACGCGGAACTGTGTACACAACAACTTGTTTTATTCCTGTTGTGCCCAATTATCTACAGACTTGAAACTTTCAACATACCTCACAAATTGTCTCTGTCGGTCCATTATGGCCAGTAGACATCGGCTGGTACGTATTTCTCGAGTCCAAAAACTTTACCAACAGCCGTATATTTTGTGTTATTTTATATTATATAACGAATGCTGCCAGTTTCAGCAACTTGACACTGTCATCTTCAGGCCCCATACGCTATTTTCGTATCAACAAACTTATCGTATGGTGCCATAAAACTGGAAACGTAAATCCGAACCGTTATGCAACTGATTCATATGAAAGGCTGACACGCTTTGCATAAGGGTTCGGATTTACGGTTTCAGTTTTATGCACCAAACGATAAGCTTATTAATACGAAAATAGCGTATGGGGCCTGAAGATGGCAACATTGCGTCGCCGAAACTGGTAGCATTTGATATATATGAAATAAAATAGCCCAAAATATACGGCTGTTGATAAAGTTTTTTGAATCGAGAAATAGGTCACAAATGGCTGACAATGCAATATTAACTCAGTTTCTCGTCTGCTGTATGGCGAAGGGTACTTTGTGCGCCATTGCCACTTCGCCATTTTTCTGTTCCAGTCCAAATGTTTGCAGAAAGAACGATTGCTGGAAAGCCTCTGTCTGAGTTCGAATCTGTACATATTGGAGGAAGCAATATATTGGTTAACTCAGGTGAAGAGAAGTTCAAACAGTTCTGAAATTTACCACATGTCTCACTGCAATCTCGTCAAGGTGTTTCAAATCGAATGAAAAATTTCACTTACACAAGACTAAAAATCAGAAAATAATTATTTCAATAAAAATAAACATTTAATATAAACGGGTCTATAAGTATAAAATAGCGCTATTCAGACAGTTAATAAAATCTGTGACGGTGAATTTTTAATAGGTATGAAGATAATAGTAAGATTAACAATGAAAATAATTATTTAAATAAAAATATATTTTAATGTGAAGCGTTTTCTACACCGGACTAGAAACTGTAAAATCATTTCTCCTAGCTCCATACAGATCTCTAACCAGATACAGATAGTTCCGAAAAATTGTGATAGCGAAATTTTAATAGCTATGAAAATTCTTGTAAGATTTATAACGAAAAATGTGGGGCGCATGTACGGTAATAGATAGTAGCTGAGACGTGAATTGTTCATCCGTCAATTATGTACTGCAAGCGCCAAAAATTTTCAAAACTATCTGTATGGGGTTAGGAATCTGTTTTTGGCTAAGAGAAATTATTTTATATTTTTAGTCTGATATAAAAAATTGCATTATTACAAATAGAACTATACACAAAAGACTAGATAGAAAATAACCAAAGGGCGGTAAACAAAAATTTTTGTCTTCAGTAGTGATAAAGTTATGTGATCCATTCAGAACACGAGCTTATTAATGAAAAGAATAATGTAGGAATAGCAGAATGTCATTTACTACAGCAGATAAAATTCTCCGCAATGAAAGACATGTTTGAAATCTTGGCGAGAGACAGACGAGAAGTGAACAATAGGGACAAAAAAGAAAAAGAGAAAAAATGTCAAGAAGTGTTTCAGACAGGATTGCAGCTATTACATCCTCGTTCAATTTATACATCGAAGACAAAGGAAAACTTCAGGGCACGAATAAAAATAGTTGTGGAAACATACTCACTAATTATCGTTTGCAAACTTGGATGCCAAGCCGAAACGAATTTCTCGAATGAGAAAATTTTTTGTGTATCCTACATTTATCATTAATCTAGCGATTGATCACTTGTAATCGTTATCAAAGTTTCCCTAAGTGATTTAAGAGACTACGTATTCTTGATATTGCGGAAGCATGGTCCCGGAGTGATTTTTAGAAAACCATCCGCTGCAAAAAAAAAAAAAAAGTCTTCACAACATTTCAAGCGTAGAAGCTTTTGCTGGTCGAAAACAAGGAACATTTATAACTGTTGGCTGGAAAGAAGAAAGTAATTAACAAACAATTTGGTTAAGGAAATGTTGAGGAGAAGCAGCGGGAGATTGCTAGCTAACTGAACATCAAAAGTGGGAAGAATAGTTAAAAAGAAAGAAAAGGAGAGCAGCATTTAACAATCTGTCGACGACAACGTCTTCAGAGACGAAGTACAAACTCCGACTATACCACAGTTTGGTGTAATATCTCGTATGTTTTCCGTCTTGTATCGCGAGTAGGAAATACGTCGTAAACTTTTAATAAAATCTTAAAATAGTAACTTAATGAGTACCTCGATCTGAGATAGTATAAAGTCGCAGATAATCATATACGTACGAAAAAGGGAGTTGGAGCTACAGATTTACGCTATACGTTGCTTTGCAGCCGGCGCCTCCATGTTAGATGCCCCATAACATTAGCGTACTACTGTTTACGTTTATTTGGTTCAAATGTTTCGGAGCACTATGGGACTTAACAAAAAATGGTTCAAATGGCTCTGAGCACTATGGGACTAGAACTTAGAACAACTTAAACCTAACTAACCTAACGACATCACACACATCCATGCCCGAGGCAGGATTCGAACCTGCAACCGTAGCAGCCGCGCGGTTCTGGACTGAGGCGCCTAGAACCGCTCGGCCACCGCGGCCGGCTACGTTTATTTCTTGTTCTTAATTTCTGTCGTGAGCACACAAGAGTTGTTTTAAACAGTACATGTTACAGCGGTTTTTTAATACAACAGCGTCAGGAAGGCATTTTCAGACATTTTCTGGTCTTGAATGCATATTTGATCCAGTAAAACGACGCATTTAGCCTCATTTATGTAACTTACTTTTTCTTATACATTTCGAATAACCAAGAACAAAACTGTGTGACACAAAAGGCTGGTTTTGTAATCAGACAATTTCCTTAAAACGGACTGACGGAACCGACGTTCGGTCTACGCTCCCGAAAATGAAACATATTTGTTATGTTTGGTCGATTTCCAGTGTTTTCTTCTCACCGCGTTAATCGAGAGAGCTTTTCGGGTTTGACTAATAAGAAATCTAAAGTCAAATGACGGAAATACTACGGAAAACCAGCCAAAATTCGTTCACTGGCGGAAAAAATTGGTACACCGTTTTAGAAGTTTCCAATTCGCTCAAGATTTACTGTTGCAGCAGTGCGTATGAGGTACATGAAGTTATTACATTTACCGATCAATAGTAGAAGCAGTTCCGAAGTACAAGGTACCGACCCATGCTGCAACACTAATATTAGCACGTGGCGTACCCCCCACGAGCGGCAAGGCAGGCGCTGACTGTGGTACCAAGTCGGTCGTGCAGACGGCGAATACTGTCCTTGCATACGATATGCCACTGATGCTCTACCTGTTCACGTGGTTCTGTCAGAGTGGATGGCTGACGAGTCACACTAGCCACTTTCCGTCCCATTGTATCCCAGACGTCCTCGACTGAAGTCTGGAGATCACGCTGACCAGGGAACTTGCTGCACCTCTTGCAGAACGCGTTGAGTTTCACGGGCAGTGTGTGGAGAGCATTATACTGTTGGAACAACACATCATCTTCCTGTTGTATAACGGCAAAGAACGGGTCTAACAACATCCCGCACGTACCGTGCGCTGGTTAGTGTCCCCTCCAGAAACACCTAAGGTGCACGAGAGTTGTAGCTTATCGCACTTACACCATAAGGCCTGGCATGGGATACGTGTTGTAAAACCCCAATAAACCCGAAAACCCAAATAAGAATGTCATGATAATTTAAAGTAGGGAACAGTGTTATCCTGAAAGGTACGACAACTTTGACAATAATATAACACCTTAAAGTTTTGATGAACACCAATTTCAATAATTAGTGAGTAATTTAAGTCCGAAGTAATATGTTGGTCAGAGATAACATTTATTGTGAATGAGAGTTGTAAACGCGGCGAAAAGGAAATTCAATGCGTCTACAATGCTCGATCATGGAAATGTTAATCGTGTGCTAGCTTGCTTGTTATCAAGTCGTGAGAGAGCACCGTTTGTTATAGTACTACAAACGGAACGCTACGAGATTGTTTCTGTTCAAAAAAAAAAAAAAAATACTATTGCGTGATAGAAATGCTCGGACTTTGTTCTCAGTTAATCTGACTTGAGAACTTGAACTGAAGTGATATTCTGACAGTGCACGACGAGTTAATGAACTTTAATTATTGGAGATATTATTGTTGCACTCAACTTTCATCAAAGTGAACAGTTACAGCGAAGAATGGACATAGTATCGAAGACTGCAATACCTGATTAGCCTTGATTAGGAAACATTTATACGACCAAACGAAGATAATACAAATACGACGATTGTAAAAGTAATTGTCACGATCACCGAACTGAAAAGAATCGTAATTGATCTGATCCATCGGTGTGTGTATGTGGTGTGATGATTATAAACTAACTGCTTAGAAGGAACTATAAAAATTGTTCGACGGTAGTGGAAATCTCACGTGTTGGCTCCATAATTAATTGAACTGTGTGATAGTTGATGATCAAATTTAATTAACATTGAGCATTGAAAGGAGTATTTTGCCGAAATAATATTACGACGCACGAAAGCAAGATAGCATTATAGATTATCTCTGGATTTGCGTCGTGCCGTAGTGAAGAATTCTGCCTAGCAACTGATACTGAACCGCAAATAAATTTTTCCTCGCTTCAGTGGTGTGAAACGACGCCGGTGATGAATGATTCACTCAATACTGCAATAACTAACTAACCGGGCTTAGTAAATCATAAAACGATAACAGACAATTAAAGTCAGCAGTTCGCATCGCTGAGAAGACTGTGCGGACTCGCAAACGGACGTTCATACATTACGCGAGGAAGAATTTTCTGTAGAGATTTTCAGGTGCAGTTTCGTGTTATCCGACGGGGACAACCATCACTGCGTGTCGCGTCTCCATTCCAACGACCGAGCTGTAGCAGTAGCGGCTCAACATCAACAGCGACAGCAAAAGGGGAGAGGGGACGTCACAGTGTGTCTTGGATGAATGCACTCCACGAGACATTACTCACCAGGTCTACGTCGTACGCACAAAGGGCATCAGTTGCGTCAGACAGAATTTGCTTTCATCGCTGAAGATCACGGCGCGCCATTTCATCTACCAACTGATCCTCTGACGGCACCAGTTGAGTCGTGCTATGGAGCCCTCGTATGTGCAGCTGTACGGTCTGCCACCGCTGTCCTCAGAATATGACGATCCTGGCAGGCGTCTGTTCTCCGTGGATGTCCAGAACCTCGTCTACGGGTGTCGTTGCGCAACTAATGCAGTACGTCCAACTTGTGTGGGAGTTGTCCGAAAGGACCGCCCCGCGACTCGGAAGACCACAATTTGCCCACTTTAAAAATCGCTCAGTTGGCTGTAGGAAGCATGAGTGCGTCTCTGTGGCATGGTCGTCTGCTTGCTTTATACTTTTACACCACACTGAGCCTTCTGGCTATGAGCATTGAAACGCGTACGTTCCATATGTATTCATTACCAGCGATGGCGAGGCATGACAGAATCACTGACCAGAGAGTTATTTATCGTTGCTAATCTGCGCTTGACCGCGCGAGACGACAGTAGTAGCACGTTGCGAGTCGGCAGGAACAGTTGCGAGTTGCACTCTGTCTGCAGTAGTAGTCAGTGCTAGCGTGTGGCGAGTCGGCAGAGGGAGGAGTCAGTCGGCAGTAGTTGTAGCGAGTGGACGGTTGTACTGAGCGGGCGTCGGCATGCGTCGACGGCGTGCTGTTCTTCCGAATCTGGTCAGGATTGTGGTGGACGATATGTATTATTGTAGAAGGTAATGAAGCAGCATTGTGCTCAGCTAATAATGTATGGTAATTGTAATTAATTTGTTCAAGAAATGCCCCAATAATAATTTTTATAAAGTAAATCTTTTAAAGAAAATTAATCATTTCAATTTAAAGAATTTTTCCACTCTTTTGAAGAAAAAGCATTCATTTCAATTCAAAGAATAATTCCTATGCATTTCCTCCAAGAATCAGAATTAAATATACGCCAGCATTGCACGAAGCTGTGCCAAAAAATAAGAGCAGATATAGATGCAGTTTTACTGAGGTAAGAATTTTGGTTTAATTATTTCACAGGGCCGTAGGTCAGCGCAGCTGCCCTTATAAAATTTGTCAGGTTTAATTATTTCTGTTCAGATGTTACATTCAGTTCATGCTTCATTATTTAATTAACATTATTGTGGGTTTTATGAGCGATGTTCATTCGTTAATGTTTGTGGAGAGTTTACATTCGGGACATTGTTATTCTTTAATTTTGCAAGTAAGTTACGTTTGTGTCATTTTTATTATTCAGTTTTGTGCGAAGACAACATCTGGCACATTCTTTTATAATCATTGACTTTTAATATTTTCACGGGGAGGTTACAGCATTCCCTATTGAAAGGTAGACACGGATGGCGCTCTGGTAGTTATGCCAATAAGCTATTCGCTGGCGGACGACGTTGAGACCATTATCAGTTCATCCATTATGCCCCAGGTGGCATATGCCGTGATCGGATGAAAATCGACGGCGTGTTCCCACGTGTGTTAACTTTTTTCGGCAATGTATTTATAAGAGACAAATTCGCCTGATTGACTCCACTTACGAATGAAACGTAATTCCTTTGCATTCTACACTATAGTCAGAATAAGTACACCCGTAAATGATACAATCAGGCGTTTTTGATCAAAACACTTCCATCAGAAACTAATATTTGCGACAACTTACACATGGCGGACGTAGGCTTCGTGACGTCATGACACCTTCCCCTGCTATACCTCCGTGCAGATAAGGATCAAATGTAGATCTCTGCCTGCTTTCTCACGTTTTCTCTTCCGTAAGGGAAAACGATATGTATCCATTTTTTAGAGAGAGTGGTCTATAGTACCCATTGTACCGAAATGCATCATGAAGCTTATCTAGTTAATATTTAATAATAATGATTAAATTCTGAAGTGATAATAGATTAACGTTGCATAATGAAACTAGTCTTAGAATAAACAAACAATAAGTGTATAAAGCATTTTATTATTTTACAAACGATATTATTCCCCTTTAATCTTGAATGCCCAGATCCTCTCAACTCCGCAGTACAAATGGCTCTGAGCACTATGGGAGTTAACTGCTGAGGTCATCAGTCCCCTAGAACTTAGAACTACTTAAACCTAACTAACCTAACGACATCACACACATCCATGCCAGAGGCAGGATTCGAACCTGCGACCGTAGCGGTCGCGCGATTCCACACTGCAGCGCCTAGAACCCCTCGGCTACACCGGCCGGCTCCGCAGTACAAATAGTTTTTGTGAGATCTTGGCTTATTGAACTGCCTTTCGAGGGGTGCGCAAATCTAAGTTGTAAAAGCAAGGCGCATCACCATTTAAAAAATATCCATTTTTATAGCTTTCTCAGCACAGAGTTATACTACTTCATCGTCTTCGCCTAAAAGCACAGATCGGAAATTATTCCTTTCAGTAACATGTTTTTTCACGATGCTCGGCAGGAACGCTACAGTAAACGGGAAAAAAGCCGGGAGCCTAGAAATCGATACCGTATTCCAAGGCTTAGGCTGTATTTCTGCGTCAGCCGCTACTAATGCGAGCCTGCTGTCAAACGAAATAGAAAGCAGAATATTTACTGACAGCTCTCAAAGATTTAGTTTCAAGACCGAAGTGATCAGTCTGCTTATACCAAGGCCAGGGGTAGATTACCGCGCTGTCAGCATTCCATGACCTCGCCGGCATCACTCCTATGTGCGGAGAACCAGAATTTACTGGTACCTCAGACACGGCCAAACCATATTCTTACTTCGAAAAAATCGCATCCTTCTTTCACAGAAAAGGCGTAGTGTGAATTCTTCTACTCTACTTCCCACAAATGATTAGTACCTGCAAGTAATAGCTGAAAATCTTCTGCGCTTCCTTAACCTAATGACAGCTTAACAAAAAAGAAACAACAGCGCTCTTGTAAAACATCAGTTTTAGTATTACTTCCATACTAAATCGTAGCATTTCCAGGCCCAAATCGTTAAGTCTTTATCAATCTACAGGGTGATTCAAAAAGAATACCACAACTTTAGGAATTTAAAACTCTGAAACGACAAAAGGCAGAGCTAAGCACTATCTGTCGGCAAATTAAGGGAGCTACAAAGTTTCATTTAGTTGTACATTTGTTCGCTTGAGGCGCTGTTGACTAGGCGTCAGCGTCATTTGATGCTAAGATGGCGACCGCTCAACAGAAAGCTTTTTGTGTTATTGAGTACGGCAGAAGTGAATGGACGACAGTTGTTCAGCGTGCATTTCGAACGAAGTATGGTGTTAAACCTCCTGATAGGTGGTGTATTAAACGTTGGTATAAACAGTTTACAGAGAATGGGTGTTTGTGCAAAGGGAAAAGTTCTGGACGGCCGAGAACGAGTGATGAAAATGTAGCACGCATCCAGCAAGCATTTGTTCGCAGCCCAGGAAAATCGACTCGCAGAGCTAGCAGAGAGCTGCAAATTCCACAATCAACTGTATGGAGAGTCCTACGAGAAAGGTTAGTTATGAAACCTTATCGTCTGAAATTGGTTCAAGCACTGTCTGCAGCTGATAAGATTAAAAGAATCGATTTCTGTGATTTTATCCTTGCTCAAATGGAAACAGATGAATCTTTCGTTTCAAAGATTGTGTTTAGGGATGAAGCAACTTTCCACACTAACGGGAAAGTCAACCGTCACAATGTCTGTATATGGGGCACTGAGAATCCGCGGGAAACAACTCAGTATGAACGTGACTCGCCTAAGGTGAACGTTTTCTGTGCCATTTCAGCCAATAAAGTTTTTGGTCTCTTTTTCTTCGAAGGTGCTACTGTAACTGGACTACAGTATCTGGAGATGTTAGAGAATTGGCTGTTCCCTCAGCTCAAACAAGAAGCACAACTATTCATATTTCAGCAGGATGGAGCGCCACCACATTGGCACTTATCTGTCCGTAACTACCTGAACGTCAACTGCCCGAGGCGATGGATCGGCCGCCAGGCAGCCCGTGACAGAGCACTTCATCACTGGCCTCCAAGAAGCCCTGATCTTACCCCCTGCGATTATTTCTTATGGGGGTATGTTAAGGATATGGTGTTTCGGCCACCTCTCCCAGCCACCATTGATGATTTGAAACGAGAAATAAAAGCAGCTATTCAAACTGTTACGCCTGATATGCTACAGAGAGTGTGGAACGAGTTGGAGTATCCGGTTGATATTGCTCGAGTGTCTGGAGTGGGCCATATTGAACATCTCTGAACTCGTTTTTGAGTGAAAAAAAACCTTTTTAAATACTCTTTGTAATGATGTATAACAGAAGGTTATATTATGTTTCTTTCATTAAATACACATTTTTAAAGTTGTGGTATTCTTTTTGAATCACCCTGTATAAAATATCAAATGATTGCTCCTTTTTTTCACCTTGCTGATATATTTCGTCTTATCGTGTTGGAATGATATTTCGTTCTTTCTTGGTATTCTTACGTGATAGACATATTACACATGTTCTTGATGTGAGATGGTGAGGGACACAGTCTCAAGTGTACCTTCGTGAGAGCAAAAATCATTATAAAATTGTTGTGTCATAACTATTTGAAAAACGTAAGCCTTCACTTCAGAAAATGTCACATCTCTTCGAATATTCTGGGCTATGACATCATTGTCGGATGAATTTCTTATCGAAACTCTCGGAGAAACTACAAGCACTCTTCTTCAACAGTGATCCTCCACAGACAGGGACGAACGGTTGGGTTCCTATAAGGAATCCGTTCGACCACAGCATAATGGCCCAGAGTATTTTAATGAGTGTGCGCACTATTTGCCTCGATTGTCGTCACTTTGCAGAGTTAAGAACTCTCATTTTCTATTTACTGTTCAAAAGTTAATCCCCTTTTTCTGTTTCAGGTGAGACTATCGTAATATTTACAGACAGACAGCATTTTGTCGCAGGAGACCTCAGTGATCTTGTTTTGTTATTTCATTAACAAAACCGCCTAATCACGCTATATTAATAATAGGTATGTTTCGACTGAATTAGCTCATGTTAAGAATTAAAACCGAAATACAGGACTATTTCTATCAATAGCGTCAGCTTCCGTGCTTCAGTATAACTGTTCTAGTTGTGTACATACCTGTCACATATGCAGACAAGTAGCTCCGGGCTCGAAAGTTACCGTATGACAATACATATGTAAAAATATAATTCAAGGGGTACCTACTAGATTCAGCAGCAAGAACAAACCTAGAGGGTCCATCTTCTAGCGATTTCAGAAAAGTGCATACGTATCATTTTACGTGACCTGAAGACAAAAAACGTCTTACAGAATAATAAAATGTTGTCCAAAACACAAAAATTAATGGGGTGTAATACATACCCGACTTCTCATTCACATTGATGCCACAAATACACTCCTGGAAATTGAAATAAGAACACCGTGAATTCATTGTCCCAGGAAGGGGAAACTTTATTGACACATTCCTGGGGTCAGATACATCACATGATCACACTGACAGAACCACAGGCACATAGACACAGGCAACAGAGCATGCACAATGTCGGCACTAGTACTGTGTATATCCACCTTTCGCAGCAATGCAGGCTGCTATTCTCCCATGGAGACGATCGTAGAGATGCTGGATGTAGTCCTGTGGAACGGCTTGCCATGCCATTTCCACCTGGCGCCTCAGTTGGACCAGCGTTCGTGCTGGACGTGCAGACCGCGTGAGACGACGCTTCATCCAGTCCCAAACATGCTCAATGGGGGACAGATCCGGAGATCTTGCTGGCCAGGGTAGTTGACTTACACCTTCTAGAGCACGTTGGGTGGCACGGGATACATGCGGACGTGCATTGTCCTGTTGGAACAGCAAGTTCCCTTGCCGGTCTAGGAATGGTAGAACGATGGGTTCGATGACGGTTTGGATGTACCGTGCACTATTCAGTGTCCCCTCGACGATCACCAGTGGTGTACGGCCAGTGTAGGAGATCGCTCCCCACACCATGATGCCGGGTGTTGGCCCTGTGTGCCTCGGTCGTATGCAGTCCTGATTGTGGCGCTCACCTGCACGGCGCCAAACACGCATACGACCATCATTGGCACCAAGGCAGAAGCGACTCTCATCGCTGAAGACGACACGTCTCCATTCGTCCCTCCATTCACGCCTGTCGCGACACCACTGGAGGCGGGCTGCACGATGTTGGGGCGTGAGCGGAAGACGGCCTAACGGTGTGCGGGACCGTAGCCCAGCTTCATGGAGACGGTTGCGAATGGTCCTCGCCGATACCCCAGGAGCAACAGTGTCCCTAATTTGCTGGGAAGTGGCGGTGCGGTCCCCTACGGCACTGCGTAGGATCCTACGGTCTTGGCGTGCATCCGTGCGTCGCTGCGGTCCGGTCCCAGGTCGACGGGCACGTGCACCTTCCGCCGACCACTGGCGACAACATCGATGTACTGTGGAGACCTCACGCCCCACGTGTTGAGCAATTCGGTGGTACGTCCACCCGGCCTCCCGCATGCCCACTATACGCCCTCGCTCAAAGTCCGTCAACTGCACATACGGTTCACGTCCACGCTGTCGCGGCATGCTACCAGTGTTAAAGACTGCGATGGAGCTCCGTATGCCACGGCAAACTGGCTGACACTGACGGCGGCGGTGCACAAATGCTGCGCAGCTAGCGCCATTCGACGGCCAACACCGCGGGTCCTGGTGTGTCCGCTGTGCCGTGCGTGTGATCATTGCTTGTACAGCCCTCTCGCAGTGTCCGGAGCAAGTATGGTGGGTCTGACACACCGGTGTCAATGTGTTCTTTTTTCCATTTCCAGGAGTGTATATTGAAAACGTTGGTCCGCAGAGCCGCTACCCTGACGGCACGGATGGCATGTTGTGTGCCTACCCTTTGGCGCCGCGCGAAGCAGTTGGAAGTGTAAGTAGGCTGTTTAGGTTTTTGTGTTGTAACGCCATGTAGCACTCTATATGAAAATCACTGACTGTGCTGTGTGCAGTCTGTGGCTGGTTCGCATTGTTGGAATTTGCTATCGTAGTGTTGGGCAGTTGGCTGTTAACAGAGCGTAGCGCTGCGCAGTTGGAGGTGAGCCGCCAGCAGTGGCGGATGTGGGGAGTGAGATGGCGGAGTTTTGAGAGCGGATGATCTGGACGTGTGTCCATCAGAGAGAGTAAATTTCTAAGACTGGATGGCATGAACTGATATATATATTATGACTTTTGAACACTATTAAGGGAAATACATTGTTTGTTCTCTATCAAAATCTTTCAGTTGCTAACTATGCCTATCATTAGTTAGTGCCTTCAGTAGTTAGAATATTTTATTCAGCTGGCAGTATTGGCGCTCGCTGTATTGCAGTAGTTTGAGTAACGATGATTTTTATGAGGTAAGTGATTTACGAAAGGTATAGGTTATTGTTCGTCAGGGCCATTCGTTTGTAGGGATTATTAAAAGTCAGATTGCGTTGCGCTAAAAATATTGTGTGTCAGTTTAAGCACAGGCATTTACAATTTTTCTAAGGGGACGTTTCATATGTCGACCCTTAGTCGAGGATACCTCACTGGAATCTTCTGATTTTTTCTTGTAGTTTGTGTAATTAGTGTAGCTATTGTTTATTGCTAGTGCGTAATTATAGAGAGAATTTCCTTTGTAGTTGTAGTTTTTTATTGTTGTACAGTAAAACAGTTGCACCAAGTATTTCGCAGCTGCCCTTGCAATTAACTAGATATTATTTTCTTATTTTTGCTCTTTTCTTATTTTTGCTCTTCTAATTGTGCTTTTCTTGTTATCGTGTGAAATACGTGATAATTATGGCAAGTAAAAAACGTAACACTAGGCTCCAAAGTAAACTGAGAAATGACAGTGAAGACGAAAGCGGTGTGTTAGCGCCACCGTGTAATGAATGTTCTAAGTAGTAATTTGGTAATTGTACATAGGGAAATGGAGTGGGCTGCAAATAATGGTGTTGACAGTGAAACAATTAGCGAACAGGGAAGCATTATCGATCGATCAGTAAGCAACAGCTCGCCTCAGTAATTCGAGATGACAGGACACAACCTTGCAAATACTGTAGATTCAGGTTTTGCTTCCTCACCGTTTTCTCAAATAAGTCAAGATACATTTTCTGCTCTTCAAAATACGAATATTTGGGGTTCAAATGCACTGCCGAATAGCACTGAGGAACATGTTTCAGACACCAGTGCATTGTTATTACAATTAATGCAACAAATGGGAAAAAAGCTTCAAAAGTTAGACACAATGGAACAAAATCTTCAAAAGTTAGACACAATGGAACAAAATCCGAGACAAACACAGCAACAGCTTCAAAAGTTAGACACAATGGAACAAACGCTTGAACAAACACGTGAAGGTTCAACTGCTGAGTTACTTAAAATCGAATCGAAATGTCAAAAGGTCTGTAATGACGTAAAAACACAAATTTTTGAGCATTTTCAACCTATTTTTTCGCGTCATGAAAATGCATTACAGAATCACGAAGCAGCCATAAAAGAACTGCAAACCATTGTTCATGAAAATCACGACACCTTGCAAGCTAAAATTGACTCACTTGCATCTATCGATTCGGTTATGCAACTTGCAAAATCTCAGGAAAACTTAAAGGACATAGTAGATACGATTTGAACACAAATGGACACTCTGAAACTTGGTTCAGAAAAACACACTGAGGAAATCAGTTCACTATCGGGGAAAGTAGCCCAACTTTCGGATCAGTTCACTAACTTATCTACAAAGGTAGATGATGATCTGAATGACACGAGACCCGTAGCCTTCACTGACAAAGGAGAGTATGAACAAATTAGAAAATTCAAACAAAATCAAAATCAAATCAATACACAGTACAAAAGAGAAATCCGGGAAGTACAAGATCAGTTGACGCAGGTAATACAAGAATTACATATTTCAGAGGACACTCGCGCTCCAATACGGGAAGAGGGACATAGAAATACGGAACAGCCACAAAATATTAACACAGGGCATTTCGGAAATTATGAAAGAAATTGGCAAGGTACACCGAATTTTGAGATGGAACCGCCGAAAAGAAATAACAATGACCGATATGCGACTCGCCGACATGATGATTTTGACTATAAGCTGTTCATTACTACACGTAAATTCAAAACATTTAAGAATTCTGGCAACGGCATTCATCCACAAGCATGGCTCCATCAATTCTCTCATTGTTATCCTCCCAACTGGTCATTGGAGCACAGGTTAGAAATTATGTGTGGCTACTTAGAGAATGAACCAGCTGTAAGAATGCGATCGGTCATTCACGATTGACACAGTGAAGGAGAATTTTATCATGCCTTCCTCTCAGCATATTAGTCTCAAGCTACTCAAGACCGAGTAAAACATAGCATCATAATGATGAAACATTTCGAACAATCTTAATTTTCCAGTCTTGTCAAATATTTTGAAGACATGTTACATAAGAATCAGTATCTTTCAAACCCATACAGCTCCTCAGAACTCATCCGCATGTGCTTAATCAAATTGTCCTTAGATGTCGACAAATCTTTCATCGAATGAAAGAAGGAAGCACAAAAGTATCAAGAAAATTTCAGGAATACGGAAATACAACTCGCTAAGGACTGAAATAAACAGGAAGCGCAGAGAAGCAAAGACGAAATGGTTGCATGAAAAATGTGAAGAAATCGAGAAAGAAAAGTTTGTGGGAAGGACTGACTCAGCATATAGGAAAGTCAAAACAAGCTTCCGTGAAATTAAAAGCAAGGGTGGTATCATTAACAGTGCAAGGGGAATTCCACTGTTAAATGCAGTGGAGAGAGCGGATATGTGGAAAGAGTACTTTGAAGGCCTATATCAGAGGGAAGATTTGTCTGATGTGACAGAAGAAGAAAAACGAGTTGATTTAGGAGAGATAGGAGATCCAGTATTAGAATCAGAATCTAAGAGAGCTTTGGAGAACTTAAGATCGAATAAGGCAGAAGGAATAGATAATATTCTTCATAATTTATAAAATCATTGGGGGAAGTAGCAACAAAACGACTATTCACGTAGGTGTGTAGAGTGTATGAGTCTGGCGACACACCATCTGACTTTCGGAAAAATATCATCTACACAATTCGGAAGAATGTAAGAGCTAACAATTGCGAGAATTATCGCACAATCAGCTTCCCAGCTCATGCATCTAAGTCGCTGACAAGAATAATATACAGAAGAATGGAGAAGAACATTGAGGGTGTGTTAGACAACGATCAATTTAATTTAGGAAAGGTAAAGGCACCAGAGAGGCTATTCTGCCGTTGAAGTTGGTAATGGAAGCAAGACCAAAGAAAAATCAAGACACGTTCGTAGGATTTGTCGACCTGGAAAGAGCGTTCGACAATGTAAAATGGTTCAAGATGTTCGAAATACTCAGAAAAATAGGGGTAAGCTAAAGGGGGAGACGGGTAATACAGAATGTGTACAAGAGCCAAGAGGGACTAATAAGAATGAACGACCAAGAACGAAGTGCTCGGATTAAAAAGGATGTAAGACAGGGATATAGTCTTTTACCACTACTTTTCAATCTGCACGTCCAAGAAGCAATGATGGAAATAAAACAAAGGTTCAGGAGTACAATTAAAAGTCAACGTGAAAGGATATCAATGATACGATTCGCTGATGAAATTGCTATCGTGAGTGAAAGTGAAGAAGAATTGCATGACATGCTGAATGGAATGAATAGTCTAATGAGTAAAGAATAGTAACTGAAAGTAAATCGAAGAAAGACGAAGGTAATTAGAAGTAGCAGAAATGAGAACAACAAGAAAGTGTACATCAGGACTGATGGTCACGAAGTAGATGAAGTTAAGGAATTCTGCAACCTAGACAGCAAAATACCTAGTGACAGATGGAGCAAGGAGGGCATCAAAAGCATACTACCACTCGCAAGAAGGGCGTTCCTGGCCAAAAGAAGTCTAGTAGTATCAAATATTGACCTTAATTTGAGGAAGAAATCTCTGAGAATGTACGTTTGGAGCACAACATTGTATGGTATTGAAACATGGATTTTGGGAAAACCGGAACAGAGGAGAATCAAAGAAAGATGTGGTGTTACAGGCGAATGTCGAAAATTAGGTGGAATGACAATGAAAGGAATGAGGAGGTTCAGCACAGATTCGAAGAGCAAAGGAATATGTGGAAAACACTGACAAGAAGAAGGGACAAGCTGATAGGACATCTGTTGAGACATCAGAGGATAACTTCCATGGTACTAGAGGGAGCTCTAGAGGGCAAAAACTGTAGAGGAAGGCAGAGATTGGAATACATCCAGCAAATAAATGAGGACCTAGGTTGCATGTGCTGCTCAGAGGGATTCGGGGCGGATCGCATCAAACTAGTCAGAAGACTGATGAATAAAAAAAAATCCATCAGTGTGCAAAACTTAAGGGCGAAAGTAACTTTCGCATGATTTGTCACTGCCGAGTAACATGGCTCGACGAAACTTGGACCGTACACAGAAAGAACCGCTACAGTAAGTGTATAATACAGAAGGTAAGCAAAAGAAATACTCAATGGGACGAACAGAAATGACACTCTTAATCAAATAGAATTAGTATATTGAAGCCAAGGTGGTACATGATTGTCCCCTGGGCATTGCAAACGACGGGACTTGGTTCTTAATAGGGCGTGTGTTATCAACACGGACGGCAATGCATACTACGAGGGTAGTCCCAAAAGTAAGGTCTCCTATTTTTTTATAAGTACAGAACTCTGTTTGTGTGGCAATTGGTCACACTGTTATGAAGAGTGCTTCACGCACTATGTATGAACATGCGCACGGCGCGCTGAGGCGCTCAGTCTTGGCTTGACAGCCATTGAGAATGGAGCCCCCATTGGATGTTACCGCCAAGAGCGAATTGCATGCAGTTATTCGGTTTTTGAACCGAAAGGGCACTGCGCCAATGGAAATCCATCGCCAATTGACGGAAATGTATGGTGAGTCGTGAATGGATGTCAAAAATGTGCGAAAGTGGTGTAGAGAGTTTGCAGCTGGTCGGGCCGAAATTCACGACGAACGGGAGACTGTCAATTTCTGAGATAGTGTTGAAGGGTGAGCAAAGCACGCGTGAAGATCGGCGGATCAACCTGGATGATCTCTGCACGTTGGTTCCCGAGGTTTCCCAAAACGCCGCACACAGAATTTTAACGGAAGCATTGAACTACCGGAAGGTGTGCGCAAGATGGGTGCCACGCATGCTGACTGAGGACCACATGCGGCAATGAGTTGATGCTTCCCGCGCATTTCTTCACCACCTTGCAGCCGAACAGGACAACTTTCTGGACTCAATTGTCACGGGTGACGAAACCTGGGCATACCACTTTACACCTGAGACCAAGCAACAATCACGCCAGTGGCGGCATCCTTCTTCGCCAAAGCCGCGGAAATTCAAACAAACACAGTCAGCCGGAAAAATCATAACAACTGTTTCTTGGGATCGGAAAGCGGTGTTGTTGGTCGACTTTATGCCCACTAGGACCACAATTAACGCTGACTGGTACTGTGAGACTCTGAAAAAACTCAAACTACGAGGTGAAAGAAAAGGTTCGTAACTTTCTGAACAGCACGGCGGCGAGCTGGGCACACAAAAACTGCCACAGCGTCTACAAAAATGCATCGACAGAAATCGTGATTATGTCGAAAAATAGCTAAATGTTCAAGCTGTAAACTGATAAACAGGTCTATGTACTTATAAAAATATAGGAGATCTAACTTTTGGGATTACCCTCGTACGTAAACGTACTCGAATGCTGAAGGTTACTGAGGAATTCTTATGGTAGGGCGTTCCATTTCTCCGGCAGTGCTGTTGAGGACTACCAGATGGACGCTGGTGCATGTGGAGGTGGTGCAATACGTTTCGTTAACGCATCCCACAAGTGCTCAGTGGGATTTAAGTAAGCGGAGCGGGCAGGCTAGTCCATTCGCCGACTAGCCTCTCGTTCCAAGAGCACCTCCCTTGCGCAGTTCGATGCGGTCGCTCATTGTCATTTATAAAAATGAATTCAAGGCCGAATGTACCTGAGGAAGACGTACAGTGTGACAATAACGCTGACAGGCGAGTGTACTGTGCTCAAAGATTTGGAGGCCAGTGCAGCCAAGCAACACTATGACCCCCTACAACCTAACACTTAGACCATCAAAACGATTATTCACACCAATGTTCCTGTGTCCATTATTTGTTCCCAACTCTCGTTATATGAGAGAACGTCCAGCACAGTCGAACATGATGAGTTTGATGGTCCGGCTGCTATGATGTGGGGAGTCACAGTATTACACGGTACAGTCACCAGTCAACGTTATCTTGACAGTGTACAGTTCCCCGAACCGCGCGACCGCTACGGTCACAGGTTCGTATCCTGCCTCGGGCATGGATGTGTGTGATGTCCTTAGGTTAGTTAGCTTTAAGTAGTTGTAAGTTCTAGGGGACTGATGACCTCAGAAGTTGAGTCCCATAGTGCTCAGAGCCATTTTTTTTTTTTTTTGTACAGTTCCCCATATGCGTCTTCGTGTACACGGTTCAAAATGGTTCAAATGGCTCTGAGCACTACGGGACTTAACTTCTGAGATCATCAGTCCCCTAGAACTTAGAACTACTTAAACCTAACTAACCTAAGGACATCACACACATCCATGCCCGAGGCAGGATTCGAACCTGCTACCGTAGAGGTCGCACGGTTCCAGACTGTAGCGCCTAGAACCGCTTGGCCCCCCCGACCGGCCGTGTACACGGACCTGTCTTCATTTCTATGGGTGGTAATGAGCGGTCGCATCGAAATGCGCACTTGGACGAGTCCTTGGAACGAGAGCACATTCGATGAATGGACTAGGCTATCAGTTACTCCGACTACAATGGTGTCGAGCACATGTGGGACCCGTTGGGGAGACGTACTGCAGCTCGTCCACATGTACCAGCGACCATCAAGCAGTTGTCAACAGCGCTGATGGAGGAATGGAACACCCCACCACAAGAACTCCTTACTAAGCTCCTGGTCAGCACAGGAGAATGTTGCAGAGCACACACAGCTGTCCGTGCTGATCGTATATCGTATTAAGAACCATGTTCTGCCATTTGTAATGTTCAAGGGATCATCATGAATCGCAGTTGTTTCCATGACATTGTTGGCCATGAATATAAATGTCATATCTGTTGGTCTCTCTGCGCATTTCTACCTGTGCTGGCTTACGCCTTTGCCAGCACACCGGTCGGCACTAGGAAGCACTGTATAGCAGGCGATGAACCAAGAGCTCCTATGACAAGAGAAGACAAAGACACGCCCCCAGGCTACGCGCCGATAACGCCCCCTGGGCAGCGTGGACATAGGCAGCCGCCGCCGGCCGAGCCGTCTCAATCTCTCAATCTCAGTTTCTCAATACGTCGCATCGGGACTCAGTTCGCATTGCACCTCAATATGTCGCAGTGTACTCTAGTCTTCCACGGTGATAGTCATCGCCTCACACCTTAGGTAGCTGTGAGGGAACGTAAGTCATTGTTTATAGTAGTGATGTGGGCACGAACAAGATTCAAGGATTAGTACGTATTATTTGATGGTTGTTAACCCCAGAACTTCAGACTGGACATCATTGAAGGTAAGTACTCAATTTGTGAGCCATGTTGCGGCTCGCGTTGGTGTCGTTGGTAGGTTGGCATAGTGTAATAGGAATAGTGGCGTCTCGTTTTCTTCTTGTGTTTACTGGCGCCACGACGTTTGCTAGCGTTGTCTGCCCGCGAGTGGCAGCAGCAGCGGTTATCAATATCTAGTATGGTGGTACCATCTTTGGAGGGACGTCAAGTGTTTTCCGGGGCGGGGTGTATGGATAGTTCGGTTGGAACGGAGTAGCGGTGAGGTCTGACAGTGCGAGGACATGCTGGGACCACTGGTGGCATGCAAGCACTGTCAGATCGAGGGGCTGTAGTTGCGAGGGTGACAGCCTCGTTCTCTACCGGACCCAAGACGTTTGAGTTAAGTGAACATTAACCCAGCAGTGAAACCTCCACTGTTTTGAGATCACGCCATTTGTTCGCGCATTGCTGCTCGCAGAGTCGCTGGGAGTGGAGTGTTTGGAGTTGGCGAAATTAATTAGCCATCCTCCACCTTTTATTATTAATCATTGAATACCTTGTGTTTATTGATGAAGTTCAACCAGCGGTATTTTTCTGCCTAGTGGCTGCTAACGCCCCAGTTACCTACCCTGGAGGTTAGCGTATTTTCGTGGCAGTGTACCTTTCCTCATCTTGCCGCTGCTGTCCGGTAAGGCATCTAGTTCGACAGCCTCCTTGATAGTGGTTTGGATATTTGTTTCTTTTGGAGTACTTTGGTCGTAGTGGGGCCTCCTGCTTCTGGATGTTCTAAACACTGGATTCAGAAGAGGCAGTGAAGTCCGCCGGTTCCGCCTTGCCTGGGTTATTCCATCGTTGTGTTCGTTATCAGACGTTAGGTAGGTGTTGCAGGAGTGTTGGCCGGTGTTTAAACGGTCACTAGTTTGAGTTGCCATCCGTTTAAGTGAATACAACTCTTGGCTGTCCGTCTCATTGTTTACGAAGTTGAGCGACTGTCCTAGGTCGATTCTTGGAGCACTGTCTGAGGCCCACTTCTCTCTTGATTTGGTCAGATTGTGATGATTGTCAATAAGGCCTTCAGCCGTGAATGCAATAAGTCTTAAGTGTTTTAATTAGATATTGTCTCTTAATATGACTGTTCTTTTTTATAATAATTTAGTAAGAATTTTCTATCTAGGAATTCAGCTGTCAAATTGGTTTGAGCAATTACTGTTGGGGAATTAAGCTGACAAATAATTTGATTTTCTTGTCAGTAAGTCCTTCAGCTGTGAATGCAATTTGTCTTAAGAATTTTTAATCAGATATTGTCTCTTAATATGATTGTCCCTTTTTTATAATATTTTAGTAACAATTTGCTATATATGGCTTCAGCCTTCAGAATGTTTTTGTGTTATTACTATTGGGGCCTTCAGCCGACAAATAATTTGAATTTCTGGTCAATAAGGCCTTCAGCCGTGACTGCAATTTGTTTAAAGTATTTCTGATTAGATATTGTCTTAACAGTCAAATTTGATAATTATTTATTATTGTCAACGTTATATGCAAATGGTTCCAAATAAAGTGTACGTGATTTGAAAATAAACTGAGCAACCAACGGTAACTAAGTAACGCCCTGGCCACACCGAAATCTGCCCCCCTAAGTCCCATGTTTCAATTTGTTCCTGTAATAAAGTGTATTTTAACCTTGTGTGGATTTTGTGTTGTAGTGAGAGGAAACCGGCCACCCACCTATCATACCACCCTCTCCTCATCCAGCATGGAACCACAAAACATTACAAGAGCCACAGCACTATCAGTTACCCTTTGTACTGTAATGTAGTAGTTCTTTCTGTGTATGGTCCAAGCTATGTTTCTCGGGGGTGACACATCATGCGAAAGTTACTTTCGTTCTTTGCACACCAGCTTAGCTTTAATCCAAGAGCAGGGCGTTACATAATGGATATTTGGAGGTCTTATGGACTTTTACCGAAAGTTGTTCTATCTGTGCTCGTTACTGAGCCGGAAAGGGTAGGGGTTGGGAGGAGGGAGAAGCATGTGGTCAAGGAGGAAGGGTAATGGTAGTGGTACAGGAAGTACCTTCCACGAGAAACCGTAAGGTAGCTTTCGGCGAATATGACTCCTTCATTGAAGTGAGACATACCCATTAGCACTGAAGGCGCTCGCCACAAATTTCGTGCGTTATTGCCGTACGCTGGCCATATTAGTCTGGCAGCAGTGACTAGCGACAAGGCCGGAGCGCTCCGAGGTGCGTGGCTTGGGCTCGGGGCGACCTCGAGCTGCAGCGGCAGGAGCAGACGGTCGGCCAGTGTGAGAGCGAACCTTGGCACGGATAGCGGCAGCGGCGGCGCTGCAGACGGCGTGCAGACGCCGGAGGACGGCCGGGGACAGCGCCCACTCACGTCTGGCTGACGCTGAAGACAGCCCCCCCCCCCCAGCCCAGGGTTCAGAGAGGGACAACATCCTGAGAGTCACCCTCTCCGGAAATATGCCCCATTGCTTGAATAAATACAGCGACCAACTACTTTTGTGTAGCTTCAATTATGCCAAAACGCGTTTCGTGTTTCACCCATTTCAGCTAGCGTAATACATACACAACTTCGTCACCACAGCGCTTTTATCGACTGCAGTTTTAGCGCTGCAGCTACCCTCTGCAAAATATCAACTCGTTTAGTACCCTTAGTACATACGATAGGATGTCTAAAAGAAACCAAACCAATTTTTTCGAGGGCAGATTTTTCGTAGTACCCCGTTTCGCTGCTAGGAGCAGTAAAACATTCTATAGAGAGCATATACAGGGTGGTCCATTGATAGTGACTGGGCAAAATATCTCACGAAATAAGCATCAAACGAAAAAACTACAGAGATCGAAACTCGTCTAGCTTGAAGGGGGAAACCAGGTGGTGCTATGGTTGGCCCGCTAGATGGCGCTGCCATAGGTCAAACGGCTATCAACTGCGTTTGTTAAAATAGGAATCCCCATTTTTATTACATACTCGTGTAGTACGTAAAGAAATATGAATGTTTTAGCTGGACCACTTTTTTCGCTTTGTGATAGATGGCGCTGTAATAGTCACAAACGTATAAGTACGTGGTATCACGTAACATTCCGCCAGTGCGGACGGTATTTGCTTCGTGATACATTACCCGTGTTAAAATGGACCGTTTACCAATTGCGGAAAAGGTCGATATCGTGTTGATGTATGGCTCTTGTGATCAAAATGTCCAACGGGCGTGTCCTATGTGTGCTGCTCGGTATCCTCGACGACATCATCCAAGTGTCCGGACCGCTCGCCGGATAGTTACGTTATTTAAGGAAACAGGAAGTGTTCAGCCACGTGTGAAACGTCAACCTGGACATGCAACAAATGATGATGCCCAAGTAGGTGTTTTAGCTGCTGTCGCGGCTAACCCGCACTTCAGTAGCAGATAAATTGCGCGAGAATCGGGAATCTCAAAAACGTCGGTGTTGAGAATGCTACATCAACGTCGACTGCACCCGTACCATATTTCTATGCACCAGTAATTGCATGGTGACGACTTTGAACGTCGTGTACAGTTCTGCCACTGGGCACAAGAGAAGTTACGGCAGAATGACAGAATTTCTGCACGCGTCCTATTTAGCGACGAAGCGTCATTTACCAACAGCGGTAACGTAAACCGGCATAATACGCACTATTGGGCAACGGAAAATCCACGATGGCTGTGACAAGTGGAACATCAGCGACCTTGGCGGGTTAATGTATGGTGCGGCATTTTGGGAGGAAGGATAATTGGCCCTCATTTTATCAATGGCAATCTAAATGGTGCAATGTATGCTGATGTCCTACGTAATGTTCTACCGGTGTTACTACAAGATGTTTCACTGCATGACAGAATGGCGATGTACTTCCAACATGATGGATGTCCGGCACATAGATCGCTTGCAGTTGAAGCGGTATTGAATAGCATATTTCATGACAGGTGGATTGGTCGTCGTAGCACCATACCATGGCCCGCACGTCCCCGGATTTCCTTTCTGTGGGGAAAGTTGAAGGATATTTGTTATAGTGATCCACCAACAACGCCTGACAACATGCGTCAGCGCATTGTCAATGCATGTGCTAACATTACGGAAGGCGAACTACTCGCTGTTGAGAGGAATTTCGTTACACGTATTGCCAAATGTACTGAGGTTGACGGACATCATTTTGAGCATTTATTGCATTAATGTGGTTTTTCAGATAATCACGCTGTAAGAGCAAGCGTTCTCAGAAATGATAAGTTCACAAACGTACATGTATCACATTGGAACAACCGAAATAAAATGTTCAAACGTACCTACGTTCTGTATTTTAATTTAAAAAACCTACCTGTTACCAACTGTTCGTCTAAAATTGTGAGCCATATGTTTGTGACTACTACAGCGCCATCTATCACAAAGCGAAAAAAGTGGTCCAACTAAAACATTCATATTTGTTTACGCACTACACGAATATGTAATAAAAACGGAGGTTCCTATTTTAAAAAACGCAGTTGATGTCCGTTTAACCTATGGCAGCGCCATCTAGCGGGCCAGCCATAGCGCCAACTGATTTCCCCCTTCAAGCAAGGCAAGTTTCGTTCTTTGTAGTTTTTTCGTTTGAGGCGTATTTCATGAGATATTTGGCCCGGTCACGATCAACGGACCACCCGGTAGCCGGAAATACTGTCGTCCGCTGGCTACCACAAGACTTGGGTTTGACACTCAAATTCTAGCATGTTATTTAGTACATGATGTTGAGTTTATGGGGCGCTCAACTGGGCGGTTATCAGCGCCAGTACAAAGTTCCAACCTTTACACAGTCCAGTCTCGCCAAGTTCACGAATGACGATGTAATGGTGAGGACAACGCAAACACCCAGCCCCGGGCAGAGAAAATCCCCAACCCGGCCGGGAATCGAACCTGGTACCCCATGATCCAAAGGCAGTTATATAGTGTATGACTACTATACATTCAACGTGGAGCGAATTAAAGCGTGGCGTGAAGCTGTATATTAGCCATTTATTACAACGTTCCAGAAAAAAATAGCGATTTCACAGTGCCCTGCTTGGATACGCATTGTTGAAGTTAGTAGCCTCTAAGATTTATATAATGTTTTCCTTCCCTTTAGATGAGATTCCCTGGCTTTTAGATGAGATAATTGTGGATCTAGAAACTGCCTTATACTAGAAAAATCCAGAAGACATACTTCTGTTACGATGTTTAGAAACAATAAAGAATGAAAGCATGGTAAAACAATTTCACAGTACCGGTAGCTGTTTTTCTGACACGAAACTTCTGTTATTATTGATACACGAATTTTCATGCGATTATTAATTAAACATAAAAAGATTATGATCCGGGATTTGTTAATTAACATTTCAATTCTGTCACTGCAATTATTGACCACAAATGGTATGACCTCTCCTTCTCATCCCCCCTCCCCCCCCTCCCTCCATATTCACTCGACTTTGCTCAGTGCTACATTTTTTTCCCTGGTATGAAAAGAGGTTTGGAAGAAAGGTATTTTGCTGATGTTGCTCAGGTGAAGAAAGAAACGTTGGAGGCACTGCAAGCATCACAAAAGATGCATTTAAACAACGTTTTGAAAAATGAATTAAAGTATTTGACAAGTGTGTCAGTGTAAGTAGAGAGTACTTTGAAGTGGTCTAAGGTTTGTGCTTAAAACGTGAATAAAGAAATTAGAAGAAAGTTTCTTTTGGGTATCCCTCTCGTACGTGTACATGTTGATCAGGATTCATACGCTACAACGTAAGTAGCTACTATCTTCTTACGTTACAGCCTCTTTAGGGCCAGCGGCAGCCCTTTCATCGACTGCATTTTCCTCTTTTATTACTAGAATCTCTTCACCCTTTCTCTTCTTGCTTCCAGATGTTTACTCACTATCTATTCGTTCATTTTTTCTATATCGTCGATCTCCCCGAATCCGACCAATGCTTCCGGACTCAGTTTTCTCTCTAGAACGTAGTGTACGCTGATTTGAAACTTGCTGGAAAATTAAAACTATGTCCCGGACCGCGACTCGAACTTGGGCCTTTATCTTCCGCGGCCAAGTGCTCTCCGAATAAGCTTTCCGAATACGACTCGGCACCGCCTCTTACAGCTCTACTTCCACCAGTACCTCATCTCCTACCTTCCCAACTTCACAGAGGTTCTTCTATATACCTTGCAGGACTATCACTTATGGAAGAGAGGAAAGAAGTTTGGAAGGTAGGATATAACGTACAGGCAGAAGTAGAGCTACGAGGACGGATGGCTCGTAGATCGTGCTTGGATATCTCAGTCAGTTGAGCACTTGCTCGTGAAAGTCAAAGGTCTCAGTTTCGAGTTTTCATCTGATAGGAAATTTCAGTCCTTCTGGAGTCAAACAAACCACTTGCTTCATCCTCATCAAACGTCCGACAAACTTTGCCGTTTCAGTCCGATTTCTCCTGATATCGTCCTCGTGCCCGGGTACAGTTCCTCCACAGGTCTTCGCATTCATCTCTCAGCACTTCTCTTGGAGCCCAATATTTTCCTCGTTGTTTTTTCTTTGTTCTCTAGTTGTTTTGCATCGATTTTTCGTCTTTTTATCGTCTCAGCCGCATACAGCATCGCTTTTCTCACCGTTCCCTTGTAGGGTCTAATCTTTGTTTCGATATATATATCCTTTCTTTTTTGTATACATCTCTGGACATACAGAAGGAGTCATATGTTTTAGTAAATTCCACGTTTACAACCATCTTTATGCTCTTTAAGAGCCTCTTTTCTATTAGTTGTTTCAGGGTAGATATTCGTTCCAAGTATCCTCTTCCATTCCTAATTCCCGGTTTATAGTCTATCTGTTCTTCTAATTTCTTCAGGAGGAGTTTCTACAGCATCGTGTAGCCGACGTCTAGTAGTGATATTTCTCTGTAGTTGTTTGCATCCTTCTTGTCATCCTTATATACTGACATCATGATCGCATTCTTCCACCCTTTTTCTAACTCCTTTGTCCTCCAGATCTGGCAGATAACCTTGATCATGTTGTCTACAGCCTTGTCGCCTCCCCCTTAATCATCTCGGCTCCTATCCCATCTTCTCCATTTGCCTTATTATTCTTTACATCACATATGGCCTGTGCGACCTCATTATGGTTGAAAAGTATGTTTTTCTCTCTGTTGTGTCCGTCCCCAGCTCCAATTAGTCTTCAGGTGGTTTCCAATTCAGTTACGTAAGTACGAAATCAGTTTCTTATGTCGAACTTGAAAGGCTGGTAATTTCTTGTATTCTTTTAGCAGAGTTATTCCAGAACACTTAAATGGTTCGTTATCTCTGATATATTTGCACTTCTCCATCATCCCTGTACGTATATATCATCATCAAGCAAAGATAGCCATCGCCTTATGTGGCATAAGACACTCTTAATGGTGACGGTGCTCAGTGGCTGTGGATACAATTACTTAAAGAAATACACCAAATTCCCAGTCTTTTTCTCGCTTTATTTATGCAGTCACGTTTCAGACTCCCACCTTTCTTGAGTGGAGTGGTACATTTATATCTTCGTTTTTTCGATGCATCTTGAACGCTCCAACTGCCCTGTGGAAAATAAGCACGTTTCACTAGCTGTAGGTCGCCTCATGTCCTTTAGACATTTGAACGACTCTTTTATTGAAATAATGTGGAGCAGTCACTTTACCGGGTATGTATACATTCCTTAGCCGAACTCGTGCAACTACACCTGAAACCTAGGCTTTTTTTCTCAAGCCATCAGTATTTAGACAGACATTCGTCCATAAAATAGCAGTTGTGATTTTACGTTAGATTTAAAACTTGTAATGCCACCTGTAAGACATTTTGTGTTATTGGTAGAGCGATCGAAACTTTTTGTTGCTGCATGTTGAATTCCTTTCCGAGCCATTGGCAGCATTAGTAACTGCCAATAAAGGTCATTTTTTCCTCAACTGTTGTAGGTATGGGCATCAATATTCTTCTCAAATTGTGGTGGATTATTTATGACGAATATCATTAGCAAATGTGTGTATTATGATGGAACAGTTAAAATGTCTAAGCAGTTAAAATGTCTGACTCTTCACAATTTTCTTATACATTCCAAAACAACGTCTCAGTTCAGTTATGTTTATAGGCAAACCGTGAGAGATGCACTTTCTGATTTAAAAAAAAAAATGCTTAATACACAATGTATGCACATTTATGTGTCGTACTGGGTTATCCTGCATTACATACATTGCATACTAAGAAATACTTTTAAATATACCGAGGCATGTATTAAGTTTTAAGTTTATCAACATTAAGTCTATAAACATAACTGACTCCAGAAGTCGTTTCGGAATGTGTAACAAAATATTAACTTAACTTTAGATCCAGTTTCCGATAAAAGTAGGCCACATAGTTCATCCTGCGCTATAAAAGTGCATTAATAAACGTAAGAGTGGTTTTGATATGCGTATAAAGGTGGAAAATGGAAATGAAAATTGCAGAACGAAAGTAAGTGCACGTATCGGTCAAAAGTAAATACACAATTTGGGAAACGTACTAGCTAAACGAATTGTTATATTGCACTGGTAGCTGCAGCGTTCGAAGTGCAGTAGGTAAAAACGTCATGCTGACGAAACTAAAGACATATTACGCCAACTGAAGACGTTAGAAAGCACGGTATAAATAAAGGACATTAAAAATTTCAGGTAAGGACAGCTCGTTTTGAATTGCCGCGAAATAGGGGAGAGAGAGTCGCGAATGTGATATAGGGGTTGGGATGACAATCATTAAAACAAAGGCGTCTTTCGATGCGGCGAGATATTTTCACGAAATTTCGATGGCCACTTTCTCTTCCAGATGCGAAAATATTTCGTTACCGTCACCTACGTAGAGAGAAATGATCGCAGTAATAAAGTAAGGGAGATCAGAGCTCGCACGGAAAGATTATGTGATCGGTTTTCCCCACACTCCTTTAGATAGTGATAGTAGATAAATAGTCTGAGGTGGTTCGATGAACACTCTGCCATGCACTTACGTCAGTGATCGTAAGAGACAGTCGATAATTAGATTCTGGGCTAAATTACGAAGGCGTGCTGAAAAGTAATGCCTCCGAAATTTTTGTGTGAAAACTAGCAAAACTTTTAAAATAAAACAGATTTTACTAACTTTCTACATCTTTCATCTTCATATCTCCATATTTATTTCACATCATAGTCAAATTGGTGGCGAACACTGTAAGTAGGCTGTTTATGTTTTCTTATTGGCAACGTTACGTAGCGCTCTGTATGAAAATCACTGGCTGTGCTGTGTGCAGTCTGTGGCTAGTTTGCATTGTTGTCTGCCATTGTAGTGTTGGGCAGCGGCAGCTGGATGTGAACAGCACGTAGCGTTGCGCAGTTGGAGGTGAGCCGCCAGCAGTGGTGGATGTGGGGACAGAGATGGCGGAGTTTTGAAATTTGTAATGCTGGATATACTATTAAGGTAAATACATTGTTTGTTCTCTATCAAAATCTTTCATTTTGCTAACTATGCCTATCAGTAGTTAGTGCCTTCCGTAGTTTGAATTTTTTATTTAGCTGGCAGTAGTGGCGCTCGCTGTATTGCAGTAGTTCGAGTAACCAAGATTTTTGTGAGGTAAGCGATTTGTGAAACGCATAGGTTAATGTTAGTCAGGGCCATTCTTTTGTAGGGATTTCTGAAAGTCAGATTGCGTTGCGCTAAAAATATTGTGTGTCAGTTTAAGGACAGTCTTGTATAATTTTTCTAAGGGGATGTTTCAACACGTCTTTCCCAATGAGAGAGCAGTTTGTTGATACCGTAACATAAGAATATACGTTGACGGATCTGTGAAGTTTGGAAGGTAGGAGACGAAGTACTGGCGGAATTAAAGCTGTGAGGACTGCTCTTGAGTCGTGCTTGGGTAGCTCAGATGGTAGACTACTTGCTCGCGAAAGGCAAAGGTCCCGAGTTCGAGTCTCGGTCCGGCACACAGTTTTAATATGCCAGGAAGTTTCATTATCCTTACAAATTCACTACTGTTGAAATAAAAGTATTCAAATGAAAACAGCCAGAATTTTACTGGTCCGATCTATATAAATTCCACGATCTACACAGTAACTGACCCACAAATATTCGGGAGTTACTACATTGAGTCGTTCAGTGGCCTTCTAAAAACTCATCGAAATACTCCAGGAAGGTTCATGAAAAACGACACACGTTGTTTTTGTACGGCATGAAAGTTCACATGCAAATAACTTTCAAAAAAATTCACTTAAAATTATCAGATTTTCACTAACATGTTTAAATCCATAACAGCTTTATGATTATGGTAAAAGAATCGAAAGAACTAATGATTCCCTTCATATGAGCCGAAATGTGTGTGGAGTGGTTCCACATGTTCTGCACAATAATACAGTTCAAGAGCATCCCTCAAAACACTGAACTGCCGTACAAAGCTCTACATTAAGCACGGGAAATACTTAATTCGCTATAGCTGATGATTTGGGCAACCAATCGGAAAAGCTTCAGCTCTCAAATACTCGTGGTAACTCCCAACTCATCTAACAGGATTACAGAAAGCAAATTATGAAAGAAACTCTGATTTTCTGAAACCAAATTTGAATTAAATAAAACAAAGTATGAATTATCAATAGAAAATAATTGTTAACTGTTTTAACATCTAACTTTTCTTCTGACTGCTTGTATACAAAAAGCATGCACGCTGGACAGATATGACTTGAGCTCATGATTGCACAGGAATTTTCCCTCGCATCTTTTACATATTTTTAATAACATAATACATCTACATTTTACGTATGTTCTACATACACTCTCTAACCCATTATGCAACATTTACACAATAAAACGTAACCAAATAATAATTTTAAAGTGATTTATTTTACATCGTCAGGCTATTGTAACAAAAAAAATAAAATTCTAGAAGAACAATTTCTGTGCACTGAATCATTTTAGTTATAGTTTCAGATGAGATCACCAGTGAATACATTACAATCGCTAGCTCGGTTCTGCAGTACCAGAAAACTTATTACGGGTATTAGATAAAATTTGTATCTCCAAAAGTAATAAAATGTGATTTTTAGAGTATAGTTGTAATATCAATACAAATCTGTATATGGAATATGAAAAAGATCGAAAAAAATTTAATACCGCTTCTTTAAATTCGTATGGAGTGTGAAAATTAGCATCGATGGTATGCTGGGTCGATTCACTGTTAAAGAGCACAGTGATAGCTACACGGATGCGAGAATTAAAAAAAAGCTACTCTGCCTCCCCTCTACAGGCGAAGACAACTCTAACATCGTTTATTTCACTGCAAGGAATAAAGACTTGGAATAATCTGCTACAGTTACAACACTGTGTCATGTCCCCGCTCGATATATAGCTGAAATTAATGAAACACTTTCGGAATTTTTATCTTTACAGTCATCTCGAGAGTCTATAGTTGTAGGCTGAAAATTGCGAACGTTTGACACTGTGGAAGAGATGACAGGGAATTGGTCGTATAAGCTAGTTTCAAACTGAAAATGATAACTACATGCTCACATGGGAATTGAGACGGATGGCGAACCACTGGTATTTGCAGGTTGACAAACATCTGTTTTCCTGTCTGAAGTTTGGTTTCTTGTGTTGGATCTTGTCGATCAATAGCTGATGCGTGTGTGTTATTGGAAGCTTTCGATGTCTTCGTATTATGTCCTCTGGTTCCGTAAGGGAAGAAGGGATTCTAACTCCATATGTTCAAACAACGATTTCAAAATTGTCGAAGGAGAATATCAATCTCTACGCAAGTTCATTGATAAAGATTTCCAGTGTCAGGTTACGCTTGAGCTATATGGAGAAATTATATTCACGATCACCCAAGGGAACCCCTGTCCTACTCACGCAGTTGTATGTGGTACGTTCAAGGTCGCCGAGACAACCTTCCTCCCCCGAGGTCAACAAGATTCCAGGATTTGAACTCCTCCCCCCCCCCTTCCCTCATAAGCTCCCTCGCTCCAGACCTGCCATTATACCTAAGGCACTGATGATTATGATCTCAGTCCAGTTATTAGAGTCCACAAACATTTATGTGGTACATTCGAAGCCACCCTCTTACAAACCCCCTGGACAAATAAGAATCAAGCTTCCACCAAACCCTTCCTCATCCTTTATACTAGAGCAATTGCGTGGGCAATGTCAGTCTTGTTGTGTGTACTACAGGAAGAGGGTTAGGGTTGTTTGGAATCAGCATGTGGGAATCTGTTACAAACAATCATAATAACAAATTAGTTTTATAATTATGCCAATGAGTGGGTTTCCTCATTCGAGATCTGGACCGTCCATTAGCAGCAACAGCAGCAATCAAATTTTTAAAAAATGGTGGTAAATGTTACAAAGTAAGACGCTTTGTCAATACATTGTTTGCATAATTTAAAGACATCACGGCATATTATCCAAAAATTGCGGTGAATATTAACGTAAGGTAATATGATATTATAAATTAATGACGTCACGGTATATTACGCAAAATATCTTTAAATTTTAACGTAACTTGTGGCGTAAGACATTTTGCAAACACAGCATACGACTGTGGCGCAGATGAGTAACATAATGTAGTGACGTCACGGAATATTTGCAAAATGGTGGAATAATTTGTAAAAATTGCCGAGTAAGGTGGAAGACTGAAGCATATTCATAGCAAAGCATGACATTGTTTCTAAATTTTATTATTGTGTGTAATTAGAAGTTTTTGCAAAAAACTATCGGGCTATCGACTGCTCTAGGCGATATTGAATGTCCATCACCTTGGTAAGGTCCTTTAAACGTGAGCAGCAATGGCGCCATGTGATTACAAAGACGATTTTACCAGATTCACCTATACGTGGACCATATCTTATCAGCAACAGGTATATCAGAAGAAATTTAACGACAGATTCATCCCTGCTAGCACCTTCGGCAAGCTCACTGACTGCGGGCAACACCATTCGGACTCAAGCTCTGCCAGCGCTCCCAGAAAGAATGAAAAGAGTAAGAAGACTTGCAATTACGTGTCACCAACCACAACACGATATTTAAACAAATAAAGTATTGCTACAACGCTGCTTTATTAGTGTGTGACATCACTATAAGACTCGCAAATAAATGTAAATGTCGTGTGACTAGGGCCACCTGTCGGGTAGACAGTTCGCCGGGTGCAAGTCTTTCTATTTCACGCCACTTGCGCGACTTGCGCGTCGATGGGGATGAAATGGTGATGATCAGGACAACACAACACCAAATTCCCGAGCGGAGAAAATCTCCCACCCAGCCAAGATTCGAACCCGGGCCCTTTAGGATTGACGTTCTGTCGCGCTGACCACTCAGCTACCGGGGGCGGAGAGACTCGCAAGTAACAACTGTAAAATCCGAGTATGTACACTTACAACCAGTCACTACAAAGAACTATCGCAACTCATTATTTTAACAAAATACAGAGAAATCCTGTGTTAAAAGATTTAAGCTTTGCATTATTTAAAAAGAAAGACATTCCTGATTGTACCTTCTGTAAGCACACTGGCAAAGATCACATCCCTCCATTACTAGTAACATTTTTGTCGATTCTCCGCCAACATTCCAAAGATGCAAACATAAAATACGGAACCGAACAATTAGCACACAAATAATAGCTACGTACCGATTACAGATCGAACTGGATCGAGCACTTCTCTGCGGGACCTAATGCTGGCGCCGCCTCTGCCATTATTTCTCTCCAGCCAACTCCGGGAATACTGGTCAAGTCGGAAAGAGTCACAACCGCGTAACACCTTTCTCTCCTTGCATATATGAACCTCTTTAGCATGTAGAACTGCTGTCCATCCTGTAGTTATCTGCAACCAATATGACTCAACTTGCATTTCCTTCTGTCTGCTCTCCAGCGAGCCAAAAATAAAAGTGGTCGAAGATTCAATTAACATCTACCTCTACAATTATTACTCGCCAGTGAAAGGAGGTGATGCGTGAAGATGACAACTGACAAAGGGTGCTACGACACAACAAACGTACAATTAACGTTCCCACCGGCATAAAACTGAGGTCATAATTCTCCAGCGAGCCATAACTAAAAGAGGTCGCAGATTCAATTAACATCTACGTTTATAATTATTACTCGCCAGTGGAAGGAGGTGATGCGAGAAGATGATAACTGACAAAGGGTGTTACAGCACAACAAACGTTCAATTAACGTTCCCATCGGCATAAAACTGAGGTCATAGTTCATAGTTTGTTAAAAAAACCATTACTATTAGGATGCCTTAGAGAAGTCTAACACTATATTTCCCCTCAGGCATAGGGCGGAAATAGGATAGACAAGCACTCCATTAAAAACTGATAACGAAGAGATAGGGGATCCAGTATTAAAAGAGGAATTTAAAAGAGCGTCGGATGACTTAAGAGCAAATAAGATAGAAGGGGTAGATAATATTCCATCAGAATTACTAAAATCATTGGGGAAAGTGGCAACAAAACAATTATTCACACTGGTATGTAGTATTTATGAGACTCGCGATGTCCATCAGACGTTCGGAAAAACATCATCCACACAATTTCGAGGACTGTAGGAGCTGAGAAGTGCTAGAATCATCGCACAATCAGCTTATCAGCTCCTAGTTGCTGACAAGAATATTACGCAGGAGAATGTAAAAGAAAACAGACAATCTGTTAGGTAGTGATTAGTTTGGCTTCAGGAAAGGTAAAGGCAACAGAGAGGCAGTTCTGGCGCTGTGGTAAAGGAAACAAGACTGAAGAAAAATCAAGATACGTTCATAGGATTTGTCAACCTGGAAAAGCGTTCGACAATGTCAAAAGGAGCAAGTGTTTGAAATTCAGCGAAAAACAGGGGTAAGCTGTAGGGAAGGACGGATAATATACAACATGTACAAGAATCAAGAGGAACCAATAAGAGTAGGAGGCAAAAAAGGGCTCGGATTAAAAAGAGAGTAAGACATGGTTGTAGTCTTTCGCCCCTGCTGTTCATTCTACACACCGAAAAAGCAATGACGGAAATCAAAGAAAATTCAAGACTGGGATTAAAATTGAAGGTGAGAGGATATCAGTGATAAGATTGGCTGATGACATTGCTATCCCCAGTGAAAATGAAGAAGAATTACAGGATCTGTTGAATGGAATGAATAGTCAAACGAGTGCAGAGTATGAATTGAGAGTAAATCGAAGAGAAGCGAAACTAATGAGAAGAAGCAGAAAATTAGAAACTTATATTAAGGATCTGTGATCACAAAATAGACGGGAGATGTAGAGGGTAAAAACTGTAGAGGAAGACAGAGATTGGAAGACATCCAGTAGATAATTGAAGACGTAGGTTGTAGGTCTTACTCTGAGATGGAAAGATTGGCACAGGAGAGGAATTCGTGGTCGTCAGTATCAAAACAATCAAAGGACTCATGACACAAAAAACGAAAAATAACTAAAACTTTATGTTTAATTGTCTCTTGCACGATACAAGTGGTAGCTGGCTGGAGAACACACTACCACCACTAGATGGTGTCCGCCGATAACCACCCCGCTGCAAATGTAAGTGTAGCAGCTGCAACAACCCAACTCCCAGAACACAGAGAGCTCGCTCCACGATTGTTAAAAACGAGACTGCAAACGGGGAATGCCCTGTACGCCCACACACCGCCAGAACCACTGATTGCCAGAAACAGAGGCTTGATAAGGCGGGCAGTATACCACCAGCTGAAGAGTAGCGCATCAGAATAAAATGCAAGCTGTTTTTAACACACTATAATGTTCTTTATTACGTCTCTCTCTCTCTCTCTCTCTCTCTCTCTCTCTCTCTCTCTCTCTAACTCTAACTCTAACTCTCGGAGAGCGGTGATGGCTGTTTCCTAGATACTTATTTCGCTAACATTCGTGTGTAATAACAACCTCGCTGATTTAAACTGCATCTTACTTTACCGTTTTTAATGTTGCTGGCATCCGTCTGTTACTCTCACTTTGAAAACTAACTGGTAGCAGTGAAGCTTTTGTTGCTTACTAAATTCTGTAAATGCTGTAACATACTCCCTAAGCGCTGATGACTAATTTCGTGGAAGCTTTCTCTAAATCAGTCACGTAATTCTATGTAAGATGGATTTGTTACCTGTAGATCAATACGCCAGTGACACTGAGATGCTTCGTGAACTTTAATAAGAATTCCTGTAGTGAAGACGACTTTCTTTTCACGAAAACGCTATCTAGAAATTTGGAGAATGGGCGTAGCCGTCTACAGAACGGCTCTACTACCGTCAAGTACATTTCGTTTAAAGGCTACAAAGATAACTGAAATTAGGGCTCGTATAGGGGCATAAAACGAATCGTTCATTTTTTCCTGTCTCTTTTTGTGAGTGGCGCAAGGCACCCTCTACCACATACCATACAATGGCTTTGCGGAATATTTATGTAGAACGAAATGTGTTCTAAAAATTTAAGAGTCATAATCAGAAGAGATATGATGATCTCGTGATTAAGTGATCTACTGTTCACACCAGCATTAGCATACAGGATGAAGAAAAAATGCTACACCTGACGGTCAGTATGCGACTCCTCATCCTAGTTCAAGACAAAAGTGTACTTAGCAAAACCTAGTCCCGCCAATAGGTTTAATAGGAATGCTATTTAAAATACGAGGCTCTTCCAGCACTATAACTGCGTGCAGCATGGTCAAGAACAGTAGAATGAACTCTGCGCTCTGCCGTAGCTGTCCCATTAGCTCGGTGAGGCGAAGAAATGCCGTGGACAACAGGTATACACACTCGCCGATGTTGAAATCGCGTTCGCGCTTTCTTACAGTCTTACGCGACCAATTTGTTTCTACCATGATACAACTGAAGGCAACAGAAAATACTAATGCCTACAGTAACATCGTCTATATCCAGTAAGATACAAAAAATACAACAGATAGGATACACTAGATTGCACATTATGCTACGCACAATAATTCCGTTCTGTGCGTTTGACATCCAGGCTTATCTTCACAGAGCCAGTACGTACGCATACGATCAACTTTCACTTTAGAGAAGTTTTTCAAAGCGACCACTTTTCATACGAAAACAATTCGCCACTTCCTGGACATTATGCAAGACATGTGCACCCTTCACTGTCGAAGCAGCATACTCATGAACTATTGGGTCTTGTGTGGAGTACTAGACCTTATCCCCACAAATAAAAATCTAGTGGATTAAGATCCAGGAAATGTCGGTGTTGACGGACCTAGGCGTGGGTAAAGCTTTGTATTGTGCAGTCATCAAGGTTGCACGAGCGGCCTTCGGCTCCGAAAGCCCATATCGATGATGGTTCGCACGCTGTCACTTGTTGATGGCCCGGCACTGAAATCTGCAGCAGTTTGTGGAAGGATTGCACTTCTGTCTCGCTGAATGATTCTCTTCAATCTTCGTTGGTCCCGATCTTGCAGGATCTTTTTCCAGCCGCAGCAATGTCGGAGATTTGATGTTTTACCAGATTCCTTATATTCGCGGTACACTCGTGAAATGGTCGTATGGAAGCATTCTCACTTCATCGCTACCTCGGAGATGCTGTGTCCTATCGTTCGTCCGCCAACTATAAAACCACGTACAAGCTCATTTAAATCTTAATAACCTACGCCGGCCGGAGTGGCCGAGCGGTTCTAGGCGCTACATCCTAGAACCGCGCGACCGCTACGGTCGCAGGTTCGAATCCTGCCTCGGGCATGGATGTGTGTGATATACTTAGGTTAGTTAGGTTTAAGTAGTTCTAAGTTCTAGGGGACTGATGACCTCAGATGTTAAGTCCCATAGTGCTCAGAGCCATCTGAATCGTTTGAAGTTGAGTACGTTTATCAAAATCGCAACTTCACTCACAATTGTGGCCAATACTTCTTGAAAATCGACGTGGCAAAAAGGTCAATCCCGTTTCAAATATAAATAAATAAAGCCAAACCGTAGACTCCTGGAACAGTAATTGCATCCACCACGGGTCAGTGGTTCGAATCCACGTCGGGGTCCTTTTTTATTTTTTAAACGTCCGGCAGTGACAGACAGTAATCATGTATGCGTGAGCTGCGTTTTCGTGAATGTGTGTGCATGTTGTCTAATTCGGATGAAGGACGTTTGGCGGAAAGCTTTCTTGTTAATAGTCTCTTTGTTGCGCCTGTCTGCGACTCAACATCTCCGCTTTATGGTGAGTAACAGCTAGCAATCTATCCTTTTCATAATACTGTCATAATTCCATCCTGGATTTTCCATTGTTTGAAAAATAAAAAAAGTAGACTGCTGGGACATTAAACCCACATCCATTACGGAGCTATGGTTCTAATCCTCGTCAGGTTCCTGTTTTTTAATTTTTTGGACTTCCGTTCCCTAGCTCTCGTCGTTTATAAGCAGGACATTATTTTGTCACATGCCAATAACCTATCGCATGACAGTGAAATCCGTTAAACTGCATGCATGTATCTACTAACAGCTCAGTGGATAACCATAACTGGTTCTGTAAAGTTCACGTAGGGCAGCTTCCCTACGGAGTACAAAACGATGCATACGTCGATACACACTACTGGCCATTAAAATTGCTACACCACTAAAACGACGTGCTACAGACGCGAAATTTAACCGACAGGAAGAAGATGCTGTGATATAGAAATGATTAGCTTTTCAGAGCATTCACACAAGGTTGGCGCCGGTGGCGTCACCTACAACGTGCTGACATGAAGAAAGTTTCCAGCCGATTTCTCATACACAAACAGCAGTTGACCAGCGTTGCCTGGTGAAACGTTGTTGTGATGCCTCGTGTAAGGTGGAGAAATGAGTACCATCACGTTTCCGACTTTGATAAAGGTCAGATTGTAGCCTATCGCGATTGCGGATTATCGTATCACGACATTGCTGCTCGCGTTGTTCGAGATCCAATGACTGTTAGCAGAATATGGAATCGGTGGGTTCAGGAGGGTAATACGGAACGCCGTGCTGGATCCCAACGGCCTCGTATCACTAGCAGTCGAGATGACAGGCATCTTATCCGCATGGCTGTAACGGATCGTGCAGCCACGTCTCGATCCCTGAGTCAACAGATGGGGACGTTTGCAAGCCAACAACCATCTGCACGAACAGTTCGACGACGTTTGCAGCAGCATGGACTATCATCTCGGAGACCATGGCTGCGGTTACCCTTGACGCTGCATCACAGACAGGAGCGCCTGCGATGGTGTACCCAACGACGAACCTGGGTGCACGAATGGAAAAACGTCATTTTTTCGGATGAATCCAGGTTTGTTTACAGCATCATGATGGTCGCATCCGTGTTTGACACCATCGCGGTGAACGCAGATTGGAAGTGTGTATTCGTCATCGCCATACTGGCGTATCACCCAGCGTGATGGTATGGGGTGCCATTGGTTACACGTCTCGGTCACCTCTTGTTCGCATTGACGGCACTTTGAACAGTGGACGTTACATTTCTGATGTGTTACGACCCGTGCCTCTACCCTTCATTCGATCCCTGCGAAACCCTATATTTCAGCACGATAATGAACGACCGCACGTTGCAGGTCCTGTACGGGCCTTTCTGGATACAGAAAATGTTCGACTGCTGCCCTGGCCAGCACATTCTCCTGATATCTCACCAATTGAAAACGTCTGGTCAATGGTGACCGAGCAACTGTCTCTTCACAATACGCCAGTCACTGCTGTTGAACTGTGGTATCGTGTTGAAGGTGCATCGGCAGCTGTACCTGTACACGCCATCCAAGCTGTGTTTGACTCAATGCCCAGGCGTATCAAGACCGTTATTACGGCCAGAGGTGGTTGTTCTGGGTACTGATTTCTCAGGATCTATGCACTCAAATTGCGTGAAAATGTAACCACATGTCAGTTCTAGTATAATATATTTGTCCAATGAATACCCGTTTATCATATTCATTTCTTCTTGGTCTAGCAATTTTAATGGCCAGTAGTGTACTTTTTGTGCTGGGTGCATCCGATAATCAAGATGCTGCAGCTGTTCGTGCGTGTACTGCATGGTACCCTCAAAGGCGCCATCCGATAAGAATGTTCGCGGGAAATCGGTAATCTTCGTCCACAAGTAATAGACAGAGGTCGTTCAAGGAGTAGATATACTCCACAAACAGAGGACGCGATTCTTGAAAATGCTCACCGATAACTTTGACGATGTACCTGTGTTATTGCAAGTCAGTTCCAGGTATCTCAAAGACTTGTTGTTGAAGTGTTGCACGATGAATAACTGCATCCACACGTTATCTCAGCACCAATGGCCAGAAGGCCGTATTTGACGAGTGCAGTTGTCAATGGCTTTTGCACCAAGTGGAAGATATCGAACATTTTATAAACAACGCGATATTGACCAACGAATCTAGTTTCACTTGTGAGCATATTTCCAACCACCACAATGGCGATTATTGGTCGGAACACAACCCATATGTTGCTGGTGAACATGGCTTTCAGGCATTCTTTGCAATTACCTGGGCTGGAATCATGGGAGGCCTTTATTTACTGCTGGAAAAGTTGAATACGCACTTGTATCGTACATCTGTATACATTACTTTGGCTGACGCATTAGAAAAAGTTCCATTTGGTGTTCAGCGACAGCTGTGGTTTCAGTATGCAGCATTATGGTGCATGGCGACACTCTGGAATGAATGAAGTTTTTGTAGGGAAACGGGCTGGTCGTGGAGGTCCATTGTTCTGCTTCCACGTTGATGACTGGAAACATGTTACCTGACTGGACGAGGCTCGTCTCAAATTGTATCGAGTGGATGGACGTGTACGGGTATGGAAACAATCTCATGAATCAGTGGTCCCTAGGGGAGTGTTCAAGCTGGTGGATGCTCTGTAATAGTGTGGGGCGTGTGCAGTTGGAGTGGTATGGGACCTCTGATCCGTCTAGATACAACTCTGACAGGTGATACGTACGTAAGCATCCTGTCTGATCACCTGTATCCATTCATGTGATTCGTGCATTCCGACGGACTTCGGTAATTCCAGCAGGACAATGCGACACCCCACACGTCCAGATTTGCTACAGAGGGTCTTCAGGAGCACTCTTCTGAGTTTAAACATTTTCGCTGGCCACAAACGAACGTTATTGTGCATATCCGGAATGCCTTGCAAAGTGCGGTTCAGAAGATGTCTCCACACCCTCGTGCACTTACGGATTTATGGACAGCCCTTCAGAGATTGTGGTGTCAGTTCCCTCGAGCTACTTCAGACATTAGTTGAGTCCATGCCACGTCGTGCTGCTGCACTTCTACGTGTTCGCGGGGCCCTACACGATATTAGGGAGGTGTACCAGTATCTTTGCCTCTTTAGTGTGTAATGCAATATGGTTTTGTTTTATAGTTGAAACAAGTGTCAAGCAAAGCAATTGTACAGAAGGAAGTTACTAAGAAAAATTTTGCCAATTTCTCCAGGTGTGAAAACTTTATAAACAAGGTGTATTGTTGTCATGGTTTAATGGAGCACAGTTAAATTTGGAATCTTTGTCCTCTTTTATCAGTCGTCAAGATTAGTTCCCTATCTTCATTTTTACTTTCATGACTGTGTTTGCATACTCGCAAGTCGCGAGTATGAGAAGCATTGTTGTGAAATTTGGTAAGATATTGTCTTGCACTGCACATCGCAAATACGACAAATGAAATTTGCTTGTGGACAGTTACATCAATATTCCTGATAGTGACAGTTTGCTGAGCAGACGAGTGTTCGGTGCGCACAGGTAGGCCAATAAATTTAATTATCATCGGAGTTCATGTCAATTGTAAGGTGCAGTGATTGTCAGAGTGTATTTGTGAAAAGAAATACCAGTTCAGAGGCTTAATATCAGCAGAAGATTTCACAAAGTGTTATCCCGTGAATTTTCGATCTGTTTTATCAGAAAGCCAGATGCGTTATTTTTTTATGTCCATTTCCTCCGTAACTACAATTATAGTTTGCTACAGCGATTGTCTGAAAGACTGAAGATAAAGGTCAGCTATATTAATGGTCAACATTTTAGTCTGAGTCATTTTGTTTTGCAGTCAGATAGCACATGTACAATAAAAACTCATTGAAATCGGATTGCTTTCTCGCAGAGGAATTGTTTCTTGTACCTGCTAGTGTGGATTTCATACCTTGTAGCGTGTGGTATACGTATTTCCGTTCAAAATTAAATTTTACCACAGTACTGTTGCCTCTCGATATCAAAATAAGTATTACACGTTCCTCAGATACCAGCCAGACATTTGGAAACACGAGTTCCAATTCTTACACAATACTTTCGTATTTTATATCTCAGAATGTGTTAATAACGCTAAGATTTAAAGAAGTATATATATTTGCATATGACAGAATGTGAGACTACACCCAGCAACTCTATAGACCATGACATTATCCTTTTTTGTGGCTAGTTTCCTTCAGTTATAATCAAGTTTCCTTAAGTAACTAACTTTTTCTTCTTTAAATTTAACTGAAAACTTTAATTTCCTCTCGAATCGAAATTTTCCTTCTGGTTCAGACTATGTTATTATTTAATTCGTGACATTTTAGAAGAATGAAAATTATGTTCTGACTGAATGTGAAATAAGGGAACTAAGCTATACTTCTACATAGACTCGAGGCTTCTTCTGAAAAGTAATTGTTTGCTGTTTTTCTTTTTAAACATCCTGGTTTTTATAAAAAGTTCACGAATGGTCCAATTATTTTCCTTTTTCCAGTTGTTTCTGACAGTTTTGTTCCTTTCTTGGTGTAATTATAGTTTGAATTCAGTTACAGATTCTCCTCCATCGTCGCTGACGTAGTTTGTATAGGAATATGTAAGCTGCGTGATTGCTCTCACCTCTGAAGCTGGGAACTTCACGAAATCCGCGTACATTATCTTCCTCGTCTTAATTTCAGTCGTTGTTGTCGTTGATAGCATTGCACATTTAAAATTTAAACCACTTCCATAAGCCTAGGATTTGTGAACAGGCTACCGTTCGGTGCAGCGCTGTGTCAGAGAAAGCCACAATGTTCACATGAAGGGTTTCTTGTGATTCTCAGCTGGTGCTGCCGTGATGCTGTCGGAAACATCGCTTAAGAACTTGTATGCGGCCGAGCGCAGCGTTGAACTTATAGTCACATCCGAAAAATTTAGACCAGGTTAGCTTTCAGTTAAAATATTTGTGTTTCATTTGGCTGACTGGTGTGTAGAATCTTTCTTTCTGTAGTTATCCCATAATCTTGTTCCTCATGAAGTTCTTCTCATTTTGGAGTATTTTCCACAATTCCCGTTGTGATTTTAAGAGTGCGAGTAATATACATGGGTATCCGTCTTTGAGTTCTACTTGTTGTGGTAATTCGCCATATGGCCTCCAATAAATCCGACTGACCTGCATTTTGTTTAAGGAATTTTATAAGATTTTTAACTGTGCAGTTTTTTCTTACAACCTATGAAGCCTAATCCACCGCCATTTAACGGTTTTGTCAACTGGTCTCTGCCTTCGCAGATTAACATCCCTTTCCAGATGACCCATCCTATATACTTCTCTATTTGAGCAATACACTGTCGCTCTATGGGTTTTATTTGAGTTGTATACCACATTTTTGAAAGAGTCAGCACTTTGAGATATTGCTGTTCTTTGAATAAGATTTAAGTTCGCCTTAATGACCTCTTAGTTTCTCCACCTCTGATTTGGAATTATCCTCAACCAATTCGATCATTTTCTTCCCCTGTTTAACGTCGCATTCAGCGAAGGGATGTGGCGTGATTTGTGAAGTTTTGTTCAACCATAGGAGCTGAGTTTTTTTGTTTGTTGTTGCTCCTCCCGCTTCCTTATGAGAATCCATTATTTCTAATATCTTCCCAATATCTGCTTGTTGCGTGAGTAGGATTGTTATGTCGTCAGCATAAGCGTTAACGGCTAGCCTTTATGCAACAACATTTATTCCAGAGATTTGGTTGCTGATTGCTCGGGTCAATGGTGCCAAGGAAATTATAAATAAAATCATGGAAAATGGGAAACCCCGCCGGACTAAGCGCTGATTTGAGATTTCTCCCTTGAAGTGGCCGTTTATTTGTGTTTTGGAGACCATTGGATTCCGATGTGGTAGTAGCTGATGTACTGTGGCCTGTGTGAAGTTATGGTGCTGCAACACATTCCTTAGATATTGGTGACTGACTTTGTCCAGGCGTTTTGTAGATCAGTGTTCGACAATCCTATTGTGCCGGTTTGGAATATCCACCAGAAGAAGGGCATGTCTCTGAGAGAGCAAAGTCCATCAATGATCTTCCTGTTGGGAACACTACACGTGTGGCCAGGCCCGGTTATCACAGTGTCTCTTTCAGTCTTGCGGCTTTATACGCGCCATAATATCTGAGTCGGCGCATAACAAAGTTATAGGCCTACAATCAATTACTCTACTTGGTTTCGCAGTTTTGTGTACAAGGAGTATAATTCCTAGTCTATTTTCTGAATATATTTTACTCACTCCTTGTTCCTATTTCATGAGCTCCGTGAATTCCGCTTTGATAACTGATCAGAAGACTGTAAAATTCATAGGTAGGCCGTCAATGCTTTATAGCGTCTTCGGATATAGGCTCTAACGACACAGCGATATTTCTGTTGGTCAGGGAAGTCGTGCAGTGTTGTGGCAAACTTGTTGTTTTGGAAGGATCTGATGATTGTTCTCCGAACAGTTTCCGTAAATGGTCCTTAATATCTTCCATATTCGCGATGTTGTTCCCGTCGTAAGATGTTAGATTTCCCATAAATGTCTGTCTCGTTTCCGGTCTGTACTGAGGTGGTAGATGCTCCATTGGTCGTCTGGAATGTATCACTTATCTTTGCAACTGTTTACTTTGCTTTCGAATTCTTTTTCCTGTAGTTCTTGTATCTTCTTTTTGAACTTCTAATTCGCGAGTTCGATCTTCTCCGTTATCCACATGTTCTTGGAGTTCTTGAACAATCAAACAATAGAATTCGATGTTTTTCTTCTAGTGTCACTGATCCTATACGCTATGTTTCTGAACAGTTTACGAATTCCATGTTTCACAAGTTTATCCCAATATTCAATAACGCTGATAAAGAACCGCTTTCGATGAACCCATGTTCGATAACATTCGCAGAATTTTGTTTTTGCTCCGTCAAAGTTGAGCAAATTGCAGCTTAACTTCCTGTATCCCTCTCTCATTGCGAAGGGACGGGATGAAACTTTTATGTTAACGACAGCTGTATGGTGGTCCGAGAATGTGACGTGGATTACTTCATCTGTATATCTATCCATTTTGTGGTATAAAATCTGTACAGTCCCGAGGCTGACAGTGGAGATACGTACATATAGTGGGGCCGCCTGATGGCTGTCCAATCTATGACGTCTATCAGATGTAGTCCTTCAATCATATTATATAAGGGGCCGCAATTATGGGTTGATACTGCTGTGCCGCCAATCTTACAGCACAATTAAAATCTCCCCCTTCCCCCCTCCCCCCCCCCCCCCCAAAAAAATCAGTGTTTCATAAAGTACGGGATACTTTTACAGAAAACTTTTCTCTATTAGTTCTGTTATTTGTTACTGATTGCAGATAAAGGTTTAATTCATTAGTTTGGCTTTGATAGCGCGTCCATCCGGTTGCTTTTCTAACATCTCCCGTTCCTGTAGCCTTCTGGTTAAAATGCAACAACATCTACCGCTAGATCCGACATTGTTGTACACATTGCATTGCTGTTATGTATTCATCTCTTCGCAAGATAGTTCCTGAAGGAAGGCAATGTCCACGTCATTGGTTTTTAATAAAATTCTCCAAGTCCTCATTTTTTGCGATCGTTTTTGCGCAGCTATTTAACGTGAATAGAATAGGCAGCCTCCTAGTTGCCATTACAAGTTATTTGTCAGTTTTCATGCCCATTCATGTTCCCCTACTTAAATGTCTTGTCCGGATTCGTTTCCAGGACGTTAACTTTCGATTTCTCCTTTGTCGTCGGCTGGGTATTCTCTTTCTGCATCTTTCTCATTTCTCGGACGTGTCGCATTTAAATTTAGTTTGGCTTTTATTCTCGGTGTCTTCTCAACAACTTCCGGTTGCTAATACTTGCTTTTCTGTCTTAACTGTGTGCTTTACAAATCGTGTGGTGACACTGAAAGTTGCTTCCACAAAATTGTCTACTTTACTTTCCCATTTACATGCTTGAGTCACAACTGCTGCGTTTTCACTCAACTTTTCTTGTGTTGTTGCCTGGCGAGTTGTTTGCTGCAGTGGTTGGTGTTCACTTTCCTGATATGGACGGCTCGAGAGGCTCGCCACGTATGGTTGTCGGGACTGAAGAATATCTGTGTTTGTGTGAGTTTCCATACCAGTCTCGGGTACAAACCGTATTGCTGGAATGTTATCGGGCTTGTTTCCTTAGTATCTGTGTCGACTTTTCTTAAAGGTCTCCTTCGAAATTCATACTGCCTTTTCCGAGTGCCGCCTCTACTTGTTCTGACTTCAATGAGACCAAGAAGGAGTTTCAATTTCCATGTCTGTTTCGTTTCCTTTTGAAATGAAATCTCACGGACTTTGTAGTTGTCTTCCTGAACAATAGCTGCAGACTGGTCTCTATCCGTTTCATCCTTTTGAGCGTTATCTGAGTTCTTGTGTATTTCATTTCTTGCTGCCCTCTTGTTCAAGGCCGGTCGGTGTGGCCGAGCGATTCTAGGCGGTACAGTCTGGAACCGCGCGACCGCTACGGTCACAGGTTCGAATCCTGCCTCGGGCATGGATGTTTGTGATGTCCTTAGGTTAGTTAGGTTTAAGTTGTTCTGAGTTCTAGAGGACTGATGCCTCCGATGTTAAGTCCCATAGTGCTCAGAGCCATTTGAACCATTTCTTGTTCAAGAGTTGGAGTTCCTCTTCAACTAAGCTAGGTGACTGTTCAGTGGATTCCGCGTCAGTACTCTCGGTGCTGCCCGGTGCAGTACTTGAAAGAATCAGTTCTTGTGCCTCAGATCTTGTCCGCTGTTGCAGATTATTTCGCAGAATAAACACGCGCCGTGGGCGGTTTTCCCGAAGATATCCTGGTTCGTTGCACATGTAACATGTGGGAGTTCGCTCAACATATGTATGAAATGCAACCGCCTACAAGAATGTGGGACGGCACATCGGACGTAACAAACATTCGTACAGATTTAATTCCATTGTAGCACTGTATCTTGCATCTAACAGACCACTTTTACAATTCGATACTTTTTACCTGTCAGCAATAAAAAGTACCTTTACCAAGTCCTTGTTGTCTAGTTTTTGGGGAAGATTTAGCACCCTGACCGTTTTTACTTCACTGTTAGGTTACTTATATCAACGGTACTGACAGAATCATCATGATGACGGAATTAAAATATTCCCTGGATTTTCAGTAATGTTCTAGCTAAGATAACAGAACCATACAATGTAGCAAAAACACGGAACTCAGCATTATCACAAGAAATACCGAATTTTTCATGCAGCTAGACATGAATTTCCAAAGCCGTGGGTTGCACATGTCTCGTATCCTTGTCAAAGGCGAACCTCAAAGTATTTTTCCTGATGGAATCCATGGGCATTACTTACGAGCACGAAGCGGAACCTTCGCTTGACGAACAATACACAAAGACGATGAAGACGCAGACCAAGAAATTCCTATTTACAAATTCGGTGGCCGCTCAAGGAATACAATATACGCACACGGTAAAAAAATGGTTCAAATGGCTCTGAGCACTATGGGACTTAACTTCTGAGGTAATCAGTCCCCTAGAACTTAGAACTACTTAAACCTAACTAACCTAAGGACATCACACACATCCATGCCCGAGGCAGGATTCGAACCTGCGCGCACGGTAACACTTGTTGATGTAACCAGTCAGCAACAAGACGGAGCGCGGCACCACATGTCTACACAGGCTGAGCACTATTCCGCGGCTGCCTACTCACAGTGAATTACGACGACTTGAACGGTATTGTGGACTGTTACACGTCCATCTGTACCTCCCAATGTGCTGCACTATGTGACAGTGTTGTCAGCTACTCGTTTGCACACAAATGTTTTCAAAATGAACCCGATGTGATCTGACTAGTAAACATCTGTCTAGAATTTGGATGAGGGATCGCTTGCCACCTCCAAGTGGTGTATTTTTTCTACGTCTCTATATTAACAGAGACATTAAAAAATACGAAAGATCAGCAAAATGTGTGTAACTTTAGCGAGCAACTATCTGTTTCACGATTCAAAATGTGTGAATTCCTAAGGGACCAAACTGCTGGGGTCATCGGTCCCTAGCCTTACACACTACTTAAACTAACTTATGCTAAGAACAACACACACACACACACACACACACACACACACACACACATGCCCGAGGGAGGACTCGACCCTCTGGCGGGAGGGGCCGCGCAATCCGTGACATGGCGCCTCTAAACGCGCGGTCATTCCACGCGGCGTTTCACGATTCAGTCCAGTATCTGTTGAGATACATGCATATGTAAACCATGGACTGTTTTTCCACCTCCGCAGTAAAGCAGGCTTCTGTCGAAGAGTAGCAGCATAGTTCTTGTGAAAATCAGCTGGGTAAGTTTTTGGGGATCGTACGTTTCAGGCAGGTTGCAAGATAATTGTATCACACGTCTGTTAATCCAACCTGACAAGGATCCAAGGCTGACGAGAAAATCCCATAACCGGTGCATTTCTTAACTTACCACACTACAAAAAACGAGTCTGAAAATCTAAATATTCCTGAAACGTGTTACGCAAATGATAAATAATTATTGATTAAATCTAATATGAAGTACAACATGGGTATTTTTCAACAGCATATTGACATCAGTGCAACTCATTTCCATATGTACTGCTATTTGTAGCAGCAGTAGGGCGAGAGCACACTACGGATCATGTAACACATATTCTTAACATTAGCAAAAACCCCTTGAAAGTTGGTACTTTCGTACCATAGCAGTAAACATAAATACTAAACGTGTCTCCCTGTATCAACTTCTTACTAAGTGTTTGTTCTATAGCAAGTATCCAACCCCAGTAACTTGGTTGACGAATCGATTTCCGTGATGCCGAATAACCAGTCATCTACTCGTTCCCACCATTAACAAATATTCCATTAAAACTACTTTCTCGAAATAAATATGCGTCCCATACTGACACTGGAATGTAATTTGCTTATGACAGATATCTGTAGATAGTCATCCAGATGCGCAACATAGAATTTCACCAAGATATAGAGTACAATACTGTCGGTATCGCTGTTTCGCTGTTTGTATAATAGACCTCCTCGATAAATAACTGAAACTATAGACTTGCAATGCACAGTTTTATAACCCACTTATCGGTCGTAGTTAGCTGGAATGTGTACACTTCTACAAAAGTCAACCATCAACTTATGTGTATTTACTTTAATTCTCCGGAAGGTGCTGGTTTAGATTCAATGTTAGTCATTTTTAGTATTTGTATATGTGTATGACAAACACTGGAACGCCTTTTAGCATAGTAGTATGATCACAGCCTCTGCCAACAATTATTCATATCAGTAACAATACTCTCTGGATAAGATCGTAACACTTGCGGTCACGTGATCTTCTGGTTATACCTTCTAAACTGGTTGTACTTGCAATCCAACTGTAAACTCCTAGCCTAGTTATACTATTTTGTATGTACTGTGTCTCGATACCTCAGAGTCAGGAATGGGTGTGGGAGCGGATCCAGCAAGAATAAGCAACATGTAACTTTTTTTGTTATTCTGCACATCAAAACGCATACTAAGATGGAATATTTGCTACATATATTTATTTAAGTATCAGCCCTAATGTCTTTAAAATGCGGTATGTCTCTCCCAATCGAACAGTATGTACCATTATGACAACTGCTTAGAAAAACAGCAGTAAAAAATTTGGTAATGTTAACGTCCGAAGTCGCCATGGCCTGGAGGGCCACCATATTGTGTGGGAGACTGTGGTGTCGTTTAAATTAGAGCAAAGAAGTGTATTTTTTGCAAAATAGTACTTGCAATCCAAACTTTCATCCATAAACACATACAGTACATTGTAATAAGATCAGTGAAAGCTTAACATCAGTATTGGTGATCACCAAGTAGACGAAGTTGAGGAATTCTGCTACCTTGGCAGCAAAATAACCCATGATGGACGGAGCGAGAATAACACAGAAACAGACTAGCACTGGCAAAAAGGACATTTATGGCCAATAGAAGTCCACTGCTATCAACCATAGACCTTAATTTGAGGAAGAAATTTCTGAGATAGCACGTTTTGACTGCAGCATTGTGTGGTAGTGAAACATGGACTGTGGGAAAACCGGAACAGAAGAGAATCCAAGCATTTGAGATGTGGTACTATAGAAGAATGTTTAAAATTAGGTGGACTGATAAGGTAAGGAACTAGGAAGTTCTTCGCAGAATCGGCGAGGAAAGAAATATACCGAAGACACTGACAAGAAGAAGGAACATAATGGTAGGATATCTGTGAAGATATCGGGAATAACTTCCGTGATACTATAGCGGTCGATAGCACTCCGTCTTCAGGCCACGAGTGGCCTACCGGGACCATCCGACCGTCGTGTCATCCTCAGTGGAGGATGCGGATAGGAGGGGCGTGGGGTCAGCACACTGCTCTCCCGGTCGTTATGATGGTATTGTTGACCGAAGACGCTACTATTCGGTCGAGTAGCTCCTCAATTGGCATCACGAGGCTGAGTGTACCCCGTAAAATGGCAACAGTGCATGGTGGCCTGAATGGTCACCCATCCAAGTGCCGACCACGCCCGATAGCGCTTAATTCGGTGATCTCACGGGAACGGGTGTATCCACTGCGGCAAGGCCGTTGCCACTATAGCGGTCGATAGAGGGTAAAAATTGTAGAGGAAGACAGAGATAAGAATACATATAGGAAATAATTGAGGACGTAGGTTGCAGATTCTAGTCTGAGATTAAAAGGTTGGTACAGGAGAGGAATTCGTGGTGGGTCGCATCGAACCACTCAGAAGACTGATGACTCAAAAAGAAAAAAAGAAAAGTGGTACCACCTATACAACAGTGTCTCGATTTACATATTAAATATTTAAAACTATAGACAACAGATAATAGTTTGCATTACACACCCGCCTATCAAACACAACTTAGTCACGAACGGTAGATACGTTACGAACTGTGATGCACTGTAGACAGAGCCTAAAAAATGTTTTTCCACCTCTTTTAATAATCATAACAATATGAGGCTGCTTGAGACTGTTACAATATTCCTTTAGAACGCTTATTTTAATTTTGATCAGTTTCACTTTTTAGAAGATTGTATTTGTTTATTTTTATAAAAAAAGTAATAATGCATGACGGTAAATGTGAACATTACAACCATAGAACGACGACAAGCGTTCATAGGCCGTCTCATAACCCTATCAGGCGTCTCCGACGATTCAGCAGCGACATCCCCAACCTTCTGCACCGCGACGATATTATACGAGCGATATTCACGATAATCAGTCAAAAGTAATTAATTTCCCACCACTGATACTGCCGGAGACAACAAGCGAAAAAAATTATTAAAATTAGGATAAATGGCTTAAAATTAGGCTAACGGAGAAGAATAGCATTAGCTGTTAAACCAAGTCATTTAGATAAGGTGTGTGCTATGCATGTTGGGTGCAGATCAATTTCATCTTCTATCAGTGAGCTTCTCGTGATTTTTTTTACAAATGACTGAATCGATTTCACGGATTTTTTGTAGGTGTATTATTTTACATATTGTCACGGGGCTTAGCATACATGGAGAAAAACACAATATATTTTTTTGCGTTTTATAAGGGATCCATACGTTCCCCCTACTGGTTCTGCAGTTATCAAGCCGATAATAAAGTTCTTCCCACGTTCAGCGTATCACGTCCCTATCAATTTGTTCAAATGCACTGTTGATGCGAGATCCCAGTTCTGGTAGAGGTGAACCTTTCACATAAACCAACGGAAAAAAATTGCATGGGACTATATTACGAGGGCGTGGATGGTATAACATGATTTACTTATCATCAACCTCATCACGACCGATCCATCAGTTTCTCAGTTTCCTTTTTAAGAATTCAGTAACGTCATGGTGGAAGTGGGGTTGAGCACCACTCACTTGGTCTGTTGGTAGATCAAGCCTACACAATTGGTCTTCAGTGGAGGCACGAGCAATTATTTTCCAGGATGTTCAAATACACGTACCGTGCAGTGGTATTCTGCAGAATAGAAAGGGACCGTATACTCTGAAACTGCAAATAACACATTAACATTTGTTGTATCTCGAAAGTGTTGCACGATAGTGCGGGGATTCTCTGTCCAGAAGATTCTCTCATTGTGCCTGTTCACTGTGCTGTTCACAAGGTGTTCACTGAAGGTAAGTTTCCATAAGCTGTTGCAACTGTATCGAATATTCACTTTGTCATCGGGAGTCAGGGCTTGTCGCAATTGCATGCGGTAAGGATTCAGCTTCAGACGTTTCAAAATGGCTCTGAGCACTATGGGACTCAACATCTGAGGTCAACAGTCCCCTAGACTTAGAACTACTTAAACCTAAGGACATCACACACATCCATGCCCGAGGCAGGATTCGAACCTGCGACCGTAGCAGCAGCGCGGTTCCGGCTGAAGCGCCTAGAACCGCTCGGCTACCGCGGCCGGCTCAGACGTTTCCTTAAGATGTTTCAAACGGTCGACTATCATTTGTCAGCACCACCCATGTGGCAATGATGTATTTCTGGACACATGTTCATTTGCATAAAATGCATATTTGGACCATCAGCTGTTTTTGTTTTAAACCCAGACATCTACTGGTTTGGTCTCGGACCACCATCACAGATGCTATCCAAAGATGATCATTTCCGATCAGGAATCAATCCGTGCTGTTTGTCAGGTCAGTTTTATTAATTTCACCTTATATGAGTGAGCTTACTTAGACACAGTTATTCGGTCGAAAATTGGAAAATGTCATTTTGAAATAATAACAGTACAAGTCAAAATACTTTGTTTTATTGTTCCTTTAGCACATAACACACTTCCCTCACAATGCCCAAACTCATCTAGTCTATTGCTTATTTTACTTTCATACTTAATTAAGCACTGCTAGAGTGTGTTTCACGTTTTTTCTTCACAACAGTTACTGATTCCCAAGTATGACACTGTTTCAGACATAATTCATTTAATTAACGCCACACATGACACAACTTGTAACTCTTAGTTATCTTTCTATATATAGATACGTTAGATGTTACACGATGCAAGTTAGCTTCTTACTTCTGTAGAGAAAATATGGCGAAAGGTGGTGTTTCCACATTTGTCAGAAACCGTTTTAATTTCAAGAATAATGATATTAATAAATTTTGCTCAGAACAGCATTTAGAAACTTGTGCAACAGGAGTAGTATTTCATAGTAAGTCGTTTACAGAAGTAAGTATATCGAGTACTTTAACCTCTTCATAAAAAAACTGGAAGTTCTGTTATTCCATCACACAGGCGAAGAACAAGGAAATAGTTCCATAAAAACAAGGGAGAACTGCCATAAGTCAGTAACATCTTGCCACGATATTTCGGCACAAAGTCTTTTGACCATCTTCAGGTGAGTACAGCTGTAGAAGTACTGGCGAATACGCTTTTTTTTTCTTTATTGATTTTCAATTCCCCCCGAAGGGGGCGGGCTGGCAGCAGCTTAGTACGCCGCTCTATAGCCTACAGACTTTTTTTAAAAAAAGGAAGAAGAAAGAAACAAGGAAAAACAGGCGATAAAATGGTGACTTAAAGTGTAAAATGGCGTAAAATTGCGGAAAGTTAAAACAGAAAGCAAGAGGGGTCGGCAATGTTGATAAAATACACAGGAATCAGACAAGTAACATAGTAGACACACAATTAAAAAACGTGGCGACAGTCTGGTTTCTGTTCGCAAGAGATAAAAAATCACACCCAGCGACAGTATGATGGCTGTTCACTACACTTCCCAAAAGACACAACACGGAACACTCACTGGAAAAACACACACTGTACAACACTGCACGAAAATGGCGGTACAAATATGGCACTCGCGAGTCAAAGGCAGATGGGGGGGGGGGACCTGGAGGAGGGGGAAAAACAAGGAGGGAGGAGAGGAAAAAAGGAAAAGGGGGTAACCAAGGAGGGAGAGGATTCATAAAGGGGGGGAGGGGCAGGGCAGACGTGAGAGGGAATGAGAAGAGGCAGAGGAGGGAAATGCAAAAGGACTCAGGGGAGAGAAGGGGGCAGAGAGGGGGGAGGTGGGGAAAAAAGAGGAGGGAAGGGGGGGAGAGGGAGCCTGGGAAAAGGACAGAGGAAAGGAGGGGGAGTGAGGATCAGAGCTGATAGGAGGGATAAATGGAGGGAGAGAGGGCATCATCCGGGAGGGGGAGTTGATGGAAGACACCTTGGGAAAGGAGATGAAGGGTGTAGAGATGGAGGGTAGGGGGGACACAACAGTGAAGACGTGGCAGGGGGCGGGGATGGGAGAGGAGAGGAGCAACCAGGGGGTGAGGGGGATCAAGGTGGCGCGAGGTGTAGAGCATGCGGATATGTTCGAGGAATAGGAGCAATGGGGGAAAGGAATGAGATCATAGAGGATCCGCGTGGGTGACGGGAAGCGTATACGGAAGGCGAGGCGGAGTGCATGACGCTCAAGGATCTGGAGGGACTTATAGAATTTGGGGGGGGGGCAGATATCTAGGCAGGACTGGCATAACAGAGGATGGGAGGGATTAAGGATTTGTAGGTGTGGAGGATGGTAGAGGGGTGCAACCCCCATGTCCGACCAGAGAGGAGTTTGAGGAGTCGGAAGCAGTTGAGGGCTTTGGACTGGATGGAGCGGAGATGAGGGATCCAGGTGGGGTGACGGTCAATGGTGAGGCCAAGGTAGGTGAGGGTGGGGGTGAGGCGGACAGGACAGGCGCAGACAGTAAGGGAGAAATCCAGGAGCCTCAAGGAGCAAGTGGTACGACCTACGATGATTGCCTGGGTCTTGGAAGGATTGATTTTCAGGAGCCACTGGTTACACCATGTGGCAAATAGGTCAAGGTGATTCTGGAGAAGGCGTTGGGACCGTTGGAGGGTAGGAGCGAGGGTCATCAGCATATTGCAAGAGGTGTACTGGAGAGGGGGGGGGGGGGGGGTTGGGGCATATCTGCCGTGTACAGGAGGTAGAGGAGGGGGGAGAGGACAGAGCCCTGGGGCAGCGAATACGCGTTGAGCTCTGCTATTTAAAGCCAAAGGGGACTGCATTGTGCATGAGTCGCACATGTACTGTTTAGCGTGTGCGTTCGCAACTCCGTGCGCTGCGCCTGGCGCCCTCCGTGGTGAAAAACTTGGCATTTTGATATCAAATCGATCTTCATCTTTATACCGACAACTACGTTGACTACGAAGTTTCTCTACAACAGGATTCCAAGCGGAATTTAACTGGTAACCGCTATCTCGATTAATAAGAGTCTCACTGTCTGACAATTTTATTTCTATGGATTCATTTATAATTGAACTCCAGAAATTTGATGTTTGAGCCACAATTTTTGTATCATTGTAATTCACAGAGTGGCCAGTAGAAATACAATGGTCAGCGATTGCGGACTTGGTGGGTTGGAGAAGGCGAGTATGCCGCTGGTGTTCCACAATACGTTCCTGCACCGTTCTTGTTGTCTGCCCTATATATGACTTGCCACAATCACACGGAATCTTGTAGACACCTGATTTACGTAGACCCAGGTCATCCTTAACGGATCCCACCAGTGATGATATTTTAGGAGGAGGGCGAAAGATGACTCTAACTTGATGCTTTCTCAATATTCTACCTATCTGTGACGAGATGTTCCCAATAAAAGGTAGATAAGCCGTTGACCTGAAGAGCTCTTCTTCTTCCTTGGGTCGTTTGTAGGACTGCATAGCTCTGTTCACTTGCTTAGTTGAAAAGCCATTCATCAGGAATACTTTTTGCAGGTGTTTCAATTCCGCTTGAAGACTGTCGACGTCAGAAATAGTATGGGCACGGTGGATTAAAGTTTTAAGGACACCCATTGTTTGTGCTGAATGGTGGCAACTGGTAGCTTCAGATACAAATCTGTATGGGTCGGTTTCCTATACACCGAATGACCAAGTGTGCCATCATTCTTGCGCCGTACCAGAACATCTAAAAATGGCAAACAATCATCTTTTTCAGTTTCCATAGTGAACTTAATTTTTTCGTGTATGGAATTCATATGATGTAAAAATTCCTGGAGACGGTCCACACCATGAGGCCATACTATAAAGGTGTCATCCACGTAACGCCAAAACACTGTCGGTTTCAAAGTGGCAGAGTTGATAGCTCTCTCTTCAAAATCTTCCATAAAAAGATTTGCCACCAGGGGAGACAAAGGACTCCCTATGGCGACACCGTCAGATAGTTCATAAAATTCATTGTTGAATGTAAAATATGTAGAAGAGAGAGCATGCTCAAACAACGTTGCAATATCTGCATCAAACATATTACCGAGAAGTTATAATGAATCTACAAGGTGCCACGAAACGACACTTCTCTTTTCGGGCAGCATGGCTCACAACGCGTTATACATTACACGTCGTAAACACATTAAACTGTGTACAGGTAGATACAAAGCTAAACTGTAATAATGGACGTCCGACCAAAAGCTTGCGTAGTTTAATTTAATTGTTGCCCACTGGTATGGTACGACAGCGGAGGGGATTAACCGGGATGCGGGCACGGGTGCATTGACTCTTTCTGCCTGTTCCTGTTCCTCTTCCGCAATGATTTCGCTAGGCAGTGGACTCCCGGTTAGCAATTACACGCTGTTCTAGGTCGCCGTCAATCTATGAAACATCAAAACTAGATCGAACTAGAGACCGTCCGTCTAAATTTTTAAAATATTGTAATCATAGACCAAAAATATGCATCGTCACTAGTTTTTAGTTAAAATATCCAATAACCGGTGAATAGGAGCCAAATATGCAAATGCATATGCAACATACAAATGCATATAATCCGGTCTCTATAGTTATTAGATTTGAGTTTTGGCAGCACTTTGTCACAACAGGCAAGATTAGGTATTTTGTATATGATAACTTTATTGAAAGTGTATGTTTCATTCTGACAATATGTTAATTCTGTAAATATTAGCAGTTCCAGTTTACTGTGATGTATTGACATAACTTCACAGTCTCAAGACAAATGAAAGTGGTAGTAATTATTATATTCTAATGTTTTATTATGTTATACATTTTCCGACTTGTTGCATGCTCACAATAATCATCTCATTTTTGGGTCTATGGAATGAAAACTGAATCTAATATAAAATAACCTAACCAAATTATTCAAGCTACCTGCCACATGGCTGTGTCCAGGCTGCTCCGGGAGCTCAAGATTGATTCCCCTTCACACACCAAGATGACACATGACGATTACAACTGGGACACTGTTGTAATTAAAGAGCAATACACTGCTCCCTCATATTAAAGATGCCCTTGACTCTGAAATTTCCAGAAGACATCAATAAGTTTGGAGTACAATATCGATACTTTAAAACTCAAAGATAGCGGTACTTCTTACAATGAAATGCTCAAAGTGTCACTTGTCAATATCGAACCTTGACCGATGTCGAAATGTTGGTATTTTTCGAGTGTGAGATTCGCAGGCGACTTTGTCAATGTCTCCATAGGCACACCACAGCAGATAACCCACGAATGGATGGGAGGTTCAACACATCCAACGATTTGAGTTACATCCTATGTAAAAAATTTATACATGCATGCCATACAACAAACTCTTCCAGCTGGGGGGGTTTTGACAGCTGTCCGGTAGCGAAACAGTCGACTTAGATGATTTTGTAGTTGTGGCAGTGCTTTATGAAGTAAGATTTGTCATGGAGGCAGACATGGTATAACCTAACAGTTTTCATGATGAACACAGCAATTAGCCGCTATGTCCAGAGCACCCAGTTCCATGGAACACTACCCCCCCCCCCCCCCCCCCCCCAAGCTGATTATGGAAATGGCTCTGAGCACTATGGGACTCAACTTCTGAGGTCATTAGTCCCCTAGAACTTAGAACTAGTTAAACCTAACTAACCTAAGGACATCACAAACATCCATGCCCGAGGCAGGATTCGAACCTGCGACCGTAGCGGTCTTGCGGTTCCAGACTGCAGCGCCTTTAACCGCACGGCCACTTCGGCCGGCAGCTGATTATGACACAGGGGGATAAACAGAGTTATATAATTCATTACAGAACCATTCACAGTTTGTAGATGGAACTGATTAGATTTACCTTTATTATTAAATTCAACTAGCCACGCTGGTCGAAGAAATATCTTCATACTAACACCAAAAAGAGGTCTTCCGTGATGTATAATCTTGAAAACTATTTCTTTAAACTTATGGACAATACAATTTTCGGCGAAACAATGGAGAATCCTAGAGAGCACCATGAAAATCAGTTAACAATGAAATGGGTGGGCGTTAAGGCACAAAAAGTTACATCACCCGATCAAGTGGGTCACTATCTTCAACAAAATTTCGTTTACTGTAGATTGCTAAATTTTGGCAGAGTATACAAAACGTTTTTATGTTTATATGTGTATATTGGACCTATCCAAACTCCACATGTATCAGTTCCATAACAGGCTTGTAATAACTCATTTTGCAGACGCAAAGTTACTCTACAATCATTTTTGCTGGTTATAAATACGAGGGTCATTCAATAATTGCAGAGACAAATTGGCCTGGAGAAAAAACCATTTATTTTTACGAAACAATACTTTTTCTACTTTTCAACATAATTCCCGTGAACATTCATGCACTTGTTCCAAAGGGCTACTACCTTTTTTATTTCGACTGCAAAGAACTCTTTATCTTGATGTTTGAAGCATTCTCCCACAAACTTTTCCATGTCCTCTTTGTCTTGGAACCTCTTCCCACGTAACGCCTCCTTCAGTGCACCAAGCAAATGGAAATCAATAGGTGCTAAATCAGGACTGTAAGAGCGGATGAGGCAGTACTTCCCAGCAATTTTGTCGATGGTTTCACAGGTTAGTTGAACAATATGAGGACGTGCGTTGCCTTGCTATACCCGACGTCTCTCTCTCATGGCTGGCTTCACCTTGTTTAAAAGCAAATCCGAGTAGTATTGGCTGTTCATTGTACGCTGCTCTTCGAGACAATCACAAAAAACTGAACCTTCAGCAGCCCAAAACACCGTCAACATGACATTTTCTGCTGACGCTTGGGTTTTGAATTTTTTTCTTGACAGATGAGTTGGTGTGCTTCGGCTCCATGCTTTGTCTTTTTGATTCTGGCTCACAATAGTGAACCCAAGCTAGAACACAAGTTAAAATTTAATTGAGGAAGTGCACACCTTCTCTTTCATAACGTTCCTTTAGCTCTGTGCACACTCTCAAGCTCGTTTCCTTGTGCAGCCGCGTCAACTCCTTTGGGACCGATCTTGCATATGTTTTTCAGTACTTCAACTTGTTACAGGTAATGTTATGAACTGTTCCAGTACGAACTTGAACCCTATCAACTATCATTTCCACAGTCACATGGCGGTCAGTACGCATAATGTCATCAATTCTACATTCAATTGAGGGAGTTGAAACTGCAACTGATCGGCTAGAACGTTGTTCGTCAGTCACTGAATCGCGACTATTTTTGAACTGCTCTACCCACTTGTAAAAATTTGCACGATTCATACAAACTTCACCATAAACTTTAGACATTCTACAGCATATACTCACTGGTTTCTCGCCTTCAGCAAGTAAAAAACGAATAACAGAACGTTGTTCAAATAACGTGGACGTCTCAAACGGACTCGCCACCTTGAAAAGAATGTTGATACGTACCAAACTTACCCTACTAACAGTTTTTTCCCCAGACCAATTTGTCTCTTTAATTATTGAAAGACCCTCATATATATAAAAAAATGGGAGACACATGTCACAAAATAAATGAAACTGTTGCTGGAGGAAAGGCAGCCATTTTTGGGTCATAAATTACACTAATTATGTAATAGATTTTGGAGGGGGTGTGATGGGTCATACATTATAATAATAAGATAATAAATCATCGAGTCACCATGGCTGAAAGTAATGTGTACCAGTTGGCTGCCATTTTTGATAAATCTGGCAACCACGTGGGCTGTGCCAGATTTCCAGACCATTAAAATAGTGCCCCTTTGAATTTTCCGCCATTTATGCCCATCCTAATTGGCCTAGAATGGAGAAGGAAGAGGAAGGTGGAGATGGAGATGCAAAGAGAGGGAGGGGGGGGAGATCTGGCAACAATTCAATTCGCTCAGTCCTCAGATCTGGCACAAATTGCTGCCTATCCTGTTTTGCAAAGCAGACAAGCCTTCAGTCATGTCCTGTGATGAGGTGTTGCTATGAAAGACCTTGTTGTGCAACTGTGGTTTCACCATCCTTCTACCACTATCCACAGATGCTTACAACAGTAGCACATGAACAACTGACCAGTTTCACCTTTGCCAAGATACTCTTTCTCAATCACTGGGCCTAACAATGTAAGCTGCTTACACTATCTGAGCTGTGTTCGGGAGCGAAGGCGACGTTCTAACGCAACCAAAGGCCATTTCATGGGTTCAGGTTAGGACTCTGGGCAGGCCAGGACTTTTTAAGAAAGTTGGTGTCCATAAACCATTGTCTCACAGATGCTGCTTTATGACACACTGCATTGTCATGCTGATACAAACAGCCGTCGCCCTCAAACATTTCCTTCATTTTCTTTACTATACATAGATCACAATACTGTAATAGTCAAATTCTTCCGATTGTAGCGTTTTATTAAACGAAATAATGGGTGCACATCTTAACTACTAAAAAAGCCTTATACGGTATCACCATTTCCTCTGTTCTTCACTGTTAGCACTACACATGATGGCAGGTGTCGTTCTCCAGGCATTCACCAAATACTAACCCTTCCATCGGGTTGCTGTAGGGTATGATGTGAGTCATCGCTCCAAATCACTCTTTTACAGCCATCCATTGTCCAGTGGCGTCGCGCTTAACACCACATGGCTCATTTTCTTTAGTATCGACCTTTCAGCCTTTGCACGCCGTTCCTTTTAACTCCCTCCCCCCAACACACAACACACTCACAAACAGTGACCGCGCTAGCTGTACTGCTGGCAGCTCTGAAGTTTCCTTCCGACTATTTCTTACACAGTGCTCGACTGTCGCTGTCCATTAGTAAGTGAGATCTGTCTGGTTTTCCTTTTGCTGTGGTTGTTACCCAGCGTTTTCACTTCACAACCGCATTCCCAAAAGTCGACTTGGGCAGCTTTAGAAGTTTAAAATGCCCTGATGGATTTCTTACTAAGATAACATCTAATGACTAGTCCACGTTCGACTTCACCATGCTACCCCTGACCGACCAGTTTTGTTGTTACTACTTGTTTACTGACAATACAATACTCCCCGTCTCGTGTTATACTGACGAGTCCGTATCTCGTGGCATCTAGTCATCAATTCCGAATGTCATGGATTACTCAAGGAATAGAAGTATCTTACAAAACAAAAAGAAAACTATATCTGTCAATCCGAAACAGTTCTGATGTTGATGCTATAGCACATTACAAGAAATACTGCAAAATATTAGAGACTGTAATGTGGACATCAAAGCAAATATATAACAAAGGAAAAATCAGTCATATCAGATAAATGTTCAAATGTTCAAACGTATGTGAAATCTTATGGGACGTAACTGCTAAGGTCATCAGTCTCTAAGTTTACACACTACTTAACCTAAATTATCCTAAGGACAAACACACACACCCATGCCCGAGGGAGGACTCGAACCTCCACCAGGATCAGCTGCATATTAGATAACAAAATAAAGACAAAAAGCATTAAGAGTTAATGATACATTGGTGACAGATATGTATAGTGTTGCAGAAATTTTTAACAAACGTTTTATAACTGTTACTGAAAAGATGGTGTAGTCAGGTTTTGTAGATGGTGCTGTGGAATACCGCAGACCAGAAATTTCAAGTAACTTCCATAATATGAAATTGACCCTCACTACCCCATCAGAAGTAATGTCCATCATAAAATCATTAAAATCAAAAACATCTAGTGGGTATGATGAAATATCAACAAAGTTAATTAAAGAATGTGATTCTGAGCTAAGTAACATATTAAGCTATCTGTGTAACCAGTCGTTTATCAGTGGAATATTTCCTTAATGGTTGAAATATGCTGACGTTAAGCCACTGTTTAACAAGGGAGATAAAGAAATAGCATCGAATTTCCGTCCAATTTCACTTTTGCCAGCATTCTCAAACATTTAAGAAGAGGTAATGTACAATCGGCTTTATAACCATATTATCACAAATAATATACTGTCAAAGTCACAGTTCGGATTTCTAAACGGTTCTGATATTGAGAAGACTATCTACACTTACAGTGAAAATGTACTTAATTCATTAGTCAAAATATTGCAGGCAACTGGTATATTTTGTGATCTGTCAAAGGCATTTGACTGTGTAAATCACAATATCCTTTTAAGTAAATTAGAATATTATGGTGTAATAGGAAATGCTGCAAAATGGTTCAAATCTTATATCTCTGACAGGAAACAAAGGGTGTTATTAGAAAAGAGGCATGTATCGAGCTATCGGGCGTCTTCCAACTGAGAACTAATTACATAAGGGGTCTCACAAGTTTCCATCCCAGGGCTCTTACTTTTTTGTGTATATCAATGACCTTTCATCAGTAACATTACCAGAAGCCAAGTTTGTTTTGTTTGCTGATGATACAAACATTACAATAAATAGCAAATCAAGTATAGTCTTAGAAAGATCGGCTAGTAAAAATATTTGTGGACATTACTCACTGGTTCCTAGCCAATTATATTTCACTAAAGTTTGAAAAAACACACTACATGCAGTTCAGAATTTGTAAGGGGTGTCCCACGAGTGTATGCCCAACATACGATGACAAGCAGATAGAAGACGTGGACAGTGTTAAATTCTTGGTATTACAGCTTTATAATAAATTCAACTTGGAGGAGCACACCACAGAACTGCTGAAGTGTCTTAACAAATCTCAAATTCAACTTGGAGGAGCACACCACAGAACTGCTGAAGTGTCTTAACAAATCTCAATTTGCAATGCGAACTGTATCAGACATAGGGGATATAAAAATGAAAAAGCTGGCCTACTATGCTTACTTTCATTCCATAATGTCATATGGGATTATTTTTTGGGTAATTCATCAAGCCCAGCTGAAGTTTTCCAGGCACAAAAATGTGGAATAAGAGTTATATGTGGTGTGAACTCAAGAACATCCTGCAGAAGCCAATTTAGGGAACTAGGGATACTACCTACTGCTTTCCAATATATTTATTCCTTAATGAAATTTGTCATTAAAAATATATCACTTTTTCAAACCAGCAGCTCAATTCATGGAATCAATACCAGAAATAAGAATAATCTTCACAAGGATTTAAAGTCACTTACTCTCACACAAAAAGGTGTACATTATTCAGGAACACACATTTTCAATAACTTGCCAGCAGCCATAAAAAGCTTAACAAACATTCCTCACGCACAAAGAAAGAAAATATGTTATGTGAATATGTGTCCGGAAACGCTTACTTTCAATGTTAGAGCTCATTTTATTTCTTCTCTTCAAATCACATTAATCATGGAATGGAAACACACAGCAACAGAACGTACCAGCGTGACTTCAAACACTTTGTTACAGGAAATGTTCAAAATGTCATCCGTTAGCGAGGAACATGCATCCACCCTCCGTCGCATGGAATCTTTGATGCGCTGATGTAGCCCTGGAGAATGGCGTATTGTATCACAGCCGTCCGCAATACGAGCACGAAGAGTCTCTACATTTGGTACCGGGGTTGCGTAGACAAGAGCTTTCAAATGCCCCCATAAATGAAAGTCAAGAGGGTTGAGGTCAGGAGAGCGTGGAGGCCATGGAATTGGTCCGCCTCTACCAATCCATCGGTCACCGAATCTGTTGTTGAGAAGCGTACGAACACTTCGACTGAAATGTGCAGGAGCTCCTTCATGCATGAACCACATGTTGTGTCGCACTTCTAAAGGCACATGTTCTAGCAGCACAGGTAGAGTATCCCTAATGAAATCATGATAACGTGCTCCAATGAGCGTAGGTGGAAGAACATGGGGCCCAATCAAGTCATCACCAACAATGCCTGCCCAAACGTTCACAGAAAATCTGTGTTGATGATGTGATTGCACAATTGCGTGCGGATTCTCGTCAGCCCACAAATGTTGATTGTGAAAATTTACAATTTGATCATGTTGAAATGAAGCCTCATCCGTAAAGAGAACATTTGCACTGAAATGAGGATTGACACATTGTTGGATGAACCATTCGCAGACGTGTACCCGTGGAGGCCAATCCGCTGCTGATAGTGCCTGCACAAGCTGTACATGGTACGGAAACAACTGGTTCTCCCGTAGCACTCTCCATACAGTGACGTGGTCAACGTTACCTTGTACAGCAGCAACTTCTCTGACGCTGACATTAGGGTTATCGTCAACTGCACGCAGAATTGCCTAGTCCATTGCAGATGTCCTCGTCGTTCTAGGTCTTCCCCAGTCGCGAGTCATAGGCTGGAATGTTCCGTGCTCCCTAAGACACCGATCAACTGCTTCGAACGTCTTCCCGTCGGGACAACTTCGTTCTGGAAATCTGTCTCGATACAAACGTACGGCGCCACGGCTATTGCCCTGTGGTAATCCATACATCAAATGGGCATCTGCCAACTCCGCATTTGTAAACATTGCACTGACTGCAAAACCACGTTCGTGATCAACACTAACCTGTTGATGCTACGTACTGATGTGCTTAATGCTAGTACTTTAGAGCAATGAGTCGCATGTCAACACAAGCACCGAAGTCAACATTACCTTCCTTCAACTGGGCCAATTGGCGGCGAATCGAGGAAGTACAATACATACTGACGAAACTAAAATGAGCTCTAACATGGAAATTAAGTGTTTCCGGACACATGTCCACATAACATATTTTCTTTATTTGTGTGTGAGGAATGTTTCCTGAAAGTTTGGCGGTACCTTTTTGTAACACCCTGTATATATGTATATATATCAGTGCAGTAACGTGTTCATCGTAAATATGTATTGTAGTAGTTCTATTATATGTTTATTAACTTTTTTAAAATTTTAAATTTGGTGCATTAATGCGATCTAACTTTTTTTTTAATTTAAATTTGGTGCATTAATGCGATCTTAGTAAATGAGTGTTTGTAAAATGATTCTTCCATATAATGTTCATTAAAAAGTGACGATCACTCCACTTGTGATCTGTGGAAGGTACATTAGCTTACTCATTTCAGTTGTAAATATTTGTCATCTATTATGGTTTTTCTGAAATGTTCTACATCCTAGAGGACCTCCTCACTACTTATCAATTGGTATGAAAGTAAATCTAGACTAATTAAATACGTGTGTTCGGATACTGTTTATTAAATAATGTATGTCGGAATGTTGGTCCATTTGTAGCTCGTATCCTCGCTAGAATTATTCCCCTTTCGTCTTCGCTCCGTTTATGTACTCTGTTCACTGCGTCACGTGCACTCAACGCCACGAGACGGAGTTCAGCATTGAGATGGACAATGGTCATAATGTTTGGGTCATCATTGTACCTCTTAAACAAGGATTACAGAGACTAACATGGGCGCTTCAGCACAAACGTTAGGCGACCGTAACGTAGGTAAAGGAACCCTTGACTGACGAATCTCAGCACCAGTTATCAAGGATCGACAACGATAGAAAGTAGTGCAACACGTTCACCAGGCGGTCAGCTTTCAGGTAATTGGAGACGACACAGTCTAACACAAAAAAACAATGCCCCACGAAGGAATTATCCGAATGGGACGGAAATCGGTAGACATGATGTACATGTATATACAAACAAATCATTACAGTTTCAGAAAGATAAAATGGTGTATTCAGCAGAAAGAACTTTACAAACTGGGCAACTCAAAAGTGTGTTACTCGACCTCTGGCCCTTAAACAAGCTGTTATTCAGCTTGGAATTGACTAATAGAGTTGTTGGTTGTCCTCTTGAAGGATGTAGCACCAAATTCTGTCCAATTAGCGCGTTAGATCGTTAAACCCCCGTGCTGGTAGGTAAGCAGTCTCCATAATGCTCCGAAGGTTCTCAGCTGGGGAAAGATCCAGTGACCATGCTGACCAACGTATCATTTGACAAGTACGAAGACAAGCAGTGGAAACTCTCGTTGAAATGTAAGCCCATGGCTTGTCATGAAGTGCAACAAAACCGGGCGTAGAATGTCATTGACGTTTCACTTTGCTGTAAGAGTGTAGCAGATGAGAACCAAAGGGCTTCTGCTATGAAAATAAATGAGACTGCAGACTGTCACTCCTAGTTGTCGAGACGTATGGCGGGCAGTCAGGTTGGTAGCCCACCGCTGTCTGACGCGTCTACAGACACGTCTTAAGCCTGGAATCTCATTGATTGGTGTAGCATTATCTTCAGTGATGAGTCCAGCTTCGAATTAAACCCCAATGACCAGCAAAGAGGTGTCTAGAGACCCCACAGACAACAGTGGGATACCAAGCTAACTGGCGCCCGCCACACTGCCTGACATTCTTGAATGATGGTCTAGGGTACTGTTTCTTTTCATTAAAGGTGAATTTGGTTGTCATCCACGACATGCTTACAACGCAGCGGGAAGTCGACGATATTCTAAGCCCAGTTTTGTTTCCCTTGTCATGTCATCATGAGTCTACATTTCAGCAAGATAATGGCCGCCCACACACGACGAGAGTTCCTACAGCTTACGTGTTTGACAAACCCTACGTTGATAAAAAAAATGGTTCAAATGGCTCTAACCACTATGGGACTCAACCTCTGAGGTCATCAGTCCCCTTGACTTAGAACTACTTTAACCTAACTAACCTAAGGACATCACAAACATCCATGCCTGAGGCAGGATTCGAACCTGCGACCGTATCAGCAGCGCTGTTCCAGACTGAAGCGCCTAGAAGCGCTCGGCCACAGCGGCCGGCTACGTTGGTCAGCAAAGTCGCCAGATGTCTCCCCAGTTGAGAACGTTTGGAACATTATCGGAGGGCTCGCCAACCATCTCGGGTTTTAACGATATAACGCACCAATTGCACAGAATTTGACACTTTATTCCTCAGAAGGATATCAAGCAACTCTATCAATCAACGGCAAGCCGAATAACTGCCTGCCTAAGGACCAGAGATGGACCAAACCGTTTTTTATTTGATCAGTTGGTGAAGTTCTTTCTCTTGAATAAATCCTCCAATTTTCCTGAAATACTAAGCATTTGTTTGTCTACTGATTTAGTCTCATTCCTATACGAGGTGCATTCAATTTCTAAGGCCTCCGATTTTTTTCTAATTAACTACTCACCCGAAATCGATGAAACTGGCGTTACTTCTCGACGTAATCGCCCTGCAGACGTACACATTTTTCACAACGCTGACGCCATGATTCCATGGCAGCGGCGAAGGCTTCTTTAGGAGTCTGTTTTGACCACTGGAAAATTGCTGAGGCAATAGCAGCACGGCTGCTGCTGGAGAGTGTCTTTCATTGTTGTAAAAAGCCAAAAGTCACTAGGAGCCAGGTCAGGTGAGTAGGGAGCATGAGGAATCACTTCAAAGTTGTTATCACGAAGAAACTGTTGCGTAACGTTAGCTCGATGTGCGAGTGCGTTGTCTTGGTGAAACAGCACACGCGCAGCCCTTCCCAGACGTTTTTGTTGCAGTGCTGGAAGGAATTTGTTCTTCAAAACATTTTCGTAGGATGCACCTGTTACCATAGTGCCCTTTGGAACGCAATGGGTAAGGATTACGCCCTCGCTGTCCCAGAACATGGACACCATCATTTTTTCAGCACTGGCGGTTGCCCGAAATTTTTTTGGTGACGGTGAATCGGTGTGCTTCCATTGAGCTGACTGGCGCTTTGTTTCTGGATTGAAAAATGGCATCCACGTCTCATCCATTGTCACAACCGACGAAAAGAAAGTCCCATTCATGCTGTCGTTGTGCGTCAACATTGCTTGGCAACATGCCACACGGGCAGCCATGTGGTGGTCCGTCAGCATTCGTGGCACCCACCTGGATGACACTTTTTGCATTTTCAGGTCGTCATGCAGGATTGTGTGTATAGAACCCACAGAAATGCCAACTCTGGAGGCGATCTGTTCAACAGTCATTCGGTGATCCCCCAAAACAATTCTCTCCACTTTCTCGATCATGTCGTCAGGCCGGTTTGTGCGAGCCCGAGGTTGTTTCGGTTTGTTGTCACACGATGTTCTGCCTTCATTAGACTGTCACACCCACGAACGCACTTTCGACACATCCATAACTCCATCACCACAGTCTCCTTCAAATGTCGATGAATTTAAATTGGTTTCACACCACGCAAATTCAGAAAACGAATGATTGCACACTGTTCAAGTAAGGAAAACGTCGCCATTTTAAGTATTTAAAACAGTTCTCATTCTCGCCGCTGGCGGTAAAATTCCATCTGCCGTACGGTGCTGCCATCTCTGGGACGTATTGACAATGAACGTGGCCTCATTTTAAAACAATGCGTATCTTTCTATCTCTTTACAGTCGGGAGTAAAAAAATCGGAGGCTTTAGAACTTGAATGCACCTCGTAATTCCTTCGTGAGGCGCATTATTTTTTGTCTCAGAGTGTATTTCTGTATACGGGATGTTACACGTGTTGAAATGGGCTCCCAATACATTTGGCATCATTTATAATCGAGTGTTTGCCTTCGACTCCTCAAGAGTGACCAGTAAATTCAGAAAAACAATGAACTGTTTCATTTCACCTCGATAATTCGAAGAATACTTCACAATGAAACTCTCTTTACTTCGAAACGCCAAGAAAATTAAGCCTGGGACTGTTGTAATCCACAGTGTAAGTCTGTCCTCAGAGGTTTCTCATCTTCTCTTGGTTTTAACCAGTGAAACGTGACTCTCTTTCTATTACTGCACCTCCTCGAGTACGAAGAAGAAGTCGTTTAAATTTTTATCTAAATTTAACAGTTGATACCATTCATAACATATAAGCTTTCACGGCCGGCGTCTTCATTAATTAAAACTTCCGGGCTGAATTGCCGTGGTCCATATCTAAAACTGCTTCTCCTTCCTGACGTTTCGTTGCCTACTGCGGGCAACATCTGAGGTGAGTCGGCGACTGGCTGCTAGGCGCTGGAGGTTCCGCTTATACCGCTTATATAGAGCGCTTAGATGGCGCCACCACTCATCACGTGCTTTCGACTTTAAAACTATCTCTGGCTAGTGCCATCTCTCTCGAATATAGGTAATCGATAGTCACTTCGTAGGTACAGAGTCGACCGCCATATCTTGTCTAGTTTTAATCCTTCTTCTTTTTTATTAAAATTATTTTCGTGCTTGTAGATCTCTATAGCTTCTCTATACATGCGGGAATAATAATGTGAGGTCCTAGCTATCACGTTTGTCTCACTAAATTTTATTTCGTGATCACCCTCTTTCAAAATGTGTTCCGCTACAGCTGATTTGTCAATTTGTCCCAATCTACAGTTCCTTTTGTGTTCCGTTAGGCGGGTATTAACACTCCTTTTAGTTGTTCCAATGTAAACCATGCCACAGCTACAAGGAATTTTATACACACCCAGGGTAGCTAAGGGGTGTCGTGCGTCTTTCACAGATCTTAAACTTTCACTAATTTTCTTGGTAGGTCGAAAGACTGTCTCCACTTGAAACTAGGCCAAAACTTTCCCAATACGGTCCGTGATGTTATGAATAAATGCAAGAAAAACTTTTCCAGACGACGGTTGTTGTTGTCGTGTATTTTCGGACACTTTTCTTCTAGGGTGGAGTGCTCGATCTATTTCGTTGTCAGTGTACCCATTTCTCTTGAAAGCCGTTCGCAAATGGCTTAATTCATGAGTTGACACCATCTTGAGCTAAAATTAAATCCTCTCATAATGGCCGCATCCGAAATCAGATTCCTCTATATATCAGCTATATATATCTTTCCCTCTGAATCCTTAATAAGGGTTAATTCGCATGTGAACTTTAGCGAACTTCGAAATAAAATTGACAACCGAACAATGAGTTCATCAGCGAACTCGTCACTAAGAATGGCTCCGGAATTTGCAGTACTTTCTTTATCAAAGGCCTCACATAGTAGCGTATGTATCCTTCACGGCACATGTCGAGCCTGGCTAGAGTTGTGTTACAATAGACTGAAGGTGTTAGGGGGCTCTCACGTCACTTGACTGTTGAACTCATGTGACGCGCAGTTTAGCAGTCATAAATCATGATGGGGCTCTCCAGCGCATTCTGTTTCTTGCGCAATCTGTGCTACAGTGCGTCTCTGCAGTTGTCTTTAGCTGTTACAGAAACAGCTGATCTACCTTAAATTTCAGATTTTCTATAGGGTCTGTGAAAACATTTTCAAAGCGTTACGCTGAAAGATAATAGCAATTTTTGCTTCTAAGAGACACCATTAACCCTCGCAGTACCAACGGGGGGAGGGGGGGGGGCGGAGAGTGTACTTTATGGCCACCTTCTGAAAAAATTGTGATCTAGTCAGTTATACTACATTTTAAAATTTTGAAAAAAGTGTTTATTGTTTTTAATGAACTCTTCTACCAGATTCCACTTATGTTTCAACCCAAAAACGTAAGTCTCAAAAGCAGATACAGCTTCCTCAATGAATGGCATATTCAAAATTTCGGCGTTCAGAACCTTACGTACACATTAATATCTCTTTAAAAATTATGTTGAGATTAAAAGACAACAGTAATGAAATTTCAGTTTTTGTGGTGGTCATGAAGTCGGTAGAACACGTTATTGAATGTGCGTTGATATTGTTAAGAGTGAGCTAAATGTACTTTCAGGTTCTGGACACCACTTACACATCAGTAGCTCTTTAAAAACTGTGTTGTTAATATAACTGGAACAATTAGCGAATTATATATTTTTTAATTTTTTCGAGTGAGCATAAAGTAACCCTCCCCCCCCCCACCCCCACTTGGTAATGGGCATTAAGGAAAAGCCTTGGTATTGGCAGGGTTAAGGAAAGAAGTATTTTAACATGCAAGATAGTGCCAGTATGAACATTGTTAAGGCATTTTGAAAAGGACGGGTCCAGCCTAGCAGCAATAATGTTAATGTTCTTTATTATGGAAGCAGTTTCGGCTTTATTGTCATTCTTAAGTAACGTCTAGTGCGGCTTAACGTCCATGATGCATCTATAGTAATTATAATTACTACATGTCACATCAAATCAAACTAAACGTTGCTTGAGACTGGCAATAAAGTTGAAATGGCTGTCGCAATAAAGAATATTAAACTTACTGTAGCTAGTGTGAACCTATTCATTTCAAAATGTCATACTGTGACGGGTACTATGCGGTGGGCCAACAGAAGGAAAAACTTTTTTTCAGGGCGGTTGCTCTCGGCAGCTATTCAGGATTCAGTAAATCATGGATATGGATGCTGACCTTCACAGAACAAAACGAGTAGATTTAGGGTTCTTGCAGGGCAAGGAAGTGGAGACAGGTTTCTCGATGTTCTGATTTCCAAGGCTGAGGGAATGAGCCATGGGGTCCTGCAAGATACGGGAAAAGCGAGGGCGAAGTCGACATATTGAGTCAGTCCTTTTACGGATTGAGAAAGCAAAGATACACCGGACACGCACAGCTTAGTATCGTATGGGAATAATATTTCCTGAGTTATAGAACCTCCAACATACACATATTGGTTTATTTACTACTTCATTAGTTACGATCATTCCCCTCTCGCTGCGCGGGGTAGCCGCTGTGTGTGTGTGTGTGTGTGTGTGTGTGTGTGTGTGTGTGTTGTCATTAGCGTAAATTAGTTAAAGTTAAGTTAAGAAGTGTGTAAGCTTAGGGACAGATGACCTCATCAGTTTGGTCCCATAGCAATTTACCACAAATTTCCAAATTTTTTTCAGCTCTCGTTTTCAAATGAGTCATAAATGCACACTTGAACGCTGTAAATGATTTAATGGAGGATATTTAGAGTAAAATCACAACAAGTTTCCACATTTACTCATCGGCGTAATAGAGCTTTTAATTCACCATCATGATGGATGGTGCTACTACCATAAAGGTAGCTAAGGTTTCATTTGAGGGAAACTCTCAAGGTTAAAGTTGTTTCTTTGGAGACTAAAATGTGAGATTGAAAGCTTTCGTACTTTTCATTTCAGTGATAGCATGATATCTGGTTAGAGGCACAGGCTGGTTAGGAAAATATTGAAAGTGGTGTACAGCATCAACCCCCCTCTTCTTGAGACCATTTGTATAGCAACAGGACTCGAATAAGAAGAGCACAAACTGTGACCAAGAAACCTTGCCATTCGGATTGGAGTTGGGCTGGCGGTATTTATTAAAAGAACATTTTGGCTGTGGTTGTGGAGGCAAGACTAAAAATAACTTAGAAGAAATGCAGACTGAACAGGAGACCATACTGAACAGAGACAGATTCAGACTAGGAGTCAAGAAACTCAAACGTTTTCACGAAGCTAAATCAAAAAAGAAAGTAAAAGAGGATATAACAGGTAGGCTGTAACTGAGAAAAAAAAGCGTTTCTGAAGAAGAGAAATTTCTTAATATCGAACATAGATTTAAGTGTTAGGAAGTTTTTTCTGCAAGTATTTGTATGGAGTGTAGCCATGTATGGAAATGAAACATGAAAGATAAACAATTTAGCCAAGAAGGGAATAGAAGCTTTTGAAATGTGGCGCTACATAAGATTGCTGAAGATTAGGTGCGTACATCACCTAACTGATGAGGAGCTACTGAACAGAACTGGGGAGAAATTTGTGGTACAACCTGATTAAAAGAAAGGATCGGTTGGCAGGACACATTTTTTGAGCCATCAGGGGATCACCAATTTAGTACTGGAGGGAAGCGTGGGAGGTAAAAATTGTAGAGGGAGACCAAGGGAGGAATACAGTAAACAGATTCATAAGGATGTAGATTCCAGTAGTTGTTCGGAGAAGAAGAGCTTGCACAGGATAGAGTAGCACCAGCCTTCGGACAGAAGACCATAACAACAAATCAAACAGAAAAGCTGTTGGTGTCAAATGGTTCGATCAGGCAAAAGAGATCATTCTGAGAAATGAAAGAGTATTGGAGGAAGACGAAGTGAAAGAGAAATAAATACACTCCTGGAAATTGAAATAAGAACACCGTGAATTCATTGTCCCAGGAAGGGGAAGCTTTATTGACACATTCCTGAGGTCAGATACATCACTTGAACACACTGACAGAACCACAGGCACATAGACACAGGCAACAGAGCATGCACAATGTCGGCACTAGTACAGTGTATATCCACCTTTCGCAGCAATGCAGGCTGCTATTCTCCCATGGAGACGATCGTAGAGATGCTGGATGTAGTCCTGTGGAACGGCTTGCCATGCCATTTCCACCTGGCGCCTCAGTTGGACCAGCGTTCGTGCTGGACGTGCAGACCGCGTGAGACGACGCTTCATCCAGTCCCAAACATGCTCAATGGGGGACAGATACGGAGATCTTGCTGGCCAGGGTAGTTGACTTACACCTTCTAGAGCACGTTGGGTGGTACGGGATACATGCGGACCTGCAGTGTCCTGTTGGAACAGCAAGTTCCCTTGCCGGTCTAGGAATGGTAGAACGATGGGTTCGATGACGGTTTGGATGTACCGTGCACTATTCAGTGTCCCCTCGACGATCACCAGTGGTGTACGGCCAGTGTAGGAGATCGCTCCCCACACCATGATGCCGGGTGTTGGCCCTGTGTGCCTCGGTCGTATGCAGTCCTGATTGTGGCGCTCACCTGCACGGCGCCAAACACGCATACGACCATCATTGGCACCAAGGCAGAAGCGACTCTCATCGCTGAAGACGACACGTCTCCATTCGTCCCTCCATTCACGCCTGTCGCGACACCACTGGAGGCGGGCTGCACGATGTTGGGGCGTGAGCGGAAGACGGCCTAACGGTGTGCGGGACCGTAGCCCAGCTTCATGGAGACGGTTGCGAATGGTCCTCGCCGATACCCCAGGAGCAACACTGTCCCTAATTTGCTGGGAAGTGGCGGTGCGGTCCCCTACGGCACTGCGTAGGATCCTACGGTCTTGGCGTGCATCCGTGCGTCGCTGCGGTCCGGTCCCAGGTCGACGGGCACGTGCACCTTCCGCCAACCACTGGCGACAACATCGATGTACTGTGGAGACCTCACGCCCCACGTGTTGAGCAATTCGGCGGTACGTCCACCCGGCCTTCCGCATGCCCACTATACGCCCTCGCTCAAAGTCCGTCAACTGCACATACGGTTCACGTCCACGCTGTCGCGGCATGCTACCAGTGTTAAAGACTGCGATGGAGCTCCGTATGCCACGGCAAACTGGCTGACACTGACGGCGGCGGTGCACAAATGCTGCGCAGCTAGCGCCATTCGACGGCCAACACCGCGGTTCCTGGTGTGTCCGCTGTGCCGTGCGTGTGATCATTGCTTGTACAGCCCTCTCGCAGTGTCCGGAGCAAGTATGGTGGGTCTGACACACCGGTGTCAATGTGTTCTTTTTTCCATTTCCAGGAGTGTATTATCTTGATGTGGTCCTTAGTTGGCCTTTAACGACTAAAATGTATAATAGCAACAATAGTAATAATAGTATTCAATTGCCGGCCGCGGTGGTCTAGCGGTTCTGGCGCTGCAGTCCAGAACCGCGGGACTGCTACGGTCGCAGGTTCGAATCCTGCCTCGGGCATGGGTGTGTGTGTTGTCCTTAGGTTAGTTAGGTTTAAGTAGTTCTAAGTTCTAGGGGACTTATGACCTAAGATGTTGAGTCCCATAGTGCTCAGAGCCATTTTTTGAATAGTATTCAATTACATTGATTTCAGTATGCAAATACTAGTTCAATGTTTTATCTGCCAGCAAAGTAGCAGTTTGACCAACGGCCTTGCCGCAGTGGTTATATCGGTTCCCGTCAGATCACCGAAGATAAGCGTTGTCGGGCTGGGTTGGCAACCGGATGGGTGACCATCCGGTCTGCCGAGCGCTCTTGGCAAGCGGGGTGCACTCAGCCCTTGTGAGGCAAACTGAGGAGCTGCTTGACTGAGAAGTAGCGACTCCAGTCTAGTAAATTGAAATCGGCCGGGAGAGTGGTGTGCTACCCATCCATTTCCGCATCCAGTGACGCTTGTGGCTGAGGATGACACGGCGGCCGGTCGGTGCCGTTGGACCTTCACGGATTCTTCTGACGGAGTTTAGTTTAATTTTTAAAGGCGTAATTTATAGCTAACTGGAGTAGCCTGGATCACATATCGTGTATTCAAATTGTTCAAATGGCTCTGAGCACTATGGGACTTAACATCTCAGGTCATCAGTCCCCTAGAACTTAGAACTACTTAAACCTAACTAACCTAAGGACATCACACACTTCCATGCCCGAGGCAAGATTCGAACCTGCGACCGTAGCGGTCACGTGGTTCCAGACTGAAGCGCCTAGAACCGCTCGGCCACCAGCGGCCGGCATATCGTGTATTTATTGCGGAATAAGGAACTGAACTTTTGGTGATAACGTGCGTAAATAATTATTTGCCTGGTCGCAGATCCCTTTTCAAAATTGCTTGCAACGTTTTACGTACTGCGTCTCTCCACTGCGCACTCGGGCCGTGCAGAGATTCCGGAGCAAGCTTTGTTTGGCCTCGACTGCTTCCCTTCCGCAGACTCGTTCCAGACGGCGTTGCGCTAACCAGGTCACGGTTGTGCCATCCTCGGTGTCAACAAACACTCCAGTCCCCTGCAAAACAGTTCCTGCCGGCCTCGCATCGCCTATGTCACAACACGCCACGACTTACGACCTTATTGTGTCGCCGCCTTCTGGAGCACTGTGCTATTGTTCCGACTGCAAGGATGATTTCGCCACTCCTTTGCATAGCGACATAAAACCTCTCCATTCCAAGGTCCGAGCCTTTCCTCTTAACTGAGAGCATTCGATCGTGACATTTCGTTTCATTATTTCGCTATCTTACCCCCTCCCGCCTCCTTGCATCCAAGACACCGAATACTCGTCTGATATATGCAGCCAGTTATTAAACGTGTTCTCAGAGACAACAACATTTCTAAAGTTTCTAAAGTCCTCAGCTGCACATTTCCTGAATAAAGCAAATCCTTCCTACAGGCACACTCTCTGTGGGTGTTGACACACGTTCCTCCGTATTATGCATCGTCAAAGGAAGGGCGTTGACAGATAGGACGAAAATCTGAGAGAATAGATAATTTTAAAGGACAAAAAAATGGCGAACATTTTCAAGACTCGTATGCTGTTGTCAAAGCTGTAAGGAAGCCTCAGCTGGTTTCGATTTTTACAAGTGCGGCATGCAGCCTCTGTTTCATCGTCGTCAAAAGTGCATAACGAATAGTGGTGACTGTGTGGAAAAATGTCAGTCTCTGTCTCAAATACTGCTTTATTTAGCTGTGCTGTTGTGTTTTATGTATCTCCTGTAGTTTCCACAAATAAAAATAGGAGCAATTACTTTCGGAACGACCTTCGTATAACCAGCATGCAGCAAACAACGAAAAAGAAGGAAATAAATAAACAATAGAAAAGTGCAAATCAACAATAAAGTCATAGAGTCTGCAGATGAGTTTTTGTATTTAGGGAAGTTGAAGATAGCGACTAGATGGGCAAGAAAAGAAATAAGCAGAAGAGTAACAATGACCACGAGTGCTTCTGTTAACTACACTATGTGATCAAAAGTATCCGGACACCTGGCTGAAAATGACTCACAAGTTCGTGGCACCCTCCATCGGTAATGCTGGTACTCAATATGGTGTTTGCCCACCCTTAGCCTTGATTATAGCCTCCACTATCGGAGACTTACGTTCAATCAGGTGCTGGAAGGTTTCTTGAGGAATGGCAGCCCGTTCTTCGCGGAGTGCTTCACTGAGGAGAGGTATCGATGTCGGTCGGTGAAGCTTGACACGACATCGGCGTACCAAAACATCCCAGAGGTGTTCTATAGGATTCAGGTGAGGCCTCTGTGCAGGCCAGTCCCTTACAGGGATGTTATTGTCGTGTAACCACACCGCCACAGGCCGTGCATTATGAATAGTTGCTCGATCGTGTTGAAAGATGCAAACGCCATCCCCGATTTGCTCTTCAACAGTGGGAAGCACGAAGGTGCTTAAAACATCAACGTAGGCCTGTGCTGTGATAGTGCTACGCAAAACAACAAGGGGTGCAAGCCTCCTACATGAAAACCACGAACACACCACAACACCACCGCCTCCGAATTTTACTGATGGCACTACACAAGCTGGCAGATGACGTTCACCGGGAATTCACCATACACACACCCTGCCATCGGATCGCCATATTACGTACCGTGATTCGTCAATCCACTTTCCACTGTTCAATCGTCCATTGTTTACGCTCCTTACACCAATCAAGGTGTCGTTTGGCATTTACAGGCTTGATGTGTGGCTTCTCGATCATGAAATTCAAGTTTTCTCACCTCTCGCCTAACTGTCATAGTGTTTGCAGTGGATGCTTATGCAGTATGGACTTCCTGTGAGATGATCTGGATGGATGTCTGCCTATTACACATTACGACCCTCTTCTCCCTCAGTCAACAGACGAGGTCGGCCTGTACACTTTTGTGGTGTACGTGTCCCTTCACGTTCCACTTCACTATCACTTCGGAATCAGTGGACCTAGGGGTGTTTAGGTGTGCGAAAATCTCGCGTACAGACGTGTGACACAAGTGACACCCAATCGCCTGACCACGTTAGAAGTCCGTGAGTTCCGTGGAGTGCCCCATTCTGCTCTCTCACAATGTCTAATGACTACTGAGGTCGCTGATATGAGTACCTGGCAGTAGGTGGCAGTGCAATGCACCTAATATGGAAAACGTATCTTTTGGGGGTGACGGGATACTTTTGATCACATAGTGTAAATAGGGTTTTTAGAATTAAGCTAGATGTGTCTGAAATAGTAAGTTCAAAATCACAGCGTCTTGTATTGTTTGACTTATGGCATTGAGAAATCCACCTTCCGTGTGAAAACCGTTCTAAAACTGAGGGCTGATCGACGAATGTGTGTTAATAATACAGACAAAAAAAGGACAAAAAGAAGTCAGGGAACGACTTGGCGTGGAAGGCGTAATTAGTACTATAATGAAACTGAAATGGAGAGGGATTGTAACGTGCAGTTAAGTAAATAGATGCTATGTTGTATGTATGTTGTATGGGGACCTAGGAACGACTGAGAGGCTCCATCCCCGCCACAGCCGCAGTGGTCCACAACCCCACGACGACTACCGCAGTCCACGTCACCCCTCCGCCGCCCCACACCGAACCCAGGGTTATTGTGCGGTTTGGCCCCTGGTGGACTCCCACCCCCAGGGAACATCTCACACCAGACGAGTGTAACCCCTATCTTTGTGTGGTAGAGTAATGATGGTGTATGCATACGTGGAGAACTTGTTTGAGCAGTAATTGCTGACATAGTGTAGCTGAGACGGAATAAGGGGAACCAGCCCACATTCGCTGAGTCAGGTGGAAAACCGCCTAAAAACCATCCACAGACTGGACGGCCTACTGGACCTCGACACAAGTCCGCCGGGCGGATTCGTGCTGGGGACGAGGCGTTCCTTCCCACTCTGGAAAGCCGTGCATTAGATAGATGGTAAGTCGACCAAGGAAATATTTTCGTTGATTTCATTTAGAAAGATTGGTAGAGCACATTAAAAGCAGCAAGGCAAGGCATAGGTGCAAACAGCTAAAGGGTGCAGGCCATGAAGTAGTTTAGAGGAGGCCGACATTCAGCATTGGATGTCATGTAACAGTCACCGCCTATGATGATGAAGATGATGTATAAATCCATCACTTCCCCCCAAGGCTATAATGGGCTTTATTACTACTGACACAAAAATTTAAAAAATATATTTAAAAATATATTGATTTAATTGTTACTGAAGGTATAATACTGTGAAAGTGGAAGTTAAAGACTCAGTGTCTGTCTTGTTCCCTCGATTCATGGCTCTCAAGTAGCATGTGACAAGAGTAAGAACTGCAAACTGTTTTTGTTGATTGTCATGGCACCTGTATCATGGATCAGCTCTGCAACATTTCCAGCAATTGACATCACAAGCGTCTGTCTTCCAGATCTTTGTTTAATAATTTCACCTCAGTGAAACGGAAGCAACGTGTGGTTTACGGTATCATCAGTTAACATACAAGTATAATACACTGGTTTGCAAAACATATGGACGACAGTAACTTTCGCATGCAGTAACACACCTCCATGAAACTTGGACAGTACCTTGAGAGAACTACCACAGTATAGTAAAGGAGGTAACTGAAAGAAATACACAATGAGACGATCACACTTTTAATCAAAAACACTATTTACGCTGAAATCACCGCATTTTATCACACTCCCCTGGGCGTTACAAAACATGGGGCACAGCTCTTAATAGGGTACGTGATCATTAAGAACGGCTATGAATGGTCTGAAAAGTGATCCCATGCTGACCACAAGGTTGGTAAGGAGTATTTGTTGCTGGGCATTCCATTCCTCCACCTGCGCTATCCGATTTTGTCGCTTATTGTCATCCTTGAAAATTAAGCCAGGGCCGAATGCATCCCTGACACATATGGGGAAGGAGTCCAGTGTCTCAAAAACGTTAACCAGTGAGTGTACCGTGTTCAAAGATCTGAAGGTCAATCTGCCCATGACGCATTATACCTCCTTACACCATAATACCTGTACGACCAAATCGATCATGTTCGACAATGTTCCTGGGTGCTGATTGCATTATGTACTCCCACTTCGTTCGTCAGGGAGAGAGAGACCATAAACATGCAGTTGGTGTGCCAATATGCCTCGAAGTCCTATTAAATGTAGTTACAATACACTCGCTATTTGACGTGGATCCTTCTTGCCTGTTACACAATGTAGGGGTCATTTGCTGCTGCAGTAGACTGTTGTCGACTGTAATAACATAAAGCAGGTACTGAGGCGTTTTGTTAGTGCTGGTTGCAAACATTCAGGGACAAACTGGATAGGTTTATCACCCCCTCACCTCCCCTTAACCTATGGTTCTGCCAAGTGGTTTATGATCCCCCTGAGAGGTGATTTATGACCCCCTGAGAAACACCCAGTATTCCGCCTCGCTTCTTCCTCACCACCCATCTGGGAATCACCGAACCCTCTCCCCTTCCCTTTCATTATACAAGCACACTTTTGACATCAAATTAATTGACCAAATACTTAAATCGATCAATTAATTAACCCCTCCCCCTGTGGGGAATCACCCAGACCTCCCATCCCATCACCAACTCACCCACCCCTCCCCCATCTGGAAATATGCAGGAAAATCGCTCAGTCAGTGCAGAGCTGTTAGTGTTGGAGGTGCAACTATTACCATATCCAGCAACTACATCTCTTATTTACACAATTACCCTGCTGGAAGTTTTACCTTGCTGGAAAATGATCATGTGTGCACTCACCTCGACACGCAGGGATTGACTGAGCTAGTGCACAATGCCACCACCAGAGGATGTACCATCTATCGCCCCATCACTCCCCACCCCTCCCAGAAAAAAATGGAGGGAAAAGTCGCTAATCTGTCAATGTGGAAAGACATAGCAACCCACACTCCTGCTCCAAAAAAAAAAAAAAAAAAAATGTTAAAATGTGTGTGAAATCTTATGGGCCATCAGTCCCTAAGCTTACACACTACTTAACCTAAATTATCCTAAGGACAAACACACACACCCATTCCCGAGGGGGACTCGAACCTCCGCCAGGACCAGCCGCATAGTCTATGACTGCAGCGCCTTAGACCACTCGGCTAATCCCGCGCGGCTCCTCCTGCTCCCCCTTTCCAAAACAGTACATCACTTCTGGTATCAAATTGATTGAATAATTAAATAAACTGATCAAAAGTTGAAGGAAACAGCTTGCCTACTCTCATGATGTCATGAGTTTTTCCTCTTTTGGGATTTCATTGCTCAGTCCCCCCCCAGTTCTCCACCATCCTTCTGGAAATGCTGACACTTATGACTGTTAGACTCCATCATAACCCTTAAAAATCACATTATCATATCTGGCAAAAGAGAAGTCTTACAATATTTGAGAATCACGCACATCTCACATAGAGCTTATGATTGCACTTTTTTCCCATTGCAGAAGAATATACATGCATTGCTAGCAAAATCCTGCACTGAGTGGAGCTGGTCTGTCGGCTTGACTCAGAGTGGCGTCGATCGCATTTTCGCATGTGTGCTGTACTGCAACACATGCACAGGGTCACCAGCAACCCTTCAAGTCCTGAGCACTGGAAGCACATCAGTCACCTGCAAAACGTAATCCACCCAAGGAATACCTGATACAGAATGTCAGCATCCTTTGAAACTTGATTCCTGGCTCATTCTTCCCTCTCTGTATCAAGTGATTACTTGCTGTTTGTGTGCACCAACCTGTGCAAACACACACTCCTCCCTTGCATCCCCCCTCACCCCTCATGCAGACTCAGCACTTGGTAGTCACTGCATTCCTTTGTTCTCACACTTCCACTGCTATGCAACAAACACATACGAGAAGATGTAGGTAGTGTCTGTCATGTGCCTCACTAATCCCTCCCTTGTCCTGAACAAAGCAGCAGATACCTGGCAAATCTCCTACCCTTCTGAAAATACTGGGCTGAGAAGGATGTCTTGGAAATACTCCCTCTCTCTATCAGAGTTATTGGCTAATTAAATCGATAAAAGTTCTTCTTGCATCCTATTGTTGGATACTCAGACTGGTATATTTCGGAGGATTCGATCCATCAACCACCCAGTTTTGCAGACCCTTCTGATTTTTTTTTCTTCTCTTGCCTCCTCTTACTGGATGCTAGCAGAGTTACATCGTTTGGTAGGAAGTCCATTACATTGGAAGTAGCTGAGAATTTCAAATTTCAGCTCAATTGCGTGCTATGTCCTTAAACAATCTGTGGAGGGGTTGGATAGATGAATGTTCCTACAGTACCACATTTGAAACAAAAAATTTATCAATCGGGTAAGTGACATCTCCATTGATAGAGGTGCTGTATAAAATGATGGTTGGAATTTCAAATGTCGCCATGAATGTACACTGTCATGTTTGTGGAATTCCTGATCACTACAAGTCTGCTAAGTGTATTTTACAAAGCACTATAGAATTCCTCAGTTTATTCTCTCAGTTACACCAGAATGAAGAAGGAGAAGGAAAGGGTCTATCTTATACTGTGATAGTAACAACAACAAATATCACTACAAGACAGAGTGCATTGCAATCCATTGAAAACCAGTAAACCATGATCCTGGTAGTGATCACGGCTAGATGCCTGACATCGCTGAAAACATTCATATACAGGGTGGTCCATTGATAGTGACCGAGCCAAATATCTCACAAAATAAGCATCAAACGAAAAAACTACAAAGAACGAAACTCGTCTAGCTTGAAGGGGGAAACCAGATGGCGCTATGGCTGGCCTCCTAGATGGTGCTGCCATAGGTCAAACGGATATCAACAGCGATTTTTTAAATAGGAACCCCCATTTTTATTACATATTCGTGTAGTACGTAAAGAAATATGAATATTTTAGTTGGACCACTTTTTTCGCTTTGTGACGGATGGCGCTGTAATTGTCACAAACGTATAAGTACGTGGTATAACGTAACATTCCGCCAGTGCGGACGGTATTTGCTTCGTGATACATTACCCGTGTTAAAATGGACTGTTTACCAATTGCGGAAAAGGTTGATATCGTGTTGATGTATGGCTATTGTGATCAGAATGTCCAACGGGCATGTGCTATGTATGCTGCTCGGTATGCTGGATGACATCATCCAAGCGTCCGGACCGTTCGCCGGATAGTTACGTTATTTAAGGAAACAGGAAGTGTTCAGTCACATGTGAAACGTCAACCACGACCTGCAACAAATGATGATACTCAAGTAGGTGTTTTACCTGCTGTTGCAGCTAGTCCGCACATCAGATTTTTTGCACGCATTCTATTTAGCGACGAAGCGTCATTCATCAACAGCCCTAACGTAAACCGGCATAACATGCACTATTGGACAACAGAAAATCCACGATTGCTGCGACAAGTAGAACATCAGTGGTCTTGGCAGGTTAATGTATGGTGCGGCATTATGGGAGGAAGGATAATCAGCCCCCATTTTATCGATGGCAATCTAAATGGTGCAATGTGTGCTGATTTCATACTTAATGTTCTACCGATGTTACTACAAGATGTTTCTCTGCATGACAGAATGGCGATGTACTTCCAACATGATGGATGTCCGGCACATAGATCGCGTGCGGTTGAAGCGGTATTGAATAGCATATTTCATGACAGGTGGATTGGTCGTCGTAGCACCGTACCATGGCCCACACGTTCACCGGATCTGACGTTCCCGGATTTCCTTCTGTGGGGTAAGTTGAAGGATATTTGCTATCGTGATCCACCGACAACGCCTGACAACATGAGCAGCGCATTGTCAATGCATGTGCGAACATTACGGAAGGCGAACTACTCGCTGTTGAGAGGAATGTCGTTACACGTATTGCCAAATGCAACGAGCTGAACGGACATCATTTTGAGTATTTATTGCATTAATGTGGTATTTACAGGTAATCACGCTGTAACAGCATGCGTTCTCAGAAATGATAAGTTCACAAAGGTACATGTATCACATTGGAACAACCAAAATAAATTGTTCAAACTTACCTACGTTCTGTATTTTAATTTAAAAAACCTGCCTGTTACCAACTATTCGTCTAAAATTGTGAGCCATATGTTTGTGACTATTACAGCACCATTTATCACAAAGCGAAAAAAATGGTCGAACTAGAACATTCATATTTGTTTATGTACTACATGAATATGTAATAAAAATGGGGGTTCCTATTTTTTTTAAAAACGCAGTTGATATCCGTTTGACCTATGGCAGCGCCATCCAGTGGGCCAACCATAGCGCCATCTGGTTTCCCCTTTCAAGCTAGACAAATTTAGTTCTTTGTAGTTTTTTTCGTTTGACGCTTATTTCGTGAGATATTTGGCCCGGTCACGATCAATGGACCAACCTGTATATAGCTGCTCACCTCCCAGATGTGGACACATAGTGCACCCATTCTCTTGTACACTGCTAGCCCCTAGGTTTGGGGAGGAGACCTTGGTATATGTGTTTGCACACATTAGTCCTCACAAACAGGAAGTAATCACTCCATACAGAGAGGGAAGAATGAACCTGGTATCAAATTTCAAAGGAAGCCAACATCCTATATCATGCATTTCGCAGGTGTGTTAAGTTTTCCAGGTGACCAATGACTCCCATCCAGTGCTCGGGAGTTAAATGGTAGCTGTCTGCCCCACAGAGGTCGTGTGATGCAGCAAACATGTGAAGATGCGATCAGTGCCACTCTGATTCAAGCTGGCAGACCAACTCTCCTCACACACGATGCTTATTTCTTGTTCCAGGATCAGGAAAAATTGCCATTATAAGCTCTATGCGAGATATATGTGTTGTAAGATGTCTGCTTTAACAGATATGATTAGTGTGATCTGTAAGGGTTAGGATCAAGTCTATCAATCAAAAGTATCAGTATTTCCAGGAGGGTTGTTGGGAACTGGAGGACTGAGCGATCAAATCCTAGAAAGAGACATTTTTCTAATACGAAGTATTTTGAACTAACTAAGTAAGGAAAAACCCATGATATCATAAGAGTGGACGAGATATTTCCCACCAACTTTTGGTCAGTTTAATTAATTAGTCAGTTAACTTTATATCAGAAGTCATACAGGGTTTTGGAGATGGTTGGTGAGGGAGGGTGTTATGGGTCAGACATCGTCTGATTGTGGGACTGTGCACTAGCTCTGCACATCAAGATGAGCATACATACAAAAATTTTCCAACAAGACAACACTTCCTATCTACAGCAGTGTAATTACATAAGTAGGACATATAATTGCTGTACGTGGCAATACTTTTACCTCCCACACCAACAGCTGTGCACATCTGCCAATTTCTAGATAGGGAGGGGAAGGGTAGTGGGGATGGGAGGGGAGTTCTGGGCGATTTCACACAGAGGGAGGAATTAAGTAATTGATCTATTGAATTAATTGGTCAATTGATTTGAAATCAAAAATGCTCTTGTATCGGCGAGGGGGAGGGGAGAGAGGTTGGGGATTTCCCAGAGAGCTGGAGGAGGAGGAGGGGGGAGGGGTGGAGGGTTTCTCAATAGGACCAGTTATCCCCAGTAGGTCATAAATTAACCCTCAGGGGCTCATAAACCACTCACCAGAACAATAGGTTAAAGGGAGGTGAGTGGATCATAAATCAATCAAGTTTGTCCCTGAATGTAAGCAACCCACACTAACAAAATGTCCCAGAACCCTCTTTATCCTACTAGTGTCGACCACCTCATCTAGTTCAGGCACATGAGACAATACTGTGTAGAATACCAAACTCGTCACACTTCATCCTTCTTTCAGTTTGCCAATGATTTTCCCCCATGTCAAGTCTTCCACATGTTGTCTCTGGCTCATGCTGTAATGAAGAACACCACCACAGTAACTGTAATTGGTCGCTGATTGACACACACTGTCTTTTCCTATTCTTTCAACTGTCTCGTTTGCGGGCGCTATAGTCACGTTGACTGAAAGCTTTCTATGCACGACTGGCAGACCTCTGGCAACATGCTCCCAAAATATCATTAATTTCCACCTGGTTGTTAATATTTTATGCTGCTTTACCTGCCTGGTCCCTATTTTTTGAGGAGCAATGTATAATTCTTGGAAAACTGGTCTGCAATTCCTCAAATTCTGAGGACCTGACTCAAGAGGCCTTACGTTGACGCACTTGACAGCCGTCTCGGTAACTGCGACTCTACGAATGTAGTTGATTTGTTCGGTACTTGTCTTTGTGGAGTCACCGTATCCCAGATAGCTTACGACTTAGCTGGACCTGAGATGACAGCTTCGCTGTGTTGCTCAAGGATGGGGAAGGATAACTGACCATGTCACGTATGATTTACAAAGCCATAATAGGTTTCGATATCTAAGCATTCCTTATGTGTCTGAACCTACTGCCACGCGGGATTAGCAGAGCAGTCTAGGGCCCTGCAGTCATGGACTGTGCGGCTGGTCCTGGGGGAGGTTCGAGTCCTCCCTCGGGCATGGGTGTGTGTGTTTGTCCTTAGGATAATTTAGGTTAAGTAGTGTGTAAGCTTAGGGACTGATGACCTTAGAAGTTAAGTCCCATAATATTTCACACACACTTGAACGTTCATTTTCTGAGCCTATTATCATTCCAGAGACATCATCTTGCAATGCCATCTGGTGCTACAGTTTTTGGCTGAATTGCCGCAAACATAGAGAAATTACCTTACCTGCTATCCACAAACACACCCCAGGACTCGATGGTTAGTGCAGTGTGTAACTTGAGTTGTAAGGAATGGCAGTCATGGTGGCAGATTGCAGTTATACGTCCGTACTGGTAATAGCATAAGGCAGTGTCGATACAGGTTAGATAGCGAAACTGATTATGATTTTATGAGCTACAGGCAGCAAAAGGTAACAATAAGAATACAAGACCAAGAACAAAGTACTCTATTTAAAATAGGCGTGAAACAAGAATGCACTCATTGACCTCTATTCATCAACTTATATAAATCAAGGAAGCAACCATGGAATTTAAGAAAATGCTCTCTTTGACCTCTGCTGATCAACTCATATAAATCGGAGAAACAACAATGGAATTTAAGAAATGGTTTTAGCATATCATTAGAACTCAGGATGAAAAGGTATCAACGATAAGATTCCCTGACGACATTGCTACCTTCAGTGGAATTGAGGAAAACTTACAGGACCTGTAGAATGGAATGAAGCGCAGAATAATCTAATGAATCACGGAATATGGAGTGAGAGCAAATCGAAGAAAGATGAAAGTAGTAACAAGAAGGAGAAACGAGATTATCTATAAGCTTAACACCGAAATTAGAGACCAGGGAGTAGACGAAGTTAAAACATTCTACCGCTTCGGAAGCAAGATAACACAAGGTGTACGAAGCAAGGAAGACGTAAAAAGCAGACTAGCACTGGCAAAAAGGGCACTCCTGGCAAAAAGAAATGTAAAACGTAGTCCTAAACTTGAGGAAGAAATTTTCAGAACGTGCGTTTAGGGCACAGCATTGAACGGTTGCGAACCATGGGCCGTGAGAAAACCGGAAAAGAAAAGAATCGAAGAGTCTGAGATGGGGTGCTTTAGAAGGACGTTGAAAATTAGGTGGACTGATAAGGTTTCCCGCAGAATCGGCGTGGCGACGAACATGTAGTAAAAGTAAAGTCGTGTGGCATGAATGACTGGGAGACCCCGAAGGACGGGTTCATCCGCCTAATTGGAATGACTTTTCCTATCCTTCGTGCCATCAGGCACCTTTCCTTCGCGAAGTATCAGAATTGTGTGTGTAAGCGTATTTCTTTATTGTAGGTGACCGTGATGAGTGTGTGTGCAGTGTACTGTCGTCTTCTTGTTGGAGATGATGAGAGGAGGGAGAGGGTGAAACCCGATGATGGCACATAGCACCGAAGAGCATCGAGGGGGCCACCGAGCTTAACTTCCCCATACGATGAACGGATCACAGTCAACGGTGTCGCATGCCCTCACTTCATGAAACACAGTGGAGAGGTTTGGGATTTAATCCAGGACACCGGCGCAAGGACTTGTGAGCAGAGGCTTTTCCCCATCCCCCACCTATCCCCATTTCCGTAAAGGCAAAGGGAAAATTGTCAACAGCGTGCGGCACACACGAACGGTCACCTATGCAAGTACTAACCACGCCCGACTGTGCTAACTTCGGTGATCTGACAGGAACTGTTGTATCCACTTCGTCAAGGCCCTTGACCGAGGAATATGTAGAAAACATTGACAAGAGGAGGGTGCAGGATGATAGGACGTTTTAAGCCACCAGGAAATAACTTTCGTCGTACCAAACGTAGCAGTAAAGGTAAGAAACAGCAGGGGAAAAAAATTGTTGAGGGCAAGTTCTACCCTGAGATGAAGATGTTGGCACAGGAGAGACAGTCGTGGGGGGCCACATCAAACCACGCAAAAGACTGATCACAAAAAAAAAATTAAAAAAATAAGCGACTACAGCCGACAATAAATTTTCTACACAAAACTGAAAATCGCAGTCCTCTATCATGCCGTGACAATTGTAAATAAAGGACGAAGAGGGAAATCGAACGGTACCTGATTAACGACTGCCTCTCGAAAATTCAGAAGTTACACGGGCAGGCCACAGCTAACCTAAATTTGGATGGCATGACAGGCACCTTGAACCCTGGTGCTCCCACATCCACTGCAAACACCGTACGGTTGCTTAGTTGAGCAGCATCTGACAGACTAGCACAAGGAACGTGTTGCTTGCTTTTCTTAGCGCGGACGCCTAGCAATTTATGTGGCGCTTCCCCAGAGACGCGGCCGTAAACTTTCCGCCCATCCTCGCTTAAGGACGATAAATTATTCGCCGGGTGGGGTCCTGCTGTGATACGCTGCAGAGACAAATAGGGCGCGTGCCCGTCGCGCCAGTGATCTCATTGAACAAACAAGATGGACAGCATCCGGGTCAAGAGCGGATGGCTACTTGCCTGTCGTCGGGTCATTCTTTCAGCACGTCCCTGGCGCACGGTCGTCTGTCAAAAAAGCGACGACAGTGATATGAGTGTAACAAGGCGCTCTGAAGAAACATTAGAATGCTATTTCAATCGAGAAGACAACGTGCGTGCTGTGGCGAAACTTTCCTAGCTTCTTTCTCTATTTATTTTTCTCTTTTTCCATTAATTAGTATTTTCAAAATTAGGTAAAAGATGTAAATTTGTATAGTCCAAGACATGAAGAACGATGCACAGCGAAGGGATTATCCGAATGGGACGGAAATCGGTAGATGTGATGTACAAGTACGGACCAACAAACGATTGGACGGAGATTCACAAAATTTAGCAACTCAATAATGCGTTGGTCCCCTCAGGCCCTTATGCAAGCAGTTATTCGGCTTGGCATTGGTTAATAGAGTTGTAAGATGTCCTCTTGAGGGATACCGTGCGAAATTCTTCTAATGGCTTGTTAGATGACCAACATTCGCAGCTGGTTCGAGGGTCCTGCCCGTAATGCACCAAATGTTCTCAACTGGGGAGAGATCCGGCGTCCTTGCTGGCGGGCATTATCTTCCTGAAATGTAAGCCCAGGATGGCTTAACATGAAGGGCAACAAAACGCGGCACGGTGGCTGTGCTGTAAGGATGTCTCAGATGACAACCGAAGGGATCCTCTTATAAAAAGAAATTACATCCCACACCGTCACTTCTGTTTGACGGGCCATATGGACAGCGACCGTTAGATTGTATGCAACCGCTGTCCATGTCGTTCCCACGCACATATTCGTCCTGTAGTCTCACTGAGTGGAATAGAATTAAATTACAATGAAATGGATACCCCTAGCTGCATACAGCTGTTGATATAAGTCAACAGGGACAGTTGAAAACGTGTGCCCCTACCGGGACTCGAACCCAGGATCTCCTGTTTACATGGTAGACGCTCTATCCATCTGAGCCACCGAGGTGCGACTGCAGGGACTTATTTCTGGCACGCCTCCCGTGAGACCCACATTCTTAACTTATTGCCCCGCACTATATTCATAGCGCCCCTGCCCATTATACTCATTACACACGGCTTTTTGTCGATTCCCGTAAGAGTTCGAGCACTGTTTGTGCATCCGCACTGAAGAAGATGGTCAAATGGCCGGTGAGCCCGAACATGTTCGAAAGAATAGATACCATCTTCATATGTGTGGAGTAGAATTGTCTTCAGTGCCGAGTTCCGCTTCGAACTAACTGCTGATGAAAGACCTGTTTGGATACGACCCAGACAGCGGTGGTATACCTGACTGTCGCCATACGGCCTGACAACCAGAAGTGATGCTCTGGGATGTTGTTTCATAGCAGGACCTCTTTGGCTGTCATCCGCAGCATCCTTACAGCTCAGTGATACGTCGCCGATATTCTACGCCCCGTTTTGTGGCTCTTCATGGCAAGCCATCCTGGGCTTAATTGTAATTTGAGAGTTAAATTATAAATTTTCAAGGCGAAACATTAAAATTTTTATAGCTCTTTTTATGAATCTGTAAAACTTTAATAATAAACTAGGATTAAATAGAGCAAGATAATGCCCACCCAGACACGGAGAGAGTTTCTACTGCTTGTCTCCGTGCTTGCCAAACCCTTTTTTACCAGAAACTTCGCCGGATCTCTCTACAATTGACACCTTTTGAAGCACTACCGGCAGGGATCTTCAACCAGCTCGGGATTCTGACCATCTAACACGCCAATTGGACAGAATTTGGGACGGTATCCTCAGGATAACGTCCAACGACTCAATTGATCAATGCTAAGCTGAATACCTGCTTCCATGAGGGCCAGAGCTGGATCTACGCGTTACTGACTTGCTTAATTTGCAAAGCTCTTTCTCTTTCTGAAATTGTACTAATTTGTTTGTTTACACATGTACGTCACGTCTACCGACTTCCGTCCTTTTAATGGTCGTAGACAGTATGTATGCAAGTATTGTACATGCCGAAAAAATGCAACATACCCAAGGGCTGTGTTCAGTGGCACCAGGGACTAATATGTTCATCGTGAGGGCTTGTAATTTTATTGATCAATTTTTCACAGTCATCAAAGAGCATATGCGACTCGGGAGGCCTGTCTGTGGCCCTCTATTTCAACTCTGCAAGCAGTAGCTATGCCGAGTTTAGAGGGGAACAGTGTCTGCAACATTCATTGTAGAATAGGCTTCATGGGATAGGGGTCCATCAGTTACAACTAGCTTTCACTTTTGCTTTTTCTACAGAGTATGGAAACCAGTGCCCGCTACATTTCACAGCTTCTTATCCCCATTTTCTTGACAGGAAGTTAAAGTACTTTTTCAGTAGCGACACGCACGTCCACATACGGCTGCTGCGACGTAAGGTGCTCTTCGTGGTGCACAAGTTCCCTGACCAGGAAGATCGCCAGATCTCTCGCCAATAGAACAAGTATGGGACATGATGTAGCTGACGAGCACATTCTCGTTGTCCAGAGCGTAGAAGAAAAATTGCCGAATTGTAACAAAAGGTGCAAGCTGACTGGGGAAATGTTTCACAGCATGCCTTTCGGCACCATTATTACCCTTTTCGTACGGGAGTACTCATCTGCCGTCAGAGAGGTATGCACTGTGTATTTATGCGAATTTTTGGGCACTCTTCACTGTGACGTGTGTGCTTCATTTGGTTTGAATTTGTTATGATATACTGCTACAATGATTAGCTACCTCTCACAACACTTGTCAATAAAATGACCTTTTCCTTGAGATTTTGCAGTTTTGTTGGCTCTGAGCACTATGGGACTTAACATCTGAGGTCATCGGTCCCCTAGAACATAGAACTACTTAAACCTGCCCGAGGCAGGATTCGAACCTTCGACAGTAGCAGTCGCGCGATTACGGACTGAAGCGCCTACAAACGCTCGCCCATCGCGGCCGGCCAGTTTGCGACTGTTCTGCTTCCTTTCTTCCTATGGCCCTCCACCGCAGGAAGTCTGGTAGGCATCTTCTCTGCGTCGTACTGCAACGTCTGTGACTTTCAAAGTGATTGTGGATGTGGGGCTACCCGGCAAACGCTACCTCATTTCATAGATGCCCGGACATCACCGTTGGCATGGTTGACCACTGAACGGAATGCTAACTTCCATGCAGAACATGATCGTAAGGACGTCTAGTTGACAGTTTCTATGATTATATCGTGATGTAACGCCGGAAATGCATATCCTCCTATTTTCATCTATTGTACTATAAATTTTTTTCCTTATTTTGTTACCTGAAGATATGACATTTCTGTGTCTTTATATATTGTAATTGTTTACTATATACACTCCTGGAAAATGAAATAAGAACACCGTGAATTCATTGTCCCAGGAAGGGGAAACTTCATTGACACATTCCTGGGGTCAGATACATCACATGATCACACTGACAGAACCACAGGCACATAGACACAGGCAACAGAGCATGCACAATGTCGGCACTAGTACAGTGTATATCCACCTTTCGCAGCAATGCAGGCTGCTATTCTCCCATGGAGACGATCGTAGAGATGCTGGATGTAGTCCTGTGGAACGGCTTGCCATGCCATTTCCACCTGGCGCCTCAGATGGACCAGCGTTCGTGCTGGACGTGCAGACCGCGTGAGACGACGCTTCATCCAGTCCCAAACATGCTCAATGGGAGACAGATCCGGAGATCTTGCTGGCCAGGGTAGTTGACTTACACCTTCTAGAGCACGTTGGGTGGCACGGGATACATGCGGACGTGCATTGTCCTGTTGGAACAGCAAGTTCCCTTGCCGGTCTAGGAATGGTAGAACGATGGGTTCGATGACGGTTTGGATGTACCGTGCACTATTCAGTGTCCCCTCGACGATCACCAGTGGTGTACGGCCAGTGTAAGAGATCGCTCCCCACACCATGATGCCGGGTGTTGGCCCTGTGTGCCTCGGTCGTATGCAGTCCTGATTGTGGCGCTCACCTGCACGGCGCCAAACACGCATACGATCATCATTGGCACCAAGGCAGAAGCGACTCTCATCGCTGAAGACGACACGTCTCCATTCGTCCCTCCATTCACGCCTGTCGCGACACCACTGGAGGCGGGCTGCACGATGTTGGGGCGTGAGCGGAAGACGGCCTAACGGTGTGCGGGACCGTAGCCCAGCTTCATGGAGACGGTTGCGAATGGTCCTCGCCGATACCCCAGGAGCAACAGTGTCCCTAATTTGCTGGGAAGTGGCGGTGCGGTCCCCTATGGCACTGCGTAGGATCCTACGGTCTTGGCGTGCATCCGTGCGTCGCTGCGGTCCGGTCCCAGGTCGACGGGCACGTGCACCTTCCGCCGACCACTGGCGACAACATCGATGTACTGTGGAGACCTCACGCCCCACGTGTTGAGCAATTCGGCGGTACGTCCACCCGGCCTCCCGCATGCCCACTATACGCCCTCGCTCAAAGTCCGTCAACTGCACATACGGTTCACGTCCACGCTGTCGCGGCATGCTACCAGTGTTAAAGACTGCGATGGAGCTCCGTATGCCACGGCAAACTGGCTGACACTGACGGCGGCGGTGCACAAATGCTGCGCAGCTAGCGCCAAGCGCCATTCGACAGCCAACACTGCGGTTCCTGGTGTGTCCGCTGTGCCGTGCGTGTGATCATTGCTTGTACAGCCCTCTCGTAGTGTCCGGAGCAAGTATGGTGGGTCTGACACACCGGTGTCAATGTGTTCTTTTTTTCCATTTCCAGGAGTATATATATATATATATATATATATATATATATATATATATATATATATATATTAACAGGGTTAGATTGGCTATTAAAGTACCGTGCAGTGATTAATTGCGAAAGCAAAACTTTGACATGTACGTCACAAGATAAAACAATAGTAGTTAGTTTTGACGAGGCAGGAGATGGTGTGCGTAGGCAATACCAGCCTATACACACTGTTAACTGGCCGGGTGCCATTGACGTAGGTGTGAATTTGAACTACTGTAACGTGAGGAATCTCGGCATTGACAATAGTGTAGAAAGTGAATTGGAAACTATTGTAGACGGTGTGTCAAACGTAACACACGAACAAAGACGAGGCCTGTATGAAGTAATAATGAGGAATAAAAGTGTGTTTTCAGACAAACCGGGACTTGTGGAAGAGATAATCAAATTCCCTCCACGGATTGACATTAGTATTGGTGTGAAAAAAGATCGTTTGCGAGAAATAATGAAGCTAAAAGCCGATCCTCGCATACGTCGTCATGACGCTAAAGCGCGTTTTGCTAAGTTTGCAATCGGAGACTTAGTGCTTGTAAAAGCTCATGAGAAATCGAGCGAGATAGACAATGAAATCTCTAAATTAAAGTTTGTTTATAATGGACCACATAAAGTCATTGATATACCTTAAACAAATGCTTATTGCTTAGAGTATCCGAGCTCTGGAAAACTATTAGGTATACGGAACATTGTAGACTTGAAATTGTGCCAACTGAGGATTGATTAATACCACAGAATGGGTAATTTGTACAGTATGTAAATATAGAGTGTAAGATTTAACGATTTGCTAGATTGCCATGCTTTTGCCTGACCAAGAGGACATTAAAGAAGTTGTAATTAATAAGTAATTAATCTTGACTAAATGATTTAAGAGTAACTGATTATTAATCAATTGAAAAATCCAAGCTGCTAGTTTAAGTTTTCAGCTGAGTCACAGTAGATTAAGGAATGTAAATATTATTTTGTAACTAGCTGTAAGATTTCATGAATGTGTGTTTTATTAGTCATTGCCGATGTCTTAGACGCTGTTTTAAGTTTCAGGCTAGTACATGCGTGTGATGATGGACAGGGTTGAGTTATCCACTGTGATAGTGTTAGTGGACTCCTTGAGATTACTCGGGAGTGAGTTTTTCCGAAAGAATTCAGTGAAACGGACGTTCTGGAAATGCTGTTACACAGGCGAGTGAGATCAAGCGTGCCGCACAGGCGGGCGCAACAACACAGGCGAGACGGAGCCGCTGTCGGCTCTTGTGCCGCTCTCGGCATTCTTTGTACTTGCGGGTACGGAAGGCGGAGTTGTTTTTCTTCCCGGACAGCTGATGTGAAAGAATTCTGCTGTCAATATTTATGTTTTTTTCGATCTGCTGTGTATTATTTTCTCGTTTAGCGTTAAGTGGACTCTCATGACAAAAATATTAATTATGAAAAGGTTATATAAAATTTGTATTATATGTAATTAATTATTAATCTGCATATTTTGATCTAACTGTTTTTATGATCATGTACTCTGATTAATTTTGTAAATAGTATTCCATTTCTTGATACTGTTAGGAATTTTGCTGATTTTAGAATAGCTAAACCATTTTTTATGTTTTCTATGAATTTTAATATACTGTCAACCTGTTCTCTATTGGGGTAAGATGACAGAGTGGAATAAGGTTAGGAGTGTCGCCACTCAATTATTATGGTCTAAAAATTGGTTTATGGTTAATTAGCCTAATACAATATTGTTAAGGCTTTCGTGGCCACTTGTTGACAAACTGCCTATTGGCTTCTGTCTTGGGTTCTTTGGCCGACGTTCATCTAATGATTTTTCTGACGTTTCGCCAGCACGAGTGGCTGGCATTGTCAAAGCTTCACCCTCCATTGCCAGTGGTGAACTGGAGGCGAGCTCGCGGCCGCAGACTATATGTACCTGGCGCGCCAACGTCCGAGGGCTTCTCCGCGGTCATTTCCGGTGCGGTTCTCCTCTTGCTACCTGCGACAGTCGTTCGCTGCAGTACGGGAAGCCAGGATCCGTTTACCTTAAGGCTTTCCTCTTTCTTGTTGAAACTGTTCGCGTGTTTTTGGATTTCTACAGCTTCTCTGAACAAGCGCGTGTGATAGTGCTTCTCTACAGCCAGAACTTCCGTGTCGGCGAATTTTATTACGTGGTCGGTCTCATTCAGTGCGTGCTCTGCCACAGCCGATTTCTCCACCTGCCCCAACCTGCAATGTCGCTTATGCTCTTTGATCCTGGTGTTAATGGATCGTCCAGTCATTCCGACATAAACTCTTCCGCATGTGCAAGGTATACGGTATATTCCCGACATTGCAAGTGGGTCTCTTTTCTCCTTCGCCGATCTAAGACAATCTTTGATCTTCCTTGTCGGTTTGAAAATCGTCTTTACGCCGTGTTTGCGCAATATACGGCCGATTCTGTCCGTCATTCTGGGAATGTATGGTAGAAAGGCCCTACCCGACATTTCTTTTTCTGGTTCCTTACTTCGCCGAGTGTTTGGCTCTGTTACACTTCTAATGTAATTTGTGGAGTACCCATTGCTCCTCAGAACAGTTTCCAGGTGTGGCATTTCTCGTTTGAGGTGTTGAGGCTCATATATTCGTCCTGCTCTCGTTACGAGCGTACTAATCATGCCTCTTTTCTGGCTCGGGTGGTGGTTTGACAGTTTGTGCAGGTATCGGTCCGTGTGTGTCGGTTTTCGATACACGCTGTGTCCCAGGTTTTTGCCGTCCCTTGTGACCAGCACATCTAGAAATGGCAGTTTCTTGTCCTTTTCTACTTCCATGGTAAATGTTATGTTGGCATGGAGGCTGTTCAAGTGTCTCAGGAATTCACCGAGCTGTTCTTCACCATGGCTCCACACCACGAAAGTATCATCGACGTACCTGTACCACACCTTAGGTTTGCAAGTCGCCGAGTCCAGTGCCTGTGCTTTGAATTGTTCCATGAAGAAGTTGGCCACCACTGGACTGAGAGGACTACCCATGGCGACGCCTTCCAGCTGTTCGTAGAAATCGCCATTCCACGTGAAATAGCTCGTGGTGAGACATGCATGGAAGAGCTTTTTGATGTCTTGCGGGAACATGGAACCGATGTGCTCCAGAGCGTCGCTGAGTGGCACTTTCGTAAATAACGAAACAACATCAAAACTGACCAGGATGTCGTTTGGCGCAAGTTTCAGTTTCTTCAGTTTCTCAATGAAATGTCCTGAGTCCTTAATGTATGTGTCGGTCTTTCCCGCGAGTGGCTGGAGCAGAGAGGCCAAGTGTTTCGCCAGTTTATACGTTGGTGAGCCAGGAGCGCTAACGATCGGTCTCAGTGGAACGTTGTTCTTATGGATCTTGGGTAATCCATACAGCCGAGGTGGTAGGGCTTCTTTTTTGCAAGTTTTTGTCGCTATCACGTAACATATGTATGACTCCTAGAAGGTAAGTGCAGAAACAATAGCAAGAATACAACAAAACGTGCGGCATCGACAAACAAGAAAGCAGAACAAAGAGTATTTTAAACAAAAAAAAATCGGAGAATGTATAAAACATACAAAAGAAACAAAAATTGTTAAGATGACTGCTCGCGCTGTTCTTTGTCCCAGTCTGGCACCGGTTTGAATTTGACAACGACAAATTCAAATTATTAATTACATGTGATTTTGTGCTGTTTGAATTCATCTGATTGATGATCTAGGCTACATTTGTTAAGAATGTCATTGTTTTTCAATATACAATTTCTCAACCTAGAGAGAGAGAGAGAGAGAGAGAGAGAGTTAATGAATCGATGGGCTGTATGAAAATTATTACTGCTAACATTCTTCCCCATAACAAACCAGTGTCACTCAATCTTTTGATCTCACGTGTGTTTTTCTTTTATTTTCATTTTCTTATGTACTGTATGTGCTGGTTTCTGGAAATCAAACATAGCTACTTAATGTGGAAAAATGATTTAGATTATGGTAATGATTAATTAAGAGGCTATTTCGGTGTCATATTGTGTTCATGATGTCTCCAAAGTGATGTGCCCTTCTCTTGTACTGAATCCTTATTACACTAGCTATCCTTACTTAAGCAATCTCCTCCATCGATGATACGGTTTTTCAGTGAATGGCGAATTAGGCCCGTCACAGGCAAAGACGTCTGATTCAAGTATCATTTCATTATCTTAATCAGATAGCAGATGGCTTTAGACTTCAGAAGAGATCTTTTTAGATTTTTCAGGATTGGTGGAAGAGACTAGTCCATCCTGTATACAAGACGTCGACAGGCTAGAAGAAAGAACGGAACCAGGAAAAAGTGCGCTACCATTAGTTGTCGTTGTCAACGATTCACACTCTGCCATTAGGACATATTATTTAGTATGATACGGTTGTTTTACAGAAAATGTTACACAGCCTGTGCATTATACAATAAAGGCACCAAACCATTCTCTTTCTGCTTAACTTAAATGCCTTTTTTTTTAAAAAAAAATCATTTCTACCTTGTGTCAATCATTTCATCTCTGCGTAACTATTACATCCAATATGGTATAGCTTTTATTTTACACTACTGGCCATTAAAATTGCTACACCAAGAAGAAATGCAGTTGATAAACGGGTATCCACTGAAAAAATATATTATACTAGAACTGACATGTGATTACATTTTCACACAGTTTGGGTGCATAGATCCTGGGAAATCAGTACCCAGAACAAACACCTCTGGCCGTGATAACGGCCTTGATACGCCTGGGCATTGAGTCAAACAGAGCTTGGATGGCGTGTACAGGTACAGCTGCCCATGCAGCTTCAACACGATACCACAGTTCATCAAGAGTGGTGACTGGCCTATTGTGAGGAGCCAGTTGCTCGGCCACCATTGACCAGACGTTTTCAATTGGCGAGAGATTTGGAGAATGTGCTGGCCAGGGCAGCAGTCGAACATTTTCTGTAACCAGAAAGGCCCGTACAGGACCTGCAACATGCGAACGTGCATTATCCTGCTGAAATGTAGCGTTTCACAGGGATCGAATGAAGGGTAGAGCCATGGGTGGTAACACATTGAAACGTCCCCTTAGAAAAATTATACAAGACTGTGCTTAAACTGACATACAATATTTTTAGCGCAACGCAATCTGACTTTCAGAAATCCCTACAAAAGAATGGCCCTGACTAACATTAACCTGTACCTTTCACAAATCACTTACCTCACAAAAATCTTGGTTACTCGAACTACTGCAATACAGCGAGCGCCACTACTGCCAGCTAAATAAAAGATTCAAACTACGGAAGGCACTAACTACTAATAGGCATAGTTAGCAAATGAAAGATTTTAATAGAGAACAAACAATGTATTTACCTCAGTAGTGTCTTAAGTCATAATGTATATAGCAGTTCATGATATCCAGTATTGCAAATTTCAAAACTCCGCCATCTCTCTCCTCACATCCACCACTGCTGGCGGCTCACCTCCAACTGCGCAATGCTACGCGCTGTTCACATCCAGCTGCCGCTGCCCAACACTACAATGGCAGACAACAATGCAAACTAGCCACAGACTGCGCACAGCACAGCCAGTGATTTTTCATACAGAGCGCTATGTAACGTTGCCAATAAGAAAACATAAACAGCCTACTTACATAGCTCCCATGCTCCCCCACAAAAAATTTTACATATTGTTTTGGGCAGTGGCCAATAATGATTTGATAAAATTTTTCATAATTACAATAACAAAGATATCAAATGCACACACTTATTGATACAATGTTGGTCAAAAGCTAAAATTTTCTCACAGTCCATAAAGACAGTCCAGATTGTTCATTACAGTAAAATTGCAGTGTTTTTCTCAAAGTTTGAGCAGTAAAAGAAAATGCACACGGAAGTAGTGGATTTCCATGGAGTCTTGAAGAAGTAGTGTTGTCCTTCCAATGGAAAGACAGTGCTGACTCTTGACATGTAGACAGGTAATGGGCCACAACAGAGCAAACCCACAGCAGAGTCAGTCGATGTTTTGAAGAATATTGGTAGGTAGGTCATCACAGAGTAGGCCCACTGTAGTCCTGGTAGAGATTGTGGTATTGGTGCGCCACCAGAGGTGCAGAACCACTGCAGTCCTGGTAGAGATTGTGGTATTGGTGGGCCACCAGAGAAGCAGACCCACTGCAGTCCCTGTAGAAATAACGATATTGGTGGGCCATCAGAGATGCAGACCCACTGCAGTCCTTGTAGAAATAATGATATTGGTGGGCCATCAAAGATGTAGACCCACTGTAGTCCTTGTAGAGATGGCCAGCAGCCATCTGTTGTGACTGTGCAGGTGCACAATCACCATTGAAGAGTCTTGCGGATAATATAGCATGTCCATAACTACCACTTGTGCACTCACAAAGTTTTGGGAATTGTCCTTAGAACCAGCAATTCTGTTATCCAGTCCCTTGCTGAATTATTAACACACGTGCAAACACTAACAGTGCCTACTTCTCACATATTGTCCATATACTATGACCAACAGAAACGTGTGTAGTGATATGTAACTTACAAGTTACTTAATTCTATTGACATTCCTTTGTAGAAAGGATCCCAAATACGAAACGCTCAAACTTGAAAACATATGATTACACTGTGGAGCTCTTAATTTATGATATTTACTAAAATGCCTAATGAAACGATGAGAAACATTTCACGGCTATTGTCTTGCTAGTTGAGAAAAATGCCATATGGCTTGCTTTATGTATTTATTTACTCGTTTTGTTTAATATCAAGTTTCTAGCTGCAGCAGCATTGGTTAAAATAAAATTTTATAGATGTACTAATGTAAATATTTTATGCCTACAGATCCAGTAAAAATATTACTGTATGATGTTTTTAAAAAAAAAGAAAACGAAGGAGCACAAAAACATTTCACAGGAATTGCATACAGAATTTTCTTTTCAAGTACTTAGTAATTTCTTTTGTAGAATAATTTGTGGTGCACCACTTAATTTACGTAGACATTAAGATGTGAATATACATTTCCCTTGTCTGCATTATTGTCTTTTGTGTAATGTTTTTTTTCTGCTTGAGCTATGTCATGTTTAGATATAACTTATTACATTTGCTGCTGCTGTTTGCCAGGCATACTGCTACTGAATTTCACTTTGTATTACTCTGTTAAGCTAGTTTTACTACTGATTTATTTTTCTTGTTGCTGCACATTGGCTCATATTAGTTGTAATGTTGCATTGCTTGGTAATTTAGATTTGCTGTAGCTTGCTTTGCAATTTTCCATTTTTTTTGTCATTGCTGTTTGTGTTAATTGTTTTGTGCTGCTGCATTGACTCGTCCCTTAGTTTAGCATCTGAGCTCAGTAGATTTAAGTTAGCTTAAGAGGGGGTAGACTATATAAGAAACTAACTATGATGAATTGGAAGAAATGCATTGAGAAGCTATAAGAAAATGGTGTGGCCAAAAAAAAAATTTTTGAAAGAGGATATGAACAAAAAAAGTAGGGTTTAGAGACAACAGGTTTAGGTAGGATTTTCTTGGAAATAAATGTTGAGGTAAGATAATGGTAAATAAATAATGAGGTAAGAAATGTGTGAACAGAATACAGAAAGCATGCTTGGATAGAATTTTTTGGCTGGAGCAAATGTCGAAATAAGAGGAACGATTTATGGAATGAAGTTTTGGGTTGGACTGCAGTACCAAATGTTACACTGAAAACAAACCCTGTCCTTTCCTTTTGTGTTATCCCACTATGTGTTTGTGTACCCTTGTGTATTTGTTTTCTTCCTGTCTCTGTGTAGTTTCATAGAATTTTTTCTTCTTCTAATACTAAGCTACATTCACTATGATGAGGAATACTGTTATCTTCGAATATAATTGGCATTAATAATATGTTATTTACTTTGTAAAGATGTTTAGACATTATTTATTCTGTTTTGTTTTAATGCTCATGTGTGAAGTTGATGTTTCGCAAGTTATTCTGATCTTTTATGTATGTCCTCATGTCATAATTCCTGTAACACTGATGTATATGTTATTTCTATTCTTTTGTAAAGCCTGTACTACAAATGTTATCTGTATTATTATGTTTTAAATGATGTATTTTGTACCTTTGTTATTGTATTCTTATGTTATAAAATTGTAATTGACAGCAGTTCATCAAATTAAGTAACTTGTAAGTTACATTCCACTGCACACGATTCTGTTGGTCATAGTATATGGACAATATGTGAGAAGTAAAGACTGTTAGTGTTTGCATGTGAGTTAATAATTCAACAAGGGACTGGATAACAGCATTGCTGGTTCTAAGGACAATTCCAAAAACTTTGTGAGTGCACAAGTGGTGGTTATGGACTTGCTATATTCTCTGCAAGACTCTTCGATGGTGATTGTGCACCTGCACAGTCGCAATAGATGGCTGCTGGCTATCTCTACAAGGACTACAGTGGGTCTACACCTTTGATGACCCTCCAGCACCATTATTTCTACAAGGACTGCAGTGGGTCTGCACCTCTGGTGGCGCACCAATACCACAATCTCTACCAGGACTACAGTGGGCCTACTCTGTGATGACCTACCTCCCAAAATTCTTTAAAACTTCGACTGACTCTATTGTGGGTTTGCTCTGTTGTGACCCATTACCTGTCTGCACGTCGAGAGTCAGCTCTGTCTTTCCGCTGGAAGGACAACACTACTTCTTCAAGACTGCATGGAAATCCACTACTTCCGTGTGCATTGTCTTTTACTGCTCAGACTTTGAGAAAAGAAACGGCAGTTTCACTGTGATGAATAATCTGGACTGTCTTTATGGACTGTGAGAAAATTTTAGCTTTTGACCAACATTTTATCAATAAGTGTGTGCATTGGATATCTTTGTTATTGTAATTGTGAAAAATTTTATCAAATCATTATTGGCCACTGCCCAAAACAATTTGTAAAATTTTTTGTGGGGAGCATGGGGGCTATGTAAGTAGGCTGTTTATGTTTTCTTATTGGCAACGTTACGTAGCGCTCTGTACGAAAATCACTGGCTGTGCTGTGTGCAGTCTGTGGCTAGTTTGCATTGTTGTCTGCCATTGTAGTGTTGGGCAGCGGCAGCTGGATGTGAACAGCGCGTAGCGTTGCGCAGTTGGAGGTGAGCCGCCAGCAGTGGTGGATGTGGGGAGAGAAATGGCGGAGACTTGAAATTTGTAATACTGGATGGCATATATATTATGATTATTAAGGTAAATACATTGTCCCCTTTCAACAATTATACAAGACTGTGCTTAAACTGACATACAATATTTTTAGCGCAATACAATCTGACTTTCAGAAATCCCTACAAAAGAATGGCCCTGACTAACATTAACCTGTACCTTTCACAAATCACTTACCTCACAAAAATCTTGGTTACTCGAACTACTGCAATACAGCGAGCGCCACTACTGCCAGCTAAATAAAAGATTCAAACTACGGAAGGCACTAACTACTAACAGGCATAGTTAGCAAATGAAAGATTTTAATAGAGAACAAACAATGTATTTACCTCAGTAGTGTCTTAAGTCATAATGTATATAGCAGTTCATGATATCCAGTATTGCAAATTTCAAAACTCCGCCATCTCTCTCCTCACATCCACCACTGCTGGCGGCTCACCTCCAACTGCGCAATGCTACGCGCTGTTCACATCCAGCTGCCGCTGCCCAACACTACAATGGCAGACAACAATGCAAACTAGCCACAGACTGCACACAGCACAGCCAGTGATTTTTCATACAGAGCGCTATGTAACGTTGCCAATAAGAAAACATAAACAGCCTACTTACAACATCTGAAATGTAACGTCCACTGTTCAAAGTGCCATCAATGCGAACAAGAGGTGACCGAGAAGTGTGACCAATGGCATCCCATACCATCACGCCGGGTGTTACGCCAGTGTGGCCATGACGAATACACGCTTCCAATGTTCGTTCACCGCGATGTCGCCAAACACGGATGCGACCATCATGATGCTGTAAACAGAACCTGGATTCATCCGAAAAAATGACGTTTTGCCATTCGTGCACTCAGGTTCGTCGTTGAGTATACCATCGCAGGCGCTCCTGTCTGTGATGGAGCGTCAAGGATAACCACAGCGATGGTCTCCGAGCTGATAATTCATGCTGCTGCAAACGTCGTCGAACTGTTCGTGCAGTTGGTTGTTGTCTTGCAAACGTCCCCATCTGTTGACTCAGTGATCGAGACGTGACTGCACGATCCGTTACAGCCATGCGGATAAGATGCCTGTCATCTCGACTGTTAGTGATACGAGGCCGTTGGGATCCAGCACAGCGTTCCGTATTACCCTCCTGAACCCACCGATTCCATATTCTGCTAACAGTCATTGGATCTCGACCAACGCGAGCAACAATGTCGCGATACTATAAACCGCAATCGCGATAGGCTACAATCCGACCTTTATCAAAGTCGGAAACGTGATGGTACGTATTTCTCCTCCTTACACGAGGCATCGCAACAACGTTTCACCAGGCAACACCGGTCAACTGCTGTTTATGTATGAGAAATCGGTTGGAAACTTTCCTGATGTCAGCACGTTGTAGGTGTCGCCACCTGCGCCAGACTTATGTGAATGCTCTGAAAAACTAATCATTTTCACATCACAGCATCTTCTTCCTGTCGGTTAAATTTCGCGTCTGTAGCACATCATCTTCGTGGTGTAGCAATTTTAGTGGCCAGTAGTGTATGTATCCCAGTCTTTATCTTCCTCTACAATTTTTCTCCTCTACTGCCATTTCAACGCCAGGATAACTTTCCCTGAATGCCATAGAAGATGTAAATGTAAGCTACCTCATGTTTAAGAAAGGGTCTTCCAATCTCGCACGAATTTGATTGCTCGCCTATTGTTGTTAGTAATTCTTCATGTCGTACTTTATCCTGTCAACTTAATTTTTACCGTTCTTCAGCAGTGCCGCATTTCAAATAACTCCATTCTCTGGATTCCAGGAGGGTTCACGCTGTACTTCCACCCAGTGCCGTGTTTTCAAGAACTTCCTCCTCATGTCCATACCAATATCTAATACTAGCATAGATTTCTTAACCGTATCGAAAAACCTTTATTCAGCTGTATTAATCTACTTCTGACATCTTTCCTCGTTCAGGTATCCTGTGTAGAGTCAGCTTGTAGATAGGAAAATTATTTTATTTATTATAGTGCAGTGTTTCCATTAACAACCTCTCAAATATCCTCCATACATAAATTCCTTGCCTACAGTTAAAAAACTCCCTACCAGAACCAGAGTCACGGAAAAAGAAGAAACTGTACACTACCAACAATACGTCCATCATATCTCTTTTTCACTAACCTAATTTTTTTCTATAATTCGTCCGACTGGTTTGATGTGACCCTCCACTACAACCTGTCCTCAGTCAATATCGTCGTCTCAGAGTAGCACTTACATGCAGCAGTCTTAATAATTTGTTGTATATATTCTAATATCTCTTTTTTCGTACAGATTTTGTCATATAGGCATCTCTCCAGAATCATGGATGTTATTCCCTGATGTCTTAGCATCCTATTCCTTCTTCTAGTCAGTTTTCCAGATAATTGTTTCCTCCCGATTCTTATATTATTGCACTTAATTGTCAGAACACCTCGGACTCTCCCGGTTTCTCAATAGTCCATGAACCACTTCCATACAACGCTGTGTTCCATATACACAGGGTGTTCAGAAATTACTGTTACAGATCTCTAAGGCTTCGAGATGGGACTGAGGTGATAATACTTTGAATTGGAACCCATGTCCGGAAACGTACCAATTCCTTGCTACAACTATTTGACAACATGTTGGTAACACGATGACAAGTAACTGATTAGGCGTAACACAGTACAGAACTTGTTGTACAATTATACTGGTTAATAGCCAAAGAAACTGCTCATATACTGGCTGACGAGTTCTCTTCAACGTAATGCAGTATGGTCTCTTCCAATTTGGATGTACGTCGTCTCCTAGGAGCACCACAGTCACCCCTGCTAACGTAGAAGGTGCCCTTCCTCGAAGACGTTGCGTAATTGTGGTGAAAAGGATATACGAAGGATTCGGACGCTGTGGGGAACGATCTTCCGTTACGGTGAGTTTCGCAGTTCCAAAGGATCATTTGGGGGAATTCTGCAAACGCATACTCAACCATGTTGTTCCAACACTCACTGACACGTGAGTGATCACTGAGGCACACAGCAGGTCAGAGAGATAGGACAGACTTCAAATGACGTCAGCTAGTCTGATGGTACGTCTCTGGACATGGGTTCTTATTGAAAATATTATGTACTCACTCCCTCTACAAGTCCTAGAAGAGTGTAACGAGAATTTCGGAACACCCTGAACATTCTCACAAATTTTTTTATTCAAATTAACGTATGTGTTTGGTACTAATAACAGAATTACTTCACTTTGTCTACTATGTGGTCCCATATGTGGTCCCAAACTTTGATATTAAGTTTATCGCGAATCTCATTTCCACGACTCCTCATTACTTCGACTTGGTCTCCATAAATATTCTGTGCTCATTATACCGTTCATTCACTTCAGCATGTCCAGTAATTCAGTCACATGCTCACCAAAGATGGCAGTGTCATCAGCGAATCTTATAGTTGATAACCATTCAGCTTTAATTTTAATTCTGCTCCTGATCATTTCGTTTATTTCCACATTCATTCCTCGATATACAGGTTGAACATTATGGGAGTTATACACACATCAAAAAAAGTTTTACATCACCTCAGTTCCGAGAGTTCCGAAACCTGTACCGAAAATTGGAATAGAGATCAACGTAAACATCATTTCCGCCCATGTCATTGCTCATGAAAACCACTATACAGCGAGACCTTCAGAGATGGTGGTCCAGATTGCTGTACTCACCGGTACCTCTAATACCCAGTAGCACGTCCTCTTGATGCATGCCTGTATTCGGCGTGGCACACTATCCACAAGTTCACCAAGGCACTGTTGGTCCAGATAGTCCCACTTCTCAACGGCATTCGACGTAGATCCCTCAGAGTGGGTCACGTCGTCCATAAACAGCCCTTTTCAGTCTATCCCAGGCGTGTTCGATAGGGTTCATATCTGGAGAACATGCTGGCCGCTCTAGTCGAGCGATGTCGTTATCCTGAAGGAAGTCATTCAGAAGATGAGCACGATGGGGGCGCGAATTGTCGTCCATGAAGACGAATGCCTCACCAATAAGCTGCGCATATGGTTGCACCACCGGGCGGAGGATGGCATTCACGTATCGTACAGCCGTTACGGCGCCTTCCATGACCACCAGCGGCGTACATCGGCCTCACATAATGCCACCCCAAAACAGCAGGGAACCTCCACCTTGCTACACTCACTGGACTGTGTGTCTAAAGCGCTCATCCTGACCAAACTACCTCCATACATGTCTCCGACGATTGTCTGGTTGAAGGCATATGCGACAATCATTGGTGAAGACAACGTGATGCCAATCCTGAGCGGTCCATTCCGTATTTTGTCGGGCCCATCTGTACAGCACTGCATGCTGTCGTGGTTGCAAAGATGGACCTCGCCATGGAAGTCGGGAGTGAAGTTGCGTATCATGCAGCCTATTGCGCACAGTTTGAGTCGTAACACGACGTCCTGTGGCTGCACGAAAAGCATTATTCAACATGGTGGCGTTGGTGTCAGGGTTCCTCCGAGCCATAATTTGTAGGTAACGGTCATCCACAGCAGTAGTAGCCCTTGGGCGGCCTGAGCGAGGCTTGTCATCTACTGTACTTGTCTCTCTGTATCTCCTTCATGCCTGAACGACATTGCTTTGGTACACTCCGAGACTCCTGGACACTTCCCTTGTTGAGAGCCATTACTGGTATAAGTAACAATGCGGACGCTATCGAACTGCAGTATTGACCGTCTAGGCATGGTTGAACTACAAACAACATTAGCCATGTACCTCCTTCCTGGTGGAATGACTGGAACTGATCGGCTGACGGACCCCCTCCGTCTAATAGGTGCTGCTCATGCATGGTTGTTTACATCTTTGGGTGGGTTTAGTGACAGCTCGGGACAGTCAAATGGACTGTGTCTGTTATACAATATCCACACTCTGCATCTATCTTCAGGAGTTCTGGGAACCAGGTGATGCAAAACTTTTTTTGATGTGTGTACTACATCTATGTCGTACCCTCTTTTTAATCTGACACCTCTCTTTGTTTTCCATTCTTTTTGGTCCCTTTTGGTTTCTTCGAGATATCTTTCTCTGGGGCTTTCAAAAACGTTACAGCATTTTACGTTGTCGAAACTTTCTCTGTGTTGTCAGATCCAATGAAGGTCCCTTGATATTTCAAAAGCATGACTCCATTGTCAAGCACAAAAACAGAACTGCCTCTCTCTTGCCTTCACATTTCCTAAGGCCAAAGAGTCACTGAACACATTCACATCTTTCTTTTCCATTCTTGTAAGTCACATGAGCTGTCAAGCTTACTGTTCAATAGCCCTCTCATATGAGAAAAATTGTATGTCATGTGGAGCTCAAAAATGTTCAAATGTGTGTGAAATCTTATGGGACTTAATTGCTAAGGTCATCAGTCCCTAAGCTTACACAATATTTAACCTAAATTATCCTAAGGACAAACACACACACACCCATGGCCGAGGGATCAGCCGTTCAGTCCATGATTGTAGCGCCTTAGACCGCTCGGCATGTGGAGCTCTACCGACAACTACCTTCCTAAGTACCATTCGTGAATTTAACAAGAACAGGGAAATGCTACTGATACTAGAAGTGTCCTCCATCATACATCCTAAGGTGGATTGTAGAGTATAATGTAGATGCAGATACAAGTCTGTCTTCAGTATCTTCTGGATTGTGAGGATGGTATTCTTCCTAAAGTCCGATAGTATACCTGCAATCTCATAGATTCTACACGCTGTGTGGCGCTTAACCCAGCGAGATAGCGCAATGGTCAGCACATGGGTCTCACATTCGAGTTGGGATTAACCTGAGAGCAGTGAATTAGATTAATTTGGCAGAAACTTATAAACTTAATATGAAGAAAGAATTGGTGGAATATTAAATATATATATAGTGGCGATTTTTACAGTTTATTCCCCACCACTAGGCACACAAGGATCGCTCTGAGTGTGTGTAGAAGTGTTTATTTCTGGCCATGAAATGAAGGGAGCATGAATCATGGAACTGGTTAGACATCAGAAGCCCGGTTATTTATGGATACCTGAAAGAGTTCCTCTACCAAGTAATTTAATTTAATGAGGTGAGACATGCTACAATATTATTTATCTTTAACGTACCTTTACGACAAACAATTCATTCCTTGTACTATTATATTGTTTTTATTATCATGTTGTATACAAAAGATTCAACATAGAAGTGGTTTACTGATAATTAAATTTAAGAAAAGGGCCTCATGAATCTTGATACAAGTATCAGGTAGTTGTAGATAATGATGCTTTGCTACCCAATAAGTTAAAATAAACAAATAAGAGTAGAAGTAAACTCTCTAGAAATTAATTCTGTAATATACTATACTTAAACAATGTTAATTAACATAGTTGGATAACCATTACTAACTGACATTCGACATTACTATCTTGCTTGGCCAAACACAACACGAAGGAGGGTTTAGTATACTACTCCAGACTAAATACTGAAGTGGACGAAGAGGCACACTTGTGACAAAATTATATGTAACGTTATTCTTGAGTGACTGAAATGCGTTATTTACCTTTGCTGCGTGGTATGCTATTAGATGTGCTTCACGACAGATGACTGCATCTGATCATTCTTGACTGAACGTCATCATATACTCTTACCGAGTTCTATGAAGCAGGCGACTGTTTGTCCATAGTCTATCTAAAATGGCTGTCTCACTCATCTGGTTGGTGTTGCAATGTGCACAGTGATGCCCACACAGTTATTATAAGAACGTATTACTAACACAGCTCTTCTTGATCTCTCCACTTGGAGAACATACAAGACTCCCAGCTTATTTAATGCTGATCTATTTAGAGTACATTGCGGTCAAAGTTACCACAGAATAAATCTCTCTCCATGCCACATGGGTCATTAAGCACCCTGTGTATTAACACTACATATTGGGGAGAAAGCCCTTTCTTATCTGCAAATTATGTATACCGAACTCTCTGTGGAGAACATTGTCTCTCTCCAAAATTGGAGTCTGGCAGCCAAACTTATTTCTATCACTGTCAAAACATTTCTTTCAGTTATTCTATACGCTAATTCCACCTCTATAAACAAATGACGTAAAGAGTGCAACCTCCTTTCCCCCAAAATTTTAAAACTGTTCTGACAATGAGAGAGGGTTCTAAGAGATGCTCAGGCCATTACTATAATGCATATATATTTGTAGAATCATGCACTGTTCACGTGAGCGCTGCATGCTGTTTTAACTACATGTTTCCTTCCCGACCTCCAAAAATATGGCCCATCCAATTAGGGTGCATAGTCGTCTCTTCCTTGGGACACCTGAGGCTGTAAGCATGCCGTTGACCCCTGTGGCAAAACAAGCTATGCAACTCTGTTGAGACCCAGGCTGCATCGCTTGCAGCCATGGGTATTATTGACCCATTCCTATACATTGATAAAGGTCTGCAAAGTGGCTTTTAAGGAGAAATGTGTCGTGGCTCATCCCCTCCTCTCTGTTTCAGGTCTGTGTTGCTGTCAGAATGTATGTACATGGGAAAAACAGATTACTTAGTATTGTATTCTACTCAGCCAAGTACATCTTCATTACAACTTGATATGCGAATTAAGTCTGTTACACCTGAAGTATAGCATCTCCCATATCATCCAAATCGTCTTGTTGAGAAGATGCCTGTGGAAACTGGTAAAATGGATTATTAACTTATCTCTTATCAACTTACGTTACCATGGAAGGTGGTAAAAATGGACTGCCACCTTATATAACCTCCCCCTTCTTGTTAATTTTGTACTGGGTTTAGTCAATGGTTGAGGCACTGACTAAAGCAGCGCCAAATTAGATACATGTCTCAGTTTGAGTAGTGAGCTGTCTACTGTTTTGTTCAACTACCTTGTCTTAAGGTGAGACATGCTACAATATTATTTATCTTTAACATGTAAACGTTTCAAAGGTGTGATTGGCTAGATCCTTTAGTATATCTTAATGTTATTGCACTGAAATATTTTATGTTCATGGACTGTGTGCCCACAATTATTGCGTAGCTTCTTAATGGCCCTTTGTAGATAATTATGCTAGAATGTCTCTTTCACACTTGAATCAGTATCTGACTCATCCTTTAACTAGTCTAATTATGTTTCAAATTTTCAGAAAGAAAAGCCCACATTCATTCCAATCATCAGTAAAAATGGTGTGTATGGCTGAAATTGAGAAAACCTTTCTCTACTCTATCATATTATTTTCTCTCAACCCTTCACAATACATGTGCATTTAAAATATTTGTCTCTCTATATCTACTTATATAATAAATAATAATACAATGATATTATATATAATATTATTAAATTCGATCTTGAATGAGATTTTCACTCTGCAACGGAGTGTGTGAAAATATCAAACTTCCTGGCAAGTTAAAAATTGTGTGCTGGACCAAGACTCGAACTTGGGACCTTTGCCTTTCGCAGGCAAGTGCTCTACCAACTGAGCTACCCAAGCATGACTCACGACCCGAATTAAAGCTGTGAGGACGGGTCGTGAGTCGTACTTGGGTAGCGCAGCTGGTAGAGCACTTGCCTGTGAAAGGCAAAGGTCCCAAGTTCGAGTCTCGGTCCGGCACACAGGTTTAATCTGCCAGGAAGTTTCAACTTTCAAATTCGATCTTGTTGATGGTAAACACAACATACATCTATAAAATATTTGAAGATTACAAGGGTATACATCTACATAAAAGAACTGAAGTTATAAAAGGATGCAATTACATAAAATATATGAAGTTTACGAAGGTATACATGTACACAAAATATCGGAAATTTACTAGGTACATATTACATCAGGCAGTAGATTCAGTATTGACAAGCAAGTGGCATTGAGATAATGTTTCTTGCCACTTCTAGAGAACATTTTGTTCCTTGTAGAACTTTGTATGAAATACATTTTTCCAGTACTATGGCTGCATCCTAACCGTTATTTGTGGGCTGTAATATACAGTTCCCATTGTACTCCTACACTTATTTGTGGACTGTAAATACAATTCCCATCTTACACGTACACTTATTTGTGGCCTGTAGTGTGCTGTTCCTGTAGGTTGAGTGGCTGTGAGGACCACAGCTCGCTTCTGTTTTGACGTGTTAGAGAAGTATGTAATGACTTTGATGATGGTTCTAGTTGAAGTGTAGCTGGAGAATGGGGGATGAGCTTTGCTCACAGTGTTTCACGGTAGATGATCAATTAGATATTTGTCTGTACAGAAATCAGCATGACTTCCATGGTAGTACTCTATTAACAGGGTCATTGCTTTGGTGGCGTAACAAATCATGGGTCTGCTGGGGATCGTAGACCCTCATTCTTGGATACTCATGTTAGAAGACCAGCAGCAGTTTTATATTGATGCTTACTATTTGACAGGCAGAGTTCTACATGTTCATACTATTGGGTTGAGGTGTTACAGAATTTTTTGTGGTATTTTGACATATTTGACTTTTCACATCTCAGGAGAGGATTTTGGAAGGTGAATTTTCATTCTTCTAGCCCAGGTCTTCTTTCTGCTCCCTCATGGTCTTCTCTTCATTTCTTGCAGCAACTTATATTCTTCTTGCTTGTATTTCCATCCTTCTTGGGCTGGCGTAGGGTGTAATCTCATAATAAGAGAGTTGACGATATTAGATAACTTTGCCAGATTTTATGTGAGATTTTGATAGGACTGAACAGACGTCTGTGGTGATCTTGGTAACTCTTTGCTCTACATCATGCCATTGTGTAGCGCTTTTTCTCCATATCTGCTGTTACATGGATTTGTTGTTTTTCATCGGTTGCAGAAGGCTGTTGTCTTCCAGTGTGGTTCCTTTTTGAAGTAACCACGCCACTCGTTCTTGACTTCATTCACCTTCCTACTGCCCCTTTTTGATCCATCGCTTGTATTTTATTGCTCGTAAACTATCATGTCATTTGCTACTCGTCTCCTCCACCTTTTACTTGTGCTGTCTGCTTGATGTTCTATTTTGTTGTACCATGGTCATTGCGCCCCTGGCTCGACGTTCCAACGGAGTTCTCCTCTTGCATGCGTCTGCATTTCGTGTTTCCAATTTTGTATACAAAGTTTATACTTAATCTGTGTGATCATCTAATTTTAAGTTACATGTCACTCTGAAAAATAAAGATTTTCATAATAGGCTATATGCAACATTGTTAACAGAACTTAATTCTGTTACACCTTTTGCCCTTAATTTTAGACTTTATGTATAGGGAGGTTCATTCTTTAAGTCTGCATGCTATTTAACGGTGTCAGGTTTCCTCATCTTCCTAGTTCATAAGCTTTTGACTGAAGGCTGTTCATGATCATGGGTTTAGAGTTATAATTTGCTTGCTGTTAGTATATGTTTAGTGTTTGTACTTAATTACTAGCCCTACATGCTCTCAAAGTTCTTTGTTACTCTTTGATCGTGTCTTTTCTCCATCCACATTGACGATCGACCAGCAGCTCTCCACCTGTACGTTTCTTTTATCCGAAACAGAGTGTTTTCTACCGCCTCTTCCTGGAATATTAGTAGAATTGGATGTTTTTCCCTTCCTTTGGTCTACTTATCCAACTGATTCATGTACCTGTATTTTTACTTACTCCGTTGGTTTTATGTATTACTCTGTTACCCTCTTCTCAAATTCTCTTATTTATATCCACATTCCATTTTTTCCATTCTCTGTTTGGCTCATGTCTACCTACAAAATAGAAATCGATTAGGTTTGCTTACATTATGTGTATTCATCTACAGGTACACTTGTGGCGTCATGTATTGTCTCTGGTTTTGTTTCTCAACTTCTGTTCCTAACCTAATCCTCCTTAGTCTCCATTTCCCATCCTATAAGGTAGTTTTGCTTCTGTATTAACCCTACTTTATTTTCCCCCATGCATAACAATTCATTTGCGGTCCACCCCACTCAACATATTAATAATAATAATTAAGGTCCTCACACACTGAAAAGTCCTGTTAAGTACTTGGATCTGATATCTTTTGCTATGAGCGCATAACTCTTTTACACCCATCATCACTATCTGCGAACAAACACATACTTCACATATTATGGCCATGTGCGGATTGGGTCCACCGACCTTCTTTTATATTACTATGACAACTATTCCTACCTTTTCATACAGCGAGCTCTTGACTTTGGTCTCTTAACCTTTATTTAATTACACGTCTGTTAAACTGTTGGAAACAATCTTAACATCTGATAGACTGTTCTTATTCAAATAAAGTCTCCATTCTGTGTTATGTAGCCCTGAAGCAATTGTTGTAATTGGTCCTTGGTATCCTGGCACTATGATGGAGCCATGTATGGACAGGCATTGTCCTGTTGAAACGTGGCACCACAGTACCGTAGCATGAGAGGCAACACTTGAAGACACAGAATGTCATTGGCATAACGTTGTGTCTTCAAAGTTTCTTGTCTCAACCAGCCGTGATCTGAAGTCATACCTAATGGCTCCCCGCACCCACAATGCCCCTGGAGTAACTCTGCTCGGCCTCTCCAAAACACAGCAAGAAATGGACCTCTTCCCAGGCCCTCACCATAATCGCCTACAATGGTCATCCACGGTACTGTACAACCAGGCATCCCCTGCTTCCTGATCACAACAACACTTGAAAAGCAGCCGTTTGTGTTATAACGTTAGCAGCAGCCTACACATGGGACAGCAATTCCCTAGTCAGGCTTCTGCTAGTCTCTGGCCATTAGTGTGCTGTGACACAGAATGTGTCAGGGAATCCATTACATCTTGTTCCCGGATGGCAGGCGGGGATGTGAAGGCATTATCATAGCCTTGGAGCACAGTACGGAGACCCTCCCTTGACGTGGTCAGAACTTTATCTCATATAGTCCAACATCAGGCCACTGTCATGTCTGAACACCCCATAAATGTGGCTATTGCACGATTTGACCAGCGGGCCAGATAGAGACCCACAATGAGGACCCTTTCAAACTCTGTCAGGCACTGACAAAGCTGTCTCACACAAGTGTCCTTCACAGTGATCACTCAACATCTGAAGCTGTTCACGCCAATTATGTACCCTGTCAGGCCCTGTGACAACAGGAAACACGGACCGCACTAACGCACTCTGGTGGCCGCTCTACCTGTCACGAACGAATACAGCTCTAATAACTTGTATGGTGTGTAGGTGTACAAAGTTACAATAACACCCGACCATGTCTCCTCGATCCTTCACTTATTTATTGGTACACAGTGTAGTTCATACAGCAAGTTTTGCAGAAATACATGCAGTATGAGCGAGAAGTCCGACGCTGCCACGGTCATAGCGACATGTATGAGAATAGCGACGAAAGCGGCCATTAGTGTTTAAAGCAAAGTTTGACTGATACCTTTAATATTCCACCAGGTGGATTTCGACAGTTTTTTCATCACATTGGAATTATAAAATTCTACTTGGAGTCACTTAAATAACCGTTTCATTGTGACTGCCCTCCGCGATTTTCGAAATTATGAAGGACTGTTGCTTACGCCTTCTACCCTGTTGGAACAAAAAATTCCCTTATGAACTCAAAATTTATTTTAATATTCCCTATTTGTTAATGCATTAAGGCCGCGCACAACAAGAAGAATGTAAATAATAAATATATTGAAATATATAAGTTTTCTATTTAGGTAACCGCAGCATAATCTATGCATGTTAAAATTTTTTAAAAATATTTTTGTGGTATAATATTCTAAAATACTAAAGAGACCGCTTGTAACTGCTAATCCTCATTTATTGTCGAATCACGGTACAGCTGATTTCGCGATAATGATTCTAATCTTAATGTGAAATTTACGACAACATACATACACTATGACTTTTTAGCGGATAAGTCTCCACACGATGTTATTACTTCTTTGCAGCAGCCGAGAGAGCTGTTTTTCTAGGCAGCATCAGGAGTTCATCTCCGGTAAGTTGCTACCACATTATATTTACCGGATATGATACTACGATTTCGTGTTCTTCCATCTGTTCACCCTATTTTTCAGACTCAAATCAGAATGTCCCTCAGTGACAACCAGTAATTATCTGAGATTACTGATGATTCGTTCAACATCCATTGCATTTGATGATACCAGAATATATGCCTTATGGAATGTTGGAAGATCGTATTGGTTTAATGGCTTAATGTAATTCAGCCAACTGAGTAGTTGTCTATCTCTTTCATAGTAATGTATGGACATTCTATATTACGCTATGACACTAAGGCGCTGCTGCATTCTGTTCTATAGCTTAATACGTACAATAGGCCTATTTCAGTGTGACTGGCATCTTCATATTATCTGTGGAAAATGCATAATGTACTAGAATATTTCAAATTTTGAAGTAGGTAACTTTAAGTATTACAGCATTATGATTTCCTACATACGATGGTACATCAGGTGATCTTGATATCCATATGACTTCGATGTCTCAATTGCTGTCACACTGCTATATACGTTTGCTCCTTTGATGTTGGTGGAGCCATTGTAGGTGTTAAACTTTTACTGGAGCAGTTATCTGTAAAGGTGTCGAATTATGAAAGTGTATTTCAGAACGACGTTACTTGTTAGCTGTATTGGCAGTTGAGTTAGTGAGGTTATACGGCTACAGGCTGTTTGCTTCTATGGTATCCTATTAGGTCATGTCTTTGTTCTTACCAGCTCTATTATATTATTTATGTGATTCGTGTTTATGTGGCTCCACGTTCTTACTTTTTTTTATTGGTTATGCCATATAGTGTTGTAGTGGACGAGGTTTATGACAACTTCACGATGTTGTTTTATTCTTAACCATATGCTTATCAGTGGTTACTTTTAATTTCATAGTAACATGATCTCTGATATGTATGTAGGTCTTTGTTTTTCAACTCACCTCGCGTTTGACAGGATAATTTCAACGAAATTTTCTATTGAACGTTTGTGTTTCAAATTGATATATTCATTTAGAATTTCTTGAGTGTGGTTTTGTGTGTGTGAATGTAGTTTGATCTTTTCAAGAATATTCATTAGTGGTCCTTTTTGTTCAACGTGTAAAACCTTGACAGTATCGTCTGCTGTGAGTCGTTCTGTCTTCAAATAGTGGAAGAATGTTGATGGCTACTGTCGCTTGCTCTAATGTGTTCACGGTAGTGAATATTGAAATTGCTTCCAGTTTGACCCATATAACGTTTAACAGATGCTATACAATGAATTTTATATATGCCTCGATTTGAATATATGGTTGGTTTTGTTTGTTCAGAGTGTAGTAGGGTTGGAAGATTGTGTCGTGCATGGTGCGCAAATTTTATGTTAGTGTGCTTTACTAACGCGTTAATTGTCTGCGATATCTTTTCTAGGTATAGTAGACACTATTAGCTTTCTTTTATTTAATGGCCTCTAATTCGTATGTACACCACTGGCCATTAAAATTGCTACACAAAGAAGAAATGCAGATGACAAATGGGTATTCATTGGACAAATATATTATACCAGAACTGACATGTGATTACATTTACACGCAATTTGGGTGGATAGTCCTGAGAAATCAGTACCCAGAACAGCCACCTCTGGCCGTAATAACGGCCTTGATACGCCTGGGCAATGAGTCAAACAGAGCTTGGATGGCGTGTACAGGTACCCATGCAGCTTCAACACGATACCACAGTTCATCAAGAGTAGTGACTGGCGTATTGTGACGAGCCAGTTCCTCGGTCACCATTGACCAGACTTTTCAATTGGTGAGAGATCTGGAAAATGTGCTGGCCAGGGCAGCAGTCGAACATTTTCTATATCCAGAAAGGCCCGTACACGACCTGCAACATGCGGTCGTGCATTATCCTGCTGAAATGTAGGGTTTCGCAGGGATCGAATGAAGGGTAGAGCCACGGGTCGTAGCACAGCTGAAATGTAACGTCCACTGTCCAAAGTGCCGTCATTGCGAACAAGAGGTGACCGAGACGTGTAACCAATGGCACCCCATACCATCACTCCGGGTGATACGCCAGTATGGCGATGAAAAATACACGCTTCTAATATGCGTTCACCGCGATGTCGCCAAACGCGGATGCGACCATCGTGATGCTGTAAACAGAACCTGGATTCATCCGAAAAAATGACGTTTTGCCATTCGTGCACCCAGGTTCGTCGTTGAGTACACCATCGCAAGCGCTCCTGTCTTTGATGCAGCGTCATTGGACAAATATATTATACCAGAACTGACATGTGATCACATTTACACGCAATTTGGGTGAATAGATCCTGAGAAATCAGTACCCAGAACAACCACCTCTGGCCGTAATAACGGCCTTGATACGCCTGGGCAATGGCACCCCATACCATCACTGCGAGCTGATAGTCCATGATGCAGCAAACGTCACCGACCGGAGTGACCGTGCGGTTCTAGGCGCTATAGTCTGGAGCCGAGCGACCGCTACGGTCCCAGGTTCGAATCCTGCCTCGCACATCGATGTGTGTGATGTCCTTAGGTTAGTTAGGTTTAATTAGTTCTAAGTTCTAGGCGACTGATGACCTCAGAAGTTAAGTCGCATAGTGCTCAGAGCCATTTGCAAAGTGTTCGTGCAGATGGTTGTTGTCTTGCAAACTTCCCCATCTGTTGACTCAGGGATCGAGACGTGGCTACACGATCCGTTACAGCCATGCGGATAAGATGCCTGTCATCTCGACTGCTAGTGATACGAGGCCGTTGGGATCCAGCACGGCGTTCCGTATTACCCTCCTGAACCCACCGATTCCATATTCTGCTAACAGTCATTGGATCTCGACCAACGCGAGCAGCAATGTCGCGATACGATAAACCGCAATCGCGATAGGTTACAATCCGACCTCTATCAAAGTCGGAAACGTGATGGTACCTATTTCTCCTCCTTACACGAGGCATCACAACAACGTTTCGCCAGGCAACGCCGGTCAACTGCTGTTTGTGTATGAGAAATCGGTTGGAAAGTTTCCTCATGTCAGCACGTTGTAGGTGTCGCCACCGGCGCCAACCTCGTGTGAATGCTCTGAAAAGCTAATCATTTGCATATCCCAGCATCTTCTTCCTGTCGGTTAAATTTCGCGTCTGTAGCACGTCATCTTCGTGGTGTAGCAATTTGTAATGGTCAGTAGTGTATGTATGAACCGCACCCGAAAGTGTGATTCGTTATCACAAAACCGACGGCATCTCGATTCTACAACAAGCGAGGCTTAGCAGCAAGAAGCGGACTCTACAATTTTTAGATGTTACGACAGAAATTTTAAACACATTTTTTGACTGAAAAGAAAGCAGTTGCCGTCGGCAGCCTGGCGCAGCGGCAGACGCGCCTGCCGGTCCAGCGCCCAGCGCCTCGCGCCGCCCTTGGCCGACTGCAGATGCAAATCCAGGCGCGGCGAGGCCTCGCGCCGCGCCCAGCTGGGCCTCAGAGGCTGCGAACGTCTCGGGGCGACCCCTCCCGCCCGGCCCACGAGACCACACACGCAGGCTCCGCCCGCTGGCCTCGGCGTCATTGCGAATGGCGCTAAAATGCACACCGCCGCGCGGAAATGAGCATCCTTGCAGATCGAGCGTGGTTACCTCGCCAGATTTCTAGGAAGTACTGGTAAGACACTGCGTGCACCCAAGGACGCACCGGGCTGTTTCGGCTGGTTTTTGCAGTGGCTTAAGTCGATGACGAGATTACTGCGCAAAGAGATAATTTTGTACAGAGTTTTTCGACTGTACTGCTAACAGCCGCGAATCCAGAGTACAGTTACGAGTAGTGGGGAGGGGTGGGGAGGAGGGGTGTGTGTGACAGTTTTTTGCTGTCTCTCTCCTCTACCGCTCCAAATACAGCTTGCCATCACCCCAGTTTCAACGTGCCACAGACGTGAACGACAATACTAACAGGACAATATATCAATGTTATAATAATAAATTGTTTGAGACTTCCTGGCAGATTAAAACTGTGTGCCGGACCGAGACTCGAACTCGGGATCTTTGCCTTTCGCGGGCAAGTGGTCTACCAACTGAGCTACCCAAGCATGACTCACGCCCCGTCCTCACAGCTTTACTTCTGCCAGTACCTCGTCTCCTACCTTCCAAACTTTACAGAAGCTCTCCTGCGAACCTTGCAGAACTAGCACTCCTGAAAGAAAGGATATTGCGGAGACATGGCTTAGCCACAGCCTGGGAGATGTTTCCAGAATGAGATTTTCACTCTTCAGCGGAGTGTGCGCTGATATGAAACTTCCTGGCAGATTAAAACTGTGTGCCGGACCGAGACTCGAAGTCGGGACCTTTGCCTTTCGCGGGCAAGTGCTCCACCAACTGAGCTACCCAAGCACGACTCCCGCCCGGTCCTCACAGCTTTACTTCTGCCAGTACCTCGTCTCTTGCGTTCCAAACAGAAGTAAAGCTGTGAGGCGTGTTTGTCGATGTTAGTAGTAGTTTCTCCTGTAGTGAAGCAGAAGTGGATAGTGCCTGTGATTTTATTATGGGTGGAGGTTACACTCAATAACCGAGCTAGGTTAATATTTGGCTCCTTTTACCGACCTCCCGACTCAGCAGCATTAGTGGCAGAACAACTGAGAGAAAATTTGGAATACATTTCACATAAATTTTCTAAGCATGTTATAGTCTTAGGTGGAGATTTCAATTTACCAGATACAGACTGGGACACTCAGATGTTTAGGACGGGTGGTAGGGACAGAGCATCGAGTGACATTATACTGAATGCACTATCCGAAATTTACCTCGAGCAATTAAACAGAGAACCGACTCACGGAGATAACATCTTGGACCTACTGATAACAAAGAGACCCGAACTTTTCGACTCTGTAAGTGCAGGACAGGGAATCAGTGATTATAAGGCGGTTGCAGCATCCCTGAATATGGAAGTTAATAGGAATATAAAAAAAGGGAGGAAGGTTTATCTGTTTAGCAAGAGTAATAGAAAACAGATTTCAGACTACCTAACAGATCAAAACGAAAATTTCTGTTCCGACACTGACAATGTTGAGTGTTTATGGAAAAAGTTCAAGGCAATCGCAAAATGCGTTTTAGACAGATACGTGCCGAGTAAAACTGTGAGGGTCGGGAAAAACCCACCGTGGTTCAACAACAAAGTTAGGAAACTACTGCGAAAGCAAAGAGAGCTTTACTCCAAGTGTAAACGCAGCCAAAACCTCTCAGACAAACAGAAGCTAAACGATGTCAAAGTTAGCGTAAGGAGGGCTTTGCGTAAAGCGTTCAGTGAATTCGAAAGTAAAATTTTATGTACCGACTTGACAGAAAATCCTAGGAAGTTCTGGTCTTACGTTAAATCAGTAAATGGCTCGAAACAGCATATCCAGACACTCTGGGATGATGATGGCATTGAAACAGAGGATGACACGCGTAAAGCTGAAATACTAAACACCTTTTTCAAAAGCTGTTTCACAGAGGAAGACCGCACTGCAGTTCCTTCTCTAAATCCTCATACGAACGAAAAAATGGCTGACATCGAAATAAGTGTCCAAGGAATAGAAAAGCAACTGGAATCACTCAACAGAGGAAAGTCCACTGGACCTGACGGGAAACCAATTCGATTCTACACAGAGTACGCGAAAGAACTTGCCCCCCTTCTAACAGCCGTGTGCCGCAAGTCTCTAGAGGAACAGAAGGTTCCAAATGATTGGAAAAGAGCACAGGTAGTCCCAGTCTTCAAGAAGGGTCGTCGAGCAGATGCGCAAAACTATAGACCTATATCTCTTACGTCGATCTGTTGTATAATTTTAGAACATGTGTTTTGCTCGAGTATCATGTCGTTTTTGGAAACTCAGAATCTACTATGTAGGAATCAACATGGATTCCGGAAACAGCGATCGTGTGAAACCCAACTCGCTTTATTTGTTCATGAGACCCAGAAAATATTAGATACAGGCTCCCAGGTAGATGCTATTTTTCTTGACTTCCGGAAGGCGTTCGATACAGTTCCGCACTGTCGCCTGATAAACAAAGTAAGAGCCTACGGAATATCAGACCAGCTGTGTGGCTGGATTGAAGAGTTTTTAACAAACAGAACACAGCATGTTGTTATCAATGGAGAGACGTCTACAGACGTTAAAGTAACCTCTGGCGTGCCACATGGGAGTGTTATGGGACCATTGCTTTTCACAATATATATAAATGACTTAGTAGATAGTGTCGGAAGTTCCATGCGGCTTTTCGCGGATGATGCTGTAGTATACAGAGAAGTTGCAGCATTACAAAACTGTAGCGAAATGCAGGAAGATCTGCAGCGGATAGGCACTTGGTGCAGGGAGTGGCAACTGACCCTTAACATAGGCAAATGTAATGTATTGCGAATACATAGAAAGAAGGATCCTTTATGGTATGATTATATGATAGCGGAACAAACACTGGTAGCAGTTACTTCTGTAAAATATCTGGGAGTATGCGTGCGGAGCGATTTGAAGTGGAATGATCAAATAAAATTAATTGTTGGTAAGGCGGGTACCAGGTTGAGATTCATTGGGAGAGTCCTTAGAAAGTGTAGTCCATCAACAAAGGAAGTGGCTTACAAAACACTCGTTCGACCTATACTTGAGTATTGCTCATCAGTGTGGGATCCGTACCAGATCGGGTTGACGGAGGAGATAGAGAAGATCCAAAGAAGAGCGGCGCGTTTCGTCACAGGGTTATTTGGTAACCGTGATAGCGTTACGGAGATGTTTAGCAAACTCAAGTGGCAGACTCTGCAAGAGAGGCGCTCTGCATCGCACTGTAGCTTGCTCGCCAGGTTTCGAGAGGGTGCGTTTCTGGATGAGGTATCGAATATATTGCTTCCCCCTACTTATACCTCCCGAGGAGATCACGAATGTAAAATTAGAGAGATTCGAGCGCGCACGGAGGCTTTCAGACAGTCGTTCTTCACGCGAACCATACGCGACTGGAACAGAAAAGGGAGGTAATGACAGTGGCACGTAAAGTGCCCTCCGCCACACACCGTTGGGTGGCTTGCGGAGTATAAATGTAGATGTAGATGTACACTTGCGACTTCAGGTAACCTCAAAGCCAATAATCGCACGGACTGAGGTCTGGGGACCTGTGAGTCCAAGCATGACGAAAGTGGCGGCTGAGCACACGATCATCACCAAACGACGCGCGCAAGAGATCTTTCACGCGTCTAGCAATATGGGGTGGAGCGCCATCCTGCATTAACATCGTACGTTCCAGCAGTTGTTTATCAGCCAGGCTGGGGATGATGCGATTCTGTAACATATCGGCGTACCTCTCACCCGTAACGGTAGCAATTACAAAACCAGACTCACGCATTTCCTCGAAGAATAAAGGCCCGATAACGGTAGATGTGGTAAATCTAACCCATACCGTGACTTTCTCGTCATGCAATGGAGTTTCCACGACAGTTCTAGGATTTTCGGTAGCCCAAATTCTGCAGTTGTGGGCGTTGACAGACCCTCGGAGCGTGAAATGAGATTCGTCGGTCCACAACACGTTACTCAACCAATCGTCATCTTCCGCCATCTTTTGAAACGCCCACACCACAAATGCCCTCCGCTTCACTAAATCGTCAGGTGCCAATGAATTTTGTACGGATAGCGTCGGAGGTTACGCGTAAGTGCCAACCAAACAGTAGTGTATGGAATGTCGGTGCGACGTGCGACTGCACGAGCGCTGACTTTCCCGTGCATAGGTGAACCCGCTACATTCTCCATTTCTTCCTGAACTGTCTCAGCAGCATTACGCCTTGTGTCGGCCACTATGGCGTCTATCGTCTACACAACCCGTGGCTTCAAACTTCGAAATCAATCCCGCCACAGCTGCATTTGTCAACGGACCTTTACCCGTTCGAATCCCCTTCCTATGGCGATAGGATCGTAACGCTGAAGTAGCACATTCTCCATTCTGATAATACAGCTTCACTAAAAGCTCCTTTTCAGGTACCGTCAACATGCTGCGACTGCTGGCGCATCTGATTCTCTCTCTCATTACAGCTCCCTTTATACACGATTGTCATGCGCAGTCACTGACGTTTTGCTGTCCAGCGCCATCTGTCGGACATTTTGTGAACTTTTTTTTTTTGTTCTAATAAAACCCCATGTCATCCCAAGCATGTGTGTCAATTTTTGCCTCTCTATCTACATTATTCTGTGGTTTATTAAGTTTTCAAATTTATACTGACTTTTTGATCGCCCGGTATAATGTCACAACTGTTAGATCGCTGAGGTTCGCAGCAGTCTGAAAATGACCACAATCAAAACGAAATGTCCCGTGTGGTGCCGACTTTTAATTATCAGAACCGGTATTTGGGGGCCGGTGGGAAACTTACCGCACTCTTATTATACCTAGTTATTGGAGCTCATAACATACTAATTTATGTAGGTTATCAGTTAGATAGGTACGTACTTGGCCTATCGGCTCTTGAATACAAACGTTTGACGACTGCTGCAATAAAACGCACAAAATAATTGCTCTGAAAAACTTCAGGACAAGATAGATAAAGTTACATATTAACAACTGGGTGAAAACGAATCGAAGTGCAGGAGGCATGTTGTCAGAGGTCTCCTACAAAAATATGGACGTTTTGTGGCCTGAGGTGTGACGATAACGCCAAATAGGGCTGGCCACACAACACGGGGTTGCTGAAGGGACAGGAAAAGACAACGAGTGTCAATCAGCGAGCAGTTACGGTACACTACGGTGTTGTTGTTCATTACAACATGGCCCCTAGGCAACGTCGTCGGGATGACTGCACACGGGGATGAGTGAACGGGAAACTGGAAGAATGACGAAGTGTGATGAGTGTACCCTACGAGTTTAGTATCGCTCACAGTTTGGTTTCACTTGCACAGGCACTGCTCCGCGGAGGAGAGAAAGTGGTCGACCACGATCAACTACAGCAGCAGATGACCGCCACAACGTGGAACAGGCAAGAAGGGGTCCACGTCTAACAGCGGGTGCAACTGCAACAACATTTAACAGATTAGATTAGATTAGATTGGTACTTGTTCCATAGATCATGAATACGACACTTCGTAATGATGTGGAACATGTCAGGTTAATAAAAGATGTCTATACAAGATATTACTTTAGACAAAATATTACATGACTCTCAATATTAACACTGCAATAACAGCACTGCAAGGCACTCCATCTCGCGCCCACAATGGCACGGTGACTGCATGGGGTTGGTCTCTTTTCCCGATGGTCTGTACGTTGTGTTCCGTTGACAACCGCACATTGGCAACACCATTTGCGATGGTGCCAAGAGTGTAGGGACTGAACCAGAGAGGAGTGATGTCACCTGTTCTTCTCGGATGAGAATAGCTTCAGTCTGAGTAGTGATTCTGGACCTACGTTCACATGGCGAGAGGCAGGAACAAGTAACACACCCAGGAACTTTGTCGAACATGACGGTTTTGATGCTCCAGGTGCTTATTGTGTGGGGAGGCATAATGTTACTTAGGCATACTGATCTCCAAATCTTTGAACACTGTACACTCACCAGTCAAAATTGGTGTGTCACTGTACACCTTACCTACCCGCGTTTTTTCAGGGATGCATTCGGCCCTGACTTCATTTTTATGGACGACAATGCACGATAGCATCGAACTGCACAGGTGGAAAGCTCTTCGAACGAGAGTATATTCAGCAAATGCAGGGACCTGCCCGTTCCCACGACTTAAATCCCATCGAGTACGTGTGGAAAACAAATTACAGCACGCTCACATCCAGCAACGACCTTCCAGCAGGTATGGAACGCCCTACCATACGAAGTCCTTACCGCCCTTGTGGCCACTGTTGCAGCACATTGAAGAGCATGCACCGTCACCCGAGTTGATCACACACACGCACCCTATTAAGAAGTATACCCCGCCTTTTGTACTGTCCAGGTGACTATTATGAATTGCGGTGAATCAGGTTTCTAGCGATATCTGTGCATGACAAACATCGTGAGCCACATGCAGTTGCTCGCCCTGTTCCACAGGAAGCCTCTCGGTCCGCAAGATCTGGGCATTCACAGAGGGTGGGATTACTGGTTGTCGGCAGCTCCAGTGTCAGGAGCGTAATCGGGCTGCCAAGGAGGAAAATAAATCGACTATGCACTCTGTATAAATACCGGGAGGAATCAATCCAGATGTGGAACGAGTATAGGTTTAAGTGTCAGGAAGTCGTTTCTGAAAGTATTTGTATGGAGTGTAGCCATGTATGGAAGTGAAACATGGACGATAAATAGTTTGGACAAGAAGAGAATAGAAGCTTTCGAAATGTGGTGCTACAGAAGAATGCTGAAGATTAGATGGGTAGATCACATAGCTAATGATGAAGTATTGAATAGAATTGGGGAGAAGAGGTTTGTGGCACAACTTGACAAAAAGAAGGGGCCGGTTAGTAGGACATGTTCTGAGGCATCAAGGGATCACACATTTAGCACTGGAGGGCAGTGTGGAGGGTAAAAATCGTAGAGGGAGACCAAGAGATGAATACACTAAGCAGATTCAGAAGGATGTAGGTTGCAATAAGTACTTGGAGATGAAGAAGCTTGCACAGGATAGGGTAGCATGGAGAGCTGCATCAAACCAGTCTCAGGACTGAAGACCTCAACAACAACAACAACCACAACAACGTGGAACGAGTGCTACTGGCTGCCAGGAAAAGCAAAGGGTGCAGCCAACAACTGCAAGTGATGCCTCATGTAGGTACTCACGATGTGTGTCACTTTGGATCAGAGCAAATTCTCTTTGGTTTAGTGCGGTTAGCTGAAGTAAAGACAGCCAGTCTTACTTGTCAGATAAAGGCAGAGCTCTCCATCTGTGGCATCGTCGACAGGACCGATCGCAGACCTTTGGTTCCAGAATCAAAGGATCAGACCGTTCTGCGGCCGTGTAGGTGGCAGATTTCTCGACTTGCGCCAAGGTGTGGAGGGGTTTTTTGTTCCGCTTAATAGGCCAAGAGTCCGCTACAAGCAGGAGGAGGCTACAAGGGTGTCGGATACTGTGTGGGATGCACTGGGCGGTTTTTCAGGTTACATGGTCTCGGGAAAGTGCAGAAATGGCTTCAGTCTCATAGGGTGCAGGAGCAACTCAGGAAGAAGGTAGCTTTAGGAGCATTTAGTATTATAGTTGCAAATGGTCGTAGTGGTGTTGGGAAAATACTAGAGCTCCAAGCGCTAATAGAAGGCACTGAAGTTCAAACCGTTATAGGAACCAAAAGCTGGCTAAAGCCAGTCGAAATTTTTACAACTTACCTAACGTTTTTTAGAAAGGATAGATTAAATAGAGGCGGTAGTGGCATTTTTGTTGGTGTTAGAGGCAGTTTATCTTGAAGCGAAATTGAAGATAGTTCCTGTGAGTTAGTGGAGGTAGACTTGACAATCAGAATAAATTGACAATTGGGTCATTTTACCGATCACCTGACTCGGATCATACAGTTGCTGAACAGCTCAGAGAAAACTTGAGTAGCGTCTCAAATAGGTACATCACTCATACAATTATGGTAGGTGGTGACCTCAATCTAACCTCTATATACTGACGAAAATACATGCTCGAAGACTGTAGTAGGTAGTACAACACTGGGCGGTTTTTTAGGTTACAGGATCTCGGGAAAGTGCAGAAATAGGATGCAGTAGGTATAAAACATCATCAGAAATTGTACTGAATTCTTTCTCCGAAAATTGTTTTGAGCAGTTAGACCCCTAGTCCAGAAGCCCACTCGAACTCTAAACGGTTGCGGAAATATACTTGGCCTCTTAGCAACAAATAATGTTGAGCAAATAGGTAGCATCATGATGGATAAAGGGATTAATGACCACAAGGTGGTTGTAGCGAAGTTGATCGCCACAACATCCAAATCCAGCAAAAGTGAACTCAAAATATATCTGTTTGAAAAAGCAGATAAAAATTCACTTGACGCCTTCATAAGGGCAGTCCACTCTCCATTCCAACTAACAATGTAAGTGAAGATCAGATGTGGCTTAAATTGAAAGAAATAGTATCTCAGGCAGTTCACAGATTTATACTGAATAAGTTAATAAACGATGGTACTGATCCCCGTGGCACACAAAACAGGTCAGATCACCGTTGCAGAAGCAGCGGAAAAAGCTTGACAAATTTAAAAGAAAACAAGACCTCGAAGACTGGCGATGGTTTATTTAATCTGGGAACTTACTGCGGACTTTAATACGAGATGCTTTTAATAGCTTCCACAACAAAACCCTGTCTCGAACTCTGGCAGAAATTCCAAAGAGATTCTAGTAGTATGTAAAGTGCAATCACGCAAAGACATAATCAATATGTTCACTGCGTGATACCAATCGTAATAGTACCAATCACAGTGGCACAAAACCGTAATCATTAGAGTCAGTTTTTCGAAAATCCTTCACCAGAGAAGACGAAGTAAATATTCCAGAATTCGAATCACGAACAACGGTCAACGTGACTAACATAGGAGTTGATATCCTCGTGTAGCAGAGCAGCTTTATCTTTTCTTGAGACATCAGTCTTCTCACCGGTTTGATGCAACCCACCACGAATTTCTCTCCTGTGCCAATCTCTTCATCTCATAGTAGCACTTACAACCCACGTCCTCAATTATTTGCTGGATGTATTCCAATCTCTGTATTCCTCAACAGTTTTTGCCTTCTACAGCTCCCTCTAGTACCATGAAAGTCATTCCAGGATGTCTTAACAGATGTTCTATCATCCTGTGCTTTTCCCTTCTCAGTGTTTTCACATACCCCTTTCCTCTCCAATTCTATGCAGAACCTCCTCATTCCTTACTTTATCAGTACACCTGATTTTCAGTATTCGCCTGTAGCATCACATCTCAAATGCTTAGATTCTGTTCTGTTCCAGTTTTCCCACAGTCCATGTCTCACTACCATACAATTCTGTGCTCCAGACGTACATTCTCGCAAATTCCTTTCTCAAATTAAGGCCTATGTTTGATACTAATACACTTCTCTTGGCCAGGAATGCCCTTTTTGCCAGTGCTAGTGTGCTTTTGATGTCCTCCTTGCTCCTCCGTCATTGGTTACCTTGTTGCCTAGGTAGCAGAATTTCTTAACTTCATCTACTTTGTGACCATCAATCCTGATGTTAAGTCTCTCACTCTTCTCATTTCTGCTTCTTCTCATTGCTTTTGCCTTTCTTTGATTTACTCTCAATCCACATTCTGTACACATTAAGCAGTTCATTCCACTCAGCAGGTCATGTAACTCGTCTCCACTTTCGCTCAGGATAGCAGTGTCATCAGCGAGCCATATCATTGATATCCTATCACCATGAATTTTAATTCCACTCCTGAACCTTTTTTTTTTTTTCGTCAGTGCTTCTTCTATGTACAGATTGAACAGTGTGGGTGAAAGACTACATCCCTATCTTAAACCCTTTTTAGTCCGAGCACTTTGTTCTTGGTCATCCACTCTTATTATTCCCTCGTGGCTCTTGTACATATTGTATATTAGCCATCTCTGCCTATAGCTTACCCCTATTTTTCTCAGAATTTCGAACATTTTACATTGTCAAACTCTTTTCCCAGTTCAACAAATTCTATGAACATGCCTTGGTTTTTCTTTAGTCTTGCTTCCATTATCAACCGCAAAGTCAGAATTTCCTCTCTCGTGCCTTTACCCTTTCTAAAGGCAAACTGATAAACATCTAGCACATCCTCAATTTTCTTTTCCCTACTTATGTATATTATTTTTGTGAGAAACTTGGATGCATGAGCTGTTAAGCTGATTCTCACCCATGACAGCTCTTGTAGTCTGCGGAACTGTATGGATGATATTTTTAGAAAGTCAGGTGGTATATCTTCAGAATGAAACACGCTACACACCAATGATTTCAGAAATTCTGATCGAATGTTATCTACCCCTTCTGCCTTATTTGATCTTAAATCCTCCAAAGCTCTCTTAAATTCTGATTCTAAAACTGGATTCCAAATTGACTCCTGTTTCTCCTATCACATCGGACAAATCTTCTCCCTCTTAGAGGCCTTCAGTGTACTCTTTTCACCTATCCACTCTCCTCTAGGTAGGAATCCCGCAGTATCCCAGCAATGGGACAGAGACATACACAGGTAAAATATTGTGCACCTGAAAGCCAAGTGAAACATTTACAAATGTCAAGCAATGGTACAGATCCCTGAATCACATTTTGATGCAGTACTCTATAATCCACTAGCAGCCTTTACCATTCCCCACTGGAATTGGGAACCAAAACATCAGTGATGCATACGATGAGACCAATGGTCAACTTACACTGTAAGCCAAAAGCTGATTAAACAATTTTTCTTAATTGTTTCATCTTCTGTGGTGATAACCAGTAGAGTGACTGCCATACTGGCACCTGATTCAGATGTGCATAATTATAGACCTGTATCACTGATGCCAATCTGTTTTGGAATTATGAAACATGTTTCATGTTCAATAATTATTATGTTTTTTGGAGAACAAAAATCTCCTCTATAAAAATCAATATGGATTCTGCAAACAGAGATATTATGAAACTTGGCTTATTCTGTTTCCCCGTAAGATCCATAGCACTGTAGACAATGGCAGTCAGGTTGGTGCCATGTTCCTTGACTTCAGGAAGCCATCTGACATCATCCGGTGTTGCTGTTTAGTGAAAAAAAAGAGCTTATTAAATATTGGATCAGCTTTGCGACTGGATTCAAGACTTCCTTGGAGACAGAACTCAACATGTTGCTCTTAATAGGACAAAACTAGTCAATGTAAAGGTAATTTCCAGAGTATTAAAAGGAAGTGTGATAGGACCATTTTTGCTTACAACATATACAAATGATTAGTAGAAAGCATCAGAAGCTCATTAAAACTGTTCACATATGATACTGTTGTCTATAAGAGGTAGCAGTACCAGAAGATATTACTATTTTGCAGAACAACCTGCAGAGGGTTGATGAATGGTGCAGGCTTTGTCAGCTGACCCTGATAGTAAATAAATGCAACACATTATGCATACATAAGAAAAGAGGTCCACTACTGAACAACTACACTATTCAGGTGTTAAGTACTTCAGTAACAAATTCAAGAGGCCAAGAGAGCCCCTGAATTCCAAGATGCAGCCACACCTTCCCCAACACTGGTAATGGCCCCTCACACACACAGCAACACACCATATGTGATTCATATGTACCCACTAACTAAAAACATTGCCAGTTCACTAGTGACACATTATTATCGAATCTAACAGTGTGCAAACTGGTTCATGATTCACTGCAGTGCAATGGTTCCCTCAGCAGGCTCACTCACTTCCTCAAATGGTGCAGTAGCTGATAGTTAAATATCAACTGGCAGGATGGTGCCAATGACACTCCACAGGCCAGGCCACCACCTTCCAGTTGTGTTCAGCCTAACAGTCCACACTGCTGCCAGCAAGTCACCTGTCCCTTGTTTACCAACCCTTCACCTATATTGTCAGCTGTCACCACTCCCATGCCCTATAGCAAGGAGATACAATCAATTACTGAGCACCAGCGGCAGGCAGATCTTATCCCTTGCATTACAGCAGATAGGGAAGCACAACAATCCTTGTTAAGCAAATATCCTGGCACCTCTTCCCCTCCTTTCAGGTATTATTTTGTTTTCAATAATTGAGGATCAGCATCCTGTTTTTGGCTTACCCTCCAAACAGCCCCAGAATCTTCCCAAGGACTGTCCCCACACAAATCACTACTTCCACAGCAAGCAGGAGATCCATTGCCTCTGATTCATGTCGATACATTTAGCTGAGGGTGTCAGCCATGCATTTATCTGTACTCCTTATGTGATTAACGTAAAAACAGAAGGTGAATATCTACACAGCTCACCAGGCTATTCTCCTCATCTTCTGTGGCCTAGCTATCACCCATGTTAAGGCCTGGTTGTTGCTCTCTAGGTCTAATGGCTATTTCTGAGACAAAACTTGAACAGTTCCAATCCAAATAATACAGCTAGCACTTCTAATCCATGTACAGTGTTTTTGCTCTCTGCCACTGATAATGATCTGGAGGCACGAGTGATAGGCTTTCTTTCTCTCTCTCTCTCTCTCTCTCTCTCTCTCTCTCTCTCTTGAGCAAGAGGTGTCTGTCTGCAAGACAAACTATCTGTTGAAATCTGGTACAACAAGGGCAGGTACGCTCACCAATGCCACTTTCAATGCACTGAATGATGCCTGTCGAGTATCACCCCACCGAAAATGCTCACCATTCCTCTGCAGCAGGTTAAGATGGGCAGCCAAGTGTACAAAGTTGAGAATAAATATGCAGAAAAAGTTCACCATTCCTATAAATCTAGCTATACACTTTTTATCCTTATGCCTGGGGAACAGATGAATAGCCTTAGTTTGGTTGTGGTCCACACTTACGATGTCACTGCACACGAGATGACCATAGAACAAGATCTCTTCTCAGGTTAGGTTGACCTTAGCATTTCACAGTCAGCCCAGCTTCCTGGAGACAGTGAAGGGCTTGGCTATATGATCCAGGTGCTCACTGAAGGTTTTGCTGTAGATAACCACATTGTCCATATTGTTGCACACAGGTACTTAAATTTCAGGTCACCCAGCAAAGAATATAGTAAGTGTGATAATATGTGCTCCAGTAACAAATTTGAGCAAAACTTTGTTACATTTGAAGAGATTCCAATTTGTGCAAAAAGCAGTAAGAGGCTTGAACTCCTCTGTGAGAGGCACTTGGTGGTAGGTCTGATTCAGGCTGAGAATGGTAAAATATTTTGCACCTGACAGTGAAATAAAACAATAATGAGGGTCAGGCAGTGGTACAGATTCCTGATTCACCTTTTGATTCAGTGCAATATTATCCACAAATGTCTAGTAGCATTCACCATTAAGTTTGGGAACTGAAAAGACTGGTCAAACACAAGGCAAGGCTTACAGTTGAATTACACAATCAGCTAAAAGATGATCAACAACTTTTCCAAACTCTCTCATCTTCAGTAGTGATAAACAGTAGGGTGACTGCTGAATCAGCATGGGATCCATCAGTGAGAACTTGTATTGGATTTTGTAGGTGACCCCTATCCTATTGGTGCGTGTTCATACTTCTGCATACCATCCCAAGACCTCCAACAAGCCCCATCCCTGCCCTTTACTCAAATTGGACATATCAAATGGTGACCACTCTGCCTCTGCAAAACATGCTCCACTCTTGTGCCAATACCAGCACAAAAAACTTCTCCCCTGGCCTAAAATTTAAGATAATGATCTTTTCTATGCAATTTAATATACATCCAAGGCGGTTGATGGAAATCACACCCTAGTAGCATATTAGTAATCAGTACTTCAACAATGGTGAATTAACTAGGCCAAGAGTGTCCCTGAATTTCAAGATGCAATTGCACCTGGTCCACCACTGGTAACAGCCTCACATTCACAAAGTAACACACCATACTTGATCAATAATTTACAAATACAAGAAACTCTTGTATACCATTGCCAATTCGTATGAAGAATTGTACAGACTGGTTCATGATTCACTGTAGTGCACATGAATGGTAAGTTAGTCTTTGTGAGAGCCCTGACCTCGCTACAATGCTTTATTAACATGTGCAGACTTATGCAATGGCCTTCGTTCACATAGTGGCAACTCTACCCATCCTTTTCTTCCAGTACTAGGCAGTCCCACACCAAGTGTCTGTCTTAGTTGCACCAAAAACATTCCCTCTCATTACTAGGTTTGACATTAGGTTGATCATATTGGGTGGCTGATGTTTGCTCTCATGTTTTAGAAACAGATGGTGCTGGTGCACACTTCTCATCATTGAGGGAGACATTTTTGATGCTGGACACTAACCTATCTAACTCAGAGAGTGTTTGGGGCTTACTAAAAAATAAAACCAAGCTTAGTCCTCCAGATGCATCCTATCTAAAACGTTATTATCAGCAAGCCATTGTATACATCTGTGCATGTTAATAAAGTGTTGTAGTGCCGTCACATGATGCAGACTTCTTCAGGATACAACACCAAAATTTCATCATGTGTTTTGACCTGATAAGGAGAGTGACTCACTAAGTCATTGTGACACCATTTAGACACATTTCCCTCTAACAGCCTCTCTCAGAAGGCCCTTGTGAGACTGAAAAATTACCAAATGAGCAATGCACAATGTGGCCACTTGGTCTTGTGAGTGCAAAGTTAGCCACAAAATGTCTACCACTTGTTCATAAGGCATCAATAGATAACTTGGTGATCCCCTACATCTTAGATCAGAGGAAGACGGCTAATTTGTTAAATAATTTCCACCCATCTATCTTGCCCCACCAAGTGAACTCAAAACATTTGTAGCTGATTGGCTTAACCAGGAACAGAATTTTCACCCCAGAGCACATTCTCCTGGAAAATGAACAAGCTGCTCTCAAGTTCCAAATTGATAACACTATCAAGCAATTCTTCAGTTGCAACCTTCTGCTTATGGTCTGTACTAATTAAGGTGAGATCTTGCACTCAATTGTCTAAATGACTGAGTTGAATTTGATTCTGAATAGTTGAGTATGGGTAAGGACAGTAGCCTGCAACATCTCAATGATGGCTTATAGATCAGCAAGACGGCTGCTATGAACTGAACAATGTCACTTACCTTTCCCATGGTGTTAGGTATAATACAAGACAGAGGCTCAGTACACACCGCAAGCATTGTCCCAGCTCCGTAACACTGCCCTCCAATTCCTCACCCCACACAGTCAGCTCAAACTGTAGTTGTACTTCCTAGGGCTCCATTCCAATCCATGACCCTTCACCTCTTAATCAAATACTGAAACACCAAAATCAAAACACACAGTAAAGAGCAAAATTATTCCATATTTCCACTCATAATGAATCTGTACCATAAGGACCACTGTTCAACAGTAACTTTGATAGATATTCTGATTAATGGAATCTATGATTCTGTCCACTTTTCAGCTATGTTTTTTCAAAAATTGCAAATCTAATGTTCAAGGAGGGAGTCTCTGGGATCAATATATTGATTGGGAGTATTTATTTGAAATTTAATTCTTTTTCATACTTTCCATGCAGTATTGTGGAAATCCATTTTTGTCTTTGACTATTAAGAAAGTTAATTATCCTTTAAAATTCCAGTTGTTTCTTTATTCAGTAAGTGGCAGATATTTCAGCGTTTGAATTATCTGGTCATGAAAATTCCATTCTAAAACTACTTTTAAAAATACATAATCATTTTATTTCTATAAACTTTGTTCATATCATGAAAATTGTTTCTGTGGTAAATGATAACTCAGCCTTGCAATGAAAACACTTTGCTGGTGATCAGCATCAAAGAGTTGTAATGCTTTTGTTGAGTAATTGGAGAAAAATACTTTGTTCAGTTATGGAGAGAGAACAGTAGTGTCAAGTTGTGTCTTGACAAGGTTATGGAGTGGAGCTCCATAGTCTGGACTGGTTACTGTGAACACTGTATGTAACATGAATGTCAATAATTTTTTTTATAATTCTACAACTACAAAAACAATGCAATGTCAACAGTTATGAAACCAGTATCTATTGAACTATGAATTTCTTTCCAAAAATTTAAAATATGAAGTTAATTATTGGATAAGTTGAACTTGACAATAAACTATGACTTTTTTCATCTGAAACTGTACAAACCTGCATCTCCTAAAGAATCACTCCACAAAATATATTCTGATGGTGAGCTAAGCGAAAGATTCTTCAGATAATCAAGATGAGTATTAAAATTTATATGACTAAATCAACAATCATTATTGGAATTGCTAATCCAAAGCGCTGTACCCCATCACGTACTGTTATACATTTAGACATCAGATAGTTATGAAAAAGAAACGTGAAAACTCATATTACATCATTTTAATAGTTTCTTGTTGGTTGGAATGTGGGAATGAGGCTGTTAGACACTACACAGGTTCACAACCCTGCCACTCAAGCATTAACCATGCTCTGCTACCACTGAAGAGGTACAGAGCTGGTTGGGGAGTGTTAAGGCACTGGGACCACAAAATAAAGTTTACTTGAACAGCAATTTTCTGTTAAAAATAAATATAATCCTTACCATGAGGAAATACACAATTTAATTGGGAGCGCTGATGACTAGGTGTAAGGTAGTTCAAGCCAAGACTCCCACATCAATAAATTCAATCCCTGAAATGCATGGGTGGATGATGATAGTTTGAAAAGATAACAAAGATCATCCCACATTGGTGGGCCAAAATAAAATTATCAAAATAGTTCAAAGTACTAAGTAGTTGCAGTAAAATTATTAATCTACATATGCCATTACTCATTAAGAGACAATTGCAGGTCAAAAACATCAGCTGATCAAGCAAAAAATTACACTTATAAACTGAACAAAGGGCATAAGGCCCATTAGATAAAATGCCTACCACAGTGAAGCCAAAATAATTTAAAGACCAGTTTATGGCAACACTGACCAGTCTGAGGTGAACAGAATAGTCTTTAAAGGATATTTGGGATAACTGAATTAATGGCTGGCAACCAGGCAAACAAGCTTTACAGCTGGTGAAGGCGCTTTATGATTTACTGAAATTTTGTTAAAATATAAGAACTCCATTTGTATACATTTTAAGGGATCTTAAGCTTATGTCTAAACATGTCTCCACAGGCAGACAGGTTATCAGGCTCATAAATACAGTGATCTTTATGGCACAATGTCCAACCAAACACCAGGTTGAACTTACACAAAAAGCTGCCCCTAGATGGTATTCCTTGGATTTACTTAAACAGGTTTTAGAATAAATCAACGGCATCAGACCATTATTAAATTAGTTATAAATATAGAGGTTGCCTTGTTGGTATCACGCACACTTGGAATATGTAACATCAAAGCAAGGCATAGACCTAATCTCAGAGATTACAAGTAAGCAAACAGTGGTATTATCCAACCAAATATACGGAAGGAATCAACTAAGCCCAGGCAGAAACTGCAAATAAACTAATCACAGGATAATTATTATACATGCAATTAGTTTGGAGAAGAGCTAATAACAAGTAACATGGATTTACTTGAACTAGCTGGCCACATGTCTAACAAACTGCCAGCAAGTCACTTGCCCCTTGTTCGCTGAGTACGCCCCTGTATCACCGGCTTCTGCTGCTCATGCACCCTCTTGTGGGCAGGCACCCTGTGCTATCCCATCTGATAACTGAACACCAATGTTTTCATGCTCAGATGGTGCACATTACATTACAAAATGATTTGTGGAATGCTGCAAGGCCAATGAAACCACATAATGAGACCCTTTTCCAAGTTTGAGCCTGAATTCCATAAACAAGGCATTAAAGAATGGCTAGCCTGTCCTGTAACACAAACACAAAAGCAGAATTAAAAACAGTTCTAACAAAATACAAAATACCAATGAATAAAATAAATTTGGCAAGTGCTGAATACCATAAACACTGCTTTTGTAAAACACAAGACACCAATGAACTAAATAAGGCTTGCAAGTACTAAATAGGCGTTGCAATGAACAAGTGGTTTAAAGTTAACTTGATAGAATTATTTTACAGGAAGTGCAGATTTGCATACACAAATAACCAAGCCACACTACCCAGGAACGTGAAGAGTAGGCACAGAAATCAAATTATAATCCAAGTTCCCCACAAATCACAAATGTGTGTCCAGAAAATTGCTTAAACACAGCCTGGTAGAAAAGTAGAAAAGAGCAGCTTCACTCACAACAGAAAACTGGAGGAACATGCACAAATACCAGCTAGACTGAACAGGAACAAGGGCACAGTGGGTTACACATCAGTTAAGAACAACATTATTCCTATTACAAAAGAACTTATAATACAGCCCACAATATGAGCATACAACACTTCCCTGAGCAGGCTCACTTCCTTCATTGGTAGAGTAGCCGACAAACTCCAACCAGCATGGTGCAGTCAGTGACACTCCACACAAACAACTGTTACACTCCAGCTTTGTTCAGCCCAACAGAGTACTCACACATCCTAGGTAAATGTAGACCTCCAACTCTCCACACTACTGCCAGCCTGTCACTTGCCCCTTGCTTGCTGCCCCTATATCACTGGCTTCTGCTGCTCTTGCACCCTCTTGTGGGCAGGCAACCTGTGGTATCACAGCAATGGGGCAGGGGCATAAATAAGGCAGATACAATTGATAACTAAACACCAATGTTGTCATGCTCAGATGGCACAGATGTATACAAATTAACATAGAGTGATGAGGCAAACAGAGTGTTCTTACAGGAATCTGAGCAAAGGGCACTCAAGGCATTGGCAATGGGAATGTCTACGAGGTTGTGAAGGATCTTCTTACAGCTGTGAGGCTGGCAATAGAATTTGAAGATATTGATGTTGCAATCACAGTGAGAGATAGATAACATGTTGCAGCTAATGTAAAATGTTTTAACTGTGTGCATATGGGGCATGTGCAGAGGCAGTTCCTTCAACTGTGAAGGAATATGGGGATGGTAAGAACCATCAACAGCATCATGGGAGTAGCAATAGGGGTGGTCAGTATGGTAATAAGCTCCCATTGAACTCAAAAGGGAACCCTAGAAGCGCCAAAACGTGTTTCCAATACAAAAGAATGTAGGAAATATAAATGCAGAGGAGGTATTTGCCAAATTGGGTAAAGTAGGTGAAAGAAGGTATACATTTCTGTTGGACATGGGGGCATGTATCTCAGTGACCTTGAGAGATGCAATAGGTAGGAGACCCATCATGTCATAGAGTCCATGCAGGATAAAGTGGGTGATATGCAGTGACCAATTTTCATCCAAAGCACTGGGCAAGTTCATTCATTTGTTCGGAATGGGAGGCCGTCAGTGTTTGCCACTTTTCAACTGGTCGGCGATGAGAGAATCAAGACGCATGCCTTGCAATCTTTCTCAAACAATATTACAGAAACTATTCAGAAAAAAAAAATCATTTTTGCATTACTTACAGCTTTATATGTTAGATCGATGATGATGTGCCCATCATTTCATTAATGGTCATAGTTACTGTGATATTTGCATGGAAGTAAGAGACTGCACAAAATTTGAAAAAGTCTGCAATGAAAACTAGGTTCACTATGATTTAGCATTTTGTGTTGGTGCATATTACATAATATGCATAATCTTTGTCTAACATATTGATTTTTTCTTTAGACTTGGGTGGAGGTCTCTACCTGTCACCAGACTTCAGAAAATTGATATGATGTAGCGCACTCTGTACTCACACTGCACCAGCAATAAAGCTAGGGTGAAATATTTACAACATTCCTAATAGTTCATAAACGGTTTGAGATATCGAAATGAGGTTTTAGCAAATGATAGCAAGCAAAGAGGAGACTATTTTGCCATATGGTTATTACACAAAACTTAATTATCTACCATGTTACTCCACCAACTAATGACTTTTCCAATGAAAGAATGTGATTTTTAAGGGCCATTGACATCTAGTGAAAGGAGAAATGCTGTCAGTTTTGGAATAACATAAGTGAAGACTTACAAATTTAATTTGTATTGAAGATGTGCTTTTTCATAAGCCGCTGAAGCAACTTTACTCAGTACCTCACTTAATAAATCACTGTTTCTCAATACTCATGCAAATTGGGTCTGTACAATGTGTTAGTAAGGTGATGCTGTTTAAACTCTGCTATGTTTTGGCAAAAGAAACAAATTTTAACAAGGCAACCAGAGAAATCTGTAGGTTTTACTCAGAATTTGCGACTCATGATGCTTCTCTGAAAGTTACAAATGGTTAACAAGCCAGGTGAAAATAACTGCTACATTTTAAGTTGAATTATTTTTACATACTTACCAAAGCAGAGGTGGCAGATCTTTTTGAATGGTCACCATGCAAGTATGCATGTAGAGGGTGTTCATGTAACATTCAGGAAAAATGTGAGCTCAGGTTTCAGTTTAAAACAACATTTCCCATTCAGTGGTTGGCATTTCCCGTACAATGCCTGCTTGTAGCCCCCACCACTACCTCTCTCCCCATGTGTGTCCACTGCACATCTACCAGGCATGATATTCTGGGCAGACTCTGCCTGTAATTCGTGAGGGGTGGGGAAACAATATATGGCCAGTGAAGTTGATAACAGTGAATTTTCAATTTGGGAGCGACCAACTTAAGGTAGTTTGTAGAAGTGGTGTCTCATGAAAATAAGGTTTACAGGATCATACCATATTTGGCTTTTGACAATGTGTGATGGAATTTAATGGGAATACTTCCAAGTAGGGAAAGCTGCCATCAATGTTTATCTGTCATGAGGAGCATCTGTCATGGTAAGCAATCCAATCAAATTAAACTGCAAGCAATGACAATAAGGCATAATTCACATGACTGTGTCAAGTGTCACCAGGAAGTCATTGTGGGTGAGTGTGGAGCCTGGCTTATCAGTTGGTACGTTGTGTATAGTTTAACAGCTAGAGAGTAGTGATTTAAGAGATGCAGGTTGTTGTTTAATGAGATGAAGTATTGTGCACGCACAGGAAAAGGATGGAGGCAAGGTAATAACTGCCAGTGTGCATAATTTTTGTGTCACATAGGTCAGGTTGTTAAAGAAAATGTTTGTGACCACATCAAAGATTCCACAAGAGGAAGACTGCTGCACAGAAGGTGTGAGCTATGAATTGGCAGAGAAAACCACTAAGCCTGCATTGCATGAGAAGGTTAAGCATTTGAAAGGAACAGAGAGAGTACATATAGAAAAACGGTTGTTGAAAATTTAGGATTTGTTTTTTTTCCTGGGGGGCTGTCATCTGCAACACATGTGATGCAGCACAATATTCATATGGGGGAATGAAGTGCTGTTATACCAGAAGCTGTACAGAATACCACACTACCTGCAGCAGATTTTAGAAGAATTTATCAATTAGCAGTTAGTAGACAGGATAATAGAAGCAAGTAGTAGCCCATGGGGGCATGAATTGAAATTGTACCCGAAAAGTCTATTTATTGTTCAAGGAAGTATCAATTTTGCTGCAACTATCACCATTTGAGCAGTAAGACAATCACTGATGCTTACACCATTCCAAACATCATGGAAACAGTTGATAATCTTGGGCATTGCCTGTATTTCTTGATCATGGATTTGAGGACTGGGTACCATCAATTGGAAGTGATTCCAGAAGACATACAAAGGACAACATCCCAAAGACTACATTTTCATTGCCTTGGTGATAAATCAGTATAGAACAATGCTGTTTGGTTTGAAGAAAGCTACAGCAACATTTCAGCATTTGTTAGACATAGTGTTGAAGAGATTAGTGCCTTGTCAATGTTTAGTGTGTTTGGACAATATAAATTTATTTCCAGAGATATGCAAGAGCATAGGCAATGACTGACACAAGTATTCAAGAGATTACAGGCTGCACTTTTAACAGTGAATACTGAGAACTGTCATTTTGCACTGAAAGAAATGAATTACTTAGGAAATGTAATTAGCAAGGATGGTGTGAGGACCAATGTGAGACTGATACAGGCTGCAGGAGACTCCATCCCCAGGGATGAGCAAAATATTACAGTCTTTCTTAGGCCTTGTAAATTGTTACAGGAAATTTGTGAGAGGGTTTACAGATAGATCACCACTGCTTATGCAACTGCTGAGATCAGGTATCAAATTTATTATGTATGAGGAGTGTCAGAAAGCATCTGACAAGCTAATGGAAGTTTTGACATCAAGTCCAGTGTTGTATTTGCAAATTTTCATAAAGAATTTGTAATATCATTTGATACCTTGAACCATGCTGTAGAAAGTTTTGAGCCAGGAGATCAATGAAGATGAACACCCTATTGCTGAATGGAGCTGAAAGAAATTATTTTACTACAGAGATGGAGATGTTAAGCCTGGCATGCATAGCAACATGGTTCCAGTTTTACCTTTACAGGAGAAAGTTTAAAGTAGTGACTGATCATGCTGATTTGAAGTGGTTACTAGGTCTGAAGGACCCATCTAGAAGACTGATGAGATGGTCATTAATACTAAGCAAATTTGAATGTGAAGTAATCCACAAAGTGGAAATAAACATGCATGTATTAAGCAAGAAGATAACAATATACAAGTGCTAAGTCAAGACCTTGCTGGTAGCAAGCAGTGCAGAGTGCTAATGGATAATGTTAGCAATACAGTATGCAGCAGCAATTCAGCATGTGTAATGAGTTTTTATACAAGGAGACAAGGTTGGGGCCATGAGTGGTATTATAGTACCAGTGAAGCTAAAGGGAAGAGGTTGTTAAAGAGATGCATAACCATGTTTTGTCTGGCCATGGAGCGTGCAGAGAAACAAATTGGAGAGTGGCAGAGAAGCATTGATGGAGGGGAAGAAAAAGTGATGTCAATCAGTATATCAATAACTGTATGCAGTGCACACAATGTGCAGACTTGAGTCAAAAACATGTATTGTTGCAGAGATTGCTAGAAGTTATGTGCAGTATAGGCTGCCATCCAGTCAGCCACACTTTAAAATATGTGCACTAGTGGCATGCCACCATGTTTCATACAGCCGTCACTTTGATATGATGGTGTTGCCACAAATGCTTATGCTGCTGCCAATGAGAGGCAACCATCCCCTCTGCTGAACTCCAGTGGTGGATCTACTTAAGTTCAAAAATGGAAGCACAGAGCCCATTTTGTGTTTTTGCCATTTCACAACATGTACAGGTGTTCATAGCATTTAGGGCTCATCATCTATGGAACAGTCATTGCATTGAACACTAACTGGATTTTAAACCTTTGTATCAGTATATATATTAACATGCAAATCTACTGTTAGCAACTGACACTGTGTCTACAGCAAAGAAGGTTACATATTACTTTTACTATTTGATATTTGGTATAGAATAAATTAAGAGCTGAAATTCTGTGTCTATTAACTACATCTGTTCCTTGCTCCTGCATCCACTAAAGAACCACAAAGTATGCAAAGGAAGTTTTAACATTATGGAACCAATTTTGATGATTGGGGTGTATGTGTTGAGACTATTTAAACAAAATGAAGCAAGGAATCATTTTTTCTGACTATAATAGACCATTTCTTATATTATGTCAAGGCAGTGTTGATGCCAAACCTGTAGGCAGTCACAATCATGCAAGTGTTGGTGAATAGATGGTATTGAAGTTTGGGGTGCCAGAAACAATAATAGCAGATCAGGGTACAAACTTCATGTCAGACCTGAAGAAATAGTCATTTCAGTTGCTGAAAGTTAAGAAATTAAGGAATAGCCCACTTCATCCTCAGACAATTGGAAGGATGGGGTGGTTTCATCAAATGATTGGAAGGAAGCTCATTTTATTACATCAGCTCCAACCATAAGGACAGGTAATTGTATTTATCTTTTGTGATGAATATGTATAAGTTGAAAGTGCACAACAGCATGGGGTTGTCACTATTTGAGGTGGTCTGTGGCAAAAAAATGCCATTACCATTCAATATGATTAAGCAGGAAAGGAGTAGGAATGCAGAGTTTGCAAGAACTGTGAGAGAAGTTTGGAGGAGGGCAAATACCAGTATGTTGGAGAGGCAACAGGAGGTAATTAATGCATGGGAAACTTACCTCAGTGCAACATGGAGCAATGGGTGATGTTGTTAACTCCCCCATACTCAAAAAGGAAAAACAGAGAAGTTTGTGACATGATACCAGGACCTGCACCAAGTAATTGAAGCCACATCACTTATGAATACGAAACTACAATTACCATTGAGGTCAATGATCGTACCTGTCAGACACATAACGATTTAATGGTGCACCAGAATCTATTAGTATCACTAGAACCAAAGAAGAGAGTAAATAAGATGAAGCAAAAGAGTGTGCAATGCGAGAAGGAGGGCCATGTAACTAATACAACATATTCATTAAGTGAAAGAAGGTAGTTGGTGTGTTTTGTTATGTTTTATTGTGTTTCTTTGGGTAGGATCATACGTATATGTTAGGGTAAGAATTATCTTTAGTTGTTGTGTGAGAGATGCTGACCAGCAGCAGCAGGCTTTTGGGGGGAAGGGATATAATGATGGTCCCTGTCCTTAGATTGCCTGCCGCTCAGCGCGAGTGAGGAAGGAAGGATGGTAATCATGGTGACGCTGTACGTCTTCACCTGAGATGGAGATGAACACTGTGAGATCGTCACCTGCAAGGAGGAGTTTTGTTTTCCAGGCAGCAGGATGTGGTATTGTCTGGACATTAAATCTGATATTTAATTTATGGGAACTACAAAACGAAATAAAGCGAGTAGAAGAGGTATTCTTCTTGGTTTAATGGCAGTTAGCAAGCAATAATGGGTTATTTAGGGAGGTGCTGCAGAAACACAAGAAGTTACACATAGTGCATGAGCAACTGAAGGAACAAATTCAAGAAGTAGTGATGATGGTGCCAGGAGAATTGTGAGGAGGGAGAGAGGTGGATAGGAGCTGGAGGAAGTATATTCAAGACGATATTATTGGTGGTGGATACAAGTGATATGAGTGAATTGTATAGGACAGAAGAGACAGAGACAGTTGGATGAGAGGAACAGAGTAGTTGTAGAGTTACATTATATGTGGATTGTGAGTTTGGTGAGTGGTGTGCTGAGTAATACGTGCGTAGTTTAACATCTCACTCGGGAAGTAATGAATTATGTTAGAGCATTGGCTAGCACTCTAAACCACAATTTAGAGGCAGTTCATGCGTGAATGAAAGTATTAGATGCAGGAGTATTGCAGGAGTATTACTAGCGGATAGAGTTCGGTATGGAAGAGTGAAGCTAACAAGTTTGCAGGAAGCCATTCATCAGGCACAGCATGAACAATAGAGTCCTGTCCTATTGTCACCTACAAAATATCTGAAGTGACTGAGAAAGGTGCAGACAGAGCTACTACCAGAACTACAGTTAGAAACAGGGCCTAATGGGCAAAACTTGCATTGCTGGTATTATGAAACAACTGTGCAGGTGAGAACAGATAGTGAACAGCTTGTAAGCATATTATAGTATCACTGTCTATCCCACACATGGATATCAATAGTAACCTCTGTGACAAGCAAAGAGTGAGATTGTAGGGAGTGGTGTGTGTGTGTCAGTGCCATGGCAGTAGAACACAGTTCACAGTATGTTGTCTTGGAACATGTGCGTTTCAAATCAGTGTTGATGGTCCAGTATTGGTGATTTATTTGAAAACAATAATTCCAAAATCATGTGTTGTGATCAGAGAACAACAATCACCTGCATTGAGTTGGTTGTGGAACAAGTAACATGTACTGAATAATTATCTGTGTGAACATTAAATGTGAGAGAGATACATAAAATTGGTTTGACCAAATACTTTTCATCGTGATATTGTACCACTAAATCATCAAACAGTTGTGTTGCAATCAGTCATGTGTATGCCTGTAAGAATAGATAATAATGCCACTAGAACTGATTAATGCCATTTGCAAGAATTGTGTCACTAATCAAAATTTATAACAGCTTCTCTGAACGATGGATTTCATGTGTTTGTGCTCCAGGCATTTGTGCTGTTTGGTTAACTTTCTGACCATAGACATTCCAATGGATTATGTGGCAGAAGCACCAATATTGCACTGCTTATTTGATATATTAGTTGTTAACAGTGCAGCCCTGCTTTTGAAGTGTTTGATTATCAGAATATTTTTAAATCTCGTCAGATAAACTTGGATCTCATTGTGTGAGTGTCTCACCAACCTGTTAAATAATAAGCATTACAAGAGCCCACTTCTAGCTGGTAGTGGGAGTAGCAAGAAGACAGCTATGGGGAAACCAGGTATGTGGGTTTAGGCATGCAGCTGTAAAATATTTACACTTCACCCCTGTGTTTTGTAACTTGTGCAGTACTGAAAAGGACCAGTTGTAGTACAATGTATTATCCCTGGGCATCTTATGTAGCAATAACTACAGGACCCATAATCTTAAGCAAAGAAGTGTGGATTTTATAATTTAGTGACTGGTCATAAATAGTGAACAGAATTTTTAGTGTTGTGTAATGCCAGATTGACTGCACACCATGGAGCACAGAGCTTAGAGTACAATGATAACACTCACCCATGTGCAGTACAAAAACCCTATGTTGAAAAGTGATTCTATTATTCATGCAGTGTTACTTGCGACATAAGTGATGCATAGGAGCAATGCAAGGAACTGCAGGGCAACTGTTGCAGTGATTCATGGTATGGCCAGCAGACAGCAGTGTTGCATGTCACCATGGTGACTTCTGGAGGAGTGTAACTTCATGGACATGCTTGTGCTACTGTGCAGATAGCTGTCTAACGTAAGTGCTGATTGCAGTGCAGTGATCACACATGCAAGTAACATACCGGCATGTAACTGACTGGCAATGCAGACTTTGATCAGATAATTTCAATAGACTCAAACAGTTATCTACATCTATGTTTACATCCATACTCTGCAAACCTCTTCAAAGTGCATGGCAGAAGGTATGTTCCATCGTACCAGTTGCTGTGGTTTCTTCCTGTTCCATTTATATATGGAGTGCAGGAAGAATGATTGTCTGAATGGCTCTGTGTGGGCTGTAATAATTCTAATCTTGTCCTCATGAGCCCTTCATGAGTAATACATTGGAGATTGTAGTGTATTCCTAGAGTCATCATTTAAAATTAGTTCTTGAAACTTTATTAGTAGACTGCCTCAGTATAGTTTATGTCTATGTATAAGAGACTGCCAGTTCAGTTTCTTCAGCATAACTGTAACACTCTCATGGGTCAACAAAACTTGTGACCATTCATGCTGCCCTTCTCTGTACACATTCAATGTTCCCTGTTAGTCCAATCTGGTATGGTTTCTGCACACTTGAGCCATTTAGCCAACTCAGCATTGTTGTGCTGGTACTGTGGACAGCTGAAAGTAAAGGGAAATTACACCTCTTACGTTTTTTCCCCCAAGGGCATGCAGGGCTACTGTGTGGTTAATGATTAAGATGTCTGCTTGGGTTAAATATTCTGGAAATAAAATTGTCCCCAGTTAAGATCACTAGGTGTGGATTATTCAGGAGCGTGTCACCATCAAGAGAAAAAAGGTTGGAGTGTGGAATTTTAGATCCCTTAATTGGGTACATATGGTGGAGTATTTTAGAAAGGGAAATGAATAAGTTTCTACATCTATGTCTACATCTACACTCTGCAAACCAACATGAGGCACATGGCAGAGGATATGTCCCACTGCATCAGTTATTAGGGTCTCTTCTTGTTCCAGTCACATATGGAGCATGGGAAAAATGAATGATTGAATGCCTCTGTGCATGCAGTAATTATTCTAATCTTATTCTCATAATCTGGACCAGGTCAGCTTGAGGAGTAGTCTCAGGTTGCACATGATGAAGGTAATGAGTTACACTACCGAAATATTGTGCAAGTATGACGCTGATATCTGGCAGAAAACCCGACAACCCAAGATGTCACTAGATCACCAGGAAAGCCTGAAGAATTAAATCAAGAGACTCTATGGGGAGGAGATGTACCAGAATATAAAGACGCTGGACAAGCTTCAACAGAGGAAAGGCAGGATGCTGAGTTCTCTCAGTTTTTTGCTGAGACGTTAAGATGAAGAAGTGGTACCAGTATTTGCCAGAATATGGAACACCCAGGGTCAGGACTGACAGGTGCAGACCGCAGAGGGAACATCTAGAACCGCAGCGGACCGAAAATGGAATGGCAACGCTCTGCAGATCACAGCGAGTGGGAGAGGACCACAGGGGGAATGCCTGGTACCACAGACAGGATTCCAAGTGCACCAGACCGAAGATGGAGATGGAACACCCAGGAGCATGTCTGGTGGGCGCGGACCACAAAGAGAACACCCAGGACTGCAGCAGATGGAAAAGGGAATGGCAATGCTCCAGAAGATCACAGTGAGCAGGCACGGACTGCAGAGGGAGCGCCTGGTGAAGGAGGAAGGCCACAGGCATAAATACTGGACCAGGTCCACTCGAGGAGTAGTCTCAGGTCGCACCTGATGAAGGTAACGAGTTACGCTACCGAAATATCATGCAAGTACGACACTGATATCAGGCAGAACACCTGACAACCCAAGATGTCAATTTGAACCACTGCTGTCAAAAAATGGTTGTTGAAGATATTGACAACTATATCACCTTTATTTTCTGATTGAAATTTTATGAGAATGCCCTGCCACAGTGAAAAACACATTTGTTTTAATGATTGCCACCCCAATTTGTGTGTCATATACATGGCACTCTCTCTCTCTTGTGTTGCAATAATACAAAAAGAGTTGTCCTTCTTGGAACTTTTCAATGTCTTCCATCCCATCAATCCTATCTGATGCAGCTGCTACACTGCACAGCAGTACTCTAAAAGAGGGTTGACAAGCATTGTGTAAGCAGTCTATTTAGTAGATCTGTTACATTTTCTAGATCTTCTGCCAATAAATCAGAGTCTTTGGTTTGCTTTCCCCACAACATTGCACATGTGGTCCTTCCAGTCTGGACAATTGCCAGCCAAAATATCATGGCTAGAAGTCTACACGATCCGGCTGCAATCCCGAAATCTCACCGATTTGCCTACTTCTGTTTTATTTGATGACTTTTCTCCAGCTATGACTAAGTGTGACCTTTCTGACAGGAATTCATGAATCCAGTCACACAATTGAGACAATACTCCATAGGCACGCAATTTGATTAGAGGTCACTTATGGGGAATGGTGTCAAAAGACTTCTGGAAATCTAAAAGCATGGTATCATATTGATGTCTCCTGTTGATAACAGTCATTATTTCATGACCATATAGAGCTTAATCCATGTTGGCTATTTGTCAACAAATCATTTTCTTTGAGGTAATTCATAATGTTCAAGCACAGTTTATGTTCCAGAAACCTACTGAAAATAGACGTTAGTGGTGTAGGTCCATAATTCAGTGGATTACTCCAATTTCCCTTCTTGGGTATTGGTGTGAGTTATGCTACTTTCCAGTCTTTGGGTACAGATCCTTCTATGATTGAGTAGTTGTATATGATTGCTAAGTATGGAGCTACTGTATCAGAATACTCTGAAAGAAACACGGCCAGTATACAATATGGACCTGAGAGCTTAAAGGTAAATATGCAATCAGCATGACATCCACAAAATTATCAATTAGGATGAATGGGCATAGGCAGAGGGTGTATACTGGCAACTTGTAATATCCTGTTGCAGAGTATGCTCTACAACATGACCTCAGCACCTGTTTCATCACATGCGTGATCTGGATTCTTACCCCAGACACCAGTTTTTTAGAACTCCACAGATGGGAATGAGGCCTACAACATGTCATTGGTTCTTGCCACCCACCTGGACTTAATTTACATCAATTTCTTCCATCTCAGCATTTCTATACTCTTTGCTTCACTCTGTTTTAGTTTTCTATATATTTCATTGTCTTACCTATCTATTTTTTCCCCCCAGGGGGAAGGCCACAGGCATAAATACTGGACCAGGTCAGCTTGAGGAGTAGTCTCAGGTTGCACATGATGAAGGTAATGAGTTACACTACCGAAATATTGTGCAAGTATGACGCTGATATCTGGCAGAAAACCCGACAACCCAAGATGTCACTAGATCACCAGGAAAGCCTGAAGAATTAAATCAAGAGACTCTATGGGGAGGAGATGTACCAGAATATAAAGACGCTGGACAAGCTTCAACAGAGGAAAGGCAGGATGCTGAGTTCTCTCAGTTTTTTGCTGAGACGTTAAGATGAAGAAGTGGTACCAGTATTTGCCAGAATATGGAACACCCAGGGTCAGGACTGACAGGTGCAGACCGCAGAGGGAACATCTAGAACCGCAGCGGACCGAAAATGGAATGGCAACGCTCTGCAGATCACAGCGAGTGGGAGAGGACCACAGGGGGAATGCCTGGTACCACAGACAGGATTCCAAGTGCACCAGACCGAAGATGGAGATGGAACACCCAGGAGCATGTCTGGTGGGCGCGGACCACAAAGAGAACACCCAGGACTGCAGCAGATGGAAAAGGGAATGGCAATGCTCCAGAAGATCACAGTGAGCAGGCACGGACTGCAGAGGGAGCGCCTGGTGAAGGAGGAAGGCCACAGGCATAAATACTGGACCAGGTCCACTCGAGGAGTAGTCTCAGGTCGCACCTGATGAAGGTAACGAGTTACGCTACCGAAATATCATGCAAGTACGACACTGATATCAGGCAGAACACCTGACAACCCAAGATGTCAATTTGAACCACTGCTGTCAAAAAATGGTTGTTGAAGATATTGACAACTATATCACCTTTATTTTCTGATTGAAATTTTATGAGAATGCCCTGCCACAGTGAAAAACACATTTGTTTTAATGATTGCCACCCCAATTTGTGTGTCATATACATGGCACTCTCTCTCTCTTGTGTTGCAATAATACAAAAAGAGTTGTCCTTCTTGGAACTTTTCAATGTCTTCCATCCCATCAATCCTATCTGATGCAGCTGCTACACTGCACAGCAGTACTCTAAAAGAGGGTTGACAAGCATTGTGTAAGCAGTCTATTTAGTAGATCTGTTACATTTTCTAGATCTTCTGCCAATAAATCAGAGTCTTTGGTTTGCTTTCCCCACAACATTGCACATGTGGTCCTTCCAGTCTGGACAATTGCCAGCCAAAATATCATGGCTAGAAGTCTACACGATCCGGCTGCAATCCCGAAATCTCACCGATTTGCCTACTTCTGTTTTATTTGATGACTTTTCTCCAGCTATGACTAAGTGTGACCTTTCTGACAGGAATTCATGAATCCAGTCACACAATTGAGACAATACTCCATAGGCACGCAATTTGATTAGAGGTCACTTATGGGGAATGGTGTCAAAAGACTTCTGGAAATCTAAAAGCATGGTATCATATTGATGTCTCCTGTTGATAACAGTCATTATTTCATGACCATATAGAGCTTAATCCATGTTGGCTATTTGTCAACAAATCATTTTCTTTGAGGTAATTCATAATGTTCAAGCACAGTTTATGTTCCAGAAACCTACTGAAAATAGACGTTAGTGGTGTAGGTCCATAATTCAGTGGATTACTCCAATTTCCCTTCTTGGGTATTGGTGTGAGTTATGCTACTTTCCAGTCTTTGGGTACAGATCCTTCTATGATTGAGTAGTTGTATATGATTGCTAAGTATGGAGCTACTGTATCAGAATACTCTGAAAGAAACACGGCCAGTATACAATATGGACCAGAGGCTTTGCTTTCTTAAATGTTTTAAGCTGCTTCACTGCACGGAGGATATCTACTCCTAAGTTACTCATGTGGGCAGTGTGGGCAGTCATTCTTGTTTTTAAGTCTGGGATATTTACTTCATCTTCTTTTGTGAAGGAATTTCAGAAAATCATGTTTAGTAACTCTGCTTTTGTGGCTCTTGGAGTCATGGCTCCTTCTCCAGGCAGAAGGGTTGAAGGGGAAGGAAGAGGGATGAAGGAAAAAGACCAGAGAGATCTAGGAAAAGGGACAGATTTTGGGAAAGTCACACAGAAATGCAGGTCAGAGGAGACTTACCGTATGGGATGAGAAGGAAAGACTGATTGTCTGGGGCTGCATCAGATGAGATTTGGAAAACTGAGAGTTTAAAGGTGGAAGACAGGTTAATATGCAGACAGAGATTACTGCTTAAACATCATTAATGAGTTAATAAGAGTGAAAAGCTAAGTGCATTGTACATAACAGAGGTGGGATCTTCTGGATCAAGGTTGGGACTGATGGGTGCAGACCGCAGAGGGAACATCTAGAACCGCAGTGGACCAAAAATGGAACGGCAACGCTCCAGTAGATCACAGTGAGTGGGAGAGGACCACAGGGGGAATGCCTGGCACCACAGACAGGATTCCAAACGCACCAGACTGAGGATGGAACACCCAGGAGAGTGTCTGGTGGGCGTGGACCACTAAGAGAACACCCAGGACTGCAGTGGATGGAAAAGGGAATGGCAATGCTCCAGAAGATCGCAGCGAGAGGGCGCGTACCGCAGAAGGAGCACCTGGTGAAGGGGGAAGGCCACAGGAATAAATACTGGACCAGGTCCACTCGAGGAGTACCATACAGAAACAAACCATCTGAAGCAGGAACTAGAGAAGTGCTTAATAGAATGATGTGCCGAGGTGTGGGAGGACAAAATGGAGCTCTTCAAACTCCAAGAGCGAGACGAGTGGCAGATAGTTAAACGTCTCAAGGGCTCCCAAACAGCAAACAGGGCTTTAGCAGGCAACCAACAACCAGTATACAATGCCTTGTCAAGGGCCGAACATCTAGCTGACACATTCGAAGCTCAGAACACCCTTCCTTAGTTTGATGTAAGATCCAGGAAAGACCATCAGTATGACATGGCAGTAGATCAGTCTCAGCACTCCATAACACTATCCCAATCACAGCAAAATGGTTCAAATGACTCTGAGCACTATTGGACTTACCTTCTAAGGTCATCAGTCCCCTAGAACTTAGAATTACTTAAACCTAACTAACCTAAGGTCATCACACACATCCATGCACGAGGCAGGATTCGAACCTGCGACCGTAGCGGTCGCGCGGTTCCAGACTGTAGCACCTAGAACCGCTCAGCCACCCCGGCCAGCCCAGCCCCCCAATCACTGCACCAAGACTTGCCACCCCCACAGAAATCCGCATAGAAGTCAGCAAAAGGATAGGAAACTTTGCACCTGGCCTCAACAAGATCACACACATGCACCTCAAAAACCTCCCCCGAAAATCAACGGTACTGCAAATGAGAATTATCAACAGATGCATGCAGCTAAGCTACTTTCACTCAGCCTGGAAGCTAGCCAAATTGATCACCATCCCCAAGCCAGGAAAAGACCCAAGAAATCCAGCTAACAACAGACACATCAGCCTACTGTCAAACATGGGAAAGATATTCAAAAGGATAATCCTGCATAAAATCCAATCCGCTCTTCTGGAAAACAAAAATATCAGGCCAGAACAATTTGGTGTCTGGTGGGCACGGACCGCAAAGAGAACACCCAGGACTGCAGCAGACAGAAAAGGGAATGGCAATGCTCCAGAAGATGCAGCGAGCAGGCGCGGACCGCAGAGGGAGCACCTGGTGAAGGGGGGAGGCCACAGGCATAATTACTGGACCAGGTCCACTCAAGGAGTAGTCTCAGGTTGCACTTGATGAAGGTAATGAGTTACACTACTGAAATATCGTGCCAGTATGATGCTGATATCCGGCAGAACACCCGACAGCCCAAGATGTCATTAGATCGCCAGGAAAGCCTGAAGAATTACAGTGGTTCAAATTGGTTGTAATGAATCTATTGCTGAAGCCAAGAACCTTCTTCAAAAAGCAGTGCAGAACAAAATTAATCAGATGCATATGCTTTACATTACAAACAATATGACTGAGAAGGTAATAAATCAAATGAAAACTAAACATTCCACTGGAGTGGATAATATGTCTGTGAAAATACTGAGGCACTGCTACAAATTTGTTCTCTAAGTTCTCTGTCACCTATTTAAAGAGTCTATAAATCAAGGTACTATCTCTAATAGACTCAAATATCCAGTTGTTAAACCACTGTTCAAAAAAGATCATAAATATGAGGTTTCCAATTTCATTGCTAATAAGTCTTTCCAATATCCTAGAGAAACTTATGTTCATGAGAATCATCCGTCATGTTAATAAACATAACATTCTTAATAAAAATCAATTTGAATTTTAAAAAGGTATTTCAACTCAACACACCATTTTCTCATTTGTCAACCAACTCCTTGAATCCATAAACAACAAAATGTCACCAGCTGGAATCTTTTGTGATTTGTCTAAAGCAATCAACTGTGTAGATCACAAAGTTCTACTTACAAATTCTCAGCACTACGGCTTATATTGTGAAGTAACTAGGTGGCTCAACTTATATCTAGATGACAGATGGTAGAAGGCAGTACTGAATAATTCTGAAATGGCACCTGACTGTTCTGACTGGGCCACAGTGAAATTTGGCGTACCACAGGAATAAGTGCTTGGTCCCTTACTTTCCTAATCCTTATCAATGATCTCCCATGGTGTATGGCACACTTCATCCTATTTGCAGATGACACAACCATTATGATAGAGAAAGTACCAAAATGTAGTCTAGAGAACTCTCTGGCCACTATATCTGAAGAAGCTCTACACTGGGTCACTTTCAATGGTCTGTCCCTCAATGTTAACGAGACTCAGTTCATTCAGTTTCAAACAGCAAGCAAAAAACTAGAAAACATTGAAACAGAATGTAATGACAAAGAAATATTGACAACTGAGTCTTCCAAATTCCTGGGTTTGCACATTAACAACCCTCTAAACAGGTCAGTTCATATCATCAACCTAGGTAAAAGATTGCGTTTGACACCATTTTCCAGTCACTCAGTTTCACCTGTTTTTAACTTGGAAACAATCAAAGATGCATGCTTTGGATATTTCCATTCACTTATGTGAAACTAGTCATGAGCAAATAAAGTCTTTATTGCACAGAAGAGAGTCATCAGAATTACAGGTAGAGTTCACTCTACATGCTCTTGCAGAAACTTATTGAAACAGCTGGGGATTCTCACCATATGATGTCATTACATTTTTTCACTAATGTGCTCTGTGAACAATAATCATACAGTGTACAGAACAAACAGTGCATATCATGGTCATGATACAAAATGTAGACATGAGCTTCCGAGGATTTAAAAAATCTCAGCATGGTGCAGAAAGGAGTACATTATTCAAGCATCAAAGTACACAACAAACTTCCAGTTCATGTTAAATAGGTTATTGGGGTTAAGACTAAATTCAAAGAACAGCTAAAACTTTATCTTTTGAATAATTATTTCTATTCTTTACAGGAATTTTTTGACAGTATGTAGTAATTAGTGAAATGTGTTTAACCTTCCGTCGGGCGCGGCTGTTCAAATTGATACACCTCGAAGTTTACTGTAAATTATTTGTCAACGAGTGGCATCACTGATGCCTACTCGCTAGTAGCTAGCCTTTTCCAAACAGTTGTCATTGTTGTGTGCTTCAGTGTCGATACGACTGCTCTGTTGTCGATATATGTGCTGATTGATCAGTTTGATACACTGCGCCCGTTCGTGTTGCATTTCAACAATTCATTTCTTTGGTTATCAACATAACTTAGTAAGTAGTACAATGTTAATATACAATGTGTAATGCACTTATTTTCTTTTTGGACCATTTAATCGTCAATTAAGAATGTTTGAGTATCAGGTATCAAATTGATACACTGCGCCTGACTGGGTTATTTTATAGGAATTTTATCATTTTAGGTGTGAGATACTTGATCATGGCAGGCTACAGTAAGACGTACAACCTCCTTGACCCAAATCATGTTGCAGAAATACAAAAAATGTTGTTCGAAGAGGATAATGATTAAGTCCAAGAGGATTTTGAAGATGAAGTAGACACAGATTGTGATGACGCAGTTGAAGTTCGGCAGGAAGATTCAGAAACAGAGGAAAACAACAGTGAAAATGACGAGGAAGTACTTGAAGAAAGCCAGCATTATTATACTGGAAGAGACAAAGAGAAAAATGGAATACAGTTCCACCATCGCAGAGAGTATGTTTCAGGGCCCAGAATATTATTTGAAAGTTACCTGGTCCTATAGGTGCGGCGAAAGCATTGAGAACACCTTTGGAATGTTGGAATTGCCTCATAGATGACGACATTTTGTCGATTATAGTTCTGTATACCAATCAGTATATTGAGAGCATCAAAGCTTCTTTTCAGTGAGAGAGAGACATAAAACCTATAGATATTATTGAATTAAAAGCCTTCATTGGTCTTCTGTTTTTGGCTGGTGTTAACAATAGTAACAGACAAAGCTTAGAAGATCTGTGGGAAGTGATGGGGATGGAATTGAAAAATTTTGTCTCATTATGGACATAAAACGTTTCAAATTCATCATGCAGTGCCTTAGATTTGACAACCGTGTGACTCGCGATGAAAGAAGAAAATTAGACAAGATAACAGCGATTCGGAAAATATTTTCTCTGTTCATACAGAATTGCCAGAAAACCTACACCCTTAGAGAAAACGTTACAGTAGATGAGAAAATTGAAGGATTCTGTGGAAGGTGCAGTTTTTGCAATACATACCTAGCAAACCAAACAAATATGGAATTAAGATATATGCTCTTGAGGATTCCCAAGTATTTTATCTCTATAATCTGGAAATATACACTGGGCTGCAGCCAGAAGGAATGTACCACATTAGCAATAAACCTTCAGATGATGATCTGCGACTATGTGAACCAATTTATCAGTCAGGTCGAAATGTGACAGCAGACAATTGGTTTACTAGTATTGGTTTGATAGAAGAGCTAAGAAGAAAAAATCTTTCTTTTGTTGGGACGATGAAGAAAAACAAGCGTGAGATTCCTCTGGAGTTTGCTACCAGTAAAGGCAGGGCTGTTCACAGTTCACTTTTTGGCTTCAAGAAAGGCTGTACTCTAGTTTCCTACGTTCCTAAAAAGGGGAAGTGTGTTATCTTGGCATCAAGTTTGCATGAAGATAATTCAGTAGATGCTGACGCTGGAGATAAACAGAAGCCATCCATTGTAACATTTTACAATAGCACAGAAGGTGGAGTCAACACTACAGATAAGTTGACCGCTTCATACAATGAACCAAGAAATGTGTGTCGTTGGCCCATCATCATATTTTTGGCAATGATCAATATGAGTGGAATCAATTCACAAGTAATTTACTATGGCAACAACAAGAATTTTATCCGAAGAAAAGGATTCCTGAAGCAACTCTCACATGCGCTAGTTCTACCTCACTTGGTTCGTAGATGCTTGTACACCTCAGAACTTCACAGAGATCTTCAACTGCGGCTACAACAATATAGGCCAACGCGTGAAGAAGAACCAGAAGACACAAGCAGAAACGAAGAACAAGGGACCGGGATCAAGAGGAAAAGGTGTAATACCTGCACAGAAAAAAACGACTGACAAAATATTGTTGCAAAATGTGTCAGAAGCCTATCTGTTTGATACACATTGAACCTTTTTGCTCTGAATGCGGAAAAATTCTGTATTTGTTACCACAGTCAAAAAGTGATGATGAAACAAATGAATGAGTTGTAATATCATAGTTGTTCTGCTCCAGTGTCATAATAGCCGTTCTGTAAAGATAATTGTCATATTTAATGTGTTTTATTAGTGAAATATAATAAAGAAGCAAATGAAAAAGCGAAGTTTTTATCATTTGTTACTAAAGCCCAACATTGACGATAAGAAATCTGAATGATGAATAGTTTTACTGCAGTTGTGCTCGTATGTCCTCTTTACCTTTCTTTAAATATATTTGGCACTTGTAATATGTTTTGTGAACAGAATTGAATAAATGATCACGTGAATAAGCGGTGTGATCAATTTGATACACTGCGCCCGATCTCGCTGCGACAAACATCGCGCCCGACAGAAGGTTAAGGATTTCTATAAGAAATGACTTTGTAGCAATGGCATATCAATTGTTGACAATGCTTTTTATATGAAGTGGAATGTAAGCCCTATAATTTGTTTGGATAACCATCATTATTACTATAATCTATGTTCTTATTTGAACCTCATGTATCTGTTTACATATGAAGATAAGAGCATATGGGTTAAGCTCACAGATATGTGAGTGGCTTGAAGACTTCTTAAATAATAGAACCTAGTATGTTGTCCTTGATGGGAAGTGTTCATTGGAGACAAGGGCATCGTCAGGAGTACCCCAAGAGAGTGTGATAGGGCTGCTGTTGTTCTCTATATAGATACATGATTTAGCAGACAGGGTGGACAGCAGTCTGCAGTTGTTTTCTGATGATGCGTTGGTGTATGGTAATATGTTGAAGTTCAGTGACTGTAGGAAGATACAAGATGATTTTGACAAAATTTCCAGTTGCTATGATGAATGACAGCTAGCCCTAAATGTGGAAAAATGTAAGTAAATGCAGATGAGAAGAAATGTTTGTATACAGTATTACTAGTGTCCAGCTTGGTGCAGTCAAGTTGTTTAAATATCTGGGCATAACGATGCAAAGTGGTATGAGATGGAACGAGCATGTGAAAACTGGTAGGGAAGGCAAATGGTCGAATTTGATTTATTGGGAGAATTTTAGGAAAGAGTGATTCACCTGTAAATGAGACCACATATAGGACACTGGCCTGGCCTATTCTTGAGTACTACTCGAGTGTTTGGGGTCCATACCATGCCAGATAGGAGGAAGACATTGAAGCAGTTCAGAGGAGGGACGCTTGATTTGTTACCAGTAGGTTTGAACAAAACATATGTATTACTGAGATGCTTCTGGAATTTCAATGGGAATCCCTGGAGGGAAGGCAGCTTTCTTTTTGGAAAACACTATTGTGAAAATTTAGAGAAGTGCCACTTGAAGCAGATTGTCAAATGATTCTGATGCCAGCAACATACATCACACGTAAGGACCATGAAGATAAGATGTGAGAAATTAGGGCTAATACAGAGGTGTACAGACAGTCATTTTTCCCTCACTCTCTTTGGGAGTGGCACAGGAGAGGAAACGACAAGTAGTGGTGCAGGGTACCCTCTGTCATGCACCTTACAGCGGCTTACTGAGTGTCTGTGTAGATGTAGATTTACGTTGTAAGTATTATAACCATTTACATATAGTTATTATTGTAATAATTTGACATGTTCTACATCCTAGTGATACACTCACATCAAAGATCCATGGAACTTGAACATGAATAGATAAATAAAAATAAATCTCCTCAGAATGTGAAAACATTTTGTTGGGGCCCTCTTACATAGGGAGAAATGACCGTCATAATAAAATAAGAGAAATCAGAGCTGATGCAGGAAGATGTAAGTGTTCATTTTTCCTGCGCACTGTCTGAGAGTCAAATGGTAGGGAAGCAGTTTGAAAGTGGTTCGATGAACCCTCTGCCAGGTATTTTATTGTGAATTGCAGAGTGATCATGTAGAAGTAGCTGTAGATGTGTTACATCTGTTTATAAACAAGAGTAAAATCAATAAAGATCCTGTTTCGGCAAAAAGTAGCTGAACTTTGCATGAAGCTATATAAGAAAAATTATGTGCTCACATTTATTTCATAATTTATTTCAAACAATAACCAATAGATGACCCTACATTCTTCGTTCAGTCGTGACAAAAATGTTCAACCATCAAGAGGTTGGTAGCCCAATTTAAAATAGAGAAGAATGCAGGAAACATGGTCCAAATACATTAAGTCTAGATTAAAAATAAAGTGGCAAACTAGATGTATGTAGAAGACAAAAGAAATGCATGTCGGTGGTGAAAGCTACATTCACACTGTCAAGGGTAAAATAAATCTCACAAAGTAAAGCTTGTATGATACGTAACGAACGTCAAGTTTAGATGAAATGCTGCTTATGAAACAGATCATCTGGATTTGGGGAGGGGGGGGGGGGGGGGGGGGCGAGGAGGGATGGAGCTAAGGAAAGGTAGAATTCAGGGAAAATTGTCCTGATACAGGTAATGTATAATAAGGATAAAGCAGAAAATCAGATGGACTGTAAAAGTATAAAACAAATTATGTGAGGTGATAGGTCTAGTCTATATAAAATGTTGTTTGGAAAACAGACCATCATCTAGGTAAAAGAAGGACTGGAGAAAAGAAACTTGAAACATTATATAGGCATACCACATGTGTAACATTGCCATGACAACATGAGGTTTGCAGTGACAACGTAGATTAACTGAGGTGAATCAGTGCTGGTACTGATAAGGAAACAGGTGTATCCACATGACAACATATGCAACGTGAGGTGGCATAGCAATAGAATCATAAACAGTGGCAGGAGGGAAAGTTGGGTAGCATCATTACAAGTAATTGCACATGTGAAAAGTAGAATAACCTAATATACACTTGTTATTTTATTTTTAAAATAAGGGTAGCAATCACGCATAATGGAATGCAACAACAAAATGAAATGAATTATGTAGACTTAATTAATAAACTTCTTTATGAATTGTGATGTACAAATCTCACAATGATTAACAATTCTAGAGGTCAAGGATGGAATGGCAGAGTAGAGAATTTTGATTTGAGGGATAAACATCAAATAACTGCATGTAAAAATGGTTTAAAAATATGAAACAAACATATGTACCAGATTATTCTATCGAACAAATCAAAGTTTTACTTATCAGCACTGGTGCTGGTTCAGTTCAGTTTGCCTAGGTGTTCACTGTAGACCTCATATTGTCATAATGATGCTGCACATACTGTATAATATTTTCAATTTTCCTTTCTCCAGTACTTCTTTTATCTAGATGATGGTTTATTTTTTAAGCAGCATTTTATCGGGACTGGAGCCTCATTACCTATCATACAGTCACGCCTTTTCAGATATATTTTACTGTACCAGGTGAACATTTGTTTACTCACCTACAGTTCATCTGTTTTATACTTTTACAGTCTACCTTGTTTATTGTTTTATCCTTATTTTAGATATCCTGTATCTGGGTGATGTTCCCTGCATTCTGTCTTTTCCCAGTCTTTCTTTTAGTTTGATAGCATATTCTGTAAGCAGCATTTTATCTAAACTTGACCTTCATTACCCACAGTACAATCATACAAGCTCTGCTTTATGAGATTTACTTTTACCTTTGCCAGTCCTCATGCAGCTTTCACCACCGACACATACAATTTGTTTTATATTTTAGATCCAATTGTGTTTACTACATTATTCATATTCTAGATTTATTATATCAGGATGACATTTCCTGTATTCGGTCCTATTTTAAATTGGACTACTAACCTATTTTATCACAACTGGACAAAGTATGTTGGGCCATATACAGGTTATCATTTAAAATAAATTATGTGAGCATATATTTTTCCTGTATAGCTTCATGTTAGTTCAACTACATTTTAACCAAAGCAGGATATTTATTCATTTTACTCTTGTTTGTATACAGATGTTCTCCTGAAGATGTGGGTCAAACACTATGAAACCAGCTGGAGCATAAATAAAGATTTATCATACAGCTGAAGTGGTTTCTTTCATCATGGTATTAATTCTATAGCTATGGATGCCCACAATATAAAATGTGCTACACTGACAGGTGTTACTCATTAGAATATAACCAAAACTCAATGGAAATTAAATGAGTGTTTGGCGTTATTGGCCAGGAGGCCCCTTACGGGGCAGGTCCGACCGCCTTGGTGCAGGTCTTATTACATTTGATGCCACATTGGGCAACCTGCATTCTGGATGGGGATGAAATGATGATGAAGACAACACAACACCCAGTCCCTGAGCAGAGAAAATCCCCAACCCAGCCAGGAATTGAACCCGGGCCCCTTAGGACGGCAGTCCACCATGTTGACCATTCAGCTATCAAGGTGGACACCAAAACTCTATTGGCCAAATGAACCTTTGGAAATGTTTCCTAAACAAAACCTTGCCTTCCTAAATCATACAAGGGTGCCAAGTCTAGTTCATTCTCTGAATTAGATGATAGCTGCACAGGAAAGGCAGATCACTGTGGAGCAACTAATGCTGCACATTGAACATTACTAGGATGACAGAAGATGGATAACCATTACCTTGAGTCTCTCTATTCCTAGCACCATAGGGAGTCTAACTTCGTTTTCCATTGCTCGTATTTATGTGAGATGGAGGAACAACCAATCTGTGGGTAATCCAGATCCCAGTGGTCCGGAGACTATTTTGTAAAAGATGAATTTGTTAGACTTCAAGGAAGATTATAAGCACAGAGATAGCTTTGTCATGAGCAAAGATGTGTCATGGGCACAGATACAGAAAGCAAAGCCTTAGGTGTTAAAAGGAAGCTGCCATGAAATGTAATGTAATATAAGAAATGTATAGTATTTTAGACTGCTACCCGAGTATCATTTTGGAAGTATCACTTGTTTCGTAATTCAATGATAAAAGTAGTTACAGTGGCAAACCGGTCCTGAGCAAGACCTAGGGACTTGATCTTTCCCATGGAGAGGTGTTATGCAGTGCTGCAACATAGTCTTAGGTGAAATTTGTAAGAAACTGCTGTAAAGCACTGTATTAGCTGCCACTGGCCGGTAAGCACATTGAGGTGACACATAGGTTATAGCAACATGCACACACAAAGATTGCAAGGTGGCCTCGCCGTGCTCTGCAAAACCTGCAATGTGCAGTAGTAACAGCCAGAGTGGGCAAGAGGGTGTGACCATACAAGGACTAGAACTTTGCTGTGTGCTGAGTGACCGACAACCAGGCAATGAAGCAACAAATGGTCCTGGACCCAAATAATTAAATGTAAATTTTGCAACAGAGGTATTTGAAGCCCTGCAGTACTACAATGATGGCAGAACTACACTGTCAGCTGCAGAGCAGTTCTACCACCAACACTAGCCACTGCCAGACACCTGCCAGGAAGCAGTAGGTCAGATCACATGTACAGCAGTTATCTGTCATCACTGTGGAAGATGTGAACAGTGCCTGCATCGCCTGGGCGCAGCCATTCAACATCGGAGGGTTGATGCTGCAAGAAGAAGGAGTACACTGCTGATGTCAGAGCCTTGGTCTACTGACAGGCTGCTGGTTCACTTCCCAGGTCTGCCCCCAGCATCACTGGATGCTGACTCAAGTAACATCCGTCAGGGGTGGGGGCATCAACTACCCGACCTTTGTCGACTGCAGTGCATGTCTGGTTGGGCATGTCTGCCTGTCATCGACAATGGAGAAATATTGTGATTAAATGCAATAAAGTATCTTTTCAACCACCAGTCTATCCCTGGGCCCCAGTGGCCCACCATTCACTTGGGCAAGTAGCCCCTGCAATAGAAATGAGGATGGTTAGGACGAGGAACTTGATGGTATAATTTTGTTGAGGTGGAAGGAGAATTAGCAGAATTAGATGCTGATGATGAGACAAGTACTGGAAGTGAAGACACTGGCAATACAAATAATGACAGCCAGAGTTCACCAATGAAGATCAGTAATGCATTAACTGAAAAGGGGGACATAAGTAAAAATAATGATTTGGTTGAAATTTTGAGAATGGTACATGATAATTATGAAGACAGTAATGAGAAAAAGGGAGTAAAGACCAAAATCATAGCGTTTTGAGAGACATTTCATCCTGATTGGTGGGGGAATTCAGGCCACAGGTCGAGTAAAATCTGTAGAAGTCAGTCAGTATGAAACTGCATTAGTGAAGAATGATTTTGTGTTGTTCCAAGCAACTTATAAAGATAAAGAGAAAAATTAGCAGATAATGGTTAAGTAAAAGATACAGGCTTTAGAAATACTGTAGATGATTTTTTGTACAAGGAAGATGAGGGTAAAAAATACAGGATGTTACAAAAAGCTACTGCCAAACTTTCAGGAAACATTCTTCACACACAAAGAAAGAAAATATGTTATGTGGACATGTGTCCGGAAATGCTTACTTTCCATGTTAGAGCTCATTTTATTACTTCTCTTCAAATCACATTAATCATGGAATGGAAACACACAGCAACAGAATGTACCAGCATGACTTCAAACACTTTGTTACAGGAAATGTTCAAAATGTCCTCTGTTAGTGAGGATACATGCATCCACCCTCCGTCGCATGGAATCCCTGATGCACTGATGCAGCCCTGGAGAGTGGCGTATTGTATCACAGCCGTCCACAATACGAGCACGAAGAGTCGCTACTGTACATTTGGTACCGGGGTTGCGTAGACAAGAGCTTTCAAATGCCCCCATAAATGAAAGTCAAGAGAGTTGAGGTCAGGAGAGCGTGGAGGCCGTGGACTTGGTCTGCCTCTACCAATCCATCGGTCACCGAATCTGTTGTTGAGAAGCATACGAATACTTCGACTGAAATATGCAGGAGCTCCATCGTGCATGAACCACAAGTTGTGTCGTACTTGTAAAGGCACATGTTCTAGCAGCACAGGTAGAGTATCCGGTACAAAATCATGATAACGTGCTCCATTGAGCATAGGTGGAAGAACATGGGGCCCAATCAAGACACCACCAACAATGGCTTCCCAAACGTTCACAGAAAATCTGTGTTGATGACGTGATTGCGCAATTGCGTGCAGATTCTCGTCAGCCCACACATGTTGATTCTGAAAATTTACAATTTGATCACGTTGGAATGAAGCCTCATCCGTAAAGAGATCATTTGCACTGAAATGAGGATTGACACATTGTTGGATGAACCATTCGCAGAAGTGTACCCGTGGAGGCCATTCAGCTGCTGATAGTGCCTGCACACGCTGTACATGGTACAGAAACAACTGGTTCTCCTGTAACACTCTCCATACAGTGATGTGGTCAACGTTACCTTGTACAGCAGCAACTTCTCTGATGCTGACAGTAGGGTTATCGTCAACTGCATGAAGAATTGCCTCGTCCATTGCAGGTGTCCTCATCATTCTAGGTCTTCCCCAGTCGTGAGTCATAGGCTGGAATGTTCCATGCTCCCCAAGACGCCGATCAATTGCTTCGAACGTCTTCCTGTCAGGACACCTTTGTTCTGGAAATCTGTCTCGATACAAACATACCGCGCCACGGCTATTGCCCCGTGCTAATCCATACATCAAATGGGCATCTGCCAACTCCGCATTTGTAAGCATAGCACTGACTGCAAAACCATGTGCGTGATGAACACTAACCTGTTGATGCTACGTACTGATGTGCTTGATGTTAGTACTGTAGAGTAATGAGTCGCATGTCAACACAAGCACCGAAGTCAATATTACCTTCCTTCAATTGGGCCATCTGACGGTGAATCAAGGAAGTACAGTACATACTGACAAAAGTAAAATCAGCTCTAACATGGAAATTAAGCGTTTCCGGACACATGTCCACATAACATCTTTTCTTTATTTGTGTGTGAGAAATGTTTCCTGAAAGTTTGGCCGTATCTTTTTGTAACACCCTGTATAACACTACATGGGAGCCCATACATCTACTTAAACAAAAGAAGATAGGAGGATAATTATTAAAACAATACTGGTAGTACAATCTGTAAGGTTTCTGAAAAATAAAAAACAAATGCAGACAAAATTCTGATTTAACTGAAATTCCTGCTGTAGGGGCAAAAATGAGGGGAGAAAATGGTAGTTATAGTAAAATTGTGAGCAGACAGGTATTTCCACATTTTTCTGTCAGGGATATCAAGTTTACACAAGGCTGACTTGTAATTCCTGATTGTAGTGAAAATGTCATCTTTGGGATGGACTGGATTACAAATGTAGAGGTAGGATTTTACAATTTAATAATAAAAATAGTATTTATTTATCAAAAAAAGCAAAATCACTTTAGGAACAAGACTGGATATTTAGACCATATTGGGGGGGGGGGGGGGGGTAACTTCAGCTGATGCTAGAGGATACTTTGATGATGATTGTTATTATAATAGATAAGAGTTTACTGATGAGTGTTATACAACTTACCAGAAGCTACATTAGAGGAGGAAGAAAAATTAAGTCCTGACTAGAAGATACAATTAAGGGGACTATCATTGGAATAGTACAGTACTTTTGATGAGAAAAGGCAGGAGCAAGGGAATTGCAAAAGATGGAGAACCGGGAAATAATTGAAAGGATACAATAATTCTACGGCTTTTGTCAAAAAAAAGAGGGAGAGAGTGAGAGAGAGAGAGAGAAGAAGAAGAAGAAGAACAGAAAGGAGAGAAGGAGAGAGAGAGAGAGACAGGGGTGTAAGAATGGTATTGGATTTCAAGACAGATAAATCTGTGGAAAAAGAGACAGATCATCCACAAGATATTGATGTTCACATTAAGGTTGTCTTTAACACAAAAAGGGGCACACAATGTTGCAACGAAAAGTTATGATGACTTAGCTAGCAATATAAAATTTCTGAAAGACAGAAAAGTACAGTTTGAGAACAAAATGAGAAAGTTTCTCCTTGACAACTCCTTCTACTCCATAGAAAAATTTCTATTACTGTAATGTGTAAAAGGTGGAGGGTACAAATTACCAAATCACTTCTGTATATCAAATAGAACAAAAAAAATAGAAATGTTGAGAATATAACCATATGTACATAATAGAGGGAAACATTACACGTGGGAAAAATATATATAAAAAACAAAGATGCTTTAACTTACCAAACAAAAAAGCACTGGTATGTTGATAGACACAATAAAATAAAAAACACATAAACACACACACACAAATATTCAAGCTTTTGCAACCCATGGTTGCTTCATCAGGAAAGAGGGAAGGATAGGGAAAGACGAAATGATGTGGGTTTTAAGGGAGAGAGTAAGGAGTCATTCCAATCCCGGGAGTGGAAAGACTTACCTTAGAGGGAAAAAAGGACAGGTATACACTCAAGCACACACACACACATCCATCCACACATATACAGACACAGGCAGACATATGTAAATGCAAAGAGGTTGGGCAGAGATGTCAGTCGAGGCAGAAGTACAGAGGCAAAGATGTTGTTGAATGACAGGTGAGATATGAATGGTGGCAACTTGAAATTAGCGGAGGTTGAGGCCTGGTGGGTAACAGGTAGAGATAATATATTGAAGGGCAAGTTCCCATCTCCGGAGTTATGATAGGTTGGTGTCAGTGGGAAGTATCCAGATAACCCGGACGGTGTAACACTGTGCCAAGATGTGCATGCCGTGCACCAAGGCATGTTTAGCCACCGGGTGATCCTCATTACCAACAAACACTGTCTGCCTGTGTCCGTTCATGCAAATGGATAGTTTGCTACAAGATCAAAGGCAGAGCCATGTGTAAAAGCACCCACGTGATTTACCAAATGACATGCCTACACTGTGAAGCCTTCTATGTGGGAATGACCAGCAACAAACTGTCCATTCGCATGAACAGACACAGGCAGACAGTGTTTGTTGGTAATGAGGATCACCCTGTGGTTAAACATGCCTTGGTGCACATCCAGCACGTCTTGGCAGTGTTACACCGTCAGGGTTATCTGGATACTTCCCACTGACACCAACCTATCGGAACTCTGGGGATGGGAACTTACCCTTCAATATATTCTCACTTCCCATTACCCACCAGGCCTCAACCTCTGCTAATTTCAAGTTGCTGCCCCGCGTACCTCACCTGTATCATTCAACAACATCTTTGCCTCTGTACTTCCGCCTTGACTGACATCTCTGCCCAACCTCTTTGCATTTACATATGTCTGCCTGTGTCTGTATACAGGGTGCTACAAAAAGATATGGTCAAACTTTCAGGAAACATTCCTCACACACAAATAAAGAAAAGATGTTATGTGGACATGTGCCCGGAAACGCTTAATTTCCATGTTAGAACTCATTTTAGTTTCGTCCACCTACGCTCAATGGAGCACGTTATCATGATTTCATACAGGATGCTCTACCTGTGCTGCTAGAACATGTGCCTTTACAAGTACGACACAACATGTGGTTCATGTGCGTTGGAGCTCCTGCACATTTCAGTCAAAGTGTTCGTACGCTTCTCGACAACAAATTCGGTGACCGACGGATTAGTAGAGGCGGACCAATTCCATGGCCTCCACTCTCTCCTGACCTCAACCCTCTTGACTTTCATTTATGGGGGCATTTGAAAGCTCTTGTCTACACAACCCTGGTACCAAATGTAGAGACTCTCCGTGCTTGTATTGTGGACGGCTGTGATACAATATGCCATTCTCTAGGGCTGCATCAGGGATTCCATGCAACGGAGGGTGGATGCATGTATCCTCGCTAACGGAGGACATTTTGAACATTTCCTGTAACAAAGTGTTTGAAGTCACGCTGGTACATTCTGTCGCTGTGTGTTTCCATGATTAATGTGATTTGAAGGAAGTAATAAAATGAGCTCTAACATGGAAAGTAAGTGTTTCCAGACACATGTCCACATAACAAATTTTCTTTCTTTGTGTGTGAGGAATGTTTCCTGAAAGTTTGGCCATACCTTTTTGTAATACCCTGTATATGCGGATGGATGTGTGTGTGTGTGTGTGCAAGTGTATACCTGTCCTTTTTTCCCTCTAAGGTAAGTCTTCCCGCTCCCGGGATTGGAATGACTCCTTACCCTCTCCCTTAAAACCCACTTCCTTTCGTTTTTCCCTCTCCTTCATCTTTCCTGATGAAGCAACCATGGGTTGCGAAAGCTTGAATATTTGTGTGTATGTTTTTTATTTTATTGTGTCTGTCAACATACCAGCGCTTTCTTGTTAGGTAAGTTAAAGCATCTTTGTTTTTTATATATAACCATATATACACATTAATTTGAAATTTGAATGTAAAATGACTTGTTCCACATCATTATGATTTATTGTGTAAAATGATCTATGGAACATGTAACTTAATAACTTCAGATTTTGTCTTTTGGAGGGAACTTCTGGGTAAGTTAAACATTTATGTAGATGATATCTTAATCACTGGGAAAAATTGGGAGTAAGATTTTGTCTTATTGAGGGAAGTTGGTAATAAATTGAGGCAGGGAGGGGGAGAGGGGTGTCACTGATGTTAGGAAAGTGGAGATTTGCTGTGAAGCATCTCAGACTTTTAGGCCACAGCATTACCAAACAAGGAGTTTTGCATGATGAAGATAAAACTGAAGTTATCACAAAACTCCCTGTTCCAAAAACAAAGAAATTGCGGATTCTGTAGATACTATCAAAACTCTGTCAGTGTATAATCTTTAAATGCACCTAGTTTAAACAACCTTCTCAAGAAAAATTCCATGTGGATTTGGGATAAAGATTGCCAGAAGCATATAATAAAGTTAAAACACAATTAGATGCGAGAAACAAAATTTTTTTTTTTACTTGCTCTGCCATTCTGTATCATGACAGGCAGCAGTGACAGTGGGTTGGGGTTCATCTGCTCAAGGAAAAGACTTAGATGGAAAGATAGAACACATGCCAATAACTTTTGCAAGTAGGACACTACAGAAACATGAAGAGCCATACACCTTTACAGAGAAGGAATTGTTTACAATTCATTACACACAGTAAATTTAAAATTTAGTTATTGGGAAACAAGACTGTAGAATATACTGATCATAATATTTTAATTTAATTACAAGAATGTAAGCTGTACCACAGCAGAATAACTATGTGGGCACTTTTTCTTCAACAGTTTGAGTGTACCATCACATATATAAAAAGGAAGGACAACCTGAGTGCCAAAGCACTGTCAAGACTTACAGTGGAGACTGAATTTGAAAACAGCAGTGGGGAATTTAAGTAGATTAAATTAATAGATTTTAATGGGATGGAAGATAAAAAGGAGATAAGAAGCATAGGCCTATGCAATGATACCAGGAGAAACCAGAATAGTTATCAATCTTGGAGATTGGTAATCAGTTATTTGTGGAAAATGGGAAATGAAAAGGTGTGACAATATTATAAAAGATATAAGAGCTAATATTTAGAAGGACAAGTGTTGACAATTAGAACTGGAAGTTAAGTGCACCTGAACAGTGCACTGAGATGTTAATAAAACTTGCACCTGAAAGTTTCAGGCATTTTGGGACACAAAATGCATTCAGAAAATTCAAGAAAACTTTTATTGTTATAAAATCTCAAGGAGAGCTAGAAAACAATTAGCAACCAGCAATAGGTGTCAAAGGGTGAAACTCAGTACCAGACAGGTGGGGGAATATGCAGAATATTTTTCCTAAAGAACAGCTGGACTCATTGCTGCAGATTTGCATGTAGAATTGCCAAAATTTATAGGGGTTTTTTGGTATATACTTGTGATGGTTGATTTGTTTTCCAGATTTATAATATTTATATATACTCAAGAAAGTATCAAGTGAGAATATTATTTTCAACATCAGCAGAGACTATTTCACAAATGTCAGCAATGGTCAAGACGTCACCGGTAGAACTGCGTGGTGAAAGGACGCTCCAAAATCAATTAAAATGAAATGGTTCTTCGTGCAGAAAGTATAAAAACGTGTTATCAAAGGAATTCAGTGCATTAAATACAACTTTTGGTTACACAAGAAGTGTGTGAACGTATGCCTGAAATTTATGATTATATTCAGTGGATATGCCTTGACTTACAAGTGACAAAAATGCGCGATTAACATCTGCATTAAGTTCTAAAGATGAAATTATTCGTGTTCTTCAAAGTGACATTGATGCCCTGAAAGCAGAACTGATGTTGCTAAAGCAGGAAAATATTGCACTGGAACGTAAAAATACGTTGTGTATGTGAAAAACCTCCAGTATTAGATTGACCTACATTGGCAAATATGCGTAGTGATACAACTGACAAACAATGAAAAAATTCAGCCACCATAATGAAACAAAAAGGAACTGAAGATATGGAAGAACTTAATAAATATAAGTGGAACAGAGTAACATACCGTAAACTGGGGAGAATAGGGGCAGTTTTGTGTTTCTTTTGTGACTCCTGAACATTAAATAACTTCTGTACTGATGTTAATGTTTTTATATTGTGTAACATTGCTCATGCAATTCATGCCAAGTAATGGAAATCTGTTCTCCTTTTTCTTCAACATGTATATATTTCTTTTATTTGTGTCCCTACTCCCGTCAATGTCGGGGTGAAAAGGGACATGTATTTATCTATCATTGTGTTCCCTATCCAAATATCTGGTGGGCTGTATAGGGACATAATTTATCTTTTTAAGACTGGCTTGATGATATTTATTACACAGGTGTGGCAGTATAAACGAACTTTTGTTTATTTTAAACCCACAACTATTATTTTTACAATACAATTTACAATTATACAAACCACGGGTAAAAAAAATGAACAAATTGATTATCCAAACAAATCAGTCATTACACAAATGGGTTTGGTTTGAAGGTGTAACGTCCTCTTCATACAGTTGGTGTCTTCAAAATACCAAGAATATCAGCTTTTGAGAAAATACACTCATCGCGCACATCAGGAAAAACAAACAAATCGGAGCACTTGTTCGACTGGTGAGGAAACGTTCCCTTGTATTGCCCATTTTCTTTATCAATTTGAAGAATCTTTCCAATGAACACCTTCATACACTTATCATAAGAAAACTTGACCTTAACCCAGTCTCCTTCCTTTAAATTATTCATCTCAATATCTGCAGTGGCTGCATCTCCATTTTGCACATCTCCTACAGAAGAGTCTAGGTCATCTAGAATGATTTCTTCCTCTTCATCTGGTAATTGTTTATGATCATCTTCATCAGTTTTCTGAAGGTCCACTAGAGTAACACTGCAACTAGCTGGGATATTCGGTCTCTTTTTCTGGCCCCTTGTCTGCTCTGTGTCATCATTCCTGTAATGCATTACTTTTAAAAATTCTGTCAGACTGTCTGGTGGCAGCAGTTCCTGCACTTTCTTCAATTGGCAAGTTGTCAAGTACTTTCTTCTGGTTACGAGGAAATATACCTGCCTTTTGAAACGAGATTGGATATTATCTTCCAACATTCTTTCATTAAATTAAATTCAATTCAATTCAATTCAGTTCAATGATTTCTTCAGAACAGAAGGAATACACTTTTTATCAAATGCTCTATGTCTGACATTTGCTTTGGATTTACTGTTTTCAAGAATTTTTCTCCACCATATCTTGAGTGGTTGGAATAGGGCAACATCTAATGGTTGTGTCAAATGCGTCGAATTTGCAGGAAGGACTACAAATGAGATATTATGGTCCTTGCATAGCCTGACATCAGCTGGTGATAAGTGAGAACTTAAACTGTCACCTATCAAACGCTTCCTCCCCTCAAATCAGCGATAATGGTATTATAACTCTCTGGAACCAGTCAAGGAAGCAATTTCCATCCAGCCACCCAGCCAGACTTACTGCAGTCATAAATGACACCTGGAGGGCCACCTTCAGTCCACAAGTCATACATAAATGTTACTTTGTAGATTACATAAGGAGGGGACAGCATCATCCCGGAAGCAGATGCTGCAAACATGACAGATACCCTTTCTGGGTATTTGCACCCTCTTTTAAAAATAAGTTTTCGTCATTCTGGGTTGTCAGAGAGAGCAGTCTCGCCATAGTTAATTATCAGATGTGATGGTACACTGGCTCCAGTACCTTCATTGATGCTGTCAACTCATCAAAGTAAGTGTTGATAATTGATGGGAATAGTTGTGCTTCTTTAAATATTGTGACACATGCAGTGGGTGATTTTAGTTTTGTGTCTAGTCAGGAAGTCTAATGCACACTCATATCCAGACATGTTGTCTTTAAATTTGGCTACATTCTTGCCCTCTATGCCCAAGTGGTATTTTACTAAGCAACACAAGTCATAGGCAGTTAAAGGATAGCCCCAATCTGCACAAATTGGAAGGCATTCAACAAGTTATTGTTCAAGATGATTAGGAAGACAAGTCTGACCACCTTTCTTCCTGAACTCAATATTCCCAGCAAGAATGTCTCTTGATCGCTTCACATAACGCTTTACAGCTGATTTAGAAACTTCAGTTTTTTTCTGCTTTTCTTAAGGACATTCCACGAGCAATTGTCTGAACAGTCTGCATTATCATCTTCTTATCAACAGGACGATGTATGTTCGATCAATGGTCTCTTGTATCTCCTAAGCATCGTGAAACGCTGGAATGAGGTTAACATTGAGGTTAGGTTAACCAATAAGTAACTTAAGTTGTTAAAAGTAAATTTTGTCTGTTTTCAAATTAAATATATTTAAGTTAAATATGTCACCAGAACTACTTTCGTTATTTTTCGTCTTGTCCCTATTCACCCCAATATAGCTACACAAACGCTACTTCAAACAAACAAATTAAATGGTTAAATGGTTACTTTCAGAGTGAAGGTAACTCAACATTTATTATGTCTAAATACTCACCAAAATACACTGCACTGAAAATATAACTCCAATAACACGTTAATCCAGACATCAGCAAGCAACAAACAACAGTTTAAGAGGTATAAAAATTTTATTCAGATTACCAGCAGATTAAAATGTCTACCAACAATAAAAAATAAAAACACGATTTTGGTGCCAAAACATCTTGTAGACAACAGAAGGGCCATCTTAACACCTTAGACGAAAACACAAGTGAGAGGTTACATTTAATTCGATTTTCCCAGTTTTTGTCCCTATCCACCCCCTATGCCTATTCACCCTAGTTTACAATGCAAAAAATAAACTAAAAAAAGAAGAGCTGTAGTAAGGCAGAAAGTGAATTCTTTATTATAGATGACTCATTGTTGAAAAACATAGTCATTCCAAACTCCAAAATCAACGTTCGAACAGGAATCAGGATGCATTAATTGCATAAACATCCAAACAACGACTTAAACTCAAGAGAGAGGGCAACATATAAGACTAACAGAAATCCAAAAGGCGTTTTTATCCATGTGGGAACAGATTCCCTTCGAAACAACAGTGAAGAAGAAATTGTACCATAAAGCGGGGTGACTTTGAACATTCTAAATTCATTTTTGTAAATTAAACAGAAACTTCTTAAGATATTGACATGAAACTTTTTGGGAAGTTGCAAGAGGTGTTGCTGAATATGATAAAGCAGATTATACATTTTTATCCCCCACGCCTAGTATTGTTTTTTTTTTTTAAATGTTTCGCTGTTCAATTTAACCCCATGGGTCGGGGTCACTTTGAACATGGAAACATTTGCCTATGCTGTGGGAGTCATGTGAATTATTTTTAAATGACACCCCTATCATATGAAACAGCATGATATTTTGTATGTAAATATAGTTTTGAAAGTCACTTTTTTAGAAAAATTTGAGTATTTTTATGAGATTTCTTTAATCACCTGAAACTGTTTGTATGATTACAGCTTAATTTTGCTAATATGGAAATGGGTGCAGAGCTAGTTATGAAATAAGAAAATTATTATAACCACATCTTTTCAAAACAGTCTGTATGACTTTAATAAAAGAAATGAAAAAAAAGTTATCATATTTTAAAGAATTACATCTGTAAACACTCTACAGGAAAGGAAGTTGCCACAAAAGAGTGTCCACTTTAGCAGATATCATAGACATCAAAATTAAACTCAAAATGAAGCCTTCCCCTTCTATCTACCTTAGAATCAGGTCATCTTTCTCAAAATCTGACACATTGGGAACATTAGGCCACACAAAAACTTCATCTGATTCCACCTTGGAATGCCACTTCCTCAGAAGTGTAATTTCATCATCAGTGATAACATGTCCAACACTATTTTACACTTTTCTTTGAAGGAAAGTTCACTAAAACATGTTGCCCATAGATCTGATGTGTCAAAGAATAGGGAAGGTGTTAAATCTTCAAATTTATCACATATATTTCGGACAACACAACAACACATATAAGTCACTGAGTAAGTTGACCTGTGTACAAGTCGGCATTCGATTAAACAGTGAGTCTCGGTCTAGCGGCTGCTGCTCGGCTGGCCGCTTAGGTGGCGCAGCTGCTGCATGGCTGTCAGACAGCGCCGCACGTAGAGGACGTGCGTAATTGCGCGGCGGCACTTTGAATAATCAGCGAGTCACAACACTTTTCCCCCCTTTGAAATTGTTGCACTGGTCTTGATGGGGGTGTCCTGGAGATGGCTAACGTCCATAGGCATTGTTTGACTCGCCGTAAAGTCTCGAGGAGGAGGCTTCCCGTACAGATGGAAGTGTCCCCGATGATAACGGGTCGAGATGACAGCAGACGTAGGGGTCGAATCTGCTGGGTCCCCATGCACCAATCTGCCCGTTGCGGCAAGTCCAGTTGATATGACAGGAGACATGGGTGATGTGTCGGCATCCATTGGAGGAGGAGGCGAGTAGATGTACTCTGACAGAGGATGGTCCTCCGGTTCCTGCATGAGCACGTCTCCTGGTGGCATCTGTTCTGGTGCTGGCATCGCGATGACGGTGAGAGGGCTGCATTGTGAGTATTGAGAGACGCCAAGATCCCGAGCATCAGGTAGAGCCAAAGGTGGTGTGGCAGCATTCAGAACAGGCGTTGCTGGCACCCGAGGCCGAAGCTGGTCTGAATGACGCACTGCAACACCCGTGTCCGTCTGGATTTCATACAGGCGTCTGCCACGGTGTCATAAGATGCGGCCCGGGCTCCATTTTGGCCGCCTGCCATATCTTCGTACCCAGACAAGGTCATCGGCGGTGAACCGGCCAAGTGAAGGCACCCGGCCGTGAGGTGGGAGGCCGCAGAAGATGAAGTAGCGTGCGGGGCTGTCGGCCATGTAAGAGCTCAGCCGGGCTGTGATCGCCCATGGGGGTGAAACGGTAAGATGCCAGGAACTTGAGAAGCACATCATCAGCAGCAGAAGAAGTCAGAAGTTTCCGCATCTGAGCCTTATATGTGCGGACCAGTCGTTCAGCCTCACCGTTGTATTTTGGATGGAACGGCGGGGCCGTGACATGCGTAACGCCGTGACGAGCACAAAAATCCACAAAGTCGGAAGAGGCAAATTGCAGACCATTATCAGTAACAAGAGTAGAGGGGAGGCCTTCCAAAGAAAAAATGCAGGCGCGAGCACTGGTGGTTGCCGCGCTGCTAGGTGACGTGCAATGGACAATGAAAGGAAAGTTAGAGTAGGCGTCAATTACGAGGAGCCAATAAGTACCTAAAAAGGGTCCCGCAAAGTCAGCATGAATGTGCTCCCAGGGCTTCTCAGGCAAAGGCCACGGTGACAAAGATGACTTCGGGGCAGCGGCCTGTGATGCACAAGGGCCGCAGGCAGCGGCCATGTGTGCTACTTCAGAGTCAATGCCAAGCCAGTACACATGACAGCGCGCCAGAGATTTTGTGCGAGACACACCCCAGTGCCCCTGGTGAAGGAGGCGCAAGACCAAAGTGGGCAAAGACACAGGTACCACAACACGCGGCGAAGCATTGTCAGTGGAGAGGAGGATAACACCATCCCTAGCTGTGAGGCGGTAGCGCAAAGCGTAGTAGTTCCACAACGGATCAGAAGTCTTAGCGGACGGGCGATCTGGCCAACCCTTCTGAATACAGTGTAAAACCCGGGAGAGGGTAGGGTCAGAACCCGTAGCAGCCGCCAGCCTGTCCCCAGTGATGGGGAACCCGTCCACAACCCGCTGCTCGGCAACATCCAGGTGGAAACACAAAAGTTCGTCTCTATCAAATGCCTGATCAGGACCCATGGGAAGGCGAGACAAAGCATCAGCATTCGCATGTTGAGCCGTTGGCCGGAAATGAATCTCATAATTGAAACGGGACAAGTAAAGAGCCCAACGCTGGAGGCGGTGTGCAGCCTTGTCGGGAAGTGACGTTGATGGATGAAACAAGGAAATAAGTGGTTTGTGATCCGTAACAAGATGAAATTTTGAGCCATAGAGAAAAACACCAAACTTATGAAGAGCATAAATGATGGCCAAAGCTTCTTTCTCAATTTGAGAATACTTTTGTTGGGCATCCGTGAGCGTTTTGGAGGCATACGCAATGGGTTGTTCCGAACCGTCAGAAAAACGGTGCGCAAGGACTGCACCGACCCTGTATTGAGAGGCATCTGTGGCAAGAACAAGATGTTGGCCAGGTCGATAAGTAGCCAGGCATGGGGCCTGTTTCAGCATAGTCTTTAATTACCGGAAAGCCGCATCACATGACGCGGACCAGTGAAAAGGCACGTTTTTATGCAACAGGCGATGCAACGGCTGAGCCACCGATGCCACAGACGGTAAAAACTTGTGATAGTATGCTATTTTCCCCAAGAAGCCCTGCAGTTCCTTAACAGATGTAGGGCGAGGAAGGGCATCGATCGCAGCGACAGTGTGTTGAAGCGGACGAATACCATCCCGAGAGAGTTGAAACCCCAAGTACGTGATAGATGCCTGAAAAAATTGTGATTTCTGAAGATTACACTTAGGACCGGCAGTCTGTAAGACATTAAAAAGTGTGCAGAGATTGTGAAGATGTTCTTCAGTGGTGGAGCCAGTGACAACAATGTCATCCTTGTAATTGATACACCCCAGGACAGGGAGCAATAATTGTTCCAAGAATCGCTGAAAGAGAGCAGGGGTGGTAGCAACCCCGAATGGCAAGCGTTGGTATTGATAGAGGCCGAAAGGCGTGTTAAGGACCAGAAACTGCCGGGAAGCAGCGTCGAGAGGAAGTTGATGATAAGCTTCTGACAGGTCAATTTTAGAAAAATACTGTCCTCCAGCGAGTTTAGTGAACAGTTCTTCAGGACGGGGCATAGGGTAAGTGTTGATGAGGCATTGAGCATTTACAGTGGCTTTGAAATTGCCACAGAGACGAATATCACCATTGGGCTTAGCAACGACAACGACAGGAGAGGACCACTCACTGGAAGTGACAGGAAGCAAGACCCCTGAAGCAGTGAGACGATCCAACTCCCGTTTTACCTGATCACGAAGGGCCACAGGAATGGGCCAAGCCCGAAAAAACTTAGGCCGAGCAGTGGGTTTGAGCGTGATATGAGCTTCAAAGTCGTTTGCAAGGCCTAACCCAGGAGAAAAAAGGGACGAAAATGTCGTCAACAAGGAATCCAGTTGAGCATAAGAAATAGCGTCAGAGACAATATTGACAGAGTCATCTATGGAGAACCCAAAAACGCGAAAGGCATCGAAACCAAAAAGATTTTCTGCGTTGCTCTGGTCGACCACAAATATGGGAACAGTGCGAACAACGGATTTGTAAGATACCTCAGCATTAAACTGTCCCAAGAGAGAAATCTTCTGTTTATTGTACGTCCATAATTGCCGAGTGACAGGGGACAGGAGTGGAGAAACCAGCTGAAGATATGTCTGAGAATTAATTATAGTGGCAGCAGAACTGGTATCCACTTGCATGCGAACATCTCGACCAAGGATTTGGACAGTGAGGAATAACTTCCCTGAAAGGGAAGAAGTGCAATTGACAGACAACACAGAATCAGAATGAGCGTCATGTTCATGAACATCATGTATGCGGTTGTATTTACAAACGGAAGACACATGACCTTTCTTTTTGCAATTGTGACACACAGCCCAACGTTGGGGACAATCCTCGCGTGAATGTTTCGTAAAACACCGCAGACATGAAGGAAGTTGCCGGGGATTTTGCTGCAGTTTCTTAGTGGGTTGTTTACGGCTAGGCCGAGGCTGCGCGTGGGAGCGTACTGTGGCCACGTCGGCCGGCGGGGACGTGCCGCACGCGTCGTCAACAGCGCACAGAGGTTGTATTTCCCCGACGTCACCCCACGCTTCTATTTGCGCCCCAGCGGTGCAAGAAATTTCAAAAGACTCCACAATGCAGAGAACTTCATCTAGAATCGGATTCGCCAACTGAAGGGCACGTTGCCAAACTTCTTTGTCGGGCGCCGACCGGATAATAGCATCCCGTACCATGGAATCGGCATAGGATTCTTTGTGAATGTCAGTAACAAATTGACACTTTCGACTGAGGCCGTGAAGTTCAGCAGCCCAAGCGCGATAGGATTGATTTGGTTGTTTTTGACAATGATAAAAGGCAACACGAGAGGCTACCACATGCATTTGCTTTTGAAAATAGACAGACAGAAGTGAGCACATTTCAGCAAAGGACAAAGACGCAGGATCCTTCAAAGGAGCCAATTGCGACAACAACCGATACATTTGAGGCGAAATCCAGGAAAGAAACAGAGACTTACATGGTTGTTCGTCCGTGACATGAAATGCCAAGAAGTTCTGTCGAAGACATTTTTCATAATCAGACCAGTCTTCCGCCGTCTCGTCGTAAGGTGGAAAAGGAGGTACAGCCAACGACAAGAAACGCCCCGCATTTGACGCCGCGACGAAATCGCGAATCGCCACTGTTAGAAGCATTTGCTGTTCAAGGAGATTTTGCAAGAGTTGCTCGACAGTAGCCATGGAACCCTGTGAGTCAACGGTGAAAAGGAAAAATCCACTACCTCGACGCCAATTGTTAAATCTTCAAATTTATCACATATATTTCGGACAACACAACAACACATATAAGGCACTGACTAAGTTGACCTGTGTACAAGTCGGCATTCGATTAAACACTTGAGTCTCAGTCTAGCGGCCGCTGCTCGGCTGGCCGCTTAGGTGGCGCAGCTGCTGCATGGCTGGCAGACAGCGCCGCACGTAGAGGACGTGCGTAATTGCGCAGCGGCACTTTGAATAATCAGCGAGTCACAACAGAAGGTGCTGTTCAAGTCACCCCTTGAAAGACAAGCCTTCATATTTTATTTTTTTACATCACCAAGGAATAAATTTAACATAATATGCTTTCTGTAAATGTTCATTCAAGTGTTGACCATCCATACTGTGACTCATAGAATGTTACCCTTCCACTGATTATTCAGTCTTTTTCTCATGGTCATCTCCCATTTAACAGTCGCCCCATGAAGATCCAAAAGGGGGATTATTCCAGAATCTTTTGCCAATAGAGAGATCATCATGACATTTTTTCAGTTACAGGCCACGTGTCCTGTAGATACATGTTATGTGTCTTGAATGCAGTGGTTTCTATTGCCTTCTGCATCCTCATGCTGTTGATCATTATTCTGCCTTTAGGAACAGTTTTCCACCCCAAGCACAAGATAGTGTCCTGAACCTCTCTCCACTCTCCTCTTTGACAAGACTGTTGGCAGAATGAGGGTGACTTCTTATGCTGGAAACCTTCAGGTGCCAGTGCTGATTATTAATCAAAATTTAAGTGGTGGTGGGTTTGGAACCTGGGACCGAGGACATTTTGATTAGTTATCAAAGATGCAACCCCACTTTTTTTATCTCATTTTGTTCTATATTGTTTTCTGAATTTGTTTGGGGCAGATGTCCAATGACACCCATTCAGGTTGTTGGTTGATCTGTTCAACTCAGTTTTTTTTATTACAGAGAGTAGCTAATCCAGTGACCGAACACACTGAGCTACTGTGCTAGTGCCCTAGACGATGGGTCTAGGCATAATGACCCCCTGATCATAGCGAAGGTAGACACTAAGCCACACCCACCACAAAAGTACAAGTTCATATGCCAACTAGCTCCGCAAATGATGAAGAGATTGAAGAAATGTATAATGAGATAAAAGAAATTATTCAGATAGTTAAGGGAGACACAAATTTAATTGTAACAAGGGACTGGAATTTGATAGTAGGTAAAGGAAGAGAAGGAAAAATGGTAGGTGAATATGTACTGGGGGAAATGAATGAAAGAGGAAGCTGCCTGGTAGAATTCTGCACAGAATATAACTTAATCATAGCTAACATTTTGTTTAAGAATCATGAAAGAAGGTTATATATGTGGAAGAGTCTTGGAGACACCAGAAGGTCTCAGGTTGATTATATAAGGGTAAGACAGAGATCCTGGAACCAGATTTTAAATTGCAAGACATTTCCAGGGGCAGATGTGGACTTTGACCATAATTTATTGGTTATGAAATGTAGATTAAAACTAAAGAAATTGCAAAAGTTGGGAATTTAAGGAGATGGGACCTGGATGATTTGAAAGAACCAGAGGTTGCAGAGACTTTCTGAGGAAGCATTAGGGAGTGATTGACTAGACCAGAGGAAAGGAATACTGTAGAAGATGAATGGATAGTTTTGCGAGATGAAACATTGAAGGCAATTGAGTATCAAATAGCTAAAAAGACTAGGTCTAGTAGAAACTCTTGGGTGACTCAGAAGATTATGAAATCAGCTGATGAAAGCAGGAAGTATAAAAACCTGGCAAATGAAACAGATGAAAGAAAATAAAAATATCTAAAAGATGAGTTTTACAGGAAGCACAAAATGGCTAAGAAGGAATGGATAGAGGACAAATGTATGGATTTAGAAGCATGGATCACTAGTGGAAAGATAAATACTGCCTGCAGGAAAATTAAAGAGGCCTTTGGAGAAAACAGAAGCAGTGATATGAATATCAAGAGACCGAGCGAGGTGGCGCAGTGGTTAGACACTGGACTCGCATTTGGGAGGACGACGGTTCAATCCCGCGTCCGGTTATCCTGATTTAGGTTTTCCATGATTTCCCTAAATCGTTCCAGGCAAATGCCAGGATGGTTCCTTTGAAAGGGCACGGCTGACTTCCTTCCCCATCCTTCCCTAATCCAATGAGACCGATGACCTCGCTGTCTCGTCTCCTTCCCCAAACAACCAATATCAAGAGCTCAGATGGAAAACTAACCCTAAGCAAAGAAGGGAAAGCTGAAAGGTGGAAGGAGTATGTAGAGAGTCTATACAATGAAGATGAACTTGCAGGAAGTATTACAGAAATGGTGGAGCACACAGATTAAGATGAGATGGCAGACATTATACTCTGAGAGGTTGAAATAAGGCCTTAGGGGTAGATGACATTCCATCAGACCTACTGACAGCCTTGGGAGAGCCAGCTGTGACAATACTCTTCCACCTGGTCTGCAAGATGTATGAGACAGGAGAAATATCCTCAGACTTCAAGTTGAATGTAATCATTTTTATCCCAAAGAAAGCTGGTGTTGACAGATGTGAATATTACTGAACTATCAGTTTAATAAGTCATGGTTGCAAACTACCAACACTAATGGAAAACTGGTAGAAGCTGACTTTGGAGAAGATCAGTTTACATTCTGTGACACAATACTGACACTATGACTTATTTTAGAACTTAGGTTAATGAAAGGCTTTACCTTTATATCATTCATAGACTTTGAGAAAGCTTTTGACAATGTTGACTGGAATGCTCTCTTTCAAATTATGAGGGTAACAGGGGTAAAATACAGGGAGTAAAAGACTACTTACAACTTGTTCAGGAAGCAGATGGCAATTATAAGAAATGAGGGACATGAAAAGGAAGCAACTATTGAGAAGGCAGTGAGACGGGGTGGTAGTCTATCATAGTGTTATTCAGCGCATACATTGGTAGAGGACCAAACAAAAATTTGGAGAAGGAATTAAAGTTCACGGAGCAGAAATAAAAATTTTGATGTTTACCAATGACAACATAATTCTATCAGAGTGTAGGGTGGCAGGTAAAAGTTAATCATTTGTTTGTTCACCGTTTTCCTCACACAAGCCTGGCAACTAATTTAGTGGTCAGCCAGAAAGTGAAGGGTAACATACTGACCTTAGTTTCCAGTCTGCATGGCCACATTCTCATCCAGCCCACTAAAATGAAAGTTTCCATTCTCCAATTTCTTTGTGGGATCAGGACTTTGATTTTAAATAAAAGTATGAAGTTCCAATCAAAATTATATTACATAAAGTTTCTCCCATACCACACTTGGAAATTCACTATTTTCAACTGAAAGCAAGTCTTTCTATTCTAACAGCAGATTTAGCAGTTCAGAGGCGACCTCTACAGTATGTTCCTACCAGACTGTCTTTCGTCCTGACTAAAATTACTCAATGAAAGTTTGCAATAAATGTTACAATTAATGCTCACCACTTGCCACACAGAATTGTAATTCACATGGACAGCACACTAACAGTTACTCTGGTGAATTCTAAGCAATCCAGGACAGTGTACAGTCCTCGCAAGTTCACTATCCATTTTTAGTGCAAAATACACACTTTGACTCAGTTTGGCCCTGACATCATCCGAGGCAGAGCTCAATCTGATGTTTAACACCCATGGATTTTACAGTGACTGAATGCAAAGTGAACCTTACTACTGCCTCTTGGGCTGCATTTATATATGTGTTGGAGCGGACGGCCGAGAGAACATCTGTTGTCTATGGCTATCTGCATACTGCAGCAGCCTCTGAACGGCCACTATCTGGGGCACATAATCTCTAATAACATAATCACAAATTACTTCAGAAAGTACTTAATTTTTACTTGTATATAGTTAAGCTGTTTTAAATCACAGAAAAAGTTTCAGCTTGCTAGACTGAAAACTTTGCCTTCTAGAATTTTTATAGTGGAACTAATGGTAGATCGTTACCTCTGAACCATATATTTACTAGACCTTTTGTCGGCAGTTATTAATACTACAACTCTCAAATTCAGTATAGCTCTATCACTTGGTATATTTTATCATCCAATTTAACCAAAATTCTCTATCATTAAAATTGCAGGTACTTAATCTGCAACAATTGGGTACATTTTAGCTACAAAATTGGTTTTTTACTTACTTACTCAAAAACTATAAAGTCGTCTTTCAGTTATTATTTCTGGGGTGAAGTGAAGCATAAAACAAATTTTCATGTTTCTAAGTCCATTATTTAGCGCCACTTATTTCCTCTTAAAATGGCATTTTTATGAAAACTGTTAAGTCTAGAATGTAAAGACTTTGTATTGGAACATTATAACATTAACCTATATTTTAAGAGAGTTTTAAACATAAATTCTGATTTTTAATTTCATACTTAATTGTGGCACAATACTTGCCCGCTATGCACAGATGTGTTAAGGTGCTGTGGTGCTACTAGCAGTGAACTGGGGTAAGTCCCGGCACACTCGCTCACCTCTGAATCTCACACACAATACAACGCTTGGCTTGCTTCACCACCCCCTTTTTAATTTTTGTGAAAAAATTTACTTTTGAACAAAACTAAATATCCAGAAAGAAACAAACAAGTAATGTAATAATTTAGTTTACTCTTTTAAATAAAATGGATTTTTAGAAAATTCCTTATTACTGCACATACAAAATAGCCATACATAAACAGGGTGGTCCATTGATAGTGACCGGGCCAAATATCTCACAAAATAAGCATCAAATAAAAAATCTACAAAGAATGAAACTCGTCTAGCTTGAAGGGGGAAACCAGATGGCGCTATGGTTGGCCCGCTAGATGGCGCTGCCATAGGTCAAACAGATATGAACTGCGTTTTTTAAAATAGGAACCCCCATTTTTTATTACATATTCAAGTAGTATATAAAGAAATATGTGTGTTTTAGTTGGACCACTTTTTTCGCTTTGTGATAGGTGGTGCTGTAATAGTCACAAACATATAAGTACAAGGTATCACGTAACATTCCGCCAGTGTGGGAGGTATTTGCTTCGTGATACATTACCCATGTTAAAATGGACCGATTACCAATTGCGGAAAAGGTCAATATTGTGTTGATGTATGACTATTGTGATCAAAATGCCAAATGGATGTGTGCTATGTATGCTGCTCGGTATCCTGGATGGCATCATCCAAGTGTACGGACCATTCGCTGGATAGTTAGGTTATTTAAGGAAACAGGAAGTGTTCAGCCACATGTGAAATGTCAACCATGACCTGCAACAAATGATGCTGCCCAAGTAGATGTTTTAGCTGCTGTTGCGGCTAATCTGCACATCAATAGCAAACAAACTGTGTGAGAATCGGGAATCTCAAAAACGTCAGTGTTGAGAATGCTACATCAACATTGATTGCACACGTACCATATTTCTATGCACCAGGAATTGCATTGTGATGACTTTGAACATCGTGTACAATTCTGCCACTGGGCATAAGAGAAATTACGGCATGGTGACAGATTTTTTGCACGCGTTCTACTTAGCGATCAAGCGTCATTCACCAACAGCAGTAACATAAACTGGCATAATATACACTATTGGGCAACAGAAAATTCATGATGGCTGCAACAATTGGAACGTCAGCGACCTTGGCGGGTTAATGCATGGTGCGGCATTATGAGACAAAGGATAATTGGCCCCCATTTTATCGATAGCAATCTGAATGGTGCAATGTACGCTGATTTCCTACGTAATGTTCTACTGATGTTACTACAAGAAGTTTCACTGCATGACAGAATGGTGATGTACTTCCAACATGATGGATGTCCGGCACATAGCTTGCCATGGCCATGGCCATGGCCATGGCCCGCACATTCACCAGATCTGACGTCTCCGGATTTCTTTCTGTGGGGAAAGTTGAAGGATATTTGCTATTGTGATCCACCGACAATGCCTAACAACATGCATCAGCGCATTGTCAATGCATGTGCAAACTTTATGGAAGTGAACTACTCACTGTTGAGAGGAACGTCATTACATGTATTGCCAAATGCATTGAGGTTGACAGGCATCATTTTGAGCATTTATTGCATTAATATGGTATTTAGAGGTAATCACACTGTAACAGCATGTATTCTCAGAAATGATAAGTTCACAAAGGTACATGTATCACATTGGAACAACAAAAATAAAATGTTCAAACGTACCTACGTTCTGTATTTTCATTTAAAAAAACCTACCTTTTACCAGCTGTTCGTCAGCCATTGTTGTTGTTGTTGTGGTCTTCAGTCCTAAGACTGGTTTGATGCAGCTCTCCATGCTACTCTATCTTGTGCTAGCTTCTTCATCTCCCAGTAGCTACTCAACCTACATTTTACTGTATCTGCTTAGTGTATTCATCTCTTGGTCTCCCTCTACGATTTTTACCCTCCAGGCTGCCCTCCAATACTAAACTGGTGATCCCATGATGCCTCAGAACATGTCCTACCAACCGATCCCTTCTTCTAGTCAAGTTGTTTCACAAACTCCTCTTATCCCCAATTCTATTCAATACCTCTTGATTAGTTATGTGATCTACCCATCTAATCTTCAGCATTCTTCTGTAGCACCACATTTCGAAAGCTTCTATTCTCTTCTTGTCCAAACTATTTATCGTCCATGTTTCACTTTCATAGATGGCTACACTCCATACAAATACTTTCAGATATGACTTCCTTACACTTAAATCTATACACTATGTTGACAAATTTCTCTTCTTCAGAAACACTTTCCTTGCCATTGCCAGTCTACATTTTATATCCTCTCTACTTCGACCATCATCAGTTATTTTGCTCTCCAAATAGCTTAACTGCTTTACTACTTTAAGTGTCTCATTCCCTAATCTAAATCCCTCAGCATCACCCAAGTTAACTCGACTAAATTCCATTATCCTCATTTTGCTTTTGTTGATGTTCATCTTACATCCTCCTTTCAAGACACTGTCCATTCCATTCAACTGCTCTTCCAAGTCCTTTGCTGTCTCTGACAGAATTACAATGTCATCAGCGAATCTTAAAGTTTTTATTTCTTCTCCATGGATTTTAATACCTACTCCGAATTTTTCTTTTGTTTCCTCTACTGCTTGCTCAATATACAGGTTGAATATCATCAGGGAGAGGCTACAATCCTGTCTCACTCCCTTCCCAACCACTGCTTCCCTTTGATGTCCCTTGACTCTTATAACTGCCATCTGGTTTCTGTACAAATTGTAAATAGCCTTTCGCTCCCTGTATTTTACCCCTGCCACCTTTAGAATTTGAAAGAGAGTAATCCAGTCAAAATTATCAAAAGCTTTCTCCAAGTCCACAAATGCTAGAACCACAGGTTTGCCTTTTCTTCATCTAGCATCTAAGATAAGCCGTAGGGTCAGTATTGCCTCAAGTGTTCCAACATTTCTACGGAATCCAAACTGATCTTCCCTGAGGTCGGCTTCTACCAGTTTTTCCATTCGTCTGTAAAGAATTTGCATTAGTATTTTGCAGCCGTGACTTATTAAACTGATAGTTCAGTAATTTTCACGTCTCTCAACACCTGCTTTCTTTGGGATTGGAATTATTATATTCTTCTTGAAGTCTGAGGGTATTTCACCTGTCTCATACATCTTGCTCACCACATGGTAGAGTTTCGTCAGGACTGGCTCTCTCCAGGCTGTCAGTATTTCTAATGGAATGTTGTCTACTCCTGGGGCCCTGTTTTGACTTAGGTCTTTCAGTGCTCTGTCAAACTCTTAACACAGTATCATATCTCCCATTACATTTTCATCTACATCCTCTTCCATTTCCATCATATTGCCCTCAAGTACATCGCCCTTGTATAGATCTTCTATATAGTCCTTCCACCTTTCTGCTTTCCCTTCTTTGCTTAGAACTGGATTTCCATCTGAGCTCTGGATATTCATACAAGTGGTACTCTTTTCTCCAAAGGTCACTTACCCCTAGTGAGATAAGCCTCTACATCCTTACATTTGTCCTCCAGCCTTCCCTGCTTAGCCATTTCGCACTTCCTGTCGATCTCATTTTTGAGACATTTGTATTGCTTTTTGCCTGCTTCTACATCTACATCCATACTCCACAAGCCACCTGACGGTGTGTGGCGGAGGGTACCTTGAGTACCTCAATCAGTTCTCCCTTCTATTCCAGTCTCGTATTGTTCATTGAAAGAAGGATTGTCGGTATGCCTCTGTGTGGGCTCTAATCTCTCTGATTTTATCCTCATGGTCCCTTCACGAGATATACATAGGAGGGAGCAATATACTGCTTGACTCCTCGGTGAAGGTATGTTCTCAAAACTTCAACAAAAGCATGTACCGAGCTACTGAGCGTCTCTCCTGCAGAGTCTTCCACTGCTTTCGCGATTACTAAATGATCCTATAACGAAGCACGCTGCTCTCCATTGGATCTTCTCTATCTCTTCTATCAACCCTATCTCGTATGGATCCCACACTGCTGAGCAGTATTCAAGCAGTGGGCAAACAAGTGTACTGTAACTTACTTCCTTTGTTTTCGGATTGCATTTCCTTAGGATTCTTCCAACGAATCTCAGTGTGGCATCTGCTTTACCGACGATCAACTTTATATGATCATTCCATTTTAAGTCACTCCTAATGCGTACCCCCAGATAATTTATGGAATTAACTGCTTCCAGTTGCTGACCTGCTATATTGTAGCTAAATGATAAGGGATTTTTCTTTCTTTGTATTCGCAGCATATTACACTTGTCTACATTGAGATTCAAATGCCATTCCCCGCTGCAGATCCTCCTGCATTTCAGTACAATTTCCCATTGTTACAACCTCTTGATATACCACAGCATCATCCGCAAAAAGCCTCAGTGAACTTCTGATGTCATCCACAAGGTCATTTATGTATAATGTGAATAGCAATGGTCCTATGACACTCCCCTGTGGCACACCTGAAATCACTCTTACTTCGGAAGACTGCTCTCCATTGAGAATGACACGCTGCATTCTGTTATCTAGGAACTCTTCAATCCAATTACACAATTGGTCTGATAGTCCATATGCTCTTACTTTGTTCATTAAAGGACTGTGGGTAACTGTATCGAACGCCTTGCGGAAGTCAAGAAACACGGCATCTACCTGGGAACCCATGTCTATGGCCCTCTGATTCTCGAAGACGAATAGCGCGAGCTGGGTTTCACGTGATCGTCTTTTTCAAAACCCATGCTGATTCCCACAGAGTAGATTTCTAGTCTCCAGAAAAGTCATTATACTCAAACATAATATGTGTTCCAAAATTCTACAACTGATAGACATTAGAAATATAGGTCTATAGTTCTGCACATCTGTTCGACATCGCTTCTTGAAAATGGGGATGACCTGTGCCCTTTTCCAATCCTTTGGAACACTACGCTCTTCTAGAGACCTACGGTACACCGCTGCAAGAAGGGTGGCAACTTGCTTCGCATACTCTGTGTAAAATTGAACTGGTATCCCATCAGGTCCAGCAGCCTTTCCTCTTTTGAGCGATTTTAATTGTTTCTCTATCTATTTTGATATCTACCATTTTGTCATCTGTGCGACAATCTAGAGAAGGAATTGCAGTGCAGTCTTCCTCTGTGAAGCAGCTTTGGAAAAAGACATTTAGTATTTCAGCCTTCAGTCTGTCATCCTCTGTTTCAGTACCATTTTTGTCACAGAGTGTCTGGACATTTTGTTTTGATCCACCTACTGCTTTGACATAAGACCAAAATTTCTTAGGATTTTCTGCCAAGTCAGTACATAGAACTTTACTTTCGAATTCATTGAATGCCTCTCGCATAGCCCTCATTACACGACATTTCGCTTCGCATAATTTTTGTTTGTCTGCAAGGCTTTGGCTATGTTTATGTTTGCTGTGAAGTTCCCTTTGCTTCCACAGCAGTTTTCTAACACGGTTGTTGTACCACGGTGGCTCTTTTCCATCTCTTACGATCTTGCTTGGCACATACTCATCTAACGCGTATTGTACGATGGTTTTTAACTTTGTCCACTTATCCTCAACACTATCTGTACTTGAGACAAAACTTTTGCATTGAGCCGTCAGGCTTTTTGTCACTTTTGCTAAACAGAAAAATCTTCCTACCTTTTTTAATATTTCTATTTACAGCTGAAATCATCAATGCAGTAACCGCTTTATGATCGCTGATTCCCTGTTCAGTGTTAACTGTTTCAAATAGTTTGGGTCTGTTTGTCACCAGAAGGTCTAATATGTTATCACCACGAGTTTGTTCTCTGTTTAACTGCTCAAGGTAGTTTTCAGATAAAGCACTTAAAAAAATTTCACTGGATTCTTTGTACCTGCCACCCGTTATGAACGTTTGAGTCTCCCAGTCTATATCCGGCAAATTAAAATCTCCACCCAGAACTATAACATAGTGGGGATATCTACTCAAAATATTTTCCAAATTATCCTTTAGGTGCTCAGCCACAACAGCTGCTGAGCCAGGGGGCCTATAGAGACATCCAATTACCATGTCTGAGCCTGCTTTAACCGTGACCTTCACCCAAATTATTTCACACTTCGGATCTCTGTCAATTTCCTTTTATACTATTGCACTTCTTATCACTATTAACACGCCTCCCTCTTCACTGTCCAGCCTGTCTCTGTGGTATACATTCCAATTTGAGTTTAGAATTTCATTACTGTTTACATCTGGTTTCAGCCAACTTTCTGTCCCTAGTACTATGTGGGCATTGTGACCGTTTATTAATGAGAGCAGTTCTGGGACCTTTCTATAGACAGTCCTGCAGTTTACTATTAGTAGATTAATATTGGTATTCCCTGTTGCATTTTGCCTACTCCTACTTTGCCGCATCTCCGGAGGCATCTTGTCAGGCATAGGGAGGGAATTCTCTAACCTAAAAAACCCACATGTGCACTCCACACATACTCCACTACCCTTGTAGCCACTTCCTGCATGTAGTGCATGCCTGACCTATTCAGGGGGCCCCTATATTTCTCCACCCGATAGCGGAGGTCGAGAAATTTGCACCCCAGATCTCCGCAGAATAGTCTGAACCTCTGATTTAAGCCTTCCACTCAGCTCCAAACCAGAGGACCGCGATCGGTTCTGGGAACGTTACTACAAATAGCTCAGATTCCACCCCGTGAGCGAAGCTTTCCACCTTCACCAACTCCGCCAACTGCATGTACAAACTGAGGATGACCTCTGAACCCAGACGGCAGGAGTCATTAGTGCCGACATGAGCAACAATTTGCAGTCAGGTACATCCAGTGCTCTCTATCGCCGCCGGCAGGGCCTCCTCCACATCTCGGATGAGACCCCCTGGCAAGCAGACAGAGTGAACACTGGCCTTCTTCCCCGACCTTTCCGCCTTGCTTGCCTCAGTGACACAGACAACCATACCATAGGTGCCACCACAATGGAGGAGTATCTGTTGAGAGGCCAGACAAATGTGTGGTTCTTGAAGAGGGGCAGCAGCCTTTTCAGTAGTTGCTTTTACTGCTTCATTTACTGCATTTTTATATTTTCTCCTTTCATCAATTAAATTCAATATTTCTTCTGTTACCCAAGGATTTCTACTAGCCCTCATCTTTTTACCTACTTGATCCTCTGCTGCCTTCACTACTTCATCCCTCAAAGCTACCCATTCTTCTTCTACTGTAATTCTTTCCCCCATTCTTGTCAATTGTTCCCTTATGCTCTTCCTGAAACTCTGTACAACATCTGGTGTAGTCAGTTTATCCAGCTCCCACCTTCTTAAATTGCCACCTTTTTGCAGTTTCTTCAGTTTTGATCTACAGTTCATAACCAATAGATTGTGGTCAGAGTCAACATTTGCCCTTGGAAATGTCTTACAATTTAAAACCTGGTTCCTAAATCTCTGTTTTACCATTATATAATCTATTTGAAACCTGTTAGTATCTCCAGGCTTCCTCCATGTATACAACCTTCTTTTATGATTCTTGAACAAAGTGTTAGCTATGATTAAATTATGCTCTGTGCAAAATTCTACCAGGTGGCTTCCTCTTTCATTTCTTACCCCCAATCCAGATTCACCTACTATATTTCCTTCTTCTCCTTTTCCTACTATCAAATTCCAGTCACCCATGACTATTAAATTTTCATCTCCCTTCACCATCTGAATAATTTCTTTAATCTCATCATACATTTCTTCAATTTCTTCATCATCTGCAGAGCTAGTCGGCATATAAACTTGTACTATTGTAGTAGGTGTGGGCTTCATGTCTATCTTGGCCACAATAAGGCATCACTATGCTGTTTGTAGTAGCTTAGCCGCACTCCTATTTTTTTGTTCATTAATAAACCTACTTCTGCATTACCCCTATCTGATTTTGTATTTAAACCCTGTATGCACCTGACCAAAAGCCTTGTTCCTCCTGCCACCTAACTTTGCTGATTCCCACTATATCTAACTTTAAGCTATCCATTTCCCTTTTTAAATTTTCTTACCTACCTGCCCGATTAAGGGATCTGACATTCCATGCTCCGATCCGTAGAACACCAGTTTTCTTTCTCCTGATAACGACGTCCTCCTGAGTAGTCCCCGCCTGGAGATCCAAATGGGGGACAGTTTTACCTCTGGAATACTTTACCCAAGAGGACGCCATCATCATTTAACCATACAGAAAAGCTGCATGCCCTCGGGAAAAATTGCGGCTGTAGTTTCCCCTTGCTTTCAGCCGTTCGCAGTACCAGCACAGCAAGGCCATTTTGGTTAGTGTTACTAGGCCAGATCAGTCAATCATCCAGACTGTTGCCCCTGCAACTACTGAAAAGGCTGCTACCCCTCTTCAAGAACCACACATTTGTCTGGCCTCTCAACAGATACCCCTCCATTGTGGTTGCACCTATGGTACAGCTACCTGTACCGCTCAGGCACGCCAGCCTCCCCACCAATGGCGAGGTCTATGGTTCATGGGGGGGCCATATGTTTGTGACTATTACAGCGCTATCTATCACAAAGCGAAAAAAAGTGGTCCAACTAAAACATTCATATTTCTTTACATACTACATAAAAATGTAATAAAAAATGGGGGGTTCCTATTTTTAAAAAAATGCAGTTGATATCCGTTTGACCTATGGAACGCCATCTAGTGGGCCAACCACAGTGCCATCTGGTTTCCCCCTTCAAGCTAGACAAGTTCCGTTCTTTGTAGTTTTTGCACTTGATGCTTATTTTGTGAGATATTTGGCCCGGTCACAATCAGTGGACCACCCTTTATACACCTAGAAAATATTGTATACAAAACTTTCACAAAATAATTTACATAAATTTATATAGAAACATTGTATAAATTTTTCAGTAGTTACATAAATATTATAAAATTTCTTTCATTTAAAATTTTTTGATCTTTACCTGAAAAGAAACACATGATTTTTTCACTTTACAGTAGTAATTTTTTCTTTTCATGATGATCGTAGGTACTAAGGTGGGTGTCCTTACTACACTTTTTTCCTAACTGATTAGAAATGTGGGAGGAGAATTTACTTTTTCATCCTATCTTATCATAGAAAAAGGGTATGTTTTACTGTAGTTCAGGTCATCATTTCATCCATTTCCACTACAGCTTGGAATCAGGCCTTCATGCAGCCTCCATGTCGCTGAGAAACAGACAACACAGCTTCTGTTCTCAACTTACATCTAAGTGAGGACAAAGTACATTTTACAATTTATGTTTTGGCAATGGTTCTAATAACTGAAAAGTTGCCAGAAAGACAGTACTAAGTCATATCTGAGAAAATAATTAATTTACTTTATTAATTTAGCCTAAACTACAAACTTCGCATTCATGCTTCCTTTCTTTCCCTAATGACATCTTTTACATCCCTAAATAGTGAATTTTTGGCAAATTTGCAATTTACTTTATTACTTGAGATGTTGCTTTAGCTTAAAAGATTAGGTAATCTTTGCAAATTCCACTTTAATTTTTCATTTACCATATGAATTAGTTTACCAAAGAAGTCATTTGCTAAAAAGTACTTACTTTTCTTTGTTGTGTGCATTATTGAAGAAACTGCTTTTATTTTCAACATATCAATTTTTATGATCTGCATTTTTCAACATTTGTAGGATTCTGTTGTCTTTTTACCCATTAAACGTTTTATCTGCCTGAAGCAAGATTAAGCATTTTCCATCATTTTATGAGATAGTAGGGGAAGTTATTCACCAATTCTCCATCATTTAATTATATATATCAGCTTACTTACTTCATTTCTCCATTTAATCATTTTCAAAATCCCTTTATTTTGCCACTTCTTTCTCCCTTTCTCACTTTGTCAGCCTACTGACCTCCTTGTTTCTCAACATATTTGGTGCGATCCTCACACCACTTCCACACATCTCCCTTCGATCAATGTTAAAAAGCTATTGCTTGCCTCTAGGAGCATTACATTCTTATCCTTTTTACTCTTCAGACAGACTTATTCCCACTAAAATTATTGCATTATGCAGATTCTAATAGATTATTTTTGTGCATGCCTAGCTTCATTAACATTTTAACTGCAAAATGTCTCCTATTATTTTGTATTTACTAACCATTTTTCAAATCTTATTTTTATCTATTTATTTTAGCCATGTTTTGCCTCTTATTGGTACTCAAATTTACTTTTGCCATTCACTAGGAAGATTACTTACTAAGAAGACTTTATAACCTAATAGAATATATACAATGTGAAGACATATGTAATTCTTACTTGCTATGATTGAACAGAAGAAGGGAATGAAACTTGAAATGGAAATAAAGTTTCATCCAGCTGGGACTGCACGGTACGCCAAACCGTGTATCCACCAAAGTGTGGCAGACTCCCTACAGTAGCTAGTTACTGTTATTTTTAAATTTCTTTAGATCTTAAATATTCTGTAGACCTAGTTCCTTTTTACTCTAATAGGCACTTCCCAGGTTTCATTATTACCACCTATATGGCTTCCTATAAAAGGCTCTCTTATCTCTTGAGAGTCAGGTAAAGTTAAAATTAAGTTGTTCTGGTCAAAATCAATCTTTCCCTGATACTTTGACAAGAAATTGGTACCAATCAACATATCAACACTTAAGCCTAACACTATTAAACAAGAATGATTTATTACTATGTCACTTATACCAATGTGTATCAAAGCTTTGTGCTGAACTGGTCTAGAAAGTTTTCCAGTAGCACCTATTATTTTTAAACCTCTTAGTTTCATAACCATTAACTCATTTTTATTGGGAATAGAATCAAAAAATGCTTGGAACAAAGCACTTGCTTCACTCCCACTGTCAAGAAGACAATGCTTGGTTACTCATAAGTTTGTTTGATAATAGGGTGAGTTATTATACACTTCACGGGTCTCTCATACACATCTTCTAATAAATCCTTCTCAGTTTGCTTCCAGATAAAGTAGTTTTGGTCAGTTGCAAGTACATTTACATTTAAATTCTGAAGCTCATCAATCTCTACATTTCTCACGGCCTTTTCCAACCTGTCCACCAGTTTCAAAGCGAAGCATTTGATGGCTCCCTGTACTTCTGTTTGCTGCCTATCAGCCACACTATCCTCTAACTCTGAGCAACTGTGTCTCTGTGCGACATTACTACTTATAATAATGCAATCAGCTTCTGCCATTGTGGCAAGTTAATACAGCTACTAGGTTTCTTCACTTCATTACTATTGCTACTCCCTTCATTCATCAGGTCCTCCTCTCTAAAATTTTGCAAAACTAATTCTTCTTTGGCCACCTCAACTGTTGCCATCATTATCAAAGATGTAAGCTTCTACCTCATCTTTGTCCATATCAAACTGAAATCTGTTAATTATTTCTTCCCTACCATCTACAGTGTATTCTTGTCCTTCTTTGACCCATTTCTCCAGTGTACCCAAAATACTGGCCACTATGTTATGAGAGTAGTTTAACACATCACTGGTACTTTCTGCTCCTACTTCATCATCCCTGTGTTCTATCTGTGTATGTTGGCTGACTGTTGTTTGTGTATTTGTTACTGGCTGTGTTACTATTACCACCTGTTGAGTGCCAGTTTCCTCATTGATGGGATTTAGTTTCCCAAACGTGGCCTGTTGTGTTCATTTCCTGCAGTATTAGATATGGTAGCATTTCGTTCTACATCTACATCTACATCTACATCCATACTCTGCAAGCCACCTGACGGTGTGTGGCAGAGGGTACCTTGAGTACCTCAATCAGTTCTCCCCTCTATTCCAGTCTCGTATTGTTCGTGGAAAGAAAGATTGTTGGTATGCCTCTGTGTAGGCTCTAATCTCTTTTATTTTATCCTCATGGTCTCTTCACGAGATATACATAGGAGGGAGCAATATACTGCTTGGCTCCTCGATGAAGGTATGTTCTCAAAACTTCAACTAAAGCCCATACCGAGCTACTGAGCGTCTCTCTTGCAGAGTCTCCCACTGGAGTTTATCTGTCATCTCCGTAATGCTTTTGCGACTACTAAATGATCCTATAATGAAGTGCACTGCTCTCCGTTGGATCTTCTCTATCTCTTCTATCAACCCTGTCTGGTACGGATCCAACACTGGTGAGCAGTATTCAAGCAGTGGGCAAACAAGTGTACTGTAAGCTACTTCCTATGTTTTCATACTGCATTTCCTTATGATTCTTCCAATGAATCTCAGTCTGGCATCTGCTTTACCGACGATTAATTTTATATGGTCATTCTATTTTAAATCACTCCTAATGTCTACTCCCAGATAATTTATAGAATTAACTGCTTCCAGTTGCTGACCTGCTATATTGTAGCTTAATGATAAAGGATCTTTCTTTCTATGTATTCACAGCATATTACACTTGTCTACATTGAGATTCAATTGCCATTCCCTGCACCATGCATCAATTTGTTGCAAATCCTCCTGCATTTCAGTACAATTTCCCATCGTTACAACCTCTCAATATACTACATCATCATCCACAAAAAGCCTCAGTGAACTTCCCATGTTATCTACAGGGTCATTTATACATATATTGTGAATAGCAATGGTCCTATGACACTCCCCTGTGGCACACCTGAAATCACTCTTACTTCGGAAGACTGCTCTCCATTGAGAATGACATGCTGCATTCTGTTATCTAGGAACTCTTCAATCCAATTACACAATTGGTCTGATAGTCCATATGCTCTTACTTTGTTCATTAAACGACTGTGGGGAACTGTATCAAATGCCTTGCAGAAGTCAAGAAACACGGCATCTGCCTGGGAACCCGTGTCTATGGCCCTCTGAGTCTCGTGGACGAATAGTGCGAGCTGGGTTTCACACAACCGTCTTTTTCGAAACCCTTGCTGATTCCTACAGAGTAGATTTCTAGTCTCCAGAAAAGTCATTATACTCAAACATAATATGTGTTCCAAAATTCTACAACTGATTGATGTTAGAGATATAGGTCTATAGTTCTGCACATCTGTTTGACGTCGCTTCTTGAAAACGGGGATGACCTGCATCCTTTTCCAATCTTTTGGAATGCTACACTCTTCTAGAGACCTACGGTACACTGCTGCAAGAAGGGGGGCAAGTTCCTTCGTGTACACTGTGTAAAATCGAACTGGTATGCCATCAGGTCCAGCGGCCTTTCCTCTTTGGAGTGATTTTAATTGTTTTTCTATCCCTCTGTCATCTATTTCAATATCTACTATTTTGTCATCTGTGCAACAATCTAGAGAAGGAACTACAGTGCAGTTTTTGTCTGTGAAACAGTTTTGGAAAAAGACATTTAGTATTTCGGCCTTTAGTCTGTCATCCTCTGTTTCAGTACCATTTTGGTCATAGAGTGTCTGGACATTTTGTTTTGATCCAGCTACCTGTTTGACATAAGACCAAAATTTCTTAGGATTTTCTGCCAAGTCAGTACATAGAACTTTACTTTCAAATTCATTGAACACCTCTTGCATAGCCCTCCTCACACTACATTTCAGTTCGTGTAATTTTTGTTTGTCTGCAAGGCTTTGGCTATGTCTATGTTTGCTGTGAAGTTCCCTTTGCTTCCGTAGCAGTTTTATAACTCAGATGTTGTACCACGGTGGCTCTATTCCATCTCTTACAATCTTGCTTGGCACATACTCATCTAATGCATATTGTACGATCATATTGAACTTTGTCCACTGATCCTCAACACTATCTGTACTTGAGATAAAACTTTTGTGTTGAGCTGTCTAGTACTCTGAAATCTGCTTGTTGTCACTTTTGCTAAACAGAAAAATCTTCCTACCTTTTTTAATATTTCTATTTATGGCTGAAATCTTTGATGCTGTAACTGCTTTATGATCACTGATTCCCTGTTCTGCGTTAACTGTTTCAAATAGTTCGGGTCTGTTTGTCACCAGAAGGTCTAATATGTTATCGCCACGAGTTGGTTCTCTGTTTAACTGCTCAAGGTAGTTTTCAGATAACACACTTAAAAAAATTTCACTGGAGTCTTTGCCCCTGCCTCTCATTATAAGCATTTGAGTAACCCAGTCTATATCTGGTAAATTAAAATCTCCACCCTCCTTTGGTCTTAATGGCATTGTTTTTACATTTTTGCTTTTGTCATAATAATTGTTACAAAAGTGTGGTGAATGTCTACCCCCTCCTCCTCTACCACGTCCCTGATTTTGATGATTTGCCCCTGTATTTCTAACTTCCATACTTCTAACATTCACATTCCCATTGCCTTGATTTCTGTTTTGTACGTGATTGTTAGATGATCTGTTATTATGCTGCATCTGATCTTCCGCAGCAGCTATTCTTCCCACCCGCTTTAGGTATTCAGTGAATTTATCTACACTATCTCTAGGGGTGGAAATGGTTATTTTCTGACAGTACCAAGGCAGCTTACCTTCTAAACCCAGAATAACTATATCTGGTTTCATCTTTTCTGTCAAATGCGATTGCCATTACACCCACTTCCTAGAGAAATCTTTTACTGATTCACATCCTGGTGAAAGCTTTTCACCACTCCAAAATTCTCTTAAAACGCTATTTTGTTTATTGTGTGACCAGTATTCATTAAGAAATGCAGATTTAAATTCAGACAAAGTTTTACATTTTATAATTACATCAGCTGACCATCACAAAGCCTCTCCTGACAAATGACTTCTTATAAAGGCAAAACATCTTTCTGACCAGGCATTAGGCAAAACATCTTCAAAGTTATTCCAAAAATCAATAGGGTGGATCTATTTATCTGGATCAAAACGTAAGAATTATCGACACCCAATAAAAGCTGCGTCAACTGAAGCCACATACTGTGCAGTAGTACTACTAGAACTAACAGAGGTTACTCTATTTTCTAGGTTAGCAAAGTTAGTATTCAGTTCCTCTACTTGTAACTCTTCTGCTTCTATCCTGTCAGAACATCTTTTGTCCACCTCTCCACAAAATTCCTTACAAGTTTCTTTTACTTCCTCAATATTTTTCTGACAGAGCAAAGTTTAGATTCATTGCCTATTCTTTCTGTCAACCTCCCTTCTAAGAGTTCATCTGCATCTTCGAAGTCTTTGGAAACCTTGTCAATTTCGCATTTAAAAGTATTATGCATTTTAATTAACTGTTGCCCTACTTTGACTTGAATATTATGATGGAGAGCATCCACCTTGTAATTTAAACCGTTCATTTTTTATTTCATTTCATCTTTCAGTTCTTTATTACCGTTGTCAATTTTATTTTCCAACTTTTTGTTACTATCCCCCATTTCCTTATTACTAGCCTCAATCTTATTTTCCAGTTTTTTATTACTGTCCCTCAGTTCTTTATTACTATCCTTTAACACTTTAGTACTATCCCTGAGCTCTTTACTACTAGTTTCAGTTTTGTTGTTCAACTCTTTATGATGTGATTTGAGTTTGGCAAACAGTAATTGCATCCAGTTTGGAGCCTCTACATTGCCACTTCGAATTCCCTGCCCTGGCTGAATTTGGGGCATATTGAGCTTAGTTTCATTATCTGATGATGTTATTATTTCTATTTTCTCCTTTTTGACTTCACTTACTTCTTCAACAGAAACTGGTTCTAACCTGGCAGTACCATTTAATTTCATATTAGATTCTACCTTTGACAAATCACCCTCTAATTCAATATTTATTGGCTCAATGGAACCATCCTCATTAAATTCAGTTTCTGATTCTGAGGATTCATGGTCAGAGACTGGTTCCTTCTTGATATTCACATAGGTATCCATTTTTAGTAACCTGTTAGCAGCAATTAATAAATACTTTAAATATTCTTGATTTAGCTTAATTGCTTGACTTTGATGAATGTTGTCGGCGCAGTGTACCAGTAATCGTGAAGCAAAGCGTCATGACATATTGCATGCAGCAGCAGCAGCTGTGGCGGCAAAGATGGCTGTGGGTATCGCTTATTGCAGTAACTCCAAGGGCCGGGGGGGTTGGTTCTAACCACTGGTGAGTGCTCGCCGCAGCTTGCGGGTGTCTTGCAAACCCATGCAGCTCTGTGATAATGCACCGTCTTCTTCTACCTTCAGTGTTGGAGACAGCCATGATCCAGTGTCGGCTTCCTTCTTCCTCCCGTCGTGATCCTAGTTCCTATGGTCAGCCTACACTGTTCATTCACCACACTTGCGAGTAAATTATAACACTGCTCCTGCACTAGTTTCTGCCTGTCACTTCGGTATCCTGTTAGTGCCTACCGAGTTCACTGATTTCTACCAATCACTTTCACTGTTCAATCACATTGATCTGCTTTCAGTTTCCTAGCTGATGCACCATATGTGGAGTGACAGGTAGAAGTTAATCATTTGTTTGTTCACCGTTTTCCTCACACAAGCCTGGCAACTAATTTAGTGGTCAGCCAGAAAGTGAAGGGTAACATACTGACCTTAGTTTCCAGTCTGCATGGCCACATTCTCATCCAGCCCACTAAAATGAAAGTTTCTATTCTCCAATTTCTTTGTGGGATCAGGACTTTGATTTTAAATAAAAGTATGAAGTTCCAATCAAAATTATATTACATAAAGTTTCTCCCATACCACACTTGGAAATTCACTATTTTCAACTGAAAGCAAGTCTTTCTATTCTAACAGCAGATTTAGCAGTTCAGAGGCGACCTCTACAGTATGTTCCTACCAGACTGTCTTTCGTCCTGACTAAAATTACTCAATGCAAGTTTGCAATAAATGTTACAATTAATGCTCACCATAAAAGTGGAAAGAAAGTCACCACTTGCCACACAGAATTGTAATTCACATGGACAGCACACTAACAGTTACTCTGGTGAATTCTAAGCAATCCAGGACAGTGTACAGTCCTCGCAAGTTCACTATCCATTTTTAGTGCAAAATACACACTTTGACTCAGTTTGGCCCTGACATCATCCGAGGCAGAGCTCAATCTGATGTTTAACACCCATGGATTTTACAGTGACTGAATGCAAAGTGAACCTTACTACTGCCTCTTGGGCTGCATTTATATATGTGTCGGAGCGGACGGCCGAGAGAACATCTGTTGTCTATGGCTATCTGCATACTGCAGCAGCCTCCGAACAGTCACTATCTGGGGCACCTAATCTCTAATAACATAATCACAAATTACTTCAGAAAGTACTTAATTTTTACTTGTATATAGTTAAGCTGTTTTAAATCACAGAAAAAGTTTCAGCTTGCTAGACTGAAAATTTTGCCTTCTAGAATTTTTATAGTGGAACTAATGGTAGATCGTTACCTCTGAACCATATATTTACTAGACCTTTTGTCGGCAGTTATTAATACTACAACTCTCAAATTCAGTATAGCTCTATCACTTGGTATATTTTATCATCCAATTTAACCAAAATTCTCTATCATTAAAATCACAGGTACTTAATCTGCAACAATGGGGTACATTTTAGCTACAAAATTGGTTTTTTACTTAATTACTCAAAAACTATAAAGTCGTCTTTCAGTTATTATTTCTGGGGTGAAGTGAAGCATAAAACAAATTTTCATGTTTCAAATTCCATTATTTAACACCACTTATTTTTCTCTTAAAATGGCATTTTTACATAAGCTGTTAAGTCTAGAACATAAAGACTTTGTATTTGGAACATTATAACACTAAACTATATTTTAACAGAGGTTTAAACATAAACTTTGATTTTTAATTTCACATTTAATTGTGGTGCAATACTTGCATGCTACACGCAGATGCATTAAGGTGATGTGGTGCTACTAGCAGTGAACTGGGGTAAGTCACGGCACATTCACTTGCCTCTGTATATTACACACTATACAGCACTTGGCTTGCTTCAAGAGACACCAGATGACTTGGAAGATCAGTTGAATGGGGTGGATATAAGATGAACACCAATGAAAGCAAAACAAGGATAATGGAATATAGTTGAATTAAACCAGGTGAAGTTGAGAGAATTAGATTAGGAAATGAGACTCTGAAAGTAGTAAACGAGTTTTGCTGCTTGAGAAGTAAAATAACAGGTGATGGCCGAAGTAGAGAGGATATAAAATGTAGACTGGCAATGGCATGAAAAGCATTTCTGAAGAAGAGAAATTTATTAACATCAAATATAGATTTAAATATTAGGAAGTCTTCTGTTGAAATATTTGTACAGAGTTTGTAAAGAAGTGAAACATGGACAATAAACAGTTTAGACAAGAAAAGAATAGAAGCTTCAGAGATGTGATGCTACAGAGGAATGCTGAAGATTGGATTGGTAGACCACATAACTAATGAGGAGGTGTTGAATGGAATTGGAGAGAAAAAGTATCTGTGGTGCAACCCAATTAGAAGAAGGAACCATTTGACAGGACACGTTCTGAGACATCAAGGAATCACCAGCTTGGAGGAAATGTAGGAGGTAAAAACCATAGAGGGAGACCAAGAGATGAATACAGTAAGCAGTTTCAGAAGAATGTAAGTTGCAGTAGTTATTCAGAGATGAAGAGGCTTGCACAGGATAGAGCAGCATGGAGAGCTGCATCAAACCAGTCTTTGGACTGAAGACTGCAACAGCAACCCAGATTTAGGTAGACTGGACCTAAGTGGTTCATGGTTTTGATTACTATTACCTATTTTTAATTTTGTGAACCTAATTTCCTACTATACCATACACACAACTTTTACATGTTGTTTTCCATAAAAGAAGTGATAACAATGAAGTGTCATTTTTATTATTGTTCTAAAACTGTCTAACACAAAAACATGACTGATTTTGCACCTGGATTAAAGGGGCCCTCACATACTCAATATTTATTCCACAATAATCATAATTGTTTTAATTTTTTATTTTGATTAGACAAAATTTCACTATAATCTTCAGTAACATATCATCATTGTAGATACTATTAGTTGACAGTATTGATGATTACTGCCAAGAAACTGATGAACCTCATTTAACCTTATGCACAGAGAAAAGATACTGTGACAAGTGCAGCAATCAGCCCCAGAAAGTTTGTCCATTGTACTACTTTACCAGTCAACTGGAAACACTTTTGAAGACTTCAGATTTTCAACATTCCCCTCACCCAATACCGTTTTGTAATGGAAATCTGTGTGGCTATTTGGACCTGCCTGAAAAAAAAATACATCAAAATGTGTGAAGTGCACACACTAACAAACTTCTGTACACAGCTCGTAAATTCTGTGGTTATAAATCATCATATGTTCTTATAATCAAACAATGGAAAATCCATGGAATGTAACAATATTATGAAAAGGAAATTTGCTACTCACCACATAGCAGAGATGCTGAGGCACAACAAAAAAAACTCTCAAAATTAAAGCTTTTGGCCAGCAAGGCCTTCGTCAACAATAGATCTCACACACACACACACACACACACACACACACACACACACACACACACACACACAAATTCAACTCACACTCACAACTGCAATGCAGTCTCAGGCAACTGAACCAAACTGAGTGTGGTTTCAGTTTTGTGTGTGTGTGTGTGTGTGTGTGTGTGTGTGTGTGTGAGTGTGTGCGCGCGCGCGCGCGCGCGCGCGCAGCATCTCTGCTATATGTCCTTGTAATCTTTGACAGTACCGTCTTTCAGAGTTAGCATGTAAAATGTGCTTCTGTAAGCCTCTAAAATAGATCATACATTCCTTGGCTGTAGACCTTAATTTTTTTTTGTAATTTTTGTCAATATTGTCTTTGACAGGTAGTCTGTAATATGCACCCTGCAATCCTGAACTTATTACTTGTTATGATACACAATATTTCAAAAAATGTTTACCAAAATTACACAAATGTTGACTGTAATTTCAGTTTTGACCACATTCAAACAATGTAATGAAAATTAGCAAATGTCATTTATTTATGGATGGTGGAAGTGCCCACCAGTTGCTCAATCAGTTGAGTGTTGTACGTATGTCAAAAGTTGGTTAGATTCCATGTCACTAATATTCATATTTTTATTGCGTCTTTTTGAAGACTTTGTGTACCTTCATTAGGTATAATACTATGCCAAGAAGTCTCTCTAATAAATGCCAGAAAACATTAATTGCAAGCCTGGTGTTGGCTACATTATTTCAAGAACCTGTTCACAAATAGGATTATTCCAGGCAGTGAACAGCAGATAAGACACCCAGATCATCGTGGAGGACAACGTCATAACAGATGAGTATCAATGATTTAAACTACAATGTGAATTATGTTTTGTTGAAATTTATTACTTCATGATGCATGCTTGCTAAAAAGGTTTTTCGCTTGAGTTTAGTACCTTAAATATTGAATCGATTATTAGTTACAAACAATGGAACATCAAGTCAGTAGCAGGAACTTGTATGCTGGCAGGAGTTAGCTGCATTTGCTGGTGCATACTGCCGTGTTGAATAGAAGTTAATTCAAATGATTCTGTATGATGAAAATTGTGAGTCTAAGTACGCATTGATGTATTGTTTTACTTACATATACCTTTTTTGAAGAGAATGCATAATTTTTGATTCGTGGAACCATTATGACTGTCTATAATGAAGAAGTTCTAAATCTGGTACAACATGAAAACATGAAAACTACTATATATGAAAAGAAGGCAATAAACCAAAAATAAATGTGTCTTAATCACACAGTGTTCTTATACAAGAAGCAAAATCTGGATCATACTACCTACATGCAAATTACTCGTTCAATGAGCCATGTTTTCATTGGAGAGCTGCAAGAAAGAGATGAGTGACATTTTTCTCAGACATTTTGACTGCACTACACTAGCATTGTCACTGCTTAAAAAGTTCACTCAATTGAAACAAGATTTAAAGACTTTTCTGAAGATTTTACATTTTAATTGTATTATGTATTAACTGAGAATGGTATTTCAGGGACGTCCTGCATCCTCATGAGTCCCTTCTCATGTAAGCATGTCATAATATCAATTTTCAACAAGACAATTGTCATCCACACATGACATGTGTCTCTATGAACTGTCTGCATGATGTTGAGGTACTACTCTGGCCAGCAGGATCCACAGCTCTGTCCCTGATAGAACATGTACAATTTCAGCTTGGATGTCAAGTCCATCTCACTACCAGTGTTTAGGATGGAAAGTACTACTTACAACAGTTATAAAGCCAGCTGACCTCAGGAGAGAATGCAATAGCTTTATGACAATCTTCCCAACTGAATTAATGCATGCATCCACACCAGAGTGGGTGCAACATGTGGTGTAATGTATCACTTCTGGTAAAATAATGAGTTACCCGTCTACTTGGCCAACAAATGATAATCACCACAAAGAAAGTGTTTGTTATTATTTAATTTGTTTAGAACTGTATATTGTTGGGAAGTTGTATCATTTGTGCATGTACACTGGCCCTTATGGGTGCTGCACACCTACAAGGCAGAATGAGGATGACAGTTCCAGAATGAAATTTTCACACTGCAGTGCACTGATATGAAAAATCATGGCAGAGTATAACTGTGGGCCAGACTGAGACTTGAACTCAGGACCTTTGTCTTTTGTGGGCAAGTGCTCTACAAACTGAGCGAACCAAGCACGACTCACAGCCCGTCCTCACGGCTTTAATTCTGTCAGTACCTCATCTCCTACATTCCAAACTTCACAGAAGGTCTCCTGCAGAAGGATGACAATTTTCCTATGCATTATGGTACTTACTGGTTGAGTAGTTATTCCATGCTATGACATATCGAAAAGTGGGATGTGCCATTGAGATAATCAGCATGCCATGACAATCATGCTTATGTCAGAGGAGTAAAAAGTAGATTCATTCTGTCACTGAGACTGGCATATATCTGTCATAAAGTACTCTGAAATTGAGTTTACATAACATGAGATCAAATGTATAAATGTTCATTGTAAATGTTGTGTTCTCATATACCAACAATTGTGAAATATATTGGAAAGTATAATGGAGATATCGTGCAATACATGGCAGTTCCTGTTAATAAATTGTAATTTTCTGACAAGAACAATTGATCCAGCAATGTCAAATGAATATGAATACATTAGGAAAGACAGGTGAAAGGAATTGCCTACCGGTGTGCACTCAGGTGAGTAGTTTGATTACATATTTAACATTTACTCAGTAATTAGCTGCAGAAACATTCAAAAAATGTTTTTTATTATTTTTTATGGAAATATACAACAGCACTACCTCCCTACTTTTCATATGAAGTAATGTATCTTCATCTTTTAAGGGTTATAAGTCACTTACAGGGCTATGGAAAGTGAAATCTGAAGAGTATATGAGTATATGAACAGAAACTTGAAAAATGAGGCCTACAGTGTCCTCCTGAAAGTCTATCAAGAAAGATAACCATGAGCTAAAAATAATAAATTTGCACATGCTGCCAGTGCTTCAAGCAATTCACACACTGTACAAAACAGTGCTACTCTAGATTTTGCAAATTTGTATCCTTAGTTTTTCTAATGTCCTCCAGTATTCATATTTTATTAGTTTCAGGTTTTTATCATGTTGGATAAAGTAACCATTAAATAATTCCAATAAACTTCCATGTAATGTGTGTAACTTCAAATAAATTCATTATTTTACTCTTCCCATAAAAATCACTTCTGCGACATAGTGTACTTTTCATCTTGGATACAGAAGTTTGTTAGTGTGTGCACTTCACACCTTTTGATGTATTTTTTCAGGCAGGTCCAAATAGCTTCACAGGTTTCCATTACAATACAGCTGACAGTATTGGTTGTGGGGAATGTTGAAAATCTGAAGTCTTCATAAGTGTTTCCAGTTGACTGGTAAAGTAGTACAATGGACAAACTTTCTGGGGCTGATTGCTGCCCTCATCACAGTAACATTTCTGTGTGCATAAGGTGTAATGAGGTTTATCAGTTTCTTGAATGATTCTTTGTTCATTCTTAAAAAATTACAGTATGTATCTGGCTCTGCTGCAGTTCTCTTGTAACATTAGTATGGTTGTGTGAAGAAGAGCTTCCAAGCCAATTTTTCAGGCATTGTGTTTTTTTAACTGATGTGTCTGTGGCATAAACATCATGCAATAACATTGTGCCATTGTGGTCTCACAATTTTGTGTAACATATTGGCACAATATTATTGTGGAATAAATATTGAGTGTGTGGTGTCCCTTTAATCCAGCTAGGGGTAATGACAGTATTTGATCTGTAAGCCCTCAGTCACCTCAATCATGTAAAGGAAAACAAGAAAACGTTTAGTATGAGGTAGAAATCCACTGTTACATGACTTAGAAAAAGTAGCTCTAAATGTGGAAAAATGTAAGTTAATGTGAATGAGTAGAAGGAACAAACCTGTAATATTTGGATGCAATATTTGTAGTGTCCAGCTTGACACAGTAAAGTCATTTACACATCTGGGCATAGTGTTGTAAAGCGATATGAAATGGAAGAAGCTTGTGAGAACTGTGGTAGGTAAGACAGGTGGTCGACTTCAGTTTATTGGGAGTATTTTAGGAAAGTGTGGTCCACACATAAAGGAAATCACACACAGGATGCTGGTGTGACCTATTCTTGATAACTGTTCAAGTATACCCTTAAAGACTGTAGCATTGTTCATGTGCTCTTTTACAGTTTCATCTAAAGTTGAAATGAAATTTATTAGTCCTCTGAATATTCCAGGGATCCGAACCAGGTTGGATTAAAGGAGGACATTCAAGCAATTCAGAGGTGGGCTGCTAGATTTGTTACCACCTGGTTCAAACAACAGAGATGCTTTGGGAACTCAAATGGGAATCACTGGAGAGAAGGTGACATCCTTCTTGAGGAACACTACTGAGAAAATTTAGAGAACCAGCATTTGAAAGTGACTGTCAAACAATTTTAATGCCACTAACATACATTGTGTGTAAGGACTGAGAAGATAAGAGAAATTATCACTCTTGTAGAGGCACACATACAGTCATTCTGTTTGCAAGTGGAATGTGGGAAGGAATGACTAGTAGTGGAACATGGTACCCTCTGCCACATGTTGTATGGTGGCTTGCAGAATATCTAAGTAGATTTAGATGTCAATGTAGTTGTAGACAACTCAAGCTGTCAATTACATTAAATATTTGGCAGTTATGATATGTGGCACTGATATTGTTTAATGCATTGTCTTCACTGGAAAGGTCCAAAACAAAAATGCAGAACACTCTGAGACAGTGATGTTTGTAGTGATTTCATGAATTTGTTGAGACTGATATTGCAAAATAAATTTAATAATAATCTAAGAAGGTACCATTTTAAATTAGTCAAAGCATTACCTGCATTTTTGATTACCAAGCTATATATTAACTTGATATGTTTTGTTAACATATTTATGTTCTGTTGTTTGTATATTCCTAATGTATGTATTCCTTTATTTTGACATAAGCTGCTCAGTATTAAGATGTGGTAGTAAATGGTATCAACAAACAGTATTCAACAGTATAATCAGCAGCACCACATCTTGGGTGTTCAGTGGTTCTGTAAACCCCTGGAAAAAAGCTGATTGTTTAAATACATACAATGATAATTTGCACAATCATTCTTCATTTATTTCTCATGTTAGATCATTTTATCTGCATTTTTAAAGCTTTTTTTTATCATATGACAACTTTTAAGCTGTTCAAATAGCACACACACATGTCAAAGCATTGCCCATCACTGCACAGTTTGAATTTCTCTTCTGAAGATCCATGAGTAAGCTTATGGGTGTCCCTTTAGCAGGAAGGGGCAAGAGGAAATGAAGCTAGTAATATGTGCATTTGCGCCAGTGGAAGAACCAGCACAAATGCAAGTTGGACCTTGAAGGAAGTACACCTGAACTGAAAGACTGCAGCCCACAACTGTAGCAGTTAGCACATATGTCTTCATGATACCTGTAACTGTAATTGTAAAGATAGTGTATTAAGTTATTTATTATGCTTCAGTGTTTTTATATGCACATTTATCTGTTCTTGGGGTATGTTTTCAAAAAGAATGAACAATGTTCAATACCTTTTAGAAACAAATTTCTCAGCTCTTTTCTTGGAAGAGAAATATGAAATAAAGAAGCTTGTTAGGTTGATGCTTTAGCTCAAATTAAAACAAGAACAAATAAGCCAAAGTGCGAAATTTTTCAGATCTTTTTAAATGGAAATATATATAAAAGAAATAGTTGGATTTGCAGCCCATTTCTACAAATAAACTATTTTGTTTTCTGAGCTTGCTCTTTGTTAAGTGTAAAAATACAACCAGACATGCACTGCCATGTCAGATCTAAGTCATCTAGCACAGAAGGTTGAGATGTATGAGGAATCTGTTACACATAAGAATGCTTATTTATCTTAATCACTTTTTGAAAAAATTGAAATTAGGCAACAGCTTAGTTCAGTTTTCAGACAGAATACAGAAATACACAGAGACAACACAAGGAAAAATCGCTGTGTTATTTCCAAAATAATTGGGACTTGATGACACAGGAGAATCTTAACAACCCTGGAATATTGAGGGCTGATAAATTTCACTTCAACTTTAGATGAAGCCGTAGAAGAGCACACTAACAATTCTACAGTCTTTAAGGGTACATACAAGTACAGACTAAATGATTTACCAGAGTGTATGTTAAATGTGCTTCATGATGAAATTAATGTAGAAATAGCTAAGGCAGATTTTGTGTTGTGATGGTAGATGAAACTTCTAATGTATCTTTCAAATTTCAATTGGTTATATTATTTCACCATGTGTTATCTACTGGTGAGCCTGCTGAAAGATTTTGGACATTTTTAAATCCATGGATAACAGTGCCTCCTCCTCAGTACCTTGCATTAAAAATGTTCTCACAGAAGTAGTCCAAGAACAGAAAGAAAAACTAACATCTCAAACTTATGATGGTGCATGTGTTGTGTGTGGGCAACAAGCTCAGCCCCTAGCAACTGTAAGAGAACAGTATCATTTTACATATTAGGTGCATTGTTATGCAACCAACTGAACTAAGTTCTCGCCAAAGCCACACTTTGAAATAAACAAATAAAACTGTTTTTTTTTTAATTATATTGCAGAGTCTGTAATATTCTCCTCTCATTCATCTCAAATCTTGGATATCCAGATACAATTGTGTAATGGATAGTCCCTCATGGGTCAACACCAAGATGGAACATTAAATTGTCAGTCAGGCCACGGCACAAGCAACAATAGGGAAGTAACCAATATTGTGACTTTTACAAGTTCCTAACCAGGAGCGAATTTTATAATACCATCTGTATGCTTTAATAGTTTAGTTTCTTGTGTTTCTGTATTTTTATTTAATATCTAATAGCCACAGTTCTCACATTTTTGTTCATGTCAGAAAGTAAATCGATTTTGTGACATATTACAAGTTCCTAATCAGGGGCGAAATATTTAGTTTCACCTGAGTGCTTTGGTGTTAATCTAATCTCTGCATGTTAATCTAATTTATTAGACACAGTTCCTGCGTTTTCATCAGGGTCTACAGTAGAGTTGTGCAGCAAGTGCCGATTGTCCGTTTATCTGCAGTTTAGTTTCCCATGGTCTTTAGTATGGATAGGGACTGTGATTGTTGTGTGCGCATGTGAGTCGAGTTGGTGACACTTTGGTCTCAGCTTCAAGCTGTGATGGCTTCAGTTACTCAACTTGAGACTGCAGTGGATGGGCACCACTGTTCTGGGCTGGCCAGGGGGATCCTACGGATGTCCAGCAAGGCCGAGTCCTCCGATCGGTCCTCACCGGTGGACAGCCCAGCTACTGCTCGCACTGAGGTTGACCCCTCACCTTTGGTCGAGTGGGAGGTCACCCCAGGGCATTGCAGGCAGCAGAAGACTTCCTAGGCAGCAGCACATAAGGCCTCCCTGGTTTGTCTGACAAACAGGTTCCAGGCACTGTCTGCGGCTGACACTGACGCTGAGCCAGATGCTGTCGCCTGTCCTGTTTCATAGGAAAGCTTTCAGCCTGCAAGACCGAACAATCACAGAGGGTGGGATTATTGATAGTTGGGAGCTCCAATGTTAGTCGCATTATGGGGCCCCTTAGGGACATGGCTGCCAAGAAGGGAAAGAAAACCAATGTGCACTCCATATGCATACCGGGTGGAGTCATTCCAGATGTGGAAGGGGTCCTCCTAGATGTCATGAAGAGCACAGGGTGCAAACAACTGCAGGTGGTTGCTCATGTCAGTAGCAATGATGTGTGTTGCTTTGGATCAGAAGAGATTCCCTTTTTGCAAGATGAAAGCAGAACTGACCATTTGCAGTATAGTTGACAGGACCAGTTGTGGACCTCTGGCACAGAGCCACGTAGAGGGTCTGAATCAGAGGCTCAGATGGTTCTGCGACCATGTAGGCTGCAGATTCCTCGACTTGTGCCAAAGGGTGGTTGGGTTTTGGGTACTGCTGAATAGATCAGGTGTCCACTATGTGCAGCAGCTGGCTACATGGGTAGCAGGGGCCGTGGGGTGTGGATTGGGCAGTTTTATAGGTTAGAGCACCTTGGGAAAAACAAGAAGGGCTTCAGCCACATAGGGTGCAGACTGAACACAGGAAGAATGTAGATACAGGAACCATCAGTATAACAGTTGTAAATTGTAGTAGCTGTGTTGGGAAAGTACCAGAGCTCCAAACACTAATAGAAAGCAATTACGCTCAAATTGTTATAGGCACTGAAAGCTGGCTACAGCCAGAGATAAGCTCAGTCAAAATTTTTGCGAAGAACCTAGCGGTGTTCCGAAAGGATAGGCTACACACAGTTGGTTGTGGCGTGTTTGTTGCTGTTAGAAGTAGTTTATCTTGTCGCAAAATTGAAGTAGATAGTTCCTGTGAGTTAGTATGGCAACCAGAATAAAATAATATTTGGATCCTTTTACCAATCTCCCAATTCAGATGATACATTTGCTGAAAGGTTCAAAGAAAACTTGAGTTTAATTTCAGACACGTACCCGACTCATGCGATTATAGTTGTGGTGACTTTAATTTACCCTTTATATGTTGGCAAAAATACATGTTTAATTCTGGAGGTATGCATAAAACATCATCCAAAATTGTGCTAAATGCATTCTCTGAAAATTATTTCGAGCAGTTACTTCATGAGCTCACGCAAATAGTAAATGGTTGTGAAAACACACTTGACCTCTTAGAAACAAATAATCCTGAGTTAATAACGAGCATCAAAACAGATACAGGGATTAGTGAGCATAGGGCTGTCACAGCGAGATTGAATAGTGTCACCCCCCAAATCCTCCAAAAATAAATGATAAATATACCTATTCAAAAAAGCAGATAAAAATTCACTTGACGCCTTCCTGAGAGACAATCTCCACTCCTTCCAAATTAATGATATAAGTGCAGACCAGATGCGGCTTGAATTCATAGAAATAGTATCAGCAGCAATTGAGAGATTTATACTAAATAAATTAATAAACAATGGAGCTGATCCTCCTTGATACACAAAACGGGTCAGAACACTGTTGCAGAAACAACGAAACAAACATGCTAAATTTAAACAGACACAAAATCTCCCAGATTGGCGATCTTTTACAGAAGCTCGAAATTTAGTGCAGACTTCAATGCGAGGTGCTTATAACAGTTTCCACAATGAAGCTTTGTCTCTAAACCTGGCAGAAAATCCAAAGAGATTCTGGTTGTGTGTGAAGTATGTTAGTGGCAAGACATAATCAATGCCTTCTCTGTGCAATAGCAATGGAGGTACTATCAAAGACAGTGCTGCCAAAGCAGAGTTACTAAACAGAGCCTTCTGAAATGCCTTCACAAAAGAAGACAAAGTAATTATTCCAGAATTCGAATCAAGAACAGCTGCCAACAAGAGTAACATAGAAGTAAATATCCTCGGAGTAGTGAAGCAACTTAAATCACTTAATAAGAGCAAGTCTTCTGGTCCAGACTGTATACCAATTAGGTTCCTTTCAGAGTATGCTGATGCATTAGCTCCATACTATACAATCATATACAACCATTCGCTTGATGAAAGAGCCGTACCCAAGGACTGGAAAGTTGCACATGTCATACCAATATTCAAGAAAGGTAGTAGGAGTAATCCACTAAATTATGGGCCCATATCATTAATGTCAATATGCAGCAGGATTCTGGAACATATATTGTGTTCGAACATTATGAATTACCTCGAAGAAAACGATCTATTGACACACAGTCAACATGTGTTTAGAAAACATCGTTCTTGTGAAACACAACTAGCTCTTTATTTGCATGAAGTGTTCAGTGCTATTGACAAGGGATTCCATATTTCTGGATTTCCAGAAGGCTTTTGACACTGTATCACACAAGTGGCTTATAGTGAAATTGCGTACTTAGGGAATATCATCTCAGTTATGGGACTGGATTTGTGACTTCCTGTCAGAGAGGTCACAGTTCATAGTAACTGATGGAAAGTCATCGAGTAAAACATAAGTGATTCCTGGCATAGGCCCTTTGCTGTTCCTTATCTACATAAACAATTTGGGAAACAATCTGAGCCACCGTCTTAGGTTGTTTGCAGATGATGCTGTTGTTTATCAACTAATAAAGTCATCAGAAGATCAAAACAAACTGCAAAATGATTTAGAAAAGATATCTGAATGGTGCAAAAATTGGCAGTTAACCCTAAATAACAAAAAGTGTGAGGTCATCCACATGAGCGCTAACAGGAATCCATTAAACATGATAAATCAGTCAAATATAAAGGCCATAAATTCAACTAAATGCTTAGGAATTACAATTGCAAACAACTTAAATTGTAAGGAACACGTAGAAAATGTTGTAGGGAAGGCTAACCGAAGACTGCATTTTATTGGCAGGACACTTATAAAATGTAACAGATCTACTAAGAAGACTGCCTACACTACGCTTGTCTGGCCTCTTTTAGAATACTGCTGCATGGTGTGGGATCCTTACCAGATAGGACTGATAGAGTATATCAAAAGAGTTCAAAGAAGGGTAGCATGTTTTGAATTATCACAAAATATGGAAGAGAGTGTCACTGAAATGATACAGGATTTGGGCTGGACATCATTAAGAGAAAGGCATTTTTCGTTGCGAAGTAACCTTCTCACGAAATTCCAATCACCATCTTTCTTCTCCGAATGAGAAAATATTTTGTTGACACTGGCCTACATAGGGAGTAATGAACACCATGATAAAATAAGGGAAATCAGAGCTCATACAGAAAGATATAGGTGTTCATTCTTTATGCGTGCTATATGAAATTGGAATAATAGAGAACTGTGAAGGTGGTTTGATGAACCCTCTGCCAGGCACTTAAATGTGATTTTCAGAGTATCAACGTAGATGTAGATGTGGATTGAGACCACTCCTTACAGTTCATGAGAATAAAGAGGCCATTCTAGAATGTCTTCAACACATTGAAGATACTAACAATCAGTTGACACCTGTGAATCAAGCATATGGTCCAAGGTTGAAACTGCAACAACCCAAATTTTCTGTTTTGTTACAAGTATGTTATAAAATAAAGTCCCTCGTGGATCTCTTGTACACACAATTACAAAAGTGCACCACTGAACCTGTCTCAGTAAAGCAAACAATAGCATCATTCAAAAATGAAATTTTGAAAATTACAACACTGTTGATAGTATCATAATTGAGAAAGAACAAAATTAGCAAAAACAAGATGTGAAGATATTTATACAACGAGGTATGTCACAGCAATGGACATATATGACATAATAATTCAGCTTAATTACCAGTGGTCTGAATTCTCAGGCACTTACTGTCTTGTAATTTATAACTACTTGACCAGAACTTCCTCTCTTCATTGTAAAATAAAATTTCTTGAAAAAATTGTTTCTACTGTTGTGCAGTCCCATCCATTTTTAAATAAATCTAAGTTAAAAATGCCGTGCGGGATTAGCCGAGTGGTCTAAGGCGCTGCAGTCGTGGACTGTGCGGCTGATCCCCGCGGAGGTTTGAGTCCTCCCTCGGGCATGGGTGTGTGTGTTTGTCCTTAGGATAATTTAGGTTAAGTAGTGTGTAAGCTTAGGGACTGATGACCATAGCAGTTAAATCCCATAAGATTTGACACACATTTGAACATTTTTTTAAAGTTAAAAACAGAACTAAATGTCATTTATTCTCAGAATGATTTTCAAGAAATGAAAATTGCAACAGCTGTGCTGAAGTTTTTAATTGAAAAATCCTGGAATAGCATTTTGGTGGCATTATGAAATTGTTGAAATTAGTAGCTACTGTTCCAATGACAACATTTGAAGCAGGAAGTGTTTTTTCACTTTGTTGCAGATCAAAATGTTTCATGGTACTGCCATGGATGAAGATAGACTGTCTGTTGTAGCCATTCTGTATTCTGAAAAGGGAAGGATGCACTTGCTTTCAGATTTAAATGATTGACTCATAGACAGATTTGCCATGAAAAAGGAAAGGAGAATGTATTTTTTTCTATAAATATACCTCTACATGAAATTACCCACAAGTAAACTCTGAGGCTCATTTTAAGATAATTTTAGAGCAACAAAACATTTTAAGCAATTTAGACAATTAAATTATTTGGAAACGTAAATCATGTAATGTAGTTACAGTAGTCAAGCCCAGTCATTTTAGGTGCTAGCTACCACTGGGTATAAAGACAGTTAACAGAGTAAAAAAAGGTAAGTTGTTTAGCTCTTTTTGATGGATACACAGCACTGTTTCAAAGTTTAGCTTTTCTTGGATGTACTTTGAATCATTAAATGATTGTAGAGGTAACTCAAGGGTTTGATAGTACTCAGCACAAGATTTTGAGTCTCTATTAAAATACAATGTAGTCAGAAGAACAGCTGCCTTTTTGAAGCCACTTTAGCAAATGTATATTTGACATTAGTATTTTCCTGAGGTGTATTAACCTTTTCATTACCAAGCTATATACTTTTTTTCCAATGCATGGAAGTTTTCATCACATTTGATGAAGAACAAACAGAATGTGTTGCCATTTTTTACAGAGCCATCATGGGTGAAGAGAATTACTATTTTGTGACACGAAGTTCCAGATCTTGCACGGTACAAATGTTTTACTTTCTTGACATCAGATTGGAGAATTTTACAATAAAGTATGAATTATTCTTACTTGCAACATGCCTTCTAATAAAACAGACCTCTCTCTTCCTACCACAAAATTAATCTTGGGTGATATATTTCCTTGCTTCCAGCTTCCACTGGGAGACTTCACCCTTTTGTAATGAGAATTCTAATTAGATGACTAATTTTATGCGGAATAATAAATTTTATGAAGAACAGTTTTTTTTGTTTTTGTTCTCTAACACATGTAGTATTTTAAAAGTCTTTTATTTTAAACCTTTAAGTATCTGTATCCTCAGCAGTAATCAACTCCATCCTGCAAAAAGTTCTGCAGAAGATTTCTGCTGCTTTTTCTACTGCTTACTCCCTCTATGTTGAAGGTAGTAGTATTGTGGTCATTTACTGGGCTTTGTCTATTTTTGCTCCTTCACATCTGTAATATCTTCTTGTCTGATCCATCTTTCTTATCATGTGGAGATCCAGTTGCACTACAATATCAATCAGCTAAGCCCTTTTCTCAGTTCACTAATGTGCAGTTTCATTCATTCCATGGCCCTAACAGTATTCCTTCATGATCATGCATATAGAGAATTATCAATGACTGAGAGTTCTCCAGCTTTGCCAAATTACTGACTTGGCACAATCGTCTAATTTTAAAATAAGTTTTCAGTTTATTTCCATAATGGCAGCAACCTCCAAACAATCAAGTACGGATCATGTGCTCTCACTAAAACTATATATTTGGTGAATACATGTTTTCCCACTATTACATTGGTTCTTACTGTCACTATGTCTTCATCACACATTTGCTACATTTTCATTACAACCTGTTGCTCTCATCACATTCTTTTCTATTATTATTATTATTATTATGATTGTTACTACTAGCTAAAAATGCTCCTATTAGAGCACAAAAAAAAGTGAATATGCTCTTCCTTAAAAGACTCTGACAGCAAAGTGGAGAACCAGCTGCCTCAGTCCTCATTCCACCTTCGTCACCAAAAATTTTGGCATGCAAACATGTTCACACTCTTTTAAGACACAGTGTTCTACATCCTTTTACCCACTCTCCATTTGTAGTGAAGCCTTCATATTCAGCACCTCCATTTCATTGCCACTGTCTATACATGTCTCCTTCTCACTGTCTCCTTTTTCTCCCATTGGCACTTTCTCTTGTCTGTCTTTCCCAGTATCATTGTCTTCTTCCTTTTCTCTCTCTCTCTCTCTTCCTTACTACTGTCTCCTTCTCTGCCACTTTCACTGCATCTCTGTTCTACTGTCATTGTCTTCATCCAATTCTTTCTCTCTCCTACTGGTACTGTCTCTTTCTTTCTCACTTACTGTCTGCTCTCTTTCTCTACAGCCACCATTGCCTCCTTTCCACTCATGCTGTTGGGGATGGTTTGCTTGGAGTTTTGACACATGGTTATAGGCAGTGGGTGAAAGTGTGCAAATGTTTTTCGGTTAAAGCTCACTGGTTAGGAGTGGGGAGAATTTAGTCACTGGATATCTGGATGAATAAAGTTCACTTTGTCTATCTTTTTCTATTTTTCCTCTTTCTTACATTAGAATTGCTCATCTATCAATTTTAGAAACCATATTTCCAGAGTAGAAAGTACACTAGACTCTCATTAATCTGGACATTCCTGGCACATATGGGTGACAGATTAGCGGAAGAGCCAGATTATTAAGTGTCTGAAATTTATTTTATTCATTTTATTTTACTTTTTATTTATTTTGACAACATAGGGGATATAGAGTACTGTACTTCATTAAACCAAAGGATACAATTTTAAAACATAGAGTATATACTCTATTAAATCCAAAAATACATTAATTTTCAAAGAAAACTTAATCCTTGAGTGTATACTCTACATTATTATACAGTCATATCATTCACTATGAAACATGTCCCTAATTTCTAACTGTTGCAATGATGATATGCGATGGTGGCATGCTTTATCACGCAGCCACTTTACAAGCATTACATCGGTACTGCATGTATCTGGTTGTTGCATAATGTACTCCAGGAAGACCTCAGCAATTTCAGCAGCAGCAGTGTGAGAAATCTTCATGCTTTCTCCTCCTGTGTCCTCTTCTTCATCGCTTTCATCATTACTTTCTTGCACGTTTTTGATTATTTCTTCATCAATCAAAGTTTGGTTCATATCACAGTTTTCCTCATTCAGCCACTTAGTAACATCTTCATCATCAATTTCTTCTTCTCTTGGAAGGTTGTGGAACATGTCAGTGTACAAAGTAATTGATAATTCTGAATTGACTGGCTCATTACTGTCACTCACAACTGGATCCAACTCGGCATCAATGGATGACCATAATTTTCTCCAGCTCTTCACTTTGGTAGCGCTCTCTACTTTATCCCATGCCTTAGCTGCTTGGAAAACCAACATCACGTATGTTAATAGCTTTCCACGCATTCAGCATAGTCTCAATAGAGTCGTTTTCACTTTTGTTCAGCAAGGAGACAAGAAGTGAATGTCGATAATGACGTTTAATTGATTCCAAAATTCCCTGGTCCATGGGCTGAATTAGGGCTGCCACATTGGGTGGGAGAACGTGTTCTTGTATACCAACGGACTTTAGAGAAACATCTGAAGGATGACTGGGAGCATTATCAATTATAAGGATAGCTTTCAGTGGAAGCTTTTTCTTCTCTAGCTCTTTTCCACTGCTGGTACAAATGTTTCATGGAACCACCAAAAGAGTATTTGTCTGTCCATCAATACTGCACTGGTAGAGTATTTTTGTCAATGTGTTGAAAACTATGTGGATGTTGGGATTTTCCAATCACAATAAGCGGTAGTTTATGACTCCCACTTGCATTACACTACACAATAATGTTACATGCTGTTTCTGTTGCTTGTAACCACGTGCTTCCTTCTCATTCTTGGCAGCTAATGCTGTTTCATCAGCATTATACAAGGCATCAGCAGTTAAATCTTCTTCCTCTATTATCTTCTGTATCTTGCTTACAAACTCATCAGCATCCTTATCGTTAGCTGAGCGACTTTCACCGGTGACTGTCAGCTGCCGAATGTCATATCGTTTTTTTCCAGTTTGATAGCCAACCTTTGCTTGCTGCAAACAAGTTACTACCACCAAGTTGTTTGTTAAATGCAGCTGTTTTTCCTGTATAATTGGGCCACTGATTGGAATTCCTTTACTGCATTGTTGTATGAACCATCTATAAATAGCTACATCCCGTTCTTCATTCTCACTCTTTCGCATAATCTTCCATTTTCCCAACTCAGTATCCATTTGCCTTGAGTACTGTGAAATACCTTCTTTCTTTTTGATGTCATAAATAGTTGCTCGTCCAACACTGAACTCAGCATCACAGCATCAATGGCTTTCTGCGAAGAATCTCGATTTAACTTATCTAAAATTTCAAGGTTTCTGCTTGAGGTCTAGTGTAACGTGTTTCCTTTTAGAAAACATGATTCCAAACTGTAAAGAAAGCTACAATTTCAAATACAGTATATAAAGCATTGTTTAACTACGCTTTGTTGTGCATGATAATTCATTGTGCACGTGTTTTTCGATGTGCGCCATATTACAGAGAGTCCGGACTAATGAGGGCCAGATTAGCAAGAGTCTAGTGTACTTAGATTTTGGGGTTTAAATCTATTCCAAGTTATTTGGTAACAACTCCTTGTATTGCTGATAACATATGGGAAACACGGATTGCAGCACCTTTTCTCGCACATAATGCAGTGCATACTAAATGTAATCTTGCTCACACTTCCTGTTTACGTACATAATTCTGGCCTCACTGTCACATGAGACATATAATTGTTTGGACATTCTTATGTTCATACTTTTTACAGTTGTGCCAGAGATTATCACAAAATGGGCAAAGCAATCTCTATGCAAATTCTGCAATTTTATCCCATACTTTTATGTTCTACTTCAGTGACTTGTTAACTGTTAGCTAATTATCATTTTTCATCAATTATTCAGTGATTAGAATTTTCCTTGTAGGTCTCTTCCTATTAGTTCTATTGTTAGTGACCACAAAATTATGCTCATGATTTGGTGATGGTATCTGAGATTTTTTTCCTCGCCCCCTCTTTTATTCCATAATCTGCCAAGTACTATATCATAGTTTCAAGTGCATGAAGCTATTCTGTTTCAGTAACTGTCTTTCTGTATCAAAATCTTTCAGCTTTGAATACTGTTCATTTTGGTGGCAGCTTTCCATTCCATTTTAATTGATGTTTCATTTCAGAGGACACACTGACAAAGAAACAAACATGGATATGTTTCTATTGGTATGTATTCCAGATAGGCTAAGTCCAATCCTATAAGCAAAATTCATTAATAAATAGAATAGAAAAAGACCATCACAACTGGTATTTAACCAGTATTAAAATTCAAATATATGAATTAAGTTCTTGCGCACTACTTGCAGATTTATGCCAGTATTATAGTGCTTTTACAATATATTCTGTTGACCTTGTTCAAATGAAATACACAACATACTGAAAATTTTTATAATCATCTTTAAACTTTAATTGAATGTGCAGGTAAGCAACAATGGCAATGAAGAGAATATAACTACTTTTCATGTTACCAGGATATCTTGCTGAGTGCAAAAATATAAATCATGCTCTCTCTCTTTCCTATATCATGTATATGATAAAATGGATGATAATAAATTGAATTGAATCTACAAACAACAGAAAATTTTACACTAGTTACAAACCACATGAGGTAGTGCATTTGTTAAAACACTAATCTCAGATTTTGGAAGATGGACATTCATGCTCTGTACAATCATCCTAGTTTATGTTCCCCTAAATCATTTCAAGCAAATGCTTCAACAAGGCTATGGTGAGCCATCTGTCCTGGCCTTATTGTATTCACCTGTGTATATTTATGTGTGTGCATATATAACGTACAGTTTTTCCTTGTATTATACTGATAATTGTTAGATCAATATAAAAATAATGCCTTGATCAGTTCATTACTAACCTATACCATTATGTTTTGCATGAGTGGTAATGAGTCAGTTGTAATGAACATTCATATAAATAATGGGAGGTATGAAGGTAATGACTCATCAAAAAGTTAAGACATAGATAAGCAGATAAACAAGTCTGACTACTAATGGCCTGCTTTCAGGTGTTAAGTAGAGTTTTCATACATTTTTTCCCATAATACTGCAACAACCAGCCCAGCCATCTGGTTCAAGTGCTGAGTACACAAAAACCACCTTAAATAGATTACTGGGTCAGTCATTGAAATATCATGTAGAAAAATGGAATCAACAACTCAAGTGTACATTACGAAACAAACCAATAAACTATCACTTGGAACATCACAAGACTGAGCATGTTGCTTTTTCAGAGGTAACAGAATACATGGAGATGGCTACATTGCCCCTTATCGTTATTCAGCAAGATTATGCAGCCATGAAGATATATGTGTATTCTACTAGCTCTGAAGGAGACATCTGAAAGCTAGCAATGTTCTCCATCTTGTTTATGTACCTGTCGATGACTTGACTTTATTGAGGTGACAAAAATCACGGGATACCTCCTAATTCATGTATGACCTCCTTTTGGCCATCACAGTGCAGCAACATGATGTGGCATGGACTCAAAAAGTAATTGGAAATCCCCTGCAGAATATTGAGCCATGTTGCCTCTACAACCGTCCATAATTGCGAATGTTGCCAGTGTAAGAGTTTGTGCATGAACTGGCCTCTCAGTTTTTTTGTCGTACGTCTTCCGACTGGTTTGACGCAGCCCATCATGAATTCTTCTCCTGTTTCAAACTTTCCATCTTGGAGTAGTACGTACAACTTATGTCCTTGATTATTTGCTGGATATATTCCAATCTCTGTCTTTGCCTACAGGTTTTTCCCTCTACAGCTCCCTCTAGTGCCATGTAAGTTATTACCTGATGTTTTAAGGAGGGCAGGAAGTCAGATGGGGCGACTTGGAGCAGGAGAGGCACCACAGGACATTTTAATTTTCACTGTCTATACTTTTACCAATAAATTCATAAAACTTTGTCAGCATGACCAGGAAAGGATTCAGCATTCACACTCACAGCAGTGGACGTTCAAAAACAAAGATAATATTTTTTTCACAAGTGAAATTTCATCATTTTTTCACTTACTATTGGCCACATTTGTTGCTATAGGTACAATTTTCTTCATAAGTAAGAGGGATTCTTCGATGAATTTCGCACAACATACAAATCATACTTACAGGTGTATGAGATTCTTTTCGCCATCCACCTAACCTTTGTAACCTCTTGGTTCATCCCTATGAAATCCCCAAACCACGATCCCTACCCTCTGGCTTCTATCCTTGTAACCGCCCCCGGTGTAAAACCTGTCCCATGCACCCTCCCACCACCACCCCCCTCCAGTCCTGTAACGCGGAAGGTGTACACGATCAAAGGCAGAGCCACGTGTGAAAGCACCCACGTGATTTAGCAACTGACCTGCCTACACTGTGAAGCTTTCTATGTGGGAATGACCAGCAACAAACTGTCCATTCGCATGAATGGACACAGGCAGACAGTGTTTGTTGGTAATGAGGATTACCCTGTGGCTAAACATGCCTTGGTGCACGGCCAGCACATCTTGGCACAGTGTTACACCATCCGAGTTATCTGGATACTTCCCACTAACACCAACCTGTCAGAACTCCGGAAATGGGAACTTGCCCTTCAATATATTCTCTCTACCCGTTACCCACCTGGCCTCAACCTCCACTAATTTCAAGTTGCCACCACTCATACCTCACCTATCATTCAACAACATCTTTGCCTCTGTACTTCCGCCTCGACTGACATCTCAGCCCAAACTCTTTGCCTTTAACAAATGTCTGCTTGTGTCTGTGTAAGTGCGGATGTGTGTGTGTGTGTGGGAAGGGAGTGAGACAGGGTTGTAGCCTCTCCCCGATGCTATTCAATCGGTATATTGAGCAAGCAGTGAAGGAAAGGAAACAAACCAAAAATTCGGAGTAGGTATTAAAATCCAGGGAGAAGAAAACAAAAAACTTTGAGGTTTGCCGATGACATTGTAATTCTGTCAGAGACAGCAAAGGACTTGGAAGAGCAGTTGAACGGAATGGACAGTGTCTTGAAAGGAGGATATAAGATGAACATCAACAAAAGCAAAACGAGGATAATGGAATGCAGTCGCATTAAGTCCGGTGATGCTGAGGGAATTAGATTAGGAAATGAGACACTTAAAGTAGCAAATTTGGGGAGCAAAATAACTGATGATGGTCAAAGTACAGAGGATATAAAATGTAGACTGGCAATGGCAAGGAAAGTGTTTCTGAAGAAGAGAAATTTGTTAACATCGAGTATAGATTTAAGTGTCAGGAAGTCGTTTCTGAAAGTACTTGCATGGAATGTAGCCATGTATGGAAGTGAAACATGGACGATAAATAGTTTGGACAAGAAGAGAATAGATGCTTTCGAAATGTGGTGCTACAGAAGAATGCTGAAGATTAGATGGGTAGTTCACATAACTAATGAGAAGGTATTGAATAGAATAGGGGAGAAGAGGAGTTTGTGACACAACTTGACAAGAAGAAGGGACAGGTTGGTAAGACACGTTCTGAGGCATCAGGGGATCACAAATTTAGCATTGAAGGGCAGTGTGGAGGGTAAAAATCATAGAGGGAGACCAAGAGATGAATACACTAAGCAGATTCAGAGGGATGTAGGTTGCAGTAAGTACTGGGAGACGAAGAAGCTTGCACAGGATAGAGTAGCATGGACAGCTGCATCAAACCAGTCTCAGGACTGAAGACCGCAACAACAACGATTTCCAAAATGGAATGTCCCATGCATCTAGCACCTACCACCATTCTGCCATCAAAGTATATTAATTTCCATCGTGTGCCCTCAATCATGTCAGAAACCTTTCCACATGAATCACCCAAGTGCAAATGACTAGTCCGCCAATGCACTGCCATCTTATATCTTGTGTATGCGATCCTACCACCATCTGTATACGAGGGTCACTCCAAAAGAAATGCACACTATTTTTGTAAAAATACAGCTTTCATTCTGCATGTGTGAAAGTTTTACAGTGTGTAGATACATTCTTCCCGCTTGTTTTCAAACTTAGTTCAACCAGTTCCCGTGAGTGGTGCCGTAACAGCATGTCTTCAAGATGGCTGCTACACTTGACGTTCATCAGAAGCAACATGCTGTCATAGAATTCCTGTGTTGTGAAAACAAGACAGTGGGGAACATCCACAAGAGGTTGAAAAAGGTGTATGGAGATGCTGGTGTCGATCGCAGTACAGTTAGTCGGTGGGCAAGCAGGTTACGTGATGAAAGCGGGCATGGCAATATTGAGGATTGTCCTCGCAGCGGCAGGCTTCATACTGCACACACTCCAGACAATGTGCAGAGTGTTAATGAATTGGTGACTGCTGACAGACGTATCACAGTGAACAAATTGTCACACTACATTGGGATGGGTGGAAGGAAGTGTTTGCAGAATACTGAAGGTGTTGGCGTTAAAAAAGGTTTGTGCCAGGTGGGTTCCCAGGATGTTGACAGTGGCTCACAAAGAAACAAGAAAAATGGTATGCAGCGTACTTTTGGAACAGTACGAGAATGGTAGAGATGAATTTCTTGGAAGAATTGCGACAGGTGAAGAAACATGGCTCCATCATTTTTCACCACAGAAGAGGCATTCAATGGAGTGGCATCATGCAAATTCACCCAAGAAAAAAAAATTCAAAACCACACCTTCTGCTGGAAAAGTTATGGCTGTGGTGTTTTTCAATTCTGAAGGACTCTTGCTTGTGGACATCATGCCAAGTGGAACCACCATAAATTCTGATGCATATGTGATGACACTGAAGAAACTTCAAGCTCGACTGAGTTGTGTTCAACCACATTGGCAAAAGCAGGATGTTTTGCTGTTGCACGACAATGCACGGACAAAACTCGGATGGACAACACTGAAACACCTGCCTTACAGCTTTGGGAAACTGGAAGACTCTCTTTGTGGAACAAGGTTTGAAGATGATGACTTCCTTGTGCACGCTGCCAAACAGTGGCTCCAACAGGTTGGTACAAAATTTTACGGTGCGGGTATACAGGCACTGGTTCCAAGATGGCGTAAGGCAGTTGAGAGGGATGGAAATTATGTGGAGAAATGAACATATTGTTCCTAAAGGATGAATCTACACACTGTAAAACTGTCAAACATGTAGAATAAAAGATGGATTTTTTAAAAAAATAGTGTGCATTTCTTTTGGAGTGACCCTCGTACATCCATATCGCTGTCTCATCATCACTCTTGTAACCTATTAATGAGGCGTGTTGTTACCTATACTCCTTCCATTATTTATATTCTGCGTACAACTTCCCATTACCACAGGAAGATAGATATAATTGAGGGTTCATATTAATAAACTTTCACTCCATTTCCTTTTTTAGTCGGCACAACAAATAATTGAGAATTCAATGTTTTTATCCATGGCATCAAGATCTTTGGATTTTGAAGAAAGGAAATGTTCGGTGAAATCCGCAAAGCATTTTTGCTTAGAATGACATCTGCAGTTTAGTCACTTTGAAAATTGTTCCTCCAGATTTGTGCATCTAAATAATTCAGTTTTAAATGTAGCCTCTGGTAACTGTTGGCTATATTGATGGCTTTTGGAATGATCCATCTTTAGCCCTATGTTTGTATTGTCTCCTCTACACTTTCAACTAAAAATAGATATTGCTTCACCTATGTGAGTGTTCGAGGATGTGAAACTCCCTGGCATAATAAAACTGTGCAGTACAAACATGCATTCTGTTCACTCTGATATGTTTCGCTCAATTACAGCTAATGTAGATAGCAATACACAGGTTTTTCCTTTTTTTCAGCGATGAGGAAGACATGCTACTTCAAAAATGGCATGGAGTGATACAAGTGCACTGACATCATTGCTGGCAAAAACTCATTTCCTATGTCTGACAATTTTTATTCATCCATTATTGATCAAAAACATAGTTCAATTGGAACACGAGAGTTGTCAGTTAAACACTATCACCCGCAAGAACATCTAACCTAGACTGTTTAGCAAAAATATCCCTAATTTGTTGCTTCTATACCACTTCTTCAAACAATGTCTTTGTGTTCACCTCCCCTCCCTCCTCAATTGATTTCAGAAAATTTAATCTTACAAAAATTACCATATCTCCCACTCCCCACATCTAACAGCACACAGAACTCAGTGCATTTGCAAATATTAGTAATAGTCGTATTTCTACAATTTTTTGTAAACTTATGCATCAATAATTAACTGAAGTAACTGTTATGAACAAGCAAAGGTAATAGTTTAATATTTCAAGCATTGTCAGTAATTAAGAAAGATGATGATTTTAGCTTATATGCACTTTACATCTTATAAATTTTTCATTCATTATTTGTGCCTTTCTTTAATTCTGTTTGCCAACCCACTTGCTCTATAATCAGTTTCCATCTTCTTTAAGAGAAAACAAGAAGTTGGTTCTTGACACTGCTTTCTGCATTTTTATAAAAAATCAGTTGCCTTCACAAAGAAAATTAAAAATACACAGTTCAGAAACTACTTAGTTCAACTACAGTGGTGAATAAATCCATAACACAATTAAATTAAGGAAATATCTATTGAATTGTTTTCATGATTTCCTTTTGAGTAGGTTAATAACCATAAATAAAAATAAAAACCAAAGTGGCAGAAAATATTTATTTGTGTTACATAATAATTTGATAAATGACTCTGTTTGACAATGTCTGATGGACTGAGGTAGATTTAAAATAAATGGCAGTGTGTAGCATGGAAACAAAAGGAAATATTTATACAATTAGCAACAGACGTTTATTAGTAATCTGTAAATACTTTCAAATTAACTAAAACACTCATTTTTTTCATTTTACAGTAATTATTATTACATCTCGTGCAAATTACATACCATTAAATGATTCAAGGCATGATCATTGCAAACCTGAAACAATCGTCGAAAACTCAGTACCAAAACTCAGCAAATTCAATGAACATGCATATCTGTTTTTGCTTCCTTCCCCTTTTACACAAATAACAATTGTGTATAGCTGTCATCAAACATTAACAGCACTGACCACATTTAATGCATCGATAGTTAAAATTAAGCTCCCAGAAGGCTATATTGCACTCCCCTTTTTTATTGAAAAGGAATATCAGTACCACTCTCTCAATTTGAGAATTTTCAATGTACAGAATAAGTTTGAGGCTGGCTGATATTAATGAGGAGCACAATATCTTACACAATTACGAGTTTTGGGAACAATGCATCTTCCTCATATTTTGTTTTCAAAAGTGAGGAAGTGCGCAATATGACAAGAACCTGATATAACCATTCCAGTAGGATATAGATAGTAAGTAGACTTCACTGCAGCCCTCTCAAAGACTTTAAAAAGGAGTATTTGTCATGTGCAAAAATTATTGCACATTTACTGAGGATAAATTTCCCAAAAGTGAGAAAACAACATGCTGTACAAGAATAAGTTTCAACAACTGAAACATATTTCTTCTGATAATTAAGACAATTGTAGAAGAATACACATTTCACACAGCACCACTTATACAATTTTATAATGGAACTTAATATGCAACATGTAACTAATGATTGAATGTGTGCAGGTATACTTTTGTGAGTCACAGTTAATTTGACTATGGTATATGATTAATGTATGTGTAAAGATGTGTTGGGAGACAGCAGACCTTTCTGATGGGGAGGGTGTGTTGCAAATATACAACATAAGATGGATATGTAATGGAAGATCACAGAAAATTAGAATAATTTCCACCCGCTATGCACAAGCCACTTCAGCTACTGGATCACATTTTATGTTGTATATGCAGTTCAAGTATTTTGAGGAGCAAGCAGCCCTTTGAAACATTTAAATGTGGTCAGTCATCATGAAATTAAAGTGCTGCAAGAAAATTGCACAACAAAGAAGTGTAAAAAAAAAAATAATATGTTGTGAGATGCAGTATAAATGTATGGCTCAATTTTCTGTTTCTTCTTTTTTTTTTGTTTTGAACAATTAATTTGTGGAATTTCAACATGAATGAATTTTAGAATATACCGAAAACTAACACCTACTTGCCAATAACACTAATTTTAAAGTAATTAAGTCACATATGTAGAATGGGACTTCATTATCCACCTTCTCCAAGAAGAATATTCAGCTCAACTATGGCTTATGCCTAGAATACTTCAGTTTCTTTACCAGAAACATTCACCTCAATACAAGGTAAAGTAACTAGAAGTTACAAAAAGTAGCTTTGGCAGTTCTAGTCCATCACTAATCTCCAGGAAACTTTGTATTAAAATATTCTGGTTAATGGATAATGAGCCCATTTATGGTACATCAAAATTTCAAAAACTTTTACATCCAAACACACTTTAAGAATAATTGCTTTATTTTTAAAAATAAATTTCATATCAACATTGAAATATTTGTTCAGTATTTTGTAGGTCATTACCAAGCTTGGTTCTGACAACTAAGCAGTCCACTTTTTGAGCACATTCAGAGCATAAGGGAGTACTTGAAAAGGCACAAGTCAATTGCTAGATATGCAGCCTGTGCAGGTCGAAAACTTAATCAAATTTGTCTTCTAGGGGAAATGGACTGTAACTCATTCTCACACTGATACCAAATGTGATACAGTTAATGTTAATTAAAATGCATTGGGCAGGGAGATGGATTCAATAAATAACTACGCAAACAAACCTGCTATGTGGATGGAAATAGCGTTAAATTTTAGGAAATAGACATCCCCTATATAGAGATGATTTTAATTGGTTAAAATGCAAGTTGTTAACTGCAAAGGTAAAAATTAATGTTTGATTTAATAATGCTGTGGGGCAAAAGGTGTGGCAAAACCAAACTAACATATCCATTTAAAATATAAATCTATTCAGTTTCTGAGGTTCATGTAAAGCCTTTAATGTCAGCAATTGAACTGTGCCTTCAATTACAGACCTGTGAACTACTGTTCCTCAAGAATACAACACACTTACAATGTTCTCCTATTACGACTACACAATGAGAACACCTGAAAGCGTGCAGTATCATGCCTACTAGCAGAAACATTCAAGAGCTTCCATAACTACAATGTAACATTTTTTAATAGTTATGTGGCAGTACCAGTTTTTTATCAAACTTAGTTTGACTGAAAATGATCAAATTTACACTATAATTTTACTAGCTTCAGGCACCAAGATGAATATAATTTTCCTGTGATTAATAATCAATACATCATGATGACAAATAAAGAAAAAAAGTAATGCTGCTGTACCATTTCACAGATTGTAGCAAGATAATACAGCAACAGGTACTCTAATACCACACAGAACAATGAACAACTTAGTACAAATAAACAAAATTTAACATACAATTTTAACAACAGTAGAACATTTTAGTGTTGATTTAATACATACATCAAATAAACATATAACTTTATCATTATTTACAGTCATAATGATAACTCATGTCATGATACTCATAAAAAAATTACTCTGTGGACTGCAGTCAGGAAAACTGCTCTCAGAAGCTTAAAATGTATTAAGACAGAGGTGTGAATGAAAGGCTTCATTATATCCTGCTGTATCACTGGAATATATAATTTAGTTTGATACTGCAGCATAATTTGCAAAGGACACAAGAACTGAAGCTAGTCAACTGTCCAGTGATTTTTAAGGAACTTTTAAAATTAAAGAAAAAATATCTTATCGTAACATGACAAATGATTCATTTAGTCACATAGCAAACCGAACTGTGCTTTATTTTTGTTATAGTCACAAATATTTCACAGACTTTTATTCACACCTACACCCTGAGAAAAATGGTATGTTTGTTAAATGTTAAAAATGGTTAAACTTGGTACAAGAAATTATTTCATGTACAGGTGCATACTCATTTAAACTATGGATACATATACCGAAAAATCCATGTTCTTTATTTATTTGTGTTCACATACATTATAATAAAGTTTCTCAATACACATATTTGAATACCATCAAACATTAATGCAATTTTTTGTAAATATCCAATACACATTACAGACAAAAACAATAACTATCCACATTCCACATAATAATGCAATTTTATGTCACCTGCAAGTTAATATTTAATTTCTAGTAGGGAGATCCAAAAAATAAGTGGTACATTACATGAGAAACTGTAATGTAAATTTGTACATGGCACCAGTTTTTATAGGTATATTAATGTGCCAATCATACCTATAAGGCACCCATCAGAATCAATGTTAGGTGATGACAACTTTTCTGCCAAACACATACCAATTTTTTTTTTTTTTAATTTCATCTGATGTGCCTGCTAAGGTGTACATGAACTTGCATTAATAAAGTTGGATGACACACTATTGAGTAACATAAAACATCAAGTGTCTAACAGGCAAATTCAGTTGCATTGCTAATGAAGCAAAACATTACCAATGGCACCCATTCACACACTGATGAAATTCCTTGCAGGAAATTCTTTTCTGAGCATTATTTTTGTGTGACATTGTTGGTTACTGAAGGTAATATAGCAGAATGATGATTGTTCAACCTCATTTAAATGACAGCAAGAATGAAACATGAGAAGGAGCAACATCACAATGTTTACAAATACAAAATATTTGTTTGGAATATGGTACCAAAAATTAAAACACATACACTTACACATACACACAAACGTGCACTAATCAGCACTGTGGATGATGGTGTGATTACAAACAATATTTGGCAACAGCATGTTGTCTGCTGTGTGTACACCTAGAACACTTCACAATACTTTTAATTTTTCATGCAAAGTTCTGTATCTAATCCACAATGAACAAGTAAATATCTAGAGTAATTTTGTTGGATAAACAAACTATATGTTTTATGGTGTCACAATCGCTTTCAAAACTAAAAATTTGGTGCAGCAGATAATTACAAGTGTGTGAAGTTGTGCAACTCTCAAGACTATTGTAATATACTTTGTCCATATTAATAATTCATTTGATTTTTCTTCATTAGCAAAGACAAGACATCGAAACATGACGACATTTAAAATGTTCAATATACATGGCAAATATTTTTTTAACATACTCAACATGAAAGACACAAACAACCCGAGCATAGAAGTTTTTTGAAGTTGTAACATATCAAAGAAAATGCTTATTTTTTACACCTATTTTCACATAGATTATACAATGCACTTAATTTTATAGCTGTTACAAATTTCACTATATTTCAAATCTGAAAGCAATGTACAAAATTTCTGAACACTGGATTGAATCTAAGAGCAAGTAATAAGATGCAACACTGATGAGGAGGAGTGTGTATCACACCCCCTGAAATAATTTCCTGTTTCTTTTTTTGTATAAAAAAAAGACTGGGTAATACAAGCATTTCCATACATAACAAATTTTGGTTTCAATAGGCTTAAAATCAACAATCACATAGATCCAGTTAATATAATTCACATTCCATTACTGATAATTTGTGTAACTATACATGTACACACATATTTTTTTTAAATTTTCTTACAACTATGCACAGCTCTATATTTATGACTGTACAACAGATATTACCCAATAAAATAAACATCAAATAATAATAAAAACAATTACATATATTACATCTGAAACTAAGGTCACTGGTATAAAAAAATCACTGAAGATACATTGACAATGATGACTGGGTTTCACTCCCCACATATAGTTTTTTTTTTTATTTTCATTCATTACCTATGTCTGTTGCAAATATGCAAACGCACGCGCGTGCGCCCACACACACACACACACACACACACACACACACACACACACAGAAGAGAGAGTTATCATTGCCTATAAAAAATCATCAGTTTTTCATACTGGCATGGGTGTACACACACACACACACACACACACACACACACACACACACACACACACACACACACACACTTCTTACCACACATTATTTAATAGCACACAACAAGGTGGATGGGACAGACATGCAAGTCCCCCACAATCACAGGACCAGCATCATTTTCCCACATACCACGCCACAAATTAAGGTGCAGCAACACCACTTTTTTTGAGCGATTTAAAAAATCTCTTCGGGGAAAAAGACTCTTATATACAAAGCTAACGACTCATTTGAAGCCATTACTGTACATATGACCTAGTGGCCACCTACAATAATATCCATGTCATGAATACTGCAGATAATTCCTAGTGGCCTTCCACAGCTGAACACTCACTATCAACCATCAACATTGGTGCCAAGTGTGAAAAACTACATTATTTATATATATATATATATTCATAAATGTGAATTTACAGCAACTGGTGAGGACTACTTACCCGTTTAGTTTTTTGTTTTCCAGGACTATGACAAGGTTATTTTAGTATGTACTTTTCAAAAGAATTTTCATATAAAAATCCAAAGTGTAAATTTATATCAACACACATGGAGAACAAATGAAATTTATAAACAAATATGCAATTGCAATTTGTAGCCCACCAGTAAAATATCAGCAGCCACACCTCTATTAAAAAATCAAATTCTCTCTCTCTCCACACACACACACACACACACACACACACACACACACACACACATGCTAAGCACGAGTGTGTGCTGTTAACAAGACACACACACACACACACACACACACACACACACACACACACACACAAATATTACATTAAATGTTTGCTTAATTTGTACAGCATTTATCTTGTACTTGTTCACAGACATTAATATCTGCCTTAATATTATATATAGTTTACATTTCTTTTGTATTCTGTGTATACTTTCTTTTGCAATAAATAAGACAATTATCTGCCAGGCAGCTCGAGAAACGGGGTGATATAGGAAGCAAGCAATATATGAGAAAGTTTGGAGATATGAAACCAGAGTGCATTAGATGCAACCTGCAATGTAACCTTTCCAAACTCTGGCAGTAACAATAGCACCGGAACATTGTCAAATTGTGGTGAAAACTGCAAAATGTGATACTGTGTTAGCAATAGTTACTCTGTAATGAGCTGGATAGTTTTCAAAAGGAATTTGTACTTTCAAGGAACAAAACCCAGCCAGTAATGTACGTATCTAACAAATGTGGAGCAACAACCACAATCTAGAAGATAAAAAGAATACAAGTTAAAAAAATACAGAGATTCCACAAACTCCTGTTCATTGGACCCAATGGACGTTAAGTTTCTGTGCTACAAAACATCTGCATTAAACCATCTGAGGATATCAAAATGTCATTATAAATACTAGTCTGAGGTAATGTGTAATACTATATTAAATGTAAATTGAGGTAGCATGGTATGTCTGAGACAGTAACTTCTCACACATGTACAAATATATAATGCCTGAAAATTACCTGAGTTCCAGTTGTGACAGTCTCAAGAAAGAAATGTACACATATATGATGAGTGTTCATAATAACTGGAGATTCAGAATGATACAGAACATTTCAAAGGAATATCAACAGTACAAGGAGGATTGTGATTAGTACAATTGTTTTAATGCAATAATGCATGGTGTGTAGAAATTTTCTGTCATTAATGGAGCTCTTGACAGAGAACCAGATGCAATACCCAAGAATATGTATTAAAGTGAGGTAGGTAGCTTTGTGCTATTGCATCTAGTTCAGCTGTGCCCTGAGATTATATTAGGTAAAGTAAACTAGTAAGACCAAGTGTTTGTGGAATCATCTTAAATTCAAAAAAGTGATGCATTATTTAAACTATTGGCTCTAAAAATGAATACATTAATTGAGAAAGCTGTGAAATACTTTTCGTACACTAGCATTACACAACTAAATATTTTATATCACTTTGTGTATTACTGCCTACAAAACTACATTATGACAATTGCCAAAATAATAAAATCTGTGCATTTACTACAAAGCACATTGAACATTTGTTTAACACAATACCAAATTTGTTTCTAAAAATTTGTACTTCAAATGAAATGTGTACTGCAACTGCAACAAGTTCACTTGCACAGACAGCAGTGACATTCATATAAAATATTATTAAAACACATAAAATACACAATTATGTGAAACATTAAATCCCTGAAATGAATTCCTGAGATTGTTTTCTGTTGTGTTATTCTACAGTTAACGAATCAAAGCACATCTAATCATGAATTCTGTAACAGTGTCCTTTTCCCAAAGAATTTGGGTAAGTAACCGACAAAGCCTCAACCAATCATTCACTTTCTTCAGTTCTCTGCTGACCCTGCTTAAAAATGTAGTGACAGTTCAAGGATGAAAGAACTTGAACCCAGCATCACAAAACATATCTACTTTACTGTGGATTGCAGCTATTAAATGAGACGGAATGGTCATAACAATTTCCCACTTCCCATAAATAAGGAGAAAGGACCATTTATTATATACATGACTATTTAGAAAACTGTGGGCATGTGAGCATGGAACTGGGTGTACAGTAATGTTACATCCAGTTTAAAGATGAAATACTTAGTAATTTGAAACCTTGTATTCCAATTCATCTTCTAGGTCAATCCAAGGAAACAATATTTCACCACAATTCAACTCACAGATACCCGTCAGAAAGGTTAGCATTAATACTTTCAACATTGCAAATGTAATACACTGCTGTAATACAAATGCAAGTTATTACTCCTGCTTAGTAAAGAAGAGTTGCCAGTAATTTGATTTACCCGTTTCATCACAAAGCACATAGTGCATCAAACAAATTTCTTACATATAAAAAAGGGCCAATAATAAATTTTTCTGTAAAATGTTAGTAAATAAATACAGAAATAAGACTTCCATAAAAACAATCAACATTAAAATCTAAATTCTGTTACTTAAACCAATAACCATAGCCCATGATTAAAAGCACCAAAACACATAAAATCTAAAAGGCATTGTCAATTGCTTCAAACATAAAAATTTATCAACAATGAAAAACAAGTGAGAAAGAACCCACAAGCCAATTTCCATCCCCACATGCACAAAACTATGCAGTAAAGAATATGACACTATGCCTGATTTTTCTCTGCTCAACAGAGGTTTGGATATGGTGTAAATAACAATGTGATTTCTATTGTACACTCCTTTGCACCACAGATGACAAGGTGCACGCAAAAGACACTTTAATGAGGAAGACCACAGACTACTGGTCTTTGTACTGTTAACACTCTATTTCAACAATGTAATAATATAGATCTTATATTACATAAACACAAAAATCGAGATAGACTATTTCACACATCTCCAAGCATTCACTCCCATATCTCTCACACTGTTTGCAGCTATAACATCTGCTTAGGTGCTATCTTGACTGCTGTGTTATGATGATCGGTACACACATTACTTTCACTTGTACAACTCTGAAATCACTTTTCTTGCACTTTCCAACTGTAACAACATAGTTTCATTACAAACAACAAAAATCACCAAGAAATAAAACTACGTCTTATAGTTTCTACAAGTTCAAAATTTACACATTCACAAAAAAGAACAAATAAAAAGTTGCTATGATCCTACACTTGTGACATTTAAAATGCCAACTACCTGAGATTGCATAGGGAAAACCTATCAAACAAGAACATGACTGTAAATCAAGCAATGGCTTTCTCCTCAAATAGGAAAAATATAAGGACATCGGTAAAAAGTACCTCCTAGAAAATGCAGTATTTAAAATAGCTGTATAAAATAACAGTTTTTGCATTCTTGTGATGCTTGATCCTGAGTTCTGTAAAAACTGTCATGAAATGTATCATTTCAGATCTGTCAAACACTGTACAGATTAATAACAATGGATATATATGAATATGCACATTATTCTTGTATGTAAACTGGAATCTATAAACTGTGTACAAATAATGTTATGACCAAATTACTGACAAACATCTATACACTACAGGAAAACATTGACTAGGAGCGAACAGTAAACATGAATATAAATATTGTGTGTATATAGAATATCTTAAAGAAACAGGATGAGAAGAGGTCAAATAATCATTAAGAAATAGATTGGTGTGAGGACAGAAAGACATAATAATTTAGCATTGCTGAAGTGCTGTGTGAACTAAGCTACAACTGCAACGTAAGCTGACTTCCTTCTACTGGGTGTACTCCAATAAGAAGCTCATATTCAAAATTCCTAAAGATTCTTTAAAAAATAAAATACTTTATACATTGTGTATAGCGGTGATTTGGCACTAGATATTTTACTGTCCCTGATAACCCATCTGAATGGGGCCTGATAAATAAAAATATCTTCATTTACTACTGATTCCTGAGATGTAAAAGATGTGAGGTTGCACATTTCAATGACTAGTTATCTAACAGGAAAATGGCAATAATTTCTGTTTTAAATGACGGAATATCATAACAAAATAATGTGTACAACTTTAAATTGCTCAGTGTATCTTAAACATAACTCTCTTGTGGTCTTTAAGCCCACTGGAAGCAAGATGTTCAGGATGCAATTGAACAAGTTTTTAGTATGTACACTCAATGCAAGTTGGTAATAAAATTGCAAACCACAAGTTATGGAGGGCAACAGTTTTATCATCACCCCTAGAAGAGGTTTGATAAGATTTTAACTGTATTAAATGTACAAATACACAATCAAACTATTATTTGAAGTTCAAATGCACATTTCAAAGCAGAACACAATTTACCACCAACTGCAATTCAAAAATTCTCATTTTGTAGCTTATCAGTGAGGCACCATTGTGGATAAACTGCTGCCTTTGGGCAACGAGATGAGGACAGCAATGAAATTCATAAAGCCCTTTCTGTCAAATATGTTTGCAGTTGCAACCAAAAGTCATTTGCAATAACAAAATTTTGTGTTCTTGTGTCAAAGAGAGCCAATTAGTCCTCAGATATAAGTCAGTGAGAAGAAAGAATTCTGAAGAAATAAAGAGAAAAAAAAAAGAAAAAAAAAAGAAAGATCTGTTAACAGTTAACAGTACACTGTTTTACATTTCCTTAAACAATATAACATTTTTCATTTAATAATATATATATATCTATATATATAGATTTGTATATATCAATAATATATTTATGTATAAGATCGTTTGAGGTATTTCTGTTACTGTTGATTGGCTTGAGTTTACTGGTTGTTGTGATTATGGACTTGAGCTTGCTGGAACACTTTCAAGCTATATTCTGTTTTGTGCTCACGGGCAATGTGACGACGAACTGTATTGTTGCGGGTGAAGGTGCGGCTGCAGAATGGACATGGAACCCGTATACCCTGGTGACGCTGCCGAATGTGTGCCCGCAAGTTCGTTTCATAGCCATACAGACGCTCACAAAATGGGCACTTCAGTTTTTTACCTGGAAGTAAATAAATATTTTCTTTTTGTAAATAATAATTTTTTGAGAAGTATACAAGAAAAGAAAAACAGTTATTACTAATGGCGAAATATAAATACATGAAACACAGTGTTACAAGGATAGAAATTCCTGGGTGGAGAAATGTGTGAAATAAAGGAAAGGCAACCACAAACCTACCACACAAACACACAAAGAAACTATATGGATGTATGTGTGTATTCTTACTAGAAAAAGGGCAAGAGCTTGAAAGCTAATGTTAACTGTTTTCTATTACATGTATCTGTGTGCCACACACAAACAGCCTGTTTGGCAAGTGGTTACCTTTCCCTTATTTAACATATTTTCCACATATAGCATTGGATTATATACTCAGACATTTATGTAATATCCCACTAACGTATTACTGTTGGAATTGCAGCACTTCCTCTCGATGTTGGATTACCTCCAAAAAGTATTTCAGTGGCTAATAACTGATATTTGATAGTGAGTTAAGCCTTCTTGTATGACTACATGGTTTTATGACTCTGCGTTTTTAGAGTGTTGTAGATGTGAAGATGTGTGGTGGATAATCTTGTTTTCTTCAAATGTTTTATGCTTCAGCTTGCATTACTACAGCAATAATCCATTCAAATGTCAAAAGGAATGTAAATGTCAACCTACAATGGCTATGACAGAACCACACAAATAAAACAAATGCAGAATCTAACTGTCTCCCACAGATTACTACAATATGTGAAAAATGTGAACAAGGAATAACTATGATGCAGAATATATACTGATATCAGAACAGTATAAAACTGGATACAAACTAGGAAGGCAATATTTATCATAGAAACGGAATTTGCTATGAGCTTCAGTACAATGCTTATATTTCTATAATTTAGGAGTAAAGGAGACCACTTGCCAAAGAGCAGAAGTGTTGAGTTATCGAAAACCACACAAAGGAGAGAAAGGAAACTTGCTAGCTTTCTGGATAACTCTGTTGACAACCTACAGTACTAACACACACACACACACACACACACACACACACACACACACACACAACAGGACTGGAGAAGAAAGTGTTGTGTTGATGAATTGGGCACATCTGGCACCAGGTCCTTTGCCGGTATACAAATACTTGGCTAGGGATTGGGGACGAGAGTGGCATAGGGATGAACCAAGATGATTTATATGTTGTGTAGGTGTTGAAATACCACTTTAGGAGGGTGGAAAGGATCTTGGGTAGGTTGTCCCTCATTTCCAGCCATGACAATGGATAATCAAAGCTCAGGAGAAGGATATGGTTCACTGTTCTGCTCCAGCACAATGCTATATGATGAAATGACACAGGAAATCAGATTTTGGACTATTTTTGGGTGGAGGGGGGTAGTGCCTGTCCATTCGCCTCCCCCTCTGCTACCACTATCCCCATACATCCTAGACCACCTGCTGAAATGCATTCCTGGCACTCTGTTTCCAGCCAACACAATGTAGGGGCACAAGTGTGTGTGTTGTGTTGTGTTGTGTGTGTGTGTGTGTGTGTGTGTGTGTGTGTGTGTGTGTGTGTGTGTTTTAGAGAGAGAGAGAGAGAGAGAGAGAGAGAGAGAGAGAGAGAGAGTTTTCTTTCTCTTTGTGTGCAGCTGTTAAAGACTCAATATTTCTTGTTTTTGTCTGTGGTCTCCCCTTGTCGTAAATTACTTACATTCGGTCAGAACTTTTGTTACTATATTTATACTGTTTAGTGGCTCCCTTCCATTATAAACCTCATACTGCCCTCCCCTCAGTATGTCCTTGTAATTTATGTCTACTTTGTCTCTCCCATACTGTGTTCCTATGTGTTCCTACATGTTCACATGTTTTCCTACGTTTTTCTTCTCACCTTTATTACACACATGCATCACTGGCCCTGAAAAATGTGGTCACACATGACTTTTGTGACAGCTTGTGGCACCGGTAACATCCATTTCGACTACATCACGTGCTATTCTATGAACCACACATCAATCAAATCACAGATAAAACACTATCCTCACAACAAAACTCTACATTTTATCTCCAAATTGACCCATCCCTATTCACACATTGCTCTCACTGGAATTATGTGTGTTTTATTTGTTGCGCGTGACGATAACTTACATGCAGTTAAATAGCCCCACAACACAGAACTATCTGACTGCCCTCAGAACTATCCTACTACATACTTCTCCCACCTTGGAGCAACACTACCAATCAGCACCTATCCTAACCACAGGAATCCCCCCGCAATCCTTCATAACACCCATGCACTGCCTAGCTGACCTCTTCGATTTACCCCATGCTCCAAAACTTCCTCCGACACTGTACAAAATCCAGAACGCAAACAAAAACAAAACATTGTTAACCATTCCAAAATCTCCAATCCTACAGAAGTTTCAGTCCTATAAAAGCTCCTCACCTGCAGCTCCTCCCCCCCCCCCCCCACACACACACAAGTTTAACCATGTTGGACTTGAAAAAGATCTACAAAGCTCTACTCTCTCTTCTCCCAATCCCTTAAAGTTGAAACACATCTTTGCTACCAATCCCTCCAACCAAAACCTACCTAATTCCAACACTAAACTTTGCCTCTTCCAGTTGATACCACCAACCAACCAAGGCCCTCCCCCCTCCTACTTAACCAACTCTTTCCTTGCCTTCCACGTGGCCTGATCATTCTTCCCCCAATGTACCTCTCCAAGAACACTAATCTCTAACAGAAGAAAAGACAGCCATTCACAACCTCATAACTGATCCTGACCTAATCATCCTCCCTGTAAACAAATGTTCCACCACTGTTGAGATGAATCACAGTGACAATCTGGCAGACACTTCTGCCAACTGTCTGACTCCTCCACCAACTAGTGCTGCCATAGCAATCCCACCCCATACATAAAATATAACCTCCAATCACTACTGAACTCCTTAGGCCCATCCCAGAACCTTGCCTCCAGTACACCTTTCTCTTCACTCCAACGACACCCTGCATACCCACCTTCTATGAATTCCCCAAAATCCATAAATCCAACAATCCTAGTTCCTACTAAAAGAATTTTCACTCTTCTTGACCAACACCACCAACCAACTGCTCAAAGCCTAGTCTCTCACATCAAAGATAGTAGCCATGCCCTTCAACAACTCTCCACCATCCTCACCCCTTTATCACCAGGATACCGTATTTACTCGAATCTAAGCCGCACTTTTTTTCTGGTTTTCGTAATCCAAAAAACCGCCTGCAGCTTAGAATCGAGTGCAAAGCAAGTGGAAGTTATGAAAAATGTTGGTACGTGCCGCCACAACTAAGTTCTGCCGTCGAATATATGTAGCGCTACGCAGGCATGCTTTGTACGCACAAAGATAAATACTGGCGCCAAAACCTCTGCGTCAGTAAATAAATTAAAAAAAAAAAAAGTGGAAGACGAGCTTTTTTTCTCCGCCGCGAGTTTCGGCCACTGCATTTTCATACATTATCCAACGAAGTAAATACAAATTCCGTATTGTTCATCTTCGAATGTAGCACAATTTCAGTGTACTACGAAAATCTAACTGGCAAGACTGTTTGGGATGTTTGTCAATATGGCCAACTCTATGTTGTGAATTTTTTCCTATCTGTGAGAAGAGATGGTTGCTAATAGGAACCTGATGAAATTTGAATCACATACAGTACTCTCTTCACCATAAGAATAATATGGATATAAACATTTTGCCATGTATTCTTTCGTGTTTGCTGCTATCTCATTAAAACCCTGTCTGCCTAATAAACTACAAAACTAGAGTGAGACAACAGCAAACGCGGAAGTATACATATCGTGTCATGTTTATATTCGTATTTCGTATTATTCTTATGCCTAATAGTGATGCAGTCAGAAATGAAGCACGGCAAGTGACTAGATTTTTAAATCTAAGATGTCTAATTTCTGTGCAGAATTTGATGTAATAAAGAAGCGGCCGCAAAGATTTTCAAACGGAGAAAAATTTTCGCCTAACTCTCGTTCAGAACATGTTCTATCATACGCAGTCTATTATTTTATTCTTGTTGATCATTATCAAAGAAAGCAGCAGTGTAAGTAACAACAAATAGCAGTCTCTTGCCATTGTTTCGCTAATTAGACGATTCCTCTCTTTTTTTTTTTTTTTTTAATTGTACGCGGCGGTAGCGCGCACAAAAGCAAGCCATGCCGCGAGCCGCGACAGGCCGTAAACACGCGCTATCAGAATGCGACAAACAATGCATGACACAGTGCAGTAATGCATTTTCAGCTTAAGAGTGACACAAACACCTATAACAAAGAAAACGGCACTTATCAAATCAAAGCAAAATAAGCAATCGATTCAAACCAGACGAAGCACGTGAAAAAGGAAGGGTACCTGTATAAATACGGACGGAGCGCCTGACGCATAGCAATGGCTACGTGGTAAAGCTTAACTGTTAAGCTTACGACTCGAACCAAACTACTGTAGCTGTATCGTCATTCATTCGACCTAAATTGTGTCTCATATTACAATGGACTAACTTTGTTTCGATTTGGAGGTGCGGCCTAAAACTTTTCTCTCCCCTTGAATTTCGAGTCTCAAATTTCAGGTGCGGCTTAGATTCGGGAATTTTTTTTTTCCTTTATTTCGAGTCTCATTTTTCAGGTGCGGCTTAGATTCGAGTAAATACGGTACCTCATCACTGTTGATGCCAGCTCCCTATAAACCAGCATCCCTCATGCACATGGCCTTATAGAAACCTGCTACCTCATTTCGCTTGTACCTTACCAACTATAACCTCACATTAACTACTCCTCCTTTGATGGGAAGGCATATAAATAAATCTTCAGCACAGCCGTGGGTCCCTCCTATGTCACCTTTTTTATGGGCCATCTCAATGAACGTTTCTGAGCCTCCCAAAACCCAAACCCCATGTCTGGTTCAGGTTCAATCGTCATACCTTCATGAACTGAGCTCAGGGCCAAGACGCCACTATCCTAATTTTTCCACAATCTCAACACCTTCTCTCCCAGTTGCTTCACGTGGTCCTCCTCAATCCAACATGTCGTTTTCCTGGGCATTGACCTCCACTTCTCTGATGGCCCCATCCACACCTCTGTCCATATTAAACACACTAACCACCACCAGTACTTGCATTCTGATAGCTGTTACTCCTTCCACATCAAAAATTCACTATCGTATAGTCTAGCCACCTGTGGATGACGTATCTGCAGTATCCTGAAGGCCTCACAAAAGCCTTCACAGACAGACATTACGTCCCAAACCTAGTCCACCAAGTTACCATGTAAAATCCTCACACACCCCAAATCCTCTAACCCCCCCACCCCCCACAAGATTCAGCTACAAAGAAGCACCCTCCCCATCATCAAATATCGCTATGGACAGTAGCACCTGGATCATTTCCTTCCACACGTCTTTGATTATCTATCAACATGCCCAGAAATGAGGGATACCCTACCCAAAGATCCTTTATTCTGTTGTCCACCCAACTTATACAACACCCTGATCCATCGTTATGCCACTCCTGTTCCCAACTCCTTGCCACATGGGTCACATGCTGCAGAATACCAAGGAGCAAGACCTACATGATCCACCCATCCAGCACTTCCTACTGCAGTACTGTCATTGGCTTATCCTATCTCACCTTCGAAAGCATATAACAACTCCACTGCAATCACTAAACAGCTTTTTATTTCAGCACACCAACCAATGAGCTATCCACCAGAATGAATTGCCACCACTAAACTGTGGCCAAATACAAAGCTAACACCCAGTTGGCAAAACATACAGCTAAGCACAACATGCTCGAGTTAAATGGCTGCTTTAAAACCCGTGTCATCTGGATCATTCCCTCCACCACCAGATTTTCTGAACTATGCAGATAGCAGTTATTCTTGCAACACATCCTTCACTCCCATAACCCTTCTAGCCCCCAATCTCCACTATATTGCCACACACTCTCTATCAAATAGTTTCCTCTTCAATTGTGCTGTCACCCCTGTCTAACTGATACCTACAACTCTGTGATTCACATGCCTACCCCATACACCTGCCATGCTTACTTCCTACAATTCTAGCCAGCAAATCTGCTGCCTTCCTCCAAGCTGTTAGTTATCCTTCCCCAAATTCTCTTCCTGCATCACACTTCTCTCTTCCTCTCCCCACCCCACCTTTGTCCACTTGTCGAGTTGCAATCCCAGCAAGTGTGTATCCATGCAAAGATTCAAATGCAGCTTCCAGCCCAGGTCTAATCTCTCCTCTCTACCTCCCTCAACTTGCCTGCCAACCATAGAAGATGCAGTGCCCCCCGAATGTGAATAAAGGAGCAATATCTTGACATTATGATAGAAGAAGAGTATGGCAATCATTGAAACATTACAGTAATTCAATACAGCCACATTACAGTAATTCAATACAGCCACCCTGCTGTAAACCGGAGCGTTTTATCAGCAGTATACCCAGGAAAAGTATACATCACACCAGTCACATATGTGGTGTCATCTGCAGTTCTCATTGGGGATACCAATGTTGTCACCACCAGAGGAATTATTAGAGGCCAGACATGGCTGGTCCTGGAGCCAATGCCATCAAAAACCTTCACAGGGCCACCGCCACTGGACACTATTTGTATATGCTTAGGAGTTCTGGAAACTTCCCTACTCCAGAAGACGTGAAATAACAATACAGTTGCCTATATAGGCTGCCACCAAGAGTCTAAACAAGAATAATAACAGAATGGCTCCAAATCTTAACTTTGTTAAGCAACAAAATTGAAGAGATATATTACATCCAATAGCACCACATCTATGTAGAACATCTGGATCCTAGCCAATAAAATCAGAACTGCCCATACGCCTCCTTTGTCGTGCATGGTGGTGTCCCAACCTCTATGTGGTTGTCGAGACATTTTATGAAATCCACAGAATTACGAATATGATGAGGGCATTTACCCACATAAGCGCTTAGTAATTCTGCCAGGTATTTGGCCTGCAAATATGTACGTGACCTAATGCTGCTGACAATTAGGCGTAATGCCACCCCTTCTCTGTGGACTTTAGGGAGTCCATAAAGTCTAGGCAGTACAGGTCCTTGAGGTGTCAATTTTTTGGCGACATCCTCTGCTAAATCTGCGTCCTTGAGAAGAGCCCTAGTTCTTTTCTCTACCTTCTTTGTGGGGTCAGTGTTGATCTTCCTGTAAGATTCGTCACTTAGCAGGCTCTGCATCCTCTCAATGTAGTTGTCGTGGGAAAGAACAACCGTAGCATTGCCTATGTCAGCTGGTGAGACACACAATCTCAGAACTCTGTCTCAGGTCTCAAATGGCTGCCCTCTCAATGCTGGTAATATTCGACTTGATCCGTTTAGTTCTCATCAGAGCACAGTAGGTTTCCCGACGTACTTCTTCAGCTGCTTCTATTGGTAGCTGCGCAACAACCTGTTCAACTGAAGTAAGTCTAATCTAATCTAAAAATACTGACAATGTCCGCTACCGGCTTGAAGCTCGGTGTGGGAGCAAAATTAAGTCCCTTCTCCAGAACAGAGACAGCATCCCCAGTCAGTTTAATATCCGTGAGATTGATGACCGCCTTGTGTGGGGCCTCCAGCGATGGTTTGTCAGAGAGACAAGAGAATTTAGATATCTGACGTCCCGAGGTCTTCTTATGTGCAGAATCGTCGGTCACCCAGGTAACACCATCAATCCAGTCCGAGGTCCCAGAATTAAAATGATTGGCTAGTTGTAGATGTAGTTTAAGTTGTTCCGGGGGGTTGTACTCAAGGCTGCGTCTGGTAAAGTGTACCCTCTCACGAACCAAGGACAGGCTAGCATGCTTCATAAGTCTCTTAGCTGCTGCAGAATCGATGTGATGCGGTACCTTAGCAAAGTTTGGCAAAACCTGATCAGCACGAGATCTCTTTAGAAAAGCAGGAGCACTTGGCAAACGGCTCCTTTGGTGGCACAGCTTGTCGTATTTCTTCATGCTGCGATACATCTCCTCCCCACAGGGGTATATGATGTGAGTCTTCAGTTTCTCCGGGCGTATTTCTTGCTCGAACAGTCCACGGGTGTTCTACCCTCAGGAGCCAAGTTCGTCGGTGCATTAGAAGATGACGACATGTCTGATGGCCAAAATATTGTGCCCGTTGGACACTGTGGACCAGCAGTACACCCGTGGACTGTCCAAGCAAACCAGTCATAATGTATTTTACAACAGGTGATACATTGTAATATAAAATCTTTCAACCATTCCTGGATCACTGTCATCTACACAGAGGACATGCCATTAATTTATATCTTTACATAGTGACTGGACAATGTAGAAATTAAAATCATGCATAATTAAACTTAAGTGATGAGATCATGTTGTTTCTGTTACCTTGTAATTTATTGCTTTTCTTTACCATAATATCCCCTGACTTCAGTTACCTCGTTTTGCACAAATCCTGAGTTATGTGATTTGTCTGTTTGAGCATTGTGCACCTCTATTCCCTCATTCCGACAACACTGTGTTTAGTTTATGACAGGTTTAGATGCATTTCGTGGGAAATCATTTGATCCATGGAGCTAGCTTGATTGATAGGTTCTAACCATGTCATCCATATGAAACAGAACTGTTTCATTTGTGTCAACCAAGAAAAGAAAAACATATTTCTGGAATATAAACTTAACATCTGTCAAAGACTTTGATGCACTAGTTCAAAAGTTGTTATCAGCAAAGGATCGCAGAAGTGGAGAGACAGCAATTGCTGATAAAGAGACTGTGTCACACTATCCAGAGAAATTTGGGGTAACGATAGGAGAATGTGGCTATACAAGCCAAACCATTTTCAATGTAGCTGAAACTGGTCTGTTCTGGAAGAAGATGCCCAAAAGAACTTTTATCACACATTATAAGGAAACCTTTCCATCTTTCAAGCCACCAAAGATTGACAGACAGTGATAGTTGGTACGAATGGAGCTGGTGATTGCAAATTAAAACCTCACTTACTTTATACCTCAGAAAATCCAAGAGATTTAAAAAAATAATCTTAAGCTGGGTTGCCCTTGATTTGGAAGTCAAATGCTTAAGCATAGGTAACAGCTTCCCTTAGTCATCACTTCATATCTGAAGTCAAATGTTAATGCCAATAAAAACAAATCCTATTTGAAGTGATGCTATTAATTGGCAACACACAGGGTCTAATTGATTTCGAGCTACGTGTGTAAATTGTATTTTTCACACAAAATGCACCCAGCTTGCTTCAACTGATTGATCAGGAAGTGATTAAAAATTTAAAGCTTACTACATGAGACAATCGTTTGCGCACCTGCATGAAGCTATGAGACAAAATAACGAACTCTGTGTTAAATACCTTTGGAAGCAATTCAATGTTTTGGATGCCATGAGAATTTCAGAATAAAATTTCACTAACAGAATTGTAAATGACATCTAGAAAAAGATGCCCCCGTTTTTTCTTTTCACCACTGAAACCGAGGTGGAATCGGCACCAGATTCTGATCAAGTGAATAACATGAATGATGAAGCGGCTATCTTGCCAAAATACTTAGAGGTGGATGGACAGTCAGGAGCTGAGAACTGATGAGCTTATAGAAATGCATGAGCAAGAGCAAAAACTGGACAACCTGGTTCTTCAGAACCAGTTCAATCAGAAGATCAAACGACAGTTACAAACTTCACAGCAGGCTTCAGTTAACTGAAAAAAGGTTACAAATTTTAGAAAATTTAGTTCCCAATGAACTGTGCATTTCTGTTGTAAAACAACAAATAAAAAATCTATTGGCATGCTATGAGCAAATTTTACATGAAAAGAAACAAAATTTGACTAGTCAGACAACATTGTTAGATTTCATTACCCCTCCCGTGTTACAATAAGTTCAGTTTACATTGTTTCAATGCATAATACCGCACTGTAATTTATTTTTTTGTACTTTTGAATATTTTATTAAACATTTTTCTTCCTAATACATTACCTTCTTTAGTCTCTAGTCCCAACTGAACATAATCTGTATGTTTTTATATGCAAAATTGGACCCCGACCTACGCAAATTTGCCTTAGATGGTTATCACTTGTGGTACTGTACTTTCCTTAGGTACTGGTGTAATTATTCTTTAATTTACAGAAGAATCTTAACAAGTGTTTTAAATGCACATTCTTCATCTTCCATTGGTGATGGACATTTTTTCATTCATCATTTGTAAATGGGGTTTAATATCTTTCCTTGATCCAATTAAAAACGACTTGAATTCCTGTTACTAATATCATGCATTGTTCTACTGACACATCCTTTACACTGCATTTTGAATACACTAGGTCACTAGATTTGTTATCAGAACTGACCAATGGCGAATTTCTCGCAATGTATCAATATCACTATTCATGTTATGTCCGAACAATATGTTGCTGTTGGAGCACAGCGCTCTCTGCTGTTGTGGCTCCGGGAATGGTGGCTGCTTTGGTGAGCAGCACGGGCTGAGGAACAAAACTGTAATGAGCTTCCCATGGGCCTCTTTGTTGTGGTGTTAACTCTGCACAGCCAACCAATATTGGGGTCATGTTATCCCATGCAAGTTACTGAGTACCAATGTGGCTTATGTTGTGATTTATGAGAATAGTGTCAAGTTGTCAGCGCAGTGTTCATTGTCATTTTGGTCTATCTTCCTTCTGTTTGTTGGGTATGGATGCCTGTGTCTCCCCATGGTATTCGAAGAGCAATGTGATTGCAAGATCTGTCAGATATTTGAAATTGGTTCACTGGGTGATATCTCATTATAATTTGTTTTATGTGTTAACCTTAGGTGTCCATGGTGCTTATGAACCATTAGCCAGTGTAAAGTGCTGTGTTCCAGAACAAATCTTATTTTGAATGTCGGTGGTGTGCATTAATATATCTGTTATCTGTTCTTGTTCACCTCCACTTAATTCTTCTGATTTTTAAAGTAAATATTGGTCATGTAATTTTCAATTGGAGGCAGAGTGAAATGTTTAGTATCACCAGATACCACAGCCGATTAATTGTTCATGTCAGAATGTGTGTGTGTGTCTTGCTGTTTTATTGACCTATTTATAAATTGCTTTTGTTGTTCTGGTTTCTAAGCTGTCTAAGAAGCAACACAGGATGAAGCGAAATTCGTGCACTCTGTCTTTGCAGTGCAGCTCCTCACATGACAGCAATAAAAAAATGTTCTTCATAAAATTTCGTCTGGCGAGTACATCCGGCAGAAAAAGGACATTAAAGAGTGGAAATCTGGCAACATTGCAACCACATGTATGGCAACTACCTCTCACAGCACATTTTAGTTATGCACTACAGTTGGTGCAGTGGATAGAGTATTGTGTTAGCATGCAGGATGTCAATGGTTTGATCCTGGGTCGAGGCATGTGTTTTTTATTTGGTAAATGTAGTCCAGGTGATATGGTATCTGGCATCTTAATTGTCAACAGCGGTTGCAGCGGGTCCTCTAGAACACACTTGTACTTACATACTATAATCGTAGAAATGGAAGAATGGTCTGATTTGAAAGAACCTCTTTCCACGTCACGGGGGTGAATTTACTCACACCACTTCATCTACTAGATGCGAAACCTGCTTCCTTTTGTACCCTCCTTCAGTGGTCCCATTGATTAGTACCAACTATTATTCTTGCCTTGTTCAGGTACATTACATTTTGTTAGGGCCTTACGTTACCAGTAGGACTAGCTACGTGCTTTGCTAATAATGTCCAAACTCGGTTACTATTTGTATGTGTTATCACCATGGTCCCACTAATTTATGCCTTTCAACACTGAGTCTGGTAACCACATGCTGTTTAGTACGTTTCTCAATGCATTATTATTATTATTATTATTATTATTATTATTATTATTCTATCGATGGGATTTTGGAAACATCACATCTATTACCATTAGGAAAACAGTGTAATTCAAAACTGAACATTTCACAATTAGTGGTGTCGGGATGTATCATACAGAACAATGTCTGTCAGAGAGATAACGCTGTTAGATGGAACAACGCACAGGACAATGGCGTGTTTATACTGTATGTGCTGTCCACCAGACAGGGACTAGTTGCGAGCGAAGTGACACACACATGACATTGCAATGTACATGCGTACACGTATCAAATTTTCTCATTGTAAAACTCTAAACCAGTGTGGCAGATATATGGCATACATGATGAATATGTGGATATGCTTCTGGTTCTTGGTGAATCTAATAACTGGGCTGGTGTTGCCACTCGTGAATATGCTGCTAGATATCCTCGTCGATGCCACCCAGATAAAAATGTGTTTCGTCATCTAGAGCTGTGCCTTTGGGTGCCAGGTTCTCTCCTTCCACCATCGTGTGACAGAGGTCATCCACGGACTTGCCATACTCCAACTACTGAGGGAGCTATTCTGGACGTCATACACCAAGAACTTCAGTAAAGAACACGTAGCACAGCAAGGCAGCTGTGTCTCGCAATGCACGGCCGTTAACATGCTGCATGGGCATGGGCTGCACCCCTATTATTATGCTTTCACATAACACCTGCATCCTGCAGATCGCCATCAGCGGATGTAGTTTAGGGAATGGTTCCTACAACAACAGGAAGCCAATGATGACTTTGTGAACAACGTAATATGGTCGGATGAAGCAGCATTCACTCGTGAGGGTGTCTTCAATATGCACAATGCCCACCAATGGTGTGAGGTTAACCTGCATGTTACCCGCGACCGTGTATATCAAGTTCGATTTGGTATCAACACCTGGGCCGGTATATTGGGCTATAGGTGTTTGGGTCCCTACATGTTGCTTGACTGTTTGACTGCATGAAGTATCATGAATTTGTCTCAAACTATCTATCTGAGGCACTGGAAGATGTTACACTACATGTTCGGCAGAGGATATGGTTCCAACATGATGGTGCATCTCCACACTCTGGAATTAATGTGCGACAGTATTTGGACAGAACATTTCCAGGGAAATGGCTCAGACATGGAGGTCCAGTTGTATGACCACCACATACACGTGACCAAAATCCCCTGGAGTTCTTCCTGTGTGGACACCTGAATGAGCACGTCTACTCTACTCTGCCTACAAATATGGAAGAATTGGTAGGTCATGTTCATGCTGTTCTTGCTACTGTGGACGCAGCTTTGCTGCAAAGGGTCCAGAACTGTATAAGCCGGTGGGTTGCGAAATGTTTGGACGTGCAGGGAGGTTGCTTTGAGCATCTGTTGTTCTGAGGACAAGGTATTCTAGTGTGAAGGTCATGCGGTCATTAATATGGCCATTATTATTGTCACTGGTTGCTAAAGTATGTCATCTGAGCGCTCATATTACATATAGTATAAATGACAAGTAGACGTTGTGTTACTGTAGTGTGCCATCATCTTTAACATCTTGAAACTGATATTGATTCTGTAGTTATTCTGTTGTATGACAGGATATTTGTTTCCATTGTCTATTTCTTATTTGTCTAACCACGTGTTTGTTATGTTCAGCAGCACAAAAGTCATAAATTTAGGATACATGTGACCTAACAAATGGTGTATATTACAGCAGGAATTGTCAGAATTAAATAAAAAATGTGCCCCAACGCGGGATTGAACCCTCGACCTCCTGCATGCTAACACACAACTCTGTCCAATGTACCAACTGTACAGCCCAACTACTATATGACAACAGTGTTGGTTACAGTGTTGCCAGATTGCCACTCTTTAACGTCCTTTTTCAGCCAGATGTACTTGCCAGACGAAATTTTTGAGAGACATTTTTTTATTGTTGGCCTGTGAGGAGGTGCACTGTGAAGCCCGAGTGTGTGAATTTCGCTTCACCCTGTATAGAGTGTCTGTTCTATTTAAGTGGTTCAGATAAATTTTAGTCTGTTCCAAGATGCAACTGTTTTCTCCGAACTGCTATGGACTAATGTGTGTACTGATGAGCTTTGAATGTCATGTGAGTGTGCTTGCGGCTGCTTTAATGGTTTGCTGGAAAGGAAAATTTTTCTGATATTACTATCTTATTGCTGAAATTATTTATTTAAAATACTTGTAGCTGGTTTCTTAAATATTTTGATTAACTTGGGAAAAGCTAGTTAAGGAATCATGGTTTTTGTTAAGAGTTCAAATAATTAATGCTGTACTGTAAGAGTTATTCATTTGATGTATTGCTGTGTGCTGGAATTCTGTCTAACTAAAATTATGTGTGCCGCAGGAAACTGTCATCAACAATCTCTTGTACTCCATTGCTGATACTTGTTATCTAGAATTGGACCTCAGTTACTCACACCTCATCAGCCTGCTTACATCATTTGGAGTGCATACGCTCAGTAGCTCTCGCCACTGTATGTCTTTTGCACTGTTTCCTCCAACTGTGGCTGCGCTACTTAATGTTCCCGTTCAAGTTAAGTTTATACTTGGAATAATTCTGAATTTGTATCCGTTAGCTTATTGCCTACACCTTAAGCAAATTTTCACGTCTGTTGGGACCCAACTTATACCTTCATCCGTTGTAACTTAATTATCCAGTGTTTCTGGAAAATGTGTTAAATCTTCAATTGATTTGTTTTCCTGAGTTTAAAATTACCTTGCCCAGATATTGGTGTTAAATTGTTTTTCTTTGTTTTATATATGGTTTTAGGTTTTTTTTTAATCAGCTAAGTTTAAATTATGTTTTATGCTCACCATTTTGTAATTGAGGCTGTTCTGGTCTGTTCTCGTACTATTGTTTGGACTGATGTCTGCCTTTAGTAAGGGTTTAGCCTTACACATTCTGTGCCTAATATGGGGCATGTCTTGCCTTAAAGAATGTTACATCTTATTGGGTTAAATTTAATTTTAAATATATTGTAAATTATTTAAATCAGCACTGAATTTTAAATGAGTTTCTCATTGCTTGGCCTTTTAATTAACTTACAAAAATAAAAGTTTAATTGGCTGCTATGTGACTAAAAATGTGTAAAATAAATTTGTGTTATACCAGTGAACGAAGAGTGTACAATAACCACTGGTTCAATCCTTACCAGTTTTCCTTCCTGGCTGAATTAAGAGGCCATAATTATCACCATTTCAATAACCAATTACCACTTTCAAAAAAGAAGAAAGAAAAAAGAAAACCACAGCACTACTAATGGAAATAATGATGCATAGGAAAGGAAGATGCACACTTTATAACACCAGAAGTTTTATGATAATGGTGATATGGCAAAAGAAGACAATCCTAAACAACGCCGAGTCTTTGTATGCTGAATTTATTCTAGGTATGTATTTCCTATCGAGCACCACTGATGTTTGTTTGCCTTTGCACTAGATTATTTAAAGGTTTTATATGGATTTTAATTTTTGTCAAAGCCTTGAGAATTAAAAATAATGAATAAGTCTGGAAAAGTAAGGCCAACTCATTTAGGTACTTAGTAAGTGTAACTGACAAGTAGCTGGTTTATGACCAAATAAAACTTGGATGTACCATTCATCCTCCAATCTGACACGTTTTGGCACGTTTTTCTTAAATCATGTCACTGTTATAATTGTAGGCAACAATTCGAAGCTTTTGGCAACAGCAATGTGTACTTATTAAAATAACCACATAATATTTGATTGGTTTTGATGGTTTCATGGAGGAGTTTATTGAAGAATGAATGCATACATATTACTTTTCAACAAACTTGTGTTTCAAGAACTACTTCTCTTGAATAACACATTTCAAAATTGTATTTCTGAACTACACCTTGTAGGAATAACACAGTGAACAAAAAATACAATTTTCAACTGATGTTTGATACCCATGTGTGACCACGAGATCATTATTTGAGTCTTTACATGTAGTGTCCTTGTAAATGCAGACAGACGCCCATCTGCACAACAATTAACAGACAATGTCCTTGTAGAACCATTGTCAGCATTCAGAATTTCTATGACGCAGTCTTCATCACTTGATGTTTCTGTATCACTGTCATTAAAATCCTCATCATCATTGTCTTCTTCAAACAACAGAATCACTAGCAACATATACTGGATGATGCTTACACTAGGTAGTGCTGATACCCAAATGTAAATACATTCCAACAACCTCCCAGATGATGTCCACGGTAGGCCTGAGCGCACTTCATAGAGTACGGAGCGCGGTGCCACCAAGTGTCCCGAACTTAGTTTGGAGAGCACGATCAAGTGGTTAAGTGAGGAACAACCTGTCTAGTTCTTCATGAACAAGCAAAAGTTTGAACAGAATTTTCTTCTGATGCAGTTAATAAAAGAATAGGTTTTATATCAAATCATAGGTGTTACCATCAATTCAATGAAATGGAAAAATAAAAGGATCAGTAAAAAAATGCATTACATTCAGTAATTATTCCTTGTCGGTTATAGCTAAACAGTACCTCTCTCATATAACAAAATATATACATTTGCTGTAAAATGTTTGGTTGGTTGGTAGCTTGAGGGGGGCCGAACAACAGAGTCATTAACCCCACACTCCCATATGACATGCGTTAAGGAAGGAAAAACATCAAAAGCACAGTCCAATTGATGGGAAACGAAAACAGGCAAACAAAGGGACAGAAGGAGCATCGGGGCAACAGGAAAATTAACGAAAAGGATAGGAGGAAGAGGGGGACGAGGTGAGCAGGGGTGAGAGCAGGGGTGCATCAAAGGTGCTATGTGCAATGGGGCACTGGCACCAGCAGTGACCCATCCTTATGTCCACACCATACCATGATTGCAACACAATGGAGACAACACCATAGGAAGAAGACACAAGAAAAGGGGGAAAAAGTGGCACAAAAAACTAGAAGGCCTCTCAAATCAATGCCAACACTGAGGGACCATAATTCTGGGTGGAAATGAAATTCAGGTACTTAAATCTGGGAAGAGAACCTACTTTCACGAAGAAAACAGAGGACGGAATAACCATGTGAGGGCCATCCTCTAAGACCTGGGCCAGGGGGAATGGGAAGCTATATCTAGCACAAGGGCTAAAAGGCAGGGGCAGCCCAGAAAAACACTGCTTGAGGTGAGTGGGGAGGGGAGAACACCACATGGCAGGAGTCTCAGTAATTGCACGAAGAGGCAGCCCATGACTTGTGAAAAGGGATTTGACAAGAAGCCACAAATCCCCTCCTGGAGGGGTCTTGAAGAGCAGGGGTAGGTGGCCTTCCACCCCCCCCCCCCACCCCCCGTCAGCCAGATGATTGGCAAGCTCAATACTCTTGGTACCCACATAACTAGGGACACAAAAGAAATCAGCCAAAAAAGCAGCATGGACAGACCAACAAGAAGGTCATGGATGACAAGAGACCACGTGCTGGCGGGAAAAACATCGGACAATGTTGTGAAGGCCACTCATCATGTCCATGCACAACAAAACTTAGAAAAGTGGAAGGCGCAGTAAATGCCCATCAGTACCACAATAAACATCCTACACATGGCACACAAGAGATGGTATTCCCTGCCAACAGTGAGCATGAGGCATTATCCCATGTGATCAGAGAATTGAGAGCGATAATATACCATAACTCTTAACAGATTGCAGAACAAACAACAAAACACTATCGAAGTGACAAAGCCTTTCCGACCCCAGAAGTGATCCATTCAAATATTGAGGCAAGAAACTACCAAGGAGGCGGGGTGGGGTGTTCAGGAGATAATGTGGGGAACAGGACAAAGAGGGAAGATTGATTTTCCAGTGGAGGGAAGCGAGGCAGAACCCAACCAGTAAACCCACCCAAGGGAGGGCGGGCTGTGGCTGAGCAACACCTCAAAGCAACGAAAGGAATAGTATAGAAGGGGTGAACAAGCAAAGAGTGGAGAGCAGTGGCACTGTAAACCAAGAGGGGGAACCACAAAACCGAAAGGGAAAGGAACCAATCCCAGCGTCAACCAGAAGACTATTGACAAGCTAGTGCGAAAAGCACCAGTGGCCAAATGTTTATTATGATGGTGGACCAGGTGTAAGAACAGCACTGCAGAAAGGGCAGCTGACCCATAAACATTGCAACCATAGTCCAAAATGGACAGAATTGAGGCCCAATGAACATGGAGAAGAGTCAAATGATTTGTGCCCCAAGAGGTATGGGCACAGAAGCACAAGACATTGAGTTTACAGAAGCAGCCAATCTTCAGCCAATTAAGCTTGTTGCCATTCACATACAGGGCATGGGTGACCAATGGTCCAACGGAGGCTACGAGTTCTTTAACAGTGATGTGAAAAACAAGCACACTTAGTATACAACCTTGTGAAACAACGTTCTCCTGGGACTCCAAAGCAGCCCGAACTCTGAATGACCTGCCTAACAGAAAGAGGCCAATAAAATTGGGAGTCGGCCCCAAAGACCTCACTCTTTGAGTGTAATTATGTTCTGATGGAGCCAAGTCATGTCACAGGCTTTATACAGATAATACGAAACTGTGGCAACATGGTGATGCTGAGAAAAGGCCTGTTAAACTGTGGTTTCCAACTGAAGCAGATGACTGACCGGAGACCATCCCTCCGGAAAGCCACACTGGTAAAGAGAGAAAAGATCTCAAGATTCCAGGACCCAACAGACCACACAAGCCACCATCCATTCAAATAACTTGCGTGGGACATTGGTCAGACTGTTTGCCCAGTAATTATTAAAGGACAATGGGTTTTTATCAGGTTTAAGGACAGGTATAACAATACTGTCATTCCACTGAGAGGGGAAAACACCTTGGAGCTAAATACGGTTAAACACCTGGAGGAGATATTGTCGTCGGGGAAATGAAGTGTGTGTGTGTGTGTGTGTGTGTGTGTGTGTGTGTGTGTGTGTGTGTGTGTGTGTGACAAGGGCTTGCCGTTGGGTAGACCGATCGTGTAATACAAGCATTCTTAATTGATGTCATTTCAGTGACTTGCATGTCAATGAGGATGAAACGATGATCAGCACAAAACAACGCAAAACTCAGGCCTCGAGCAGAGACAATCTCTGATTCGGCTGGGATTGAACCTGGACCCCTTACATGGCATTCTGTCGCACTGATATCTCAGCTTTGGAGGTGGACAGGTGGACGATAGAGGCGTTCAAGAATTAGTTGTGGATGTGATCAGGGCCATGGGCTCAATTGTGGGAAAAGGAGAGGGTCAGAAGAAGTTCCCATTCAGTAAAAGGTTCATTGTAGGATTTTGCCTGACAAGGGGTAAAACAGAAGTGGGAAGGTTCAGTCCACTGTTTCCGGAGGAGGAAGGCAGCCAGATAGGAGGCTGTCTCTGATGCTGTTGCAAAATGGGTCACAAGGGCAAACACTGATGGATCCATACAAGGACACACAGGAGGGCAAGGCCCAGGATGGAAGGGTGTTGGCAACCTTGGAGGGTGCTGAATGTAGCCTGCACACGTGACAGAGGAACAAAGAACCCAGAAGGAGACAAAGTGTTCCCAACTCACCTGCTTGCTCTGTTTGATTAAATAACAGGCTTTGGCACAAAAGCATTTAAAGGTGTTATGGCCAGTGGACGATGAGTGCCACTTAAGGCACTGCAAGGCTCGACGGATTTCACAGATGGTGATGGCAATGGCCTTGCTCCACCGTGGGACGGGCTGGTGGCAAAAGGGGCCTATCGAGGGGGGATGGCAATGCCAGTGGTGTGAATCATCATATCGGACATGTTATGGATAACTTCATCAATACAGCCTGACAAAGGGGGGTACATAAACATGACCTGGGAGGTACATATGGGGACCAAAAAGTGCAATGGAAAGCCCATCACAGTAACCTGGCCACCTGGAGGTGGGAAAGGGATGAGAGAATCAATGGAAAGTGGTCACTATCACAGAGGTCATCCTGCATCGACCTGTATAATGAAGGGAGAAGGAGAGGAGATGTGAGTGACAGAAAAATGGCAAAGAAAGTGCCAAAGTGGCACTAAAACGGGTACGAGAACTGTCGTTAATAAGGCACAATTTGTGGCCCACAAGAAACTGGCCTATGAGGAGACCCCAACTACCCCATACGAGGTGATGGGCATTAAAATTCCTGAGGAGGAAGAAGGGAGGGGGGTGTTGCTGAAGGAGGGCAGTTAGAGCAAGCAGGTGTAGGTGGCCTGTCAGGAGGGGGAGGGGGAGGGGGAGGGGGAGGGGAAGGGGAGAGAGAGAGAGAGAGAGAGAGAGAGAGAGAGAGAGAGATTGCAAAACCATGACTACAGAGTCCAAGTGGACCTAGACAACACCTGCTGCAATAAAGTGTAATGAACATAGGAACTCCAGCAAATATGCACCTTTTACAAGCAAAGAAATTGAAGCAAATATGACATAAGTGAACAGTACAGGTGAGATATCAAGTAGGGCAGCAATGGTGTGTACTGGCAGTGTACTAACCACTATTTATAAAACATATTCTTTCAGTCAAACATTTACCCAGGTAGACACAGAATGCTGAGAGCTTCTGTAATAGCTCATTAGTTAAAGCACTGCACTTGTCCTTGGAAGTAACAAGAGAAAAAATGTGATAAAAAACATTTAACTTTGTAGACCAGTACTTTTTTCAAGAGGTGGTTTGGCAGCAATTGGTGGCTAATTGCTCTGAAATGTGTGCTACAGTAATGTGGGGTAAGCAGAAACATATTAAACAATTCACTATCCTCTGAGGCACAGGTATGTATTACTTTTTTGCACCCAAAAAGCAAGTGAGTACACATCACTGCACTACATAGACAGTGAAGCATTTCTATCTTTATGTTCCAAAAATCCCTATGACTGGCTTCATTTCCTCTTGGCAGACCTTCAGTTACAATGCTTTGTCAGATCTTCATATTATGCACTCATAATCAGGGCCTTAAAAAGACTCTATAAAACTGCACATCATAAAATCCATCTACAAGACATTGTGAAATATTAAATGCGTTCAAGGATCTACTTTTCACAATCCTCTTGTGTGTCAACTATGTTTTTGATAAAAAATTATTTGAATGTGAGACAGAACACACACTTCAGTAGTGCTGTAGAGTTGTTCTTTGCAACTAACTTACCATTTATAACATTTTCTAAGATAGCCTACAGCAGTGGATCTCAACCTGGGAGAACTACCCTTTGAGGGGTCACAAAACTAAATTATTTTCAAAAGATCATTACTGTTTTACAAGTTGATAGTGTAATTGGTATGATGTCAACTTTATCCTGATGCCACATTCCTTGACTTCCTCAGCCAGTTGTATGTATTTTTCAATTTTTCTCCTGTTTTCTTCTGTATATTTGATGTATTGGGTATGGATATTTCGATTAGTTGTGTTAATTTCTTCTTTTTATTGGTGAGTATGATGTCAGGTTTGTTATGTGGTGTTGTTTTATCTGTTATAATGGTTCTGTTCCAGCATAATTTGTATTCATCATTCTCCAGTACATTTTGTGGTGCATACTTGTATGTGGGAACATGTTGTTTTATTAGTTTATGTTGTATGGCAAGTTGTTGATGTATTATTTTTGCTACATTGTCATGTCTTCTAGGGTATTCTGTATTTGCTAGTATTGTACATCCACCTGTGATGTGATCTACCATTTTTATTTGTTGTTTGCAAAGTCTAAATTTTTCTGTTGTGGTATTGGGATCTTTAATAATATGCTTGCTGCAATATCTGGTGTTTTTTGTTTGACCCTATATTGCAATCATGAATCCTTCCGCTTCACTGTATATATTGCCTTTTCTTAGCCATGTGTTGGATGCGTCTTGATCGATATGTGGCTCTGTTAGATGATACGGGTGCTTGCCGTGTAGTGTTTTGTTTTTCCAATTTATTTTCTTCGTATCTGTTGATGTTATGTGATCTAAAGGGTTGTAGAAGTGGTTATGAAATTGCAATGGTGTTGCCAATGTATTTATATGAGTGATTGCTTTGTGTATTTTGCTAGTTTCTGCTCGTTCTATAAAGAATTTTCTTAAATTGTCTACCTGTCCATAATGTAGGTTTTTTATGTCGATAAATCCCCTTCCTCCTCCTTTTCTGCTTAATGTGAATCTTTCTGTTGCTGAATGTACGTGATGTATTCTATATTTGTGGCATTGTGATCGTGTAAGTGTATTGAGTGCTTCTAGGTCTGTGTTACTCCATTTCACTACTCCAAATGAGTAGGTCAATATTGGTATAGCATAGGTATTTAGCTTTTGTCTTGTTTCTTGCTGTCAATTCTGTTTTCAGTATTTTTGTTAGTCTTTGTCTATATTTTTCCTTTTAGTTCTTCTTTAATATTTGTATTATCTATTCCTATTTTTTGTCTGTATCCTAGATATTTATAGGCATCTGTTTTTCTCCATCACTTCTATGCAGTTGCTGTGGTTATCCAATATGTAATCTTCTTGTTTAGTGTGTTTTCCCTTTACTATGCTATTTTTCTTACATTTGTATGTTCCAAAAGCCATATTTATATCATTGCTGAATACTTCTGTTATCTTTAGTAATTGGTTGAGTTGCTGACTTGTTGCTGCCAGTAGTTTTAGATCATCCATGTATAGCAAATGTGTGATTTTGTGTTGGTATGTTCCAGTAATATTGTATCCATAATTTGTATTATTTAGCATGTTGGATAGTGGGTTCAGAGCAAGGCAGAACCAGAAAGGACTTAATGAGTCTCCTTGGTATATTCCACGCTTAATCTGTATTGGCTGTGATGTGATATTATTTGAATTTGTTTGGATATTAAGTGTGGTTTTCCAATTTTTCATTACTATTTTTAGGAACTGTATCACTTAGGATCTACTTTGTATATTTCCAATATTTGTAGTAACCATGAGTGGGGTACACTATCAAAAGCTTTTCGGTAATCAATGCATGCGTAGTGCAGCGACCTTTGTTTAGTTTTAGCTTGATATGTCACCTCTGCATCTATTATTAGTTGCTCTTTACATCCTCATGCTCCTTTGCAACAGCCTTTTTGTTCTTCATTTATAATTTTGTTCTGTGTTGTATGTGTCATTAATTTCTGTGTAATGACTGAAGTTAATATTTTGTATATTGTTGGTAGGCATGTTATGGGGCAATATTTTGCTGGGTTTGCTGTGTCTGCTTGATCTTTAGGTTTCAGATAAGTTATTCCATGTGCAAGTGTATCAGGGAATGTGTATGGGTCTGCAATGTAACTGTTAAATAACTTTGTTAGATGTGAATGTGTTGAGGTGAACTTCTTTAGCCAGAAATTTGCTATTTTATCTTTTCCAGGGGCTTTCCAATTATGCGTAGAATTAATTGCTCGGGTGACTTGATGTTGCAAAATGATCACTTCAGGCATTTGTGGTGTCATCTTGTATGTGTCTGTTTCTGCTTGTATCCCCCGTGCATGTCTGTTATGTTGTACCGGGTTTGACCATATGTTTCTCCAGAAGTGTTCCATGTCTGTTATGTTTGGTGGGTTGTCTATTTTAATGTGTGAGTTATCTATTGTCTGATAAAATTTCTTTGGTTTGTGTTGAATGTTTGGTTTTATTTCCTTCTATTTTCACGTTTTTTGTATCTTCTAAGTTGTTTGGCCAATGCTTGTAATTTCTGCTTCTTTTCATCTAATTGCTCTGTCGCTTCTTGTTGTGAGATTTTACCTAACCTTTTTCGTTTCTTGTCTGAGATTTCATTTCTTATAAATTGTGTTAGCTGTCCGATGTCTTTTCTCAGTTTTTCTATTCTGATCTGTAGCCTGTGTTGCCATGCTGGTTTTGTGGGTTTCTTCTGTGTGTTGGTTTGTTCTGATCTCTGCCTAGTGTGTATATTTAGTGTAGTGAGTGTTCCTATATAAACCAGTAGTTGTAACTCTTCCATAGTTGTATTTTCATTTATTTTGTTGTGTATGATTGTGTTATTGTTGTTTCGACTTGCGGGTTATTTGGTGGTCTCTGCAAGAATGGTCTAATGTCTGTATTTGTGTCTTTGTATTCTATATATATTAGCTGAATTTTTTCTTCTATATCTAACATGTGTGTCACTTCATGTTCTATTTGTGCTTGTTCTGATGGCCGTCCTAAGATTTCGTTTTCTTCTGATGCGTGTTGTTCTTTGTTTGTTTGCTCTGAGATATTTGAGTCCATTACTGTATTTTCTTCTTCTTCTGATTGCACATTATTTTGTTCCAGTATTTGTTGTACTTGTTGTTTGATGTTTTCTAATTCTGACTGGGGTATCCTGTTATTTTTGATTATTACACGGATCGGATCAGCTAGTCGTTGTTCTGTTAAAAATTTTAATTCTGGGTATCTGGTAATGAATGTTGTGTATACTTGTGATCCGTATCCAGTTGTGTTGGTTCCTAGGTTTGTTGCTTGGTAATAACAGAACATGAGGTGTCTGTTAACTTCATCTGACCATCTCATCCTCTGTCTTTGTTTTCCTTCTAGAGTGGTTGCAGGAAGCATATCCTGCAAAACACCTCTATTTGGATTTAAATCATTTTCCGTGTGGCTAGCAGTGTCGTTACCATTGTGGACGGGCATAGGGTTCAAGCGTTGTCCCCGACCATGACAGCACTTGTCCGAGACTTCATTAGTTCTGTCCTGAACCAACTAATCACACTAAACGGGGGGTTAGCCCTATTAGTGGTTTGTTCTTTTCGTCGCCTTTTACGACTGGCAGAACATACCGGAGGCCTATTCCTTATTATTATTATTATTATTATTATTACTATTACAGTGATTAGACACACAGCATAAACAGCCTGAGGTCATCCAATTTCTGCCTGTTCAGAAGTAAGGAGTGCGGCAAAGAAGTGATTTACACACAGTCAGTATAGTGCTTGAACCATGAGCCATGGACCTTGTCGTTGGTGGGGAGGCTTGCATGCCTCAGCAATACAAACAGCCGTACCGTAGGTGGAACCACAACGGAGGGGTACGTATTGAGAAGCCACACACACGTGTGGTTCCTAAAGAGGGGCAGCAGCCTCTTCAGTAGTTTCAGGAGCAACAGTCTGGATGATTGACTGATCTGACCTTGTAACATCAACCAAAACTGCCTTGCTGTGCTGGTACTGCGAAAGGCTGAAAGCAAGGGGAAACTACAGCCCTAATTTTTGCAGCTTTACTGTATGGTTAAATGGTGATGGCATTCTCTTGGCTAAAATATTCCAGAGGTCCTTAATCAGCTAGGTAGGTCATAAAATTTAGAAAGCGAAATGGATAGGTTAAAGTTAGATATAGTCTGAATTAATGAAGTTCAGTGGCAAAAGGAACAAGACATCTTGTCAAGTGAATACAGGGTTAGAAATGCAAAATCAAATAGGGGTAATGCAAGAGTGGGTTTAATAATGAATAAGAAAATAGGAGCACAGAAAAGTTGCTATGAACAATATAATGAATGCATTATTGTAGCCAAAACAGACACGAAGCCCACACCTACCACTGTAGTACAAGATGATGAAGAGATTGAAGAAATGTATGATGCGATAAAAGAAATTATTCAGATAGTTCAGGGAGACGAAAATTTAAGTCATGGGGGACTGGAATTTGATAGTAGGAAAAGGAAGAAAGGGAAAGTATTAGGTGAATATGGACTGGGGATAAGGAATGAAAGAGGAAGCTGCCTGGTAGAATTTTGCACAGAGAATAACTTAATCATAGATAACACTTGGTTTAAACAGTGTGAAAGAAGGTTGTACATGAGGAAGAGGCCTGGAGACACTGGAAGGTTTCAGACAGATTATATAATGGTCAGACACAGATTTAGGAATCAGGTTTTAAATTGTAAGACATTTCCAAGGGCAGAAGTGGACTCCGGCCACAATTTATTGGTTATGAACTGTAGACAAAAACTGAAGAAACTGCAAAAAGGCAGGAATATAAGGAGATGGGACCTGGATAAACCGAAAGAAGGCTGCAGAGACTTTCAGAGAGAGCATTAGGGAACGTTTGACAAAAACGGGGGAAACTTATACCATAGAAGAAGAATTGGTAGCTTTTATAGCTGAAATAGTAAAGGTAGCAGAGTATCAAATAGGTAAAAAGATGAGGGCTAGTAGAAATCTATGGATAACAGAAGTGATATTGAATTTAATTGATGGAAGGAAAAAATATAAACATGCAGTAAATGAAGCAGGCAAAAAGGAATACAAACGTCTCAAAAATGAGATCGACAGAAAGTGCAAACTGGCTAAGCAGGGATGGCTAGAGGACAAATGTAAGGATGTAGAGGCTTATCTCACTAGGGATAAGATAGATACTGCCTACAGGAAAATTAAAGAGAGCTTTGGAGAAGAGAGAACCACCCGTATGAACATCAAGAGCTCAGATGGAAAGCCAGTCCTAAGCAATGAAGGGAAAGCAGAAATGTGGAAGGAGTATATACAGGATCTATAAAGGGACGATGTACTCGAGGGCAATATTATGGAAATGGAAGAGGATGTAGATGAAGATGAAATGGGAGATACGATACTGCATGAAGAATATGATAGAGCACTGAAAGACCTAAATTGAAACAAGGCCCTGGGAGTAGAAAATATTCCATTAGAACTATTGATAGCCTTGGGAGAAGCACCCATGACAAAACCCTATCATCTGGTGATCAAGATGTATGAGACAGGCAAAATACCCTCAGACTTCAAGAACAATATAATAACTCCAATCCCAAAGAAAGCAGGTTCTGACAGCTGTGAAAATTACCAAACTATGTTTAACTCCCAGTTGCAAAATACCAATACAAATTCTTTACAGACGGAAAAACTGATAGAAATGTTGGAATACATGAGACAATACTGACCCTACGACTTATCTTAGAACATAGGTTAAGGAGAAGGCAAACGTACATTTCTAGCATTTGTAGACTTAGAGCAAGCTTTTGACAGTGTTGACTGGAATACTCTCTTTAAAATTCTAAAGGTGGCAGGGGTAAAATACAGGGAGCGAAAGGCTATTTACAATTTGTACAGAAACCAGATGGCAGTTATAAGAGTCGAGGGATGTGAAAGGGAAGCAGTGGTTGGAAAGGGAGTGAGACAGGGTTGTAGCCTCTCGCCGATGTTATTCAATCTGTGTATTGAGCAAGCAGTAAAGGAAACAAAAGAAAAATTCGGAGTAGGTATTAAAGTCCATGGAGAAGAAATTAAAACATTGAGGTTTGCCGATGACATTGTAATTCTGTCAGAGACAGCAAAGGACTTGGAAGAGCAGTTGAACAGAATGGACAGTGTCTTGAAAGGAGGATATAAGATGAACATCAACAAAAGCAAAACGAGGATAATGGAATGCAGTCGCATTAAGTCTGGTGATGCTGAGGGAATTAGATTAGGAAATGAGACACTTAAAAGTAGTAAAGGAGTTTTGCTATTTGGGAAGCAAAATAACTGATGACTTTCGAAGTAGTCAGAATATAAAAGGCACACTCGCTATGGCAAGGAAAGTGCTTATAAACTACGAAAGTGAAACATGGACGATAAATAGTTTAGACAGGAAGAGAACAGAAGCTTTTGAAATGTAGTGCCATAGAAGAATGCTGAAGATTAGATGAGAAGGTCAGGTAATTAATGAGGTGGTATTGAATAGAACTGGGGAGAAGAGGAGTTTGTGGCACAACTTGACTAGAAGAAGGGATCGGTTGTAAGACACGTTCTGAAGCATCAAGGGATCACCAGTTTAGTATTGGAGGGAAGTGTGGAGTGTAAAAATTGTAGAGGGAGACCAAGAGATGAATACACTAAGCAGATTCAGAAGGATGTAGATTGCAGTAGTTTTTCGGTGATGAAGAGACTTGCACAGGATAGTAGCATGGAGAGCTGAGTGTGCCAAGGAAAGTCTTTCATTCTCGAGTTAGCTACGTGCTAAAGTTGGTAGAATGTGGGGGAGGAGCTAGTTAATATGTAATTGCACTCAGGGGTAATGGTCTAAGAAAGGTTGGGAACCACTGGTCTACAGCATGAATAAATTTTAGAAAATGCAGGCTGACTTTGGTGTATTGAATTTTATGCATTTAACCTGACCAGTTTCAGTTGTCAACCACTATCCTGGGAAAAAGCAAAAAACAATCCGACTTTTACATTTCATATAGTATGCTACAGATGAATGCCACACTACAGGGCACATTTTGGTACGAATCAACAGCTATCAGAGAAATATTGTGACTCATTCAATTGAGATACAAAAACTGTATCACAGTTGAACAAGTTACAAAATTTCACTTATAGCTGTTAATGTCTCTCAGTCAAATGAGGCAGAATATTTTCTGATAGCTATTGATGTGCATCATAATATGCCCTGTAGTATCATATTTGTTTGTCACATGATTCATGAAATCTAAAAGTAGTATTGTTTTTTGCTTTTCCCTGGACGATGGTTGACAACCGAAACTGATTAGAATAAATGTGCAAAATTCAATAAAGCAAAGTTAACACGAATATTCTAAAGATCATTTACACTTTCTGAACCTTGCAACACTCCCCTCCAAATGTTGTGCTATGCTGGATTGTCCAGTATTATGCAGCATGTTGTGTTATTTTATGCATGCAATGATGACTGTGAGTGTGCCAACAGTCAGAGAATTGTTTCAGGGCAATCACTGTGTTTCATATCGTGCCTTTTAGCATTATGTATGGCAATTAGACATAAGTGAATCATGACAGTGGTACATTTCTCCCACATTTTGATAGTTAGTTATGAAGTCTGTGGTGAACTTTGAATGTTCATTTAGAACAAAACCAATTGTGGCATAATAAACATACCTGAAATAGAGCTGTGATGGTTTTTATTAACATTTAGGATAGGAGCTGCCTGTGATGGGACTGGAATAGGATATGCTGGGTAGGTGTATCAGACAGCTAATGCACTTGGTCTTTCACAGCGGTACAGCCCATACGGCACAAGGCTGGGACTACATGTGGCAAAAGGATGGATCAAGATGTTGCACAGAGTGGGCGGGCAGACAAATACGACTCTGGGAGTGGAGGAAGGATTATGGATAACACCAATATCCCCCATGCCCATGTCGTTGCTGCTATGTAACACTATGTCTATTAATGTCCTTCCAACTCTAAACCCACCACCGCAACTCCTACACTTACCAAACTACATCGTTACATAAGCTTATTATTTATCTTTGGGTAAAATATACATACATATCCTCCAAAATAAGGTAAAAAGTAAAGCGATACTCAATTTGAAGATTGTGCTTTACCAGAGTGGTCCTATTGTAGGTAATGTGCCATTCCTCCCTCCTGCCTTTGAACTAACTTATCCACATACTTATTGTAGTACCTACAGTTTAGTGTGGATGCCAAAGTATGGTGTAACTAGCCTTCATTTTAATGTACACAAACTGTTGCCTACGTAAAACCACAAATTTATTGAAAGGCACTGGAAAGTGAGGGGATCAGCGACTACTGGCACTAACTCTCTTATGTGATCATACTCAAGTGTATGAATTAGATCACCAACCATTACTACTTCAATACTACATACACTACCTTGGCACCATCCAAGGTGATTACATGGAGCCATTATGAAAGAACTCCCAGCTCACAGTGGACACCTCAAGTGATGTAAGATTGTATCTCCAAGACCTTCTGTTACGCCTGAATGTCATACTCGTTTATAACGGTTTCCTCCCCGAGATATGTTTTCACTGTAATGTGCTACTTTAAACATCTGTGTAAGGTCATATCATTATATTCTGACCACCATACTCATCCTGGACGGTCAGGAATATATAGAAAATTCTACTGATGTTGCAAAATTTTTGTATGAACACACATTATTATTATTATTCACAATTTTATATACCTTGTTACAAAATTCTGATATGGATCCTACACAATTGTACAGTATCCTAACATAGATCAAACAAATATTTTATAAAAATCTCTGTGGGTTAACAAACTACAGTTCCTAATATACTATTGATGAAAGTTCCTATTTGTCTTACAACTGCTTCTTCCATTGTAACTAGTATATATAATAATTCCATATACTAAAAATCAAATGTACAATGCATTACAAATACACCTGGCAATTCCTTTCAGTGATTGAAAAATTTACCAGCCAGTGCTGGCTGCTGCCTCAGACCTGTTGCAAGTCCAGTGACTGTAAATGCATTTTATTGATGCTACTTGATAGTAGAAATGAATTTTTGGTACTAACCTCCCACTAAAACAACTGATAAATATGTTCTCTGAACAATATCTCACATTAAACAAATTTTCTGACACTTTCTGCTAAAGTAACAAAATCAGTGTTGTCCATCACCACAGCCCTCAATTCTTCTCCAAAATGGGGATTATTTCAGCAACATTTACTCTTTTAAACCTCCTCAAATGAAAAAGTCACTACATCATAGGTCACAGCCATTGGGACCATAAACCATGAATGGTTATCTGATCACCAAAAATATCACATACAGTGTTTGCACTGCAGCAGCATCTTTCAGAAAATATCCATACCTTTTTTTCCGTAAAACATTCACTGAGTACCAAATGGAATTAGTACTTTTCTCATTTAAAAATTTTTCTTGGACACACACACACACACACACACACACACCAGTCTTTCCTCTGCTAGGAATCTTAGTTCCTATACTACCGATGTTCCAATGCGGTATGAAAATCATCTCAGCAGTGAGGTTTTTCTCATTATTTCCTCTTTCTTCCACCAAAGTCCTAAGTTTGCAGCAGAGGAGGAGTTACTTGAGGAACTTGCTTATCCCCTGACACCTACAATGATGTCCATAGGGTCATAAAAATGCCCATCTTCTGATCTGCAGACAGGACCAAGAGATCATGATTGGATGGTTTTGTAACAATTTTTTTTCCTTTTCTGCTTAAAAACCCTCGTCTGTATTTTGGTGAAGCTGTTTTACTACAACTTTACTTCGTTGCTCTTTGTCTGCCAGCCATGAATGCTTATTGTTCTTCCACAATAATCTGTTCTACTGCCACTACTGTTTCTGTTCTAGACGTACTTGTAGGTTTAATCACATTTACAGGTGAAATCTGCTGTGCTTTCATCAGTTGAATAGTTCAGGTGCCAATAATAGCCTTTGATAGAGGTTTTTTGGTTGCTGGAATTTAATAAACACAGATAGCTGTATGGCCTTTAATGCATTCTTTCATCCTTTTCTTCACCTGAAATGTTTGAGAAATGGCACAACCTTTATCTTCATACGTAAACTTAAGGTGGAAGAGGAAGAAAGAAAAAGAAAGGAAAGGGAAGGAATTATTAATGTCAGCTGCATCGGGATGGTATGCAGAATCGGCAGCGACAAGTGAAAATGTGTGTCAAGGCTTTCCCACTTACTAGGCAGCTGCATCAACCACTGTGCCATCTGGACACAGTGTTTACCCCAATTGGGCGGAATATCTCAGTATGTCTCCCAGCCGACTCCCACTCCCACCAAGCGCTACCTATCTGCAGTCCCTGTCCATGTCCATGTCTTCCATGTTGGCTACTTTGAAATTCCCTCAGTAGGTTGAATGTTCATCCAAACTGAATTTAGTAGATTCATGGCCCACTAAGGCAAATCAGTAATATGAATGTGTGATGTCTGTTTTTTGGACAATGTTCCAAAAAAACAGATACCATGCATTCATATAACTGATTCCCCTCAATGGGCCATGATTTCACAACCTGCAGTGTGGACGCATAATTATGTTCGACCTCCTACTGGAATCTCAAAGTGCTGAGCATGGAGGGCACGGACAGGGACTGCGGATAAGGGAAGTGTGGGTCAGCTGGGAAGCGTACCAAGATAGTCCGCACAATTGCAATGAACACTGTGTCTGGGTGGTGCAGAGGTTAACACAACTGCCTAATAAGAGAGAGATTCCAGGTTCAAGTCCCAGTCTGGCACACATTTTCACTCATCATTACTGAATCCACATAAAGTCCCAATGCTGCCAACATAAATAATTCCTTCCGTTTTCTTCCTTTCTCCTCTCTCCACCTACAGTTTACATAATATGTATCACAGCTGTGGATTCCGTGCAGTGTCTGTTCTTTTGAACGTGTCCGAAAGAATAGACACCATGTGTTCATAAAATTCATATACTTTATATTATTATTCTCTTTTTTGAGGGCATTCTTTATCCCATAGTGAGTGCTGGTAGCATTCGATACACATGGGTGGGGAAGTCCACTGAATATACTGTTTGTAGGCAGCTGGACTGCTCCTTTATGGTGACTGGTGGCGTTACCAAAATATTGACACTTAAAACAGTGCATATGGAGTGACATACAAGGCCTAATTTACAGACAGCCAAAAACTTCCTACAGTGTAATTGTGCACCTTTGTAACATTCAAAATAAGTAAAGGGTTAGTTTTTGAGCCAACCACTCTCTTTTCCCTGTGTTGTTTATTTCTCCGACATCCTCACCTTCCCATTTCTATTGCAGTTCTTTTGTGTCTGTTTAGGATTTCCTAGCAACTGACAACACCCGTACTGATATTTAACATACTTTTCAGCTTACTTCTTATGACAAACTCTCCAATCAAAATGGCATGTAACAGTTTGATTACTTCGGTAGATTTTTTTTTTCCTTCGTCTTTGCTAGGAGTGTGCCACTGTTCAGCCTCTTGATGGATTTAAGAGGCCCTCCAATGCTTTACTCATATAAAAAGGTAACAGTGTTTTTAGATGTGCCTCCCACATGATGGATATCAATGAAAATGTTCACAGAACGAACTTTGTAACAGAGTATGTGCTTTCCTGAAGCTTCCTTAAAGATTTTAATCGTGTGCTAGACTGGAACCCCGGTTTAGTTTGTCAGGGAGTTTTATGAGAAGCATCATCCAAGTGGCTACCTTGGTAAAACTGTTTTAGCTAAGTATATTCCCCATTTAAGTAAATAAATAAAAGATGAAGTTATCTTTCTCATAACAGTCCTTCAAAAGCAAGTAAAGAGTAGTAGAGGAGTTGCTATTTTTTTTTTAAATTCATATATGAGGAAAGTTCTGTAATGTAACCTAAGTAACATTTTGCTCCTACAGGCTTGTTTGGAGATATAAATACACATATATTTATACAAATTCTCAAAAGTTATAGATTTTAGGCTATTCTAAAAAGAAAATCAGGTATTGATTAAAGTAACTGATCTCACCATCTGCTGTGGCAATTGAGCTGCCCTTCTGCGGTGAAACCTTCATATTTGCACCAGAGTTCCATACATTGATTGGAATCATTTCTGGTGCTTGTTCTGCACTTGTATCTGCATACATAGCAGTAGACGAAGTATGCTGGTCTTCTGAATGAGAGCCTGATATCTCCAACTTCACTCGCAAATCTATAAATTGAAAATTTGGTTCCACTATAATGAACAAGTTACTTCATACTAAATACTATAATAATGTGATAATTATATACTAAGAAAACACATAACAACAACAAAAGAGACTGGTCTGGAAAACAAGTAGTGAGTACCCAGTCCTTAAAAAATCCTAACATATGGAACCTACAACATTGCCTTACACAGACATAGCTCTATTAAAATAGTGGCTCATTAAAAATTCTAATGGCACCTGTACGTGGAAGTAGCCGTGTCATTGCACTTTGAAAAACAGTTGCAAGTTTGAGTGTTGAGACACACACACACACACACACACACACACACTGAAGTGCAAAACGTAATCAGGTTTTTCATTTAAATAAAATGCCTCCAGTTACAATCTTCACCAACTAGCACAAGTTTACAGAAAAAGTGTAGTATCACAAAAACAGGTATAACTGATAACAGCAGAGCACATTTGTGAGATAAGCAAAAGTCTGGGCTACCAACCATGTTCACCTACGCAGGCAATATGTGCCGTTTGAAGAACTGATTTAAGCTAATTGTTGCATATACATGATGAAGATTGCACATGAACTCAACACCTCCACTGACAGTATAGTCAATATAGTACACAATGTGTTGGATTACCAGAAGATGTGGCAACTCTCAGACGAGAATAAAACCAACTGAATATGGTTGTTTCTCCATCATGTAACACGTATTGTGCATCGTACTGTTACAGCTGACAAAATGCAGCTGCATCTTATGACACCCGAGACGAAAAAAAGCATCTATACCATGGAGGCAATCTTCCCCTCTCATAAGGACATCAAAACAAAAGTAGTTATCATAAAATTTGCAGTCACATTCTTTTGGGACATGAAGGGAGCACTGCTCATTGATTTCCTAACCCATCGAGAGACCATGAATGGTGCCATTTATTGCAACCTGCTAAAGCAGTTGCAAAAGGTAACTAGGAGTAAATGAGCGAGATCGCTTTGGTAGGTATTGTGTTGTTGTACAACAACACCCGACAGCACACGGTCTCTGTTCTGGACGATTTAGTTCAGTTTTTCTGATGGAGCATATTGGAACAACTCGCATGCAGCCTAGCTCTCACAATACATGATTTTCATATCTTAAGACATTTAAAAAAGCACCTGGTTGTCTTCACTTCAAAATCGAAGCCAACTTTCAGGACACTTTTGTTAAATGGTTCCTAAACCTGGATCCTGATTGCTTTTATTCCAGTTACAACAGACTGTGTTACTGACAGAACAAATGTTTAGATGATCATGGTGAGTGTAGGAAAGTAACACACACCAGTGCCTCAGTAACTTTGTTTACCTCTCTGATTTCCTGAATACACCTTTTCTGAGCCACTCCTGTATTTCTGAAATTATGCAAACATTTTCTAGCAGACCTGATCACTCTAGTACCCTTGGCAAAAAAGATACAAAAAAAAATTGTCATTTCCTCCATTTCTCAGCACAGGATCTCTCTCATTTTAGTAGTTATATGAGTGATTCTTAGTGCATACAATGCAACTAACACATTTTCAATATCTGTTCCAGAATTGCACTGAAAGAAAACTTAAGAACATATCAATGGTGACACCGAACAAAAACTTTAAGTGCTAAACGAAGACATTTCACACAAATCAAGAAAATTTGCTCAACAGATAGTTTTCTGAATAAAATCTTCATAGTTTTCAAGCAATTCAAATAGAATTCTCAAACTCAAGAAAATGAAAATGGGCTGTAACAACCTAATGGTCTGGACATTGTGTCTCTTTTTACGAGGGTGCCATACAAGACATGATGGATCTTTTGTCCCAAAAGTTTCTTCCTGGATTCATCAAGTTCTTCCATCAATTTAGAACTATGACATACTTCTTGTATCACAACGAACATTATCAAATGACAGGTGGCTCAGCAATGGGATCACCACTGTCTCTGGCAGTCATGAATTTCTTCGTGGAGCAGGCTCTGAACACGTTGCTTCATTCTTGCTTCCCACAGCACATTGATGACACCTTCCTGATATGGCCTCATGTTGAAAATACACTGCAGTAGTTGATCGATCACATGAATGGTGTCAATCGCAATATTAAATTTGCCATCGAGAGGGAGAAGGGTGGAAAGTTACTGTTCTTGGATGTTTCTGTTGAGCAGGAGGCTGGCTTGGTCGTTCAGTGTACAGGAAACCGCCACACACTGATCGATATCCTAACACTGATAGTTTTAACTATCTTGTACACAACACAGTGGTCCTGAGCATATTAGTACATAGAGCAAAAGTTATTTCTGATGACAACCACCTACAGTCTGATTTGCATTCATTTGAGACATGTTCAGACAGAATGGTTATAGCCAAGAGAGGCATTGAAATGCCTACAGCTGCCACCAAAGAAGGATAGCTTGTGAATTGGTAGGAAAAGTCAAGCTGGCTGCTTTTCTGCCATACTTTCGAGCAATGTGTAGCAAGTTAGGACGAATGGTGCTGAGACCTGAACAGAGACCAGTGTTCCGGCCATCCCCAGATACGAGACATGCTGTGATCTGTTATAGACAACATAGCTCTTCGCATGCCCAGTGTGTATGGTGTCCCTATAGAATGCAGCAGCATCTATATGGTCAGGCAATTTGTACAGCTGCAGAGCAGTGTACCGAGCACAAGCGACATATTCAACAAAAGGAGCTCGACAAGTTGGCCACAGCTGAGCCCTGCCTAGAAAATGGACACAAAATAAAGTTTGAAAATGCGAGCATCTTGGCTCATGCATCAACATATTGGCATTCCATATAAAGGGGGTGGCTGAGATTATAATGAACAGCAACAAGTTTAACAATGACCAGCACCACACACTTAGTGGAACATGGGGGCAGACTTTGGGTATTGAAAGGAAGTAAAGACAGATGCTTGACACTTGAAGGGAGGCAGGGGCGTTAGTTTGAAACATTGCGCCGGCCCCTTGTGGCAGACTGGAGCTGCTATGAGCTGCATAAGTCACCTACCATGCACACCATTTCAGCTCTCCCTGATTGGTGGCAGAGGCTGCAACCGTGCCTATATAAGCAAAAAACCCTGCCAGCACTGGCAGTTGGTGGTTTTTACTCCTGATGATGACTGTGGAGATACCCATCGAAAGCTCAAGATTTTATTCAAACTGATGTGGCTTGAAATTTGAGAAGATTTTATTCAGACATGCCGCAGCAAAAGACTCAAGGGCAGATAATGTTCCGTTTCCACATATAGATATCTGCACAGTTTTGCCGACTAATGATGTGGTGAACAGCTAGTTCACATCACACTTAACAAAACAAATGTAAAAATTCTATGGTTAATAGCACTATAAAAAAGTTCTCAGACTGGGGTGAAGTCATTAACAGTATTCAAAAATGCACATTGCACATTGCAGTTTCTCTGGGATATAATCCCTATCTACAACATATATCATCAATTTAACATACTTTCAACACAATTTATAATAATACTTACGCCGCCTGAGAAAAAGTCATTAAAACATTCATTAAAAGGGGAGATGGCAAAAAATAAATAAGTGTTTTGCTGCTTATATTCTCTTCCATAACTAGCACAAATGTAACAGAAAGAAAGGAAACAGCTATGCACTGCAATGGATACACCAGTGATACACGCATACACTATTATAAACTTTTGAAGAATTTCGACTGTGCACACAGCAGCACATTTAAATTAGAAGAAAACACATTTATGAGCTGCTTTAACAATTAAAATGGTAATATTTGAACTCATTGGCACTATACACATCACCATGACAAATTAAAAAGTTAACAATTTGACAATTATATTATTTCAAAATATTTTGGACAAAAAATGAATCTATTCACCTTATAAAAGAGTGACATTAATAATAATCTGTGGTGTTCATTCAAAATCACTTTCTACACACAATCACGTAGTCTGCCAAACACTTGAAATCTTTACATAGTGGGGTGGTCGGATAGTTAAATGGTCTACAGTGGTCTGTAGATATGAGGATCGTTTAACAAAGATTGAGACTGATACTCAAAAAACTTTATTACCAGAAAATTAATTGAAATCAATACATTTTCTGTGCAAATATAGTTGCCATTAAGAATGATGTACTTGTCTCATCTTCTCACACACTTTTGGAAGCTTTCCTCAAATCTATTTCATGATGATTGCTTCAAAATCAGCTCTAAAACCTCCAGTGTGTCATTTTCAATGTCAAACTGAAATTATTTGAGATCTTTTCTTCAGTCAGAAAATGCAAAGAAAGTCACATGGGGCAAGGTCAGAGCTATATGGGGAGGGTGCAGGTAGGGGGGGGGGGGGGCAACGGAGGGGGACTGTACAAAGACCCTTCTTAGCTAAAAATGAAGCTGCTGCTGCTTCAACATGAGGCTGCACATTGCCCTGGCGCAGTTTCCACTTTCCGTGGAGTTTTCACAGTTTCTTTGGGATATAATCTTTTATCAGTTGTCGCAGGACATTATACTTTTAGTACTCTGCATTTACTATCTGACCAATGGGAACTTCCATGTACACCATGACACAATAATCACTGGGACCTTATTGGCTGATTTCTGGATCCACACTTATGATGAGCGTGACTGTCCATTTTTTCATTTCAGGATCAAAATTCATCTCCAAGGGTTTCCACTATTCATCCTGGGCACATTGCCCCCCCCCCCCCCCCCCCTCCTTTCAGCTCATAACACCCTCTTCTATTTTTGAAAGCTTTATTCCAATGGAAACATGTGCAGCACATGACACTGTAGACTCAGTGCCCTATGGAGATCTTTAAGCATTTTTGAAGCAGTCTTCATCAGAATGCAAAACCTGATTGCAGAACGTTGCTCTCTACTTTTTGCATTTATGAACTTAAGATGTGGCTCAAGTTACAACCACATTTAAGATGCAACTGCCAGAGAAGGGCTAAAATCACCTGCAGAACTTGTAGAGAGGACTGAGTAGACAATATTTTGAATTGCAACCTATGCTGGAAACGCACCATTTCTGAGCTAGGCAATTGAAAACATAACTGCTAGACAGGTATGCAACCAGTCATGGTGGGTGTTGCTTACATCAGATAGGCTGATGTCATTTGATGTCCATCCTATATCTTTGACCTAGTTTGAGCCTCATTCACATGCCTGTGAGTGTTAGAGCAACTTGACTGAGTAAACATCTGCTGAATACCCCAACATGATCCTTCCATATGGTGAAGCTAACTGTAATGGAAGAGCTACTTCTCGCCTTTATGGTGGCCGTTACCCATAATGTCTGGCTCCAATGCATGCCCTTTTTGCCACAATTACACAATGGCTTCAAGAAAGGGATACCTTCATCAGCAGGCATGACTGTGACACACCAAGGAGATGCCGCATGCCTGATTTGGAAGAGACATACTATATCAAATTGATGAGAAACAATCAATGAGTACAAGAGCAAATGTGTGTGCAATGGACGTTGGTCACAGCACTGCTCAGAATGTTCTGCACGACAAACAACTACATCCGTACCACCTCCAGAGGATATAGTCACTAATGCCAGCCGATTTTCGTACCACACGTTGACTTTTGTACACAATTCCTGTGCCACTGCATCAACATGCCCCTAGTGTTTCCATGGCGTGTTCACTTCAGGGCTGTGTTCTCAATTCTCGAAACAGCCATTTCTGGGCAGACGAAAACCTACATGCGATACATGTCCAGGGATTCCAATACAGACGTGGTGTCAATGTGTGGGCAGGTATTCTGGATGAACATGTGATTGGACAATACATCCTTCCACTCACACTCATGTGTCCCATCTATTCGACCTTCTTACACCAAGTATTGGGCGTGTTGTTGGATGCTGTGACACTGAACATCCATCAAGACATTTGGTTTCAGCATGACAGCACATCCACTCACTTTTCACGTCACATTTGGTAACACCTGCACCAATTATTCGAACATAGACGACTAGGGTGAGGTGGTCCAATCATATGACCTCCATCTCCACCATATTTGACACTATTTGACTTTTTCCTCCAGGGTCGAATGAAGAGTTTTGTTTATGAGACTCCTGTAGAGACAGAAGAAGAACTGGTGGCATGAGTTGTTGTTGCTGCCGGACAAACTGCAGAAATACCAGGTGTCATACAGCATGTGTACCACATTATCATTCACAGATACAACACGTGCACCGAACTTGGTGGTTTCCACTTGTAGTGGATAAGAATGTTAAGCCTCCCCTGAAAGGAACAAAAACAGTTTAACTGTAGGCAAATGCATTTTTTAAAACTGATTAAGTTTCCTTTTTGTTTCTTTGGTTATTAACGAGTGAAATTGTGAACCAAGTGCAGGGTTGCCACAAGTTTTCAGTAGTGAAATTCCCTGATATTTCCCTGATTTCAAGAAAAATTTTAGCATTTTTCCCTGACAAGTTTTGAGATCTCAACGGTAAGAAAAGATGTAAGTTGAAAAAATGCAAGGACTTCTGTATTTCTCCCCCATGTGATCAAAAATCTTAAGTATTAACATAAACATATTTGTAATGAACTGTTTTTAGATGGAGAAAGCAAGACAGAGGGTATACGTGATTCATTAAGACCACTGTTGTTATTTTATTTCAATAAAATGAAGCAAATTTGATGACAAAAATATGCATTCCTCAGAGTTGCAAGACAGATTTAAAGTGCCTTCACTGATTTCAGAAATAACCTTAAAAAAAAAAAAGTAAGCCTCTTGAAAGCAAGGGAGAATTGTATAAACCAACATTATAGGTGACCACCAATAAAATGTTTGTTATTGTTGGTTATACCCACTGTGTTATGGTTGTTATTTTACAGATATTGTGTGACTTATCTTTCGAGAAAGATATGAGTACATAGCATACAAACCACTAGCAACTACCACAATTTTCTTCTTTGTATCATCCAGAAATTATTTTTCAAGTGCCAAAATGTACTAGAATAAATAAAATGCCTATACAACACCGCACTGTACTTGTGGTGAGAAAGTCGCAATTTCTGAAATCCATTGCCCATGGCCTCTGGCCTGCTGAGGAGCACCGCAGTCCTGGGACCTTGCATAAACCACGAAAATCCGACGCATTATGCCACACACAAACAGACCCAGCCTGTGAGCAGATCGACCGAGACTAGATCCGACGGGAAGGGCTTACAAATTAGTGGGAAATGATGGACTTCAGATTGGCAGACCCGATCCGTTAGAGATACCCACAGAAATGGCCTGCAGTTTTGGCCCATTATGGAAGTCCACTCATGTGGCCAGCTATTCACACGTCACAGACACAATGTTGATGAAATGATCAATCCACACAGCAGATAACTTGCACAAACATTCCGAGAATCAAATTTCCACAGCTTCTGCCAGAAAACATGAGCGCGCGCGGGCGCGTGTACGAGAATCAAATTTCCACAGCTTCTGCCAGAAAACATGAGCGCGCGCGGGCGCGCGTACACGCGCGCCCATACACACACACACACACACACACACACACACACACACACAGAGTCACAACCGCTGTCTCTGGCTGCTGTGTCAATGACCTCTGAGAATCATATCCAAACAAACCATTCCTCACACCTCCCTGCTTCTGATATACAGCTGCTAGGCTAGTAGCAAGAAAGGGTGCCAGCACTGACTGCAAGCTGAGGTGAGTGACAGGAAGGGGAGAAGCAGTGATAATGAGAGAGTAGGAAGCGGCACATGTACTCAACTGTGCCCAGCCAATGACAATGCATGACATCTCAGTAAACAAAGCATTTTGTCTACTGTGGCAAAAACACGATTTTTTCAGTTTTTGAAACTTCCTGGCAGATTAAAACTGTGTGCCGGACCGAGACTCGAACTCGGGACCTTTGCATTTCGCGGACAAGTGCTCTACTGACTGAGCTACCCAAGCACGACTCACGCCCCGTCCTCACAGCTTTACTTCTGCCAGTACCTCGTCTCCTACCTTCCAAACTTTACAGAAGCTCTCCTGCGTCACGCGAAAGGCAAAGGTCACGAGTTCGAGTCTCGGTCCGGCACACAGTTTTAATCTGCCAGGAAGTTTCATATCAGTGCACACTCCGCTGTAGAGTGAAAATTTCATTCTAGAAACTTTTCAGTTTTTTTTTTTTTTCCAAATTTCCCTGACACATTTGAAATTCCCTGATTTCCAGAACTTGGGGCAACCCTGTAAGTGATACACTGGGTCATGCCAAATAAATTACCTGTAAAAGTGGTTGTGTTACCAGAATGTTTTCAAATGGTTATAGCATGGAAACTATGTTCCTGGACATAGGTTCAAATTCAAAATATTATCTACTCACGTCTCAGTTGCCTCTACAAATCATATAAGTTTGTAGGGGAATTTTAGAATACCCTCTCCCTTTTTTCCCCAACTGAAGGCAATACAGTTCTGCAACACTATTAACTTATTCACTAACTAGTTTTCATCAATTGATGATAGCATACCATGTCAAAACTGGTTGATGAACAAATAAAATTTATTGCAAAGCACCAGGAATGTGTTCTTTTTGTCGATTCTTCTTGTGTTCAGCCAAACACGAACAGAGAATTCATTTAATAAATTTCTTTTTAGTTCCCTAATATAACATTGCATTTTCAACTCTTTTAACTTCAAAGAATCTACAAAAGAAAAGGTAAAAACAGTTCACTGTGACTTTTCTTTTAGACCAAGAAACAATAAGTATTTCTCATGATGACACACATTATTCTCTGTAAATTGACATGAACAACATGAACAATAATCTGACAGCTAGTACTGAGTGGTTTGTCCTTGACCTGCACAACTCTTTGCACAATTAATAAATAGTTATAACATAACTTAGTGGTGTCGAAGTGATAAAGGTTGATAAAGTTACAGTAATAACTCAGAGATATTCATACAGTGTGATTAAATTTAAGAATCACCTGCAGGTGACACTTGGTACACATCAGAGAATCTAAAAATATACCTGAAGTAAAAAGGAAATTACAATCAACCTTCAACATGAGGCAATAAAATCACAAGAAAAGTTCTAAAAGCAAAGACACAGAACAAAACTTGGGTTCAAAGAGGAAGTCATTAAACATTTGGGTTGTTCATAAAAATATGGAATCACAGATTAATTTCAAAGAGAAGCCTTAGCCAAATGAAAGCCCCCACAATTCCACAAATGATTGTGTTTACTACTACTACTAGTACTACTACATAACAATAATTTCAGAAGGAAAACCAAAAGAACAATAGATCAGTGGAACTTGTTTAAATGTAAGGGGGGTAAAAAGTGCATAGTGAAATAGGTACTAAAATCAATCACTTTGTTGATAAACTTGAGCTCCTCTCTGAATAGAAATGCCCATATTCAGAATAAATCTTCACATAAAACATGGCACATCATGTTTCTATGTTTCAAAGACTCATTTAATTCAGTTTATTCGTCTCATTATATTACACTAAATGGGAAGTGCTGAACTAAAACATATCATCCTGGTGATTACAGGAAGGTATATAATATCTGGAATGTAACTTCTGATGACAGTTCTTGTATTTCATTAAAGTCCAAATGTCTTCACAGTGGGTTTCCAAGATGACTAAGATACTGCTAATTAATGGTAGTTGCCCATGTGGTGCTTCACGAGAGTAGTACGCTAAGTGCTCACATAGGGATTTACTCTCTCTTTTTCTTTATTCTGAATACCCATTCATAAAAACAGTAGTACTAAATTACACACAGTCACACACTCTTTCACAACTTCTACTAGACAGTTACATATCTGATATTTAGAGACTGGACTTGTGACTGAAGCAAGTCATGTGGAATCTTATAAATACACTGGCAGCTCCTTGTCTAGAGGTTAGTGCTGCTGCTATATCACAAGCTGCACAGGTGTGATCTTCCAGCCAATAATGCCATAATTCGATCATTTCAATTATATAGGGTAGCAGGAAGGTTTTCCAACATTTTTGATTTTTCAAAAGAATCTGATGAAGTAAAACATTATGACTACCGCTCACTGTGAGGGTGAATGCCGCATGATGGGTTTGTAGGCAAGTGATGAGTTAAGGAAAGAATATAATGGTAACTGATCATTTCAGGACACATAATTTTCTGCCAAATGTACAGCTTGGTTTCAGAAGAGGCTTAACAACTGAAAATGCTATATTTTCTTTTCGCGGTGAGGCACTGGATGTATTAAACAAAAAGTTGCAGACACTAGGCATCTGCTATGATTTACCTAAGGTGTGTGTGTGTGTGTGTGTGTGTGTGTGTGTGTGTCTATCACTAAATGTTACTGTAGAAGTTGGTACTTTATGGAATGAGAAGTAGCTCACAACTGGTTTCTCTCTCACTTTAAGAACAGACAACAAAAGGTCATGCTCCACCATGATGAGAATGACCATGAGGGGCATCTGATTATGGCATGGTTAAGTGGGGGTGCCACAGGGATCTGTACTGGGATCGCTACTGTTTTTTTTATACATGTAAATTATATCCTTTCAATATGACAGTTGATCCTAAAAATTTCTGTTTGCTGATGACATCAACTTGGTAGTGAAGAATGTTGAGTGCAATACTGGCAATGTATCAAATACTGCAGCTCAAGACATAAATTCATGGCTTGAGAAAATAAACTGATGCTAAATCATAGTAAGACTCAGTTTTTACAGGTTCTAATACAAGATTAACTAAAATTGGCATTTTCATTGGAAAGAATACGCATATGATTAGTGAGTCTGAATAATTCAGATTTCTTCATGTTCAGGTAAGAAAGTAAACTGTCATGGAAAGCTCACGTCCAAGATTTTGTTTAAAAACTGAACACTGCTGTATTTACTGTTACAACACTAGCTGCAATAATTGCGGGTCCAACACAAAAATTGGTCTCCCCAATCACAAATGGTATTTTAGCTCAGAAACAGTTCAAGCAATATGATGTGTAAATTTGCAAAGCTCTTGTCAAGCCCTGTCCAGCAGTCTGGGAATTTTCACACAGGCCTTTCTTTAATGTAATTTGATGTAAACAATATGAGCTTATTCCCAAAAATTAGCAGCTTTCACTCAGATAGTGCTATGCAAAAATCCAAACTGTACTTGGATTGCACCTCCTTGAGTCTTGTGCAGAAAGGCAAGCAGTATTGTGCTGCACCCATTTTAAATTTAAAAAATCTTAGCAGTAATCCACGCACTTTCAAATCTAAACTGAAAAACTTCCTCATGAAGTACTCCTTCTATTCTGTCACAAAGTTCCTGGAAAAATAAAGCTAATTCGTGTGTTATATTGTTGATTATAGTAATATATACTTGCAACTTGTCACCTGCATAGGAGTCTCCTACACTTTAATTCATTTATGTTAATTTCAGGTACAGACTTATTCCATGGCCATGGAGATTTGCTCCACAATTTGGTCCTACAGAACCAGAAGTATAAAATAAAAATAAACAAAAATAAAATAATAAACGTGGGGCAGACAAATGGGGATTCATTCTAGTAATTATATGAGTTACAAATGGGGAAATCTGTTGGCATAAATAACATGGACAAAGGTCAGATTGTTATGGCCCAGAACCTGACAAAGTGTGTCTCCGGAACAGCAAATCTGGTTGGTTGTTTGCATGCAGCTGTCATCAGCATTTACAGAAAGTGGTTGAAACTTGGTAAAAGCACAAGGAGGGGACAAGAGTTGGATGTAAATACCTCATCACAGAACACGGAGGTTTGAAGACTTGCTTGTTCTGTAAAGTAGAATATGCAGATCTGATGACAGCATATGATGGCAGTGCTCCACAAATACTGTGGAGCACACTGTTCAAGGCACACAACTCCTACATGTTCCATGTTCACCCAATAATACTTTCAATTAATAATGCTGTGGGGTGACAGTCATTAAGGTTTTCATGGAGTCTGTGGTAGCAACCGAAGATACCGTGAACAACTGTGGGCAATGTGTACATTATTGCAGACCATCTGTATACCTTCAGGTTTGATTTCTTCCCCAAGCATGGCAACATCTTCCAGCAGGATGACACTCTGTGCCACATGGCCAGAAATGTGCTATAGTGGTTTGAGGAGCATGACAGTGAATTCACATTGATGTCTTGGCCACCAAATTAGTCTAAATTGAGCCTGATGGAACACATATAAGATGCTTCCACAAACTACTGACTTGTAATTTACAAAACTGCACTATCTATATGTAGAGGTCTGGTGCCAAATGCCTCTGGAAAGCTATCGATGACATGCTGAATACTACCACTCAGGTTCACTGTAGTACTGTGTTCCAAAGGCAGACCAACACAATATAAAAACAAGCTCTTAATGTTCTGGTTCATCAGTATAATTTTCTCTTCATGCAATTCATCACTCTATCCTCATTAAATGGCCACAAAGCATCTTTCTTTCTTATGTATCTTATGTTTGCAAACTAAAAAGATATCATGCCTCTTCATCTGTAAAAAAATTATAATTCAACAGATAACTTACTTATGGAAACAAAGGAAACTCACATGGGGCTAGATCGGAGTTTTAATGTTGGTACTAAAAAGCTTTGAAACAGTTAATTGACCTGTACAGTACTTTACCAAAGAGCTGGAGAGTTGTCATGGCGAACAACTTTAGAAGATAGTTTTCAGCACCTCTGTGAACTGAGGTGAGCATTTTTCACATTATGTTTGTAATGAAAATGAAATTGAGATGGACAGGACATGCAACTAGATAGCTAGTTAGTAAATGTGCCACAAAAAGCGATAAGATCAAAGTAATGCCGTAATGGAATGAAGTTAGTTGGAGCAACATGGATGCATATAGCTGACAACTGTAAAGCATGAGTAAGTCTAGTGGAGGCTATCAGCTAGCAATGGGTGTTAGATGGTCGATGACATGGAGCAACTATGTGCCACTGCAGGTTGCTCTGTTTCCCCACCTGCATCACTAACAAGTCAATAGGTATAGCACAATCCCTTGCCATTTCACCAGTAAACAGTTGTCATTTCACCAGTAAACAGTAACATACACTAGCGAGCATCTATGCTTCTGTGTTCCTTTCCTCTCGCTGAAAAGTGTAGTGTTATTACCAGTGTTGGAGTGTTCTGCATTTGTCAGTTGTTGCTCTGAACTAATGTTATCATATCAGCACTGTTTTAGTAGTAGTGTGATAGGTCTCAAGATGAGATTTGCAGCAAATAATTCAGATAAGAACTTGTTTGCAGGCTTCAAAGGTACTGAGGATTGAAAAGAGAATTTCAAACTACATACAGGGCTCATCAAACTTTTATGCTCTGTTCTTGAATTCTTTGGACAGGATTGGAATAATGGAGGTCCAATTTTAGAAGCTTCAAGAGTGGTAGACAGAAAAGCAGCTGCAATTAATATTCAAAGGTCTACATTTTTGTTAATTTAAAAGGAAAAAGGAAAGAAAGAAGATGAAAAATTATGAATCATCAGCATGTCATTCTGTCCTCAAAACACCAGGCAAGCAATGTCAATACGTACATGGGCAAATCGCAAAGTTGTGTCAGGGAAGTCTCCACCGGTACACACACATGATGGGATACCTTGCTGCTTTGAGACTAGATATATGCCCAATTCTATTTGTGATAGCCTTTTTGCATTCTAGACCAAACAAATCTTTTGAAGGCCATGTGAAATGATGGTCTGATGTTAGGGTGGCACAAGTTACGCAAGCTGTTGGGTATGTAGTTGGTAAAAAGCAATGAGGCATCCACTTGACACATAGCAGTACAACTTAAAATCTGCGCCAGGAATGTCAGCTAGTTCTAACTCTAACATTGATGATACATCATTCTGGAACTCCAGGTATGTGTGTTGTGCCTTGGTGAGTTTTGTGAAATCAATGGTGCTTGAAACACTATCAATGTGAGAAAGATGAAGAAATGCCACAATGTCAATGCGCAAAATATGCTTGATATCAGCACTGAACTGGGTGATAAGTTCCAAATGGTTGTACTGATGTGCTGAGCAACTGTTGTAGTTTTGTCAAATGGTGTAGGTGCGCAGCTTATAATCCATGAGGACAATGAACACACTGGCTTCTAACAGTGGGTGTAAGTACTCAATTGCCTCATACAATGTGAGAAGTTGTTGATCACATGTACTCAACTTTTGCTGTGATGATGATGGCTTATACAAACAGAAATTGAGTGGTCGCCATGTGGCATTGTGTAACTGTTGCAACAATGCACAAACAGCAGCCTGGCTCACATCTACCACTAGCACAAGGGGTACATGAAGTTCGGGCTGTGCCAGGAGTGTGGCATTCGCTATGCTCTGTTTTGCTGCTTTGAAGGCCGAACTCATCATGTCTGACCAATGAATCAGAGTATTTACATTGGTTAAGTGCTGAAGTCAGCAGTTCCTGTTATTCCGCTGAATGTCGCAAATGGCAATGATAAAAATTCAACATGACCAAGAAGTAGCATAAGTGCTTAACAGTGTCTGGTCATGTAATCTTCAGAATGGCTTCTAGTTTTTTGTGCAATGATTGTGAGCCTGAGAAGGAAATCTGATGGTCTAAAAATTAATTTGTGACTGGTCAAACAAACACTTAGCAGTGTTTAGGACCATTCCATGCTATTCTAAGCATTTTAAGATTTCAATTAGGTGTTGCTGATGCTGTTCTCCAGGTCTAAATGACAAGAATGTCATCCAGGTAGGCAAAACAGAATCGTAGGGGCAGCACTTATTTGACGAACCATTACCATGACTGTGCAGTGTTACATGGGCAAAATTTCATAAAAAGACCCTCAAATAAATGAAATGGAGTGATGATGGCTGTCCTGGGACTGTCCATTCTACCACCAGAATTTGAGTGAAGGCCCTAGCACAATTATACACAATGAACATGGCTGTGCCATGTAAAGTACAACTGTAATCCCACAATAGGAGTACAAGATACCAGTTTAGCACTGTTGAAACGTTAAGTGCTCGATGGTCACCGCACTGGTGCCAAGCACCACACTTTTTCAGGCACAAGGTGGAGAAGAGGCAACCATGGGCTACTTGACGGGGGAATAATGCCTTCTGCCATCACACTGGCCACACAGTCGAGACCTTTTTGTACAGCTCTACATGAGACAGGTGCGCCATTATTAGTCTTAGGATGGCGAACAGTGCTATGATGTATTTCTTTAGGAGCTTCCGGAGATCTTGTCACGGCTGGAAACTGTTGCAATAGATCTGCATACTCATCACTTGACACTTGGACAAGACTTGTGGTATGCACTGCTACACCACATTGGAAACCCATACCTGTCGGGTCGATCAATCACAAAGTTCCTTTCGAAGGCACAGCACAGTCCCAAATCTAATTCAAACCACTGAGTACCGCATGCTAATATCAAAGACTTGTTTGTCACAGACAAGCAGAAAAAAAGTTGCTGGTCAACTGCCGTAACAAGGTACATGGATTTCTGCACAAGTCTGTTCTGGTGTCCACCAAGAATTTCTGACTTGATTTTTGATCAGTGATGAGTAGGCGCCTACATAAAACTGCCACTGGCGTCTGAGTAGGCTCAAGGAGAGGTCCACTTGCGCACCTGGTCCAGGTGTTGAAGAGTTTGTTTACGAACGGCTATTGACCTCTTGCGGTAGCGACTCCTGTCATTGTTAAGAGTCGTCACGCGAGAAAAATTTCCTGATCTGTTTTGTTAACACATTGACATTGACTGCGAGAGAAACATACTCAGTGCACATAACCACTGATTTTGATACACTGTTAACACTGCACTGTCACTGCACTGACACAAGTGGGTGTCATAGCATCTTGTATTTTGTCAGCCATGTCTGCAACTGCATCTAAAGGCATCTCAGTTTGTGACACTGCATAACTCTGACTTGCAGTGGTTGGCAGCTACTCCACAAGGTACATAGCAGGTTGCAGGTACAATGCAGGTATCAATTTTGCTTCTCAAATGTCTCAGGTATTACAATGGTTTCCAGATGCCAATGTCTTCCGTGTCGAGAGTTGGCACATGCACTCTTCTTGTGAGGCAGATACTCTGTGGATCAGTGCTGCCTTGAGTTTTTTTTGTAGAAATTTGTCGGAGGTGATGCTGTAATCACTTCCTCGACCTATCCTGAGAAATGGTGATCCAGTTTGATAATCACCAAGACAAACTTCATGGAATCAGTAGATATTCTAGTATAGTGAAAGCTTGCCTCAACTTGCATAAACAACAGTGCAGGGTTGTGCAACCATGAAAGGGACAATCGCACAATGAGTCTGGACACTGGAAGTACTGTCATTCTGCAAAATTGTATTAACAGAAGTTCTTGCCTTTTCTGGGCTGTTTATGCGGGCTGATCACATCGGGGTTGCCAGTTTCGTAGAGGCTCGGTATAAGCCATCCAAACAGGTTCATTTTGGGTGTTATAATATTCAGCCAGGATGGTACACGAAATACAACTCTCATGCACCATGGCAAAATACTATTTAATACAACAAGAAGGAAAATATCTTGTTATGAAAAATAGTTTAAGAGACTGACATATGAAGAGAACCATCTCTCTAGAAGATTAATGTGTAGCTATGTACTCTACTGACATCAATGAAAGTTGCACTCTTGAGGTCAAAGAATAAACAGAACTTGTCGATGCTGCTCCACAGCGCCTTTGGTGGATGGTGCGTAAACATTTTGACAGCTGTGAAAAATAAAACCACAACACATAAGCAGCGGGAAGCACTCTCTATCACTGCAAGGAGAAAGAAAAGGAAGAAGATGAGAATGACGAATCATCAGCATGTCATTCTATGAATTGCCAGCATGTTATTCTCGCCTGGAACACCAGGCAAAAAATGAAGTTATGACAGACTGATAACCAAGATAGACGTATTCCAGCAGGATGTAATATGCAGAAACTTACATGGTTACTAACAGCACAAGGGCACCATACATTAAAAAATCTTATTTTTAGCTTCAAAGAAGCAGCATCATTTAATGATATCGTCTTTCCAAGCTTGGTTTCTGGCACAAAAAGTTTTCATCTCTGAAGTTTATGATCAAGGGTAGTGATATAGTGGTCTAGAGAAGCTGATATCTTCATACCGTGAATAGAATTTCATTTGACATCATCATGTAGCTTGATGAGCTGTGGGCTAATGTATGCACAAATGGGAAAAGTTAATGGTTTAAATTAATATACACAGTGTTGCTACAAGAAAAGAAAAGCTTTCACATATAATATTGGTCTCGAAGATTAATAAGCTGCAAGAGAAGCTAAGCTCTTACACATAATATTGATCTTTTTTGTGCATGTTACACTTTAAGCTACATCACACAAATGTGACAGTAAAATTTTTAACAACAACATAAATGTCTGATCTTCTGGGCTCGAAATTTTTCTAAATGGTTGTCCTCAAAGAATTATTTTTAAATGAGAGGTAAACACTCTGTGATTTCTTGTACATTCTCACACATGGTTCAGCTTGCATAAAAGGAAATTTACTTTGAAAGTAACATTTTTCAAACAACCATTCGCAATATTTTCCTGCGACCTGTTAGAAATAGGTTCGTTTCAGCAGTTGCCGGAAAGAGCCACGTAACAGGCATCACCGTGCTTGCGCAGCTACAATGGCACAGGAAGCCTGTATGCTCGTACATGTAAAACATTAGAAGATCTTATATTATGTCATAAAAGAAACAAAACATCAGAGGATAGTCCAAGAGTGCAGGAATTTCGTGAGCCATACTAAAATGCATAATTCAGCTTACAGTGCACATTCGTATGTCCAGATTCGGATGTAAATTTTCTTGGAGAACCAGTACTGTATTATCTCATGTTTGGTTCTTTATTATGGCATTATGCCATACGTGCTAGAAGATGAAAAGATGTACTTTTGAAATGGAGTGAACAGTTGAAACTAGCCAATAGTGTAGAATTAAACACTTTGTTTCAAATAAATTGACTGCCTTAGCGGAAAAGATTAATAAAAGCCAAATTTCTTTAGCAAACCGACAAAAATAACTTCATTGTTCTGCAAGGTGCTTACTGCTTGACTGTCAGAAAGGTGGGAATAAAATCTGAAACTAGTAACATATTTTAGCCTTCCGTAATTATGTGAATGTATTTTAATTCACTTGCTAGCTCCTGGCCACAGAAATCCATTTTGTTTTCACTTGACATGAGTGCAATAAACAAAGAGGAAACAGCAAATTCACTAAATGTAAACACGGGTCACGTAGAGACTATCCATCTTCCCGCTGTGCATCAGCATTGGATCAACGATATTTCCGAACCACGGCAATAGAAGATAGTGGTTCCCCTCCCCCTCCCCCCCCCCCCTTCCTCCCTCGAGTGTTTGTGGCAGGACGCCAAAAATTTGGGGAAAAAAAACGACTTTTCAAAAATACATTCATTTTGTAGTGCACATCTTTCTGAAGAGTATGATATATAAAACAAGTGTTCGAGGAAATGTAAGACATGTTATCTGGTCTTTAGTGTGCCAAATGGCAGTGCAACGCCTCTTCACACAGCATTCTTCTATCACACATCATCGTTTTTCGCTCTGTGGAATTCAAACGTATAATATTTTGTAATGGATGCCATCAAACTATATTCAGGACAGTGGAAATTAAAATGTCCTGTGGTGTCTCTCCTGCTCCCAGTCGCCCAGTTTGACATCCAGCCCCTCTTAAAAAACTCACAATTAATATTGGATGGGATTATTTGTAAACCGGAGAACAAGAACTCTTCAGAAAATTTGCACTCTTTATTGCCTATTAGCTGATAACTTGCTTTTTTTGTGTAACATATAAGTAAATATAGGATACATGAAACCAATAAAGACAAGTGACAAGTAAGACAGTACACATTTATTCAATCCTTAAGTCGTAGCATTTATTTCTCTCTAACCTTGCTACAGCTTTATATGGTGTCCTTTCCTTTCTGGGAAAGGATCTATTACCTCAAACTTCCTCAAACGTTCTGCCACATGAAAAAACAAAATGTCAATGTCTAATGCTGAAAAAGCAGTTAATACAAATAGTACCCACAATTGGTATGGTTTCTCGATCTGACTACGTGTATTTTGTCACTGTCTGCTAGATAAAATGAAATAGGCCTGTCTAATATTGCAGCAACTGTAACACACACCATATAAACAGGCCGTTTTAGCACAAATAGTCACCTTTTTTTTTTAACATGACAGAATATAATTCAGGAAGTACGAATATTGAATGCCTATTAGGCCTACTACAAGCAAAAAGCTTTATGTCCGGAAATAGTTTCACATTTCATTCATACACTCCAGCTTCTCAAGCATGAGATTGAAAAGTAGTAGTACGAAATTTTTATATAAATTTGGAATTATCATATTCTTCCATAATTTGTGTGATGTCCCTGTTTCTTCGCCTTCCTTGTTCTAACAAACAATCATGTCATCACTAATTCTGTAACTATTCCTGCCAGTGACAAAACTTATTCTCTAGTTAATTTCACGAACCCTGCCACAATCAACTACTTTTATTCTCTGGTCAGGCGTGTTCATACAACGCATTTTCCATGCTACTCCCAGAATAGAACTTAGGTGGCTGCTACCGGGGTCTGTACAACTGGCCGTTACTTGTGTAGCGGTCTGGCCAAAAATTTTCTATCAAATTTCATTTTCTTGGATAGACCGAGAAGATAATATGTAATCTTTCTTATTTGTTATTCCTATTAATTATAACAACATTGATCATTCACAAACCCAGTCAATCACATAAACAAATAGCGATTGTCATTCACCCGTTTGGCTTTATTCCGCTCAGCTCGTATAGCCCCCTCCCCTTCTGTCTGCAGGGAAGTTTATTCCTAGATGCGATGTGGATTCCCCTGGCAGAGACATGACAGTACGCACACATTCAAAAATCAACTTATGATCCATTCAGAAATAAACTTAGAATATGTTCACAAATGTTAAAAAAACCAACAGAGATGCATTTCAAAATCATATGAATAATTGATAGACCAACGTGCGTTGGATAGTGGGCGCTTTGTGAAACAAGGCTTTTTCCTCAAGAATATGAATTCTTGCCATCTGGAGCAGATAGCCCAGTTTGCCCCCATTGAATCTGGCAGCATTGTTTCTTACCAGTTAAAATTACAAAAATTTAACTGAAAACTAAAAACCAAAAAATTCTCGGAATTCTAAATATTCCCGGGCTGTTCCTGGTTTTCTCCCAGACGAAAAAATTTCTGGGGTTTTGCCGGTTATCCCGGGTCGCATACACCCTGCTGAATGGCAATGGCAGCATACAGTCGAAAGTCACAATTTGCATTCGATTTATATAATGCCTGTACTGGTGCCAGAATCCCTTTGTGAAAACTACTGAATCCTACATTAAGACAGTTTTTGAAGAAGTATACAGACAAATAAGTGACCAGTAACTAAAGTTTGCAAAAAAATTTCAATTAAGTGAATGTTATGAGGAGGTAATGAAAATCAATAAAATAAATAAATAAATACACATAAGTGTGAATAGAATTCACGCACTGTGGGTTTGTATAAACGCAATTATGTACACAGATAGCTCATCCATCCTGGGAACTGAGAAGTTCAATGGTTTTGGCCTGTTATTGGTATTGATAATGGCAACATATCAAAGTAAGTGACAAAAAGGCCAGATCTTTTGATTGCATTGACTTACAAGCTTGAAGTCTTTATATTGCAACTGTTAACTTTTTACATAGATAATTTTTCAGACCTTCTGTTGTAGGCAGGAATGCTTTTAATGATCTGCCTTCTGCAGGATCTAATAACTTTTTCAGACAGTCTGTTGCAAGCAGGAATGCTTTTATTGATTCACCTTCTGAAGTATGTAATGGTCAAACAATGACACTGGCAATGAAACGACCGTGGGATCAGCTGACTCGTCGATTGAAATCCAGATCTTTCTTAGGTTTCCATATCTCAATTGGTAAAAACTGAACCATTATAGGATCAATTTGTTGTCTGCGTAATTGTTTGTCTATATGTCTTTCTGTCTGTCTGTCAAGAACCATTTTTCTCTCAAACGGATGGACATATCAAGTTTAAAATTACGTCATAGATAAACCATTTACTATGGAGCTCAGAACTACTTCATAAAAGACAGTTGGGTTTAAAAATAAATATCAAGTGCTGTTGCACTATGTCATCCTATTCTTGTTAGAGGGATACTGTGTGTACCAAACCAAAGCATGAATAAGCAACTCTAAAAGATCTCAATCAGAACTATCCAAGATGAAATCAATACTGAAAGAGAGCTATTATTACTTCCCTACTACTTCTACTAAATCGTTTCAGTACCCTCCCCAACAGCTTAATGGAGTTCCAGGCATTTACTGTTGGATATTTGTACACTGTCAGAAGTGCTATCTTCTATGTTTACACTACCGAGCGAGGTGGCGCAGTGGTTAGCACACTGGACTCGCATTCGGGAGGACGACGGTTCAATCCCGTCTCCGGCCATCCTGATTTAGGTTTTCCGTGATTTCCCTAAATCGTTTCAGGCAAATGCCGGGATGGATCCTTTGAAAGGGCACGGCCGATTTCCTTCCTAATCCTTCCCTAACCCGAGCTTGCGCTCCGTCTCTAATGACCTCGTTGTCGACGGGACGTTAAACACTAACCACCACCACCTCTATGTTTACAAGTCTGCTGCTGAAGTATAGCATTCAAGCATTCAAACAGCTGTTCAGTGCAGTACTCATTTACATCTACAGCCTGGGACTTTAATATATATACACGGTGGTCAGAAACAGTCTGACAAGCTTGTAAGGGTGTTACAGGGTAGGTTGTGCTGAGAAATAACTGTTAAGAAAAAAAATCTGCTATGTTGCACCATTTCAGTTAATTAGCATTGTAGTTAGTCAATCCGGTCATTGCACATGCATATTCAAGTGACCCGCTGGATACGATCACTGTCAGTTTTTCTCATAGCTTAGATGATAATGCATGAGATTGCTCTGCCTTTGGCTCAGGTTTGATCTTACTACTGTCCCATGTCCAATTTCTGCATCACTCTCTTGTTCAATTTTAGGAAGCCAAATGAAGAACCTGCCTGGTAACACCATCTCTGGCAGTCCACTTAAATTTACATGCACATCGGCCTGACTGGCTGACTTCAGTGCTAATTAAATCGAAAATGGCACAGTGTAATAATATTTTTTTCTTCTCCTTATTAACTATTTCTCAGAACAACCTACCCTGCAACACCCTTACAAGCTTAGGCATAGCACATCTTTAAAGTCTCTTTAAATATTTCAGTTTCCTGAACCAATACGAAAAGCTCATCTTCCTTACTTAACAAGCATATTATGTTCTGATTGTAACGTCCAAATGTATTATGAGTATCACCCTTCCTACTCTCCAAGCTGCTGCCCTATATTTTGCCACTGACTGTTACACCTACATCTGTAGTTTTTCAGCAATTCTGTTCTAATAAAAATTTACTCTCAAAATTGCCTAGCGAAAATATTCAAAATAATAGGGAGGGGACAAAAACTGCACTGGTTTCTGGAAATTAGTTGTGTGAATAACCTCTTACTGGAAACATTCAGATGTAGTCCCATGCTGCATGTAGCACACCAGATGATGTGTGTGGTATGATGCACCTATCACACCAATGTGTGTGATCAGGCCATTCTGCTGACTGACTTCTGAAAACTCTGTGTTTACACATTTGTCATCTTTCTCAAAGAGTGTCACAATCTTTACGTCAGTGTGAGAAACATTCATATTGATGTGCTTGATGTCATATTCCAGCATACAGTTTACATTACGTTCCAATGCTAATTCATAACACCACGAATAATGACTATATGAACTTCTTTACCAAGTTCTTCCCCATAAAGCCTAAATCACAGGTGATATCACCTAGCCCTGCACTTGGCTTAAAAATACTAGTTGCCTAGTATTTCTTACCCACGGAGTTCTGTACTATCTCAGACATCCCCTTTTATGACTACTACCCAGCAGATGGACCTCCTTCACCTTTTAAGCCCCAGACTACTACTTGCCTTAACTTGTACTTTTTCCAGTCTTATCAGACTGTTCCAGGCCGCCTTGGGTTGACTATATACTTTTGTCTATAGTATCAAGGCAGTGACACTGTTGGAGGTAGAGTAAAGCCAGTCGAGTTTGCAGGTTTGGTCACAGTCCAGTTATCTATCCTATTTCTAAACTTACTCAAACTGCTCCAATTCTACTTGTGCTACTACTAGATCAGATCAGAGTTTTAAGGTCAACTGTTCCTTCCCCATAATAGTGGAGCAACAAGGCCACCTACTACCAGGCAACACACTAGCCACACTCCAATCAAGCTGATTGGTTTGCAACAACCAACATGAGAAAAACAAAGGCAGTCTTCAGACTACACCATTTCTCAAAGAGGATGAAACTATGAAACTTCCTGACAGATTAAAATTGTGTGCCGGACCGAGACTCGAACTTGGGACTGAGTTCAAGCCTCGGTCAGGCATGCAGTTTTAATCTGTCAGGAAGTTTCATATCAGTGCACACTCTGCTGCAGAGTGAAAATCTCATTCAGGATGAAACTATTATTAGTGAATGAGAGGTATCCAGAGAGCAGGGAAAACTTGGCAAATGGCTACCATTCTCTCTGCTTCCAAATAATGCATCATGCCTTGTCTTTTACGTCATTGTGACTAGAAATTGCCAATTTATGGTCATGAATTGCTATGTTCACAAAGTGAACTGGTCTATATGACAATCTTGCTGAATACAGGGAAGAGACTGGTTGTCATTAAACAGTTATGGAGAGTGAATCTACAAATCATCTTTATTTTCTGAATGAATCTAAAAGCAGCATGAAGTAAGTGTATCAAGTCACTAAATGCAAGAAAAGATTGTTCCAGTAACTTAATAAATGACTCATATGAACATGAGCATTATTGAAACTCTTTGAAATATAGTTTTTTTGATATACAATACAATGATGATGAGGAAATTGATGGTTTACTACTCACTATCCTTGCAATTCTCTCCAAGATATAACAGTCAACTTTATCAAAGAATAGAGATATTACTATGAAGAATAAATAATGAAGTTTGTTATCAAGTTGGAGCTAATGTGTAAAATTAATAAAATATTAATAAGAAGCACACTTAACTTTTAATTTTTGTAGACTGCATGTTTGTTTCTCACTTCCCTTCCTTCTGATATTTTCCCCATTTTCTTCTATTTATGTTTCAGTTTATGCTCATCTTACAGTTTCTTCCACTTATCAAAGACCTTACCAAAACAAAACTAATTTGATTTTCAAAGCTACTCTACGATTAATTAATATATTAAATAATCAAGTTCCCTCTCTTAGACAAGTATCCAAACCCGTCTTTTAAAATATTTAAACATCCTCACTTTCTCTCTTCGGTTAATACCTCGCAAAGTCTAAGACTTTTTATCTTTGTGAGACTCAGTTTCATATTCATCTGTGGATCTACTACTTCCTTAAATAGTGTACAAACACTTTAAATCTTGTATGATAAATTTAACTTTTATCTACATAATATCATGATGATGCCTGAATACATTAGAAGTGCTCTCTCTCTCTCTCTCTCTCTCTCTCTCTCTCTCTCTCTCTCCCTCCCTGTCATAATTGGTACAATCAAACAATGGAAAATCCAGTCATTCGCAGACAGGTACAACAAGAAGACTGCTAAACAAGTAGACTTTTGGCCAAAAGGTCTTCTTCTAAATTAGAGAAAAACACACACACACACACACACACACACACACACACACACTGCAGACAGCAACAGTGCACGATAGGAGAAGCAGTCTGGGTGGTGGGGTAAGGGGGAGGCTGGGGCGATGTATAGCAGGACAAGACTGGGGAGCAGTAAGGTGCTGGCATTAGATGGAGGGCAGTGTGTGTGTGTGTGTGTGTGTGTGTGTGTGTGTGGCGGGGGGAGGTAGAGAAGTAAAAAGACAGTGGATATGTTGGTGGAATAGAAGACTGTGTAGTGTTGGAGTGGTAATAGGGAAGGGGTAGCTGGCTTAAGGATAGTGACTAACAAAGGCTGAGGCCAGGAGGGTTACAGGAACACAGGATATATTGCAGGGAGAATTCCCACCTGTGCAATTCACAAAAGCTGTCGGTGTTGGTAGGAAGGATCCTGATAACACAGGCTTTGAGCAGTCATTGAAACAAAGAATATTTTGTTTGGCAGCATGCTCAGGAACTGAGTGGTCCAGCTGTTTCTTGGCCGTAATTTGTCAGTGGTCAATCATGTGGACAAGCAGCCCGTTCATTGTTATGCGCGCATAGAATAAAGCACAGTGGTTTCAGTTTAGCTTGTAGATGACATGGCTTGGTTTCACAGATAGCCCTGCCTTTTATGGGATAGGTGGTGCTTATGAACGGACTGCAGTAGGTAGCGGTGGAAGGGTGTGTGTGGGACAGGTCTTGCATCTAGGTTCATAAAATGTACACGAGTCATTAGGCAAGGCACTGGGTGTGGGGACTGAGTAAGGATGGACGAGGATATTGTGTGGGTTTGGTGGGCAGCGAAATACCACTGTGGGAGGAGGTGGAAGGATAATGAGTAGAACATTCTTCATTTCAGGGCATGGCAGCAGGTAGTCAAAACTCTGGCAGAGAAACAATTTAGTTGCTCCAGTCCTGGGTGGTACTGAGACATGAGGTGAATGCTCCTCTCTTGTCAGACAGTAGTAGTTTGGGAGGTGATGGGTGACTGGAGAGATAAGGCACAAGACATCTGTTTCTGTACAAGTGTGGAAGGGTAATGGTCTGTGATGGCCTCAGTGAGATCCTTTGTATATTTCAAGAGGAACTGCTCGTTACAGTAGATACAATGGCCACATGTTGGTAGGCCGTACGGAAGGGACAAAAGGATGGAGGTACTACTGCAGTCATCTTTGAGGTGGAGGTCAACATCAAGGAAGGTGGTTTGCTGGGTTGAGGAGGAGCAAATGAAGCGAATAGAGGAGAAGGTGTTGAGTTTCTGGAGAAATGTGGATGGGTTGTCCTCCCATGAACAGGTTGGCACAGGATGGTGCCAAGGATGGTGCCATGCAAGTGGCCGTAGTGATACCCCGAATTTGTTTGTAAGTAATGCCTTCACAGCAGAAATAATTGTGTGTGAGGATATTGTTGGTCATGGTGACCAGAAGGCAGTTTAAGTTTGGAATTTATCGGGTGTTGGGGATGGTAGTGTTCAATAATGGTAAGACCATGGGCATTGGGGATGTTAGTGTAAAGCAATGTGGCATCAATAGTGATAAGCAGGGCATCATGTGGTAAAGGAAATGGAACCGTGGAGAGTCTTTGGAGGAAATGGTTGGTGCCTTTTATGTAAGGCGGTAGGTTCCAGGTAACAGGTTGAAAATGGGCGATCTACGACAGCAGAGATTCTCTCAGTGGGGCACAGTAACCAGATGCTCCATTGTGGCCTGTTACTGTGCCCCCAATGAGAGAATCTCTGCTCTCGTACGGCAACACCTTCAGCGTATTACCTCCAACTTACCCTCCTATATAAAAGACAACAACCATTTTCTCCACAGTTGCTGTTCCTTTACCACACAGTGCCCTGCTCATCACTACTGATGCCACTCCCCTTCACACTGACATCTCCAACGTCCATGGCCTTGCCGTTATTGGAAAGTGCCACTCCCAATGCCTGATGCATTCCAAATCTACGACCTTCATCCTGGTCACCATGACCAACTATACACTCACCCACAATTACTTCACCTTTGAAGGCATCACCTACAAACAAAATCCAGGATACAGCAATGGGCACCCACATAACACCATCCTATGCCAGCCTACTCATTGGCCATTCACAGTAATTCTTCCTAACCAAACTGAATGCCAAACCCTTCACCAGGTTCAAATTCATTGATGACATTTTTGTGATCTGGACCAAGGGTAAGGACAAGCTACCCACATTCCTCCAGAACCTCAACACCTTCTCCACCATTTGCTTCACCTGGTCCTACTCAATCCAACAAGCCACTTTTCCTCAATGTTAACCTCAACCTCAAAATGGTTACATCAGTACCTCCGTCCATATCAAACGCACCAACCACAAGCAATACCTCCACTTTGACAGCTGCCACCCACTTGATACCAAGAAATCCCTTCCATACAGCCTGACCACCCAAAGCCGTTTTATCCGTAGTGACGAGCAGCTCTTCCCAAAATATACTAAGGGTCTCTCTGCGGCCTTCACAGACCATAATTAACCTCCCTATCTAGTACAGAAATAGATCGACCGTGCCTTATCTCTCCAGTCACCCATACCTTGTCAAGTCCTACTGTGACTCAGTATCACGCAGGACTGGGGCAACTGTATTGGGGTTCCAACTATCTCCTGTCATGCCCTGAAATGAGGTACATTCTACAGACTATTCTCTCCATGCATCCCACAGTGGTATTCAACCACCAACCAAACCTACACAATATCCTCATCCATCCCTACTCTGCCCCTTCTCCCAAACCCTTGTCTCATGGCCCATATCCCTGTAATAGATCCAGATGTAGGACTTGTCCCATGCATCCTCCCACCACCTCCTACTCCAGCCTGGTCACAAGCATCACCTATTCCACCAAATGCAGGTCTACCTGTGACACGAGTCATGCAATTTACAGGCTAAGCTGCAACAACTGTGCTGCATTTTACATCAGCTTGACAACCAACAAGCTGTCCACATTAATGACCACCAACAAACTGTGGCTAAGAATCATCTGGACCACCCAGTTCCTGAGCATGTTGCCCAACCCAACCCTCTTCATTTCAATGACTGCTTCACAGCCTGTGCCATCTAGATCCTTTCTACCAACAGCTTTTCTGAACTGCACAGGTGGGAACTCTTCCTGCAATATATCCTATATCTCATAAACTCCACAGACATCAACCGTCGTCAGTCATTGTCCCTCAACCACCAATCGCCTTCCTTGTTTCAGCATCACCAGCCTCCTATTCCTGCAACACACACAGGCTGTCTTTACCTCTTTTCCACTCCATCTCCCCCCCCCCCCCCCCCCCCCCAGCATTTTACCTCCTTATGGCACCTAGCTACCCTTCTCTGTTCCCACCATGTCCCTGTATGGCGCCACAAAGCAATACTTTACTACCCTGCTATCCCTCCCCCTCCCCTCCCTGCCCCTTCCTCCTCCTTAACACTCGCCCCCACATTGCTACTCCCATCATATTCTGTTGCTCTCAGTCTGGCCTTGGCAGCCAAACACAATGGCCATCTGTGAGTGAGTTGTGTTTGCATGCACGTGTGTTGTCTAATCGAGAGGAAGGACTTACTTCTTTAGCAGTCTTTCCGTTGCACCTATCTGAGACTCAACACGTCCAATATAAGTTGAGCAGCAATCTATTCTTTTCCTAATACTGTCATAACTGGTAAATGATGCAACACAATTACTCGCATTAAACAAACATTCAACAGAAAAATAACAACTAAACCTCACAGTCATAAAAACAAAAGAGATTAAATAGTCTACTAGAATACTATAAGTTTTTATTTCTTTGCAGTAGTTGTAAAACCTCTATTCTACACATGGATAATACCATACTTTGCACCAAAATTTGTGATCCAGAACATGCGGTTCCACTCAGAAAGACCACCTGCGAGCACAGATGGTCAATGAGACAGTTGAGTCACATCCCACACAAATGTACTGCCTGAAGACAGAGGTGTCCTAGTGGCTCGCATACGTGGAAAACACATGCAACAGGACCTAGCAGTTAGCCTATACTACCTCTGCCTATATGCAGTGAGCTATTGGGTGCTTGTTGGCATCCATGTCCACAATACTGCTGGAACAGCCTCATCTAGAAACTACTGCCAAAGTGGCTCACACTTCAACCCCTCACACTAGTGAAAGAAGTAATAAGCTGCGCAGGCATGCGCGCGCATTCACGCCTGCGCAGATGCGTGCGCAAGCACACAGAATAGATCTTACATCCTATATGAAATGTGTAACTAACTTAATTCTTCAGCAGAATGAACTTACCTTCGGGACAACTGCTCCCAGTATCCACTGAAGATCGGCGGCTGTCTGAGCCAATAGGATCTGAAGGGTCGACATCCACAGCAGCAGTTCTGTCATAAGTCACAGGTGTGGCAGCAGGATTTGGATCAGCAGCAGAATCATATCGCATATGGTGAGGACTCTGTACATAAGTTTTGTCTGGTTCAGATTTGAGTTCAGGCTCAGGTGGCGGCGGTGGAGGGGGAGGTGGCTGCTGGTTCTGTTGCTGACTTCCTGATGGACGGTAAGCCAGTGATAGTGGCGACAACTTCCCTGATGGCTTACTGCCATCACGCAATACGGATGCGCGTACTGCAGCAGCAGCAGCTGCATCTTGCATCACCTCCGACGAGCTGCGATGGTGACGTTTACGTGGAGGAGGAGCATCGTAATGGGAAGGAGATAATGGAACCCTCTGTTCATAGCGATAATGTGATGGATGCATATACAATGCTGTTGTATATGATGAGGTAGATGGATGCTGTTGGTGCAGCTGTTGCTGTGGTTGAGTTTGTGGTTGTGGTTGATGATGATGGTGTTGCTGTGGTTGCTGTTGCTGCTGTTGAGGTGGTGGAGGTGGTTGTTGAAGTTGTTGCTGTTGTTGCTGCTGTTGTTGTTGTTGTTGCTGCTGCTGCTGTTGTTGTTGTTGTTGCTGCTGTGTCTGTTCTGGGGTGTTTCCTTCATGGGATTCCTTCGAAAGACAGCTATTAAGCTTTGACTGTTTCCTGTTAGTGGGTGAGTCAAGTTGGCTGTCATGATTCACAGAGCCAGCCTGGGAGCTGTGCACTACAGCCAGCTTTTCATGCTCTATTGAAAGACCTTTCACCTAGAACAGCAATTATCAAGTCATGCATTAGAATTCTGTGTTCATCATGTTGATATATTTAAATTACAGCTGTTATTCAACGTAAGACATAAAACATGGTCATCATCAGATAATAAGAGGTAACAGGTTAACCTGTGTATTATATCTTTCAGAACTCACAAGACTACTCTGTATACACTAATGTACCAAAATGTTATGACCACCTGCTTAATAGTGTGTTCATCCACCTTTTGAACGCAATACAGCAGTGATTCTGCTAGCAAGGATTCAATAAGTTCTGCATCAGTTTCAGCAGGCATGTGGCAGCAAATGCAAATGCCTATGCACAGATCACACGATTCCCATAAAGTGTGAGTTTGTGGTTTGTTGGCATGGAACTGGTACCCAACAGTCTCATAAATGTGTTCCGTCAGGTCCCGATAAGGTGAATTTGGTGGCCAAGACATCTACACAAGTTTGCTATCACGCTCTACAAAACAAACCACTATGACATGATTCTGACCTTATGGCATGGTCAGCTATCCTGCTGGAAGATGGTTGGTTGGTTGGTTGGTCGGTTAGTTGGTGGATTTGAGGGAGGTGACCAAACAGTGCGGTCACTGGTTCCATCATCTAGGATGACAGAAATCAAGGGAGGAACAACACAAACAGGACAGACCACTCAAGGGGAAGGGATAACCTGCAAGCAAAGAGGGAAAAGGAATGTCACGGCATCAGGAAGAGGAATGCACAGGAGAAGTTTGGGTGGAAACAGGGATGCCCCAGAGGTACTATGCACAATGGGGCACCAGCATTGTCACTAATCCATCCTGATACCCACCTGAGAGAACAAACCACTTTCAGAAGAAAATTAAGAACAGACATGTGAGTCTGCGAGTAGAGCCCTGCAACTACCAGGGGGAGGGGGGGGGGGGGGCTCACTGCAGAGCAAAAAAAAAAACCAAGTAGGGCCAATACGAAGATGGCAGAGGAATGTAGATTCCTGCTCGGAGAGGCAGAGGTAAGAACAACAGATGGTGGGAGTCTCCTTGATGGCTTGAAGTCTGTTAGACGGGGGAAGGGGGGGGGGGGGGGGGGTAGCCTACCAAGAGTCAGCTCATGACTAAGTAAAAAAAGGGATTTGATGTAGAGCGGTGAATCGGCCTCAGAGGGGTCACGGAGAATGGGGGTAGGTGGTCTGTCCCCCTCCACAAAGAAAGATGATCAGTGAGTGCATTGCCTGGGATACATACATGGCCAGGAACCCAAAGGAAATCAACTGAACAAGCAGCATCACCAAGATCAGCAAAGAGGTTGTGGATGGCAGAGATCAAATGGCCGTAGGTAAAATACCAAGTGATAGCCTGTACAAAACTCAGGTGAGGAAGGACTGTTCAATAAAACAAAGGGCCCGATAGCTGGCCATATTTTGCAGTAAACACCCCCCACATGGCAGGTGAGAGATGGTGTTCCATGCCAACAGATGATGTGAAGGCATATCCCACATCATCAACAGAGTTTGAGCCATCGGTGTAAAAAACAATGGCATCCTGAAACTCCTGTAGGAGCGTCTGGAACAAACAATGGAACACAACTGATGCAATGGAGGCTTTCTGTCCACGGAAATGATCTAGTCGAATCTGTGGCTGAGAAACTAACCAAGAGCAGGTGTCGGGAGAGAACATCAGGAAGACAACAAGGAGGGGAGGTGGAAGTCATGGCAGTGGGAAGTGAGGCGGAGCCCAATCAGTAAACCCACCTGAGGGTGGACAGCGGGCTAGAGATGGTACCAAGCCACAATAAGAATAGGAAGTGCAAGCAGTGGAAGATCAGATAGTGATGGCATAGGAAACCAGGATCTGTGACCACTGAATCAAAATAGGAGGGATCCCAGCATCAATCAGAAGACTATCGACAGGGCTAGTGTGAAAAGCACCTGAGGGTAAACAGGTGAATTGGGTCTATGAGCAGCAGTATAGAAGGGGCAGCTGATCCTTTAACTTGAAAAACACAGTCAACACAGGACAGAACTAGCACCAGGTAAGGGCAGAGAAGGGTCGAACAATCTATGCCCCAAGAGGTGTAGGCAAAGAAGCAAAGGGCGCTGAGTTTATGAAAATATCCAACCTTCAGATGATGGATATCAGACAACCAAGTAAGCTTGTTGTCAAAAAGAAGACCCAAGAAACAGAACTGGGGGACCATGGTCAGGCATTGGGCATCAAGAGAAAGCTCTTGATCAGGGTGGACCATAGTACGGCGACAAATGCGCTACCCTCAACTTAAGGGGAGAGAAATGAAAACCATGCAAGTGTGTCCACGTGGAAGTGCAGTGGGTAGCAACTTGTTCTACAGAGGCCACCGAGTGGGAGCTAGCCCAAATACAGAAACCATCCACATACAGAGCAGGAGTAATCAACGGTCTGGCACAGGCTACAATTCCATTATTTACGATGTGATGAGAAAGGGAAGGACACTTAATACTGAGCCCTGTGGAACACCATTCTCCTGGGCTCCACGGAGAGCTGAGAACAGTGCCAACCTGAACTCTGAACAACCGGTGGCACTGGAACTGGTGAATACAAATCGGGAGAGGGCCCTGAAGACCCCACTACTCATTAGGCATAACAAGGATGTAATGGCACCAAGCTGTGTTGTAGGCCTTACAACTGTGACAAGATGGTGGTGCTGAAAAAAGGCCTGATGAACTGTGGTTTCCAATCAAAGCAGATGATCAGAGACTGTCCCTCCCAAAAGTCGCACTGGTAAAGAGAGAAAAGTTTCCAAGATTCAAGAACCTAACTGAGCTGACAAACCAATATCCATTCTAATAACTTACAAGGAATACTGGTTAGACTGATGGGCCGGTAACTATCAAAGGACGACGGATCCTTGTCAGGCTGAAGGACATGAACCACAATACGAGGACGGTTTGAAAAGTTCTCTGAATCACCATGAGAGGTCAGCGTTAGCACAATGAGTTGTTCATGTGATATTCATTGGACGGTTGCCTGTCAATACGTACCACATCACTGCTCTTGGAAGAGAGCTGTGCCGGTGACGTGACTCTGTTGTTGTTCCCGCATAATGATTGGGGGGACAAAAAAAAAAAAAAAAAAAAAAGAAATTTCAAGATTTGAGCAGTGATTAAGTACTTCGTAAACACAGGTATGAAAGCAAAGGACATTCGTGCTGGTTTCCAGAATACACTGGGGGACTCTGCTCCTTCATATTCAACTGTTGTCAAGTGGACAAATGAATTTAAATTTGGTCAGGAGAGCTTAGATGATGATCCCTGCAATGGTTGTCCAAGAAGTGTCACTACTCCAGAAATCATTGCACAAGTGCACAAAATGGTCACGGAGGATTGCCGACAAAGTGTGTGAAATTGCTCAAGCTTGCCAGACGTCATTTGAAAGGGCACATCACATTTTAACTGAATAATTAGAAATAAAAAAATTATCTGCAAGATAGGTGCCACGACTTTTGACACTGGATCAAAAACATGTGAGAATGGACATATCGGAACAATGTTTGGCCTGTTTTAGGAGAAAAGAATAAGATTTTTTGTGTTGGTTTGTGACCACAGATGAAACTTGGGTGCACTACTATACCCCAGAGACAAAACAGCAGTAAAAGTAGTGGAAACATACTGATTTTCTGCCACCAAAGAGAGCAAAGACAATTCCTTCGGCGGAAAAGGTCATGGATCAGTGTTCTACATCTACATCTACATTTACACTGCGCAAGCCACCCAACGGTGTGTGGCGGAGGGCACTTTACGTGCCACTGTCATTACCTCCCCCCTTTCCTGTTCCACTCGCATGTGGTTCGCGAGTATAAAGACTGCCGGAAAGCCTCCGTGCGTGCTCGGATCTCTCTAATTTTACATTCATGATCTCCTCGGGAGGTATAAGTAGGGGGAAGCAATATATTCGATACCTCATCCAGAAACGCACCCTCTCGAAACCTGGCGACCAAGCTACAGCACGATGCAGACTGCCTCTCTTGCAGAGTCTGCCACTTGAGTTTGCTAAACATCTCCGTAACGCTATCACGCTTACCAAATAACCGTGTGACGAAACACGCTGCTCTTCTTTGGATCTTCTCTATCTCCTCTGTCAACCCGACCTGGTACAGATCCAACACTGATGAGCAATACTCGAGTATAGGCTGAACGAGTGTTTTGTAAGCCACCTCCTTTGTTGATGGACTACATTTTGTAAGGATTCTCCCAATGAATCTCAACCTGGCACCCGCCTTACCAACAATTAATTTTATATGAACATTCCACTTCAAATCATTCCATACACATACTCGCAGATATTTTACAGAAGTAACTGCTACCAGTGTTTGTTTCGCTATCATATAATCGTACAATAAAGGATCTTTCTTTCTATGTATTCACAATACACTATATTTGTCTATGTTAAGGGTCAATTGCCACTCCTGCACCAAGTGCCTATCCGCTGCAGATCTTCCTGCATTTCGCTGCAATTTTCTAATGCTGCAACTTCTCTGTATACTACAGCATCATCTGCGAAAAGCCGCATGGAACTTCCGACACTATCTACTAGGTCATTTACATATATTGTGAAAGGCAATGGTCCCATAACACTCCCCTGTGGTATGCCAGAGGTTACTTCAACGTCTGTAGACGTCTCTCCATTGAGAACAACATGCTGTGTTCTGTTTGCTAAAAACTCTTCAATCCAGCCACACAGCTGCTCTGATATTCCGTAGGCTCTTACTTTGTTTATCAGGTGACAATGCGGAACTGTATCGAATGCCTTCCGGAAGTCAAGGAAAATGGCATCTACCTCGGAGCCTGTATCTAATATTTTCTGGGTCTCATGAACAAGTAAAGCTAGTTGGGTCTCACATGATCGCTGTTTCCGGAATCCATGTTGATTCCTACAGAGTAGATTCTGGGTTTCCAAAAACGACATGATACGCGAGCAAAAAACATGTTCTAAAATTCTACAACAGATCGACGTCAGAGATATAGGTCTATAGTTTTGCGCATCTGCTCGACGACCCTTCTTGAAGACTGGGACTATCTGTGCTCTTTTCCAATCATTTGGAACCTTCCGTTCCTCTAGAGACTTGCGGTACACGGCTGTTAGAAGGGGGGCAAGTTCTTTCGCGTACTCTGTGTAGAATTGAATTGGTATCCCGTCAGGTCCAGTGGACTTTCCTCTGTTGAGTGATTCCAGTTGCTTTTCTATTCCTTGGACACTTATTTCGATGTCAGCCATTTTTTCGTTCGTGTGAGGATTTAGAGAAGAAACTGCAGTAGAGGTCTTCCTCTGTGAAACAGCTTTGGAAAAAGGTGTTTAGTATTTCAGCTTTACGCGTGTCATCCTCTGTTTCAATGCCATCATCATCCCAGAGTGTCTGGATATGCTGTTTCGATCCACTTACTGATTTAACGTAAGACCAGAACTTCCTAGGATTTTCTGTCAAGTCGGTACATAGAATTTTACTTCAAATTCACTGAACGCTTCACGCATAGCCCTCCTTATGCTAACTTTAGCTTTACTTGTTCATGAGACCCAGAAAATATTAGCTTCTGTTTGTCTGAGAGGTTTTGGCTGTGTTTAAACTTGCAGTGAAGCTCTCTTTGCTTTCGCAGTAGTTTCCTAACTTTCTTGTTGAACCATGGTGGGTTTTTGCCATTCCTCACAGTTTTACTCGTCACGTACCTGTCTAAAATGCATTTTACGATTGCCTTGAACTTTTTCCATAAACATTCAACATTGTCAGTGTCGGAACAGAAATTTTTGTTTTGATCTGTTAGGTAGTCTGAATTCTGCCTCCTATTACTCTTGCTAAACAGATAAACCTTCCTCCCTTTTTTTATATTCCTATTTACTTCTATATTCAGGGATGCTGCAATGGCCTTATGATCACCGATTCCCTGTTCTGCGCTTACAGAGTCGAAAAGTTTGGGTCTGTTTGTTATCAGTAGGTCCAAGATGTTATTTCCACGAGTCGGTTCACTGTTTAATTGCTCGAGGTAATTTTCGGATAGTGCACTCAGTATACTGTCCCTCTATGCTCTGTCCCTACCACCCGTCCCAAACATCTGAGTGTCCCAGTCTATATCTGGTAAATTGAAATCTCCATCTAAGACTATAACATGCTGAGGAAATTTATGTGAAATGTATTCCAGATTTTCTCTCAGTTGTTCTGCCACTAATGTTGCTGAGTTGGGAGGTCGGTAAAAGGAGCCAATTATTAACCTAGCTCGGTTGTTGAGTATAACCTCCACCCATAATAATTCACAAGAAGTATCCACTTCTATTTAACTACAGGATAAACTACTACTAACAGCGACAAACACGCCACCACTGGTTGCATGCAATCTATCCTTTCTAAACACCGTCTGTGCCTTCGTAAAAATTTCGGCAGAATTTATCTCTGGCTTCAGCCAGGTTTCCGTACCTATAACAGTTTCAGCTTCGGTGCTTTCTATCAGCACTTGAAGTTCCGGTACTTTACCAACGCAGCTTCAACAGTTTACAATTACAATACCGATTGCTGCTTGGTCCCCGCATGTCCTTGACTTTGCCTCGCACCCTTTGAGGCTGTTGCCCTTTCTGTTCTTGCCCGAGGCCATCTAACCTAAAAAACCGCCCAGTCCATGCCACACAGCCCCTGCTACCCGTGTAGCCAACTCTGAGTGTAGTGGACTCCTGACCTATCCTGCGGAACCCTAAACCCCACCACCCTATGGCACAAGTCGAGGAATCTGCAGCCCACACTATCGTACAACCGTCTCAGCCTCTGATTCAGACCCTCCACTCGGCTCTGTACCAAAGGTCTGCAGTCAGTCCTGTCGACGATGCTGCAGATGGTGAGCTCTGCTTTCATCCCACTAGCGAGACTGGCAGTCTTCACCAAATCAGATATCTGCCGGAAGCCAGACAGGATTTCCTCCGATCCATAGCGACACACATCATTGGTGCCGACATGAGCGACCACCTGCAGATGGGTGCACCCTGTACCCTTCATGGCATCCGGAAGGACCCTTTCCACACCTGGAATGACTCCCCCTGGTATGCACACAGAGAGCACATTGGTTTTCTTCCCCTGCCTTGCAGCCATATCCCTAAGGGGCCCCATTACACGCCTGACGTTGGAGCTCCCAACTACTGGGATGCAAAGGGGATTCTGTTTGTAGATTATCACCCCCACTGGGCAAGCAATCACTGGAGAAAAATATGCAAACCTCCTGGACAAAAGATACGCTAAAAAAGGCCAGGTTAAGCAAGGAAGAAAGTCATCTTCCATCAAGACAATGCACATCCGCACACATGTGCTGTCGCCATGGCAAAATTACACGAACTAAGGTATGAAATGTTGCCACACCCAACTTATTCACCTGATATGGCTCCTTCAGACTTCCATCTCTTCTCAAAACTGAAAGTTTTTCTTCAAACGAAGAATTGATAGCCGGAGTTGACAACTATTTTGCAGAGCTGGAGGAAACTCATTTTCAAGATGGGATCAAGGCACTGGAACATCACTGGACCAAGTGCATCAATCTACAAGGAGACTGCATTGAAATACAAAAAAAGTTTCAGTCATGTAAGTACTTTTTTCTATTCCATTCAGAGAACTTTTCGAACCAACCTTGCACTTTCTCTCCACAGAGAGGGGAAAATCCCTTGGAGCCCAACATAGTTAAAAATCTGGAGGAGCTATCAGTGTTGTGGAGGTTTGAAATGATGAAGCAATTGGCTATGGAAGGAATCAGGACCAGTAGCTGAAGCGTGGGAAGAAGAGTGTGCCAGCAAAAGCTCCCATTCAGTAAAAGTTTCATTGTAGTTTCCGCTGACAATCGGTAAAACATAAGCAGGAAGCTTCAGTCCACTGTTTCCAGAGGCGAAAGGCAGCTGGACAGGGGGCTGACACCGATGTTGTTGTAAATGGGTCACGAGGAGTTCCAAGAGAACTGATGGATCTGTACAAACCTGGAAGAGCAAGGCCTGGAATGGAAGATAGCCACTGACAATCTTTGAGGGTGCAGAGAATAGCTCACACTTGTGATGAATGGACAGAAGAACCTAGAGAGGAGACAACTTGTTCCCAACACACCCATCTGCTATGTTTGATTAAGTAACGGACTTTGATGCATAGATGTTTAAGTGTAATAAGACCAGTGGAAAACAGGTGCCACTTAAGATGCTGCAAGGCATGACGATAACCACAGATAGCGGTGGCAATAGCCGTGCTCCACCACAGAAATGGCCAACAGCGGATGGGGCTTGTCAAAACAGGGAACGCCAATACCAGCAGCACTGATTATCCTATCGGACATGTCATGGATGACTTCATCAATGCAACCTGACAGAGAAGCTGGAAACAGGACCTGGGAGGTATATCGAGGCCAATCAGTACGATAGAAGGCCCAATGGGGTAACTTGGCCATTGGGATGTGGGTAGGGAACAAGAGAATCAACGGGAAGTGGTAACTATCACAGAGGTCATCAGGTGATGCTCATGGTCCACAAGAAAAGGGTCAATAAGGAACCCCCAATAGATGAAGAAGCACTGCCCCATATAGGGTAATGGGCATTAAAACCCCCAAGGACAAGAAAGGCAGGTGGGAGTTGCTGAAGGAGAGGGCAGCTAGGATAGCAGATGTAGGTGGCCTATCAGGAGGGAGATAGAAATTGCAAACCATGATGGCAGAGCCCAACTGGACCCAAACAGCAACCACTTCCAATGTGGTACAACGTCGGATCCATATTCTAACAATAATCATATGGACCAACACATGCTGACATCACCAGAGTCCTCAAACGGCCAAGTTGGTTCTGACAGAAAGCACAGAACCCAAGACGGAACAGTGAATGAGCATCAGTACAATGAGATTCCTGGAGAACGACACAAACTCCCGAGTAACAGGCAATGAAGGGTTGCAACCCTGGGAAGTGATGGTAGTACCCATTACATTTCCACCTAGTGATCACGGAGCAGGTACCCAAAAGGACAGTGAACAGTTTGGAGTCAATCTCACCAATGGGTCACCATGTGTCACCAGCAAAGATCTGGTGACATTCATAAATAAGATGTCAGACTCAGTTGCAAGGGGTCAGATGGCCCCTCTGGGAGGCACCGGGAGGGGGAGGAGGGGGGGGGGGCGCTTGTCCTGGGACTTATCTTTTTCTTCTTTTGGAGGATGAGGAGGGTATGGCACAGAGAAGAGCTGGCTCCTGCAAGATCTGGAACCAAAAGAGAGTGGGCAACGTCGGGGTGCACAGAATATGCATCCCGTGGCTGACAGGCCTCCAGTCTGAAAGGCAGTTGCGGGAGGGGTCCTGGGGAGGGCGCCCCATCACTGACAGGTGCCAAAGAAAGGAAGCACTTCTTCGGCCAGGGAGGGGGAGCACCACACAGAGGGGAGGGTGTGGGAACCGCAGGGGTGGGGAAGACGAAGGGGGGAAGGGGCACCAAAAGCACCTCATGGGTGGTGGGACATATGGCCACAAGTCACATCGGTAACACATAAACTTGACCTTCTCTGGGAGGGTATCTCCCTCAAATGCCAGAATAAAGGCACCAGTATCAGCACTGTTTTCTTCATGACCCTTCTGCACACGTAGAACAAAATGAATGCTGCGGCACTCCAGATTAGCCTGGAGTCTCTCATCACTTTGAAGGATGAGGTCCCTATGAAAAATCACTCCCTGGATCATATTCAGAGATTGGTTCAGGGTAATAGACACCATGATGCCACCTAGATGATCACAAGCACGAAGAGTCGCAGTCTGGGTGGCAGAAGCAGCATTGATCAACAGGGAGCCCAATCACATCTTACTGGGAGACTCCAATTCGCCAAACTCGTCCTTGATATTCTCCACAAAAAGCAACAGCTTTGTGGCAGTAAATGTGTCCCCATCTGTCTTAAGAACACAAAGTGAGGGGAATAGGGGGAGGGGGTAAGGAGTGAGGATGAGGAGGGAGAGGCACAGGGAAGTAAATGCAGACTGGGAAAGAGGAAAGAGATGCAATAGCTCAATGCCCCAACAAAACCTTGAGTCCCTGGGGGGCGGAGGGGGGGGGGGGGGGGCGGCTGGAAGATGTCATCATGGTTAGGGAAGACATCAAGCATGAAGAGACGCAAATTGTTTACAGCAGTTGTCACATAATCCACAGCTGTCACGGTGCTTGTGATTAATACCATAGATTCCACGGAAGCCCAGACGAAAGTCTCCCATAGCATAACATTCTGTCCATGGTACAGGGCATGTTTCTAGCATCTGTTTGCCTGGATGACTGCTTATCCCAACACACCCACTGACCTGTTGTAAAAAGGAACATTCTGCATACCCTCTTGACCCACAATTCAACATTCATGATTCCGTGCCCACTGCAACTGTAATTGATGGTGTCAATGAGTCAACATGGAAACAGGTAGGGGTTATCTGCTGCTTAGCCTCAAGTTAGCAATGTTTAATGAACAATATACTCCAAAACACTTATATCTGCTCCAGCACCAGACTTTGACATCAGATCTTCCACAGATCATTGCCTGTCCTACTTTAAAGACAGCCAAGCCCCTGTGTTCTGTGATGAAGTGTGCTGTCCAACAACTCATCATAAACTCATGGGTGCACTGTCCTCCAACTACTTTCCATAGAGGCTCACAACAGTAGCAAGCGTTGGCATTCCCAAAATGCTCATTCCCTGGTAGCAGGGCATACTTAGACACCCCCCCCCCCCCCCTCCTCCCCAAGTCATGGCCCGTATAGTCGTTAGAATGGTTCTCCATTTGTCTGAGCTCTGCTTACACAGTTTCCTTACTGCATCATATTTTACCCAGTCGATAAGTCTCAGATTAATTTGCAACAGGTAAAAATTTTGCTTTTACACTGACATGTGCACCCACACATCTTCTGCTTATCTTAGATTGCACGTAGGTTTAAGATTCAAATGGTGCAGGGAGTAAGAGGATAACACCTATGAAAATAAAAAGTATAAAAAAACTTTAATGTATAGTAATAACTGACCAATAACCAAGAGAAGGCAGTCTGTTTGAAAATTACTATCTGTAAATCAAAATCTGCTGCTGAGTAAAATTTACTACTAAGTAAACCATGGACCTTGCCGTTGGTGGGGAGGCTTGCGTGCCTCAGCAATACAGATAGCCGTACCGTAGGTGCAACCACAACGGAGGGGTATCTGTTGAGAGGCCAAACAAACGTGTGGTTCCTGAAGAGGGGCAGCACCCTTTTCAGTAGTTGCAGGGGCAACAGTCTGGATGATTGACTGATCTGGCCTTGCAATACTAACCAAAACAGCCTTGCTGTGCTGGTACTGCGAACAGTTGAAAGCAAGGGGAAACTACAGCCGTCATTTTTCCCAAGGGCATGCAACTTTACTGTATGGTTAATGATGATGACATCCTCTTGGGTAAAATATTCCGGAGGTAAAATAGTCCCCCATTCGGATCTCCGGGCGGGGACTACTCAAGAGGACGTCGTTATCAGGAGAAAGAAAACTGGCGTTCTACGGATCAGAGTGTGGAATGTCAGATCCCTTAATCGGTCAGGTAGGTTAGAAAATTTAAAAAGGGAAATGGATAGGTTAAAGTTAGATATAGTGGGAATTAGTGAAGTTCGGTGGCAGGAGGAACAAGACTTTTGGTCAGGTGAATACAGGGTTATAAATACAAAATCAAATAGGGGTAATGCAGGAGAAGTTTTAATAATGAATAAAATAGTAGGAGTACTCCTACAAACAGCATAGTGAACGCATTATTGTGGCCAAGATAGACACAAAGCCCACGCCTACTACAGTAGTACAAGTTTATATGCCAACTAGCTCTGCAAATGATGAAGAAATTGATGAAATGTATGATGAGATAAAAGAAATTATTCAGGTAGTGAAGGGAGACGAAAATTTAATAGTCATGGGTGACTGGAATTCGACAGTAGGAAAAGGAAGACAAGGAAACATAGTAGGTGAATATGGATTGGGGCTAAGAAATGAAAGAGGAAGCTGCCTGGTAGAATTTTGCACAGAGCACAACTTAATCATAGCTAACACTTGGTTCAAGAAGCATAAAAGAAGGTTGTATACATGGAAGAAGCCTTCTACCAGAAGAAGGGGCCACTGGCTCAGACAACTCATGTAATTCCACACCTTTTGTGTGTTTTCTCCCACCACCATTTGATAAGTAAACTTTCGATCTACCCGTATTATATTTTCAAACAGTGATTATTGTTGCTGATATATTTAAAAAATTCTTTGATGGAAATGATGCATCACAAAATAACAACATGACACTGTTATCCTTCAAGCATGAGATGCAAGAAGTGTGATGTAAATTCAATTTTCCATTGTCACCACAAAAATATGAGCAGGAGGATTTAGTTGAATTTTTGGTAAGGGTATTTAAGTATCTACATAGCAAAATTATATTTTCATAAGTTTTGACTATTAATAAGAAGATTGTTATGAGCAACTAAGTACAAATTAAGTTGATCTCAGGAACTCAGGTTAATAATTCTCAATGCTTGTATTATAATTGTTGCAGTACTGAGGTAGTGCATTTTGTTATCACTATCTTTGTTCTTTGAAACTGATAAATTTCCTCACCACCATAATTTATTCAGTTAGAAAATATAATAACAGTTTTGAATATAAACCTAGTGATATATTCCTCTCAACAACACCAACTGAAACGGCTTTGAAGCACAAATTTAGCATAACACATCACATTTAGCAAAAATTATCTCATGTTAAGATAATCTCCACTCAAGCTGCAGTTTGGAGCATATGAAAATATGACGTATTTTTAATATTTAGCTGTTCGTCTAATTGAAAAAACAAAAATATTTCTGAAATGTCGAAAATTTGGTAATGTCATCGGAAAACGCATTTTTGTAAAGTTTCTGTATTTCATCTTAAAAATGAATAAAACTAAAATGAAAACAGTGTAGCTCATTCGGAAGACAATGATGTCAGTTACAACTTTGTACATAGAATTGTTTGTGAATCAGAGAGAGTTGAATGAAGCGTAAGATTACATATGTATTCTATGTGGGACAAGACAACTCAATACCGCGTCTCCAGGCATTCCTGCCACAGTGTCGATCCTAAAGTAATTTTGAACAGACAATAGGATGAAACACCAGATGTCTTTTCAGAAACTTGTATTGTATAGGACAGTTTCCTCCCATCTGTTTAATCTTCAGTCAAACACTTTGTAAGGTTAAGATGATCAGTATGGAAGGCCAGATGAACCACAAATGTGTTAAATGGGAGACAATAATCCATAACTCAAGCCAACGAGCTTTACGAAGTTGAAGCAAGCACCATTTTCATATCTTTATGTCAACACTACACAAAAACAAATATATAAGTCATTTACTGCATAGTTATGGGAGATTTTGTTCAATGAACTTTCACAATCACTACAATAAATAGACTGTGAAGCCACCAGCTATGCTGTCAGGACTCAAAATTACACACAGAAGCCCTAACGTTCAAACGTTATGTGTTACTAAAGTGCAATCTGTGGAAGAACACAAAAGTGGGAGAGTGGGAGGTGAGGAGGGGTGGGGGGTGGGGGGGTGTACTCTCAGGATTTAGGTTTCAAACTTCTCCGCAGAGCAGCCTCAGCAAACAGACAGATAAAAAGTTAAGGATTTATGCTGCGCAGATTAATTTCCATGGTTTCCATCTCATACTCAATTGGTGACAATGTGGTTGCAAGAGAAACAACCTACTCATTGCCTGATGAGCATCCTTAGATGAAAAAGTGTATTTCACACACATTATTCAAAAACGGAAAGAGGAGCATGTCATCAAATAACTTTCCCTTCAAACTTCACATATTATTAACCATGTGCACCATCTTTAACGGCCTTCATACCCTTACTGCCTTTCTGTGGGAGGCATATTTCCTTGTTATACATCACAATCGCAAAGGTGGACACAATACATTACTTCACTTTGTAAGGCTTCCAATATCAACATCACTGAACAGATACGTGAGCAAATGTCAGCAGTGAGAGAGATGCAAATTATCCTTACCCTGTGCCCTCCATCTACCATGGTAAGCCTTTGTTTCTCAAAGATAATGGTTCATTCTTTAAAAATTTATATTGTCCTCAGACAACCCTCTTTCTCAGTCATTAGTCTTCTGACTGGTTTTCATGCGGCCCACCACGAATTCCTCTCCTGTGCAACCTCTCCATCCCAGAGTAGCACTTGCAAACTACATCCTTAATTATTTGCTGGATGTATTCCAATCTCTGTCTTCCTCTACAGTTTTTGCCCTCTACAGCTCCCTCTAATCCCATGGAAGTCATTCCCTCATGTCTTAACGGATGTCATATCATCCTGTCCTTTCTCCTTGTCAGTGTTTTCCACAAACTCCTTTCCTCTCTGATTCTGCTTAGAACCTCCTCATTCCTTACGTTATCAGTCCATCTAATTTTCAACATTCATATGTAACACCATATCTCAAATGCTTCAATTCTCTTCTTTTCCAGTTTTCCCACAGTCCATGTTTCACTACCATACATGTTTGCTGCTAGTAGACTCCTCTTAGCCAGGAATGCCCTTTTTGACAGTGCTTGTCTACTTTTGATGTCCTCCTTGCTCCGTCTGTCATTGATTATTTTGCTACCTAGGTAGTAGAATCCCTTAACTTCATCTACTTCATGACCATCAATCCGGATGTTACGTTTCTCGCTGTTCTCATTTCCACTACTTCTCATTACTTTCATCTTTCTTCAATTTACTCTCAATCCGTATTCTGTATTCATTAGACTGTTTATACCACTCAGTCCATCCTGCAATTCTTCTTCACTTTCACTCAGGAGAGCAATGTCATCAGCGAATAGTATTGTTGATAGCCTTTCACTGGGAATTTTAATTCCTCTGTCGTCGTTTCTTCGATGTACAGACTGAACAGTAGGGACGTAAGATTACGTCACTGTCTTACACCCTTTTTTATCCAAGCACTTCATCCTTGGTCGTCCACTCTTCTTGGTTTTCGTACATAATGTATATTACCCATTTCTTTCTATAGCTTACCCCTATTTTTCTCATAATGTCTAACATCTTGCACCATTTTACACTGTTGAATGCTTCGTCCGGGTCAACAAATCCTATGAACGTTTCTTGATTTTTCTTTAGTCTTGCTTCCCTTATCAACTGCAACGTCACAATTGCCTCTCTGGTGCCTTTACTGTTCCTAAAGCCAAATCGATTGTCGTCTAACATATCCTCAATTTTCTTTTCCATTAGTCTGTTTATTATTCTTGTCAGCAACATGGATGCATGAGCTGTTAATCTCATTGTGCGATAATTCTCGCACCTGTCAGCTCTTCCAGTCTTCAGAATTGCACGCATGATATTTTTTCCAAAAGTTGGGTGGTTTGTCATGAGGCTCGCACATTCTACACACCAATGTGACTAGTCTTTTAGCTGCATCTTCCTCCAATGACGTTAGAAATTCTGATGTAATGTTATCCATCCCTTCTCCCCTATTTGATCTTAAGCTCTCCAAAGCTCTCTTAAATTTTGATTCTAATGCTGGATTCCCTATCTCTTCTGAATTGACTCCCGTTTCTTCTTCTACCACATCAGACAAATCCCCCCCCCCCCCCCCCCCCATACAGGCCTTCAATGTACTTTTTCCACCTATCTGCTCTCTCTTCTGCATTTAACAGTTGCACTCTTAATGTTACCACCCCTGGTTTTAATTTCACCAAAGTTTATTTTGAGTTTCCTATATGCTCAGTCAGTCCTTCCAACAGTCATTTCCTTTTCGATTCCTTCACTTTTTTCATGCAGCCATTTCGTCTTAGCTTCCCTGCACTTCCTGTTTATTTCATTCCTCAGTGACTTGTATTTCTGTATTCCTGAATTTCCCTGAACATTTCTGTATTTCCTCCATTTGCTGTTACCCATGATTTCTTCACAGTTACCTTCTTCATATCTATGTTTTCCTTTCCAGCTTCTGTGACTTCCCTTTTTACTGATGTCCATTCCTCTTCAACAGAACTGCCTACTGAGCTATATTCCTTATTGCTGTATCGATAGCCTTAGACAACTTCAAGAGTATTTTGTCATTCCTTAGTACTTTCGCATTACACTTCTTTGCATATTGATTCTTCCTGACTAATCTCTTAATACTTTGGCTGCAGGCCATGTAAACTGTGCCATTTCTTAGAAGCCCAGCAGTTTTTGCTAATATTGTACATTCGTTTTACAGAAAACTAGCCTACATTTTATTGTGGTACTAACTTTTTATGAAAGCCGGCATCTTAATCTTCCAGAAAATGTATATACAGCTCCTTTGATTGTTTAGTTTTTTCCCTTATATTTTTAATGATTGTAAGGTTTTACAAAATATACAAAAGTTTACAGAAATGAAAAACAAGTTTCACTGACATTTTATTCCTCATAATCTGTGGTTTTACATTCATTAACAGAAAACTGGTATCCTAAGTCCATAATTATTAGAAATTGTTACATAGTATATTCACAAAGTATAATGTTTTTTTGTGTGGTATATTCTGTACTGCGTGGGTTCATACAGTGAATGCAATCTATCGGCCGTTTGAGGAACTAAATGAACGCGATCTGTCGGCTGTTTTGGACACTACATGTACCAAGTACGGCAATGAAGGTTGATCAAGCCCGTCAATATATGTGATTTTGTATTTAAAAGCAGGAGAAAGCACATCACGTCAAATGACGTGATCGGCACTCTACAGAAATTCTCGCATCCCATCAATTGACATGACTGGCACTCAAAACGTTAACTTTCAGCCTACTCTTCATCACTACTACATTGCATGTTTTAAAATTCAGTATATGATTTGGTAATCCCTGTCTGACCATGATGTAATCTAACTGAAATCTTCCCATATCACCTGGCCTTTTCCAAGTACTCATCCTCCTCCTGTGATTCTTAAACAGAGTATTCGCTATTACTAGCTGAAATTTATTACCAAACTCAATTACTCTTTCCCCTCTCTCATTCCTTGTCCATAGCCCATATTGTCCTGTAACCTTTTCTTGTACTCCTTCCCCTGTTAGTTTGCTGTCAGTTCTGATACGAATAACCCTATCATTGATGTGTTCAGAACAACACTCACTATACCCTACATTCCTGTTCCTAATGAATTCTACTCCTGTTATAACATTTTCTGTTGCCACTGATATTACCATTGTCTTCTTTCCGTTTAACTTTACTGGTCCCTACTAAACCTAGATTGAGCCTTTGCATTTCCCTTTACAGATTTTTAGCTTCCTTACCATGTTCAAGCTTCTGACATTCCACGCCCTAACTCATAGAACATTATCATCTTTTTCTCATGGTCACCTCCGCATTGGCAGTCTCTGGCTGCAGATTCAAAGGGGGGGGGGGGGGGGGGGGGACTCTTCCAGAATCTTTTGCCAATGCAGAGATCATCATGGCACTTTTTCAATTCCTAGCCATGTGTCCTGTGGATACACATCATGTGTCTTTAATCCAGTGGTTCCCATTGCCTTCTGCATATGCATCCTCATGCCATTGATCACTGATTCTTCTGCCTATAGGGGCAGTTTCCCACCCCAAGGACAAGAGAGTGCCCTGAACCTATGTCTGCTCCTCCATCCTCTTTGACAAGACCATTGGCAGAATGAGGGTGACTTCTTATGCCAGGAGTCTTTGGCTGCCAATGTTGCTTATTAATCAAAATTTAAGTGGCAGCAGGTTTCAAATCCGGGATCAAGGACTGTTTGATTACTAACCTAAGATGCTACCCCTAGACCACATGTGTATTGAAAAACAGCATTTTTGGAAACCTCCAATGTATCACAGCTTACATCATGAAATAAACTGATGAATATTATGGTATCACCAAAACAGAGCTTTTTACGACATGTGTAAGGGGGTTGCACATTTCAGTGCATCACAAAATCTACAAGTCAAAAAATCTTAAGGCAGCAGATTAATCATTATTCTAAACTACTGTTGATTACATTCAACTAATATTTTTATCTCGCCTTTACTTTACAGGAATAGCTAGAGCACAACAGGAACCATCTTACAATATGTTCAGAGTACCACGGAAAGAAAACACTTCCAACATAATCCAATGCAACTTCCACACTTCTGAAAACATGTCAGTTTAAAAACCAATCAGCGAAGATACGAGTCAAACACTATTCGGTAATTTTACTCTAACATTAATTACACTCAGCCAGAACTTTACATATCATATTTAGTTCAATGAAGCGAGTTAGACCTAAAATCCAGATAGCACCCTTCATTCATTCAAAAGAAGCAGAAGATATATATTTTCCAAGTACTTTTTTGACTGTTTAGAATTTATTCTCATACATTACAACAATCAGTCCACAAACAGTGTGTTTATAAACCTAAATCAAACTATTTCTTGGACTTATTCTTCAGCTTCTCTTGGTGTATCAGTTTACTGAACAGTCCATGGGGGTACTGTCAATTCATAGCATCCAATATGCCCAATATTTTGGCAGACAGATATATCGCCATCATCAGGTGCACTGACAAACTGATCTCCTCAGGTGCATGGCTGTCTTATATACCACTACTAGTAGGCCACTTCATGCAGAAGTCTGTGCCCCAGAATATGTGTTGGACACCAAAGAGACCAGTTTGGCTGCATTAGCAGTGATGTATGCACTTCATCCATTCTGGCCACAAGCTTGTTGTATTAGCCAAGTGTCTTCTTAATTAAACTCAGTGCAGATAGCCAAACATTGCTGAGACTACAGCCACAGTCTCAGTTTAAAACAGTGCGTTCTGTGAAAACTTGCTCGTTAGGACACATTAGTTGAGTGTGCCACTGATGCTGTCAGTATCAATCTTCGATGGTGTGCACTATTTGACTAACATGTGTCTTGTTATAATGACACAGAATCTGGTATACATCAGCCTTCTGTAAACCAAGGTCATCATTGACACTCCCCAATGATGTCTGTGTCTTACTAGGCGGGCAAAAGACAGTTCTTGCTGAGTGCTTTTTCAGCATGTGCCTGACATTTCCCGAAAGCCTGCTGGTGTACATTATAAAGGCAGAGGCTGCTTCATTTTCCGTAACTTTTACTGTCTCCATTGACTTTTATATCACAGTGCGGTGCAGAGTGCACCTAATCTGCCAATCTGAGTGTCCATTTTTCCAGGAGTCTTCGAGTTGTTCCGGTTACTGCAGAGGGACTTACTGCACTTGAGATGGTGCACACCTTGTCTATTAGCATTTTCAGCACACCATTCCTCTGTGCAGGTCTGTGTGGGTTTTCTTCCAATACACGCTGTGACCCAGGGAGCCATCCACTCTTCTCCTGACCATGACATCTAGGAATGGTAGTCTTCCCTCTGCCTCGAACTCCATAGTTGATCTGAAGTTGGGATGTGTGGAGTTTAGGTGTGTGAGGAAACCATGGAGTTCGTCTCTTACATAGGTCAAATGACAAACTTTTAATCCACATAGTGGAAAAAGAAAGATGTTACTGATTTGGATTACTTCAGGAGTTCTTCCTCAAAGAGCTCCATATACAGATTGGTAACCACAGGCTGCTAATAATAACTCCCTCCATCTGTTCACAGTATTTTCCATTAAACCCAAAATATAAGAGGTCAGAACATGCCTGAAGAGGTCAGTGGTTTTTGAGAAAAATTTCTGACCAATGAGTTCTAGTGACTCTTGTAGAGGTAACCTGGTGAAAACTGAAACATCATTTCTTGGATTGGTTATTGATATCCCAAGAGGTGTTTAACCAAACACACTAGGTTCACAAATAATTCATACCAGTAGGTACCCCCTCGTTCTAACATCTGGCTATTTTTCCCTCAAAAGGTAAAAACTTTTCCAAATATCTTCCCACTGCAAGAATTACAGTTTCTCCTGAAGGGTGTGGGAGAATGCAAAGGTCCACATTTTGTAGGACACCACTGAAACACTGATCAATACCATTATGGTAAAATAAAAGAACATTAATTTCTGCCCAACTTACTTGTTCATCAATGGACAAGAAGTACAGGATGTGAGTGGATGAAAGATTAAGAAATTTCCAAATCCATCCATTCATTAGCGATTGAAATGTGGATTTATTTATTACAAAACTTATTTTGTAAGGAAAAAGTGAAAGAGGGACCAGGTGGCATGTGGGAATGCACACAATTTCTGACTGACTGGTTGGTTGGATGGAGTAAAAGGACTAAACTTCTAGGTCATCAGTCCCTTCATCCTTTAAGTAGCAAACCAGTAGTAGTTTTCAAAGGAAGGAAGAGAAAGGCAAATCCTGGAAAGCCTAAGTGTAACTAACACAATTCGTCATCGGCTGATACTCGTATCCGAGTTTCCATTTCTCTCCTGAGATTTCCTTTGTCACGGTTCAGGCGTGGAAGTGTCGTTGATGGCTTAGCAATCCAATCCTAGCGTGGAACAGGCGGCCACAGACATTACAGCTGATGGAAGTTGGAGGATGTGGCTGAGCCTGGAGGAGTTTCCGTCTCCGGCGTTTATCATTCTCCATTCTTCGACGTTCCAGCTCAAAGTTTTGAAGAGCATTTGAGGTAACTGAGTGTCAGCGACTTCGATCATCTGCTATTGTGGACCAGTTACTCAGATCGATGTTCAAGTTTTTCAGATTTTTCTTGTACTGATCCTTATAACGTTTGAGAGGGGCACCTCATGGCCTTTTACCTGTGCTCACTTCGCTGTACAGCATTTGGTGTGGAAGTCTGTCATTTTTCATCCGCTGGACATGTCCGACCCATCTGAGTTGATGCCCAATGATAAGAGCTTCCATGCTATACATTTTTGCTTTCTCAAGAACAGCCGTGTTGGATATGAAGTCATCCCATTTCAGGTTCATGATATATCTTAGCTTCTGTTGGTTGAAGCGTTCTAGTTTCTTCAGATCACAGCAATATAACGTCCAGGTTTTGCAACCATATAGCACGGTGGAAATGACTACAGCTTTGTACACCATCAGTTTGGTGTACAGTGTTAGGTCTTTATTCAGGAAGACACGCTTTGTAAGATGTCCAAATGATACATGGGCAGCACGTAATCTATTCTCCACATCTTTTCCAGATGAGCAGTTAGACGACAGTACACTTCCTAGGTAGAGGAAATGGTCCATTTGTTCCAAGGGTGTATCATAAATGGATATGCTGAAATCAGGAACGGAGGAACCAGGAGTTGGCTGCGCCATCACCTAAGACCATCCACATGGCTTCTCTGAACTGTATCAAAGGCCTTTTCTAGATCGTAGAAAACAAGTAGTAAAGGCTTTTGCTGCTCTCTGCACTTCTCCTGTAGTTGTAGTGCACAGAAAATCATGTCAATTGTCCCTCTTGAAGGTCAAAACCCGCATTGAGACTCGGGTAGTATAGTCTCTGAAAGTGTCTGGAGACGATTTAAAAGGATTCTTGCCAAAATTTTGCCAGTGACAGAGAGTAGAGATATTCCCCGGTAGTTACCACAGACGCTTCTGTCGACCTTCTTGAAGATGGTGACAATTGTGGAGTTCTTCAAGTCAGCTGGTACCTTGCGGGTTTCCCACATTAATAGAATGAGTGAGAAGAGTCTAGTTTTTAGAGGCAAGCTGCCACCCTCAATAAGCTCCATCCGGATGCTGTCAGGTCCAGGAGCCTTCCCAGGTTTCACACTCTTGGGTGCCTTGCAAAATTCTTGAAAAGTTGGAGGATCAGCCATCCAGGGTTGTGGTGGGTGCTGTGGGATATTTTTGAGAAAATCTCCAGCGGCAGTAGAAGGGCGGTTTAACAGTGAGCTGAAGTGCTCTTTCCAACGATTTAAGGTGTCCTGACTTTCAGTACGAATGGTGGAGTTGTCAGCGGCTTTCAGTGTTCCTGATGAGGAGCGGATAGGTCCATACAGCTCTTTAATACCAGCGTAGAAGCCACTCGTATCCGAGTTTTCATTTCTCTCCTGAGATTTCCTTTGTCACGGTTCAGGCGTGGAAGTGTCGTTGATGGCTTAGCAATCCAATCCTAGCGTGAACAGGCGGCCACAGACATTACAGCTGATGGAAGTTGGAGGACGTGGCTGAGCCTGGAGGAGTTTCCTTGCATTCAGAAAGATTTTGGAGTTCTGTGGCTTTCTGTTGCCACCATTTGTTCTTGATTGCTTGTATTTCACTTTGACATTTCTGTTTGAGTTCTTGAAAGTGTGCTTTATTTTCTGCGCAGGACGGATCTTGAGCAGGGGATAGGTAAGCATCCCGCTTTGCACCGATGATTCAAACAAGTCACTTCTTTTCTGTGCACTAAAACCAATGACATTCTCAGCAGTTTCTTTGATGATGTTCTTTAATGTGGTCCATTCTTGTTCGACATCATCTGTGGTTGCTGGAGCTTTGTTAAGTTGTCCAGACAGTATGTCTTGGAAGTGTGAGCGAACGTTTTTGTTGTTCAGGCCACTTATGTTGAATTTTCTGTGTGGTGGGTTTGAAAAGTGGGATCGTGGCTTAAAAAAACAGAGATAAAAGCCCAGAGAAAAGACAGGGGGTAGGGGGGGTGGGGGGGGGGGGGGGAGAGGGGTGGCAGGAGATAGGTGCCCCATCAATCCTTCAAGTGGTCAATGAGGCCAAAAAGACTTTCCTTACAGGGATGAATAGAAACCATCTTTGTGGGCAAAACGTAACACCAGATCAACCTCTTTGGCATCATCTGCTAGCACTCGAGGTAACGTGTCTGGACGATTAAGGTGCCAGCTCAAAGCAGCCAAATTTGGGAAGTCAATGAGTAACTAGGCCATCATAAGTTCGGCTCTGCATCAGCAGTGAGGGGGATCCTCATATTGGAGAATGAGACCAAGGGTCAGCCAAGTGTGGCCAATGCAGAATCGATACAGGACAGTGGATTCCCTGTGTGAAGCATGCAAGGAGGACTGCCAGATGGTCATCATCTCCTTAACTGTCCTCAATTTGGGGAGATCAGGGCAGACCAATCTGAGTTCCAGACTTCCAGCTATTTATGGCATATAAACAACCAAAGGTCTGGTTCTGGGACCCCTACTTTCAGAATCGGCATCCTGGCAGACAGCTTGGCTAACTCATTCATTTCCTGAAATCCCAACATGACCTGAGGTCCAAACAAAAATGACTGGCCATCCAGCTTGATGGAAGTCAGAGAGAAGATACTCGATAGCTGTAACCAGTGGGTGAGAAGAGTAGCACTGTTCTATAGCTGCAGATGGAGTTACTACAGATTAGAACAAGAACAAACATGGCTAAGGGCTAGTTTAATGGCCATCAATGCAGTAGTGAAGACACTGCAGCTGTTTGGCAAAGAGTGGAGTTCACTGCACCATGCATGTGTGTATGCAAAGCCTGTTCGTCCAGTGACTGTTGAGCAATCAGTGAATACCACTTCTGAACCCAGAAATGTCTCAAGGACAACCAAGAACAGGCGGTGAAAAATCGTAGGGTCAACGGAATCTTTTGGACTAAAGGAGACTTCCAGACAAATTCGAGGTCAGGGCACAAGCCACGTGGGCTGATGCTTTGTCTCCTTGACCAGAGGCAAAAGTTCTGAACAGAGACACTATGTGTGCAGCAATTGTATACCCAGTTCTGGGTCACTATTGTGGGAGGTGGAGCTCCCTTCTAGGGAAAAGGACACGGTAGCTGGGATGTTTAGGGAAGCTATGAACATGTATAGCATAATTCAGTAGCTGTTGTTGGCGCCTGATAGGTAATGGAGGGACTCCAGCCTTGATTAGTAGGCTGTCAAAAGTCTAGTTCTAAAGGCTCCTGTCACAAGTTGGACCCCATAACGATGAATGGGGTCCAGTGCCTGCAATGCTGAGGGTGATACTGAACCATACAAAAGACACCCATAGTTGAGACAGGCCAGAATCAGGGCTTTGTAGAGACACAAAAGAGCAGAGCGATCTGCACCCCAGTTAGCACTACTGAGGCAGGGAAATGTAATGAGATGTCACCAGCACTTTTGCTTAAGTTGGCACTAGTGGGGAAACCACGTCAGCAAGGAACTGAAGACTAGTCACAAAAACGCGGTGCATCTCAACTACAAGAAGTAACTGATTGTCTAGATAAGGCTTTGCATGATGGTGGGGAGTACGATGGAGATAGGTGTCCACGACACAAGTCTTGGAGGCTGAGAATCGAATGGCACACCGTAGGCAACACTCAGCAACACCCTTACTAGAAGAGCAATAATAAAAGCAAAAATCACCAATGTGTAAAGAGGGTGATACCAAAGACTCCCTGCCACCACTAGATAATTGAAGGCCACCAGAAAGAGAGGGACACTCAGTACAGAGTCCAGCGGGATCCCGTTCTCTTGAATATGGGAAGTACTGAGTGAAGCACCTACTTGAAAACAAATGTACGATGAGACAGAAAGTTCTTGACAAAAATCAGTAGTGGACCCCGGAGACACCACTCATGTAATGTAGCAAGGATGTAGTGATGCCATGTTGTGTCACAAGCCTTCTTTAGGTTGAAAAACACAGCAATGAGGTGCTGATGATGTGCAAAGGCCATCCAGATGGTAGACTCAAGTTGAACCAAATTATCAGTACTGGAGCAGCCTTTGCGAAAACTGCCCTGAGATGCAGCCAAAAGACTCAAGGAGACAACCCAGTAGTTTGTTCACCATGCATTCGAGCAGTCTGCAGAGAGCGTTGGTAGGGATGTTTGGATGGTAACTGTCCATCTATAGTAAGTTCTTCCTGGGTTCAGTACTGGAACTAGCTCACCGCTGAGATGGGAACTCACCCTCATTTCAGATCCAATTAAAGAGGGCAAGGATGTGATGCTGAAAAGCCACTCAGAGATGTTTCAGCATTTGGTTGTGGATGTGGTATGTCCCTGGGGCCACATCAGGGCAATGGGAGAGGGCACACGAGAGTTCCCATTCACTGAATTGAGCATTATATGACTCCACGTGGAAGGTAGTAAAAGGTAAGTGCATTCACTCCATCCACTTTATTATGAACCAAAAGGCAGGGTGGTACTTCTCAGACGCAGATGCATGAGCATAATGCTCAGCAAAATGTTCAGCAACAGCATCTGGACCAGAATAAATGGCACCAGCTAAGGAAATACATAGTATACCTGAAAGGGATTGGAAGCTGTAGAGGTGTCTTATCTTTGCCCATACCTGTGATGGAGGAGAATGTAATCCACTGGTGGAAACATACTGTTCCAAGGATTCTTCTTTTCATCATTCACGAGGTAGCAGACACAGGCACAGAGCCCTTAAAGGCAATGATGCGCTCCAGTGAAGGGTGCCACTTATGGCACTGGAAAGCCCGCCTATCACCTCTAATGGCCAATGGCCACAGCAATCTCTGGGGTCTACAAGGGTACCATCTTCCGAGGGGGGGGGGGGGGGGGGGGGGGGGAGATCCTGAGGAAAAGAAGATGGCTTGGTTGGCTGCCAAAGCAAAGACTGCTGTAGCATGCTGAACAACTGCATCAATAATGCCTTGGATGGGAAGCTAAGTATGACAGCAGACATGAACCCATCCCAGTCAGGATCACAAAGAATCGATCTGGGCAGGCATCCAAGGAAGCAATGCTGAGTGAGAGATCAGGAAGTGGTCACTACCGAACATGTCATTGTGGACCCTCCAGCGGATAGATGGTAGAAGACCATAGCTGCAAAAGGAAAGATCAATGGCCAAATAAGTACCATGTGTCAGAGTGAAGAGTGTCAGGGCACCAAGAGTTCAAGAGGCAGAGGTCAAGCCATGCCAATGAAGTTTCATTGTCTTTACCATAGCCAGTGATCACTGTACAAACCTACGAAGGGTTATAACTAGGAAACATGGGGGGAGCTCAGAGAGTAATGCAGACAGTAATCCTGGGACACGAAATCATTGGGACAGAAATAAACATTACAGATGGCAAAATCCTGATGCACCGTAACCCAAACAGCCACAGACTCCAAAGGTGTATCACGAGGGACAAGGTCACGGTATACAAGAGTCCCGCACATACCTATAATAAATTCCATCCGGTACCCTCTCATAATCGATATGATTCTTAAAATAACCTTGGCAGCCACGAAGAGCAGGGGTCCAAGTTGCTGGAAACAATGTTTCCTGCATGGCCGTACACAATGCAGGATTAGGAGCTTAAACACTGCCAGAGCTTAGAGAGATGGTGGAAAAATCCATTAAAACTCTACTATTGGAGTATCAAACTGTCTGAATACTGTTGGGGGCATGAAGCGATTTGAGGGGGGGGGGGGGGGGGGGGGGCAGGATATGACCCAGGGTCATGTGCTGCCACTGGTTGAGATGTCAGGGGATCCACTGACACAGGTTCTGCAGCACATTGTCAGGGAGATCTGGTGTCTCAGGGGCCACTGGGATCTCCAACTCGGGCACCGAAGGAGTACATACAGAGTCCAGTGGCATGGAAGTTTCCTTCATATTAGAGATTTCTTTTTGTCCTCCTCCTCCTCAGAAGACGAGGACTGGGAAGGCATCCCTGAATTGGTTTCTGGGACAGAGGGAAAACGAGAAGTCCAGTGGCCAGAAGCCTGTAGTTCCTTCAGCCACTGGCTGGTGTCTGGCTGTGAACCAGCAATAACCATGGAAGGAAGAGTCACGAGGGACCTATTCCTAGCTACAGCGGCCGGAGGAGGATGAGGTGCCTCCGGCTGAAGACTGGGGACTGGTGTCCCCGGCAGGTGAGGAGCCAATGCTCCTGAAGTGGGTGTGGTGGAAGCACCAGAAGGGTCCCCGACTGCCTGGGGGGACAAGGCAATAGCGGGCGGGTCTGCGAGTCCATTTGTCATTTGTATGGCATTAAGACGCTCATACTATTTTCTGGCCTCTTGATTTGCAAGCTTGTCGAGCATCTTATACGCCTCGATTTTCTTAAAAATTGAAAAAATCTGATGAGCAGGAGAGTGAAGCACATCGGAGTTTACACAGACGGAGGGAGGGTCACAAGGAACATTTGCGTGCAGTAGACGTCCACAATCCCAGACAGGAACGGTGGTGCAATGGGAAAATGTGTGTTCGAACTTCATGCACCTGAAGCATCTCATAGGAGGAAGAACAAATGCTTTCACATCACCCCAGTAGGCCATCATCTTGACCTTCTCAGGCAACATACCACTCTAGAAAGCCAGGATGAAGGGTACCGTAGCAACTCTGTTTTCCCTAAGGGCACTAAGGGTCAGGTGCACACACTGTCACTCTTAAGTTCACCCACAGCTCATTATCAGATTGCAAAAGAAGATCACAGTGAAAGATAATGTCCTGGAGCATACTGGGACTTGTGTGGAGAGTGACAGTCATGGAAATGTCATCCAAATTTTCACAAGAGAGTAGTGCCTGTGGCTGGCTAGGACATGTTGTTTTAATCAGGAGGGAACCTCTCTTCATCTTAGAGATGGCTGCAACACCCGCACATTTATCTTGAATGTGTTTGACACAAAATAAAGGCTTTGTGGCCTGCTCCATTCAGTTCTGGTACAGATCAGGTGTTAGGAGGAGGGTTTTGCTCATTGTCATCTAGTCCTGCATTCCTCCCACAGCGTGGCCAGGAGAGGAAACACAATGGGATCGTATTTTGCTGCATCATACGAGGCCTTTCCAGTCAAAGAGACTGCTGGGGCCATGTGACCACCAGCGAGAGAAAGTTCAAGTCACTTCATGTGTGAATTATCTGCCAGAGTGCTACCCACTTTGAACGATGGCTCTCCCATTGTGCGTCACCCGGCCACAGTAATGGCTACCTTGCCAGTAATCTGTTGCTGAGAGTCCCTGTGCCTCAGTCATGATGTGCATATACTCTACGGTATATGTGGGAAGTGCAATCCTTGCATAGTCAGGGGGGCTAACACACACACACACACACACACACACACACACACACACACACACACACACACACAGATTGAGTGGCTACCAGGTAGGATTTTGGGTATACTACAACACGAAGGAAGGGTGACAGTGTGGAATGGCACAGAGGCAGAGCATACACCACAACCTGTATGACACACACTGCTGTAAAATTTGGAACAAATGGCAGGTCAAACCCAATAATGGAAACCATATAATCATTAATGGAAGCTGGTGATAGCACCAGCAGCAAAACTATGAATCAAGACCAAGAACGTGGCCCAATTCCAGGCATGGTCTGCACTGAAAGGACCATCTGACAAAAAAGTCAGAGGAGGTAACACATGGTCGACATGCAGATTTGCATCACAGAAAGAGGAAGTAGTGCTGCAAAGGCTAGGGCTCCGTGGCAGCCAAGCACATATTCACATAAGAGTGGAGAGCCTCCTCGCTGTTTCTAATTGAAGTTCTGAACTTCCCTTATAGGAACGTTATTGGAATTATTTGCATTCCTGAGAAAAATCAGAGCATTTTGTTTTACAGAGTTAACTTGCATGGCTCTCAATAGTTGCAGGAAACAATATCAAGTTTCGACACACTACTGGATGCAGCTGGAAGCATTGGCTAATCAAAGCAACATTTAATTCATGTGATCAAACAATGGAAAATCCAGGATGGAATGTAACAATACCAGAGAAGGAAAGTTGCAACTCACTATACAGTGAACATGCTGAGTCGCGATAGGCACAACAAAAAGATTCACACAATTATAGCTTTCGGCCATTAAGGCCTTTGTCAGCAGTACACACACACACACACACACACACACACACACACACACACACTTGCACACAAGTCTGCAGCCTCGGAGAACTGAAACCACACTGCGAGCAGCAGCACCAGTGCATGATGGGAGTGGCGACTGGGTGGGGTTTAAGGTGGAGGCTGGGGTGGGGAGGGGGAGGGATACAATGTTGGGAGTGGCAGACAGTGAAGTGTTTCAGTTTAGACGGAGGGTATCCATTTCGTTCTTTTCGTACTTTTTAGGATGAAATGGATGCACAAGGAGGGGGGAGGGGTTAAGGCCTTTGTCAGCAGTACACACACATACACACACGCACACACGTCTGCAGTCTCGGAGAACTGAAACCACACTGCAAGCAGCAGCACCAGTGAATGATGGGAGTGGCGACTGGGTGGGGTTTAAGGTGAAGGCTGGGGTGGGGAGGGGGAGGGATACTATGCTGGGAGTGGCAGACAGTGAAGTGTTTCAGTTTAGATGGAGGGCATCCATTTCGTTCTTTTCGTACTTTTCACAAGTATTTTGTTGTATTTTTGCGTAATTTTTCGGACGAAAGTATACTTTCTTACGCAATTTTTCGCATTTTTGCACCACCTTGGATCCTTGCTCCTTCCATCTGCATCAATACAGAAAAGTTTCCTTATCCCTAGGCGGATCCCAGTCCCACATAATGTTCTTGCGTTGTTGCTTGGCTCATGAAATACCCCCTAATGGCCTTACCATCAAATTACCCATCTCTGGTTGCCACCCCTCCTTCCAGAATGACCTCTACCTGTTCAGGTTCCGCCAGTCCTTAGCCCTCACCACATAGTCCTGCAAAACCATATCAACCAAGCCCAATCCTCCTTGCAGTACCTTCTCTCCATCTGCAAAATTCTTCTGCTATGTAATCCCAAATTCGTGAAACCCGTAATACACATTGGAACTCTTGCCCTGCAGGAACTTGAGCGACATGCACAATGCCACCTCAAAAAGCTCTCCTTCCTGCTCACCTCCTGCTCCCGCCTCGGAGTACCACTGTCCACCACTTCTACAATAACCTCCAAACCTCCCCCACGCCCCCTCATAGCTGACAAACCCTGTCTCGCAGACCTACTACAATTGCCCCACCCCCCAAAACTCCCTCCCACCACCACACAGAACCCAGAACCTAAACAGACCTGCAACACAGTTATGAACCTTTCCTCCAGAAGTCTTAGTGCCACAGAGATATGTCCTTTCCAAAGGCCTCCCCTTTTGCCCCACTGCCAAATTCAACCATGCAAGACTACTTAAAGACCTTCTCTCCTTCTCCCAGTCCCTACAGTGGAAACACATTTCGGCACCAACCCGACCAATCACACTCAACCAAAGACCAATATTGAACCTTGCCTAACTCAGTTCACTCCTCCATCCAACCGTGGTCCACCCGCACTGCCTCCAAACCACCCCCTGTTAATTTTCCAGAATTTCTTAACCTCGAACCTTGCCTCACCATCATTCCCCAAATCCCTCAACATGCAAATTAACCTTACATCCGCATAAAAATCCACAGTCCACCATCTAAAAACTGATCCCGACCTTATAATCCTACCTGCAGACAAAGACTCCACCACCGTTGTTTTGAACCGCAAGGATTACGTGGCAGAAGGACTCCGCCAGCTGTCAGATACTTCCACCTACAAAACATGCCACAGTGATCCCATTCCGGTAATCCAGCAGGATCTCCAGTCACTACTCAAACCCAGAACCTCTCCCCAGAGTCCATCTCTCTACTTACCCCTACCACTCCCACCTTCTACAAGCTTCCTAAAGTCCATAAACCCAACCAACCAGGATGCCCCATTGTGGCCCGTTACTGTGCCCCCACTGAGAGAATCTCTGCTGTCGTAGACCAACATCTTCAACCTATTACCCGGAACCTATCCTCCTATATAAAAGATACCAACCATCTCCTCAACCAACTCTCCAAAGTTCCTGTCCCTTTACCACATGGTGCCCTGCTCGTCACTATTGATGCCACCTCCCTGTACACTAACATTCCTAATGCCCATGGCCTTACTGCTATCGAACACTACCTTTCCAGACGCCCTATGGATTCCAAACCAACAACCTCCTTCCTAGTCTCCATGACCAACTACATCCTCACCCACAATTACTTCTCCTTTGAAGGCATTACCTACAAACAAATCCGCGGTACGGCTATGGGCACCCCCATGGCACCATACTATGCTAACCTATTCATGGGCCATCTAGAGGAATCCTTCCTAAAAACCCAGAATCCTAAGCCCCTCACCTGGTTCAGATTCACTGATGACATCTTTGTATTCTGGATTGAAGGGTAAGACACCTTATTCACATTCCTCCAGAACCTCAACAACTTCTCCCCCATTTGCTTCACCTGGTCCTACTCAACCCAGCAAGCCACCTTCCTAGAAGTTGACCTCCACCTCAGAGATGGCTACATCAGTACCTCCGTCCATATCAGACCTACTAACCACCAGGAATACCTCCACATTGACAGATGCCACCCATTCCATACCATGAAGTCCTTTCTGTACAGCCTAGCCACCCAAGGTGGTCGCATCTGCAGTGATGAGCAGCCCCTCTCAAAACATACCAAAGGTCTCACTCAAGCCTTCATTGACCATAATTATCCTCCCATCCTTGTACAAAAACAAATCTCCCATGACTTATCTTTCCAGTCTCCCACCACCTCCCAAAGTCCCACAGTCCAGCCACACAGGAGCAGTCCCCTCGTAACTCAGTACCATCCGGGACTGGAGCAACTGAATTACATTCTCCGCCAGGGTTTCGATTACCTCTCATCGTGCCCTGAAATGAGAAAGTCACCCCACTATCCTTTCCACCCCTCCTACAGTGGTATTCCGCCGTCCACCGAACCTACACAATATACTCGTCCATCCTTACACAACCCCTTCTCTTCTCCCAATCCTTTACCTCATGGCTCATACCCCTGTAGTAGACTTAGGTGCAAGACCTGACCCATACATCCTCCTACCAGCACCTGTCCCATCAAAGGCAGACTGTGAAACCAGTTGTAGTAACACTGTTCACGTTACGTCGCACTTCACTTAGCGTAGACCGGGACTGTGTCCTAGGCATGCCCGATGTTGACTGACGCTCTCTGCCTGTCCTGCCGGAGTTGTTGTTGTTGTTACGCCGGCAGAGGGCGCGTCCGAATTCTCGCGTGCCCTCTGGTGGACGGGACTCTACTTGCGGCAACTACTGTCCATGACGCGCCGTGCCAATGTGCGCCTCCCGCGATCTTTCTGGTGGCTACTACACTCCTCCTCCTTCGGGGAGTGAAGCCACTGTGATCCACTGCGTCGAAAGGTGGAGCGTCGGGCAGGAGCGATGACCTCCACATCCATGGGATGGCCGGAGTCGAGGGAATCTGCCAACCCTCGAGCCGGAACCTTCGAATATGGCTGGAAATGACCCACACGAAGAGGCCCCCGTCGTCCCACAACCGGAGCCCGGGACAGAACGGGTGACAAGCTGTCGAACGCCGGATCCTGGTCCACCTCAGGAGGGGCAAGACCCAGTGGCGGGGACGAAGGGGAAGGGACGACCACAGGGGAACTAGCCCCCTGCGAAACCGGGCCGGCTAGGGGGGCCAGCTCTCGCTGGGGCAGCTCGAATGACGGCGATGCCGGTGCTGGAGCCACTGGAGGCTGCCAAGGCTAAGAACCAGCACAGTGTGGCAGAGTCACAGCGGGGAGAGGAGGTAACGTCCCCTGTGAAACCAATACAGGTGCCGGCAATGGGGAAGCCGGTGTCCGAGAGGGTGGAGGGTGGGGGCCCGAACGTGGACGTAGCTGATTTTGGTGACGACGTACCACCCGGTCCCCCACCTGCAAGGTATAGAGCCGGCGGCCATGTCGGTGCAGGACCACCGCCGGTATCCAACGTGGATTGCGACCAAACCCACGGGCCCAGACTGACATACCCAGTGGAAAGCCAGGTACTCCGTTTTGGGAAGACTGGCGAGGACCAGGCTGGAGGAGGTGCAGCAGAGTCCTAGGTTGACGCCCATGGAGGAGCTCTGCGGGGCTGCGGTCTGCCATTGGTGTGGTCCGGTATGCCGTCAAGAAAAACATCAATGCTTCCTCTGCAGGAAATTCGTGCACATACTTTTTCATCTGCGTCTTAAAGGTGCGCACCATGCGCTCAGCTTCCCCATTCGATTGTGGATGGAAGGGGGGAGAGCAAACGTGCCGAATACCGAAGCGCCTACAAAAATCCTGGAAGGTCTGCGAAAGAAACTGCGGTCCATTGTCCGAGACCAGGGTGATTGGCAGACCTTCCACAGAAAAGATTTTTGCTAGTGCCTGGATTGCAACGTCTGAAGTGGTTGAGGAGCAGCGAACCACATATGGTAATCGGGAATAAGCATCAATGACAATGAGCCAAAAGCCATTGAGAAACGGCCCCGCAAAATCGATGTGAACACGTTCCCACGCCTGGGTTGCCGGCGGCCATGACGAGAACGCTGCCCTGGGAGATGCTTGTTGGCTCGCACACTGGGAACAGGCGGCCACCAAGTGCTCAATTTCTCTGTCAATACCGGGCCAGTACACATGTCTGCGAGCCAAGGTTTTAGTACGGGAAACACCCCAGTGCCCCGCATGTAATAATTTGAGGACCTCCCGTCGTAAACTTGCAGGAACAACCACGCGAGGAGCTGTATCATCGGTAGCCAGAAGGAGAACTCCTCCCAAGACCGAGAGACGGTCTCGTAGAAGAAAATAATTACGAAGAGGGTCCGAGGCCCGGCCCGGAGGGCGGGACGACCACCCTTGCTGAATGAGGCGAACTACTTGCCGGAGAACCGGGTCAGCCGCTGTTTCCCTGGCGACTCGAGAACTAGTGATCGGGAAGCCATCAACCGCCTGGCGGGACGCCACATCCAAATGAAAACACATAATCTCCTCTCGATGAAATGTAGGGTCCGGGCCCACCGGAAGACGGGAAAGAGCGTCGGCGTTGGCATGCTGGCCTGTAGGGCGAAAACGAATGTCATAATGGTACTTAGAGAGGAACAAGGCCCAGCGCTGTAGTCTGTGGGCCGCCCTATCCGGAATCTGAGAGGCGGGGCCAAATAACGATATTAACGGCTTATGGTCAGTGATTAACTGAAACTTCGTGCCATACAAGAAAGGGTGAAACTTGGTAACAGCGTAGACAATGGCCAAAGCCTCTTTTTCCACCTGGGAGTAATGGGCCTGTGCGGGACTAAGCGTTTTCGACGCAAACGCCAGTGGTTGCTCGGAACCATCTGCGTTGCGATGGGCCAGGACCGCCCCCACCCCATACTGTGAAGCATCCGTAGCCAGGACTAACGGCTTATGGGGATCAAAAGTAGCCAAACAAGGGGCTGACGTGAGGAGGCCCTTCAACGAGGTGAACGCTCGCTCGCATGCCGGCGACCAATCAAAAGGAACACCCTTGTGCAGAAGGCAGTACATGGGGTGGGCGATAGTGGAAGCCCTGGGAATGAACCGGTGGTAATAGGCTATCTTGCCTAAAAAAGCTTGTAACTCCTTCAGCGATGTGGGCCGAGGAAGGTTGACGATACCTTGGACCAAACTTCCTAGTGGCTGGATGCCATGCCGAGAGATGGTGTAGCCCACATACTCAATGGACGGTTGGAAGAAGATTGACTTCTGCAGGTTGCAACGCAAGCCCACAGACCTGAATTTGAGAAAGAGGGTGCGAAGGTTGTGCAAGTGGTCCGTCGTGCTGCGGCCCGTGACAATTATGTCATCCAGGTAATTAATACAATGAGGGATTGTCGACGTGACATGCTCAAGATAACGCTGGAATATCGCCGGGGCACTGGATATTCCAAAAGCCAACCGCTGGTATTGGTAAAGGCCAAACGGGGTGTTGACGACTGCCAGCCGTTTGGAGTCCTCATCAAGTGGTATCTGATGATAAGCCTCTGACAGATCGATTTTCGAAAAATAGTGGCCTCCCGCCACGGCGGAGAACAATTCATCAGCTCGAGGCAAAGGATAGGTGTCCACCACCAATTGGGAATTAATGGTGGCCTTAAAATCGCCACAAAGACGTAATTTTCCCGAGGGCTTCTTGACAATAACGAGGGGCGAAGCCCACTCACTGGAAGAAATGGGAAGAACGACCCCTAGGGCTGTCAGCCGGTCTAGCTCTTCCTTTACCTGAGGGCGGAGAGCCAAGGGGATCTGCCTCGCGCGTAGAAAATGCGGGCGAGCCGACGCCTTCAACGTTAAGTGAGCTTCAAAATCTGAAACACGCCCCAGGCCCTCCTCAAAAATGTCTGGAAAGTCTGAGATCAAAGATTCTAATGAGTGATAGGGAACGTCTTCGGAGACGAACTGTATGGTGTCAGCGATAGAAAAACTGAAAGCTTGAAAGGCATCCAGGCCAAAAAGGTTAGCGGAGCTCGCATCACTGACAACAATAAAAGTAATAGGCCGAGTGACTGATTTGTAAGTCACGTCGGTAGTGAATTGACCCAGTAGGGGAATGAACTGTTTACCATAACCGCGTAGACGCCGGTAAACTGGCGCCAACGGGGGCGATCCAAGGTCGGAATACGTTTGTGCATTCAACAACGAAACTGCCGCGCCCGTATCTACTTGCAGTTGTAACCGGCGCGACCGAACTGACACCTCGATAAAGAGTTTGCGTGCCGATGCGTCGGGAGCCTGGCCCGATGAAACTTCCTGAATGTCAACGTCCATGTCCTCTGTACTTGCTTCCTTCGATTCCTTTGAGGCTGAGCGGCAAACTTTAGCAATGTGACCATTTTTATGACATTTGCGACAAACGGCCCAACGCTGGGGGCACTTTGACCGATCGTGATGTATATAGCACGACGCACAGGACGGCAACAGGGGCCGGCGGCCGGAATTCTGTTTACGCGCCGCGCGGGAGCGGCCGTAACGGCCGGATTGTACCGCTCGCACGTCGTCCACCCCGGACACAGTGGACGCGGCCGCGCCGCCTTGAACCTCCGCGACGTCGCACCACGCTTCCAGCTGTTGACCTGCTGCGTGAGAGACTTCATACGATTGAGCAATGGACAGGACTTCTTCGAGGGAAGGGTCCTCTAACTGCAGGGCCCGTCGCCGGACCTCCCTATCAGGGGCCGAACGAACAATGACGTCGCGTACCATAACATGGGCATACGACTCCCGCGACTGCTCCGTGACAAAATGACACTTGCGACTAAGACCGTGCACGGTTGCGGCCCACGCCCGGTAAGACTGATGGGGCTGTTTCTTGCATTGATAGAACTCAACCCTAGCCGCCACAACATGCGTGCGGCGGCGATAATATGAAGCCAGCAATGAACACAATGCGTCAAAAGACAAGGACGAGGGTTCCTGCAACGGCGCCAGCTGCCGCAAAACTTGATACAGCGAGGGAGATATCCAAGACAAGAAGAGAGCACGACATACCTCCGCATCGGCAACATGAAACGCCTGGAAATGCTGCCGAAGGCGATGTTCATATGCGTCCCAATCCTCCGCCGTCTCGTCATACGGGGGAAAGGGAGGAGGGAACGGCGCCGGAGCAGACGGCGGTGAGAGCAACGCCGGAAGCACTTGTTTCATGGTGGCCATGAGCTCCGTCTGCTGCGCAACCAAAACCCGCACCAAATCCTCCATGCCGTGGAGAAACTGCGAAACCGGAACAACGACGCAACACGCGAAAGAACGACCCTACTCGTCGCCAATTGTGTAGTAACACTGTTCACGTTACGTCGCACTTCACTTAGCGTAGACCGGGACTGTGTCCTAGGCATGCCCGATGTTGACTGACGCTCTCTGCCTGTCCTGCCGGAGTTGTTGTTGTTGTTACGCCGGCAGAGGGCGCGTCCGAATTCTCGCGTGCCCTCTGGTGGACGGGACTCTACTTGCGGCAACTACTGTCCATGACGCGCCGTGCCAATGTGCACCTCCCGCGATCTTTCTGGTGGCTACTACACCAGTCATGTGATTTATAAGCTATGCTGCAACCATTGTGCTGCATTCTATGTAGGTATGACAACCAACAAGCTGTCTGTCCGCATAAATGGCCACCGACAAACTGTGACCAAAAAACAAGTGGACCACCCTGTTGCTGAACATGATGCCAAACATGATATCCCTCGTCTCAATGACTGCTTTACAGCCTGTGCCATATGGATCCTTCCCACCAACACCAGCTTTTCTAAATTGCGTAGGAGGGAACTTTCCTTGCAATACATCCTACATTCCCGTAACCCTCCTGGCCTCAACCTTCATTAGTCATTGTCCCTACCCACCCAGCCCCTTCCCTGTTATGATTCCAGTCTTTAATTTCTTTTCTTTTTATTTCTCTCCTTTCTGCTACTTAACGCCTCCCCCCCCTTCGCACCTTCTCTCCTGCCCTCCGTGTAAACTTCAACTCTTCACTGTCTGCCATTCCCACCATACTATCTCCCTCCCTCTCCCCGGCGCAGCCTCCTCCTTATCACCATCCAGTCGCCACTCCCATCATGCACCGGTGCTGCTGTCGCAGTGTGGTTTCAGTTCTCCAAGACTGCAGACGTGTGTGCAAGTTGCATTTGCGTGTGTGTGTGTGTGTGTGTGTGTGTGTGTGTGTGTGTGTGTGTGTGTGTGTGCGTGCGCGCGCTGCTGACAAAGGCCTTAATGGCCGAAAGCTATAATTGTGTGAATCTTTTTGTTGTGCCTATCGCAATTCAGCATCTCCGCTCTATGGTGAGTAGCAACTTTCCTTCTCTGGTTTAATTCATGTCACTGTTACAGTGGATTTTTCAGACACTTTTTGTCACCAGCAAAATGTGTCACATCTCTGATTTTCATTACTTAATATTTGGATTTTTTTATTTCATATGTTCCCACACTCTATTCAATATTCCTATTCCCATGTATTTTTTCTTGTTGCAAAATAAAACAAAAAGAGTAATGGAAAAATGTGCCTGGGAATCACATGATACAAAAAAGGAAGTTACGAACAGCCTACACTATTTCACATACCGGTAAAGGTATTGTAAGCGATATTACTAAGTCAGTAACAACAAAATGAAAGTATAGTAGTGTAAAATAATTTAGAAATGGCTACTAATCTGAACATGTCCAAATTATTTAACTTCAGTATGTATCAGATAAGAATTTTTAGAAGTGTTTACACTACATCAGATACACTTGGAATCATACCTGCAAACATTCAGCTGCTTTCAAAAAGCTTGACAAGCTGTCCTGTGAAACGTGAACTTCACCTTTGTACATAAATTCTAGCAATGCTGACATATTTGAAGATGATGTGCCATCCAATATAACAAGGACACTCGGACATACTGGTGCTGTTTCAAAGAGATCCTGAAAGTGCTTGCTGCATGCTGCTAAGATCAATTTATGTGCTTTAAATGTGACACCTGTGTAAGAAAACAAAAGAAAAATTGACGAATATATTACTTGTTTACTGTGACACTTCTTGCTTTATAAAATACAGAACTTCCAAAATATGACATTCCATTACTGTAATTTTAAACATACTAATACAAAAGTAATTCAAATTTTCCTACTGTTGATATTCATATTTTAGTCCAAGGGTATACAGTGACATTCTATACACTACTTGAAATATAACAACTGTACACATTTATATAAATCCTGAAACAGAACACGCCATTGAAGATAGGTCACTTTAACTTTTAGGCACAAGCAAGCCAAAAATTATGAAACACTTATGAAATCTGCAGTATTTTTTATTTACTTCCAGCTTCACCCAGTTGTTCCTGTTTTGGTAGAAAGATAAAGAGTTTAATGCCTGACAAATGTCTACAGTTAATTATTCACTCCGCAAGCCAACTTGCGGCGTTGGTAGAGGTACTTCTGGAACCACTATCACTTCCCTTCTTTCTTATTCCACTCAAGAATTATGAATGGGAAGAACAACTGCCAATAGACCCCTGCATAAGCTCTAATTTCTCTTATTTTCTCACAGTGGTGGTTTTGAGAGACACATATTGCATTACAGAAGATTGAATTCAGTATTTTTGTTTTCTGTCAGTCATCTATCTTTATGGTACCAGTGTGGTCACCAAGTGACTGAACAAATGATTTTGTCCACTTACTGACTTTACGTACAACCAAAACTTCTTAGAATTTTTTGCCAGTTCAGTTGGCGACATTTTATTTTCAGTCATCAAAGTTATTAGACAAAATGTTCTGTATTATCCTATAATCCCCTCCCCCTACACTCCTCTCTCATCGTTTACCGTAAACTGATACAGATCAAAACACTATTTTTAAAAACGAACATCATTTCCATAAACATATTATGATGTTGACTTATATTCTTTCCATACAAACCACACGCACTGTTGTAATTTATGAAATGTTATTCACATCAGGCATCACATCAGAGTTCCCTTCTCTCACACACTACTTCATAGTGATATTTTTATGGACTGTTCCAACCTTCCACAACCTGAAGAATGAATAGCCAGACAGGGCCAATATACACACATGCACTGATTTATGAATAATAGAAGAAACAACAAGTAAAATATCTGGTAAAAATAACTATGGGTGTTGTCAAAAGCTTGCCTTAACTGATGTGTACACTAAAACCATACACAGCTGTGGCATGGACTCGCAAACATTTCCAGCAGAACATAACAGAGAAAAGAGATTTGCTGGCAAACTATGTAATCAAATGTACCTCCGGTAACTACTGAAGATGTTCTAAATAGGATTTGAGAAAAAAAATTATGGCATTTGACTACAACCAAAAGCAATAGGTTGACAGAACATGTTCTGATGCATCAAGGAAGAGTTAATTTGGTAATAACCGGTAGTAATCCTTCCTTCAGTTGTGTAACAGATGTTACAAGAGATTTTCTATGCAGACACCTACTTTTTAAAAAGAACATTTTCCAATTGCTCAGTATACATTAGGCATAAGCTTCTGAATTGTTCAAAAAGGTTTTTCCACAAACCTCATGATTTGCATAGCTCCATGTCCACACCCCTTCCCCCCAATAGTCTTAAGCAGAGGACATCAATACATACAGCCACATGTGTAATGAAGGTAAAAATGAACCTTAATTCTCAATGTAGTTTTCTAAAGTGCATTGCCTCTCCAATTACGAATGGGACAACCCATCTTGTGTACACTGTTGAATCTGATAACATGACCTAAGAGTCATTTTCAATTTAGACTATTCATGCATTACAACTTTACGGTGAGAGAAGTAGTCAGCACAGCAAGTTCCCCACCAAGTTGGTCAACACCAGAGAAACACCCAATGTGAAACACAAAAACTGTAGCTCTGGCTCATAGTAGCTGCCTTCATCAGATTAAAATGATTACAAACAACTGTACAAATACACCAGCACTGTAACGCGCAGGGTGAATGAGGAATCATCTGGATTAGAACCTGGGCCAATTGTATTGGATTCCCATAATTAAGTGCAAAATTTGACATCTGCTGATCATGCATGTGGAAGTGGTTCGTACTAATGCATAACCCAGGCATGCAGTTCCATGGATGCAGCACAGAGGTCCCATGTATACAGGGTGTTACAAAAAGGTACGGCCAAACTTTCAGGAAACATTCCTCACACACAAATAAAGAAAAGATGTTATGTGGGCATGTGTCCCGAAACGCTTAATTTCAATGTTAGAGCTCATTTTAGTTTCGTCAGTATGTACTGCACTTCCTCGATTCTGATGATCAAATTGTAAATTTTCACAATCAACATGTGTGGGCTTACGAGAATCCAGCCGCAATTGTGCAATCACATCATCAACACAGATTTTCTGTGAATATTTGGGCAGGCATTGTTGGTGATGTCTTGATTGGGCCCCATGTTCTTCCACCTACACTCAATGGAGCACGTTATCATGATTTCATACGGGATACTCTACCTGTGCTGCTAGAACATGTGCCTTTACAAGTACGACACAACATGTGGTTCATGCACGATGGAGCTCCTGCACATTTCAGTCGAAGTGTTCGTACGCTTCTCAACAACAGATTCGGTGACCGATGGATTGGTACAGGCGGACCAATTCCATGGCCTCCACGCTCTCCTGACCTCAACCCTCTTGACTTTCATTTATGGGGGCATTTGAAAGCTCTTGTCTACGCAACCCCGGTACCAAATGTAGAGACTCTTTGTGCTCGTATTGTGAACGGCTGTGATACAATACGCCATTCTCTAGGGCTGCATCAGCGCATCAGGGATTCCATGCGATGGAGGGTGGATGCATGTATCCTCGCTAACGGAGGACATTTTGAACATTTCCTGTAACAAAGTGTTTGAAGTCACAATGGTACGTTCTGTTGCTGTGTGTTTCCATTCCATGATTAATGTAATTTGAAGAGAAGTAATAAAATGAGCTCTAACATGGAAAGTAAGCGTTGCCAGACACATGTCCACATAACATATTTTCTTTCTTTGTGTGTGAGGAATGTTTCCTGAAAGTTTGGTGGTACCTTTTTGTAACACCCTGTATACAGCTGACACTCCTTATCACTCTTGAGGGTGATATGGGGCCTTTACAGTATAGGATCAAGATCCTCCAACCTGTCGTCCTGCTATACAGCCAGCATTTCGACAATGGGTTAGCCTTCCAAGATGATAATGCAGCACATCTCACTCACTTTTTGACCATCTTCCTCCAGCCTCCAGGAGGAAGACATGAACTGAATGAAATAACCAGCAGTACATGCTGCCAGTAGACTGATTCAGCAATCTTGGGATCAGCTAAAACTTGCACTGTGTATTCACAGGAAACCTCCTCGCACTGTGGGTGTCTCTGAAGGGCTGCCATCGAGCTGTGGGATAGGCTTGAGTAGCAATGTCTCGATCACATTGTGGACAGCATGCTGGGGAGGATCAAAGTACGTTACAATGCTTGGGGCAGAGAAACACAGTATTGAATGTTACTCAGCAGCAGATTTTGATTTCACAGCTGTGCAAAATTTGCAAACAAACTGCTTTTATTTTCATGATTATTTTATTTCAGAGTAAAGTCACCTCCAATTTTGTGGTCCCTTGAATATACGATCATACATTTGCAAGTAGGCATGTGGTGCAAAACCTCCTTTTGATCAGTTTGTATCAGACAGTGAGAGTACAAGCCCTAGATATAAGCTGGAGGAACTTAGTGTCTCAAATAAAGATATGGACTACAGAGCTATTTTCTCTCTCAAGCAAATTGTGATACTGATAAAACTCTTTAGAAAGAAAACCAATATTCTTAGAGATGATTGTGGTTTATAATGATAAAATTTACTTGATAAATGACATTTCTTATTAGTATATAAAGACAAGACTATTTGCTTTTTACTTTCATTAAAAATGTTATTCATCAACTATATGAAGGTTGCAATACATCTTGAATACAAAACACTAATAAAATTTATGCATTTCAACTAATGCACCCCTCTCCCTGAGTCCTGTCCCCCCCCCCCCCCCCCCCCCACACACACATATACACACACAAAACTCTTTGGTAAAAGTAAGGGCACAGTTTCACACAAAATTTACTTAAGTACTAAATCACCAACTACAAAACAGGGCAAATTCCCTCTTAAAGGTAGAGCTGCCCTACCAGCAGAACGTAAAATATACACCATTAGTGTGAAATACTTATGCTACAGCGGCACAAATTCTTTGTGCCTCTGGGTGCGAAAGCTATCAACCAGTGTTCAATGGTTAGGTTAGTGGTGTTTAACGTCCCGTCGACAACGAGGTCATTAGAGACGGAGCGCAAGCTCGGGTTAGGGAAGGATGGGGAAGGAAATCGGCCGTGCCCTTTCAAAGGAACCATCCCGGCATTTGCCTGAAACGATTTGGGGAAATCACGGGAAACCTAAATCAGGATGGCCGGAGACGGGATTGAACCGTCGTCCTCCCGAATGCGAGTCCAGTGTGCTAACCACTGCGCCACCTCGCTCGGTCCAGTGTTCAATGGGCACTGCTTTATATACGGATGGGTCACTTTCATAACATTTCTGGGACCAGAAGGAATAACTCCACATCAGGATAATTTATTTCATTAATCGCAACTTATTGTCCGTAACTTTCATCCAACTTTCCTCCAATTGGCACAGCAGTGATCAACATTGCACAAATGGAGAGATGTACGTCTGCTGTGTGTTTCTGACAAACTTTCTCAATTACATCATCATTTGACAGAAGGGAACAATAAATCATTTGATGGGGCTTCTGTGAAATTATATTGAGATTACTAAGACAATCACAGCTGATCACATCTCATTTGCTCCAGCAGCTTCAATCTTGGATACAGTAAGACACTGTAATGTATATGATAGGCGATTGATGAACATATTGGGAAGGAAAATTACTGAGCAGCAAAGAAAGTGTCTGCTTAGACTCATTGATACTCACTGTAGCGAACTCTTGACACTGATCTAAAATATGTAAAATGGTATTAAAGAACTAGTAGAGAGTGCTTTTCCTCTTAAAAGCTAACGTATCTGAAATAACTCTGGAGCTCTTAAGGAACCAAGGTGGTAGTGTCCATTTCTAAGAGAGAGCTCTTTGTATGCAGTTCACTTGCAGACCTCTGGGTCCTGGACTGGTACATTTACGTTTGTAGTGTGTCATATGAGAGGAGTCACTGCCCTCCCCTCATTTTCAGTCCACGATGATGAGGCAGAACACAATATTTATGTGAAAAATACTTTATTTCTCATTAAAAGTGATATTCAGTAATACTTTAGAAGATGCCCACAGGCTGCGGCCCTTGGCTGGTCAAGACATATGTCTGCTCACTGCAGTGCCTCCAGGCTACCTCAGGCCATTGCTCTCAATAGATGCTCAGCAGTACCTGCTTGAACACAGAACCTGGGAAGTCCAGTTCTGCACACACAAGGTTATAATATTTCCTGACAGGGAGCAGATTATGTTAAGACAGACCGACCTGTCCAATTTGCAAAATGCTGCTAGATTGCACTTGGAGTGTCAAGTGAGTTACAGAAATCAACACTCTTTCTATGTGTCTTTGAGGACCCTACTGGTTTTCAAACAGTTTTTTAAAATTCTGTTCTATGAATTAGCTAGCAACAGTAAGGCATACATGTGTCTGAAGGTACAATATAAATCTGATATGATTTTTCAACATGAGTAAGTGCCATCGGATGGAAACTGGAGACTTCCAAGCCTCAGTGCAGAGGTAGTGGATGAGACTGGTCCTAACTTTTTATATGTCAGCCTGCTGTTCATGTTGTGTGCGTAAATATTTTAAAATACTGAGCATTGCGAGGCACCAGGCTCTCAGATACCTCAGTTGCAGCAATTAAGTAAGTATCATAAGAAAACTGAAGCATAGGATCACATCAAACCCTTAAAATTTGTAATGGTGTCCCTCACTCTAATTTTTTAAAAGATTAAAAACATGATATTAGCTGTTCAAAAGAAACATAAGGTGTCTTTCACATGAAACATAGAAAGTCAGGTACATTTCTCTGTCTTGTTTCTGAGTTGTTGGCAACAATCTGATTAAAGTACACCACATATGATCATACATGTATATTCTTTTGCCATTACTTCCTCGCACTTCATAGCATTCTTGAGCGTGTGTTTGGTCCAAAGAGAGACAATCAATCCTCTCCTCTCCCCAATATTTGGCTTCAGGAGACATCATGCTCTTCCCTGAACTTAAATCTGTCCTGAAGGACGAGCATTCTGAAGGTGCTTAATAGCTTCAATGGAACATGGTGGTGATCCTGAAGAACATTCCAGTTGAAGAATTTCTAAAGGTGTTCCAGAACTTCTATGATAAGTGCTGTGAGTGTGTAGCAGGGGAAGGATTGTATGTGAAACTAACACAATAATTATTTTTCAAATATTACAGACCCACTTCATCAATCATTTTCATATGATGAAACATCATATTCATCCCTTAGATTTAGTGCTGAAGTGTGTAGAGCCGATATCAATTAGGGCTAACAGAGGATGTTGTATACAAAGAAGGGCAGCACAAATGGTCACAGCTTTGCTTGACCCAAAGGAGACGGTATCTAAGATGTAGAAACACTTACTGGCAGATGCTTGAATATAGATGCCAAGTATGTGAAATCGAACAAAATATATGACTGGATTGAGAATTTCTTGTAGGGTGGATGCAGGGTATTATCCCAAACCCAATGGAATCCCTGTGCGATTCCAAACAGAATTTGCAGCTGAAAGAGCTCTCATTTTAACCATAGCATTCTGTAGATATCTCAGTGAAGAAAAATGTTCTGAATAAATAGAAGAAAGCATATAAAACACAGTCCACACAAAAAGTAGTAGAAGTGATCCATAAAACTATTATTGAATCTCATTCACACTCATCTTCTGTGGAATCCTAAAACATATTCTGAACTCAAACTTAATGAGGTATTTTGAACAGAATGATCTCCTACATGGCAACTAGCATGGATTCCAAAAATACTGATCAAGCAAAACCCAACTTGAGTTTTTCTTGGATGACACCCTGGAAGCCAATGATCAAGGTAATCAGGTGGCTTCTGAAAAGCATCTGACTTGGTACCACACCAAAAGTACAACAATATTGGGCATCAAACAAAATTTGTGATTGGATGAGGATTTCTTGGTAAGGTGGATGCAACATATTATCCAAGCATGGAGAGTCATCAACACAACTAGAAGTTAATTCAACTGTACACGGGGAAGTGTGTTGGGACCCTTGCTGTTCGTGCTGTATGTTTTAATGACCTGGTAGAAAATATTCACAGTAATTCAGACTTTATGAAAGTGGTGCAGTTATATATAATGAAATACTATTTGATAAAAATCTGCAAAAACATCCAGTCAAATCCTAACAAGATTTTCAAGTTGTGCAAACACTGGCAACTTGCTTTAGATGTACAGAAATATTCAATTGTAGGGAAAATAGTACCTTGTGACCACAATATCAGTAAGTCACAACTGAAACCAATCAATTCATGCAAATACCTGGGTGCAACAATTTGCTGGGATATGTAATGTAATAATGAATAGTAGGCAAAGCTGGTAGACTTCAATTCAATTGCAGGATAATGAGAAAATGCATTTGATCTACAATGGAGACTGTTTACAAAACATTTATGTCTTACAAGTATGAATGTGTGGTAAGTGAAATGTCTTTTCCACTGCTTTCCTTTTCTACTCCCCATTCCCCCTCCCTCTCCCACTAAGCCTCCTGATGCCACACCAGGCAGCCTTGTCTGACCACAATCTAGTCCCTGCACGATCTGCCAAGCAGTGATAACTAATATATATATATATATATATATATATATATATATATATATATATATATATATATATATATGTGTGTGTGTGTGTGTGTGTGTGTTTGTGTGTGTTTCTTTTCTTTTTCTCTCTGACGGTTTTGGCCGAAAACTCAGTGTGTAACAGTCCTTACGTTGTGTCTGCCTGCAACTCAACATGTCATCTTTATGGTGAGTAGCAATCTATCCTTTTCTTAATAATACTAATGTCCCAACCATTGTTTTGTTAATGTAATATTGTAAAATTAAATCCAACTGAGGACAAAAAAGGCTAATATCTAGACCAAGACCAGGACCAGCATCAGGCAGGGAAGTGTTTGCTTACTGTTCATAGGCTGGCAACTCGTCAATTTCACTTGGCAATGAGATGATACTTTCACGTAGCCAGTGAGACACGAGGAAGAAGGCAATGAATTTCTAGACCCACCACTGAAATCATTCACTTCTTTGTTGTTTTCACAAATATCCTAGCATTTTTTCCAAATATGTCATGAATTATGAGATGGTGGTTAGGTTGAGACCGAATAGCACAGCTTGAATTGCTGCACATGAAACAAGCAGCAATTAAATTTATAGTCTTGATTGTAATAAAAAATCAACTTTTTTTTCCTCACGCTGAATACATTAAGATTTCTGACACAGTGACATACAGACATGAGAATGTCACACTATTCCTTCGCCTCTTGCTTCGAACATGTCATCTATCTGCTGCTCTCTCATTGGCTGCATAGAACCCCTCTTACATTCCCATCATACCTCACAGTGATTGCTGACAACAATGCTGCACGAAACATGTAAGCACTGGCCCCAATCTAGACTTTTACTGGAAAAAAATGAAGTTCATAAAAACCATTCAAAGTTCCTTGCTCATATGAAGTTACTTATGAAAATATTTTCTCACCTTATTTTACTCATCAGCATATAATGAGTAATAATAATAATAATAATAATAATAATAATAATAATAACAACATATCCAAAGGTAAATAACAATAAGATGTCACACAATTATAACAAATTTAAAAAATTATCATAATTTTTTCAGTTGTAACTCATTAGAAGTCCATGGATTATGAAGAAAATGGCTCAGAAAATGACATGTGATGTAACAGAATCACTTGAATCAACAGTTGTATGTAGTAATAAAAAACGAAGAAAAAAAGGAAAAAAACAGTTCTTTAATATTGTTTAATCCCTAGAAGATATATAATATGCACGATTTCAAATTGTATTATGTCCGGAAAAAAAATTTTACAGGTGAAGTAAGAAACTGATTACTCATAAACCTGGTAATTTTTTCCCAAATTGTTCAATACAAAGTTATTGTGTCTGGGGCATTCTTCTAGAAACACGAAAAAGTGATATCAATTTGCAATTTTATTCTTGAAATGAAAGAAAAATGTGTTGATCTTGATATGCTTTGATTCGATAATCTGTAAAATATATAAAGAAGAAAACACAGTTATTCTTGGTATTATTATAGAAGAAAATGTTCCTGACACTGTCAGAATGGGGACAATCAGTAATATAATGAACTTTGGAAAAACTCCAAACAATCAACATCAAGTGTGTGTGTGTGTGTGTGGTGCCTAACACCATTTTGATCCAGCAGCCACCATGAATTTAGACACAAAGGAATTACAGACATTAACTGTGAGTCGACACTGGTTTATATTAATGGAGAAGATTGAAAATTTGTGCAGACTGGGATTCGAACCCAGGTCCACTGCTTACTAGGCAGATGCACCAATCATTGCACCATCAGGACACAGCGGCCATCACATGGCACTGAATAGATCATTGGCCATCCTAGCCTTTTGTCCAAAAGAATAGACAACACTTGTATATAAATAGCCTTATGTCTGAAAGAACATAAGGCGAGGACAGCCAATGAGCTCTTTAGTGTGGAGGCACACCAGACCTCAGCTCTTAGGGAAATCGGTGAAATGCCTTGAGTAGTGGGGATAATGGGCAAGGGGCACTATATTCTTAGTGTGTGGACAGATTGAGAATTTGGATCTGACAGGAGGTGTGCAAGGGTAGTCCCTGTAGTTGCGATGACCACTGTGTCCACATGGTGCGAATTCGAATCCTGGTCCGGCACAAGTTTTCAACCTTTCTACTCACAGCCAATGTCTTTAATTCATTTGTGTCTTTATTAGTAAAGTAATTATTTCAATGACCTATTTGAGTAAAATATGTTACCATCTTCGGATCTCCAACTTTACAATTCAGGTAATCTCTGCCTTGATACAACGCACTGATAGCGAAGGTTACATGAGTTGTGAAGTAGACGATCTGAAGATGGTAAAATAGTCTTACTGAAACAAGTCATTTAAATAAATGGTATACTAGTGTTCTCGGCCATTAGAAGTTTTTCTGAAGTTCATTATAGAAGAACACTAGCTTTAAATACAAATTTTCCACAATAAACGTTCTAATGCACAGTTAACTCATAACACCCCTCTAATTGCCAACTGACTTTAATAAGTTTTATATCAAACTAATATGCTATTATTGAAAACCATGTTATTACACAATAAAAATATCACATTAACCATTTTTATAATTCACAATGTCTTTTTGCTGTAATTATTTAAATGCTTGTTAGTGTTATTATTCAACAAAATTGTTAGTCCAAAATCTAAATCTGATTTATAGAATGTTCAGAATGGCCATTCTATTGGTTTCTCTTCAAATTTGATTCAGTGCTTCTCCTTCCAAGCAACCACAAGCTGACACATCAACCTCCTCATTGTCAGTTACCAAAGCAACTGATTCAATGATGTTACCACAGAAATCTGAATATCCTCTGCTCCTCCAATCAACCACCAAACATTTAGGCCTACATACTAAATTATTTTTTATGTCACTCTTCTTTGCTTCTCTAACTCTACTGTCTACTGATTTAAGTTCATGGACAAGTTTGTTTTTCTATACCTCTTTCGGCTTCTTCCTGAATTACCACCCACAGTGCTTTCTTCCTCCATGAGAGGAAAAGCTGTTTCCCTACACACAATTCACAAGTAAAAGATACTGCCATTATTAAACACATAGCATTGTCAAGAAAAGCATGCTCGTTGTTAGTACAACCAGCTAAGCAAAGTAACTAGGCCCTAATAAGCTTCATGTAGTGTTTACAATAGACACAATACAATCTGAAACACACAATGCAGAGGACTGGATATGATTTGGGGAAAAAAAAAAACAAAACAGCTAGTTCTCAGCAGATACACTGTTAGTGAATACAATTTGTTACAATCTGACTTTAGAGCTTGAAAGAATGATTCAGAAGCAATGCAAAAAAATCATCAAACTTAATTTTGTCCATTGGTGTACATAACACAATTTGAAACGATGCTCCTCATATAGGAAAAAAAAAAATCACTTTTTTGATACAAGAAAGTTTTACTTTTACTACATCTATATCTGCTAAAATGGAATTTTATGGAGGCAACAAATATACAAATTTATTTGTTTGGTACAATAAATGTAGCCTACAGATACCTCTACATCAATAACTACATTAACATGTGACTTGAAATAATCAGTCATGGCAATTGCTGAAAGATATGAGTAGTAGTAGCCTAGTTAGATCCAATAACATTGTTGAGTTACTACTGAAGACATCCATGTATTTCAGACAGTCACCCCACTCACTTATTAACGGAAACAATGAGTTGTAATTTTATTAGATATGACTTTAAAATTCTTTCGCTTCTTACAATCTAGGGCAATTGATGTTTGTTTCGAGACAATTTATTGAAAATTTTGCTCATACATACCTAAGTTAACCAACATCTAAATATGGTAGTGGGAAGTCCTTGGCTCCATACTGTCCTACACCTCATGCAGTGTGCCCTTCGTTGCTAGCCCCATGTAGACCTACTTGGTTATTTGAGATACATCAGAGACTTTTTTCTCCTTGTGTGAACTGATGTTTGAAAAAACTGTTAACCACTTGATATACCATGAAAGACTCCATCTAGTACTGAATAACTATAATCATGACTCCCTGATGGATTTCAGTACAGTACTACTAACGATTTTCCTTTTACGGGGGGCGGGGAGTCACACTCATGTAGAACTTTTCAAAAGAAATTTCTGCTAACTGACCATAAACTACAGTTCATTTATTTCACACAACCACGGTTTCGGCTTTACAGCCATTCTCAAGCGTATGTTCAAATGCTCACCTCCCTATATGACGTATTGTTTTCTTTGTGTGTGTGTGTGTGTGTGTCGTCCAGAAATATGTCTCTGTCAATGAAGATATGACGTGTACACAGTTCAGATATACTGTAGTCTAACATTTGAACATGGACTTGCGAATGACCACAAAGCCAAATCACGATTGTGTGAAATAAGTGCACGGTATCTTACAATGAAATGGTGAAAGTTTTGTTGAAATTCTTAGGGTTTGTGTTTAAAGTTTTGATAAAATATTGCTATTGGTGATTTAAGAATGGAGAAACTTAAGTTTACTCTGCATATTTCCTCTCCCTAATTGTACAAGAGCTATCTGTGGAAACTTGGTGTACATGGGCAGTATTTTCAGACTACAAAAAGTAAGCTGTATAGGTCAAAATAAGAAAAGGAGCAGCAGCACATCAATCACATTTGCAGGACAGAACTAATAATGAATGGTGATCAAATAAATATCGTTCGTTGTTAATAGGGCTACAATTTTATATTTACTTGGGTGACATGACAAGTTAAAAACACATACTGTCAACACATACTATCGGTCTCAAGTCACTACATAAATATCTCACCTTCACAAAACAATGTAACGTCTGTTAAGCTCTCGGATCGAAATAAGTTTCCAAATGTTGTTGCTAGATTGCTGCCAAAACTGTTCCACTTAAGACAGAACTGCTGCTGTGAATCCATTCCAGATGTTGTTTGGAATGTATCAGCTGGAATGGAAGAATGACATAACACAACACTTCCAATTTCAACGCATTAGAATAAATTAACTTCACTGTCAAATCAATATAACTCATTAACGTTGTCGTATAAAGTGCATACTATAAAAATTAGTAGCGTTTCCAGACATCGCGTATATGATTTACAACAGCACTATGAACACAGCGTGATACTGACAGACGCAAAATGATCAATAAAGTGATGGTAAATAACTACGAATGTAAATACGCACCTCCCTGCTGTTCTTCAGACTCACATGGGGAAGCCTAGCTCTAAAATTAGTATAGTGCAGTAAATGCACTTAGGCCTAAATAAATTTTGGTTCGTAACTGCGTTCCCAATAAACGAGGCCAAATCTAATTACTGTCAATGTATATATGTGCTACGTTCCGATTTTCTACATAAACATGTTTAACAGGTGTTTTTATACAAATCCAACATCGTTCAAGGTAAACCTTGCGCCAAATCATAAACATGCAACCATCTTGACACGATTCATGCAACACCAATGCTAAGATTCCATGTCCGCTGCAGGAGACTCCCGCAAAATTCACAATTTGCAATATTGTATAATGAGGTCCATATAATTTGCGCTTACGCGATAACACATATACGGCGTTGCATTTAATTTCTATTTATTTCAAATAATACCTGAGATAGGTCCGTTCAATATTTATAAATAACTTAATTTCTCTAACCCGTGCATAAAAAGAAATGTTGGTGTAGGCTACAGCCGGAAACAGTTGTGTACGAATTATGAAAAATTTCGGTACATCGGCTTAAGTCTTTGGAATAGGAAAGTAACTGCTGTGGCCTTACAATGAGTTCTGTTGACTTCCAGGGGAACGAATTATGAAAAATTAATTGTTTGGTAGCTTTCTATGTGTTATTACTGTCGTAATAGCTCACTTTACACTATTGGCACTGGGCAGATATCGAAATTTCTCATACCTCCCTAGTGGCGAAAATGCGAAGTAAAGTTCTATACGTTAGTTCTTTTGCAGTGGAGGTGAAGGTGGGATTGGCGTAGAAGGAGTGTAAGACGTAATACTAAGTTAACACAAGCATGATGAATATCGTATCTCGTGCGGGAAATTTAGCACCATACCTAAAAGCAACATCGCAGGTTGTAGCACCTCAATTAAAGCTACCAGCTACGCCGGTTGCAATTTCATCTGAAAAGATTGTGACCCCAAGTCTGCCGAAGCAACATACAAGTTATTCTTTAAGCCAGACTTTACCCAAGGGTAATTTGAGGGTGTGTTCTGGCCCAACAGGTAAAACCGTAAATTATATTTGCTGCAATGTAGAATAAAACCTTGATTCTCTGTTAATGTTGAGTGATGACTTTGGTTTACAGTTACTACTCAAGTGAGATGTGCACACACGGATATTCAGGTTCCAGATTTCAGTGCATACAGAAGACATTCAGTAGCAGATGCAACAGTGAAGAATACGGACCCGGAAGCCCGAAAATCTTTTACGTACCTAGTAGCGGGAAGTAAGAATTTAAATTTGAGCTTTGATAGTCATCTAGATTTTAGCAGTTCTGTGTCCAATAACATATGTCTCCTCTGTGATGCTGTGCAGACGTTAATAATAGTTAAAACCTGATTTTACTTAACCACATTGTTCATGTTTAAAACAGCTGATGCCATTACTAGTGGGTAACTTTTGTTAGTATGAATAAAGTATCTTTACAAACATGGGAAGAAGATACTAATCAAAAATCTTCACTTTCAGCTGGTGCCATTGGAGGAGCATATGCTGCGAAGGCAATAGTAACCCAGTTTGTCTCGAGTATGAGTGCATCAGCAGACGTGCTAGCTTTGGCGAAAATTGAAGTGAAACTGAGTGACATCCCAGAAGGAAAGAGTGTTACATTCAAATGGCGAGGGAAGCCACTGTTCATCAGGCACAGGTATCTAGAACTGTGTGACTCTAGTTAAAGCTCAGAGTATGGTTGTGATGTGTTAGGGACTATTCTACAATGAGCAGTTGCACAAGGATTCTCTTATAATGTGTGATCTGCATCTAAGTGACTACATATAGCTCAGAGTAAGTACTTATTGCCATCTCAGTCTTAGCAATATGGCTATCGTGACATTACACATTCAGGATACAGACAGACAAGAAGTCTCATATTACAAAGTGTAACTAAAATGATTTGAAGAACGACATGAAGTTAGTGGGAATTTTTGAGTTTTGGATGGGAAAAAACAAAATGACATTCCCAATGTAAAATTCATTCCTACCCAAACAATAAATAATTCAGAACATCAGTAAGCCACAAAAATTGATGTTGGAAATTTCATTTGGCCTATATATCTCATATGAAGACCACAATCAGCACAAAAGCTGGCATCAAAATATTCACTTGGTCTTCATAGCTCAAATATAGTCCATGATACAGTTTAATTTCATATGGTTCCAGATGTGTATTGAAACTTTCACTTCACGTACATAGCTAGAACAAAGTCCACAATATAAAAAACCAAAACTGATATATTTTCAAGAATTTAACTTCTATAAAATATCCAGAGCAACCTCCATGATATGCATAAGTCTTAAATCGTTTTTAACTGCGGTTTGTAACATATCATACAAATTTATATATATATATATATATATATATATATATATATATATATATATATATATTTTTTTTTTTTTTTTTTTTTTTTTAAGGTGTAAGGGCAGTAATGTTGGCAAATTGTGTACCAGGAAGAAATAACTTAACAGCGCAGAAAATTTCCACTGCTGGGGAATTTGTATTGTTGAAAAATTAAAGCTGGAAAAACCACACACTAACCTACAACATTTACAGCTACTTTTTTCACAAGAATATTGCCCAAAAAACTTCATGAACATAAAGCTGTAAGTTCGCATTTTGTAAATTTATGAGATGTATTAGGAATAATTGACAAAAGAAGCATACAAAGCAAAAGGCATAGTCATCGTTGCTGGACAAAAACTTTAGATGATGTGGGATGAATGAGAGGATGTGCTAACTGAACCTCGAAGATGGTTCTGGTTTCGTAGCTTTGCTATGATGTCACCATCTGGGTTTGAAATTATAGGGAATATTATAGTGCCAGTTGTTACAAAGGAAGACACATGATTTCAGAAAATGAATCCTTGTGAAGCAAAGACTTAACCCTTTTTTTCACATTTCAAAGCAAGCTAAATCTCAAGTAGTTTCAGTTTATGAAGCTTTGGTCGAACAATTAAAGGAATATGTATAGGTAATTCAGTTCTGTTAATATCACTGTATCATAAATTTAAGATTTTTATACACAGATTTAAATTATTCCGAATAACCATTTTCAACAAGCAGAACGTCTTCCACCCCATTGTCAGCGACAGTATCTACAATTGGAATCTGCCACATTTACTATTGACTCCTCTGTTAAGCACAGTTCCTCCTCTCTCTCAGAGAGAGAGAGAGAGAGAGAGATGGATGTTATTTAAAAAAGAGACAGCTTGTGAAATTTGCTGACAATGAACTTCCCAAAGTTAACGATCAAAGTTCTTCTTGGCAGCAGAACATTCTGCAACATTTAATGGGTCCTGCCAGTTCTTCGGGACCTGTAGCCTCTAAAATATTTTGTATCTTCCACTGGTAGAACTTGCGGAACCTGAAGTCAAATTAACTTGTTTCAGATCCTGGTGAATGAAGATAGTATGAAAAGGAAAGTGTGTTCACCTAGGTAGTCCACTTCAACCATCATATGGGAGCAATTGATGGGAAGCATATTGTCCTACAGTGTCCTGTTCCTAGTGGTAGCAAATTTTGCAACTACAAGGTCATTTAGTGTTGTGCTGCTTGCTGTTTTTGCTGAGAATAACAACTTTTTATATGCTAACGTTGGCTGTCAAGGAAGGGTTTCTGATGGAAGTGTTTTTAAGAATTCCTCAGTGTGAACTTAATTATAAAACAAGCTGAACTTGCCATCTAATGAATGTTTATGTGGAGGGACAAACCTGCAGCCACATGTATTCCTGGCAGATGATGCTTCATGTTACAAGCTTCATGAAGTCATTTCCAGGAGAGCACAACCCATGTTGGAAAGAAAGAATTTTTAACTACAAATGTTTAGACCTCAGTCTAAACTAGTGTTGCAGTCTAGAAGGCACGACCTATACTATGACAATTGTTTTCCACAAGTTCTTAAGCAGAAATGTTAAGCAAAGGAACTGTTATAGCCCAGGAGGAAATTTCAACTCTTATTGCCTACAGGCAGGTAAAGTCATCTCAGGGACATGCAGATGAGATGCTGCTGTATCATCTATTACTACACTCCCAAATTTATCATGGAGAATTTCAACCAGAGACAAAGAAATAAAAAAATGGAAAATCCAGGATGGAATGTAACAATATTAAGAAAAGGATAGTTGCAACTCCCTCTATAGCGGAGGTGCTGAGTTGCAATAGGCACAGGTAAAATACTTGTCAGCCAGCGAGCCCGCCCCACCCCGCGCGCGCGCCCACACACACACACACACACACACACACACACACACACACACACACACAGAGAGAGAGAGAGAGAGAGAGAGAGAGAGAGAGAGAGAGAGAGAGAGAGAGAGAGAGACCATAGCTGAAGCCAAACTATATGAACAGTAGCGCATGATGGGAGAAACAATAGGTTGGTGTGAGGAGGAGGCTGTTGGGGGGAGGGGGAGGGATAGCAGGGTAGGGGTGGGGGGGATGGTAGAGTACTGCTTGTGGATTGTGGAAGTGTGCAGGAACGAGGTGGCAGTTAGGGGCAGTTGGGATGTTAGTCAAAGGGCAGGGGAGAGAGATGAGGGGCGGGGGAGAGAAGTAAAAAGACTGGGTGCGTTGGTGGAATAGAGGGCTGTGTAGTGCTGAAACGGGAACAGGGAAGAGGCTCGACAGGTAAGGACAATGACTAAAGAAGTTTGAGGCCAGGAGAGTTAAGGGAATGTAGGATATGTTGCAGGCAGAGATCCCACCTGTGCAATTCGGAAAAGCTGGTCTTGGTGGGAAGCATCCAAATGGCACAGGTTGTGAAGCAGTCATTGAAATGAAGAACATCATGTTTTTAGGAGTTGCCATTCAGAAATTCTTTTAATTTCCTTTTAAATGCTGTATGGCTATCTGTCAGGCTTTTGATGCTATTAGGTAAGTGACCAAAGACTTTTGTGGCAGCATAATTTACCCTCTTCTGGGCCAAAGTTAGATTTAACCTTGAGTAGTCTAATCTAATCTAGGAAGCAGGTAGAAGGTAAGAGTTCAGGGAGTGGTAGGGGTGAGGAGAGATTAGACTCCAGGGAGAGGTTCTGGGATAGGCATAAGAATTTGAGGAGAGACTGAAGTTCCTGCTGGATTTTTGGAATGGGGTCACTGTGGCAGGGTTTGTGGGTGGATGCATCTGACAGGTGGCAGAGTCCTTCTGCCAGGTAATCCTTGCAGTTCAAAATAGCACTGGTGGAGCCTTTGTAAGCAGGTAGGATTATAAGGTCGAGATCAGTTTTTAGATGCTGGGTTGCGGTTCTTTCTGCACATGTAAAGTTAATTTGCATGTTAAGGGGTTTGGGGAATGATGCTGAGGAAAGATTTGAGGTTAAGAAATTCTGCTAAGTTATCAGGGGTGATTTGGGAGCAGTGGGGGCTATCACAGTTGTATGGAGAAGTGGACTGAGTCAGGCGGGGTTCAGTATTGGTCTTTGGTTGACTCCGATTGGTAGGGTTGATGGCAGAAAAGTGTTTCCACTGTAGGGACTGGGAGGAGGAGAGGTGGTCTTTGACAAGTCCTTTATGATTGAATTTGAGTCGGGCAAAAGGTGAGGCCTTTGGAAAGGGCTATTTCTGTGGGACTAAGGCTTTTGGAGGGAAAGGTCATTACTGTGTTTCAGGTCTGTTTTAGTTCTGAATTCTGGGAGGGAGTTTTCGAGGGTTGGGTATATTTAGTAGGTTTTTGTGAGACAGGGTGTGTCAGCTATGAGGGGATGTGGGTGGTTTTGCAGGTTATTGTAGAGGTGGACAGTGGTACACCGAGGCGGGAGTAGGAAGTGAGCAGGCTGGAGAGTTTTTTGAGGCGGTATTGTGCATGTTGCTCTACTTCATGGATGACAAAAGAGTTCAGTGTGTGTGTGTGTGTGTGTGTGTGTTTGGGATCCAGAACTTGGTTGCATAGCAGAATAATTTTATGGATGGAGAGAAGTTATTGCAAGGAGGTATGAGTGTGATTGATATGGTTTTGCAGGATTATGTTGGTGAGAGGTAAGGATTGGTGGAATTGGAACAAATGGAGTTTATTGTGGTAGGAAGGGTGGCAGAAATTTGAGATGAATTTGCAGAGTGCGTTTTAAACACACAAGGATTTATACTGCGATAAAATAATTAATAATATTGTTGTATAGTGCAGAATACAAATAAACATAAACAAGCATAACCTTGTTTATCTCTTTTTTTATTGTCTGTTCTTTGTTTGGTTCCTGAATAATCATCCAAAACCTGTAAATAATGGAAACCAAACCACTTTGATGTAAACAAAGATTCTGTACCACTGCCAGATTTCTTGTTCTCCAATTTTATTTTTCTCATGTCTGTACCGAGCTAAAAGAGATCTTGGCTTCCTGTCCACATCACTGCTGCTGATAGTAAGCAACAGTGGTTTTCTGTAGAGAGCCCTGCCCCACTTTTGTATTTTTATAACTGGTGCAACATACATTCTTTTAGCGTGTAAGAAGTTGTACACTTCATTTTCAAAATGTGGTACAATGTGCAGTGCAACATACGACGACTCGCAGCACTATGCAAAGTAGGGCAGAGCATAAGCAAACATGTTCTGTGTAGCCAGTGAGAAACATTGTTACCTTTGATCTATACTGACACAAACGTGGAACACTTTTTATTCCTGATGTGTTGCAAATTCTTGATTCCAGAATTAGTGACAGAATTCAAAACAAGAACAGCTGCCAACATGAGTGACAAAAAAGTAGATATTCTTGGAGTAGTGAAACAGCTTAAATCACTTAACAAAAGCAAGTCTTCCAGTCCAGACTGTACACCAGTTAGGTTTCTTCCAGAGTGCACTGATACAATACCTCCATACAATCATAAACAAATGCTTGTTCGACCAAAGATCTGTATCCAAAGATGGGAAAGTTGCGCAGGTCACATCAATATATAAAGAAGGCTGTAGGAGTAATCCACTAAATTACAGGCTCATATCGTTAATGTTAATGTGCAGTGGGATTTTGGAACATATATTGTGTTTGAACATTGTGAATTCACACACACACACACACACACACACACACACACACACACACACACACACACCTGCAGTCTCAGGCAACTGAAATCACACTGCCAAGTGTCCTTTTGTTGTGCCTGTCTGTGGCTCAGCATCTCCGCTGTATCATGAGTGGCAACTTTCCTTCTCATAATATTGTTACGTTCCATCCTGGATTTTCCATTGATTTATCTTTACTTACATGAAGTGTTAGTGCTATTGGCAAGGGATTTCAAATTGATTCCGTATTTCTATATTTCCAGAAGGCTTTTGACACTGCACCACACAAGTGGCTTGTAGTGAAATTGCTTGCTTATGGAATACCATCTCAGATATGTGACTGGATTCATGAGTTCCTGTCAGAGATGTCACAGTTCATCATAATTGATGAAAGTGTCAAAGTAAAACACTTTCTTGCATTCCCCAAGCTATAGCATTGTAGGCCCTTTGCTGTAACTTGTGTATGTAAATGAGTTAGGAGACAATTTGCGCAACCATCTTAGGTTGTTTGCAGATGATGGTGTCATTTATTGACTAGTAGAGTCATCAGAAGATCAAAACAAATTGCAAAATGATTTACAAGAATATTTCTATTGTGCAAAAATTGGCAATTGAATCTAAATAACGAAAAGTGTGAGGTCGTCCACATGAGTGCTAAAACGAATCTGTTAAACTTTGGTTACATAATAAATCAGTCATATTTAAAGGTCGTAAATTCAACTAAATACCCAAGAATTACAATTGTGAAACACTTAAATTGGAAGGAACACACACAAAATTTTGTGAGAAAGACTAAGCAAAGACGGTGTTTCATTGGCAGGACACTTAAGAAGTGTAAGAGATCTAATGAGACTGCCTGCAGTATGCTTATCCATCCTCTTTTAGAATACTGCTGCACAGTGGGATCCTTACCAGTTAGGATTGACAGAGTAGATCGAGAAAGTTCACAGGAGGACAGCACATGAAATAGGAGAGAGAGTATCGCTGAAATGGTACAGGGTTAAGTGTGGACATTATTAAAACAAAAGTGCTTTTGCTGTGGCGAAATCTTCTCATAAAATTTCAATCGCCAACTTTTTCCTCCTAATGCGAAACTACTTTGTTTTTTCATGCTGACCTACATAGGGAGAAACGATCATCATCATAAAATTGGGAAATCAGAGTTTGCATGGAAAGATATAGGTGTTTGTTTTTTTCCGCGTGCTGTATGAGATTGGAATAATGGAGAATTATTATTAAGGTTGTTAATGAATCTTCTGTCAGGCACTTACATGTGATTTGCAGAGTATCTATGTAGATAGAGATGTTGCAAAACCTGTTTCAAACTCAGTGTAAACAACCTTTAGGTACACAAAAGTAATTGGTATTTTGTGGGATTCACACAGTGCATCTTTCAGAGATGTTTTTAAGCAATTTTGAATATTGACCACATTTTCATATTATTGAATCACAGTAGGAATTAGCTGCTCAGATTCGTAATCCTTAGAGAAATGATCTACAATATGCACTAGTGGGCCTGACTTCACCACAGAAAGAAGTGAAACCCACAGTTATAAAATTCTTTGATAACCTACCCATAAAAATAAAATGTATACCAGCAGCAGTAGTGTCCAAGAGTACAATTAAGGTTTTTTTTCCTTAATAAGTCTGAATTATAGTGGAGGGACATGACAGAGCAGAGCTCTGCATCGGGCAGCTGCTGCAATGCTGCTTCGTGTCTAGTTATAGTGGGGCATGGATGAGCCCAGTAGCCAGTAGGCTCACTTCACTGCTTCATCAGCAAAAGCACAAGCTGGCCGATCTGCAGTCTTTCTCCAACAATTTTAAAGAAACTATTAGGTAAAAAAAATTCTCATGCATCTTAAGGATTTATTAGACAGTTTCGTGAAGAGCTGTTTATTGTTTCATTAATCATTGTGATATTTCAAAATTTAGTAGCCTACTGCGAGAAAGCTGAATAGTTTGCGTTGACACGTAGATGTTACTATGAATTTGCATTTGGTGCTTGTTAAGTCACATGTTGCAGCATACCAAATGTTGTTGACATATTGAAATATTGTTTGATCTTGGAATGGCATCTATAACTTACTCCATTCTTGAGGAAATTGATCATATATGATGCACCCATAAAGCAAGAATCAAACATTCATAACACCTGTGAATCTCGTAAACAGTATGAATTAATGAAACAAGATTTGGACAAATAATAGTGCTCAAAGATGGGAGTATGTTGCCATTTGGTTGCTGTACAAAACTCCCTTATCTTATGTGATGTACAAATAAGTACAGCTTTCTTTTATTTAACTTTTTTTTTTTCCAACAGAATAATGTGACTTCTTAAGGGCCATCAACAATTAGTGAAACAAGAATTGTTAAAAGTTCCTGGAGACCAGAAGTAGTTTTTTGAGACATAGCTCTATATTCACAATAGGATTCGCAACCATTATAAGAAATGTGGAGTCAACTACCAAAGTGTTGTGGGATTGCCTTCAGCCACTCCTCATGGAGTGTGTGTTCTGCAGATGATTTTCTAAATACTATAAAAGATTTATAGAACTTACAGAAACATTCAAATGAATTGGTGATGTTCGTAGAAACTGCATTCATCTAAAATGTACAGAAAATTCTGGTATGATGTCTTATGGTTATAGGCATTTTCATTCAATTGTACTACAAGCAGTTGCAAATACTCATGGGGAAAGTCATTATAATCTATGTTGAAGAATATAGGAAGGAAAGTGATTGTGGTAGATTTAATTTTTCTAGTGTATTTTGCTTGATGCAAGAAGGGGTGCTTAATATATCAGCAGTCTCGCCATTACCAAAGATATCAGTTATATTGCCTTTTGTGTTCATTGAAGATGAGGCTTAGCCATTGTTGAGGCATTTTGTCAAATCTTGCAGTCGGCGGATTTTAAATCGGGGAAAAAATATTTCAACAAACGCTTTTCCAGACCATGGCAATTGATGTGTTTTTTGAATAATGAGCAGTAAGCGTAGCATATTTTTTAAGCCAACAGAAACTTCACCAAATTTGCTGCTGATATTGTGAAATGTACGTGTTCTCCACAACAGTGGCATTGACTTAGAAGGATCCTCGAGTTGCAGTGAGCGGCATATGGTATAAACTGGGTGTTCTGTGCAGGGGGCACTTATCATAAAGGATGAAACTATTAAGAGAGGTTCAAATGAAGCCATTAACTGAGACTTTGAAAAACCTTTTCTCACATGGTAAAAGATGGTTTTTGTGTAGTTATCAGCTATGCTACTTTAATTTTGTTACCCTCTTGTTTTAAGCCAATGAAAGATACCAGAGATTAAGGAAATGTATTCTGCACTTTTTAAAAAGATATTTCTGCCATTCGACTGTATACAAAGTCTTTATTTCATGATCTGCTTTAGGCCATTTTCAAGTGTCACAGTGTCAAAAATCATCAGATTTGTGTTGTTGAAAATGCACATCATGTTACATGTATAAACCAGTCGTATTGTAAGTCAGTATGACAAAATGTCTGTGACACACAAAAAGGCTGGAAACTTATATGTCTGCCAAATACAGTGAAGCTGTGATGTAAATTAGACGTATCCTAAAAGTGGGTATACACTTAGTTTCATTTGAATTGATGTTTATGTATAATGAAATGCTTACACCCATGCTTTGAATGTGATGTGCATCACACTACACTTGTTGGTTATACACGTTTCCAGCTTTTTTATGTAACACAGGTATGTTCACACACTGATATAACCTGATATGTATTTTTCAACCATAACTTGTGTTTCACACAAGTCAGATGATTTTTTTTATGTTGTGACACTTGAAAATGGCCTAAGGTCATAATCTAGATACTGAAATGAATGCATTGTGTTCTGGTCTTCAGTCCAGAGACTGGTTTGATGCAGCTCTCCATGCTACTCTATCCTGTGCAAGCGTCGTCATCTCCGAGTAACTGCTGCAATGTACATCCTTCTGAATCTGCTTAATATAAGCATCTCTTTGTCTCCCTCTACGATATTTCCCCTCCACGCTTCCCTCCAGTACTAAATAGGTGATCCTTAGATGCCTCAGAATGTGTCCCACTAACGGATTCCTTCTTCTAGTCAAGTTGTGCCACAAACTCCTCCCCAATTCTATTCAATACCTCCACATTAGTTATGTGATCTACCCATCTAATCTTCAGCATTCTTCTGTAGCACCACATTTCGGAAGCTTCTATTCTCTTCTTGTCCAAACTATTTATTGTCCATGTTTCACTTCCATACATGGCTACACTCCATACAAATACTTTCAGAAACGACTTCCTCACACTTAAATCTATACTCGATGTTAACAAATTTCTCTTCTTCAGAAACGCTTTCCTTTCCATTGCCAGTCTACATTTTATATCCTCTCTACTTCGACCATCATCAGTTATTTTGTCCCCAAACAGCAAAACTCCTTTACTACTTTAAGTGTCTCATTTCCTAATCTAATTCCCTCAGCATCACCCGAGTTAACTCAACTACATTCCATTATCCTCGTTTTGCTTTTGTTGATTTTCATCTTCTACCCTCCTTTCAAGACACTGTCCATTCCATTCAACTGCTTTTCCAGGTCCTTTGCTGTCTCTGACAGAATTACAATTCCATCGGCAAACCTCAAAGTTTTTATGTCTTTCCTTGGATTTTAATTCCTACTCCAAATTTTTCTTTTGTTTCCTTTACTTCTTGCTCATTATACAGATTGAATAACATCAGGGATAGTCTGCAACCCTGTCTCAATTCCTTCCCAACCACTGCTTCCCTTTCATCCCTCTCGACTCTTATAACCGCCATCTGCTTTCTGTACAAATAGTAAATATTCTTGCTCTCCCTGCATTTCACCCCTGCCACCTTCAGAATTTTAAAGAGTATTCCAGTCAACATTGTCAAAACTTTCTCTAAGTCTACAAATGCTAAAAATGTAGGTTTGCGTTTCCTTAATCTAACTTCTAAGAGGAGTCGTAGGGTCAGTATTGCCTCACATGTTCCAACATTTCTAAGTAATCCGAACTGCTCTTCCCTGAAGTCGTCTTCTACCAGTTTCTCCATTTGTGTATAAAGAATTCGTGTTAGTATTTTGTTCTTGAAGTCTGAGGGTATTTTGCCTGTCTCGTACATCTTGATCAACAGATGGTAGGGTTTTGTCATGGCTGGTTCTCCCAAGGCTATCAGTAGCTCTAATGGAATGTTGTCTACTCCCGGGGCCTTGTTTCTACTTAGTTCTTTCAGTGCTCTGTCAAAGTCTTCACACAGTATCATATCTCCCATTTCATCTTCATCTATGTACTCTTCCATTTCCATAATATGCCCTCAAGTACATCGCCCTGTATAAACCCTGTATATACTCCTTCCACATTTCTGCTTTCCCTTCTTTGCTTAGAACTGGGTTTCCATCTGATCTCTTGATATTCATGCAAGTGGTTCTCTTTTCTCCAAAGGTTTCATTAATTTTCCTGTATACAGTATCTATCTTATCCCTAGTGATATATGCCTCTACATCGTTACATGTGTCCTCTAGCCATGCCTTCTTAGCCATTTTGCACTTCCTGTCACTCATTTTAGAGGTGTTTGCACTCCTTTTTGACTGTTTCACCTACTGCATTTTTATATTTTCTCCTACCATCAATTAAATTCAATATCTCTTCTGTTACCCAAGGGTTTCTACTAGCCCACGTCTTTTTACCTACTTGATCCTCTGCTGCCCTTATGCTCTCCCTGAAACTCTATACAACCTCTGGTGTAGTCAGTTTATCCAGGTCCCATCTCCTTAAATTCCCACCTTTTTGCAGTTTCTTCAGTTTTAATCTACAGTTCATAACCAATAGATTGTGGTCAGAGTCCACATCTGCCCCTGGAAATGTCTTAAAATTTAAAAACTGGTTCCTAAATCTCTCTTACCATTATATGATCTACCTGAAAGCTTCCCGTATCTCCAGGCCTCTTCCACGTATATAACCTCCTTCCATGATTCTTAAACCAAGTGTTAGCTATGATTATGTTATGCTCTGTGCAATGAATGCAGTATATACAGTCAAAAGGCATAAATATCTTTCCAAAAATTTTACGTGACTATGGCTTCAGAAAAAAAAATCTCTTCTGTACTTGTTTGTCCGTCTGTTGCTGCCTGATCAGATAACTTGTCTAAAATCAATTGTGATCTTAGTTGTTTCACTGGTGCCATAAAGAGCACTGTGTAAAAACAGCTGTATCAAGGCTTCCGCTGGTGCTATTTTCCCAGTAGTACAATGAAAGCAAGACGAATTCCAGAAATAATATTGACTCTGCTACCCACAGCAACAGCCAAATGCTGCTGGTGTTGTCCAAACACAGCTGGAGTCACTTGAATGTTCTACTCACAGCTCTGTGAAACACACACATTGGATTCCCTCAGCACCGCTCTGCGCTGCTCTGCTGATTTGCCTTGCTTGCTGCTCTGCTCACCATGCCTCGCTGCTCTGCTCTGGTCATGCCATGCAACTCCACTTAACCGCAGCCTGACTCCTACATAATAGAGGTTTCTTGATTAGAAGTAGTCAGTTAGAAACTGTTAAATGTCCAGTATATATGTAACATAAGTTGCTCTATTTGCCTATAATTATGTGTAAATTTTGTCAAATTGACATAGTATTTATCACAATATTTATGATGCGTTTAACTAACTGTTTTGTGTTTGTCTTTCCCAGAACGGCAGAAGAAATTCAGCAAGAACAGAGTGTAAATGTAAGCACACTAAGAGACCCTCAGCATGATAATGAAAGAGTGCAGAAACCAGAATGGCTGGTTGTACTTGGAGTGTGCACCCACCTTGGCTGTGTACCCATTGCCAATGCAGGTAATGTTTTAGCACATATTTTGTTAACATTGTTTATATTGTCATTTGGGACTGAAATGATACTGTAGCAGGTTCATTGCTCTTACTTACAAGTAGGGCACAACTTGGGAATTCAGATTGGAATGAGTCTTGGTTGGCGTGTGGTTTACCTAAAAGATGCTATCCTGTAGGAGTAATAAAATGCACTTGCTTGCCAATCCCCCAAAAAAATTTCAAATTTTGAAATGCATTTTATGCACCAGTTTAATGAACACCTGAACTTCTGTAAAAATAGCTCATTTGTGGCATGCTTGATTTTTAATCTGATGATCTAGATTCATTTCCTGTTTCTGTCATTTTTTTTTTTTTCAATTTGGGGGAGGTGACCATACAGCGAAGTCATCGGTCCCATCAGATTAGGGAAGGATGGAGAAGTCAGTCATGCCCTTTCTAAAGAACTATCCCAGCATTTGTCTGAAGCAATTTAGGGAAATCACAGAAAACCTAAATCAGGAGGTTTGAATGTGGGTTTACACCGCCGTCCTCCCAAATGGGAGTCCAGTGTGTTAACCGTTGGACAACCTTGCTCAGTTTATGTTATGATTAAGATTTTTAAATTAAATGAATAACCAAAACTATTGTCAATAAAATAGTTAATGATTTAATTTTATTTATGATGCAGCTGTTAGTTAGACCTAACAAAAGAGTTAAAATTAATATTGATTTTAAAATTGTCAAGCAATAGTAATTTTTTTTTAGATGAGAGGTAAATACTAAAACAGTGCTGTTGTCATTAAAAAAAAAACATTAAGGTATTATTCCCGCCCCCCTCCCCTCCCCCCCAAAAAAACTGTTGTTACATGTGAATGGGTGCAAGTTATCATTAGAACTTTTTCAACATATTTATTCCATGGAAGAGTTTGACTGTTGGTCTGTTGTTGAAAGGTAAACATTTCAGAATATCACAGATAGGGGAACAATTCAAGTAATAGTATGTACAGGCTACAGTACACTGCCATATTCTACATATTAACTGGTTGTATTGAATAAACTTAAGTATATGTTCCAGTTCTTTCTGGAATATTGCTGAGGTTGGAGTGCTCGTATTGTTATAGATTGTTGAAGTGAATAGGTCTGTTAATAAGAAAACCATGAATTTATCAAAAGTTGGAGATGAAATTACTCAGGATTACATATACAGTGGAAAGTTGAAGTTACTGTTGAGAGATGTGGTTGTTCATAACATAGGATTGTTTACTGATCATAATTCAGTTGCAGCAAAATCTTAAACTTAGATTTCTCATGAAGCAGGGTTGATAAGAAATGCACAATCACAGTGTAGATATTGCTTTTAGAATGAATCTGGTGCTGTGCATTGTTGTTTGCACTGTTCTGAAACTTCCTGGCAGACTGGACCTCAAGTGGGTAAGTTTCACTCCAATAGCTCAGATTGAGAGAGCATTACACATGAAGTGCAAGGATTTTAGTCAGTGTAGCATGTACCTTTAATTTACAAGGATGCTTCATAACAGTACATACTGTGTATCAGAGTGAATTTTTCATTCTGCCACAAAGCGTTTCATGAAAAATCTTTCCTTGTCAGTAAGACCCATTACCATTTTGTTCCCTACATGGCTGATTCACTTTTTCTCCTTGCAAGTTTCAAGAAATGAGATTGCTTATTTTTATGATAGTGGCATAATGCAAAGGTGTTTTTAACTTACAAACCTGTTGCTACCAGAAAGCTGACTGCAGGTTATTGTAAAAGTTTTGGTGTTAGCATTAATTTGATGCAAACACAATAATGCAGCAATATTTCTTTGGTTTTACTAACATCCAAAGAAGTGGTTCTGTAAAAAAATTTCTAAAACGACGATTTTCTTTTTTCTAAAAAATTATTATTCGTATGTGTTTTTACAAAAAGTGGTTTAAATTTCAAGATAGGAGATATATTAAATAAAGAACACTATGCAAAAGAACTAAGAGTTTTCATTGACAGACCTTGGAACCAGTACTTCAAAATTAGCTGAGAGATGGGCTTACTAAGAACTGAATTGTATGTTTACTAATCCCATAGTATAAACCCGATGAAAGTAGTAAGTTACCTGGAATATTGTCTGCATTTTTAGTAAAATAGTTTTAAACAATATTTTTCTAACTGAATATAAAAAGTAAAGAAAATTAAAAAGCTGCACAGAGCAATCACTTCAACTATTTTACTTGACGTCTCACTTGTACAAAACCTTTCCCTTAAAAAAAAAAAAGTGAGAGTGAGGATGGTGATATCTCACCCAAGGCTAGTGTGGAGTCTTCCAGTAGACATCGTGGGCTCACCTTTTCTTTAGGATTTGATCAGCTAGCGTGTCTTTAGATTTCAGAGTTTTGAGAGTTTTTTTTTTTTTTTAAAAGGAAGCAGTTGGTTCCTCTGAATGAACAACATTAACTCTGAATTTGTCAAATTGACATTGATAGTCCTTTTCAAGAATGCAAACAATCTACCATTGCTGATTAATCCAGTTTCACCCATTATATCTTCAATAACACTCAAAGCCTCTGAGGGATTAAGTTTTTAGAAATGGTTTGCACACTTGATTTACCATTCAAGATGTGTGGCCCAATTGCAGCCCTGAAAATGGGTCACTGGAATGTGTGTACTAAGAATCCCTTCCATTCCTCTGTTGTATAGTTAAATACTTGTCTCATAGATCATATTCACAGTAACTGCTATATTGTGGAATGTACAGGCCATATTTACCTGACAATAAGACATCCCCTTTTTTAAAGATGCTCCTTGGGAAATCTTTATTTTTATCAAACTGTGACTGATCACATTTACAAACTGTTCTCTTGATGTAAGGTATCGTAAGACTGGCCTAAAAAAGTTAACACTGTTGAGCTGTGGTGTATTGTTACATTGTTTGACACTATATGCAAGTAGTTTTTCATCAAATGCCATGAGAAATTGCTAAGCTAGTACTGTTCTAGATCCTTGTAAGACTCGCCATCTTTATCATCGTCACAGATGAGCACATGCTTGCTGTAAATTCTGCACATGCAGTTTGAAAATTCCTCTTTCTCCCCAACAGCTTCATTCGAATAATTGGGAAGCCTTAATCATGTTTCTTTCAAGCGCAGTAAACAAACTGCTGCTCCAGTTCACAAATCATTTCCTAATTCGACCCCCTGAAAGTTCAACATGCAGAACTGGTGATCTATAATATAGTCTTAATCTTACGCTACCTATGAACATTTGCTTCTGTAACATCAAATTGTCTACCTGTTTCTGGTCTTTAAGTCCTGGATCACTCTGCTCAGATTTTTCAGTGTAATACAATACCAATCACCATTTACGGTGTTCCCTCACAAAAGCTGACCACATCAATTACAGAAGGCACTTGCACAGACTTTAGGAAAACAAAGCCACCGGGAGACAATTTTGTTCAGTGGCAAGCAAGACATCTGAGAGAATTGATGTGAGAGTTCTGGAATTGCTTGCCACACTCCATCAGTTCTCATCTCACCAGGGATGGTTAGCCACTATGGTCTTTTCTGTGAATACAGATTTCTCCTTCAGCATATGGCATGCACCATTATCTGGCTGTACTCATTGTAATGATGTGCCTTTACGCTTGGCACAATTGGTGACAGATGTCAGCTGGAGATTGCTTCTGAGTGTGCAAAAATTAGATAACTGCACTAACCTTACAGTTGGTGGGAGACCACAACAATTAAAAGATTGAAACTACACTGTGTTATTCTCACATACCTCCTCTCTACTCCTGTGCATGTGCATTCCTATCCGACAACTCTTGCCATTGTTGGATGTGATTATAACTTTCTTTCTGAATGCACCTCATATGTTATCATCTTGGCTCCTTGGTGGTGAACTGGTCAAAATAAGAGCACTAAGAGGCAACAGTGCACTTCTTTATTTGTTGCCAACCTTGAAAATCACCAGTTCTGTTGAGCAGTAGCTGCTGTAGCGCCGTTGTTGAACATTGTATTTCATTTATTACGCATGTGTTTTGGGCATTCTGTGTGAACATATATTAGAATTAATGTCTCTCCTGTAGAAATGTATGAGTATTTGTCCAGTTTTGAAGTCAATTAAGTTCTGACCACATTTAGATTCTGGTGAACTGCAGTTTAAACATGGTAGATGTTCATAAAAACAAAGGTGCGCTTGACACTACCCTCCTGACATACTGCTGTGCTGTTGCCAATGCACCCCATCCCACCCTTCTGAAATCATCAAATTACATCTGTGTGAGATCTCAATTACCGAAGCTTCATCTGCAAATGTAATACAACCCCAGTAATAAGCTACAATACAGTGTAAAAATGTTGATCTCCAGAATGAAAGCTTTATCTTCAAATGTATGATTACCCATGTTCCCTTCCCCCAAAAGACAAAGCAAGATAAAAAGCTCTCTTATTGTTGGGTAAATATGGTAATGCAGAATTGATCCCAAGAATGGTGCCTTGAGCAAAACTGCAGTTCTAGCTGGGTGTCGTGATTTGATTTCAAATGGCTTTTGTAAATGTGCTTTAACAGAGGTCTTTTGACAGTGAGCGGGTGCGCATGCGTTTTAGTATTTGTGCAAATAAACAGACACAACACTTATAAAGTAATTATGCTTACCATAATATCCCTTTTTTTCTTTTTTGTGGGGGGGGGTGGATAAATAAATGTTGAATTGCTGTTTAATCAGGCACTTTACATGTAAATAACATCAAATTTTACTATTGTTTGTACTCGCTTGTACCTGTTAACAGGCTCCCCATCATCACCGCAGAACTTTTTGAATTTCGTTATTGAACCATAGTTCATCTTTTCTATTCTTAGTCCACTTAACTTGGCACTTACTTCTCTGGAGTTTGATTTACAGCCAGTTAAAACTTTGCCCACAATCCTGTACATCCGTCATATTGGAACAAAATTATGTCCATTCAGTGTTTAAACAGGATGCTAACTACTGTTTATCTGTTGTATCCAGCATAAACACTTTCCTCGGTTTCTTGGTAGATTTATTTCAGTAACTGTTGTTGCTGTGATATCATGGTTACTGAACCCTGCCTATATTGGCACTGTCAATAAAGTTGTAGCTATGTTGCATGTGGGTTGTCAGACTAGCTGCTCAACGCAGTTTCTGTAGAATGTTTTTGGAGTCAGTAGCTCCTGCCTGTGTGTGTGTGTGTGTGTGTGTGTGTGTGTGTGTGTGTGTGTGTGTGTGTGGGGGGGGGGGGGGGGGGGGGTTAGGATAGGCAGGTTGTAAAATAAAAGGGAGTGAAGGAAATGAATATTCACGGAAAAGAAATGCTGAGACCACAAATGTTAACGTAAATTTAGGCCAGGTGGGCGACAAAAACCAAGCATGTGTTGTGATATCAGTTCCCACCAGCAGAGTTCTGAAGAACTCATGTCAGGAAGGAAAAACCAGCTAACGTGCTGTGAAACAGGCACTGAGGTAATGACTGTCAGATTGTAGAGCTTGCTCAATAACACGATATTGTGTTTTGCCTGTATACCCCCTCTGTCTATGACCATTCAGACTGACTTTGACAAAAATGTCAGTCAGTACAGTGACGAAATGATAGGAGAAACCAAAGGTGATGTGAAGGATGATACTGTTGTGACTATTGCTGATGAAACTTGTGACGGAATTGGAGGATACTTACTTGCAGTTTTATTTCGGACTATGACTGGAACATCACAACAGAAACTGTATCCGGCTTCTTTTACTTTTTCGAAGTTGCTAACAGAAGTACTTTGTACAGGTCATAGTAGACACCCTAAAAACCTACAGCATTAAACGTGAAAACTCTGTAGGTTTAGTATCAGAATCTGCTACAAACATTTCGTACACACGTGACATATTGATTGGAGACAGCTGACTTACCTTAGGGGGGGAAAAAAGGACAGGTATACATTCGCGTGCACGCGCACGCACACACACACACACACACACACACACACACACACACACACATATGTGTGGATGGATATGTGTGTGTGTGTGCGCGCGCGAGAGTATACCTGCCCTTTTGATGATCTCGCACCACTGATCTGGACTGTACACATCTTGTACTTGTCGGCGAACGTAACATTCAGTTGTACTTCAGGAACATAATGGTATGTACATGCACTTACCATTATGTTCGTGAAACGTACTAAAGACAGTATATTTACAAAATAACATACCTCTGAGTCATCTGAATCATTAGGAATGTATTCTGGATCCCTCTTGAAGATATTAGTATCATTGGAGGTATATACCTCGTCTTCTGCCATGTTCACTGTAGCCATAATCTCGGAGATGTTTTTACTTGCTGCCATTCTCTCTGGCGCTTACCATTAAGCTCCTCCCCGACATCTGTCGAGTGAATTTGGAACTTATATATATATATATATATATATATATATATATATATATATATATACACACAAGCAGACATTTGTAAATGTCTGCTTGTGTCTGTGTATGTGTGGATGGATATGTGTGTGTGTGCGAGTGTATACCTGTCCTTTTTTCCCCCTAAGGTAAGTCTTTCCGCTCCCGGGATTGGAATGACTCCTTACCCTCTCCCTTAAAACCCATATCCTTTTGTCTTTCCTTCTCCTCCCCTCTTTCCTGACGAGGCAACCGTTGGTTGCGAAAGCTAGATTTTTGTGTGTTTGTTTGTGTGTCTATCGACCTGCCAGCGCTTTTGTTTGGTAAGTCTCATCATCTTTCTTTTTAAATATATATAATGTCTAAAAACAAAGATGATGTGACTTACCAAATGAAAGTGCTGGCAGGTCGACAGACACACAAACGAACACAAACATACACACAAAATTCAAGCTTTCGCAACAAACTGTTGCCTCATCAGGAAAGAGGGAAGGAGAGGGAAAGACGAAAGGATGTGGGTTTTAAGGGAGAGGGTAAGGAGTCATTCCAGTCCCGGGAGCGGAAAGACTTACCTTAGGGGGGGAAAAAGGACGGGTACACACTCGCTCGCGCGCGCGCTCACACACAAACTCATATCCATACACAGACACAAGCAGACATATTTAAAGACAAAGAGTTTGGGCAGAGATGTCAGTCGAGGCAGAAGTGCAGAGGCAAAGATGTTGTTGAATGACAGGTGAGGTATGAGTGGCAGCAACTTGAAATTAGCGGAGATTGAGGCCTGGTGGATAACGGGAAGAGAGGATATATTGAAGAGCAAGTTCCCATCTCCGGAGTTCAGATAGGTTGGTGTTAGTGGGAAGTATCCAGATAACCCGGACGGTGTAACACTGCGCCAAGATGTGCTGGTCGTGCACCAAGGCATGTTTAGCCACAGGGTGATCCTCATTACCAACAAACACTGTCTGCCTGTGTCCATTCATGCGAATGGACAGTTTGTTGCTGGTCATTCCCACATAGAATGCATCACAGTGTAGGCAGGTCAGTTGGTAGATCACGTGGGTGCTTTCACATGTGGCTCTGCCTTTGATTGTGTACACCTTCCGGGTTACAGGACTGGAGTAGGTGGTGGTGGGAGGGTGCATGGGACAGGTTTTACACCGGGGGCGGTTACAAGGGTAGGAGCCAGAGGGTAGGGAAGGTGGTTTGGGGATTTCATAGGGATGTACTAAGAGGTTACGAAGGTTAGGTGGACGGCGGAAAGACACTCTTGGTGGAGTGCGGAGGATTTCATGAAGGATGGATCTCATTTCAGGGCAGGATCTGAGGAAGTCGTATCCCTGCTGGAGAGCCACATTCAGAATCTGATCCAGTCCCGGAAAGTATCCTGTCACAAGTGGGGCACTTTTGTGGTTCTTCTGTGGGAGGTTCTGGGTTTGAGAGGATGAGGAAGTGGCTCTGTTTATTTGCTTCTGTACCAGGTTGGGAGGGTAGTTGCGGGATGCGAAAGCTGTTGTCAGGTTGTTGGTGTAATGCTTCAGGGATTCCGGACTGGAGCAGATTCGTTTGCCACGAAGACCTAGGCTGTAGGGAAGGGACCGTTTGATGTGGAATGGGTGGCAGCTGTCGTAATGGAGGTACTGTTGCTTGTTGGTGGGTTTGATGTGGACAGACGTGTGAAGCTGGCCATTGGACAGGTGAAGGTCAACATCAAGGAAAGTGGCATGGGATTTGGAGTAGGACCAGGTGAATCTGATGGAACCAAAGGAGTTGAGGTTGGAGAGGAAATTCTGGAGTTCTTCTTCACTGTGAGTCCAGATCATGAAGATGTCATCAATAAATCTGTACCAAACTTTGGGTTGGCAGGCCTGGGTAACCAAGAAGGCTTCCTCTAAGCGACCCATGAATAGGTTGGCATACGAGGGGGCCATCCTGGTACCCATGGCTGTTCCCTTTAATTGTTGGTATGTCTGGCCTTCAAAAGTGAAGAAGTTGTGGGTCAGGATGAAGCTGGCTAAGGTGGTGAGGAAAGAGGTTTTAGGTAGGGTGGCAGGTGATCGGCGTGAAAGGAAGTGCTCCATCGCAGCGAGGCCCTGGACGTGCGGGATATTTGTGTATAAGGAAGTGGCATCAATGGTTACAAGGATGGTTTCTGGGGGTAACGGATTGGGTAAGGATTCCAGGCGTTCGAGAAAGTGGTTGGTGTCTTTGATGAAGGATGGGAGACTGCATGTAATGGGTTGAAGGTGTTGATCTACGTAGGCAGAGATACGTTCTGTGGGGGCTTGGTAACCAGCTACAATGGGGCGGCCGGGATGATTGGGTTTGTGAATTTTAGGTAGAAGGTAGGGGTGCGGGGTATCGGTGGGGTCAGGAGGTTGATGGAGTCAGGTGAAAGGTTTTGTAGGGGGCCTAAGGTTCTGAGGATTCCTTGAAGCTCTGCCTGGACATCAGGAATGGGATTACCTTGGCAAACTTTGTATGTGGTGTTGTCTGAAAGCTGATGCAGTCCCTCAGCCACATACTCCCGACGATCAAGTACCACGGTCGTGGAACCCTTGTCCGCCGGAAGAATGACGATGGACCGGTCAGCCTTCAGATCACGGATAGCCTGGGCTTCAGCAGTGGTGATGTTGGGAGTAGGATTAAGGTTTTTTAAGAAGGATTGAGAGGCAAGGCTGGAAGTCAGAAATTCCTGGAAGGTTTGGAGAGGGTGATTTTGAGGAAGAGGAGGTGGGTCCCGCTGTGACGGAGGACGGAACTGTTCCAGGCAAGGTTGAGTTTGGATAGTGTCTTGGGGAGTTGGATCATTAGGGGTAGGATTAGGATCATTTTTCTTCGTGGCAAAGTGATACTTCCAGCAGAGAGTACGAGTGTAGGATAGTAAATCTTTGACGAGGGCTGTTTGGTTGAATCTGGGAGTGGGGCTGAAGGTGAGGCCTTTGGATAGGACAGAGGTTTTGGATTGGGAGAGAGGTTTGGAGGAAAGGTTAACTACTGAATTAGGGTGTTGTGGTGCCAGATTGTGTTGATCGGAATTTTGAGGTTTTGGAGGGAGTGGAGCTGGAAGTGGGAGATTGAGTAGATGGGAGAGACTGGGTTTGTGTGCAATGAGAGGTGGTTGAGGTTTGCTGGAAGGGTTGTGAATGGTGAGTGAGTTGCCTTTCCGGAGGTGGGAAACCAGGAGATTGGATAGTTTTTTGAGGTGAAGGGTGGCATGCTGTTCTAATTGGCGGTTGGCCTGTAGGAGGATGCTCTGAATAGCCGGTGTGGATGTGGGAGAGGAAAGATTGAGGACTTTTATTAAGGATAGGAGTTGACAGGTGTGTTCATTGGCTGAGTTGATGATGAATAGGTTGGCATACGAGGGGGCCATCCTGGTACCCATGGTACCCACCTATTCATGGGTCGCTTAGAGGAAGCCTTCTTGGTTACCCAGGCCTGCCAACCCAAAGTTTGGTACAGATTTATTGATGACATCTTCATGATCTGGACTCACAGTGAAGAAGAACTCCAGAATTTCCTCTCCAACCTCAACTCCTTTGGTTCCATCAGATTCACCTGGTCCTACTCCAAATCCCATGCCACTTTCCTTGATGTTGACCTTCACCTGTCCAATGGCCAGCTTCACACGTCTGTCCACATCAAACCCACCAACAAGCAACAGTACCTCCATTACGACAGCTGCCACCCATTCCACATCAAACGGTCCCTTCCCTACAGCCTAGGTCTTCGTGGCAAATGAATCTGCTCCAGTCCGGAATCCCTGAAGCATTACACCAACAACCTGACAACAGCTTTCGCATCCCGCAACTACCCTCCCAACCTGGTACAGAAGCAAATAAACAGAGCCACTTCCTCATCCTCTCAAACCCAGAACCTCCCACAGAAGAACCACAAAAGTGCCCCACTTGTGACAGGATACTTTCCGGGACTGGATCAGATTCTGAATGTGGCTCTCCAGCAGGGATACGACTTCCTCAGATCCTGCCCTGAAATGAGATCCATCCTTCATGAAATCCTCCCCACTCCACCAAGAGTGTCTTTCCGCCGTCCACCTAACCTTCGTAACCTCTTAGTACATTCCTATGAAATCCCCAAACCACCTTCCCTACCCTCTGGCTCCTACCCTTGTAACTGCCCCCGGTGTAAAACCTGTCCCATGCACCCTCCCACCACCACCACCTACCCCAGTCCTGTAACCCGGAAGGTGTACACAATCAAAGGCAGAGCCACATGTGAAAGCACCCACGTGATCTACCAACTGACCTGCCTACACTGTGATGCATTCTATGTGGGAATGACCAGCAACAAACTGTCCATTCGCATGAATGGACACAGGCAGACAGTGTTTGTTGGTAATGAGGATCACCCTGTGGCTAAACATGCCTTGGTGCATGACCAGCACATCTTGGCGCAGTGTTACACCGTCCGTGTTATCTGGATACTTCCTACTAACACCAACCTATCCGAACTCCGGAGATGGGAACTTGCTCTTCAATATATCCTCTCTTCCCGTTATCCACCAGGCCTCAATCTCCGCTAATTTCAAGTTGCCGCCACTCATACCTCACCAGTCATTCAACAACATCTTTGCCTCTGCACTTCTGCCTCGACTGACATCTCTGCCCAAACTCTTTGTCTTTAAATATGTCTGCTTGTGTCTGTATATGTGTGGATGGATATGTGTTTGTGTGCGAGTGTATACCCGTCCTTTTTTCCCCATAAGGTAAGTCTTTCCGCTCCCGGGACTGGAATGACTCCTTACCCGCTCCCTTAAAACCCACATCCTTTCGTCTTTCCCTCTCCTTCCCTCTTTCCTGATGAGGCAACAGTTTGTTGCGAAAGCTTGAATTTTGTGTGTATGTTTGTGTTCGTTTGTGTGTCTGTCGACCTGCCAGCACTTTCATTTGGTAAGTCACATCATCTTTGTTTTTAGGTATATTTTTCCTTCATGGAATGTTTCCTTCTATTATAACCATATATATATATAGAGGGAAACATTCCACGTGGGAAAAATATATCAGATACACAAACATACACACAAAATTCAAGCTTTCGCAACCAACTGTTGCTTCATCTGGAAAGAGGGAAGGAGAGGGAAAGACGAAAGGATGTGGGTTTTAAGGGAGAGGGTAAGGAGTCATTCCAACCCCGGGAGCGGAAAGACTTACCTTCGGGGGAAAAAAGGACAGGTATACACCCTCGCTCGCTCGCTCGCGCGCGCGCACACACACACACACACACACACACACACACACACACACACACATAGACAGGCACAAGCAGGCATTTGTAAAGGCAAAGAGTTTGGGCTGAGGTGTCAGTCGAGGCGGAAGTACAGAGGCAAAGATGTTGTTGAATGAATGACAGGTGAGGTATGAACGGCTGCAACTTGAAAATAGCGGAGGTTGAGGCCTGGTGGGTAACGGGAAGAGAGGATATACTGAAGGGCAAGTTCCCATCTCCAGAGTTCTGACAGGTTGGCGTTAGTGGGAAGTATCCAGATAACCCAGACGGTGTAACACTGTGCCAAGATGTGCTGGCCATGCATGCACCAAGGCATGTTTATCCACAGGGTAATCCTCATTACCAACAAACACTGTCTGCCTGTGTCCATTCATGCGAATGGACAGTTTGTTGCTGGTCATTCCCACATAGAAAGCTTCACAGTGTAGGCAGGTCAGTTGCTAAATCACGTGGGTGCTTTCACACGTGGCCCTGCCTTTGATCGTGTACACCTTCCGTGTTACAGGACTGGAGTAGGTGATGGTGGGAGGGTGCATGGGACAGGTTTTACACCGGGTGTGGTTACAAGGGTAGGAGCCAGAGTGTAAGGAAGGTGGTTTGGGGATTTCATAGGGATGAACCAAGAGGTTACGAAGGCTAGGTGGAGGGCAGAAAGACTCTCTTGGTGGAGTGGGGAGGATTTCATGAAGGATGGATCTCATTTCAAGGCAGGATTTGAGGAAGTCGTATCCCTGCTGATCCAGCCTCGGAAAGTATCCTGTCACAAGTGGGGCACTTTTGGGGTTCTTCTGTGGAAGGTTCTGGATTTGAGGGGATGAGGAAGTGGCTCTGGTAGTTTGCTTCTGTACCAGGTCGGGAGGGTAGTTGCGGGATGCGAAAGCTGTTTTCCGGTTGTTGGTGTAGTGGTTCAGGGGTTCCGGACTGGAGCAGATTCGTTTGCCACGAAGACCTAGGCTGTAGGGAAGGGACCGTTTGATGTGGAATGGGTGGCAGTTGTCATAATGGAGGTACTGTTGCTTGTTGGTGGGTTTGATGTGGACGGATGTGCGAAGCTGGCCATTGGACAGATGGAGGTCAACGTCAAGGAAAGTGGCATGGGATTTGGAGTAGGACCATGTGAATCTGATGGAACCAAAGGAGTTGAGGTTGGAGAGGAAATTCTGGAGTTCTTCTTCTCTGAGAGTCCAGATCATGAAGATGTCGTCAATAAATCGGTACCAAACTTTGGGTTGGCAGGCCTGGGTAACCAAGAAGGCTTCCTCTAAGCGACCCATAAATAGGTTGGCATACGAGGGGGCCATCCTGTTACCCATGGCTGTTCCCTTTAATTGTTGGTATGTCTGGCCTTCAAAAGTGAAGAAGTTGAGTCAGGATGAAGCTTGCTAAGGTAATGAGGAAAGAGGTTTTAGGTAGGGTGGCAGGTGATTGGCGTGAAAGGAAGTGCTCCATCGCAGCGAGGCCCTGGACGTGCGAAATATTTGTGTATAAGGAAGTGGCATCAATGGTTACAAGGATGGTTTCTGGGGGTAACAGATTGGGTAAGGATTCCAGGCATTTGAGAAAGTGGTTGGTGTCTTTGATGAAGGATGGGTGACTCGATGTAAAGGGTTGAAGGTGTTGATCTACATAGGCAGAGATACATTCTGTGGTGGCTTGGTAACCAGCTACAATGGGGCGGCCGGGATGATTGGGTTTGTGAATTTTAGGAAGTAGGTATAAGGTAGGGGTGTGGGGTGTCAGTGGGGTCAGGAGGTTGATGGAGCCAGGTGACAGGTTTAGGGGGCCTAAGGTTCTGAGGATTCGTTGAAGCTCCGCCTGGACATTAGGAATGGGATTACCTTGGCAAAGTTTGTATGTAGTGTTGTCTGAAAGCTGACGCAGTCCCGCAGCCACTTACTCCCGACGATCAAGTACCACGGTAGTGGAACCCTTGTCTGCCGGAAGAATGACGATGGATCAGTCAGCCTTCAGATCAAGGATAGCCTGTGCTTAAGCAGTGGTGATGTTGGGAGTAGGATTAAGTTTTTTTAAGAAGGATTGAGAGGCAAGGCTGGAAGTCAGAAATTCCTGGAAGGTTTGGAGAGGGTGATTTTGAGGAAGAGGAGGTGGGTCCCGCTGTGACGGAGGATGGAACTGTTCCAGGCAGGGTTCAATTTGGATAGTGTCTTGGGGAGTTGGATCATTAGGAGTAGGATTAGGATCATTTTTCTTTGTGGCAAAGTGATATTTCCAGCAGAGTAAGAGTGTAGGACAGTAAATCTTTGACGAGGGCTGTTTGGTTGAATCTGGGAGTAGGGCTGAAGGTGAGGCCTTTGGTTAGGACAGAGGTTTCGGATTGGGAAAGATTTTTGGAGGACAGGTTAACTACTGAATTAGGGTGTTGTGGTTCCAGATTGTGTTGATTGGAATTTTGAGGTTTTGGGGGGAGTGGAGCTGGAAGTGGGAGATTGAGTAGATGGGAGAGACTGGGTCTGTGTGCAATGAGAGGAGGTTGAGGTTTGCTGGAAAGGTTGTGAAGGGTGAGTGAGTTGCCTTTCCGGAGGTGGGAAACCAGGAGATTGGATAGTTTTTTGAGGTGGAGGGTGGCATGTTGTTCTAATTTGCGGTTGGCCTGTAGGAGGATGCTCTGAACAGCCGGTGTGGATGTGGGAGAGGAAAGATTGAGAACTTTTATTAAGGATAGGAGTTGACGGGTGTGTTCATTGGCTGAGTTAATGTGTAGGTGAAGGATTAGGTGGGTGAGGGCAATGAATTGTTCAGTTTGGAACTGGTAAGGGTTTTTACAGAAACATTGGCGAGCTCTTCAGCTCTGAAGTTTGTGGTGCAAAGCTGTATTTGAATGATTCTGCTGGGGAAAAAAATCGTAAATGAAAAGTATTCCACCTGACATTTTTTCTAACCATTCCATCAACGTCGTATTGACTATTTGAGATGTGATGAGAAGCCTGATATATTGACCCTTCTACTCTGTGAAAAGTGCTTTATCTGCGGTTTGGGTATCTATCAATAGTGGGGATGCATAGAGGTACTTCTCAATGTACAATTTAGTTGTGGCAGTGGGAGGTCAGTGAAGCCCGACATTATTGAAACAACTTCAGTGATTGCATTCAATAGATAAACATTTGTATATAGGCCTTAAGTGACTGTTAATTTGAATGACGACTAACACTGTGGAGTTGTGTTATGGAAAGAATCAGTTTTTTCTATTTTTTAAAGGAAACTGAATAATGAAATAGAAAAAATATAAGTGCTAAATTCAAATTTTAAAGTGCTAAAATTTCAAAGTTTATTTGCTAATTTCATGTAGCTTTACCAATAACTTACATTGATTTAGATTTTATAGGCAGAACTGAAGCTTGTAACACAAGAAATAGTTGTTTTTACGTGTTCTCAAGAAAATCTGATGTTACAGTATAGCTGTTAACCCTCTCTGAAACAGATCACTGCTTCTACTGATGAAGTCCTAGTGGAGAGGCTACACTGGCAAATATTTGCCATTTTACAGCTTTTCCACTTGGAACCTCAGTTACAAGCATATGCTGTAGAAGATATAATTCTATGCCTTAGTTTTGCATATCATAATCCAATGTCAGCCCCGAAGAAGACCTTTACAGACCTTGCAACATTAACCTGATTTCTACATCTGTTTTCCAAATCTAGGCTTTCTGCAATGTCTAATAATGTTCAGTTTGGCCTGCAAATCTGCTCTTTTGCATTAGATGTCACATCTTCTAAAGACCAGTTATAACTTCCCTGTCTTCAAGAACAGGAAGAGAACCTCAACAGGAAGTCATTGGATTGTCACATGAATGCTCCACAAAGTTGTGGACTGCATCCACAAATGTCTGTAGGAATGGTATCGCCTTGATGACTGCCAGTTCAGTGAAGTTAATTTTGAAAGTAATTGACAAAAATTGCACTGTAATGGGTTTTATAAATAAAATATTTTTTCATTGTTTAGTTTGAAATACGTTGCTCTGCAAAATTATGAAGTGATCCTGTGACATGTTAATTCTTCTGTGGCCTGTATTTTGTTACATGTGCTGTGCTCTGCATTTCGTAATGTCAGAGGTTCATTAAAATGCCTTAAGTTAGTATGTATTTTGTTTACAAAGTTAAGCTTCTGTATATACCCTTACATTCACTTAATATATTGGTGTGTGCTGGTTTTCAGTAAGTGTCAGTCTCTGTAAAAACTGTGATGTTTTAAACAAATGAACAGTTCAGGTATTTTCATTACTACACCACTTTCTTTCAGGTGACTTTGGTGGATACTACTGTCCCTGTCACGGCTCTCACTATGATGCATCAGGTCGTATCAGAAAAGGCCCAGCACCTCTCAATTTAGAAGTTCCAACATACGTGTTTCAAGATGAAGGAACCTTAGTTGTTGGCTGATTTTACTCATAACTACTAGCATGTACTAGTTACGTGAAGTAAATCATATGTTCCCAAGATAATTAAGTTATTGTTCAGTTATAGAGATATGTACATATTACCCTTTATTGTTCCTGATATGAAAGAAAACTGAGTTATCAATTGGTCTGTGGCTCTTAAAGTAAATATGAAACACTGTATATGTTGCAACACTTCCTTTTATGTACATTAATTAAAATACTTTTTTAATTATTGGAATAGTTGATGAAATGCATGCATGGTTTCTCTTTGATAGAGTACTGCTCAGTGATTAAGTAATCTGCTTCTGTTTAGACTGTTGGTCATAAATACTTACATTGACATTTTAAAATGGAGTATAAAGCCTTTCAGAATATGCCAGTAAACTCCCCAGTGTTATCAAACACTGAATGAGTTTAGTCTGAACAATTTGTGCTCCATTTTAAGGAAAGTTTGTTTCTCCCACATCTCGGTGTTTATCTCCTGTGCTTTTTGTGATAGAATAGTATGATTTTGCAGGTAAATTCAGTGATATATGTGGATACTGTCTGCAAAATGTCCTGCAAATATAGGAGTAAAGAAGTTATGAATTAAAACATCATGCATGGCACTGAAGTTTTACTGAATGAACAGGGAAAATTTAGCAAGTGATAAACTTTTACCAGTGAGAAAAAGTTTTGTAAAGGTTTCAAATTATGTGTAAAGTTATTTGCCAGCTGCAAAGTGCTCTCTTTCTCAAGTACTGGAGGAATACACACTGATTAATTTCTGCGGCATGAGTTATTCTGCCTCAGAGAAAATATTCTATGTTCAATATTAGATTGGTGTGTAAGTTTGTAGTATTTTTGTTTTGCATGTTGGTATTCCAGTTATTATGGGTTTGTTTATTGATTCTCATTTTTTATTTGTAGTTCGCTGTTGATGTTTTGACTTTACATACTGTCATTTAGAGATAGTGAGTGGAGCTATGGACATTATAAAGTGGAATGACAAGTGAACAAATCAGAACGTTTCTGACTATTCTTCTGTATGAGTTCAGTAGTGGGGTGACAACAAGGGAGGCAACCAGAAACATTTGCCCCTTGTATAAGGATAATGCCATTTGACAGAGCAAGCCAAAAAAAAAGTTCTCATTCTAAGGAGGATCATTTTGACATTAGTGTGTCCTCATGTTTGGAAGACCTCCAGGGTTTGATGAAAATATTTTAAACTCATTTTTCCACAATGAGCCACATCAGTGTATTCGAGAACTGGCAAATGTGGTGAACCATGATCATTCCACCATTGTGCGACATTTGCGTGCAAACGGGAAGGTTCAAAAATCACAGAACTGTCAGATGGCCATATGTGGATCTCTGCTTGCTCGTCATCAGTTGGGTCAGGAGCAACAGTGACTATTCTTATCCTGTATTGTCACAGGTGACAAGAAATGGTGTCTTCATGCTAACAGAAGGCCAACTCCCCATACAAAGACCTGTGTGCATCCACAGAAGATAGTGGTATGCATCTGGTGGAACAACAATGGTATGTTGTACTACGAATTACTTCACTGATGTGTAACCATCACTTCTGACACAACTGAGATGTTTTGCCAGATGCAGTCCAAGAGCAACGACCAGGAAGATTGCGTGAAGTTCTGCTACTCTGTGATAACGCCTGCCCACATTCTGCTAGACTGACAAAGAACAGTATACAAGAGTTGCTTTGGGAAGTCACTCTGTACCAACCTTATTCACTTGACCTTGTGCCCTCAGATTTTCACCTTTTCTGATCTCTTTGGAAAACCTTCAAGGATCTCCCTTTCTGTATGAAAATGCACTCTGCATATGGCTCATTGAATTCTTTGCCTCAAACCTCTAAACCACATGATTTCTACAGTAGCAGAATTGAAAGTAACTGTAGTATTGGACCCCCCCCCCCCCCCCCCTGCAGGTCTGGGGGTAAGAATAGGTCTGAGGTATTCCTGCCTGTCGTAACAGGTAACTAAAAGGAGTCTCACATGTTTCGGCCTTTATGTGATAGTTCCCTGTAGGGTTTGACCTCCATTCTTCAAAATTTTTCTGAATAGTGAACCAATTGAGAAAGGGAGCCTTACATGGTGCATTGTGTCGATTGTGCCTTGAGATCTGTAGCCCCCTTTGTTGTCGTCACATTGCAGTCCTGCACATTCTCAATCTCTTGAGGGAGGACATCTTCCTGGGTGCGTTTTCCACCATACACTATGCAGTGTCGCATTCTGCACCGACGATGATCATGGACTTGTTTGCACCTGATATCCAGCATGGTAGCCAGTATGTTGTGGTGGGGTTGCCATGTATCCTGTTGATTGTAGCCCCCCGACAACACAGGGATCGCTCTGCTGATGCCTGCGCCGTTAACTCCCCACGTACGCCAAGGAGTAGATGCCCGTCATCCTGGGGCATTGGGACTCCGGAAAATGGCCATCCTGCCAGGTGGTCGTTGCTGCGGCTGGATGGCGCCCATGGGAAGGGCCTCTGGTCGGAGTGGATGGCATCAGCACAGATGACACGCCACAAAGAGTAGTATGTCATCTCTTGCTTGTGGTCTGCCACCAGCAGTCTCTAACTGGCAAAGTCTAACTACAATGCTAAGAAATATGACCCCAAGTCAGTCCCCTCCCTGGCCACACCATGAGAGGAACGCCAGGCTAAAGGTGGCAGTGAAGTTTATTCGCCCCGGTACCTCGTATGTACAAGAGTTTATGGGAATCTTTCATGTCTGTGAAGCCTCAGTTTTTTGTGGAGCATTTGGAGGACAAGTTTGGGGAGGTGGGGGGCTTGTCCACAATGCGCTCTGGGTCAGTTTTGATAAAAACGGCATCCTCTGCCCAGTCACAGGCATTACTCGCTTGTGGCAAGTTGGGGGATGTTTCTGTTACCAACACGCCCCATAAGAGCTGAAATATGGTCCAGGGTATTATATTTCAAAGGGAACTTCTTTTGCAGTCTTAAGACAAGCTGCACGCCAGTTTAGGGCGGCGAGGTAGTCATTTCGTTCGACACATCCATCAGTCCCCGTGGGATAACCAGGTTGCCACCAGTGCCTTCATCTTGGCCTTCGAGGGTGACACATTGTTCAAGAATGTCAGGGTGATGGTCTACTGCTGTGATGTCAAGCCATATATTGCTCCCCTGATGCGATGCTTTAAGTGCTGGCAGTTCGGCCATATGTCTTCCCGCTGTACTTCCAGCCTCACCTGTCGATTGTGGACATCCATCGCATTCCAGTAATCCATGTGCCCCACCTCCCATCTGGTGTCAACTGCGGAGAGCTTCCTTCACCTTGCTTGCCAAACTGCAGGGTTTTACAGAAAGAGAGGAAAACAATGGAATATAAGACCCTGGACAGACTGACCTACACTGGGGCGAAGAGGAAATTTGAGCACCTACATCCTGTCCCATATGACCACCTCATATGCCGCCACTACAAGAACAGTTGTCGCCCCATCAGTTCCTTGAATTCCTGTCGCCTCTCAGAACTGGGAGACTACACCTGCCCCACTGATGGTGGAGGGCACTTCTCTCCCTGTTGCTCTCACACCACTTACTTCAGGAGCAACCCCCCCCATCGGGGATTTCAGTCTCCACTTCTGAGCCAGAGAAGTGTAAGGCTTCTTCGGCTCCTCTCACTAGGAAGGGATCCCTTGGGTCACTCCCTTCCCAGGTTTCTGCTAGTGGGAAAGATGACACCCGCCACTGGCTGGAGAGCCCAAAAGTAGCTTGTCGTAGGGCTTCACACTCATTCTCAGTCCCGGAGACTGATTCAGTGAACTCCTCCCAGCCAGGGAAACCCAAGGAACAGTGTGAGAAATCAAAAAAGAAGACCCCGAAGAACAAGGAACTTGTGGTGGCACCCACACCACTGCTACCTAAAAGCCTGAAGATGGGGTGGATATTCTGGCATCCGCTGAGGACCTGGATCTCGCCGAACCCTCAGTCACAATGGATATACAGGGTATTACAAAAAGGTATGGCCAGACTTTCAGGAAACATTTCTCTCACACAAAGAAAGAAAATATGTTATGTGGACATGTGTCCGGAAATGCTTACTTTCCATGTTAGAGCTCATCTTATTACTTCTCTTCAAATCACATTAATCATGGAATGGAAACACACAGCAACAGAACGTACCAGTGTGACTTCAAACACTTTGTTACAGGAAGTGTTCAAAATGTCCTCTGTTAGCGAGGATACATGCATCCACCTTCCGTTGCACGGAATCCCTGATGCGCTGATGCAGCCCTGGAGAATGGCGTATTGTATCACAGCCCTCCACAATACGAGCACGAAGAGTATCTACATTTGGTACCGGGGTTGCGTAGACAAGAGCTTTCAAATGCCCCCATAAATGAAAGTCAAGAGGGTTGAGGTCAGGAGAGCATGGAGGCCATGGAATTGGTCCACCTCTACCAATCCATCGGTCACCGAATCTGTTGTTGAGAAGCATACGAACACTTCGACTGAAATGTGCAGGAGCTCCATCGTGCATGAACCACATGTTGTATCGTACTTGTAAAGGCACATGTTGTAGCAGCACAGGTAGAGTATCCCGTATGAAATCATGATAACGAGCTCCATTGAGCGTAGGTAGACGAAACTAAAATGAGCTCTAACATGGAAATTAAGCATTTCTGGACACAAGTCCACATAACATCTTTTCTTTATTTGTGTGTGAGGAATGTTTCCTGAAAGTTCGCCTGTACCTTTTTGTAACACCCTGTATAGTGCTCAGGCAAAAAGTCAGTGGCAGCTGGAGACCCTGAAGCTTAAACTGCCTCATTGAATGTTTGAAGCCTTCCCAGTCTCACAGTCATGTCATCCTCCAGTGGAATTGTGGCGGTTTTTTCCACCGCCTGGCTGAGCTATGGCAACTGTTAAGCTTTACACCTGCTTTCTGCATTGCCCTCCAGGAAACCTGGTTGCCGGCAATGCGGACCCCCTGGCCTCCATCGCTATAAGGGATATTACAGGAACCGTAGCAACTATAATAGTGGCAGGTGGAGTTTGTGTCTGTCGTGAACTCTGTATGCAGTGAACCTGTGCCCCCCTTCAAACCCCTCTTGAAGCTGTGGCTGTCAGGCAGGAAATAACTGTCTGCAGTGTATATCTTCCTCCAGATACCTCTGAATGCACTGATTGATCAACTCCCTAAACCTTTCCTACTTTTGCGAGATTTTAATGCCCATAGAGATTTTAATGCCCATAACCCCTTGTGGTGTGACACTGTGCTTACTGACCGAGGCAGAGATATCGAAACTTTACTGTCTCAGTTCGACATCTGCCTCTTAAATACTGGGGCCGCCACATATTTCAGTGTGGCTCATTGTAGCTACTCAGCCATTGATTTATCAGTTTGCAGCCCAGGACTTGTCCCATCTATCCACTGGAGAGTACCACTGCCCTGGCACCAGGTCGACAGATGCCTGCCCAGATGGGCTTTAAACAAGGCAGACTGGGAAACTTTCACCTCTGCTGTCACCACTGAATCTCCCCCACACAGTAACATCGATGTGGTGGTTGAGTAGGTAACTAAAACGATCATTTCTGCAGCAGAAAACGCGATCCCTTGCTCTTTAGGGTGCCCTTAGCGAAAGACAGTCCCTTAGTGGTCACCGGAAGTAGCCAAGGTGATTAAGGAGCGTTGGCGAGCTCTGCAGCAGCATAAGTGGCACCCTTCCCTGAAGCACCTCAAAGCCTTTAAACAGCCCCGTGCCCACATTTGTCAGCTTATCTAAAGGCAGAAACAGGAGTGTTGAGAGAGGTACATGTTGACCATTGGGTGCCATATGTCACCTTCCCAAGTCTGGGAAAAGACCAAATGAGTTTTTGGGTACCAGACTCCAACAGGTGTTCCTGGTGTTAACATAAATGGCGTGTTATCTACTGATGTAAACACAATTGCTGAGCACTTTTCCTGAGCACTATGCTCGCACCTCTGTGTTGGAGAATTACCCCTCGGCCTTTCGCACTCTCAAACGGCGGATGGAAGAGAAAGTCCTCTCGTTCACTACACGTCACAGTGAACCCTATAATGTCCCATTTACAGAGTGGGAGCTCCTCAGTGCCCTTGCACATTGCCCCAACACAGCTCCAGGGCCCAATCAGATCCGCAGTCAGATGATTAAACATATCTTGTCTGGCTACAAGTGACTTCTCCTCGTGATCTTCAACCGGATCTGGTGCGATGGCATCTTTCCATCGCACTGGCAGGAGAGCACCATCATACCAGTGCTCAAACCAGGCAAAAACTCTCTTGATGTGGATAGCTATCGGCCCATCAGCCCACCAACGTTCTTTGTAAGCTCCCGGAACGTAAGATATGTTGGAGGTTGGGTTGAGTCCTGGAGTCATGTGGTCTACTGGCTTCCGCTTGGGTTGCTCTACCACTGATAACCTTGTGTTGCTCGAGTCTGCCATCTGAACTGTCTTTTCCAGATACCAATATTTTTTTTAATTTACGAAAAGTGTATGACACTACCTGGCGACATCATATCCTTGGCACATTGTACGAGTGGGATCTCTGAGGCCCGCTCCCGATTTTTATCCTGAATTTCCTGTCGCTCTGTACTTTCGATGTCCAAGTTGAAGTTCCCCCCCATATCCAGGAGAATGGGGTCCCACAAGGCTCTGTATTGAGTCTCTCACTATTTTTAGCAGCCATTAAAGGCTTCCAGTTTTTGGCCAGTAAGTCATGTGTCATGCACTTCTGTCAGCGTCGTACAGTTAATGTGGAACCAGAACCTTACCTTCATGAGGATCCATTAACTGAAGTGCTGGCAGCACCTAAATGCGTTCCGCTACCTGAGCAACACCAAGTGGTTACTCTGCTCTGCTGCAGCTCTACAAAGCCCTTGTTTAATTCTTCCTCTACTATGGGAGTCTTGTTTATGGTTCGGCGGTGCCATCAGCTTTGCTTGTACTCAACCCAGTGCACCACTGTGGCGTTCGCCTAGCGAAGGGAGCTTTTGGAACGTGTCAGGTGACCAGTGTCCTGGTGGAGGCCGGTGTCCCTCCATTGCAGATTTGACGTGCACAACTGCTTGCCAGTTATGTTGCACACATTCGTAGTTCTCCTGAGCATCTGAATTACCACCTCCTTTTTCCACCTGCGGCAGGTTAATGCTAATGATTGTGATTTGCGTGCGATCTTTATCACCTCCCATCCATGTCCGTCGGCATACATCTCCATGGTGTACACCTAGGCCGCAGGTCCGTCTGGACCTTTCACATTACCCTAAGGACTCAGTTACTACTGCCGCTCTCCGCTGTCACTTCCTCTCGATTCTTGACGTGTTCCGGGGCTCTGAAGTACACACACCAAACAGCATGTCATTAAGGAGACTATTTCCATGCGGGCCTCTCACAGGGTTGTGCTCTGCTGGCTCCGCATTGGCCACGCTTGGGCGACCCACACTTACCTCCTGTGATGTGAAGACCAGCCTGAGTGTCGGTGCAGCGCCCGAATGACAGTGGCCCATATTCTGGTGCACTGTTCTGTTTTGACTGCCCAGTGGTGAAATCTTGGGTTACTGGACTTGTTGCTGCTAATGTTATCTGACAACGCCTCATCGTCTGATTTAGTTTTATTCATGAGGGTGGGTTTTATCATTTGATCTAAGTTTTAGCACATGTCTTTTGTCCCTCTGTGTCCTCCAACCTAGTGCTTCTAGGGTGGAGGTTTTAATGTGTTGCAGAGTGGATGGCGGCTCCGTATTTATTCTCATGGTCAGCCAGCCATGGTAATCTGCTTTGTTGTTTTAATCTCTTCATCCTGTTTCTTGCATTTCTGTGGTTTTCTTGTCCCCTTTTGTCCATTTACATGTTGGTTGCCCTTCATCGTTTGTTGTGATTTTTCCTTTCCTTCCGTTTTGAGTTGTCAGTCTCATTTATTTTATTCTCACACTTGTGGCATTGTTTTATTCTGAAAAAGGGACTGGTGACCTCCTAGTTTGGCTCCTTTCCCCCTCTTTTAATCCAACTAACCAATCTAGCATTGGCAGGTGGTTGTATATATTGAAGGAGAATATATTATTGGTGACTGAAGTCTCTGTTAAGGGGAAAACACGAAGCCCACGCCTACTACAGCAGTACAAGTTTATATGCCAACTAGCTCTGCAGATGACAAAGAAATTGAAGAAATGTATGATGAGATAAAAGAAATTATTCAGGTAGTGAAGGGAGACGAAAATTTAATAGTCATGGGTGACTGGAATTCGGTAGTAAGCAAAGGGAGAGAAGGAACCGTAGTAGGTCAGTATGGATTGGGGGGAAGAAATGAAAGAGGAAGCCACCTGGTAGAATTTTGCACAGAGCATAACTTAATCATAGCTAACACTTGGTTCAAGAATCATAAAAGAAAGTTGTATACATGGAAGAATCCTGGAGATACTAGTAGGTATCAGATAGATTATATAATGGTAAGACAGAGATTTAGGAACCAGGTTTTAAATTGTAAGACATTTCCAAGGGCAGATGTGGACTCCGACCACAATCTATTGGTTATGAACTGTAAATTAAAACTGAAGAAACTGCAAAAAGGTGGGAATTTAAGGAGATGGGAGCTGGATAAACTGACTAAACCAGAGGTTGTACAGAGTTTCAGGGAGAGGGCATAAGGGAACAGTTGACAGGAATGGGGGGAAAATACAGTAGAAGAAGAATGGGTACCTCTGAGGGATGAAGTAGTGAAGGCAGCAGAGGATCAAGTAGGTAAAAAATCGAGGACTAGTAGAAATCCTTGGGTAACAGAAGAAATATTGAATTTAATTGATGAAAGGAGAAAATATAAAAATGCAGTAAATGAAGCAGGCAAAAAGGAATACAAACGTCTCAAAAATGAGATCGACAGGAAGTGCAAAATGGCTAAGCAGGGATGCCTAGAGGACAAATGTAAGGATGTAGAGGCTTATCTCACTAGGGACAAGATAGATACTGCCTACAGGAAAATTAAAGAGACCTTTGGAGAAAAGAGAGCCACTTGTATGAATATCAAGAGCTCAGATGGAAACCCAGTTCTAAGCAAAGAAGGGAAAACAGAAAGGTGGAAGTAGTATATAGAGGGTCTATACATGGGCAATGTACTTGAGGACAATATTATGGAAATGGAAGAGGATGTAGATGAACATGAAATGGGAGATATGATACTGCGTGAAGAGTTTGACAGAGCACTGGAAGACCTGAGTCAAAACAAGGCTCCGAGAATAGACAACATTCCATTAGAACTACTGACAGCCTTGGGAGAGCCAGTCCTGACAAAACTCTACCATCTGGTGAGCAACATGTATGAACTGGCGAATACCCTCAGACTTCAAGAAGAACACAATAATTCCAATCCCAAAGAAAGCAGGTGTTGACAGATGTGAAAATTACCGAGCTATCAGTTTAATAAGTCACAGCTGCAAAATACTAACACGAATTCTTTACAGATGAATGGAAAAACTGGTAGAAGCTGACCTCAGGGAAGATCAGTTTGGATTCCGTAGAAATGTTGGCACACCTGGGGCAATACTGACCTTAAGACTTATCTTAGAAGTTAGATTAAGGAAAGGCAAACCTACATTTTTAGCATTTGTAGACTTAGAGAAAGTTTTGACAATGTTGACTGGAATACTCTTTAAAATTCTGAAGGTGGCAGGGGTGAAATGCAGGGAGAGCAAGAATATTTACTATTTGTACAGAAAGCAGATGGCGGTTATAAGAGTCGAGAGGGATGAAAGGGAAGCAGTGGTTTGGAAGGAATTGAGACAGGGTTGCAGACTATCCCCGATGTTATTCAATCTGTATAATGAGCAAGAAGTAAAGGAAACAAAAGAAAAATTTGGAGTAGGAATTAAAATCCAAGGAAAGACATAAAAACTTTGAGGTTTGCCGATGGAATTGTAATTCTGTCAGAGACAGCAAAGGACCTGGAAAAGCAGTTGAATGGAATGGACAGTGTCTTGAAAGGAGGATATAAGATGAATATCAACAAAAGCAAAACGAAGATAATGTAATGTAGTTGAGTTAACTTGGGTGATGCTGAGGGAATTAGATTAGGAAATGAGACACTTAAAGTAGTAAAGGAGTTTTGCTGTTTGGGGACAAAATAACTGATGATGGTCGAAGTAGAGAGGATATAAAATGTAGACTGGCAATGGAAAGGAAAGTGTTTCTGAAGAAGAGAAATTTGTTAACATCGAGTATAGATTTAAGTGTGAGTAAGTCGTTTCTGAAAGTATTTGTATGGAGTGTAGCCATGTATGGAAGTGAAACATGGACAATAAATAGTTTGGACAAGAAGAGAATAGAAGCTTTCGAAATGTGGTGCTACAGAAGAATGCTGAAGATTAGATGGGTAGATCACATAACTAATGTGGAGGTATTGAATAGAATTGGGGAGGATTTTGTGGCACAACTTGACAAGAAGAAGGGGTCGGTTGGTAGGACATATTCTGAGGCATCAAGGGATCACAAATTTAGTATTGGAAGGCAGCGTGGAGGGTAAAAATCGTAGGGGGAGACCAAGAGATGAATACACTAAGCAGATTCTGAAGGATGTAGGTTGCAGCAGTTACTCAGAGATGAAGTAGCTTGCACAGGACAGAGTAGCATGGAGGGCTGCATCAAACCACTCTCAGGACTGAAGACGACGACAACAACAACAACAATGCTTACAATCTTTTAAGGCATCTTTTAGGAACATTTTTATCTATGAACCACAGCTTTAGCTGTCACAATTTTTTTAATTGTATTTTTTTTTTTTTTTTGTTGCAAGTGAAACAAACCATGCTAATTATTTATGTAGAAGGTTTATTTTTTTCCTATAAGTTCTTTACACTAATATCTTTAAAGCAGATTATTGGAAAGATGTTGCTGTCCTAAATAGTGGTACAAAAAAATTTGAGTATGATTATCAAAAATTTTGTAAATGAATTCAGCGGTTTTCTTCAACAAAGCGTTTTATTTTCAGAGTTAACTCAAAAGAGTAGTCTACTTTTTAGTTAAACATATTTTAAGATGATATACAAAATTTCAGCTCTGTATCTTTAATAGTTTTTAGCCAAAGTGTGCCAGGAAATTAAATAATTTAACTTTCTGCAAATTTAAGTTAAAGTTAAAACTTGAATTTTCTTTTACACTTGCATGCCACCAATGCACGTCACGTCCATATTCGTCTTGTTTCCGGTATTGTTCTTCCTCCCTTTTCTTTTTCTTTGTGTTCTTGCTTCTTTCGCGACTTCCAACACTTGATTTTTCTGATTTGAAGAGTCTCCTTCAGTCAGTGGCTATTAGAGCTCTGTGCCTATTTAGCACGCCAGGCACTCCCATCATTTCCATGACATTAAGCCTTGACACTGCACCAGGCACTGAAACATAGCGCAGCATCTAGCACACCTATTTTTAAAGTATTTAGTCCTACTGGAACAGTTTTTGATATCCGTTTCCATATACAGTTGTTGAAACTTTCATTTGGATTTTGAGTCCTATCATGTAAACATTTCTCTAATAATCTTATGTCCCTAGGATTCTTATACACAAGTTTTATAATTTTATTATAGCAAATGGCAAAAATGTTTATGGTTGTAGGTCTCACTTTAACATACCCTCTGGTAGCCACAGCATGAATCACTGCCAAGTGGGCAGAGTGCATGACATGGGTTATCATCTGTGGAGGATTTATGAAAGAAGGTAGCCCCTTACTGCCTTTTTTATTCCCTCAAGTTCATTTTTATTTTGTCTTGTAGCTTGTCCATAATAATACTCCAATCTGTGTATTTCTTCGTCTGTAAGCCAACCACGTCCACTAATGCACTTACCATCAGCTAATTTCTTCCCCTTTAAATTCCTTTTAGAGTTCCTCAATCTTGTACTTAACCTTTTCAGGACATGTCCAACACATTACGTTTTGTGTGTGTGTGTGTGTGTGTGTGTGTGTGTGTGTGTGTGTGTGTGTGTGTGTCAGCATAAGGCTTTTGGTACCCATTTGAGTCTCCATCTCCTAGGTGATACGTATACATTACACCAGATTTCTCCACTGACCTGTGAAATTTCTTCACAACACCTACAGATCCCATCCTTCCACCATAACAACTGAAATTAATCAAACATTCATGATTTTCTTGTTCCACTAGTACAACCATGACAGTATTTCGTAATACATCCCACATCAATGACATTGTCCAAAGAAGTAGCTGTCAAAACACCATTTAGGGAACTATGGCATCCTCATTGCCAGGATCCATTCAGGGCTGCAGACATAAATGCATTGCTGTCATTCATATCTACACTTTCCTGAACAGCGTTTTTCATACAATCGTTTGCAACTTCTTCTAAAGTCTGTAGAATAATTTTATTGTACCTGTCAAACCTTGTAGAGGGAGGTAAGTCCATAAGAACACAGAAAATTTGTGCACTTCTGTACCCTTTGCCTATACACCTCATAACATAAGCAAGTTTAATCTATGTATTATGCAGTCTCTGTTTAGTTGTGCTACAAGTAGAACAACATTCACTTAAAGCACTAAAATTACAAACAATTCTTAATTTTGATGCACAACCTTTTCTAGCATGTGTCTGCTCAACTACCTTAACACCACTATTTCCACATTCCTTACACTGCAAAGCTTTATTTATTAGTTCATATAGAGCAGAGTGTTAAACAGTAACACAACCTGAATCAGTAGTTCGTGTTTTTATATTATCAGCATTAATACTGCCAAGCCCATTGTCCAAATATTTCAGTTTTAGCTTTGAAGCACTTGGAATAGCTTATTCAAAGTTCTATCACATTGTATTTTGGTACCAAGCGAGGTGGCGCAGTGGTTAGCACACTGGACTCACATTTGGGAGGACGACTGTTCAATCCCTTCTCCAGCCACCCTGATTTAGGTTTTCCGTGATTTCCCTAAATCGTTTCAGGCAAATGCCGGGATGGTTCCTTTGAAAGGGCACGGCTGATTTCCTTCCCCATCCTTCCCTAACCCGAGCTTGTGCTCCGTCTCTAATGACCTCGTTGTCGACGGGACGTTAAACACCACTAACCTAACATAACCTAACCCTGTATTTTGGTATTAGCAGAGTTAATCCATTTGGCGAAAAAATTTCCATAAAATTTATGTTGTTTACACTGAACTTCTTAATTCTTCTCATTGCTTTCAAGTGGAATAAGACACATGCACAATTGCTCCTCTGTAAACAAAATATTCACACTAAAACAACAGCAAACAATTACTAACTCTGTGTATAAACAAATGATAGGTAACTGTAAAGCTTTCACATGTTGGTCAACTTAGGGGACTAAAAAGTCATAAAAACAAAGCAGATGAGAGCAAAACTTTATTTTTAACAGAGCTGACTGTATTCCTTGGGGACAATGTGGTCATGCAGCCACTTTTAAATTCCTCTTATTTTGGTACTTTCTGTGGTCCATTTTCATGGAAGTAAACTTTTTCTCATTCACAAAACTGCAGAGAATTTGTTAAGACAAAAATTAAAAAATCGATTTTTTGACAGTTACTCACATACAAGTCCCCTTAATTGTAACTATTGTGTTTATTAAAATCATAGAAAAATCTACAATTCGAATACTAACAGAATATTTGACTTATTCTGTTAAACTCTTAATGTAAGATAATACCTCTTAAGGATTAATAGACAGCATTTTAAAATTTGCCTAATAATTAAATGAATTACTGAAAATTAAATTTTTGGTTGTCCTGGAAGCTGTTGGATCTGCACCTGGGACTAATACCGTGGTACAAATACATGCCACAAAACTTAAAAATTCCATATACCTGATGTCCGTCACCATAATAAGGCATGATTACCGATAGTGTTCAGTGATTCTGCAGCTCTGCAAAAGCGCAGAATGTTGGAACTGCAAAAATAATTTATTCGGAAATTACAGTTCAATATCTCAATAACTAAACCTGAATATTTGGAGAAAAGTTAAATATGCCCAAAGAATATAGTTTAGTCATGTGAAAATATTAAACCTGACAGCTGACAAGTGTAAGAGTCATGCCCTTAAAGGAATAGTGTAGACGCAAGAAGAATGGAGCTATAGCATTTTTGCATAAGCAAAAAAAAAAAAAAAAAAAAAAAAATTTTAAAAAAATACTGAAGAAATTGAGAGATAAAAGATTATAAGAACAGACAAAACAGAACCTGTTAAACAGACGTCATGTGAAACAGCCAGGACATTGCAGCACGTACATCCTTCAGCACATGTTCTTAACAACATAGTTATTTCTCTCTTTGTAGTTTTGACCATAAAGTATGCTGTTGGAGTGTTTCACTCATAATGCAGCAGAAGTGAGTAAATAAACATGTCAGTTATGTCTCTCCGATGTGTTAAATGATTCAGCATGTATAAAACATGCTGCTAACAGGCCATGCTGATGGATGATTGAGCAAGCAAGGAGCTGCCCACCATAGGTTACTCTTGAAGTGTCAGAAGGGTTATTCTAGAGGACATGTGATTCACATTTTCTACAATGGAGTCTTGGTGGTTTTTCCAAGATGTTGTTTCTTTGCCAACCATGCAAACTACAGTTAAAACTCCAGAAGTAAGTTTGTTATGCTTAAGTATAGCTCAGTTTTTATCTTCTCTATTAATCTATTCAGAAGTAAAGGTGCATACAGTTCAAGTTTTTGGCAGTGATTTTTGCTTAATTGGTATGGCTGTGGACTTTTGAACTTGACTCAAAAACTGATGGAGACTACTTTCTGTTTGATATGAGTGCTATTCAGTGTCAGTCGATGATTATTCACCTGTTCCCACAATCTTCAGGTCATCTCTTCACAGCTGATCCCATTCTGTTTATCTCTGTGAAAGGTGTTGCAGGAACCTCTTGTAAGTCACTACCACAGGTCCCAAAAGTTCCAATCATTTGAATAGGGAAAAGCACATAATTTAGTCCAGCTTGCATTACTGCTCTGTCAGTGATCAGTAAATCAGTATTAGGATACCCCAACATACCCAATCTTATTTGTTCCTTGCTATTCATTGTTCAGAATCTGTGCTATTTGCACTTCATGGTGTTCATGTGGGATGTTTTCCAATAATTTAGAGTCGCTGGCACATTGCTTACGAACAGGGAATCCTCAACTCTGAAGGTAGTGAATCAAATCTTGCTGCAGACTGAGTGCTCCCTCTGTGGTGATTGCTCTGTTAAAAACATTGTTTACATAAAACTCTTGGTAATGTGTTTGTAGCCTTCGGATGTGTCATTCTCTGTTCTTCTGTTAGTTGCAGCAGAGATCTTGTTGCTGAAAATGGTACAGCTGCTGTACCACAGTTAACTATCAATCAACAGGCCCTGATTGGTAGAGAGACTCCTGGCGTAGAATCCTTTGTAAGACTTGACCTGCCTTTCAGACTTAAATCTGTTTGTCTGCATTTTTGTAATGTCAACAGTGTAAGTCTGTGTATTCAGAGCAACAGGATAATAAAAAATGTCGTCCTGTGCTGTTGGTCCAACCAACGAGATGTCATTGATGAAAGTGTTCAGCGATTTGTTTGTTAAGAGATTAAATACTTCTCGAAGTATATAGAAGCACTGAGGTGTGTGGTATGTAACACACGCATTTTTCCATGTCTGATTGTGAGTTCCATGTGACTGAGTTATTTATCTTCTCTCATATAACTGACATGCTGTGCCCTTAATTGTGGCTGTCACTGTAGGCTTCTCTTTAAGTGTTGCAAGTTGTATGTAGTGTTATTTATGGATTCTCCCAGTCCTGTATGATTGTTTTTTCACAGGAAGTATCACCACAAATTTACTATTTGCATTCCTGTGAATGTTTTTTGCAAAATGTTACTCACACAATCACACTTCCTCTGTGTGTACAGATGCAGACTCTGTCTCTTCATACAGCCAGAACTTCTAACTTGAATATTAAGATTGTTGTTGCATGTAAGGCATGACAGTACCTTTAGCACATTGGACTTGATTGAGTGAGGTATTATCCTGTCTGACACAATCCAAGTGAACATAACTGTATTATAGTACTGATCACTAACACCCAAACCTCCAGATGTCAGTCAGTCAGATCGGTCATCTATAGAGTATCGACGAAAACTTTGATATAGTTTGTGCTATGTGCTGTCATCCAGGAGAACATGTGTAAATGGTAAGTAATAAGTAACACCTGATCTACAGACCACAGGAAAAGCAAAATTGTGTGCATTTGTCATGTAGAGTTCCCGGGGGTAGATCATTAGTTCGTGGTACCAAGGTTCATGGGTTGAAGCCCTGGTTGCACCAGTTTTCGAACTGTAGTGCATGTAATACTGTTATGTGGGAGATGTTCCAGGCATGTAAAAGTAAAGTGTTCATATCAATGTTCTATTGGCAGTCCACTTTTGCTTCAGTTATATGAACATCACAAGCCTGTAGAGTAAATTAGTAGATTCACAGAAAAACATAAACAAACAAACAAACAAAGAGCTGTTGTTGTTGTTGTGCCAATAATTAACATAATAATCGGTATGTAACATTCTGGAATCAATATAACCGTGACCAAACACGCACAGTGTTGTTCATTCAGGAACAAAGGTTTCACAATAGTGATTGTGTAAAAGGAAATGTCTGAAGCAAATTACCTTCATACACCAAACACATTTGATGACTTCCATATTTGCACATCCTTCCTGTAGATTGCAGTATGGAAGCTTCTGTGTGAAACAGAAGTGTGTCAAAGTTTCAAAGCATATGGGTTCATGAAAGAGTTTAATTATTATCCATCTGTGCCAGTGAGAATTATAGAAACATGGAGAACGCATTTGATTTATATGAGGGACTGCAGCTTAATAAGATTATTCCATTTTTGCAGATTAATCTCTTGAATTTCCAGTAGTACCAACAATTTTATGAATTATTCACTTGAAGATTCTGAAGAAATGAAGGTCAAGCAGTTAACAAATGGAATTTGTATTTCTTGGAATTATGTGAATTGTGATTTTGTATTCTGGTAGGTTATTTTGTACGTGCAGCTCACAAAGAACCCTGGTGTCTTTTTGTGACCCATGAGAATCAAGTATTAGGACTTTCTCTTCGTAGATTTGTTCCATTACGGTTTCTTATAAAAATGTCCTGGACAGTTCTTTTTCCATTTTGCCAGAGTAGGGAGAGTGGAGAATGAAATTTGGTGCTTTATTGGAGTGACATCTATGAGCAGTCAAAGAATGAGGCCCTTGAAGGCCTACAAACAGCTCTGGAGTGTTTGTCTGCTTATGAAAGCAGTGGACTAAATGTGTATATGTGGGTTGCCATGTGAATGGACTCTATAACCCCTACAATATATACAGATTCTCAAGCTGCAAGAATGCAGCCCACAGTCATCTCCTTATTGAATCCACTTTCCTTGGCATTGTCTGTATTTGCAACTGTGTAGGCTTAAGAGTGCATGAGTTACATGTTGCCAGGCTGCTACCATTTTCTGGATGTCGTTTATATTCTGGTATGTTTTCAATGTAACAAAAGATTTTATTTTATTTTATTTTACTTACAATGTTGTTTTTACACTTCCAGCTCAAGAACAAACCATAACTTGCTGCAAAGCTTGGGAAAGTCAACTGCCTTGCTTTTGTTTTTGCTCACAAACTGATGCCCACAATATGCCAACGATATGGCCACCGAAGGTGGTGCAGGAAAATACTCTGGTATAAAATGAATATGAAATATATTGTAACATTCATAAACAATCTTCTCTGACAGGAGTTGGTCTGAAACACAATAATCTAAACAAGTCACTTCTGGAATATTGAAAGAACAATCATAATATCATAAGGCCTGAAAATGTCATTGTAAATTGAAAGGTCCACACCAAATGTACCCTGGGTTGCCACAAATTCCGGAAATCAGGGAATTTCAAACGTGTCAGGGAAATGTGAAAAAAATAAAAAGCATTGCAAAAATCTCATTTTTTATCTCAGTAGATGAAATGCTTTGTTTACTGAGATGTCATGCATAGTTGCTGGCTGGTTATAGCTGAGTACATTTGTCACTTTCCTACTCCCTCATTCCTACTGCTGCTCCCTCTTCCTATCAATCCCCTTAGCTTGTAGCCAGTGCTGCCATTGCTTCTTGCTGCTAGCCCAGCAGCTGCCAATGAGAGGCAGGGGGACATGAGGAGTCGTTTATTTGATTTGGATCTGATTTTCAGAGACTGTTGACGCAGAAGCCGGAGACGGCGTGAGTTATGTCAAAGTGATTTATTGAATTTGTGCGTACTCATTTTCTGACAAAGGCTATGGCTCAAAATTTAACTCTGAGAGTGTGATAGTCTCTTCCAAGTGCCTGTCTGTGGCTCAGCAATCATCTTTATGGTTAGTTGCTATGTATTCTCATTAGCATTTATTCTCAGAGTATTCGTGCAAGTTATCTGTTGCATGGATTGATAACTGCGATCTCATATTATCAACATGGTGTCTGTGACACGCAAATAGCTGGCCACACAAGTGGATTTCCGTGACTGGGCCAAAACCGCAGGCCATTTCTGCAGGTATCTCTAATGGATCCCTCCCCCTGTGGGTCTGGGAGCTGGAATAGGCCCGAGGTATTCCTGCCTGTTGTAAGAGGGGTAGGATACCTTACATGGTGTATCATGTCCATAGTGTGTTGAGATCGTTAGCCCCCCTTTCTCGTTGTCGCAATACAGTCCCGTTCATTCTCCATCTCTTGGGTGATGGTTTCCGCCGTGCCCTATGCAGTGTCACTTTCTGCACCGATGACGACGACAACGATGACCGTCGAATTCTTTGCACCTGATATGCAACATGATAGCCAGTCCGTTGCGGTGGGGTTGCAATGTACCCTGTTGGTTGTAGCCCCAACTTGTACAGGAAAGCAAAAATTGTGATTACACTCCAGTCCCAAGGGGATGTGATCGCATTCAATGAGGATGCAGCCCCACAGTGCCCTTAAAGAGGGGTTGAAATGCTGAAGAGTGTCGGCAGTGTCAAAGATTGTCAAGAACATCTTCCCGTTGCAAAATGCGTGGGAATAAACACCCAGGTAAAGGGATGGTTTCACTGGCACCCCTTATTTGCGCCGATCTTGAGCAATGGTATGTGTAGAAGGTTTTTCTCGGCCACTCATTTAAAAAAAAAGAAAGAGAAAAAAAAGAAAACTGCATGCATCACAGTTCTCAACTGCTTTGCAGAGGCATGAAAAGAAGGGGTGAAATCTGGGTAAGAGGGAGTTTGGCAACCTTCTAACCATGTGACACATCCACGGTGGTATTGGATGGGATTATGGTGAAATTTTATGCTAATGTGACATCATTAAATCTTGCACTTTCTATTAACTTCTGAGCTGTGACCTTTTTTTCCCGCATGTGTCGACACCTTCCTGTTTGAAGCCTCATCGAGCCAGAGAGCAACGTCGCAGGGTGCCACACTTCTGCACCTTTATAGGAGGAGGTTGTATGCACCTCAGAGCCAAATTTCAAACTTAATGTCAGAATGGGTGGGAATTAAGCAAATTTAAAAAGTAATCCTTTGATTCTGTTGCACATTGTAGATACTAAAGAAAAACCCATGCAGAACTGCATTGCTTTTCACAAATATCTGTGATGTCGAAAACCTGCTTCATAAAAAAAGTTAAAAAAACCATGTCACAACTGACAGAATAGATATTTGTTGTTCTGTGTTACTTTTTGGTTGCAGCAGTAAGGTTCTGTCTTCAATAATGGTAATATCGTTAAGTAATGTTATGAAATGATTGTGGAATGAAGACTTGAAATCAATTTTGAAGAAGATGGAAGACTTACTGCTACTGGTAGTAAAAGAATTCCAACAAAAGACATATACCAAGTACCATACTACTTGCAGGTTTGAGTTCCCATCAAATGACTTTAGAATTTTTTTTTTAAGGAATTCGGACATGTGCTGCTAGAATTTGTAGCGCTAGTTTATCAACGTGAAAATCTTGTAATGATGCTCAAAGATATGAAATGGGAATCACTAAAACACTGATGTGTGTGACATGTGGACAGTTATTTGCCTTCTATGACTTGAAACATGTAAATGAGTCACTACCACCAACCTCAAGGTCCTACTACACTACTGTAATAATAGGTTCACCTTTCAGTGTTCTGTAGTGCTTCCTGTCTGTAACAGACACACTTGAGGTTGGTGGTAGTGACTCTCATTTACATGTTTCAAGTCATAGAAGGCAAATAACTGTCCACATGTCACACACATCATCAGTGTTTTAGTGATTCTCATTTCAAATCTTTGAGCATCATTACAAGATTGCAGTACGCACACCATGACAATGTATTCCAGTGACTATTTACGTTTACCGCTTCCAATGTCCATGATGCAACAAAATCTTGTTGCCGTACCTTCCGAGTGTTGTACTGACGGGAAGCCAGTCAGTAGATTTTAGAAATGTTCCAGCTCTATTGCGCAGTAGCAGACAGGTAACAGTACTAACGCGTGATTCGTTAATTTCAGCAATCACGTTCAGACACTTCACTATGTATAAATGCAAAATAAATTTGTTAGTCTGATTTCCCAATGGTGTGTGATTTGACAATTTGGATTGACTGTACCTTTCAAAATAAAAAAAAAAAAACTTTAGAAAAACCATGTGTTAATAGGCTCACTGTAAAATAACACTGCAAAGAACTTGACGATGAAACTCCAGCTGCTCCCCCCTGCGGGTTCGGGGGTTCGAATAGGCCCGCGGTATTCCTGCCTGTCGTAAGAGGTGACTAAAAGGAGTCTCACATGTTTTCGCCTTATGTGATGGTCCCCTCTCGGGTTTGACCTCCATCTTTCTAAATTATTCCGAAGAGCGAGCCAATTGGGGAAGGGCGCCTTACATGGTGCACTGTATCCGTCGTGCAATTAGACCTTTAGCCGTCTTTCTCGTCGTTGCAATGGTGTCCCGCTCGTTTTCGATCTCTTGGGCGATTACCACACTGCACTCTGCAGTGTTCCTTTTACCTGCGACGACGACCTTGGCCATTTTTACACCTAAGATCCAGCACGGTAGCCAGTCCGTTGTGGTGGGGCCGCCATGTACCCTCTTGGTTGTAGCCCCCTGACAACACAGGGATCGCTCTACTGATGCCTGCGCCGTTAACTCCCCACGTATGCCAAGGAGTAGATGCCTATCCTCCTGGGGTATCAGGACTCCCGGCAACGGCCATCCTGCCAGGTGGCCTTTGCTGTGGCTGGGTGGCGCCCGTGGGGAGGGCCCTTGGTCGGAGTAGGTGGCATCAGGGCGGATGACCCGCAATGAAGCGTGGTACATCATCTCTCGCTGGCGGCCAGCCGCCAGCAGTCTCTAAGCGTTCTCGGGCTCAATTTAATGCTCAGAAGTACGATCCGAAAACGTTCCCCTCCCTGGCCACGCCGTGGGAAGAGCGTAAGTCCCAGGATGGAGGTAACAGTTATTCGCCCCGATTCTTAGTTTGCACGAGAGCTGATGGGGAGTCTTTTCTCTCCACAAAGCCTCAGTTCTTCGTCGAGCATTTAGAGGACAAGTTTGGGGAGGTGGAGGGCTTGTCTAAAATGCGCTCTGGCTCAGTACTGATACAAACGGCATCCTCCGCCCAGTCACGCAGGTTACTTGCTTGTGACAAGTTGGGGGATGTTAACGTTACTATTACTCCACATAAGAGTTTAAATATGGTCCAGGGTGTTATTTTCCATAGGGACCTCCTTTTGCAGTCTGATGACGAGCTGCGCGCCAACTTAGAACGTAGAGGTGTTCATTTCGTCCGGCGCGTTCATCGGGGTCCGAGGGACAATCAGGTTGCTACCGGTGCCTTCATCTTGGCCTTCGAGGGTGATACGTTACCGGAAAAGGTCAAGGTGATGGTCTACCGATGTGACGTCAAGCCCTATATCCCTCCCCCGATGCGGTGCTTCAAGTGCTGGAAGTTCGGCCATATGTCTTCCCGCTGCACTTCCAGCCTCACATGTCGAGATTGCGGACGCCCATCTCATCCCGATACTCCATGTGCCCCGCCTCCCATCTGCGTCAACTGCGGGGAGCACCATTCACCTTGCTCGCCAGACTGCAGAATATTCCAGAAAGAGCGCAAAATCATGGAATATAAGACCCTGGACCGACTGACTTACACTGAGGCCAAACGGAAATACGACCGATTACATCCAGTGCGAATGACAACTTCCTACGCCGCTGCTACAACACCTGTGCTAGCCCCATCAGTTTCGCGCCTTCCGGCCGGATCGACGAGTGGTACAACTCCTCCTGCCCCCTTGCCAGTGGGGGGCTCTACCCACCGGGTTGCTCCTGTGCCACCTACCTCAGGAGCAACACCATCCCCCCCATCGGGGACGTCGGTCCCCGCTTCTAAGCCGGAGAAGTGTCCAACTTCTTCGGCTTCTCACGCTCGCAAGGGGTCCCTTGGGTCCCTCCCTTCCCAGGTTTCCACCGGCGGGAAGGCTGACGATCGACAGTGGCGTAAGTGCCCACAATCTGCAGGTCGAAGGGCTTCCCGATCCTCCTCAGTCCCGGAGACTGAATCGGTGAAGCCCTCCCAGCCAGTTAAACCCAAGGAGCAGCGTGAGAAATCAAAGAAGAGCAGCTCTAAGCCCAAGGAACTCACGGTGGTAGCCACCCCATCGCAACCTTCTAGCTCTGCGTCTGGGGACGAGGTGGAGATTCTGGCGTCCGCTGAGGACCTCGATCTCGCCGGTCCCTCAGACACCGTGAATAGCAATAGCAGTAGCACAGGTGCTCAATCGGAGGCAGCAGGTGACCCAGCGGCGTAATCTGCCGTCCCAGTCCCGGCACGCCTTTCTCAGCCATGGACAAAACCATCCTCCAGTGGAACTGCAGCGGTTTCTTCCACCATCTAGCTGAGCTCCGCCAACTTATCAGCCTTCACCCTTTCCTCTGCATTGCTCTGCAGGAAACTTGGTTTCCAGCAATGCGCACCCCCGCCCTCCGTGGCTATCGGGGTTATTATAAGAACCGAGCAGCTTATGAAAGGGTGTCTGGTGGCGTCTGCATCTATGTCCTTAACTCTCTTCACAGCGAGTCTGTCCCTCTACAAACAGCTTTAGAGGCTGTCGCTGTTAGGGTGTGGACGCCGCAGGCTCTTACCGTCTGCAGTTTTTACCTTCCACCGGAGGGTGATGTCGCGCAGCATGTCCTGGCTGCGCTAATAGCCCAATTGCCGCCACCTTTCTTATTACTGGGCGACTTTAACGCCCATAACCCTCTGTGGGGTGGGTCAGTGGCAACAGGTCGAGGCGCCGCCGTTGAGCATTTATTGTCGCAGCTCGATCTCTCGATTTTGAATGATGGTGCCTCCACACACTTCAGTGTGGCGCATGGCACCTACTCCGCCATTGACCTTTCAATCTGTAGCCCTAGCCTCTTACCATCTGTCCACTGGAGTGTGCATGACGACCTGTGTGGTAGTGACCACTTTCCGATTTTTCTGTCACTACCACAGCGTCACTCTTCTGGGCGCCCTAGCAGATGGGCTATGAATAAGGCTGACTGGGACTTGTTCTCCTCCACTGCCGCTATTGAGCCTCTCTCAACTGATGCCATTGATGCGGTGGTTACATCGGTCACCGCCGGCATCGTCACTGCCGCCGAGTCTGCCATTCCCCGTTCTTCTGGGTCCCCTCGGCGGAGGGCTGTGCCTTGGTGGTCGCCTGAGATCGCTGAAGCGATTAAAGATCGCCGGCGGGCGCTCCAGTGTCACAAGCGACATCCCTCCATGGACCACCTTATCGCCTTCAAACGGCTGCGTGCGCGGGCCCGCCTCCTTATCCGCCAAGGCAAGAAGGAGTGCTGGGAGCGGTATGTGTCCACCATTGGACTCCATGTCACTCCATCGCAGGTCTGGGCCAAGATTCGACGGGTCTTCGGCTATCGGACCCCTGCCAGCGTCCCTGCGCTCTCACTGAATGGAGCAGTTTGTACTGACTCCGACGTCATTGCAAACCGCTTAGCAGAGCATTTTGCTATGAGTTCCGCTTCTGCGAATTACCCCCAGGCCTTCCGCTCCATTAAAGAGCGGATGGAACGTCGGAGCCTTTCTTTTCGCACCAACGCTTCTGAACCCTACAACGCTCCATTCAGTGAGTGGGAATTTCAGAGTGCCCTTGCCGCTTGCCCTGATACCGCTCCCGGGCCAGATCGCATCCACTGTCAGATGCTGAAACACCTTTCAGTGGACTGCAAGCGACGCCTCCTCGACCTTTACAACTGTCTCTGGGTCGAGGGTGAGTTTCTGTCGCAATGGCGGGAAAGTATTGTCATCCCCATTTTGAAACCTGGAAAGAACCCTCTGGAGGTGGACAGCTACCGTCCCATTAGTCTCACCAACGTTCTTTGCAAGTTGCTTGAACGGATGGTGAGCCGGCACTTAAATTGGGTGCTGGAGTCTCGGGGCCTTCTGGCTCCGTCTCAGGGTGGGTTCCTTAAAGGCCGCTCCGCCACCGACAATCTGGTGAGCCTTGAGTCGGCCATCCGTACAGCCTTTGCCCGCCGTCAGCACCTGGTCGCTGTCTTTTTCGACATGCGGAAGGCGTACGATACGACATGGCGTCATCACATCCTTTCTACGCTTCATGAATGGGGTCTTCGGGGCCCTCTGCCGATCTTTATCAGAAATTTTCTGTCGTATCGTACCTTCCGCGTGCAAGTCGCGGCCTCGTATAGTTCCTCCCTCGTCCAGGAGAACGGGGTACCCCAGGGCTCTGTCCTCAGTGTCTGCCTGTTTTTAATTGCAATAAACGGTCTCACTGTGGCAGTAGGAAATTCTGTCTCCGCTTCCCTGTATGCTGACGACTTCTGTCTTTACTATAGTTCTATTAGCATTGCAGCAGCTGAACGTCAGCTACAGGGCGCAATCCGCAAGGCGCAGTCTTGGGCTGTAGCGCGTGGTTTTCAGTTTTCGGCTGCCAAGACCCGCGTTATGCATTTCTGCCGGCGCCGAACGGTCCATCCTGAGCCGCGGCTTTATCTTGCCGACGAACTTCTTGTTGTGGTGGAGACCCACAGGTTTTTGGGTGTCCTTTTTGATGCCCGGTTGACTTGGCTGCCTCATATCCGGCAGCTTAAACAAGCGTGTTGGCGGCATCTCAACGCACTGCGTTGTTTGAGCCACACCCGCTGGGGCGCCGACCGATCTACCCTGTTGCGGCTCTACCAGGCGTTAATCCAGTCTCGCCTGGATTATGGGTGCCTAGCTTATGGCTCAGCATCCCCATCTGCGTTGCGGGTGCTGGACCCAATTCTCCACAGCGGGATACGCCTTGCCACTGGTGCTTTCCGCACCAGCCCTGTGGACAGCATCCTAGTAGAGGCAGGTGTACCTCCACTGCGGTTCCGACGCCAACGTTTGCTGGCCGCTTATGCTGCCCATGTTTTTAGCTTGCCCGGGCATCCAAATTATCGTGTCCTGTTCCCGCAGTCAGTCGTCCATCTGCCAGACCGTCGGCCCCGGTCGGGTTGTCCGATCGCCGTACGCATCAAGGAGCTTCTCTGCGGGCTTGGGTTTTTCCCAGTTCCACCTCCTTTCCGGGCGCCTCTGCGTACACCCCCGTGGTGTGTTCCTCGCCCTTGCCTTCGGCTCGACTTGGCACAGGGCTCGAAGGACTCGGTCCCTCCAGAGGCCTTCCGCCGCCGTTTTTATTCCATCCTGGCCACGTATCAGGGCTCTGGAATTGTTTACACCGACGGTTCGATGGTTGCTGGTCGTGTCGGGTATGCGCTAACTCTAGGGGACCATTCCGAACAACGGTCCTTGGCGGCTGGCTGCAGCGTTTACACTGCTGAGCTAATCGCCATCTTTCGTGCCCTAGAGTATATCCGCTCCTGCTCAGGTGAGTCCTTCGTTATCTGTAGCGATTCCCTGAGCGGTTTACAAGCTCTCGACCAGTGTTTTCCTCGTTCTCGTCTGGTGATGGCTATCCATGAGTCCCTGCATACTCTTGCGCGTTGCGGCCGCTCTGTGGTCTTTGTGTGAACCCCCGGTCATGTCGGTATCCCGGGCAATGAACATGTTGACCGCCTGGCGAAAGAGGCCATGAGTAAACGGTCTCTGGACGTTGGCCTCCCAGAGACTGATTTGCGGGCAGTCCTCCGCCGAAAAGTTTTTGCGCTTTGGGACGCTGAATGGCGCGATCTGATTACACACAATAAACTCCGTGCCATTAAGGAGACGACGACTGTGTGGCGGTCATCCCTGCGAGCCAACCGCAGGGACTCTGTCGTCCTTTGTCGGTTCCGCATTGGCCACTCCCACCTGACACACAGTTATTTACTGCACCGGGAGGACCCTCCTGCATGTCGCTGCGGGGCGGCTTTGACAGTGGCCCACATTTTGTTGGCCTGCCCCCTTTTAGCTGTGGTCAGGCAGACATTTGCGCTGCCTGATACGCTCCCTGCCCTCTTATGTGATGACCCTGGTATGGCTGACTTAGTTTTCCGTTTTATTCGGGCAGGGGGTTTTTATTATTTACTCTGAGTGTTTGTTCTGTTCTTTTGTGTTGATTCTGGCCATTGACCTACGATTTTACGCTGAGTTTTTAATGTGTTCTCGGTGGTTGGCTTTTCCTTTTTATCTCTATGGTCAGCCAACCACTGTCACACTCTGTGTGATTTTACTTTGTTTCGTCTGATCTCTGTAGGAGTATTTCTTGTCCTGTGTCGTCTGACGTCTTTCCTGTTGTTCGTTTTTTTTTATTCTCTTTGGGTGGTTTTACTTTTTTTGGAAAAAGGGACCGATGACCGTCGCAGTCTGGTCCCTTTAATCCCCCCAAACCAACCAACCAACCAAACTCCAGCTGCTAAAGAAAAACAAGACAGAACCTACGGCATCAAGGAATCTGACAGTTCAAGAAATGCTTTATTTTTAACTAAGACTCAACGACCATTCAGTATTTTTTGCTTTGCTGCTTGATACAAACCACCAGTTCCTGTACTAATTAGGAACATACACATTTCGTGTACATAGGTGATTTAGTAATTCCTCAAATAAAAGATTAAAAACTTAATGGAATATTTAGTAGATTTATTAACAGTTGATACAAGCTGGTGAGATATTGAACCACATAGTAAATGCTTTAACAGATCCAATATAGATGAAAATTCAATACCCATCACAGTAGTAGGTATTAAGCATTTATGCACCTACTAGCATTCTAAATATTGGAAAAAAATATATGATGCAATAAAAGTAATTATTGAATTTAACTGACGGAAGGAGAAAAAAAATAGAAATTCTGTAAATGGAGCAGGCAAAAGGAACACATCTAAAAAAAAAAAGATTGATAGAAAGTGCAGAATTGTTAAGCAGAAAGGCCTAGGGGACAAGTGCAAAGGTGCAGAAACATGCATGACAAAGGGAAAGATGTATTCTGCATACAGAAATATTAGAGAGACCTTTTTGAAAAAAGACAAATGGCTGTATCTGATATCAAGAGCTCAGGTGGCAAGCCACTACTAAGCAAAGAAGGGAAAGCTGGAAAAAATGTGAAATTTTGGTAAGAATTTGACAGAACTCTGTAGGACTTAATTTTAAAAAAAGGCATTTGTACTAGACGACATATCCTCAGAATAGTTGTGGTCCTTGGGAGAACATAACATGACAAAAAATTCCATTTGGCATGCTAGATATACTCTTGTGAGATGGACAAAATATCTTCAGACTTGAAGAATGCAATAATTCCTGTTCCAGAGGAGGAAGGTGCTGACATTTAAATATTACCAAACTATCAGTTTAATAAGACATTGTTCCAAAATACTGGCACTAATTATTTTCAGAAGAATGGCAAAACTGTTGGAAGTTGACCTTGGGGGAAGACTAATTTGGGTTCCAGAGAAATTTAGGAACATGCAAGGCAGTATTGACCCTAAGACTTCTCTTAGCAGAGAGACTGAAGAAAGGAAAACCAAAGTATATAGAATTTATTGATTTAGAACAAGTTTTTTTTACAGTGTTGGCTGGAATCCACTCTTTGAAGTTTTGAAGGTATCAGGGGTAGAGTACAGGAATAGGAAGGTTACCTACAACTTGCAAGAAATCGAGACAGCAGTTATAGGAATCGAAGGACACGAAACAGAAGTTACAGTTGTAAAGGGATTGAAACAGGGGTGTAGCCTGTCCTCCATGTAATTTAGTCTGTACATTGAGCAAGCTGTGGAGGAACCAAAGTGAAATTTGGAATTAAGGTTCACGGAAACAGAGTGAAAAGTTTGAGGTTTGCTGGTAGAGCTGGTAGAGATGGCAAAGCACTCTGAACATCAACTGAACAGAATGGACAGAGTCCTGAAAAGGTAAGATAAACATTGACGACTGGAAAACAAAGGTAATGAGATTCAGTCGAATTTCACCAGGAGATGCTGAAGGAATTAGATTAAAAGATGAGACTTTAAAACTAGTAAATGAGTTTTCCTCTTTGTGCAGCAAAGTAACTGATGATGGTTGACAGAGAGGATGTGAAATGCAGACAGACAATAGCAAGAAATCGTTTCTCAAAAACAAAGTTAACATTGAATATAAATATAATTGTTGAAAACTTTTTGAGGCATTTGTCTGTAGTGTAGCTTTGAATGGAAGTAAAACATGGACAATAAACAATTCAGACAAGAAGAGAATAGAAGTTTTTGAAATGTGGTGCTACAGAATAATCCCTACGAGAAGATACTCAGTCAAACTGGGGAGAAAAGAAATTTACTGTCGGTAGGTAGGTAGATTTGTGCAAGATGTGTAACAAAATATTGGAAGCTGTCGCACTGCTGTTCTTACCACCCTATAAAATACAGGTGAGAATTAATGCACATCAAGAACAACTGAATTAAATTTATATACTTTATTCGTGTCCTATTCCAACTTTTTATTGCATGAATGTTGTTTTTTTCATTCCTCTCAAACCAAGGGCGATACAGTATGCTGATGGTAGAATCTTTGCCCCTGCTGCCAGAGATGCTGTACTCACTGCCACAATTGAAGTGATGGCCAGCGATAGGGATATACTGCTGGTGTTGTTACAAAACTGGTTTTCAGTTTGCATTAATTGAACCTATTATGTTTAAAAAATAAAAATAGATAGACTCAAAATGTGCTGTTGCCTGCAAATAAAATCGTATATATTGTCATATGTAATATGAAAACAATAAAAGTGTTCTGATTTGAAAATTAATTTTACATCATATTTACTTCTGAAATGAAGAAATCAGTCTATTTTTAGAAGAAGATTATATAACAGTTCAAATTCTGTATGTACATGTATTTCTGTTTGTACAGCAAAAGATTTTTGCAGCTTTTCACGTAATTTGAGATTGCTAACACAGTCTGAGACAATTGAATGAGAGTACAAATGTTACCAAAATACAACATCTTATGATTATTATCAAATTGTAACTATTAGAAGAATCAAAGAAATATTCCACAAATACAGATTTGATGTGGCTTACTTTCTGGTTAATGGAATCCAAGTACAATCAAAGTGATTAACAAAAAGCCAACCTCTTCAGAACAGAAGCATAACACCACAAGCACAACTAGCATCGAAAGCTTGTGGTGGTCCGAAGAAAGATTTGATATGTTCCAGTTGCCATCATGGTAGTTTTATCATCTTAACTTACTGGTGCAGCAGCTGGGTTTATAATGATATGGCTTGAGCATTCATTGTTTATTATTATAGTTTTGCTTGTATGTGATTGTTTAAAAAACATTGTAGAGTACGAATGCAAAAGTGATGACGTGTTAATGATTTGAGCAGCGAGGATAGTACCTGCATCAGTGGATGATAGCAGTGGCAGTTTGAGTGGTAAAGATACTACAAACAGTGGAAGATGGCCACAAGAGGTCATCTGAAAAAATTATTAAATAGTTACAAGTAATGCTATTGCTATACATTTATTTGTGTTAAGTAGTTCCAAAATGGTTTAACATGGGTCTTGTCATTAGTTACAGTGAAGGAGTCGTGCTGGACAGCCAAATTCACACTGGGGAGTTCTCAGTGTAAGTATCATGCTGTCAGTTATAGTAAGCTGTGGGTCGAATAGTCGTAGTGGAACTTGCAGTGGTAATAGAGTTTTGGTACTAATAGGTCAGAGCGAGTGCTGGCCCAAAATAGTTGATTTGTTTAGCTCTGTGAGTCTCTACATCTGAATTACTGTTAAGCAGTTCCCATGGTTAATCACTTAATTGCTAGTGAGGGAGATCTGGCTAAGTATTGGTGCAAAGAGTGGACTTAAATAATTTGTGGAATGATAAAAATACATATTTCATTGAGAGGACTGTACTGAGACCAAGCACTTGTTGATTCATCTTGGATTTAAACTCAAATACTGGTCATACAGTATAGATTGTCCATAACAGTCAAGATACTTCCTGTAATGGTACACAGTAATCTATTGGAGCCATTTATGCAAGCTTGTCACGCTATTATTATTAATTTCTGATTTGAAGTGGTAAGTGACCATTAATTAAATTAAAAATGACTCTTCCAATGCTGTAGAGTTCTTGATGTAAACGGAAAAGGCAAATACAACTTTGGTATATTATCCTGAAATAAAGGAGTTCCTGAATACTATCTGTGTCTACATCTACACACTGCAAGCCACTTTGTGGTGCGGGGCAGAGGGTACTTCAGGTACCAGTGTGACTTACCCATTTTCCTGTTTTAGTTGCCTCTGGTTCATGGAAAGAACGATTGTTGGTAAGCCTCTGTGTGGGCTTGAATCTCTCTGATTATACCTCTGTGTTCTTTTCACAAGACATAAGTGGGAGGAAGCAATATATTGGTTGATTCTTCTAGGAATGCCCCTCCTCGCTGACCCCAAGTTAGGTTGATGAACAGGCGGCAGTTTCCATGTGGTGTTGCCTCTCGTTGCTGAGGCCAGCAGCCTCTGTAGACCATGTCAGTGGTGCTTCCAGTTGTGGTCGTGATGACAGCTCCACATGTGATCGTAGTGGCAGCATGTGCACTACTTCCCTTGGCGTCATGTAGGCATGGTGACCTTTCATCATACTCATTTCACTGCAATGGGACACACAGGTGGCTGTACGCAGGGAATGAACCACTGCACAGGGACAGCAGTTGCCTGGCAGCTGGTGTGGCACTGAGTCCCATTAGGAACACAGCTCAGAGTCGGCAGGTGCAGATGGCAGATTGGGAGGGCTGTGACATTAAGTTGGGTGAAGGACTTAGTGCAGATGGCAGGCATAGCATAGTCTAGAACCCATGGGTGCAGCTGGTGAAGCCCAGTTATTTCACTGTCTGACGTTGATCAGGCATTGTGGTGGTAGTACTGGCTTCCAGCAATGACAAGTGATTCCTTCCATAAAATTCAGACTGATTTATATGCATCTGGCGCCAATTTGTTTTGTTAAAACACAGTGCCTAGTCTTGTTGCCAAAACAAGAGACTGACCCTAGTGTGATGACACTGCCCCACTTGCTTCACAGTTACAGCTGTGCAGCACTGTTTATGTTGAGCTGTGCAGCACTGTTTATGTTGAGCTGTGCTGTCCTCATTGTGCAGTCCACTGGCATCTCTGTTATTGTAACTCACATGTCACCACACTTGCAGCTACTGGCCTGCCACTATTAATGCAACTCTTTGGTGCTTCCATAGTACTTTTGTTAAAGACTCATAATTTTCTGACCAAATACTGGGTCGTGATACTACATTGCCCTGCCCTAAGGAGAAAGCCTGATCCCTTGGGTCTTACTTCAGCCTGGAGCTTTAGTGTAATTACTACTGTCCGTAATGTGTAAAACTAGTACCTAACACTGAATTTGCTGTTCTTAACCACTACACAAATTACTGTGTTCATCCCTGACTCCATAAAATTATATTCTATCCCTCGCCTTTTATCTAGTCTACAGGAACTTGGATTAGCCATTGGTTGGCCTTATGCAAGGTTCATCGTTTCAAATGTGTGACGGCTAGGCAGGGCAAAATGAGAGTAACCCCAGCACTAGGATTACTATGCTTGAAGTCACATTTACTTCACTTCTACTATTCTGATACTGTTCCACAGTACTTTTCAATGATCCACGCCTCTTGGGCTGCTATCATTGGGCTTAGTGATTGAGAATAGGTTCCCAGGTATTACCAAGGAAGGTAAGAGTTTGTTTTTAAAGCACCTCTAAAGGTATGTCTGACCAGTACAGCTGTGGCTGTTTAACATTTAGTACAGCAACTCCCATCGTAGTAGCTGCCAAAGAAACATGGGTCCCAAAATATCCACATAGTGTCATTCATCAACAATCCACTGCCTCGTGATCCCAAACATCTCACTCCATTAGTTTCCCCCAATCGTAGCAACTAGTATATCCAACACAAACCTGCCTTCCAATAATGCAGTTCTAGTTCCATCACATCTTTCTGGCAAGGACAGCCCTATGTTTTACCACTGAGGAACTCCTTGATAAATGTACTCCTACTTGTCACAATTTCACGAGTCATGCATATGATGACTACCCCACTCTGCCATTGCTGGAGCTGCACCCTTGGTCATACTGCTTGTTGATCCCCATCTTAACTTCACTGGATAAGTATATATTGTGTAACACATGAACACTGCATGCTTGCCCGCTAGTGGTACCTTCACTGATACGTACAGTCATACACTATCTGGTGTTACACTCACTGTTGCATTGTGGTGGTAGAATGGCAAGCTATGGCTGCTCAGCCCCACTACTAGCTGTAATTCCAGTATAATTCTCTTTGCACTTTCTTCAGTCCTCTCGAACACTGCTTAGTGTACAGGTGACAGCAAGACAGAACTTAACTTCCCATGTAACACATGATGGATGGCTTCCTGCAGATTCATTAACTCCACTTGGCATCCTAGATCCTATCTTCCAGGTAATGCAGAAGCCTTGTTAACATTAGTCTTGTATCCCGTATCCACATTCGAGATTTTATTGCTTCCAAATCCCAGTTCAGAGTCCTAGCTGAGGTCCTAGCATAATTCATAAATTCCTTAGTCAGTTTCAGTTCATGCATGTGTTGTTTAGCTTGCCTTTCTGCAAGTTTTGCCTCTGCTAATCTCCTTGCAGTCTCTGCCATTTCGTTTAACTTACTTACGTCATTCAAGTATGCTGTCCTGAAGATGGCCCTAAAATGCTACCCCCACTGTGTGTCCATCCCCTTTTTACTCTCCTACATTCATGAGGAACCACTCCAGTCACCTCGTGCACCTGCTCCTTTAATTTTCCATTTGCTTCATGCTCCTTTGAGACTTTTCTCAGTTTCCTGCTACTAACCACTAATTATTGTATCCTATTGAAGACTTCTTCCAGCCTCCTAATTTCATTTTGCAGCTCCCGCACATTAAGCTGTAAACCTAATGACAACTCGTCACTGGATAGCACCACACCTAGTTGTCTGGAAAACACAACTACTCTGTCCAGTTGATGATCTCGCAGAACCTCCATTCCACCTCTGGTGAAGGGGTACAGCACCGCCAAAACTAGCAACCTTTTTCTTCAGCCTTTCTACCATACAGAACCCTGAGGACGGGGACTAATGTCACCTCCCCTCCCCCAGGAGTGTGCTGTGTCTCAACAACTACATCTCAATATGCTTATGATAACACCTATCCTACACAAAAACATAATTTTATCAGAAACCAAAGTAACTCTCTATAGTACACTGATGAGCCAAACATTATGACCATGTGCTTAGAAGTGTTGGTCCATCATTGGAACCAATACAGCAGTGATTCTACATACCATGGTTTTGACATGTACTTGGTAAGCTTCCAGAGGTTTGTGGCACCAGGTGTGTGCACACATATCACATGGTTCCTGTAATTTATGGGTGTGTGGTTTGTGGACACGGGGCTGGCACCCAATAGTATCCCAGTTGTGTTTCATCGGATTAAGATAATCTGAATTCGATAGCCAAGACATCGTGTTGAGTTCATTATCATGCTCCTCAAACCACTGCAGCACGATTCTGACCTTGTCAGACAGGCAGTTATCATGCTGGAAGATGCCATCGATGTCGAGGAAGACATCAAGCATAAGGGGTTGCAGGTGGTTCCTAATACACTCCTGGAAATGGAAAAAAGAACACATTGACACCAGTGTGTCAGATCCACCATACTTGCTCCGGACACTGCGAGAGGGCTGTACAAGCAATGATCACACGCACGGCACAGCGGACACACCAGGAACCGCGGTGTTGGCCGTCAAATGGCGCTAGCTGCGCAGCATTTGTGCACCGCCGCCGTCAGTGTCAGCCAGTTTGCCGTGGCATACGGAGCTCCATCGCAGTCTTTAACACTGGTAGCATGCCGCGACAGCGTGGACGTGAACCGTATGTGCAGTTGACAGACTTTGAGCGAGGGCGTATAGTGGGCATGCGGGAGGCCGGGTGGACGTACTGCCGAATTGCTCAACACGTGGGGCGTGAGGTCTCCACAGTACATCGATGTTGTTGCCAGTGGTCGGCGGAAGGTGCACGTGCCCGTCGACCTGGGACCGGACCGCAGTGACGCACGGATGCACGCCCTCTCGCAGTGCCGTAGGGAACCGCACCGCCACTTCCCAGCAAATTAGGGACACTGTTGCTCCTGGGGTATCGGCGAGGACCATTCGCAACCGTCTCCATGAAGCTGGGCTACGGTCCCGCACACCGTTAGGCCGTCATCCGCTCACGCCCCAACATCGTGCAGCCCGCCTCCAGTGGTGTCGCGACAGGCGTGAATGGAGGGACGAATGGAGACGTGTCGTCTTCAGCGATGAGAGTCGCTTCTGCCTTGGTGCCAATGATGGTCGTATGCGTGTTTGGCGCTGTGCAGGTGAGCGCCACAATCAGGACTGCATACGACCAAGGCACACAGGGCCAACACCCGGCATCATGGTGTGGGGAGCGATCTACACTGGCCGTACACCACTGGTGATCGTCGAGGGGACACTGAATGGTGCACGGTACATCACAACCGTCATCGAACCCATCGTTCTACCATTCCTAGACCGGCAAGGGAACCTGCTGTTCCAACAGGACAATGCACGTCCGCATGTATCCCGTGCCACCCAACGTGCTCTAGAAGGTGTAAGTCAACTACCCTGGCCAGCAAGATCTCCGGATCTGTCCCCCATTGAGCATGTTTGGGACTGGATGAAGCGTCGTCTCACGCGGTCTGCACGTCCAGCACGAACGCTGGTCCAACTGAGGCGCCAGGTGGAAATGGCATGGCAAGCCGTTCCACAGGACTACATCCAGCATCTCTACGATCGTCTCCATGGGAGAATAGCAGCCTGCATTGCTGCGAAAGGTGGATATACACTGTACTAGTGCCGACATTGTGCATGCTCTGTTGCCTGTGTCTATGTGCCTGTGGTTCTGTCAGTGTGATCATGTGATGTATCTGACCCCAGGAATGTGTCAATAAAGTTTCCCCTTCCTGGGACAATGAATTCACGGTGTTCTTATTTCAATTTCCAGGAGTGTAATATTCACATAGTCCACAGCTGTCAGTGTACCTTTGATTACTACTGCAGGTCCCATGGAAACACAGTGAATGTTTCTCAGAACATTGTACTGTTTTCGCCGACCTGCAGCTGTGGTGCGGGGCATGTTTCGAGCAGCTGTTCACCTAGATTACAATGTATCTGAGTATGACTGTCGACTTGGTTTAACAAGAAATGTGATTCATCTGACCAAGTGACATGATTACATTGATCTTAGGTCCAATCACAATGATCCTGTGCTCAGTGTAATCATAACTGACATTGCTGGGTCTACATGGGAACCTGTAGGAGTCATTTGCTGCAGAATATTCAACATTGTGCACTGACTGGTGTGCTCCAGAACACTTTTGCCTGGCCAGCACTGTACTCTGTCATCAGATAAGCCACAGATGACTGCCTATCCTGCTTTAGAAAGAGGCCAAGCCTCTGATCGCTATGTTCTGTGATGAGGTATGGATGTCCAACTTCTTGTCAACCGCTCATGGTTTCAGAATTCAAGCACTTTCCATACATTCTCGTGACAGTAGCACATGAACAACAGACCAGCTTCACTGTTTCCTATATGCTCGCTCCCAGGCAATGGGCCACAACAATCTGTTTTTTGTCAAAGTTGCCTAAGTTGGTGGATTTCCACATTTGTGCCACATATTGTCACTAGAATGATTACTCAATCATCTCTGTTCCACTCACATACTTCTTTTAATGTGTCACATGCTCTCAGTGCCACTAGGGAACTCACAACCTTGCGGTTGACAATGGTCACAGTTTTCATAGTGTTTTGGCTCATCAGTGTACACACAAAAGAAAAATATTCAGTAATCGCGAAAGTCACACCACATATCAATTACTTCCTTTTTCTTAATGCATAACAGACCTGAGATTTCTGGACCTCTCTCTTGTCATGCATCTTTCTACTACTTCTTTTGCCTCTCTCCCCTTGCTTTCACCAATACCTCTCATGGAATTGCCTCCAGCATGCCCTTGAATGGTCGTAGAAGCCTGATATGCACAATTGTTGTTCTATCGGCAGCTGTAGTTTCACATTTCCTGGTTATGTAGTTTCAGTTACTTGGTATGGGGCCTGAGACTGAGTTAATAACTTCTTCATTTTTCCATTTGGGGTATAAGGGCTTAACAACCTCACCCACTGGGACACTTTATACTGAGGTAATGACCCCATTCATCTCATTGCCTTTTCCTGCTTCTCTAATGCCTTAGGATTCCCTTGATGCACCTTCCTTCATCTTGTCTTACCATTCTAGCAAACTCTTTAACTCCCTCTCCTTCCTTGCCATCTATTGGTTAATTATGGATACATCAAATACCTGTGGCATTGTCTTCCCACAAACCATCTTGAATGATGACAACCCTGTACTTGTGTGTACTTTGTAGTTGTGTGCTCTCACCACAAAAGGCAGATACACATTCCAATCTGAACAGTGTCAGTTCATGTAATAACTTAGCATCTTCCCAATTGTTTAATGCACTCATTGCATTTTACTGTTAACTTGTAGGGTAAGTGGATTGGTTCTCAATTTTTTCACCTTCAGTAACCAACAGAATTCTTTCACCAGTTCGGACATGAAGTTTGTCCCCTGGTCAGTAACATAGTCTCTGCCATCCCGAACTTCAATACCCACCTTTTCACCAACACTTGGAGTGTGACTGATCACATGTAGGTCCAGCATCAGTACCAACATGATGTAACGAGAAAAATGGTCTATTAGGGCTAGAGTGTCTTTAGAAAGGTGCAAATGTTGACCATCTGACTGGAATACTGAATATGAAGTCATTGATGACTGCTTGGATATCCAATTCATCCAAAACATCTCGGTGGGAATGAAGAAGAGCAAAGTTGTTCAATCGCTTCTGTCCCATTGTTGATTGGAGGTATGACTTCAGATGTCTAAGGGCACTAAATGCCCATTCTGCTGTTGCTATTGTGATAGGAACTACTTGAGAAGCTTATTGCACTTCAATACTTCACATAACATTTCTCCAACTGCAGGCTCTTGTGTAATGTACTTTCTTACATCACGCATATTTTTTAAGACCAGTAGTTTTTATTGGCGATATCAGCTAACATATTGAAGTGTAAGTGCAGTCCCTCATTGTTTAGGTCATTTTTTAAAAACTCAGTTGATTTTTCCAATTTTGTTTCACCTTTGTTTACTAAAAGCTCAATTGCAATGACCTGTGTGAGTCCAGTTGAAGCAAACCGCTCAGTAATTCAAGATTGCACCATTTCACAAATTTCTAAGTAAATAGCTTTGTAATATTCCTTTGGGGTTTTTAAAGTATGCGGTGAACTGGCTTCATTGTTTTCATACTTCTTTGGTATACTTTGATTCTGAGGAAGTGAAGGATCATCAACTTGTGAAGGTTTTTCTTTTAAACACAATTCCCAAAAGTGTTCAAAATTATCATGCCCTCCATTCAATATACAAATCAAGCCCTCATATATTTTTTTCCAGATCAGCGACACTTAGATGAGGGCATTGAATTTTTTCATTGACATCCTCTACTGGATTCATTGCATGGCAATAAAGACATAAAAATAAATAAGTCTTGAATTGTAACATTGGCTCAAGGTACCCTGCACATTTGTAACCTGCCTCTGTTTTGTCCTATGCAGAAAATGTTTCAAAAAACTTTAGAAGTTCTTCAAAGTTTTTCAATATTCTCAAGATACAAGAAGCTCACATAGTCCATCGAGTCGAACAAAGGGGTCGTAAACCAGATTGGTCATTGGCGCTCTCACAATGTCTGCATCTGAAAAGTCCCATCCTTACGGTGTTTATTAAGTCCTTGGCTAAAGCCATAATATCCCTCATAGACGTAAGATGGCAGAGACTGTCTACAACTGCCAAGTCTAAACTGTGAGCAGTGCAGTGCACGAAACGTGCACTTTTGGTTGTATATCCAAAACTAACTTTTTTAGTCCTTTGAACTTGCCTCTCATATTCGAGGCACCATCATAGCACTGTCCTCTGAAGTTATCCATTGATTATCAAGATGAGCAAAATACTAAACAGAGTTTGTGATTTGGTGTTGTGGGTCTCGTATAAGCCAATAAAGTCTTTGCTGACAATTAAGGAATCATTGACAATATGAATACAAAATTACACTTGTTCATGAATCAAACAATCACTTGTTCCGTCAACCATAATAGAAAAATGTTCAGTCTTCTTTATTGAAGCCAGTACCTTTCTCAACACAGACTTTCTTAGTAGATCAATGATCTCATTTTGAATATTGTGGGACGTCTGCTTATACCCCAAAGCCCTAACCAATCTTTAAACTCAGGTATGTCATTCTTTCGGAGTTTCAACAATTGAAAAAAATTTGAGTTTACGTCTTCATGCCCTCTAATTGCTAGTCCTTGATGGCATAAAAATTGCGTGGTAGTAAAAATTGCCTCAAGAGCTAAACGGCCTTTCTTCATATCACTATCTAACTGTTCATTCAATTGGGAGGCCACCCTTCGGTTAGTGATAGAATTCAGAAAACCTCCTTTATGCATAAACGTATTTTCATGAAGACGGAATTTTTCCATAGCCTTTGTCCAGTTAGAAAACCTTACGGAAGAAAATGCATTTTCTTTTTTTGAAGAAAAATGTAATAGATTTTTAGCATCTGCCTCTTTACAGGTTATACAAAAAACTTTTTCGATAGATGCTTCATATTCTAGCTATGTATATTTGATCAACCAAGACTTCTGAAATGATTTTCGCTGGCCAGAGTGGCTGAGCTATTCTAGGCACTACAGTCTGGAACCGCGCTACCGCTATGGTCGCAGGTTCGATTCCTGCCTTGGGCATGGATGTGTGTGATGTCCTTAGGTTAGTTAGGTTTGAGTAGTTCTAAGTTCTAGGGGACTGATGACCTCAGAAGTTAAGTCCCATAGAGCTCAGAGCCATTTGAACCATTTTTGAAATGATCTTCCCTTACCGGGTTTTCCAGGTTTTGGCTGTGAACGGTTCTCATCTGAAGACAACAAAGCAATTGATGACACAATAATTTTTGGAGGTTGACTTGCAGTATCATCAACTTCCAAGCGCACCTTTTTCGTAACAAATTTATCCATTGTAAACTTAATTCACAATACACTAAGAGACTAAAGTAAATGAATGAAATATAGTCATATAAAATAGTCCACTAGACACTAAAGTTGGAACTAAACATGTCTGCGGCATGCACTCAACGAAAATATCCACACTGAACGACTGCAGCAGCAAGGTGGGATTTATATAGCCGCGGCCTCATAATGTCTCGAAGCATCAAGGTGATGCGAGGCGGAGGGTTCCAGGCACTTCTGCTACAGCCCTTTTGATGTCACCGTGGCCTCAGCACTGGCCCGCCAGCACCAGACTTTACCCAAAGGTTCGCGCACTGTCACAAATTCTAAGTGTGCCTGCAGCACCGTAACACTATCATGACTCACACCAGTCATTTTCAGTTAACCTTCTTACTACTGAAATAATTATTTGTTTTAACTCATTACTGAATGTATTTTAAAAGGTAACTATTGTCAAACAAGGAAAATAAAAAATTCCAACATAATTTTATGATTTTCAAAGCATAATATAACTAATAATTTTCTTAAATTATTGTGGGGGCTCTGCCCTGCCAAACTAATTTTTGAGGCCCCTCAGGCCCAGTGGAGTCAGCGCCTGTGCCTGTATTACACCTACTTTTTTATACTAAGCCGGTCTGCATTGGCATGTTTCTTTCCTTGTTTGTGGATTACTTGATACTAAAATGCACTGAATTTCAATGCTCACCTTGTCAATCTACTGGGTGGGTCCTTCAAACCAAGTAACTGCTTCAAAGCAGCATGATCCATTACTACGTAGAACTCCCCCCTACACAAGTAAAACCAGTAGTATTTTCCCCATATATCAAGCTAAGCATTTCCTTTTTTTTTTTTGTAGAATAATTCTTCTTTGCTGTGTTCAACTGCTTTGATGTCCGTCTCCAGTAGCCAAGTGGTCAGCACAACAGAATGTCAATCCTAAGGGCCCGGGTCCAATTCCCGGCTGGGCCAGAGATTTTCTCTCCTTAGGGACTGGGTGTTGTGTTGTCCTAATCATCATCATTTCATCCCCATTGACGCGCAAGTCACCAAAGTGGCATCAGCTCGAAAGACTTGCACCCGGTGAACTGTCTACCTGACAGGAGGCCCTAGCCACATGACATTTTATTTAATGCATAGGGAACAGGATATTCTTGCCCATCAGTCTCCTGGCTCAAGCTACACCCCAGAGCATGATTCAATGCATCATATGATAATATGAACTCCTGACTCTATGTTTATATTCTCTTCACCTCGGCAAATGCTTTCTGGCATTCTTCCAACCATAAAAATTAAATTCCCTTCTTCAGCAACTGCATAAGTGGCCTGGCAATGACTGCAAATCCCTTCATGAATTTTCTATAATAATTTGTGAGACTGACAGAAGCTTGTAATTCCTTCGTTGTTTGTGGTACTGGAAAGTCTTGCAGTATCTGTATTAACCTCGGATTGGTCCTCACACCAACCTTACCAATGATATGGCCCAGATAGTAAGCATCTTCCAGCGCAAAACTACATTTTAGCATTTTGAGTGTCAAATGGGCAGCTTGTAACCTTCTGAAAACTTCCGTCAGACGTTGCCTATGCTGTTGCATATCCCTTGAAAAGGTGATTGTATCATCAAGATACATGAGGCATTGACACACTTTCAGTCCCTTCAGAACTCTGCCCAGCAGCTCTTGGAAAGGGCCAAAAGGCATCATTATACGCTGACAGTGTTGAAAAAGCTTTTTTCGGTCTATCTTCCTGGAGCAGCTTCTAATTGATTTTATCTATTTCTTAAGTCCATTGTCGAGAAGTGCAGGCTGTACTCTGGGTTCTCTATCATCTCTGTGACGTCTGGAATTCTGTAGGGATCTCAGTATTCAGGTGGCGGTCCCCAAGGGGGCCTTCAGCCAACTGTTGGTTTATGAATTCCACCAAAACTATTTGCAGTAATTGTGGGTTTCTTTATGGCTTCCAATACACAAGGGCTTCATTTACTATTGGAATCCATTTTTGTATTACTGGCATAATGAGCAATGGCCCTTGTGGGAAAAAAAAAAACAAATCTTTAATTCCTAGCAACAGGTCCCCCATCTGTGTCCTATGCGTTCCCCTGAAATGCTTCAGTTTCTCACAAATTGCTGTCCTAGCAGCGTCTTATGCTTCATCACAGCCCGAACTGCCTGCATGGCAACCTTCCTCTTCCAGAATCTCTAATTTAGCTAATAACGATCCTTTTAACAATTTAACTTTTTTGGTGCAAAAATCATTCACATTGATAGGTAGTACTTTGCCTCTGTATCTCCTTTGTATGTGTAAAGTACTATTTTTCATCGAACAACATGCTGTATCCAATATTCCAATAAGCTCTTGTGGTTCTATCTTTCACAGCCTGTCACCTGTCAGTTCAGGCTCCACATTCACCCATAGTGACTTTCTGGTGCCTCATGACACACAGTGTGCAAATCAAGCTTTAATGTCATTGCTCACAGTGTAACTGAAATATCTTGTAATTAGATATTCCTCGTGGCAGACCAACTCTGACAGTGGTTTCCCCCAGTTGGAGTGTCTTCCCTCTCAGTTCTATATGTCATTGGAAAGTCAGCTATGGCATGACGACACAGAAGGTCAAAACCTTGAATCACGCTGAAGCCCTCACATACATGAAACACCATGTCTTCACATTGTTTAAACCTGGTAGCTTTGAACAAAAAACTCAGCTCGCTTCATATATCACTATCCCCTAACCCACTTATAATGTTGTGGTTGCAATGCCTCCTTCCTGCCTGTCCTGTAAATGGCAGTGACACATTTGCCCCCATTTGAAACAAAACTTTATATTTCTTATCATCTTTCACAACCATTATGGCACATTCCATCTCTGCATTTGTTCACATTGCATTTACTTTTACTGGGAACTCCTGCCAGCAGCTCTGCTATTTCCTGGTAAGTTTAACGGATTCTTCCTTCTCCCTGGGCCTCCTCTATTACCACCCCTACACCCTTATTGGTGACCTACACCTGCCCTGCTACCATTCCTATTAACTCACTGGACACCTTTAGTAACTCCATCACTCCTTTGTGGCTGGTAGCACTGCCTCCATCATTTCGCATTTGATGCAAATAAAAGTCTTCGATCTCTCACCTCTGTCAATCTAACAATTTTCTTGCATTCCACTTCTAACGTAACCCCAGCGTGGAGATCCTTAGGTGCTCCCGTATGCACCCTCACATTCATCTCTAGAGACAAACCCTTCAGAGAAGCATCAAGTGCTTGCTACTTGACCTTCTGCAGCACCACTTTGTGCATCTCATTGTTCTACAATGACTCATAGGTGTGACCATTCAACTATCTAATTGTATCTGTTAAGTCCTCCACTGCTTCATTCTATCTCTTCCAGGAGGCACCGCCATCATAGCATTGTCCATGCAGGTGGGAGAGTTTGTGTGCTCCACTGAAGTTGGGAGCTCTACCAGTGGTAGCTTAGCTACTGGTGGGTCCTACCTAGCTGGACAGGTCTCAGCAGAGGAGCCAGACCAAGTGTGCCTTATAATGACCTAGCTTTCTTTTCTTTCCGTACCCATCCCTACTTCCTTCCATCACAACCTGTCCCAGGGGCAGAAAAGCCTCAGCAGTTTTTGTTTCTCTAGTCATCATAGTCACTGGGCCAAGGTTACAAAGCTGTCAGGGACCATATGATTGTTGTTGTGCAGGAACATTTACACATAAAAAAAATACATGCACTGTCGTCTTTTGGAGGATAATATCACCAGTCCAATATAGGAAAGCCCTGCAGCGATCAGCAAGTTGCAATGGGAGCAGGACTGTCTAAACTGGAAGCTCTTAGTGACAAACCGACACGGCGGCAGGTGTGTGATCGCCGTTTTGCTCGAGAAGGCTGTAGAGTAAATCGTGTGCTCTACCTGTGACTGAGCAGGCCTATTCAGGATCAACTCACTCACCCTGCATGGTGAGGGGGCTTTAAAAGGTGCCCGAAATGTAGTCAGCCTAACCAACCAACTACCTGACTGGATGGGCAAACCATATGTGCTCGAAACAAAAAGAAGAAACGAAACTTAAATATTGCTAGGACTGTCTAAACTGGAAGCTCTTAGTGACAAACTGACACGGCGGCAGGTGTGTGATCGCCGTTTTGCTCGAGAAGGCTGTAGAGTAAATCGTGTGCTATACCTGTGACTGAGCAGGCCTATTCAGGATCAACTCGCTCACCCTGCATGGTGAGGGGGCTTTAAAAGGTGCCCGAAATGTAGTCAGCCTAACCAACCAACTACCTGACTGGATGGGCAAACCGTATGTGCTCGAAACAAAAAGAAGAAACGAAACTTAAATATTGCTAGGACTGTCTAAACTGGAAGCTCTTAGTGACAAACTGACACGGCGGCAGGTGTGTGATCGCCGTTTTGCTCGAGAAGGCTGTAGAGTAAATCGTGTGCTATACCTGTGACTGAGCAGGCCTATTCAGGATCAACTCGCTCACCCTGCATGGTGAGGGGGCTTTAAAAGGTGCCCGAAATGTAGTCAGCCTAACCAACCAACTACCTGACTGGATGGGCAAACCGTATGTGCTCGAAACAAAAAGAAGAAACGAAACTTAAATATTGCTAGCTGGAATGTTTGAACTCTTGTTAACTCAGACAAAAGCAACAGACCAAAACCAAGAGCATCTATTGTGGAGCATGAACTAAAAAGATATAACATTGATATTGCTGCCCTCAGTGAAACAAGCCTTGTGGGCGAGCGTCACCTTAAAGAACAAGGTGGAGACTACACTTTCTATTAGAAAGGGAAAGATGAAAAGGAGCCTTGTATCCATGGGGTAGGGTTTGTTGTAAGGAATCAACTTGTTGATGATGTAGATGAACTACCCTCTGGATTAAATGAGGTACTTATGACCATCCATCTCAAACTCGTGAACTGCCAAAAGGCTACTGTATATGCGCACCAACCCTAGATTCAGAAGACAGTAAAAAGGAAGAGTTCTACAACCAGCTAGACCAACTCTTATCAACCATACCTCAATGAGATAAAATTCTTTTACTAGGTTGTCAGAGACTATGCCCTATGGAAAGGCGTCATTGGTAAGGAGGGTATAGGCAATGGCAACTCCAATAGAACTCTTATTCTGACTAAATGCTCAGAACATGATCTCGTCATTGACAACTCTCTCTTTCGACAGGAAAAATAAGTATAAAACCACATGGCAACACCCCAAATCAAAACAGTGGCATCTCACAGATTATGTGATTTTGCGGTGTAGAGATCAAAGTGATGTGATGATCACAAGAACTGTAGGTCAGGCTAATGACTGCTGGACAGATCATTGAATGGTCAATTTAGTAATGGCTCTATAAGTGCCACTCAAGCAATGGAAGCAAAAGAAACAAGCAAAACATCTGCTAAATCTCGAACAACTAAAAGATAAAGAGGTCCAAATAAGTTCCAGAACATTGTGAAGCAAAAGTTGCCTGCTAAGTATCCTGATAATGTTGAAGAACACTGATCAATACTGAAAACCATCATGCTTTCGGTTTGCCAAGAATCAAATGGATTCATTAAAAGAAAACATCAAGACTAGTTTGATGAGAATGAAGATGAATTTCAAAGCACGTTAGGTAAAAAAAGAAAGGCCTACAACACCTGGCAAAATGGTCCAAAAACAAGCTTATCTCCATGCCAAAGCAGATGTTCAAAGGAAAACTAGAGCTCTCAAAAACCAGTGGTAGACTACAAAATCAACCGAAATGGAAAATTTAGCAGCAACCAACAACTCCAGAGCCTTCTTCACTGCCACAAAAGTGATCTATGGCCCCTCCAAAAAAGGCCTAAACCCCCTTCTATCTATAGACAGTACACAACTTTTTAAACACTCAGCATCTACTGGCTCTTTGTGTAAGGAGAACTTTGAAGAACTTTTAAACAGAGATTCAGAGGTGCATGAGGACATTTTTACAAAAATAACACAAAAACCCATTCAAGAACATATGAGTGATGACTCTTCCCTTCAAGAGGTTGAAGAAGCTATCCACCAACTGAAGAATGACAAAGCCCCTGGATTGGATAGAATCCTGGCCTGAGCTATTTAATAATAGTGGCACCAAATTAATCAGAAACTTTCACATCCTTATCATCAAGATATGCAACACTGAGACAATACTGCAGATCTACATGACATCGCTATTCTTACTATAATCAAAAAAGGCGATAAGCCCCATTGTGGAAACTACCAAGGAATATCATTACTCTCAACAGCTGGAACGATCCTTGCTAGGATTCTCTCTAACAGACTACTTCCTCTGGCTGAAAAAATCATATCTGAAACTCAGCGCAGCTTTAGACCTGATTGAGACACAGTGGATATGATTTTCAGTGCAAGGCAAATGCAAGAAACATCCAAAAACTACCAAGGAATATCATTACTCTCAACAGCTGGAACGATCCTTGCTAGGATTCTCTCTAACAGACTACTTCCTCTGGCTGAAAATATCCTATCTGAAACTCAGCACAGCTTTAGACCTGATTGAGACACAGTGGATATGATTTTCAGTGCAAGGCAAATGCAAGAAAAATCCAAATAACAGAACGAACCCCTGTACATGGTATTCATAGACCTTGCTAAAGTCTTTGACTCTGTTAATCAAGAAGCACTTTGGAAAATTCTGGCATCAAATGGATGTCCTGAAAACTACATAAAAATACTTTGGCATCTACATGTCAACATGAATGCCTCTGTCCCTGCTGGCAATGGACCCAGAGAAACATTTAAGATTACCACAGGAGTCAAGCAGGGATGTGTTATTGCACCTAGCCAATTCTCAATATTTGTGGAAACCATACTTCACCTTGTTAAGGAAAACCTACTGTTGGGTGTTGAAATAGTGTATAGGACCAATGGTAAGCTATTCAGCCTTAGCAGACTCTGAGCTAAAAGCAAAATAACTATAACAGCTGTCATCGAACTTCGGTACACTGATGATAACGTTACCTTGGTAAACACAGAGGAGGATCTATAAGCTATCCGAAATGCATTCAGCCTGGCATGCAAATCCACTGGTCTAGAGCTTAACACAGACAAGAAAGTCGTCTATCAACCAGTCTCAAATTCCACTGCAGCAGCTCCAGTTGTCACAATTGATGGAACACCTCTAGAGGTTGTAGAGTATTTGCCATACCTGGGAAGCCATCTTCTGCAAATTCAGATATAGATGCAGAAATTCAACACCAACTGGAGTGTGCTGTACTGCATATGCAGTATTTTTAAAAGAGTAATTAATTACCAAGATTTGCATGTTAAAACTAAGCTTACAGTCTACAATGCCATTATCACGCCTACACTTATTTGTGGATGTGAAACCTGGACCACCTACAGGTGCCACTTAAAGTCCTTAGAAAAATACCACCAACACTGCATAAGGAGAATACTGTAAGCAAAGTGGCAGGATCCGCGAATGAACAACAGTATTTTGGAAGAAACCAACTCCACCAGCATTGAAGCAAAAATTGTCAAACACCAACTTTGCTGGGCAAGACATATCGACTGCATGCCAAACTCTCATCTCTCTAAGCAAATCATGTTCTCCCAATTGAAGAATGGCCAACACAATCAGGGAGGGCAAACAAAACAATATAAAGGTGCCCTCAAATCAAATATGACAAAATGTCTAATAAACGCAAATGATTGGGAAACTGCAGTCCTAGATAGATCCAAATGGCGACAAATTGTTCACCAAGAAACACTTATTTTGAAAAGCAGAGACAATTGCAGGAGAATAGGAAGAGTGATTGCAGAAGAGAACAGGAGCTCTTGAGAGGAACAAACCTGTTACACCATTCAGTCAACACCAACTGGGTATGCCATTACTGTGGGAGAATCTGTGGCTCCAGAATAGGACTATTTAGCCACCAAACAATCCACAGATAACACTACCAAAAGACATTTCACACTCGTCAACAAGTAAATTCCTATGATGATGATGATTATGTTGGTACCTTCTGGACACGATACCAAACTACTCCCAAAAAACCTGAGCAGTATTCTGCTTCTTGTACCATTGTTCCAACTCCTGTCTCAGTTGATCAAAAATCTTTGGATTATGCAATGCTCTTGTGCATCTTACGAACAACTTCGCTTCCCCCATCAAACACAACCTCACAATCTGCAATAAATGCTTATCTGACCAACTCTTAGCTGCTGACTTAAGATCTTCTACAGATGCTACCACATCCTCAGCTGCCCTGTCAGAGAAGGGAGAAACAAGGTTAGCAATAGCTGGATTCACCCCTAGAACATGAGACCTGAAAAATTCTGTTTCTTGATCCTTCTCTGCCAGTGCGTGATTCACAAACATGTTATCCTCTCTCATCTGAGCTACCTGGTTCACTAACAACTGCAAAGCCTTCTCACTGGCGACACCTTGTGTGTCTGACTTTCCTCTGCTTCTGCCTTACTCATTTCCATGCCTGATGAAAACACAGAGAAATAACAAAACTCATACAGATACATTGAAGAACCAAAGAAACTGGTACACCTACCTAATATCGTTTAGGGCCCCCAGAAGCTTGCAGAAGTGCTGCAACACAACATGGCATGGACTCGACTAATGTCTGAAGTAGTGCTGGAGGGAATTGACACCAGAATCCTGCAGGGCTGTCCATAACTCGTAAGAGTACAAGGGGGTGGAGATACCTTCTGAACAGCACGTTGCAAGGCATCCCGGATATGCTCAATAATGCTTGTGTCTGGGGAGTTTAGTGGCCAGCGGAAGTGTTTAAACTCAGAAGAGTATTCCTGGGGCCACTCTGTAGCAATTCTGAATGTGTGGGGTGCTGCATTGTCCTGATGGAATTGCCCAGGTCAGTCAGAATGCACAACGAACATGAAAGGATGCAGGTGATCAGATAGGATAATTAGGTATGTGTCACCTGTCAGAGTCATGTCTAGACATATCAGGGGTCCCATATCACTCCAACTGCACACGTTCCACACCATTACAGAGCCTCCACCAGCTTGAACAGTCCCCTGCAGAGAGGCAGGGTCCATGGATTTGTGAGGTTGTCTCCTACACCTCCACCCACTCCACACAATTTGAAATGAGCTTTGTCCGACCAGGCAACATGTTTCCAGTCATCAACAGTCCAATGTCGGTGTTGACAGGCTCAGACGAGGCATTAAACTTTGTGTTGTGCAGTCATCAAGGGTACACAAGTAGGCCTTCAGCTCCAAAAGCCCATATCGATATGTTCGTTCGCATGTGTTGGTTCACATGCTAACACTTGTTGATGGCCCAGCATTGAAATCTGCAGCAGTTTGCTGAAGGGTTGCACTTCTATCACGTTGAACGATTCTCTTTGGTCATTCTTGTTGCTGTTGTTGCAGGATCTTTTTCCAGCCACAGTGATGTCAGAGATTTGATGTTTTGTCAGATTCCTGATATTCACGGTACACTTGTGAAATGGTCATATGGAAAACTCCCCACTTCATTGCTACCTCATAGATGCTGTGTCTCATCACTCATTTATCGACTATAACACCAAGTTCCAACTCACTTAAATCTTGATAACCTGCCATTGTAGCAGCAGTAGCCAATCTAAAAACTCCACCAGATACTTGTTGTCTCGAATAGGTGTTGCTGACTGTAGTGCCAGCAGCAGAGGAAAATAAGCATCTCTCAAAAGATGGGTACGAATTGAGAAAAAACACATTTGAAGAACACAGTTTTCTTTATTCACTTTATTCATACACATCTTTCAAACATTGGATGATATTAGTTTGTGACTTTCCAGTTTTCGTAAGGCTTCACGTTTTAATCAAGTTATGATCCTGTGGAGTGTCTACTTAAGCATAAATATACGACTGCCTGTTTGCATATCTCTGTATTTGAATATGCATGCCTATAGTAGTTTCTTTGGCGCTTCAGTGAAGAACAGGTAGTGGCAGAATGCTCCATCAACATACTTCTTCAGTCTAATAGTGAGCCACCTGGATTGTGTACACTGTCTAGCTGTGTGCCCAAAACGATTACATGTGAAGCAATTCACTACTACTGATTCAGAACAAGGGGGAGAGTGCCCAAACACATTAGAATGAGTACAAAGCCAAGGCACCAAACATTCATATCTAAAATTCCTCTTAAACTGCAATAAGTCAGCTGGCTCCCTCCGGTCTTGTAAAGGTAATCTTCTTATAATTACACCCCCTAAACTCCACCCCATGACCACCACCATACAAGAGCAGAAACAGTCTCACAAACTGTAACTAAGATACTGCAGGCTGTGGCTCAGACAATGCACTGTGGGGGTGATACCCCTCTGCTGATGATTGATGCGATATTGATTCTCCTGACACCAGTCTGCAGCATCAGAGGGATGGTGACAGAGATTAGGGCATCTAAGGGAAATTACTGTTAATAACTACAAAGAGCTTTGTTTGGTTTGTTATGTGGCATAGTGAGGCAGGCCCGCCCCTCCTTGCTGAACTTGACTCTCAGTGATGAAGAAGCAGCAGCTTCCACTTGGTGGTGCTGAGCTCTTGACTTGCTTGGCTGAGCCTGCAGCCCCTGTAGGCTATAGCCATTGATGTCAGTGGCACATCAAGTTGTGCTGTGATGGTGCTCCACTTGGGAGATGGCCCCCTTAGCTCAGCACACAACCGCAGTGGTGACGTGTACACTACTTCGCTCAGCATCACGTAGGCTTGGCAGCCCCAGTACCACTCACATCACTGCGAAAGAATGCGAAAGTGACTGTGTGCAAGGTACAAACTACTGCACTTCGACAGCAGTTGGCTGGTGTTGTGGCGTTGAATCCTGCTAGGGACTCAGCATTGGAGTCAGCAGGTGCAGTTGGCAGTAGCCCCTTGAAGGACGTAGTGCACATGTCAGTTGCAGTACACTCTCTGAATTTTAACAGTAACCATAATGTGATGCAGAACACCTCTCTTGCAGTGTCTGCTACTGGAGTTGGATGAGCATCTCCATGATCCTGTCGTGCTTTCCAAATTAATCATTATGAGATGATTCTAAAAATCAACATTAAATATAATTCATAATTGGATAACTTCCAAGAATGATTACTTATTGAGCCTGTGGGCCCCAAACGATATATATTGAATATGCAACTCTACGTTGACAAAACGACTCTGTTGATGTGAGTTATGGATACTGTTTCCAGCATTCACTAGAGCATTGACAAAAGATGAATGTTTACTAAGTTACAATTAATTACAAATGAAAAGATTAACTTTTCTTTCTTCATTTGTCAGCCACGTCTTCCTCATGCACTCTTCCTCCTGTTGTATAAGCAGCTGGCAACAATCCTTTTTTCCCAGAACCCAGGTTGCTCTGTCACTCATAAATATCAGGAGAGTATCAGGATGGTCAGTTTTTCCACACAACCACAAGTTGTGGAAATATAAGTATTTGAAGAGGCAGAGTTCAGTCCCTATCTTGTGACTGTCCCTACTATTTTACAGATTTCTCCAAGCATTCGATGTTCTTTGTGTAAACAGATAGACTATTCGATGACACAAATCCAATAGAGTGATTCACAAATTTATGCTGAAATCCTTCTTTCTTTGAGGTGTTATATGATTTAAAGTCATCTACTATCAGCTTCATGGCTGTCATCAGAGAGACTAAAGTTTTCTTCCCCCTTGCATTGCAGTATTCTCTGACAGTACCGCCAACACCCAAATACGAGTATGTTCAGTTTTAGTGACCTTCCTGTATAGTATTTACTAGTAGCTATATATGATTCTTGTACTTTGACAACCTTGTTTTGTCCACCGATTAGAACACTCTTTCGTCACTATGACGTAACACACTCCTCTGCAGAAACGTAGTACCCACACATGGTGTTCATGGGAAATTGTGTTTCAAAGCTGTTGCTTGTAGCGGATAGTTTCCTATCCTATAAGAAATAAAATGATGCTCTTCTCCATGGATAACATGAAAATGTCAAACCATTTGTTCTGTTTTATATCACAGGTGTTCTCTTGTGGCAATGGGCGCAGTACAATTTCAAAGGAAAAATCAGCATCCGCACCTTTCTTGAGAAGTTTCATGGAGTTGAGTTTATGACATCCTACACAACTTCCGCTGTCCTCATTTGGAAGCAATCCAAAGCCTGAACAATATTTGCAACAGTTTCCCACACTACATAGCTGACTAATTAGATATCGGTAAGTGAGACTATCTGCACTCGAAACTGCAACGCGTTCACTCATTGCTATTCACTACAGATAACTGTAAAACTATGTTCGCCTGGAAACAGGGGCAATGGCAAGAGGGGAGCTATAGCCCCCCCCCCCCCTCGCCCCCACTGGAGTATGATATTACACTGGGTAAAATGACTTCAGAAATCAGTGAATATATTACTTCCACAGATTAATTTTTTTATAATTATGTAGCAATATAGGTTGCAGTGTATTTTAAACACATTTTAACAAAAGAATAAGAGCAGCAAATAACTTTCTATCTAAATCAAAATCTATCTAAATCATTTAACTTAAAATGGGTGTCTTATTATTTGTTAATATACATTGGATGTATATTAATGTATGAGTACCACTTACAATAATCAAGGAAGCTAAATATGCCGGGTATGCCTACCAACACTTAAATTACTGACCCCAGACAAATACTTCGAAATCGCCAGACATCTGGGTCAAATCGTATTATTTTCCCAGGCACACACATTCTGTAGACACATTTTTACCCTGAACTCCAAAACAGTTACCAAAAATTACTTTAAGCAACACCAAATTTCACCAGTTTGTCAATGGAGAACCCCAACTCTCCTTTTGTTAAGCAATATTCCATATTCCATATTCCCAGCCCCTCTCCCCCCCCCCCCCTCCCCCCTTGACTGACTTCTAGAATCGTCCCTGCCTGGCAAGGAACTAAACATTTACCTTAACTCGTGCCACCAGAGTCGTGTGGTCAACATTTGAAACCACATTCAATATATATTGCTAGAGGTATGCATATTCAATAGGCAGTCATTCTTGGAAATTACCCTTTACTGACTATTATTCTATTCTAAATCTCTATATACGAGGGTTGGAACTTAAATCATCTTCTTTTCCTTCACCATTTGTCCCGCGTGCCTGCAGGGTCTGCTACATGGGTCCGTTGTCTCCATTTTGCTCTATCACATGCTGCATCTGGATGGATGTTCACTCATTTAAGGTCTTTATGAATTGTATTAACCCAACATTGCTTATGTCCTCCTTGGGGTCTGTTGTTGACGACTTCAAGTGTGTAACCCACCTTGGCAATAGAGTCATCAACATCCCGTAAAACATGCCCAAACCATGGAAGACAACTCTCACGCATCTTGTCTTGGATCAGTGCAACACCGAACTGTTTCCTAATGCTGTCATTAGAAACGTGATCCAACTTAGTGAGGCCCACTGCCCATCTTAGCATCTTCGTTTCCATTACACTTAGGTAGCATTCTGTCTCAACTGTAGTCGACCAGCACTCACAACCATACAAGGTGACTGGTGGATGACAGTGTGATAGATTTTTGATTTTAAATTATCTTTCATCCTGTGGTCACAAGTGACTGGTTGTTGTTTGCCGCTTCACCCAGGCTGCCTGAGTTCTGGTGTTGACCTCATCGGTGAGTCGGTCGTCGACGGTGATCGTGGAACCAAGGTACATAAACTTACTCACACAAGTCAGATCTTCACCGTTAATCATGATGGTTCCCATTTCATGTCTGTCTGAGGTCAGGTACTCGGTTTTCTTCAAATTGAGGCACAAACTGTATTGCACCAACCAGTCACTTCATTCTTGAGTTAGGCTCTGCAGATCAAGCTTGTTTTCTGCTGCCAGCATCACATTGTCAGCATAAAGTAGGGTCCATGGTAATGGCCGGTGCAGGTCAGCTGTCACACTGTCCATCACAAGAATGAACAGAGTGGTGAGAATGCAGAACCTTGATGGACACCAACTGTAATGGAGAGGTCATTGGATAGTCCTGAGGTTGTACGGACATAACTTCTCAGCTGTGCATAAAGTAAATGCACCCAGTTAATAAGCTGCTCTGGCACATCATGCTGTCGAAGTTCTAGCCAGATGAGACTGTGTGACACCCGATCAAAGGCCTTTTCAAGATCCAGGAATGCTAGATGCAGCGGCTTGGCTTTCTCATGATGTTTCTCGACTAAGAGTCTTGTAGTGGGTTGGAACTTAAATAGTGGCAACTATTTATTCAAAAGCGATAAAAAAGAGTTACATATTTGCATCTGTTACTGTCCTTCAAAGTAGTCACCAGCATTGTGTAGAACCCATTGCCAGTGATGTGGACGGCATAGTATACCTTTGCTGATGGTATGAATGGAGCAGTTTACAGTTATGGTGATTTTCATGTACGACTTGATGGTGTTATCCTAATCCATTACATTCCTCCATGCAGACCGTCAATGCACAGTATTATTGTTCATTTTTGGAGCACCATATGCGACCAGCTTTGCAAAAGAAGCGATGACACTTTGTGCGCAACCCACCCATCATTTTGCCTGACAATGCGCGGGTGCATACAGCACAAGCTGTGGCTGCTCTGTTTGGTCGATGGGACAGGGAAGTACTGTATCATCCACCATACTCCCCCAATTTAAGTCCTTGTGACATTTGATTTTATTCTGAAGATTTTATTCTCAACATTTGAACAAGCTTCCATCTACATCTGACTCAATAATTGTTGAGTTTTTCAGACAATATTTCATTGTAGATAATTGAATCATTTGTAGAAAATCTGTTACTGTTAATGTCTGCTATGTCACATGAACAGCAACATTTCTAACACGCTTCCTGGGACACATCTGAAGTTACTTCTGTTTCTACATTAAATTTCAATATTATAAACGTCAGGCAAACTGGCACTGCACTGAATAAAGGCACGTGCCTTTGACCCTCTACCTATAAGAAGTGGTTTATTCCGAACACTTCAGAAGTGTTCCAGAGATCTGACAGGCAGTAGACCGCTCCATTCGCTCCATCAACAGAACAGGCTCTGATAATGGTATACTGTGCCTTCCACATCACTGGCAACAGGTTGTACACAATGCTGATGACTGCTTTGAAGGACAGTAACAGGGGCAAACATGTAACTCTTTTGTATCGGTTGTGAATAAATAGTTGCCACTATTTAAGTTCCAACCCTCGTATAAAAGGCAATGTCCTGACCAACCGACTGACTGACTGACTGTGTAACTTATCATCACCCACCACAAACTGCTAAGTGTAGAGACTTTAAATTTGGAGAATATGTGGATCTTATACTCTAGGCGTCATTTAAGGGTTTTTCGAAATTCCGGCACTAAGGGAGTGAAATAGGGATGAAGGTTTTTTAAAAAAAATGTTGCTGTTAAGGGGGTTTTGAAGCTAGACCTACAAAAATTTACATTTGATTTCTCAGTCAGAAATAAAGAAATACCTGTTACAGCATTTTTTTGGAAATTTAACCCTATAGGGGTGAAATAGTGGATGAAAACTCTTTTTGAAAATATATCATTAGTAAAGAATTACTAAAGTATTTTAAAGCTATGTCTACAGACATTAGCATTTGAATTCTTAGTTATAAATTTAAAAAAAAAATACGTGTTTCAGTGTTCTGGAAATAGAACCTCTTTGGTGGTGAAACAGGGGATGAGATTTTTTGGTTTCCCAGTTATAAATTTAAAAAATACGTGTTTCAGCAGCATTGGAAATTCAACCACTAAGGGTTTAAAATAGTGGATAAAAACTTCTTTGAAAATAAATTATTATTAAAGACCTACTGAAGCAACTTTATAGCTATGTCTATGAAAATTGGTATTTGACTTCTGAGTTGGAAATAAAAAAAAATACGTGTTTCAGTGTTTCTGGAAATTCAACCCATATGGGAGTGAAATAAAGGGTGAAAAGTTTGATGAAAATATTTCGTTATGAAAGCATTTTCAAAGCTAAATATACGAAAATTTGTATTGGACTTCTCTGTTAGAAATTTTAAAAAGTCATGTTTCACTGTTCTTGGAGGTTCAACTCCTAAGGGGGATGAATTTCTTTTTTTTAATATTTCGTTGTATTAAAAGAAAAGTAATGTTAACCTTCTTTAGGAAACTCCCAAGAAAAGCTGAAACATGGATAACTTCCAACCCACTGTTGGGAGAATTTCAATTACATCATGTGGCCATTTCGCAAAAAAGTACAATGGAAATTATGAATGTGAAAGCAGTAAGGAATGGTGAATTTCATTCAGATCATTACCTCTCTAAAATTAAAGTCAAACTCCTACATAATAAAGAACAAAGAAAGTCACAAAGGTTAATAAAGTATAGCACAGACAGACTTACTATGACAAAAGAATCAGTTAAGAACTGTCAAGACGAAATTAAAGTGGCTAAACATGGTAACTGGAAAGGAATATCTAAAGCAATTAATAACGCTGCACAGGAAATACGAGGCATGTTCTTTAAGTAAGTACGATTTTGAAATTAAAAAACGTGCTAAGATATCTCAATAATTTTATTTTTACATGACAGCCTCTACCTTAATCTACTTTTCTGCATAATTTCCGTCAATATTGAGGCACTTGTCATAACATTGTACCAGTTTTTGAATACCCTCCTCATAGAAGTCTGTTGCCTGACTTGTTAACCACTCCATCACCACTGTTTTGACTTTGTCATGAAGATGCTGACTGCCCAGGTGTTTCTTCAAGTGCAGGAACAGATGGTAGTCACTGGGTGCAAGATCGGGGCTGTATGGAGGATTATCTAGAGTTTCCCATTGAAAAGATGTGATGAGATCTTTGGTCTGATTTGCCACATGCGGATGGGCATTGTCTTGCAGTAAAACGATGCCCTTGCTCAACTTGCCACATCTTTCGTTCTGAATTGAACGGCGCAGATTGTGCAGTGTCTTGCAGTAAGCTGCTGCATTGACTGTCTCATTACGAGGCAGAAATTCCACAAGCAATACTCCTTTTCTGTCCCAAAAAACTGTGCAGATGATTTTCTGGGCAGAAATTGTTAGCTTGTACTTCACTTTTCTGGGTGAATCTGAATGCCACCATTCCATGGCCTGTTGCTCTGATTCTGGTGTGACATAGGCCACCCATGTTTCATCATGAAGAAAGACCTGTGCGGTCTGGTGGTCCAGTGGTTAACAAGTCAGGCAGCATACTTCTATAAGGAGGATATTCAAAAACTGGTACAACGTTATGACAAGTGCCTCAATATTGATGGAAATTATGTAGAAAAGTAGAATATGTAGAAAAGTAGAATAAGGTACAGGCTTTCATGTAAAAATAAAATAGCACGTCTTTTTTTAATTTAAAAATGGTACTTACTTTAAAAAACACATCTCGTATTTGGGTCAATAAAAAAAAAAAAAAAGTAAAATATGGTGGAGTGAAATATACAAAGAAGCCATAGCAGAACTGAAAAGTTGGAAAATGGAAATGCTCAAAGAAAATTGAAGATTTTGATCAATTTAAACAACAAAGAAAGTAAACAGCCAGGTTATTCAGAAATATGAAACAGGCCTTTGAAAAGGAGAAACATATGGAAATAAACAAAAAAAAAGTAAAATATGACACTCATGACTCTTATCAAACTTGTAAGAACAAATTAAAGGGGTACCAAACTCCAAATGTCTGTTTCAAAGGTGAAAACTGCAAAATTGGGTTAAGCAATATTGAAAATTGTGAAATACTAGCAAGATATTTTCATCAGCTTCTGAACTGTCCTGTATCAGGTCATAAATTGGAATTTCAGATACTAATAAAGAGGTAAAAGAACATTTAACACCAACTACAGAAGAAATTCAAGAAGTAATTAACACACTCAAAAACAACAAAGCGAGTGGAGAAGATTTTATTACAGCTGAACTTTTGAAGTGCTCCTTGCCTAATATGTGGGCTTTCAAATTAAATGAAGTGTGGTGATGTGGCCCGCAACTACATGCCCACAGACTCAGAGTTGAAATATTAAAAGTTTTGGCAGATTTCATTGTCTAGGGGCTGAGGTATGTAGTTGCCACATTACAGGCCAAATACTGCTGAGTCTACAGTATACAGTAAGAATATACATGAATTGAATGGTCGAAAGTTCCTATCAGTCAGCAATTGCGAATTATGAAAGTAACAATAAATTTATAAATGAAAGATTGCAATTAAATAAAATCTGCAGGTACTATCTTAATGACTTTAAATGATGAGTACAATAGTAGAAGTACTTTTGAGAATGCGGTATATTTCTGCAAAACACTTATTGGTGTCGATGGTCCAGCAATTAAAAAAAATATAAGTTGAATAACAGGGAAACAATAGATTCATACTTCACATACTTAGTTATGAACGACAACATAGCTCGTGAGACATTAACTTCTAAATGTATACTACGTCTTCACTGTAGAAACCACAGAAATCTCACACATTCACAAGTTGGCACTCCGAAGTATTTCTATCTCCTGCGACCATGTGACTTCATGATGTACTGTCCCAGACTCTCTTGTGTCTTCTCCCAAATTCCTCAAAACTCCCCCTCCATTTACTTTGGTAGTTGCCTCCCTTAGTAACGAGCGCTGTGATTGGTAATAGTGATTCCGTCATGTCTCCAAGTCAACGTATACTCACAAACATATTGAAACACATACAAAGGTCTGGATTTACATTTAAACAACTTGAAATTAAATAAATACTCCTTTGGCTGGACCATAAACAAGTTCTAACACACATTATTAAATACACAAACAAATTAAATAAACATATATCAAAGGAACAGCAACAAAAGGTAGGCCAGTAGCCTAATGTCTCTGTGATTTCTAGAACACAGTAAATATTTAAACAATTTCTTCATGAATAGTATATATCAGATACAAAGACAAAGATGAATAAATATATTTATAAGCATGATGCTACCGTTTTTTCGTGTAACTGTGGAGTACTTACGGCCTGACACGATTTATAGTAATCGGCCACTTTGACCTCCAATAACTCATGTACTATTCAAGTTACATGCCTGTAATTTATACCTATTTAGGTTTACACTAATAGCTTTCTAAAGACTTGTTGATCCACAAAATCTGAAGTACCGTTTACATTTTGTAAATTCATTGCTGGGTGCTACTTGTATAATTTATCGTCGGATACTAAATTTTAAACTAATAAATATATTGAAGATCTGATTACATCATCAGAATCATCATGCAAATAATGGTAATGTACATGTTTCTTTTTGAGGTATCATGATTCATCTGGCTACTATTAATTTCCATACAAACTTTGAAATGGCTGCCATTAAGGTTTCACAAAGTCCGCCATCTTTGGCACTCCTGGTGTGTCTCCTTCATCAACACAGCATTACCGCGGAATTCCCAGCCTCACAGTTGGACCGGCCATTGTGCATCACCATGCAGTTGCTAAGCTTGCGTTCGGCACCATGTGGTTGCTGCCGGGCTGCGACCAGCCGAGAGGCCCCAGCTCGGCCACGCCATTTCAGGGCGCCACGACTCGCCCGTTACCTCACACAGCTCCACTTATCAATATTCTAGCTTGCCAGAATGTTCAAGAGTAGCACCCTACAGTTCATACAAGTACATATGAAACAAATTTCAAAGAACAGAGTTAAATGATTAAATGTTAGGCCAATAGTGTTTACAAGATCTTTGTAGGGGTGTGGGAGCAGTACGAATTTTGAAATAACTTAAACTAACACAAATTATGAACAAAATGGCATATTAATGAAATGCCTGCATTTCAGTTATGCACAAACAAACATGAATTTCGAAATAAACTAACACAAATTATGAATGAAACGGCATATTATATAAATGCCTGCATTTGAGTTTTGCATAATCAATTTTTTTGGACAAGAAATAAAATTTTTAAATGCACTATCACTTATGTGTGGTTTTGTAAGCAATTCTTGTGCCACTCACTCAGCACTAGGGCTCCTTTGTGCACTAATTATTTCTGTCACACTACACACGATCACATGGATTTTAGCACGAAGTATTGGTCAACTCACATCAGTGCCTCACAGAAATCGTGACTGCCTCTGAATTCCGAGTTCCACTGTTTATCGTTACAAATCTGTCTACAACGAAAACCAAAAGTAGAAACCCATAACAAACCACTTTCCAAAACCAACCAAATTCTTCACTAAAGATTCCCTCCAGCGGAAAATGATACTGTAGGAACAAAGATACAAGATAAACAACTGAATCACAGTATGCTGAAATTCCCACAAGTTCAATTTAATTGACTTCAATAAATCCTTCCTACCTCCATGCACCGAAAAATCCATGCACATACAATTACAATTTTAGTACCCTTCAAATTGACCACTAAATTCTTTGCCACACTCTTATACAAAGCATAAATCAATAAATATTTTACTTAAATTCACGAGGTCACTGACCTCCATGCACCCTCAGTGCCTAAACTTCCTCCTTTTGCACATGTACAGTGCCACAATAAAGTAACAAATTACCAATGAATCCCCAAGTAAGATATCTAAAATATCCCTCCAAAATTACTTCCACTAGTTACAGATTAGAACAGCTTTTCAATTCTGCTCTTTCTCTATCTACCCTTAGCAATTTTAAACTTCTCTCGTTTCCACATATGCGGCAGCAACGACCGTAACATTCTACCATACCAACACCAATCAGTCTCACTAGAATCACACTCCTCCATATACCAATTTGCACGAACTTCGTTACACAAACTATCCCCATCTGCACTATTTACTTCAGCCCTCTCTAAATTTTCTGTTAGTTCTTCCACACATTTCGCTGATTCACTACCCACAGAATGCATAACTTTACTGTTTTTCCCCTCCAAATTATCAACACTTGCAGCTTCAACAAAACTGCACATCTCAGCAACCCAGTCTGCTGATACACCATTTAAATCACTACAAAAATTCACATCAGAAACCTTACTTTCCTCCGTCGACAAATTAACTTTATGTGAATTGTACACAAAATTATCCTCTACCACTACATTACACAAATTGCTGCTACCTTGTTGTATATTTCTGGGACTTCCAGACTTGCTACATTCCACTGTGATCAGACAAAAATCAGCACACACTGCCATTTCTACACACCTTTCATCCAGATTAACCCCCGATCCTATTTTACACACATTCTCACTTTCACACTCTGACAAACGTTTTATATTCACACATTCATCAATAAGTTTAGTTTCATCTTCATTCGTGACTAGAAATGTGTAAATTCCTTCCTCCAAAGTATCAATATCAGTAGCTTTTACATTATTACATAAATTACCATTACTCTGTTCCTTTAAACAGATATCATCTACCTCCACAGATACATTTTTAACTTCAACTGCTGGTGAGACCAATGCTAGGCCTCCCTTAGTATCATTGACACTTTCCACCAAAACACAATCACCCTCACTTGCAGCTGGTGAGACCAAAGCTACGCCGCCTTCTTTAAAATCAACACTTTTCGCTGACTCGCAAATATTTGCTACTAAAAACACCTTCCTTACTGCAATTGCTACTGTTTGCTAATATTTCTTCAGAACTCTCAACGCAATTTGCTTTCACAAAATTAATTTCCTCTTTAACTTCTTTCTGAACCATTGAATCTTTCCATTTATCACCATTCACATACTCATTCATTACACATTCATAACTTCCATCATTCCCCACAAATTTATTCCCATTACTTTTACTTAAATCTCTCACGAATCTATAGTTCCCGCTGTCCGCGCTTGCTTTTATCGAAGGGGCCACCTATATAGCCTTCCTCTTTAACATACTCCATATTGCATATTTGTTGCCTTTTTCCAAACCTATCAACATTTCTACCATTACCATTATCTCCAGTCCTTTTTATCACCTGTTTAGATTGCCATCCCTGGACCTGAGATGTGATGAACATCAGTTTCCTGACTGGTTGTTACACAACTGCACTTCGTGCAAATTTCTCCCGTCAAATCTGCGTTATTTACTCGGAACCCATTCAGGGAAGCTAATACTCCTGTTCGTTCTTCGGCCATTCCGCTCATTCCAGCTACTATCCCCCTGAGAATTCCTATGATTTCTCTCACGACTATTATTTTGGTGATATTTGGATTTTCATTTTGATAACTACCACCTGGTTTGCTCTGAGGTTTGAACTTCAAAGCTCCCTCTAATTTTTCTAAAAATTCTAGAAATTCCACAGAATCACATGGACTATGGACGAGATTCCACTGCAAATCTTTTGGTAATTGCCTTTTTAACGTGGTGATCTCCGTTCAAACCCCCAACGGATTTATCACATGCGTAAGGTTGCCAAGTTCGCACTTGCAAAAATCTCTCGTCATCCCATTACCGTACCTGTAACTTGGCCTGTTTAAAAATTCATTTTGGATCCACATCTGTTTTGCCTCACTCCAAAATTTATTCAAAAAACGCTTTTTGAACTCTTTGTATGATTCACATGAATGACATTTAACATTTGCCCAAGACTGTGCATCTCCCTCCAAATGCCGTTTAACGTATTTTATTTTTGCTTCGTCCGACATGCCATGAACAAAAGTGTCCCTACACGCACCCAAGAAATTTAGTGGGTGATATCTTACGTCATTTGTGTAACGTCTCACAGATCTAGTATTTGCCCAAGGGAGATTTAAAAGCGCCATGGCCTGTTGGGAGTCTAACAAATTTAAATCACTTTTTATCTGTTGCATTTGTTTTTTAAATTCATTTTCACTAGTAATACTGGAGTCTATTTTATCTTTAATGTTACCCAATTCTTTCTCCCCCTCACCTACAGGATTGGCTGTGTCACTAATTGCTAAATTTATATCGCTTTTATGAGCATCTTATGCTTTTATACAGTCGCTTACCTTGGCCCCAAGTTCTGTCTGTATCTTATCCATTTTTTCCCCAAGATCTTTTCCCATTGATTCGATTTTAGATTTTACTATTACAACTTCATCTGTAATTTTGCCCATATCCACTCTAACACATATTAATTTATCACCAATTACTTTTTCAAGGTGACCCATAATTTTTTTCAATTCCTCTTTCACAGCGGAACCTACTTCAGTTTGTATTGTACCCATACCAGTCTGAATTGTTTCTGTAACTGTTTGAATTGCATTGATATTATTTTCCATTGTATTCATATTATTTCCCAATCCCCGGATCATTTGTATTAGCTGAGACATCATATCTCCCCCACAATCATTCCTCTTGCCTGAATTCCTACTAGTTACACTTTCGCACTCTGATTTCAGACTAACAGCTCACTTCTGTTTTCAGGTGACTTTTTTATATTTGTGAGATCTACAAGTGGAGCTTGAACTTCAGAGTAAAACACTATTTCACTATTTCCACAGGCACTTATCTGATCTGAGATTATTCCCTCTGCCATGGTGATGCCATCAGTTGTAGTGGAAGTTGACATTGAAGACTGCCCTGGAGTACTCAGAGATGCTGCCATCATACTGCTGTTGGATTTGTGTCCACCACTGGAGAAGTCGCCTGATGTAAATGTAGTTGCTGCTGGTTACCGCGTCTTCCAACCGTCTCCGATGCAGCTGTCCATTAAATGCGCTAACCGCTACTGTTCCCTGCACTCAACTTCTTTAGGTTTTGAGCTCGCATGCAAATTGCCTTTAACATGATAGATTAGGACATCTATTAATAGTGTGTGTTAGTTTTGAAAATTACTGGGTAATTTCACTATTTCCAGAAACCTACTTGCAGGAAAAAATGATCTCATATTGTGTTTTGTGAGAGGTTCACCCTACAGACATCTCTACTGGTTTTGCAAAGGTTTTTCCACTTCACATACTGAATAACAGAGAACAAAGGAATTACCACTTTGTAGGGCACAAATCCCGGACAAGCCCCCAATTGCGGGCTTTCAAATTAAATGAAGTGTGGTGATGTGGCCCTCAACTATGTACCCACAGACTCAGAGTTCAAGTGTTAAAATTTTTGGCTGGTTTTGTTGTCTAGAGGCTGGGATACCTAGTTGCCGCATTACAGGCCAAATACTGCTGAGTCTATAGTATATAATATGAATATACATGAATCGAATGGTCGAAAGTTCCTATCACTTGGCAATTACGAATTATGAAGTAACACATAAATTTATAAATGAAAGATTGCAATTAAATAAAATCTGAGGGTGCTAACTTAATGACTTTAAACGATGAGTACGATAGTAGAAGTACTTTTGAGAATGTGGTATATTTCTGCAAAACACTTATTGGTGTCGATGGTCCAGCAATTAAAAAAAAAACATAAGTTGAATAACAGGGAAACAATAGATTCCTACTTCACATACTTAGTTATGAATGACAAACAACATAGCTCATGAGACATTCACTTCTAAACGCATATTACATCTTCACTGTAGAAACCACAGAAATCTCACACGTTCACAAGTTGGCACTCCGAAGTATTTCTATCTCCTGCGATCACATGCAAAACGCTCCACACTCTCCAAGTCTTTCCAGCAACCATGTGTCCCTCATGCAGTATTGTCCCAGACTCTCTCGTGTCTTCTTCCCAACCCCTTATAACTCTCCCTCCATTCACTTCGGTAGTCGCCTCCTTTAGTAACAAGTGCTGTGATTGGCGATAGCAATTCCATAATTTCTCCAAGCCAATGTATACTCACAAATGTATTGAAACACATACAAAATTCTGGATTTACATTTAAACAACTTGAAATTAAATAAATATTCCTTTGGCTGGACCATAAACAAGCTCTAACACACATTATTAAATACACAAACAAATTAAATAAACATATATCAAAGGAACAGCAACAAAAGGTAGGCCAGTAGCCTAATGTCTCTGTGATTTCTAGAACACAGTAAATATTTAAGCAATTTCTTCATGAATAGTATACATCAGATACAAAGACATAGATGAATAAATATATTTATGAGCATGATGCTCTCGTTTTATTGTAAATTTGGAGTACTTATGGCCTGCTGCAATCGATAGTAATCGGCCCCTTTGACCTCGAGTAACTCTCGTACTATTCAAGTTACATGCCTGTAATTTATACCAATTTAGGTTTACTCTAATAGCTTTCTAAAGACTTGTCGATCGACAAAATCTGAAGAACCGTTTAGATTTTGGAAATTCAATGCTGGGTGTTACTTGTATAATTTATCATCAGATATTAAACTTTAAACTAATAAAGATATTGAAAATCTGATTACACCATCAGAATTGTTGTGCAAATAATGGTAATGTACATGTTTCTTTTTGAGGTATCACGATTCATCTGGCTGCCATTAAGGTTTCACAAAGCCCACCATCTTTGGCACTCCGGGTGTGTCTCCTTCATCAACTCAGCATCACCATGGAATTCCCAGCCTCGCGGCTGGACCAGCCATTGTGCATCACCACGTGGTTGCTAAGCTAATGTTCAGCATCAGGCCAGACGGGAGCAACACAAAAATCAGACATAATTACACTATACATCAAAATATTCTGTTTATTCGCTCATACCCAGACGGCAACAATTGGCTTTCATGGATTCCAGAAATGATCAGAAACAAATAGATATGGTATACGCACCTAAGCTATGCACATTACGGAGCTAGGAAATGCTTTCTAATTCTTCGACAAAACTGTCACTTCAACAACATGGAAAAACACATTCGCAAAGTTATAGCATCCTGCAAGATATGTCAGAAAGCTAAATCATCAACAGTATCACATATTCCACCACTGTATCCCATCATACCGGTTAAGTTAAGACACATGGCAGCAGCAGATCTTTCCGGTCAAATCCCCAGAACAAGTAAAGGTTATAGTTATATTCTAGTAGCCGTAGAACTGACATCCAAATCTGAAACATTTTCTCCACCAAGGAAAGCAACAGCTAGATCAGTACCAAGAGCATTTGTAAGAGATTTTATATCAGTAGTAGAACATGTACAGAAGGTTATTTCAGATAACAGACCGCAGTTTAGGTCAGACATATGGAAACAAATGTTAGAGAGTAAGAACATAACACCAATCCATATATCAAGATACCACGTGGTTGCTAAGCTAATGTTCAGCATCATGTGGTTGCTGCTGGGCCGCGACCCATCAAGAGGCCCCAGCTTGGCCACACCGACTCTGAACTTAGAATATTTTCAGGGTGCCACAACTCACACATTACCTCACAGGTACCAAACTCCAAATGTATGGTTCAAAGATGAAAATGGCAAAATTTGGTGAAGCAATACTGAAAATTGTGAAATACTAGCTAGATATTTTAATCAGGTTCTGAACTGTCCTGCATCAAGTCATAAATTGGAATTCTCAGATATGAATAAAAAGGTAAAAGGAGAATCACCACCAGCTACAGAAGAATTTCAAGAAATAATAAAGACCCTCAAAAACAAAAGAGCTAGTGGAGAAGATTCTATTACAGCTGAACATTTGAAGTGGTGCTTGCCAAATATAGCAAAGGAGCTAAATTTACTCTTTGGAGACATCTGGAAAACAGAAGAAATCCCAGAGGAATGGAAATTTGCCTTGATACATCCACTCCATAAAAAGGTAATGAATAGGAAGGTGGTTTAGGAAAGGAAGGTCACGCTCAGAATAAATATTTAATCTCAAGTCAGTAATTCGCCACAGATTATTTAATTCGAAGGATTCCGTAGTTATGTTTGTGGATTTCAAAAAGGCTTTTGATTCCTTTGACAGAGGAACTATAGATAAAATAATCTGTGAATTTGGCATTAACTCTAAACTGGCAAACCTAATCCATGAAACACTTACAGATGCAGTCTGTAAAGTAAATTTTATAGGAGAAATTTCACAGCCTTTCAAAATAAAAACAGGCATACAACAAGGTGATGGCCTATCCCCAACTCTTTTTAATAGTGTACTACAGAAAATAGTAATAATTTGGAAGGAAAAACTTTAAAATTCAACATCTCACCTAAAAGGTTAGGAAGAGGAAATGAAAAGATGGAAATCAACTATCTTGCATTAGCAGATGATTTTGCTATACTTTCCAAAAATGTGGCATCTGATATAACACAAATAAATCTCCTGGAAGAAATAGCCAGCAGAACTGGCTTCAGAATTTCTACAGAAAAAACCAAATTTGTAACGAACATTAGAGATGCTCCAAAATTTCTGAAAACAGATATTGGCCAAATAGAGAGGGTAAGAAAATTCAAATATCTAGGGGAGATAGTCCTGGAAAATGCTTTGGAAAAATCTGCAATAGAAGAAAGGTTGCTTAAAATTGGGAGAGCATATGGTATCACCAAAGACCTCTACAATAAAAAATGCCCATCCAAAAATACAGGAATAATGCATTCCAACACAGTAGTGAATCCAGAATGTATATAAGCAAGTGAATGCCTCATAAGCTATCATTTACATAATTTATAAATGCAAGTTCTAAGGAAAATATTAGGACCACAAAACACAGCAGAAGGTTGGAAATTACGAAGTAATGCTGAAATATACCAAAATATTTCAAATGTAATGACAAAAGAAGACATGTTTTTTGGACATATATTTCGAATGCAAGACTGTAGATTAACTAATAAGATTTTCAAGTATTTGTGGGGTAATAAGCTCACAACAAGATGGGTCAACGAAGTAAAAAAGGATTTAGAAAGATGCAATGCAAAAATAGAAGATACAAACAACAGAGAAGCCTTTCAGGAAAAAGTATTGAAAATTGAAGTATTCCAAGGTAGGGTAGCTAAAAAGAATGGTTCAGAATGATGTGAAGAAAGAAGAAACATACTGGAAGAAAAGAACAAAGAATTAGAATCTGGTGCTCAAATGGCATATTTGCACTTTAAAAAGTATTTTAAAGTTTATTCTACGACAATTGATATTTCACTCCTCACTTAGATATAAAGTAATATGTGTTAGGTGATGAAAGTTTTCATGGAAATATCACGACAAGAACACAAAAGGTTTGATTAACAAAAACCTTGGACTCCAACTAACAGAATTGTTTTTTGATGAGAAGTACATTTGGAAATGACCATGCTTCTATGACCTAATTAGTGTGAAAAGCTTAGATGATGTTGCAATTTGCAAACGATATAAAAATTTGATTAAAGAAATAGAAAAAAAGTCTGTTCAGACCATACAATCTATATGAGTGAAGCAGCTGGCACTAAGCTCATTCTAAGTAAAGTCAATAACACCATATCTCGTGAAGCCAGCAGAAGGGTTATTCACAAATAATACCTTTGAGTACAACGATAGTTACTAATATGTAGCAGATATATCGTTCTGTACCTCAGCAGATACAAAGGGCGTTCAAAAAGTTTTGCAAAGTCGTCTCTAATTTTTTTATTTTTTGCGGGAGGAGAATGAACTTTTTGTAAACATACTTGGAGCATTTAGCTATACATCAAGCCTACTCAGTGTAGCCTCCATCAGCTGTGACACATCTAACCCAACGTTCTTTCCATGATGTAAATGCACTTTGGTAAAATTCTGGGTATTGAGTTTTACACCATTGCTTGCCACAGGTAATAAGGTCTTTCTCACTATCAAATGTTTTAGCATACAGGCAGGCCTTCAGATGACCAAAGAGGTAAAAATCAGACGAAGCCAAGTGTGGACTGTAGGGAGAATGGGGAACAATTTTCCAACCCATTTTTCTGATTTTCTCCTCTGTCATAAGGGCTGTATGGGGTTTGCATTGCCATGGTGTAGTCTGATGAGCCGACTCTGCAGTTGTGGTCTGTGGGTCTTGATGGCACGTCACAGCTTGTCCAATGATAAACAGTAACGGTCCCGATTAACTGTGGAGCCAGGTTCCAAAAAGTCAATGAAAATGATACCACACTGATCCCAGAAGAAGAAGGCCATCGCCTTTCAGCCTGTTGTTCGTGAAAGTCTTGGTTTCTTCTTCCAAGGGGAATCCAGATGACGCCACTTCATGGATTGGGTTTTGCTCACAGGTTCGGACAGAAACAACCATGTTTCATCCTGGGTAATGACGCCATCAAAACACTGTTTTCACTCTTCAGTAAAGGTCTTCATGAAACTCTCTCACACATTCTCCCTCGTCATTTTCATTTCTCTTGTTAATAATCTAGGCACCAAACATGCACAGATTTTTCTGTACCCTGGTTACTGTACCAGTGATACGACATTACCCAATGACAAACGACTCATTTCAGCAAGCTGTTGTGTTGTCACACATCTGTCATTTTGGATGATTTGATCAACGGTCTCATTCACATCACTCACTACCGTCAATGGTCTACCGCATTGCGGATTGTCCAGTACTGAGAAATCACCTTTTTTTTTAAACCTCTGCAACGACCACTGGATACTGCGGCGATCCACTGTGTCCTCCCCATAAACAGGGAGCAACTTCCTGTGAATCGATGTGGCAGAGTCTTCGCCGGCCTTGAAGTGGAACTCCATCACCGACCATTGTCGCAACCTGACATCTACTTCACGGTCCATTATGGCTCATCTGTAAAAAAAAGAAAATACTTCTATATACCAACTTATAGCTAAATGTTCCAAGTATGTTCACAAAAAATTTAATTCTCCTACTGCAAAAAATTAAAAAAATTAGAGACAACTGTGCAAAACTTTTTGAACGCCCTTTGTATATACAGATTGCTTTATAGAACACAAAACTAAAAATGTAATAGTAGTGTATCCTTAAGTAAAACACATAGCATAAAGGATTTATATCAAAACAATGATAGTATTAGATTTCAGTTATATGAAACTGTAGCTATTGTTATCTATCCATTATTTAAAAGTCCAACAACGTACTTTCAAATATATAACAACACCTGGTAGTGATGATAAATAGGCATCTCAGATGCAATTTTATGTACAGTTGCTTGTATGGATTAAAATTAAGAAAACTTTAAACTTGTGATGGAATGGAGTACAGTAATATCAGTCTTATAAGCAGGGCACATAATATGCATATTTCTTCATTTACAGCCGCGCGGGATTAGCTGAGCGGTCTAGGGCGCTACAGTCATGGACTGTGCAGCTGATCCTGGCGGAGGTTCGAGTCCTCCCTCGGGCATGGGTGTGTGTGTTTGTTCTTAGGATAATTTAGGTTAAGTAGTGTGTAAGCTTAGGGACTGATGACCTTAGCAGTTAAGTCCCATAAGATTTCACACACATTTGAACATTTTGAATATTTTCTGCATTTACGTATGCATGTCTTAAGCGTTGTCTTCCAAATTAGTTGATGAAATGTTGGTGCTACCTAGGATTAGCTGTCTACCAGTACATGAACTTACTTATGACCGCTGTGTGGCTGTATTTTGGCCATCAGTGCATGAAATAGCAATGGTTTTAGACGTAATTATGTAGTTATTGTTCCAGTGTAGTGTAAGCTGCAGCAAAACATTCTTTGAATTGAAGAACACAACTGAACATAAATAGTTGATACAGTCTTTAATTTATAGACCCTTATAAGAGTATTGGTAACTGACATGGAAGTTCATAAAATCAGAAAACATTTTTTTGAATTATTTACATTGCCCATAATGGAGGCAGGCTGGCAGCAGCCTGGGTACTGCTCTGTGGCCATTGAAATAGACAATTTGTACACATTCTATGATAAATTGTCTGCCACTATGATGATATATACGAGGTGCATTCAAGTTCTAACTCCTCCGATTTTTTTTCTCCGGACTGGAAAGAGATAGAAACATGCGCATTGTTTTAAAATGAGGCCGCGTTCATTGTCAATACGTCCCAGAGATGGCAGCACCGTATGGCAGATGGAATTTTACCGCCAGCAGCGAGAATGAGAACTGTTTTCAATACTTAAAATGGCGACGTTTTCCTTACTTGAACAGTGTGCAATCATCCGTTTTCTGAATTTGCGTGGTGTAAAACCAATTGAAATTCATCGACAGTTGAAGGAGACATGTGGTGATGGAGTTAAGGAGAGATGTGGTGATGGAGTTATGGATGTGTCGAAAGTGCGTTTGTGGGTGCGACAGTTTAATGAAGGCAGAACATCGTGTGACAACAAACCGAAACAACCTCGGGCTCGCACAAGCTGGTCTGACGACATGATCGAGAAAGTGGAGAGAATTGTTTTGGGGGATCGCCAAATGACTGTTGAACAGATCACCTCCAGAGTTGGCATTTCTGTGGGTTCTGTGCACACAATCCTGCATGACGACCTGAAAATGCGAAAAGTGTCATCCAGGTGGGTGCCACGAATGCTGACAGATGACCACACGGCTGCCCGTGTGGCATGTTGCCAAGCAATGTTGAAACGCAACAACAGCATGAATGGGACTTTCTTTTTTATTTTATTTATTTATTTATTTATTTATTGTTCCGTGGGACCAAATTAAGGAGAAGTCTCCATGGTCATGGAATGAGTCAATACATGAAATTATAACACGATATTAGAAACAGATAAAATGAAATATAAAAAAAAAAATTCAGGTGACAAGTCGTAAGTTTAAATGAAGACAATCAACAATGTAACACTGGAATTTGCTTAATTTTTTAGCTCTTCCAGGAGCTCCTCGACAGAATAGAAGGAGTGAGCCATGAGGAAACTCTTCAGTTTAGACTTAAAAGAGTTTGGGCTACTGCTAAGATTTTTGAGTTCTTGTGGTAGCTTTATTGAAAATGGATGCAGCAGAATACTGCACTCCTTTCTGCACAAGAGTCAAGGAAGTGCATTCTACATTCAGATTTGATTTCTGCCTAGTATTAACTGAGTGAAAGCTGCTAACTCTTGGGAATAGGCTAATATTGCTAACAACAAACGACATTAAAGAAAATATATACTGTGAGGGCAATGTCAGAATTCCCAGATTTTTGAATAGGGGTCGACAAGAGGTTCTCGAACTTACACCACATATAGCTCGAACAGCCCGTTTTTGAGCCAAAAATACTCTTTTTGAATCAGAAGAATTACCCCAAAAAAATAATACCATACGACATAAGCGTATGAAAATATGCGAAGTAGACTATTTTTCGTGTTGAAGTGTCACTTATTTCAGATACTGTTCTAATGGTAAATAAAGCAGCATTTAGCTTCTGAACAATATCCTGGACATGGGCTTTCCACAACAGCTTACTATCTATCCGAATGCCTAGGAATTTGAACTGTTCCGTCTCACTTATAACATGCCCATTCTGTCTGATCAAAATATCGGTTCTTGTTGAATTGTGAGTTAGAAACTGTAAATACTGAGTCTTACTGTGATTTAGCATCAAATTATTTTCCACAAGCCACGAACTTATTTCATGAACTACATTATTTGTTACTGTTTCAATATTACACACAAGATCCTTCACTATCAAGCTGGTGTCATCAGCAAACAGAAATATTTTTGAATCACCTGTAATACTAGAAGGCATATCATTTATATAAATAAGAAACAGCAGTGGCCCCAGCACCGACCCTTGGGGAACGCCCCACTTAACAGTGCCCCATTGGGACTGAACATCACTACCACTCTCAATATTGCGGACAATTACCCTCTGCTTTCTGTTCTTAAAGTAAGAGACGAACCAACTGTAAGCTACTCCCCTTACTCCATAATGGTCCAACTTCTGCAGTAATATTTTGTGGTCAACACAGTCAAAAGCCTTCGTTAAATCAAAGAAAACACCTAGCGTTCGCAACCTTTTATTTAATCCGTCCAAAACCTCACAGAGAAAAGAGAATATAGCATTTTCAGTTGTTAAACCATTTCTAAAACCAAACTGAACATTTGACAGCAAATTACGTGAATTTAAATGCTCCAGTAACCTTATATATACAACCTTCTCAATAACTTTAGCAAACACCGATGGCATAGAAATAGGTCTAAAATTGTCAACATTATCAATGTCTCCCTTTTTATAAAGTGGCTTCACTACCAAGTACTTTAATCGGTCAGGAAACGACCACTCCTAAAGGAAAAGTTACAGATATGGCTGAGAACTGGGCTAACATACATAGAACAATACTTCAGTATTCTGCTAGATACCCCATCATATCCATGAGAGTTCTTGGTCTTTAGTGATTTAATTATTAACTCAATCTCCCTCTTGTCAGTATCATGGAGGAGCACTTCAGGTAACAGTCTCGGAACACTTTTTTCTAAGAGTGCTATATGATTCCCTGTTGGGAATAGGTTTCTATTTAGTTCACCTGCTATATTCAGAAAGTGATTATTAAATACTGTACATATATGCGACTTATCAGTAATACGGACATTCCCACTACGCACTAATTCTATATCCTCGACCTGTCTCTGCAGATCAGCAACTTCCTTTACGACTGACCATATGGTTTTAATTTTATCCTGAGACTTAGCTATTCTATCTGCATACCACATACTTTTTGCCTTCCTAATAACATTTTTAAGCACCTTACAATACTGTTTGTAATGGGCTGCTGCATTTAGATTTTGACTGTTTCTAACGTTTTGATATAATTGCCACTTTGTTCTACAAGATATTCTTATCCCTCTAGTCAGCCACTCAGGCTGCCTGTTTGTGCTAGTACCCTGTTTTAAACGTTCTAATGGAAAGCAACTTTCAAAGAGCATGAGAAATTCTTGAGAAAAGCATTATATTTATCGTCTACTGTATCAGCGCTATAAACATCTTGCCACTCTTGTTCCTTTATAAGGTTTACAAAGGTCTCTACAGCAACTGGATCAGCTTTCCTGAACAGCTGATGACTATATTTAACACGTGTTGCAGCACAAAAATCTTTTAAAGTTAAAATTTGCGCATCATGATCTGAAAGGCCATTCACCTTTTTGCTAACAGAATGCCCTTCTAGTAATGAGGAATGAACAAAAATGTTGTCTATGGTTGTTCTACTGTTCCCTTGCACTCTCGTTGGAAAGAATACGGTTTGCATAAGATTATATGAATTAAAGAGGTCTATCAGCATCCTCTTCCTTGCGCAATCACTTATACAATTAATATTGAAGTCACCACATATAACTAACTTTTTGTATTTCCTATAAAGTGAACCAAGAACCTCCTCTAGCTTTAGCAAAAATGTTGTGAAATCGGAGTCTGGGGATTATAAATAACAACAGTTAAAAGTGTAGCTCCGTTAAATTTAACCACACCTGCACAACACTCAAACACCTTTTCAGTGCAGTACTTTGAAACATCAATTGACTCAAATGCGATGCCGTTTTTCACATACATGGCTACTCCCCCACACCGCAAAGAGCTCCTCGAAAAGCAGCCAGCCAACCTGTATCCTGGTAAAGGAAGCCTCTGAATTATCTCCTTATTTAAGAAGTGTTCAGATATACCAATAATTTCAGAGTCAACATCTATAAGCAGTTCACTAACTTTATCTCTAATACCTTGCATATTTTGATGAAATATACTAATTCCCTCATTACTCGGATACCTAAGCTTTGTCAAAAGTGATTCCCTTGTTAGAGAGACTTCCCTTAAGCAGGAATACCTATCAGCTGACTTCAATCTAAAAAAGGTGCAGCTCTAACACCCACTACTGCAGGAATTTTCCCATGAGTGATCCCACCAACCCCACCTATGTTGTCACCTATAAGCTTTGCCAACCTCCCCTTCCCATACCTGTTGAGGTGCAGGCCATGTCTAGTGAAACCCGTCCTGCTGATAGACTCCACTGACATCACTGAAATGTGACCTATGCTTTCTGTCATCAGCGCACCCCCAAGTCTCATGTTATTATGCCTGACGGCTGTAATAGGATGAGGCCGATCGTGACGCTGAAACAGTTCCACAAAATGCACATTCGTGTTGCCAGTCTGAGTGGCTATCTTTTCCAGGTCACCATCTATGTTATAATCCCCATCCCTATCAATACTATTACCAGCCCCACCCACAATCACTACCTGATCCTCTTTAGTAAAATCCCTACATAACCCCCCTATGTTAACAGTCACCTGAGCCAACCCTGCATTAGGCTTCACAATGCTGGTGACCTGGTACTCACTCCCCAGCACTTCTTGCAACTGCTGGCCTACACCTCTGCCATGAGAACTACCTAACAGCAGAACCTTCTTCTTCCTCTTCGACTTTGCAACTGTTCTAGGCACAGTAACTACTGAGGTCTGCTGCATACTTCCTACATCTACAGCTACTAGAGATTCCTCTCCACTAGACTCTGACAGTTGGTCATATCTATTGTAAACACCAATAGTAAAACTATCTGAAAATCTTCTTCTCCTAGCAGATCTCTTGCCAACAACTAGCTCCCATTCCCCAACCCCCTTCTCCCTCCTCATCCTATCTAGCTCCTCCTGTGCGTTTTTCAACTGCACTTGAAGGGCACAGATCTTATGCTCCTGCTCCTCTATCAATTTACTCTTGCTACATAACCTGCAGTTCCAGGAAAGGATCTCACCAGAATGCCCACTGGCTTCCCCACTGCATTCCCCCCAGTGAAAATACTTCGAACAAGTCTCACACCGCAATCCACTACTCACGAACCTATGGCAAAGCCCACACTTCTCACTCATGGTAAAATTTTACTTTTTCTAAGTTCTGCTACTACAATAAGAAGATGTTAAAAACCTGACTACAATAATCACAAACTTACTCTACAAGGGAAGTAACTACTATTATTAACAGTATTAATAAACAACAAATGTGAATATAACAAAAGACTAATACAGAAAGAGAATCAAATCTTTTCGTCGGTTGTGACAATGGATGAGACATGGATGCCATTTTTCAATCCAGAAACAAAGCGCCAGTCAGCTCAATGGAAGCACACAGATTCACCGCCACCAAAAAAATTTCGGGTAACCGCCAGTGCTGAAAGAATTATGGTGTCCATGTTCTGGGACGGCGGGGGCGTAATCCTTACCCATTGCGTTCCAAAGGGCACTACGGTAACAGGTGCATCCTACGAAAATGTTTTGAAGAATAAATTCCTTCCTGCACTGCAACAAAAACGTCCGGGAAGGGCTGCGCGTGTGCTGTTTCACCAAGCCAACGCACCCGCACATCGAGCTAACGTTACGCAACAGTTTCTTCGTGATAACAACTTCGAAGTGATTCCTCATGCTTCCTACTCACCTGACCTGGCTCCTAGTGACTTTTGGCTTTTTCCAACAATGAAAGACACTCTCCGTGGCCGCACATTCACCAGCCGTGCTGCTATTGCCTCAGCGATTTTCCAGTGGTCAAAACAGACTCCTAAAGAAGCCCTCGCCGCTGCCATGGAATCATGGCGTCAGCGTTGTGAATAATGTGTACGTCTGCAGGGCGATTACATCGAGAAGTAACGCCAGTTTCATCGATTTCGGGTGAGTAGTTAATTAGAAAAAAAATTGGAGGCCTTAGAACTTGAATGCACCTCGTAATATGTGGTTCTATGATAACGCCTATGATATCTCACCATAACTATGCTCTTGAACAAAACAGTTCCATTGAAACTGCACGTATTCAGAATTCGAAATCTCTCAGATCATACCCAGAGATAATTCCATCCTAATCGAATCTATAGTCGCCTGCTTCCAACTTAATCTATTCAGTTACCACACTCCCTCTGATATCCACGACATCCTCACTTCTGCGCATTATCTGCACCCAAAATAGTCTCATTCGTCCACTGCCCATCAAGACCCAGTGCTATGCTCACGGGTGTCAAACATGAGATCACAGTGGAAGAGGCTTTTTTACGGGAAATCAATTTCAAACCATACATTGATCCCTGAACTGATGTTGGCATAGGGACTAGTTGGCTGCCAAATGGTATAGGTCACAGAAATTGAACACGCTCTTATCATCACCAGACAAGCAGAGCTTTGTAACTAATAGTGACATTGGTCCTAGTCCAATAGTTCGCTGCCACTGAACGAATAATAGCTAGTAATAGCAAATACTCTGTTCAAGAATCACGAGAGGAGGAAGTGTACTTGGAAAAGTCCGGGAGATACGGGAAGATTTCAGTTAGATTACATCATGGTCAGACACAGATTCCGAAATCAGATTCTCTATTGTAAGGTGCAGATATAGACTCAGATCATAAGGTAGTAGTGATGAAGATTACGCTGGAGTTTATGAGATTAGTCAGGAAGAATCAATACACAAAGAACTGGGATACGGAAGTACTAAGGAATGACGAGATATGCTTGAAGTTCTCTAAGGCTGTAGATATAGCAATAAAGAATAGTGGGAAGGCCCATAGTACATCCACTGGCCAGTCACCGCCCGCTTCAAGCTACACTCCTGGAAATGGAAAAAAGAACACATTGACACCGGTGTGTCAGACCCACCATACTTGCTCCGGACACTGCGGGAGGGCTGTACAAGCAATGATCACACGCACGGCACAGCGGACACACCAGGAACCGCGGTGTTGGCCGTCGAATGGCGCTAGCTGCGCAGCATTTGTGCACCGCCGCCGTCAGTGTCAGCCAGTTTGCCGTGGCATACGGAGCTCCATCGCAGTCTTTAACACTGGTAGCATGCCGCGACAGCGTGGACGTGAACCGTATGTGCAGTTGACGGACTTTGAGCGAGGGCGTATAGTGGGCATGCGGGAGGCCGGGTGGACGTACCGCCGAATTGCTCAACACGTGGGGCGTGAGGTCTCCACAGTACATCGATGTTGTCGCCAGTGGTCGGCGGAAGGTGCATGTGCCCGTCGACCTGGGACCGGACCGCAGCGACGCACGGATGCACGCCAAGACCGTAGGATCCTACGCAGTGCCGTAGGGGACCGCACCGCCACTTCCCAGCAAATTAGGGACACTGTTGCTCCTGGGGTATCGGCGAGGACCATTCGCAACCGTCTCCAAGAAGCTGGGCTACGGTCCCGCACACCGTTAGGCCGTCTTCCGCTCACGCCCCAACATCGTGCAGCCCGCCTCCAGTGGTGTCGCGACAGGCGTGAATGGAGGGACGAATGGAGACGTGTCGTCTTCAGCGATGAGAGTCGCTTCTGCCTTGGTGCCAATGATGGTCGTATGCGTGTTTGGCGCCGTGCAGGTGAGCGCCACAATCAGGACTGCATACGACCGAGGCACACAGGGCCAACACCCGGCATCATGGTGTGGGGAGCGATCTCCTACACTGGCCGTACACCACTGGTGATCGTCGAGGGGACACTGAATGGTGCACGGTACATCCAAACCGTCATCGAACCCATCGTTCTACCATTCCTGGACCGGCAAGGGAACTTGCTGTTCCAACAGGACAATGCACGTCCGCATGTATCCCGTGCCACCCAACGTGCTCTAGAAGGTGTAAGTCAACTACCCTGGCCAGCAAGATCTCCGGATCTGTCCCCCACTGAGCATGTTTGGGACTGGATGAAGCGTCGTCTCACGCGGTCTGCACGTCCAGCACGAACGCTGGTCCAACTGAGGCGCCAGGTGGAAATGGCATGGCAAGCCGTTCCACAGGACTACATCCAGCATAGCAGCCTGCATTGCTGCGAAAGGTGGATATACACTGTACTAGTGCCGACATTGTGCATGCTCTGTTGCCTGTGTCTATGTGCCTGTGGTTCTGTCAGTGTGATCATGTGATGTATCTGACCCCAGGAATGTGTCAATAAAGTTTCCCCTTCCTGGCACAATGAATTCACGGTGTTCTTATTTCAATTTCCAGGAGTGTAGATATCCCCCACACAATTAGATACTGACCCACCACGGCGCCGATTGTTCCGCTTCGGTGTGCGGAACACTAGCCTCGCTACAAGCGGTCATCATAATGTCGACACCTGCTGAAACAAAAAAGAAATATAAAGCTACCTCACTACGTTTTGGAACATGAAATATCCATAGTATGACGCAGTGCTTCGCAGAAGCTCTCAATATCTACGCTAAACAGCCGTCATCGATCTGGAATTAGCCAGGCTTACATGTTGTTGCAACAGCCCTGCAGGAAACCAGGCTACCAGATGAGGGTTCAATTCGGGAAGAAAATTACTCATTTTTCTGGAAGAGAAAGGACGTTACCAGTTCCCGACAACATGGTGTTGGCTTTGCCATTCGTAACGATTTTTTACATACCACCGAAAGCTCGATCGAGATCTCAGAACACATTATGATTCTGCGTTTGTTAACTAGCAGTGGAGCAATGACACTTATAGCTGTATACGCACCAACGCTGACCTCGGTTGCGGACTTAAAGGATCAGTTTTACGAACATCTCAGCGAATGGTGCAGGGAGTGCACCCTGCGGACCGTCTATGCAGTCTAGGCCACTTCATTGCCCATATCCAATGTGATTCTGCTGCTTTATCAGATTGCCTGGGCACACGTGGAGTGAATGAGAACGGTTTAGGCTGCTGAATTTTGTGCCGAGTACCAACTGTACGTCACTAACACGTACTCCAAAGTCAAGACTAGGCACAAGGTTTCCAGGATGCACCCTCACTTCAAACGTTGGCAACAACTAGATCTTATTTTAACTAGTAGGAAAGGTGTTCGCCATTTTCTCCACACGCGCCCCTTCCATACTGCTGATTGTGGCACTGATCATATACTAGTAGCGACAAAAGTTAGTTTCGTGCGTATAGAGATTCATTCTTCTAAAACATCTAGCAACACAAAGATCAATAACCGAAAAATTAAGGATCCTGCAACAATAGTATTTAATGATAGAGTTTGGAAGGAAGTTGACGCCTGTGGCCCAAACGCACCCAAGAGCGAAATTCCAGGATTGGTTCCTTTAGAACACTGATGTGTTGAGACCCCACCTTCATTCTATCGCAAGTATCAAGCAACTACTTAGTGGCACCCAAACCCTTACAGCGCTACCCACAGAGAACTAAGCAAAGTAAAGTCATATGTCCTGCACACATTCTGTAACTGCGTCAATATATACTTGGAACAACTTTGCACAGATACACAGGAGTGTGTCGATGCTGGAAAAATCGGTGGAGTGTACTCGGCCATCAAACGGGCTGGGGGGCCCATCGCTAAGAAGACTGCCTCACTTAAGAAGTTCTATGGAACAGTCATCACAGATTGTAATCGACAATTGCAACTTCCGACCTCTACTCTATCTGCAAATCAGCCCAAAAGCAATATGAGACATTTTTCTCAACGGCCAGCTTGCCATGAGCTGGATGCTCAGCTTCAGTGAGCCGTTGCGCTACACGATATTTGTGATGCCAGCATCTTCACTCTACATAGAGGTAAATGCGATGGCGGTGATTGCAGCTGCTGCAGCGGAATTTCACTGTTGAGTATCGTTGGAAAAGCGTTTGCCCGTCGGGTGCTGGGAAGCTTGGAGAAAATGGCCGAGCGTGTGCGCCCCGAGTCTCAATGAGGATTTCGAGCCCAGCAATTTACTACTGATATGATCTTCGCAGCTGATAGATTCAGGAAAAAATGATGCTGGCAAAGACCCCATTGTTCATTGCTTTTATCGAACTAAATAAAAGCATTTGACGCAGTAAGCAGAAAGGTACTGTATACTAGTGAAGATAATGTGTCCTCCAAAACTCCTGAAGATGGTGAAGGCTTTTCTCGATGACATGGAGGGTGCTCCGATATTCGAAGGAAGCGAATCAGATCCTTTTCTTCTGTGAAGAAGAGTTCGTCAAGGCTATGTACTAGCCGCTACATGTTTGGTATATTCTTCTTGTTACTTTTCAGAGTTGCTTTCGGCGAAACAAACCTGGGCGTCCATCCACATACCAGAGCTGACGGAAAACTTTACACCACCTCGTTACTCAGATCCAAGCGCTATCAGGACGACTTATTTGTAACATCTTATTCGCTGATGATATATAACATACTCAAGACGACCTTCAAAGGCTCATGGAAAAATCTGTTGCTACAGGCGAGCTCTTTTCCACGTCCAATAATCGTATCTGGTCCGTAGATATCCGAACTAAAGAGAGGGCTTCTCTCTTTATTTCGGATATCTACGGAACAAGATACGATTACTGCTGCCTTGTCTTATACCAGCACGAGTGGTACTTGGTGTCATTCATGCGACAGACCTGAAGATACCTGAGAGGAACGTTGATACTGGTTGCCGAACAAAACAATCAAAATAGCGACCGTTGTTTGAGGATTATTACATTTCATCGACCAGCAGCTGTCCCACGCTCCTGAACCCAAACTGGAGTTACATTTACAAAAATACTAATGTGAAGCAACTGTGCTGTGTACGCTCTTGTAAAGTGCTGGGACCTGGACGTCATACACCTGTAATTTTTCCTCCTATCTATGTAGTTCTCAATTCGTTCGAGCAATCAATTATTCATGATAGGAAACAAAGTCATAGCTCAGTCACTAAAAATGATTCAGAAATTTAACTTGTTAGAATGAAATCAGGCGATGATTCTTCTTCTCTGCAGGCTCGTGCTTTGCGGAAGTCTGCTAATCTGTACACATAAAATGCCTCGTGATTTGGGGAGCGTTGTATAATCAGTCGGGAAACCTTAGATCAATCGGATATTTGGCTTTGATGAAGTTTAACCTTCCGACGAAGTGATGGAGCTCTTGGATTATTAAATGCAGGTTCGTATCCAGTCCTTCGGAAGTTCCCTTCTGATTAACAACTACGCAATATGTCGATGAATATCATTAATTCTCAAATGTCAAATACACACCTTTTGTATGAAGGAGCAATATATATGTATATTTTCCTTTTAATCGTACAATTCCGTCTCAGTTATCTATTGTCATAAATCTCAATATTCAGATTACAATTCTTCAAACCAAGCTCAGGCTAATCGGCACGAAGACAATCCCAGAAGCTTTTTTTTCTAACAACCACCAGAGAGAGTACTACAAAGAATAATTATGCGCTCATGGCATAGCTATTGTATGAAACTATTTTGCGCATGGATTCTGCGAGTATGAAGATAGAAAATTTGTAAACGTCATTCAAGGGTAGAATTGTATCAGAATAATTCATCGAATATAAAGAGATATTACAATTGCCCCTCGGAGCGAGCAAAGTTAATGATAATACACTTTGCGAGCTAACAGGAAAAATTTGTTGGGTTGTTTATTCAAAAGAGGAATATTTTGAATTAATAGAATTTTACTATAGCGAATATGGGTATCACGTTAAGACAGTAAGTTACGAGAATACCTAAGCTGTAGCTTTTACATGTACCGGGGTATACCCGCATCCCGAGTACATAACCAGGGAATATGTAGATTGGTGTAATTACGAAAAAGGTCTACCCATTTGGGAACTGGCCTTCACAGGGAAACCCTAGAAAACCCGGAAGGAATGACCCCAGCTCAGGTATTAAAGAAAATAGGAAAGCCTAAATCCAGTAATTTTGAAATATATAGAAGCTCCGTAGATTAGATCGAAGGAAAAGTGCCTCATAGCCCAAAAAATTTTACAATACTGCTCAAAAAAAATTTTCAAAATTCTTCTTTCGACGATGTAGCCGGCGATCTCGTTGTGAAGTCGATGGAACAGGAACACTGGGTACGGACAGCGGGTGGGCGACGTACAGCGTTTGTTGGAGGCGGTACGGAGGACAGGCGATGGCTTATGGTACAGGACAGAAGCTGGTAATGTGCCGTAGAAACAGCAAGATGATCTCAGGAACAGATGGTCAGGGACGTGAACATGAAACAGGTTTAAAGTGGAATAAGAAAAGGTTCTGACTGAATAAATCCCTGGAAGAGAGTGGATTAAGGCAACGAAGTCCATATTTCATCGTTGAACTCAAAATCGGAGTGGATTCTTATATTCTTCCATCTGTACTAGACTGGAACATCCATCAGTCCTGACAATTGCGAATTTTTTTGTAGTCCTCAATACCAATTACAACTGCTGATTGTCCAAAATATTGTCAAATAGACTGTGGGCATTTAAATTTTGTTGTAGCTCAAATCGAATGTATTCCTCTCAATTTTTTTTTTTTTAATCTAATCTGTCCGAGGTTTGTTTTCAATTACGAAATTATGGATAAAATTTAAGTTTAGACCTAATGAAAAATTTTAAACATGGTCATATGACACTGACTCCACAAAAGGAATAATTTCTTGAAAAAAAATTCTCTGAAAAAATTTCATTATTCTTATAATTAATTGATTTATAGATCCACCTGCAAATAAATATCGTTAATGATGACATATGTTCATTTAACAAATCATCCACTCGCAGAACCTTCTTCATTCTCTCATGAACATTTATGGAAATATATTTCAACAATTAAGTCCATAATATGAAACACACAAACTGCTATTCTTAAAATGTTAATTAAAATTCTTAAATTAATTCTCCTGGTAGAGAAGGCATAATGAAAAATCTAAAAATTATAATAATTTTCTCTCGCGCAACCAGAGAGTTTCTTCAATTGTTTGCAGCAGTGACATTATCGACTGTTGCTTCATTTCACAGTTCATTTATTTTCTCGCGCGAACAGCGCACATCGTACACACAGCGTATTTACCTACATATTCCGCACTGTTCAAGTTTCACACGCAATTCTCACGTAAGTGCCGTGTCTTGGGGAAATGTAGATGCACTTTCATTGTATATCACTATGGCTTCTGCTCGTAGTCCACACTTAAAAACACTAGTATTTAACAATTTCTTCTACCTATCTTAAAATTTTGTGCTAAACTATCACAGGAGTAATCTCACTGTCTCTTAACCTATCACAGGAGTAATCTCACTGTCTCTTACCCTCTAAACAACATAAATATCTTGATATTTATATACACATTCGACTCTTAGTCAAATTCCACTCTAAATTCTTCTTCGTATTTGGCATCACAAATCTACGGTTCTTCAAAAAATTTCTTATTATCATTATGCGGGAATAATCCCTTTATTCTTTTCGATTCGGGATATGCCAACAAGTATGATTCAGGATTTGATATATTTACAATAACATATGGTCCGGTATAAATGAGTTTCCATTTCTTTATGTTCTTCATCAGTTTCGAGGAATGGATGTGTCGCCTCAATAAAACCTTTTCTCCAAGATGAAACGTCTGAATCCGGTGAATCCGTTTATCATATGTCAATTTCCGTTGTATTGCCTTTTTAGTTAAATTGACAAGTGCGAGTCGAATCTTTTCCTCCCATTTTAAATTCTGGTCTTCATACTTTTCTTCCATTGCCTCCAGGTTTTGGAACGACTAAGAGTGGAGAACAATATCAACTAGTTGATGGCTCAATCAAGTTCCATTCCAACATTCTATTTATCTCCCTCTGAACGGATTGTTTTAAACGCCAGGGGATCGGATAGTGCGTGTAACAGTAAGTCTGATGTGGCTTCACTTGTAGGTGACAAATATACCCTTTAATAATACCTGGTTTCTCATCAAAAATCTCTTCATATGCCTTTAACAAATAATGAAGCTGCTGCCTTTGTTCTCCGGTAAGCTGTTTTGATTCACTAGCTTTTATCATTGTTGTTTGGTTAAAGTCCTCCTGTTGTATCAAATCCTTTGAAAGCTCCTTCCAACGACCGTTTGTAGTGTCAATTAATTGAAGTATGGCACCGCGACAATATTTCTCATGCACCGTTTCCTTTCTATTTAAAGCCAGTGGTATCTCTTCTCCATTTAATCTAAATTTAACTATTCCTTCCAAAAAATCAATTTGACAATCGTACTCCTGCATACTCCCAATACCAAGAATACTGTCCACTAATAACTTCTCCACTACAAGGAACGTGCATTTTATTGCTACATTTCCCACTTTCATCTCTAATTGTGTTTGTATTTTGACATTGGGAGAGCGTGCTCCAACAGCTCCGATGATTTTGCAGTTCTCTACCTGCAAAATTGGCACCTTCTTCTTCCTAATAATTCTCCTAAAAAGAGCGCCTGAGATGACATTGGCGGAAGCGGCGGTGTCTAATATCACATTCGTTGGAACTTCCTCTATTTCAACAAATACTTCCGATACCGGAACACTCGATCTGTCATTATGACACGTTATTAAATCCTTTGTTAACTCTTCAGTCAACAGCTCACCATCATCATATCTTAACAACTGTAATTTTACTGTATCGCCCCTAACAGATCCCCTGAGCGCTCCTCCAGGGCACGATGCGGTCATGTTTAGTTTGACTGATTGTTGGTCCGATTGGTATTTGTCTCTTCAGCTACTTCAGTGATTATCGGTTGTTGTGGTGAATTCGGTCTATACTGTCTTGCTTGATTCGTGTAATTATTGTTGTTGTTCTGCTGGTGTTGGTAGAACTGTCTTGTGTTGTCATACATTGGATTATATCGATTAAAATTCCTATTGTTCCTAAAATAGCCCCTCGCTGCACCATTACTAAAGTTTCCATTATGGTAATAATTATTGTTTGCATTTTGTCCATTTCTAAGTCTCCTCGGAGAGAGAGTGTAGTTGGTTATGATTATTGTTACTGCTACCATTACTACCATTCCCATTCGCGTTGCATCTCGCATTCGCTTCTATTGCTCTTCGTTGATATGACATTTCTCTGCCCTTTTATTGTCCTCCTCAATTATATCAATATGATCAAGCGTAGACATAAATGAGTCTATATCTTTATCATTTATATATAACAGCAGATTCCTTATACTGGTGGGTAGTCTGGACTTGAGTATCCTAAGTATATCCGGCAAAGGAATCGGTACATCCCAATATAAAGATTTATTACTGTATTTCTCAAAATATCTCTTTAGAGATCCTCTAGAAAATGAGAAAGGCTCAGGATATAATACTTCCTGCCTAAGTCTTCCTTGTATTCCAGCAGACCAATATTTTGCTAGAAAAGCCTGCTCAAATTCTTTGTAACATTTACAAGAAGATGTTTGTTCGGATGCCCACAATGCTCCTGATCCTTGTATATATCCAGATACAAAACTAATCTTTTGCCATTCTGTCCAAGATCGTGGAAATAGACCTCTGAAACTTCGAATAAAGACTACAGCATGAACATTCTTTTTGTCAGGGTTAAAGATTTGAAATTGTCTCTGTTTAATCATCTTCTCCTCAACGGTACTACGATTCCGAAAATCATCCTGTTCGTACTTTTCCCTGTGGCTCTCCGTTATATCGAATCTAACTTGTGACGTTCCAGTTCTGTCTACATCGGATCTTGACGTGGACTGAATGTCACGCACAGATCGAGAATTTTGTTTCCTACTTCTCGCTGTTTCTAAATCCTCCTGCGAGAGATTTAGTGATCTTTCGATACTTTCTTTCCAACGTGAGAATTCTTCGCCAAATTATTCACGAACTTCCTTTAACCCTTTGTTGAAAAAATTCTCCTCGGAACTCTCTGAAATTGACTGTAAAGCTACTTTCACAGTTTCTTCTATGGTTTCCGAAGGAAAATTTTGCCGCTCTAATGTCATTTCTGAAAACTTTCCCGCAAGTACATTCATCCTATGTTCCACTGTCTCCTGTTTTTCCTTCACTTCGTCAAATTGCTTCTTTAAATTATCTTGGGATTCTATAATTTCTGGTATCATAGCTACGGAACACTGTATGTCCTCTTGAGCTTGTATTGCTTGAGGAAACAGTTCTACTTGTTTCTGTATCGTGTCAATTTTGACGGATACATATTTGGTTAGTTCCGCTTTTAATTTACTATTGTTTTCTTGGCATTGTTGGCGGACCTGCTCAATTTGAGCAATAAGATTCTGTTCGGTCCTTTCTGCCTGTTCTTTTATTTCCTGTGTCTGGGTATTTAATCTCTGATCTAATTCGGTAAAGGTTGCTCTTAACTGATTTTGTAATTCTGTTTGATTTTCGGCTAACTGATTTTGGAGTTAATTTTGTTTAACGGATAAGTCTCGTTTTACCTCCGCTTGGCCTTCGGCTAATAGAGACAACTGTTGCATAATAACAACTAATGTGTCAACAACCCACTGATCAGCTGTTGTATGAATGTTTTCTGAACCAGCGGGGTTATTTATATTGCTACCGCTAGCCACAACAGTCTCAGGATTGCTATCCGCGGCCTCCGCTTCTGCGCAAACAGCTGAAGGCTGTTGCACGTCTCGTTGCTGATTCAATGACATTTTAAATGCCGCTCTAGTCAATACCATTAAATAACTGTCAATATCAGGTTCTAGTCACTAAATACAATTTCAAATTTACTGTCGTAGACACACTTAACTTTCAAATTACTTCACAGATGGTATAAAGTTCAATGTCCAGATACGAAAATCACACAATATACAGTTCTACAATCTTACTACTATCTGGAAAAAATTCTTTCTAAATCGATTTCAAACTATTTTAACTACAGGATAAAAAAATTAGATTTCTCTGGCCTTGTTCTGTAGTCTCGGTGTTGTCCAATAGTTGAAATCGTTTCTTGGTATCAGCAATCTTTTACTATGGGCACCGAATCTCTCTTCAGATTAGTTACCTCTCGTTCTCGTTGGTTTTCATGAAACAAAAAATACATATATTATATAACAATCCAAGAGAGTCCTGTCACACTGGCGCCACTGTAAATTTTCCTCTTATCTATGTAGTTCTCAATTCGTTCGAGCAATCAATCATTCATGATAGGAAACAAAGTCATAGCTCAGTCACTAAAAATGATTCAGAAATTTAACTTGTTAGAATGAAATCAGGCGATGATTCTTCTTCTCTGCAGGCTCGTGCTTTGCGGCAATCTGCTAATCTGTACACATAAAATGCCTCGTGATTTGGGGAGCGTTGTATAATCAGTCGAGAAACCTTAGATCAATCGGATATTTGGCTTTGATGAAGTTTAACCTTCCGAAGAAGTGATGGAGCTCTTGGATTATTAAATGCAGGTTCGTATCCAGTCCTTCGGAAGTTCCCTTCTGATTAACAACTACGCAATATATCGATGAATATCATTAATTCTCAAATGTCAAATACACACCTTTTGTATGAAGGAGCAATATATATGTATATTTTCCTTTTAATCGTACAATTCCGTCTCAGTTATCTTTTGTCATAAATCTCAATATTCAGATTACAATTCTTCAAACCAAGCTCGGGCTAATCGGCACGAAGACAATCCCGGAAGCTTTTTTTCTAACAACCACCAGAGAGAGTACTACAAAGAATAATTATGCGCTCATGGCATAGCTATTGTATGAAACTACTTTGCGCATGGATTCTGCGAGTATGAAGATAGAAAATTTGTAAACGTCATTCAAGGGTAGAATTGTATCAGAATAATTCATCGAATATAAAGAGATATTACACACCAAACAAGAACGTAAGCTCAACATCTTTCATCTGCGGTGCTTATGAAACATTCTAGGCATAGCATGGAGCGACCATGGGGTAAATAAGGCGATCATGAATGCAGCGAATCTACCGAGTATCACCGCCACTCTCGAGGAACGTCGCCTTCGATGGCTAGGACACTCTTAGGTGAGACAGCACATGCCAAGAGCCTCTGGAAGACTTACTTCGTGCTTTACCGAGATCATGACTTTACTCACGGGCAACAGTTAAGAGAGTTCATTCGATGTGACAATGAAAGCTATAACTTCGTATTCTGCGTGTACGTCTATGGAGTACATGAAAAACTGCACGTAAAAACACATTTAATACAGACTGCGACAAATGGCAGGAGCCCTCCGAAGACCGTAACAGAAATGCTAATAGAAAATGCAAAATACTTATTTTAATTTTGTATTTGAAATATTTTTTTTTTCAAAAATCATTTTCTATTTTATTTGAAATATTTAAAATACACATATTTTCTGTTTGTAAAATGCAAAATTTTTATCTTGAACTTTTTATTTCAAATTTCTTAGTTTTCATTCATTTAATGAGCCATTTGTTTAAACAACATTAGTTCCGTGGCAGATACAGATGGTGCAATAACCGCTAAAGGTATACCTATCGACTGAATGTAACCATGACCCTCATTATAAGAAAGGCAGTATGGGCAAGGCTCGAGTTCACATTATACATTTACCATTATCTTTTGTTTAATGTAAAACGTGCTGAAATCAGCTGATAATGCCTAGTGATCTCAAAAGGAAGTGAAGGAAGGAGAGACGAGGTTGATATCGCAAACTCTTCGAGATCATGACTTTACTCACGGGCAACACTTAAGAGAGTTCATTCGATGTGACAATGAAAGCTATAACTTCGTATGCTGCGTGTACGTCTATGGAGTACATGAAAAACTGCTTCTTTCTTTCCGTCAATAAGATTAATGTCGATTTTTTTATTGTCCATAAATAATTTAGATACTATTGTTCGTCTAACGATGTTTATCCTACTCTACATTGCAAGTGCAGACAACTATTTGACAGTATTGATTGTTTTCTAAGTGATTTTGTTCAGTCTTCTTCTTTTTTGGACCTAATAAATGAAATGTAAGTAAAATACTTCTACTAAATTGTTTTGAACCAAACATCAGCTTTTTAAACGTAATATAGTTATTCGTAATAATCTAACCTAAAATAAAATTTCACGATTATCGATCATTGTCTGGTAACGTGCTAAATTGTATTCAAAATGTTTGATTTACACCAGGTGTAGTACCTGGTGTTGCGCGGGAGTCGTCGTTTTATGGCCTTCCTAATGAACCATAATAGTTTCTGAAACTCTGTTTTATAACATCCTTGGGTATTGTCTGTCAATAGTTTGTACACGACAAGAAGTCGCCTTGAGCACGGTTTCTTTTCGTACCATGTCGGCACGATTCGGAACATTTCGTGTCGACTGTCTTCTGTTTTCAAGTGTTGCTAAAGGCAACGATCTGGTGGTAGTGACTCTTTAGTAGCAATATTTCTTCTATTCGCTTGTGTTGCATTACAAGAGCCTTAATTTAATCTGTGCAACAAATAAGCATTGCTACTGAAGACGACAGTTCCATAACGCACTTTCATCAGCACTTGTTACTTCCGTGTCTAATGTACACCGATCAGCCAGAACATGATGACCACCGAGCCTACTATTGATATAAACCCGCCCAGGCGATAGCAGCGTCACCTGGCGAAGAATGACTGGTCAGACACACTTAAGGTGCGCCTATTATTGTGTAGAGCCCTCGCCAGCACTCAGAAGTGCCACAACACGACATAGCAGTGTGCTCCCTGCCGCCGTTGGATAAGCAGCTGCAGCAGCAAGTCGTATACTCCTAGCTCACTCATTTGTTACATAGTTTAATTCTTAATTTCTTTGCGTGTTTTTGGTACTTGCATTGTTTAATTCATAAATTTCGGGCGTATTATAGTATTTGAGAGTTGTAGCATCGCGTTTTAGTACCTGAATAGTGTAAATTCGCGTAGTCGTCTGTCTTCTGTTTTTGTTTTGAACGGCCAGTGTCGGTTGGTCACAGTCAGTGTGCTCCCTGCCGCCGTTGGATAAGCAGCTGCAGCAGCAAGTCGTATACTCCTAGCTCACTCATTTGTTACATAGTTTAATTCTTAATTTCTTTGCGTGTTTTTGGTACTTGCATTGTTTAATTCATAAATTTCGGGCGTATTATAGTATTTGACATTTGTAGCATCGCGTTTTAGTACCTGAATAGTATAAAATCGCGTAGTCTCCTTCCGCCGCCGAGCAGTGTGTCAGCAGTGCACAAGTGGCAGCATTACTGCATTTACTAGGCAATCTTGTATTTTAATAACCGTTTAAATTTTGTGTCGATTTGTTTGCGCTCTCTGTAGATTAGTTCAGACGTTCTTTGCACAACAGTTTTTAGCATGGATAAGGACTGCAATTGCTGTGTTCGGATGCAGGCTGAGTTGGCATCCCTTCGCTCCCAGCTTCAGACAGTGTTGGCTTCGGTCACACAGCTTGAGGCTGTTGCCAATGGGCATCACTGTGGGGGTCCGGATGGGGGTTTGTCGGGGACGGCCAGCTCGTCCCACGCATCCCCCGGTCGGACTACGACTGTGGTTGCCCGGGATACTGCCCGCATTGAGGCTGATCCCTCACCTGTGGTAGAGTGGGAGGTCGTCTCAAGGTGTGGCAGGGGGCGAAAGACATTCCGGAGGGCTGAACGGAAGGCCTCTCCAGTTTGTCTGACGAACCGGTTTCAGGCTCTGTCTCAGGCTGATACTGATCTTCGGCCTGACATGGCTGCTTGTCCTGTTCCAGAGGTTGCCCCTCAGTCTGCAAGATCCGGGCGGTCGCAGAGGGTGGGCTTACTGGTAGTTGGGAGCTCCAACGTCAGGCGCGTAATGGGGCCCCTTAGGGATATGGCAGCAAGGGAGGGGAAGGAAACCAAAGTGCACTCCGTGTGCATACCGTGGGGAGTCATTCCAGATGTGGAAAGGGTCCTTCCGGATGCCATGAAGGGTACAGGGTGCACCCATCTGCAGGTGGTCGCTCATGTCGGCACCAATGATGTGTGTCGCTATGGATCGGAGGAAATCCTCTCTGGCTTCCGGCGGCTATCTGATTTGGTGAAGACTGCCAGCGGGATGAAAGCAGAGCTCACCATCTGCAGCGTCGTCGACAGGACTGACTGCGGACCTTTGGTACAGAGCCGAGTGGAGGGTCTGAATCAGAGGCTGAGACGGTTCTGCGACCGTGTGGGCTGCAGATTCCTCGACTTGCGCCATAGGGTGGTAGGGTTTAGGGTTCCGCAGGATAGGTCAGGAGTCCACTACACGCAACAAGCGGCTACACGGGTAGCAGGGGTTGTGTGGCGTGGGCTGGGCGGTTTTTTAGGTTAGATGGCCTCGGGCAAGTACAGAAAGGGCAACAGCCTCAACGGGTGCGGGGCAAAGTCAGGACATGCGGGGAACAAGCAGCAATCGGTATTGTAATTGTAAACTGTCGAAGCTGCGTTGGTAAAGTACCGGAACTTCAAGCACTGATAGAAAGCTCCGAAGCTGAAATCGTTATAGGTACAGAAAGCTGGCTGAAGCCAGAGATAAATTCTGCCGAAATTTTTACAAAGGTACAGATGGTGTTTAGAAAGGATAGATTGCATGCAACCGGTGGTGGAGTGTTCGTCGCTGTTAGTAGTAGTTTATCCTGTAGTGAAGTAGAAGTGGACAGTTCCTGTGAATTATTATGGGTGGAGGTTACACTCAACAACCGAGCTAGGTTAATAATTGGCTCCTTTTACCGACCCCCCGACTCAGTAGCATTAGTGGCAGAACAACTGAGAGAAAATTTGGAATACATTTCACATAAATTTTCTCAGCATGTTATAGTCTTAGGTGGAGATTTCAATTTACCAGATATAGACTGGGACACTCAGATGTTTAGGACGGGTGGTAGGGACAGAGCATCGAGTGACATACTGAGTGCACTATCCGAAAATTACCCCGAGCAATTAAACAGAGAACCGGCTCGTGGAGATAACATCTTGGACCTACTGATAACAAACAGACCCGAACTTTTCGACTCTGTAAGTGCAGAACAGGGAATCAGTGATCATAAGGCCGTTGCAGCATCCCTGAATATGGAAGTTAATAGGAATATAAAAAAAGGGAGGAAGGTTTATCTGTTTAGCAAGAGTAATAGAAGGCAGATTTCAGACTACCTAACATATCAAAACGAAAATTTCTGTTCCGACAGTGACAATGTTGAGTGTTTATGGAAAAAGTTCAAGGCAATCGTAAAATGCTTTTTAGACAGGTACGTGCCGAGTAAAACTGTGAGGGACGGGAAAAACCCACCGTGGTACAACAACAAAGTTAGGAAACTACTGCGAAAGCAAAGAGAGCTTCACTCCAAGTTTAAACGCAGCCAAAACCTCTCAGACAAACAGAAGCTAAACGATGTCAAAGTTAGCGTAAGGAGGGCTATGCGTGAAGCGTTCAGTGAATTCGAAAATAAAATACTAGGTACCGACTTGACAGAAAATCCTAGGAAGTTCTGGTCTTACGTTAAATCAGTAATTGGCTCGAAACAGCATGTCCAGACACTCCGGGATGATGATGGCATTGAAACAGAGGATGACAAGCGTAAAGCTGAAATACTAAACACCTTTTTCCAAAGCTATTTCACAGAGGAAGACCGCACTGCAGTTCCTTCCCTAAATCCTTGCACAAACGAAAAAATGGCTGACATCGAAATAAGTGTCCAAGGAATAGAAAAGCAACTGGAATCACTCAACAGAGGAAAGTCCACTGGACCTGACGGGATACCAATTCGATTCTACACAGAGTACGCGAAAGAACTTGCCCCCCTTCTAACAGCCGTGTACCGCAAGTCTCTAGAGGAACGGAAGGTTCCAAATGATTGGAAAAGAGCACAGGTAGTCCCAGTCTTCAAGAAGGGTCGTCGAGCAGATGCGCAAAACTATAGACCTATATCTCTGACGTCGATCTGTTGTAGAATTTTAGAACATGTTTTTTGCTCGAGTATCATGTCGTTTTTGGAAACTCAGAATCTACTATGTAGGAATCAACATGGATTCCGGAAACAGCGATCGTGTGAGACCCAACTCGCTTTATTTGTTCATGAGACCCAGAAAATATTAGATACAGGCTCCCAGGTAGATGCTATTTTTCTTGACTTCCGGAAGGCGTTCGATACAGTTCCGGACTGTCGCCTGATAAACAAAGTAAGAGCCTACGGAATATCAGACCAGCTGTGTGGCTGGATTGAAGAGTTTTTAGCAAACAGAACACAGCATGTTGTTATCAACGATGAGATGTCTACAGACGTTAAAGTAACCTCTGGCGTGCCACAGGGGAGTGTTATGGGACCATTGCTTTTCACAATATATATAAATGACCTAGTAGATAGTGTCGGAAGTTCCATGCGGCTTTTCGCGGATGATGCTGTAGTATATAGAGAAGTTGCAACATTAGAAAATTGTAGCGAAATGCAGGAAGATCTGCAGCGGATAGGCACTTGGTGCAGGGAGTGGCAACTGACCCTTAACATAGACAAATGTAATGTATTGCGAATACATAGAAAGAAGGATCCTTTATTGTATGATTATATGATAGCGGAACAAACACTGGTAGCAGTTACTTCTGTAAAATATCTGGGAGTATGCGTGCGGAACGATTTGAAGTGGAATGATCATATAAAATTAATTGTTGGTAAGGCGGGTACCAGGTTGAGATTCATTGGGAGAGTCCTTAGAAAATGTAGTCCATCAACAAAGGAGGTGGCTTACAAAACACTCGTTCGACCTATACTTGAGTATTGCTCATCAGTGTGGGATCCGTACCAGATCGGGTTGACGGAGGAGATAGAGAAGATCCAAAGAAGAGCGGCGCGTTTCGTCACAGGGTTATTTGGTAACCGCGATAGCGTTACTGAGATGTTTAACAAACTCAAGTGGCAGACTCTGCAAGAGAGGCGCTCTGCATCGCGGTGTAGCTTGCTCGCCAGGTTTCGAGAGGGTGCGTTTCTGGATGAGGTATCGAATATATTGCTTCCCCCTACTTATACCTCCCGAGGAGATCACGACTGTAAAATTAGAGAGATTAGAGCGCGCACAGAGGCTTTCCGGCAGTCGTTCTTCCCGCGAACCATACGCGACTGGAACAGGAAAGGAAGGTAATGACAGTGGCACGTAAAGTGCCCTCCGCCACACACCGTTGCGTGGCTTGCGGAGTATAAATGTAGATGTAGATGTAGATGTAGCATGAACTCGACTAATGTCTGAAGTAATGCTGGAGGGAACTGACACTATGAATCCGGCAGGACTGTCCACAAAACCGTAAGAGTACAAGGGGGTGGATATCTCATTGTTGAGCATATCTGGGATGCCTTTCAACGTGCTGAACAGCCTGTTTAAAACTCAGAACGGTGCTCCTGTAGCCACTCTGTAGCAATCGGAGTTGCCCAAGTCCGTCGGAATGCACAATGGACATGAATGGATGCAGGTGATCAGACAGGATGCTTACGTTCGTGTCACCTGTCAGAGTCGTATTTAGACGTATCAGGGGTTCCATATCACTCCAGCTGCACTCGCCCCTTACCATTACAGAGCCGCCAGCAGCTTAAACAGCCCCCTGCAGACAAGCAGGGTCCATGCATCCACGAGGTTGTCTCCATACCAATACAAGTCCATCCGATCGATAGAATTTGGAACGAGATTCGTCTGACCAGGCAACATGTTTCCAGTCATCAACAGTCCAATGTCGGTGTTGACAGGCCCTGGTGAGGCGTAAAGCTCTGTGTCGTGCAGTCATCAAGGGTACACAAGTGGGCCTTCGTCTCCCTTGAAGTCACGTTGAACGATTCTCTTCAGTCGTCGTTGGTCCCGTTTCTGCAGAATCTTTTTCCGGCCGCGGCGAGGTCGAAGATTTTGTGTTTTACCGGATTCCTGATATTCACGGTACACTCGCGAAATGGCCGTACGGGAAAATCTCCACTTCATCGCTACCTCGGAGGTGCTGCGTCCCATAGCTCGTGCGCCGACTATAACACAACGTTCAAACTCAATTACATCTTGATAACCTGCCATTTTAGCAACAGCAACCGATTCAATAATTGTGCCAGACACTTGTTGTCTTATACAGGGTGAAAAGTATTTAAACCGACAAACTCTGGGAGGTTGTAGGGGACATCAAAACAAATATTTTTCCCAAATGTAATTTTTTCATATCAGGATTATTTAAACCGGCAGAGGAAGATTTCTCTGGCGGCAAATTAATTAAACCAATAAAGACTTTTCCATTTTTTATGACCAAGAGACAACACAATGACACAACCCAATTTCAATTACAGTAGATTTTCAAAAATGCCTCCATTGACACGTAAACAAATGTTACACCGTCGGATCATGTTCTGTCTGACACGGGCAAAAACCCCAGGAGTACCCTGAGTTGTTCCTGCTGCTGCTACTATCCGGGCAACCAGATCCTCTTCTGGTGCAACAGGAGTTGCGTAAACCAGGTTGCGCATCTCTCCCCACACGAAAAAGTCCAGAGGGGACATATCTGGATATCTCGCAGGCCATGGTACAGGACCACCTCTGCCAATCCACGTTTCTGGGAACCGTCGGTCCAGGAATCGACGCACACGACGACTGAAATGTGCCGGGGCTCCGTCATGTTGGAACCACCTGCGTTGTCTTGGAGGGAGCGGGACGTCTTCCAGGTATTCTGGCAATGCTCTGGCGAGTAAATTGTAATAGTGCCTGCCATTTAATGGCCTAGGTAGCTGATACTGCCCAATTAAACAGTCCCAAACAACACCAACCCACACATTAATGAAGAATCGCACTTGACGAGTACTAGCAACTGTGGCATGTGGGTTATCCTCACACCAAACATGCGAATTGTGCATTTTGAAGACGCCATTACGCCCGAACGTTGCTTCATCGGTAAAAAACACGGAGACTGGAAATGTAGGATGCATTTCACACTGTTCCAGGTACCACTGCGAAAACTGTGCTCTGGGTGGATAATCAACTGGTTCCAGGTTGTGGACACGCTGTAAGTGAAATGGACGTAACAATTTCTCTCGAAGAACTGTTCCTACATTCGTCTGATTCGACCCCATGTTACGTGGAATTTCACGAGTGCTGATTGAAGGATCCCGTTCCACACGCTGTAAGACAGCTTCCTCAAATTGCAGCGTTCTTACCGTGCGACGGCGTCCCTGTCCAGGTAATCTGCTAAATGACCCGGTCTCACGCAGACGTTGGTACTCACAAGGGAACCTCCCCATCGCACCCCCCTCAGATTTAGTTATAAGTTGGCACAGTGGATAGGCCTCGAGAAACTGAACACTGATCAATCGAGAAAACAGGAAGAAGTTGTGTGGAACTATGAAAAAAAAATAAGCAAAATAGACGAACTGAGTAGTCCACGCGCAAGATTGGCAACATCAAGGAGAGTCTGAGCTCAGGAGCGCCGTGGTCCCGTGGTTAGCGTGAGCAGCTGCGTAACGAGAGGTCCTTGGTTCAAGCCTTCCGTCGAGTGAAAAGTTTAATTTTTTATTTTCAGACGATTACTATCTGTCCGTCCGTCCGTCCAATGAGAGGTAACTGCGCCGTAGTATGGAGACGCTACACCTAAACAAACATCGAAACAAAACATATGTTTTGACAGAGCATAGGGAAAACTGTGCGACTGTGAAACTGTTGCATTCATTTGTTGCAGTTTATGTGACAAACTCTTATGTTTTCATCACTTTTTTGCGAGTGATTATCACATCCACAAGAAAACGTAAATCGGGCAAGGTAGAAGAATCTTTTTATCCATTCGCCAAGTGTACAAGTTAGGTGGGTCGACAACATATTCCTGTCATGTGACGCACATGCCGTCACCAGTGCCGTATAGAATATATCAGACGTGTTTTCCTGTGGAGGAATCGGTTGACCTATGACCTTGCGATCAAATGTTTTCGGTTCCCATTGGAGAGGCACGTCCTTTCGTCTACTAATCGCACGGTTTTGCGGTGCGGTCGCAAAACACAGACACTAAACTTATTACAGTGAACAGAGACGTCAATGAACGAACGACAGATCACAACTTTGCGAAAATAAAGAAAGTAAACTTTTCACTCGAGGGAAGACTTGAACCAAGCACCTCTCCCTCCGCAGTTGCTCACGCTAACCACGGGACCATGGCGCTCCTGAGCTCACACTATCCTTGATGTTGCCTATCTTGCGCATGGACTACACAGTTTGTATATTTTGCTTATTTTTTTTCATAGTTCCACACAACTTCTTCCTGTTTTCTCGATTGATCTGTGTTCTGTTTTTCAAGGCGTATCCACTGTGCCAACTTATAACTATATCTGAGGGGGGTGCGATGGGGAGGTTGCCTTGTCAGCAGCAAAGGTCGTATGATGCGGGATACGGCGATTAGGATGTTGTTGTTGATACACCCGCTGTGCAGCTCGTCCGTTGTGGTGCGCTACGTAGTACGCACCAACCACATCAGTGTACTCACTCTACGTGCATTGCTCCATTAGTAAACAGAGACAGTGCACTACTACACTGGAGGACAGCAGTTGCCTACAACTGAAAAGCGTAATACGCCCTCTAACAACTGAAGATCGTAATACGACCTCTAACAACTGAAGAGCGTGATACGGCCTCCACCAGTTTAAATAATCCTCATAGGAAAAAATGACATTAGGGAAAAATATTTGTTTTGACGTCCCATACAACCTCCCAGAGTTTTCACCCTGTATAGGCGTTGGCGACTGCAGCGCCGTACTGTGCCTGTTTATAGATTTATGTTTTTGAATACACATTCCTATATCAGTTTCTTTGGCGCTTCACTGTAGTATCAGTGAGCGTGCTGTTCATGTTTAGAATGGGGTAGGTGCACGATCTATCTGAGTTTGCCCAAGATCAGACTGTGAGGCTCGGCACGAGCATTTCGGAAACAGCATGACTTGTCGGGTGTTTGAGGAGTGCTGTGGTGATTGTCTTCAACAAGTCGCGAAAGCAAGTTGAAGTCACGTCCAGACGTCGGGGGTCGTGAGGTGTGGTGGCCACCACTCATTACAGGTGTCGGACGTCACAGGCTGGGCAGACTGGTAAAACAGGAAAGGCGGTAAATCATGGCAGAACTAACTGCAGACTTTAATGCTGATCAGAGTTCAAGTCTGTCTGAACACACAGTGCACCGAACACTCCTATTGATGAACCTCCGCAGCCGACGACCATGCATATGCCAATGTTAACACCACGACATCGGCACGTATGACTGAAACGGGCACGTGACCATCAGCGCTGGACGTTGACGCAGTGACAGAGCGTTTCATGGTCTGATGAATGCCGATACCTTCTTTAGCATGCCGAAGGGAGGGCGCGAATCTGTTGTCTTCCAGGGGAACAGCTCGTTGACATGTGTACCGTGGAACGGAAGCAAGTCGGCGGAGGCTCCATCACACTCTGGGGAACATTCACCACGCGTGCATCCAGGGCTCCATTGGAGCTCGTGCGAGGTACCATAAAGCCCAAGGAGTATCGTACACTGGTTGAAGACTATGCACACCTCTTCGTGACGATCATGTTTCCCGACGGCAGTGGCATTTTTCAACAAGATAACGCTCCATGCCGCAAGACCAGGAATGTTATGGAATGGTTCGAGGAACACAGTGGCGAGTTCCAGTTGATGTGCTGGCCCCCCAACTCGCCAGACATAAACCCAATAGAACACGTCTGGGAGGTGATTGAAAGTGGCATCAGAGCTCATTGGCTTCCTCCCTGGAATTTACGGAATTAGATGACTTATGTGTGCAGATGTGGTGCCAACTCCCTCCAGCGACCTACAAACGCCTCATTACTTCCATGCCACGGCGTGTCGCCACTGTTATCCAGGCTAAAGGTGGACATACCGGCTGTTGGGTAGGTAGTCATAATAATATATCTGATAATACGCCCAGACTACATCAGTGGTGGAAAATATAGGCTTACCTTGAATATTGGCAAAGAAGTCTGCAATATGTGGCACCGGATACCGATCCGGGATGGTCCTCGCATTGAGCTGTAGGTAATCGCCATGTGGTCGCCATCCGTTCTTCTTCTTTGGTACGACATGGACTGGAGCTGCCCAACTGCTACTCGAAACTCTGCAAATGTCCATTGGCAGCACGCTGTGGAACTCCTGCTTCACTACTCGCAACTTCTCTGGCGTCAACCGTCTAGGCCTAGCGTGATATGGCGGGCCTGGCGTGTTCGTTGCTGCTACGTTTTCCGCTTCATGTTTCTACTTGCTCGGTGGTGTACACTTTCGCACATTGTTGCCGAATTTCTTCGGTACCAACACAAATTTCGTGCCGATGGCGAGTGGTTACGTCTTGACGATCGGCGGCGCGGTCGACGACGTGCGTGCGTCGTTTGTAATGTGGCTACTTGCATCATGGTAAGCTCCGCTAATAGCGACTGGAGCGATGCTAGTGCCACTGCAGACGTATTCTCTTGCCTTGGTGTTGCGTGAAACATCTCGACGCTCCTGTTCGCTGTTTGCGCTGGAGCATTTAAATCACCCGCGCACACTGTCATAAGTTTTTGAGTGGCAGAGTGTAATCGGGACAAGCAAATATTGCGCAGCACGTCGTCCTCACTGTGTTGCTTGCCAGTGTGCGCAAACGGCGTAAAAGTTGTGACGGGGTTCGATCGCCGAGCTCCTCAATCCGTAAAAGCTTCTCTAAACGCTTCGCTCCCGATTGTGATAGGCGCGTCACTAGCGCGTTCTTAATTGACGCTTAACGTTCGGCGGCGGGTGGTGCAGCAAGGATATCTTGTACTTCAGCAGCTAAGTTTTTTGTTAGTGCTGCGACTACATAGCTATACTTCGTTTCGTCTGCTAATATCTGTGCAAGGACGAACTGGCTTTCAAGCTGCGCAAACCACAACACAGGGTTATGTTGCCAGAACGGCGGAGGTTTTATTGTAACCCTGTTAATTGTGCTGCTTGCAGCTGGCTCTGTGTTGACTGGCAGATTGTCCATTTTCGTGAGAGAACGAGCGCGGCGCGGCTGACACGGAAGTAAGGAACGTTCACGTTACGATGCGGTGCAGAGCGCCGAAGCCGACGCGGTCGTGTTGTCCGTGTTACCGTCGGGCTCACCAAATAAGCTGTATCTAGTAGAATTGAACATTTATTTTCACATAAAATACATCTATATAGGACAACTTGCAAGCGAGGAAGGCTGAACAATTAAGTGTTAAGAGAGGCATGGAATCGTCTGTATCACTCACGTCAAAGAGTAACTATATCAACAAACACTAGCCTCATGGAATGTTTGTATACCGCTGTACACTCGCGTTTGCGGGGACATAATGCGACGCTACAACAGTTTCCGAAGCTATTGTGCCGTAATCAGTAGGTTTCGTATTTATACTTCGTTTGACCCGCAAATAAGCAGATTCAGTGTTACAGCACATTATATATCTAACGGAGAGACGTCCTTTTCTTCTCCGTTTGTTGTGCTACAGTGCGTGAAAGTGCGATACCGATATGTAAAAATTTAACTCTAATCACCAATTTGATTTGATCGTGATCACCCTGAATACTGCTGTTTTTGTTTAATCGTTTCAGAAACACACACTATAGCTTACAAGCTTTACAAAATGTTCCAAAACATGGTACTATAAGCATTACAATTACAATTAAATGCGGCGTGACTAGTATGCAGCAGCTTCGCATGCTTCCTTGGTGGCATCGATGACATTCTGTGGCGAGCATGACGGTGGGCATGGGCTGCAGACAAGAAGATGACTCATTGTCTGTTCTTCACCACATTCACACGCTTTGGAGTCGCATGCAAATCCCCACTTTTTGGAGTTGGTCTTCGTTCTTCCAACTCCAGAACCCAGCCTGTTGAGCGTCTTCCATATTGACCAACTTTCTTCGTGACTGCCGGCCGAGGTAGCCGAGCGGTTCTAGGCGCTACAGTCTGGAACCGCGCGACCGCTACTGTCGCAGGTTCGAATCCTGCCTCGGGCATGGATGTGTGTGATGTCCTTAGGTTAGTTAGGTTTAAGTAGTTCTAAGTCATAGGGGACTGATGACCACAGCAGTTAAGTCCCATAGTGTTCAGAGCCATTTTCTTCGTGACCTGGTGAGAGGCTTTCGGTCGGGATCATTCACCCTGCAAGGTGGCTGGATCTGGAACGCCACGAATTGACTCTGTAGTTCGAAGGTGTTTCAGTGAGGCTTTCAATTGAATGGAGAAAGCTTTTCCTTGGCTTGAGCCTTGGTACTGCTTGCTGATACCCGTGTAATGCGTTGGTCTTCAGATTCAATGCCTTAGACTTTTTCCAGTCTGGATGCACATTCACGATGGATATCTGGAGGTGGGATGCCCGCTAGACAATAAACTTTATCAAGTGGTATAGATCTCAAACGATACGTCTTGTTGTGACAATATTCTTCTCAGTGATGTCTCGGTTGTAACGAGTGGATCAATCTTAAATAAACTTTTCTCGTTACGTCGTTTCAATGATTTGCTTTTTTGGTGATTAGCCTGGCAACAGTGTTTCCTACCGTTGCCATGTGAAACTTTCCCCGTTTGATTCAAAATTTATTCTGCCGGTCACTCCTACTAGGTGTTCATGCAAATAATTCACTTTACTTCATACTATGCAGCCGTTGTGACCTTAGCTCTTAACGTCACGCAGTTGTTAATACTGCGACACTGTCACTGGCGTCAATGCACCAGCGTCAAGTTTGTTTGCGAGTTCATATCTTTTTGTTTTCCTTTCTTTACACTTATTCCGTTTTTACTAAATTTTATCAATTCAGTTACTAATGTTATGCCTCTTGGTCGGCTGCCATATATATCTTCTTGTGCAATATTTGTGTCTCATAACGTCAGGTTGGAGACTTCATTTCCGTATTGCCGTTCCCTCTTTATCAAAGAAACACGGCCGCCATTTTCGACGACTCCGCCATCTTGATGCGCGCTTTTACCTTCAGTTGGCAGAACTCCCCACTTCTTCCAGAAGTTCATCCTGAAAATTTCTTCTTACAGAGAAGAACTCTACAACTGGAATACAAGCACTACTGAACTGTTCCAAGGCTATGGGCAGAATTCTCCTTTACTTCATTCAGCACTCGTAGGTTAGCGTACACCGTCGTCATGGAACTTCTTCATGGATGGGCTCCATGTGACACACGCTGCTGTAGACTATGTGGCTACTTGTGATGCCACGGATTCACCATAAGATGGTCTTTCTCTGGCTCACGATGCCCCAGGAGCAACTCTGGCAAAAAATCCAAATACAACGAATCCAAGAACCGTTTCAATACTCCGGCTAACCCTAATCTTCTTCTTCTTCTTCAGTAGCGCTACAGCCCTTGGTGAGTCTTGGCTTCTACAACAATCTTCCTCCACACTTCTCGGTTATTTGCTGCTTTTTTCCACCCCCGGACTCCCATACTGGGGATATCCATTATTACCTCGTCAATCCATCTTCTTCTAGGTCTCCCTTTTCGCCTAACTGAATGGATCATACCTTTCATCATTTTCTTTGGAATTCTATCCTCTGCCATTCTCTCCAAGTGTCCTAGCCAAGAGTTTTAACTCTTGTAATTCGGCATTGTAGCGTATTCTCCAGCCTTCTTCTTCCCTTGTTGGACCATAGATTTCGCATAGTATTTTCCGCTCAATGGTTCTTAGTGTATTTTTATCGTGTTCTGTCAACGTCCATACCTCTGAGCCGTATGTGATAACTGGGCGGACTAGGGAATTATATATTAGCAGTTTAGTTTTTCTTGTAACAAGGCTATTTTTGAAAAGTTGAATATTTGCAAAGTAAGCTCTGTTTCCTGCTTGTAATTTTTCCCTTATAGCCTTTCAAATACTGTTATCATTTGTTATTAGGGCTCCCAAGTAGTTAAAAGAGGACAGTACATTGAAGCATTTCCCATTGATGTTTAGGTTTTTAGGGGTTCTTCTGGCCTCAGATTGTGACATTATCATATATTTTGTTTTGTTTTCATGTACTACGAGACCAATTTTTAAGGCTTCTGTTTCCGTTGCCCGGTATGTTTCTAGGAGTGTATTGGTATTTCTTCCTACTATAGCAATGTCATCAGCGTATGCATACTAGGGGCTATCTGGCTAGTTTTCATAAATATGGTGCCTCTTTTGTGGATTTTATTTACTACACTATGCAGGGCTATATTGAATAGGACAGTGGAGAGACTATCCCCTTGCTTCACACCTTTATTAAAGTCAAAGCTTTCACTTGTTCTGCTAACGACCTTTACTTTTGCTCTTGTCTGTGTCATTGTCATTCTGATTAGTCTTATTAATTTAGCACGTACACCAACTTCTTTCAGTAATCTCTATAGTTCTTGCCGATTTATGCTGTCAAGGCTTGTTTGAAGTCGATGAATAGGTAATGCAGATCTATATCATATTCATATAACTTTTCCATCATTTGTCTTATCACAAATATTTGATCAGTTGTTTCTCTGTCTGGTCGAAAGCCACACTGATATTCCCCTAGTATGCCTTCTGCACACTTCTGTATCCTTTCGTTTAATATACTTGTGAAGATCTTATAAGCTGTACTTAGGAGTGTTATACCTCTATAGTTTTCACATGCTGTTCTGTCCCCTTTCTTATAAATGGGGATTATTATTCCAATTTTCCAATTATCTGGCATAGTTGCTGTTTCCCATGTATCTGATATTGATGTGTGCAGATCCTTTATTACAGCCCCACCACCAGGTTTTATTAATTTAGCAATTATGCTGTCTTCCCCAGGGGCTCCATTGTTTTTTGACTTGTGCACCGCCTGGGAGACCTCTTGTAGTGTTGGATTTCTTGCCTCATTGGTTTCATTGTCTACTTCCAGCTCCTCCTGTGAGGCTGTCTCTTCATCTTCTAGGCTGATGCTTAGTGTATCTTTGAAATACTCTGCCCATCTTCCCACAACTATTCTTCCTCCCTCATCATTTTCTCATCTTTACTGGAACAGGCCATTGTTTTTGGTTGGAATCTATTCTTCATTTTGCCTATGGCATGATAGAACTTTCTTATTTCACTCTGATCCTTTAGTTCTTCTAGTTCTTGAAATTTCTTCTTATTCCACTCTCTTTTCTTTCTCTTGCACAGTCTGTTAGCTCTTCTCCTTAATTCTCTATATTGTTCCACATTATTTTTGGTTTTTCTCTGTAGCACTTTTGTTCTTGCCCTGTTCTTTTCCTCTATTGCTGACCTGCAATCTTCATCAAACCATTCCAGGGTTCTTCTGTTCCTTCTTATGCCTGTTATTTCCTCTGCAGCATCCTTAATGGCTTTTTCAAACCCGTTCCACCTTTCATTTACTCCTACTGTGGTCTCTTCATTGCTCAACTTTCTGCTTAGTGTTACTAGGTATTTTTCACTTCATCAGGGATGTTCAGTTTTTCTGTATTCCATTTCATCATCTTTCCTATTCTATTGCCATTTGTTAGTGACAGTTTCTCTCTCAAGACTGATTTTATCACAAAGTGGTCTGAATCACAGTTTGGTCCTCTGCAGCTCCTAATAACATAACTGAAACTTGATTGTCTACAAAATAGCCACGATTTCTCAATTATATCAGCAATTAGGGGGGAGGTATTTTGCGATGTCCAAATTCTTAATTCACATCTTTCCATCCTCACAGATGTTTGGAGGGAAATTCTTCGAAACGGTGATATACAGGGTGAGTCACCTAACATTACCGCTGGATATATTTCGTAAACCACATCAAATACTGACGAATCGATTCCACAGACCGAACGTGAGGAGAGGGGCTAGTGTAATTGGTTAATACAAACCATATAAAAATGCACGGAAGTATGTTTTTTAACACAAACTTAAGTTTTTTTTAAATGGAACCCCGTTAGTTTTTTTAGCACATCTGAACATATAAACAAATACGTAATCAGTTCCGTTTGTTGCATTGTAAAATGTTAATTACATCCGGAAATATTGTAACCTAAAGTTGACGCTTGTGTACCATTCCTCCGCTGTTCGATCGTGCGTATCGGAGAGCACCGAATTACGTAGGGATCCAAAGGGAACGGTGATGGACCTTAGTTACAGAAGAGACTGGAACAGCACATTACGTCCACATGCTAACACCTTTTTATTGGTCTTTTTCACTGACGCACATGTACATTACCATGAGGGGTGAGGTACACGTAAACACGTGGTTTCCGTTTTCAATTACGGAGTGGAATAGAGTGTGTTCCGACATGTCGGGCCAATAGATGTTGAATGTGTTGGCCATCATTTGCTGCACACAATTGCAATCTCTGGCGTAATGAATGTCGTACACGCCGCAGTACATCTGGTGTAATGTCACCGCAGGCTGCCACAATACGTCGTTTCATATCCTCTGGGGTTGTAGGCACATCACGGTACACATTCTCCTTTAACGTACCCCACAGAAAGAAGTCCAGAGGTGTAAGATCAGGAGAACGGGCTGGCCAATTTATGCGTCCTCCGCGTCCTATGGTAATGTACATGTGCGTTAGTGAAAAAGACCAATAAAAAGGTGTTAGCATGTGGACGTAATGTGCTGTTCCAGTCTCTTCTGTAACCAAGGTCCATCACCGTTCCCTTTGGATCCCTACGTGTTCTCCGATACACACGATCGAACAGCGGAGGAATGGTACTCAAGCGTCAACTTTAGGTTACAATATCTCCGGATGTAATTAACATTTTACAATGCAACAAACGGCACTGATTACGTATTTGTTTATATGTTCAGATGTGCTAACAAAACTAACGGTGTTCCATTTAAAAAAACGCAGGTTTGTGTTAAAAAACATACATCCGTGCATTTTTGTATGGTTTATATTAAACAATTACAGTAGCCCCTCTCCTCACGTTCGGTCTGTGGAATCGGTTCGCCAGTATTTGATGTGGTTTACGAAATATATCCAGCGGTAACGTTAGGTGACTCACCCTGTATAAAGAACATTTCTCATATAAAAGTTGATGTGTAACTCTTCAGAACTGTCTAATCGAATTTTGTAATACTTTGAAATTTTGCAAATTACCCCATCACCATTAATTAATTCTGGAAAACGAAAACTTTTGTTCCAACATAAATTAAAGAAGCTTCCAAGCTACATTTATCCACGTGTGCAATAAAGGTGGTTACTGAAACACCACATCTGGAAAGTAGGCTGTACACAACGTGCTGTCAGAATATTTTCAACATGCCTAATTATAATATCTAAACATTCATTTAGAGTCTATGTCTTTTACTTATAGTTATTTTGTGTCTTAGATTGTTATTTTACGTTTCACATTCAATTTTTCAAATACGTATATTTTATTAATTGAAATAATAAGTAACTCTTTATTAATATCGATAATGATAATCTGTAAATAAGTGCTTAAAACATAACGTTTACTTTCAATATGAAAATAAAATGAACGTAATTTCTTCACATAATATACACGACAGAGAATACAATATGAAACAAAATTCGGCCGGGTTTTACATTGTCGCAAATGACACTCTACACATCCTGATTTGTATCAGGCATATTTCAGTACGTTGGTAAGCCTTGGCGAAGAGGATTGATTGCGTACTAGTGACTGCAACTTGATTATATTCTTTTTCAAGTGGATACCGACGTCACAATCATTCAACAGAACTAGATCTTAAAATATTCCCACGAAGTTCTCCCTAGATCGAAAACTGTATACATCTCACGACTGTACCAGTGCTGCCGAGCCCTTTGGTATCACCGGATGAACAAGTTCCTTGTACTCAAGTACGATGCTCTATACCAGTACTTGTTCTGCGCGCTATTTCTGTCGTAGCAGATGACTGGCACGAAAACTAAGTTTTCAGGATTGTACGGACTGCTGCTGCCCGCACCGCAAGTTCCCCCACAGAAGTCATCATGCTCTTTCCTATACCTGCAAGTCCCACTGAGTAAAGTTCATTTTAGATTGAAAACAATGTAATCCCCTCATGAATGACAGGTATCACTATTCGGTTGCATCTGAAACCAAGAATAGCTAGGCCAAAATCATCACAGCAAAATGTATCCAAGTTAAAATAATTTTCGGTGAATTCATTAAGCGCAGAACAGAATCCAGCCGAATTCATAATACTTTCCTAGAAAACTTCTTACTGAAACTGATTTCACAGAACACAAAATATAGAGCAGGTAATTGTACAAAAATATTTTCTACAGGTTTAAATCTTAAGGCAAAATCCCATGTTTTGGGAACATCCATGGGAATGTACTATATCAGAGTCACATTTATAAAGCAATGAATCATTTCGAAGACTAGTGAAACCTCACTCATCTAAAGACATTTTTCCTTGTCAGATTTTAATTTTATTGATTAATAAATACTTTTAGAGACTTCGTGATGTACCATAACCGTTCCTGACGCTACGCAAGACAATTTCAAGAATGTACCAACGTCATTAGGCAATACATTATCGAGAGTGTGCAAAAACTAGTCCAAGGGTGACACCTCCACCCAACCATCAACAAGCAGTTTTTTTTAAGTTAAAGTCGCAAGGCCCGTAATTTTTCTGACTTCCATAGATATTGTGACCTTCTGCAGTCCAATATCGATTTCAACGCCGAATTTTGGGGCAATTGAATCACTTTTGTAGGCTTTTGTCCCTGAGTCACATACATATCCATGTCTTTCCATAATTTACAATTGCTACCCTTTTTTATCTTCTAATATACACTCCTGGAAATAGAAAAAAGAACACATTGACACCGGTGTGTCAGACCCACCATACTTGCTCCGGACACTGCGAGAGGGCTGTACAAGCAATGATCACACGCACGGCACAGCGGACACACCAGGAACCGCGGTGTTGGCCGTCGAATGGCGCTAGCTGCGCAGCATTTGTGCACCACCGCCGTCAGTGTCAGCCAGTTTGCCGTGGCATACGGAGCTCCATCGCAGTCTTTAACACTGGTAGCATGCCGCGACAGCGTGGACGTGAACCGTATGTGCAGTTGACGGACTTTGAGCGAGGCCGTATAGTGGGCATGCGGGAGGCCGGGTGGACGTACCGCCGAATTGCTCAACACGTGGGGCGTGAGGTCTCCACAGTACATCGATGTTGTCGCCAGTGGTCAGCGGAAGGTGCACGTGCCCGTCGACCTGGGACCGGACCGCAGCGACGCACGGATGCACGCCAAGACCGTAGGATCCTACGCAGTGCCGTAGGGGACCGCACCGCCACTTCCCAGCAAATTAGGGACACTGTTGCTCCTGGGGTATCGGCGAGGACCATTCGCAACCGTCTCCATGAAGCTGGGCTACGGTCCCGCACACCGTTAGGCCGTCTTCCGCTCACGCCCCAACATCGTGCAGCCCGCCTCCAGTGGTGTCGCGACATGCGTGAATGGAGGAACGAATGGAGACGTGTCGTCTTCAGCGATGAGAGTCGCTTCTGCCTTGGTGCCAATGATGGTCGTATGCGTGTTTGGCGCCGTGCAGGTGAGCGCCACAATCAGGACTGCATACGACCGAGGCACACAGGGCCAACACCCGGCATCATGGTGTGGGGAGCGATCTCCTACACTGGCCGTACACCACTGGTGATCGTCGAGGGGACACTGAATTGTGCACGGTACATCCAAACCGTCATCGAACCCATCGTTCTACCATTCCTCGACCGGCAAGGGAACTTGCTGTTCCAACAGGACAATGCACGTCCGCATGTATCCCGTGCCACCCAACGTGCTCTAGAAGGTGTAAGTCAACTACCCTGGCCAGCAAGATCTCCGGATCTGTCCCCCATTGAGCATGTTTGGGACTGGATGAAGCGTCGTCTCACGCGGTCTGCACGTGCAGCACGAACGCTGGTCCAACTGAGGCGCCAGGTGGAATTGGCATGGCAAGCCGTTCCACAGGACTACATCCAGCATCTCTACGATCGTCTCCATGGGAGAATAGCAGCCTGCATTGCTGCGAAAGGTGGATATACACTGTATTAGTGCCGACATTGTGCATGCTCTGTTGCCTGTGTCTATGTGCCTGTGGTTCTGTCAGTGTGATCATGTGATGTATCTGACCCCAGGAATGTGTCAATAAAGTTTCCCCTTCCTGGGACAATGACTTCACGGTGTTCTTATTTCAATTTCCAGGAGTGTATAAAACTGAAACGATGCAGGTATGTATGTGTGTTAAGTCTAACGCCTGTACCAGTCATCCGATTGTCACAAAATTCGACATTGAAGAAGGTCACTTACGACCATTGTCATTCGAGAGCGAGAGGGATGGGGCGGGAGAACGGTTTTTGCCTACTTTTTTTTATATCTGAACCACCAACATTTCATGAATACTAATTTAAAAATCCACGTTGTCCAGAGAGGGCTTAAAGACACTGAAAACCTTCATCTGACCGGCAGAAATAGTCTTAAGGAAGCCAGTTGCCTCGTATAAATTCTCTTGATACCTATACAGCCAGTAGCAGTTTTGAACTACATTCCACACTGTCCGGAGCAGGCTTAAGTAACCAGTGGAATGGTTGCCTCGCCTTAAATCTCTCGCGGGCACTTTAAGCGCAGTAGTGTTATTTAACCAACTAACTGTTGTGGGTTAACAAGCAGAACAGAAAAGATAGGACCAGTAGGAGATAAGAAAGATAATATATCTAACGTAATATCGGTCTCTATTTAAAGAACTGAAGAATAAAATAAGATTCTACTTACTGCTGCTAATAATGTCATCCATTCTATGCTTCAAGTAATAAACTATTAACCTTACTTTTGCTGCGTTGAGGGCATTTTGACCTGTTAGGGGAATAAGAAAAGCATTTTACAAAGAAGAGGAAGTATGTTAATGATTTAAATGAGGGACCAAATTCATCTCAAATAATGATAACGAAACAAAACATACTGCCAGCCGTGTTATGGAAGCCGGTTAATTTTGATAAGTTGTTTGTCAGTTTTAGCAGATACCATGTCTCTTATTTCAGCTTTATAAAATGAGTATTTTGGGGCTTGGTTCTGGTAAACCTTCCGGGATGTAAGGTCGTGGTCCATGAAACTCTTCAGCTCATAACGTTTCGTCCAGAGCTGCGCTGGACATCTTCAGAGGGGTGTTTCTCCTTCGGTGAGTCTTGCCGACTGACGGGTCGGACGTCTGAGAGCGTCTTATATATCGTAGAAAGTGGGCGTGACCAGAGTTACACATGATATGCAGAGATAATCTTTGTCAAAGATAAAACTTAACTATCGATCGTAATCTCGTCACGGATAAAACTGTCTAGCAATTCTGTAGTGCTACTGTCCAAATATCACTAAGTTTCATGGTCTCTTCTTTCCGATTAAAATTATCCCTATGTTTATATATTTCAATTGCTTCTCTACAAAGCCGTGGGTAATAGTTCGTCGTCGCAGATAAAATAACGCACACAGACAGATACTTACATAAAAACTCTAACCACCATCCACAACAAAAGAGAGGTGTGATTAAAAGTCTCGTTGACAGAGCTAGACGGATTTGCACGCCGGAGTATCTAGACGTCGAATTAAAACATCTGAAGCACGCTTTTGAGAAAAATGGCTACTCAAAGAAAGAAGTAAGCAGAATTCTGCATCCAAACAACAAAAAGCATAAGGACAAGCCCGAAAAACGATGGAAGAATACAGTCTCTCTCCCTTTCATAAAGAAAGTAACGGATCAGATTGGAAAGATTTTAAGTAAACATGATATTAGACCAGTTTTTAGACCAACGAAGAAAATTTGTCATGTTCTCCGGTCTGTAAAAGATAAACGCGCTCCTCTACCAGCCAGTGGCGTATATAAAATTCCGTGTACATGTGGAAAAGTTTATATTGGAACAACAAAAAGAAGCGTAAATACACGGTTAAAAGAACACAGAAGCCTTTTCCGATTAGGAAAACAGATAAATCGGCTGTAGCAGAACACGCTTTTCAGTCAGGAAATCATCAAGTGAGGTTTTCCGAAACAAAAATTTTATCTACGACGACGAACTATTACCCACGGCTTTGTAGAGAAGCAATTGAAATATATAAACATAGGGATAATTTTAATCGGAAAGAAGAGACCATGAAACTTAGTGATATTTGGACAGTAGCACTACAGAATTGCTAGACAGTTTTATCCGTGACGAGATTACGATCGATAGTTAAGTTTTATCTTTGACAAAGATTATCTCTGCATATCATGTGTAACTCTGGTCACGCCCACTTTCTACGATATATAAGACGCTCTCAGACGTCCGACCCGTCAGTCGGCAAGACTCACCGAAGGAGAAACACCCCTCTGAAGATGTCCAGCGCAGCTCTGGACGAAACGTTATGAGCTGAAGAGTTTCATGGACCACGACCTTACATCCCGGAAGGTTTACCAGAAGATATGTCATCCGGTCGTGAAAGCCTTCATACTATTTTGGGGCTGTTATTGAAGGTGCACAGCAGTTTTCTGTCCCACCAAAAATCATGTGCTGGAAAACATGTAATACAAAATTGGACAATAATGCACGGAACATGTAGATGGTACTGAAGGAGCTTCGAAAAAGCTTGATTTTGTATGCACCACTGCTAATATATGGCCACTGCTGATATATGGCCATCATATGTGTGCAATGGCTCATTGGATTGATTGTGAAACATGTGAAAGAAAAAGTGTAGATCTGGCGTGCCATAGGTTTAAGAGAACACAAAAACAATAAATCAGTTGAACAGATAATGGACATTCATTCTGAATTTCATTTAAAGCTAACAAAAGGCATCAAGAATATTACCAACAGTGGATCAAATATGATGAAAGCTTTTAAAATATTTATATTTGGATACAGGAACAAGTGAAAGACATTCATCTCATTTTCAAAATATTGAAATTGTTCATGACAGTGTTAATGTAGGATGATTATGTGGTAATACTAAGAGAATTGCCTCTTACTTCCGGGGATACCTGAAGATTTAGAAGAGTTGCAACTGCCCAATCACGAGAGGTGTGCCACAAACACATTACATTTAATAACTTCAAGAGATATGGATATGACCAGATTTGAAAGTAATTCATACAAAAACTTCACGATGCAGCCACGCCAAAATATCAAGCGATTCAGAATCTGTGATCAAGGTCTCCTAAAGCTTGTGAAACATATGTAATATCAACTGGGAAATTCCTACTTTTCCATGTCGAATATGATGAAACCCATACTATAACTCTATTCAAATCTACTCACAGTCAAGGACACTCTAAATGAAACTTGGAGGAAATTCGAATTACCAGCTCCTAAACAAAATCCTCGCTCCTTCCCCGTTGCCCCCTCCTTCGCCTCTCTCGGTGTTTTGATTTATATCGACCTGGCTATCCACCCGGTTTCCTGTATTGGTTGCAATTTTGTAAGTTTTGCCTGTTTTTTCATCCTTTTCGGCGTTTAGGTTCCCACTTGAGATTTGACCTCCACTTCAAAATGACTTGTTTTTAGTGTGAGCCACCGATGAAGAACTCCCTCCCTAGCATCTGCGATGTGGATTCCTCTCCTTTCCCTTCCCCACTGTAGCCCCCTTCCATCCTGCTAGGTACCAGTACGTGTAGCCAGTCCATGTGGTGGTGCTGTTATGTACCCATATGGCTGAGTCCCCTGACAACATAGGGATCACACTACTGACAACTGAGCTGTTCCCTCCCCATGTATGCCAAGGAGTGGTTGCTTATCTGTTTGGAGCATCAGAACTCCTGGCAACGGCCGCCTTGCCAGACAGCCCTTGTTGTTGCTGGGTGGCGTCCATGGGGAGAGCCTCTGTTCGGAACGGGTGGTATCAGGGTATCCACCCTGATACCACCCGTTCCGAACAGAGGCTCTCCCCATGGACGCCACCCAGCAACAACAAGGGCTGTCTGGCAAGGCGGCCGTTGCCAGGAGTTCTGATGTCACATGAAGCGCATCAAGCTGCAAATGTTTGGCCGTTCTCAAACGGCCGTCTCTTTGAATGGTGAAGGACCGTTAATGCTGCCTGGTCTGACCGGGCAGCCTTCCCTTCCCTGGCTGCACCGTTGGAGGAGGGCCAAGCTGGCAATCTTGGGATGAAACCTTTTCCCCGTTACCTCGTCTGCACTAGGATGGATGGGGACACATTCACCGCTAGAAAGCTATTGTTTTTCGTGGAAAATATTGAGGATAAGTTTGGTGAAGTGGAGTCTCTTAGTAAGATACGGCCAGGGTCCCTCGTGATCAAAGTTTCTTCTGCCACCAAATCCGCAGCTCTTCGTGCCAGTGATCGTCTTGACAATGTCCTAGTATCTATCACTCCTCACCAATCTCTGAACATGGTGCAGGGAGTGATTTTTCATAGGGACCTCATCCTGCAAACTGATGAGGAACTCGGGGCTAAACTGGAGTGGTGTGGCATTCATTTTGTTTGAAGTGTGCAGAATAGTCACAAAGACAACCACACCGATAGTGGCGCCTTCATTCTGGCTTTCGATGGGGATACCCTCCCAAAGAAGGTCAAGGTTATGTACTCCACCTATGCTGTGCTTTCGGTGCTTGCGTTTTGGGCATATGTATTCCCGCTGTATGGCGGACCCTCTGTGTGGTGACTGTGGACACCCACTCCATGTGGGAAAAGCTCCTGTGTTCCGCCACCTGCATGTGTCAGTTGTGCTGATCGCCACTCCCCTCTCTCACCGGATAGCCCAGCTTACAACAGAGAAAAGAAGATTCAAGAATACAAGTCCCTAGATCGCCTGTCTTATGCTGAGGCTTACAAGAAGTATGAGAGACTCCATCCAGTGTCACTCTCTTCATCGTTTGCCTCTTACTTCATTTCCTCCTCCTACCTCTCTCTTACCCCAGCCCCGTCCCCTCTCTCCTCCCCCTCCCCCTATGCTGCAGTTCCCATGACCTAGGAGCCGCTCGCCCTCCGCCGCCGAAGAAGTTCTCCCTTTCTTCAGCACCTGCCCTTGATCGGGCTCTCTCCTGGACCCCTATCCCCGGCGTCTCTCATGCTGCAAGATCCCTACCACCACTCGGCCACGAGACGCACAGTCTGTGCGCCCCAAGGTCGCCCTCTCTCTTTAGGTTCCAGATCTTGCAGACACCCTGCCGTCCTCCACCTCTGAAAGAGAAGAACAAGGAACATAAATCCCAAGAAAAGGCACCCCCAGTGCCCCCGGAGGTGGCATCTCCCCCCTCGCAACATGAGTCTGACATTTTATTTATGGGTCACCCCATCCTTGTCGGTGATGGCTACTGACCGAGTGACAAGACCTCCTCTCGGCTTCTTTGTGTCTAACTTGGACTCTCGCCACACGATCATCCAGTGGAACTGCAAGGGATACTATCGTCAACTTACTGAAATGCGACGTCATGTCTCCTCCTATTCTGTTTTCTGTCTTGTTCTTCAAGAAACGCATTTCCGTGACGACTACTCTCCAACATTTTGTGGCTGTCGGGCGTTCTGTCGGAACTGTGCCGGCCCTGGGGTAGTAACTGGTGGGGTCTGCACTTTGGTCCGCTCCGATGTCATTAATGACTGCCCCCCCTCCGCTCCCCCCCCCCCACCCACCACCCACATACCAACTTCGAAGCAATAGTGGTTCGAGTGCAAACGACTCCAGAAATCACCATTTACAGTGTCTACCTCCCTCCAGATAGGCCACTTCTTTATGTGGAACTGTCTACTTAATCCAGCAACTCCCACCCCCGTTTCTCCTCCTTTGGGGACTTCAGTGTCCACCATCGACTGTGGGGAAGTGTCATTTCAACAGGTAGGGGTCTCCTAATTGACCAGTTTATCGTGAACCTCGTTTTGTTTCTCCTCAGCGATGGTTCCCCTACCCCCTTCAGTACCGCACATGGCATCTTCTCTGCTACTGATCTCACGATCTCCTCCCCTACCCTCGTGGCTTCCCTACATTGGTCATCCCATGATGACCTCTGTGACAGTGATCACTTTCTGGTGATTCTATCGTTCGCCTGCTGCCGCCAGGCAGACAGGCCCGAACGCTTGGCATTCCGCAGGGCCAATTGGCCTTTATATATGTCTACTGTGCAGAATGAGATTTTCACTCTGCAGCGAAGTGTGCACTGATATGAAACTTCCTGGAAGATTAAAACTGTGTGCCGGACCGAGACTCGAACTCGGGACCTTTGCCTTTCGCGGGCAAGTGCTATACCAACCGAGCTACCCAAGCACTACTCACGCCCTGTCCTCACAGCTTTACTTCTGCCAGTACCTCGCCTCCTACCTTCCAAACTTTACACAAGCTCTCCTGCGAACCTTGCAAAACTAGCACTCCTGAAGGAAAGGATATTGCGGACACATGGCTTAGTCACAGCCTGGGGGATGTTTCCAGAATAAGATTTTCACTCTGCAGCGGAGTGTGCGCTGATATGAAACTTCCTGGCAGATTAAAACTGTGTGCCGGACCGGAACTCGAACTCTGTGCACTTCTACCACCATTTATGTAGACGCGCAAGGCGTCTCTGCCACTATCCTTCATGCTGCTGGCACTGCTGTCCCCCTAACCACCGGTCCTCCTCGTCGTCGAACGGTAACGTGGTGGACCAAGGATGTTGCCGTCGTCCACGACCGCCGACGGGCGCTGCAGCGATTTAAGCGACGCCCTTGACAGACCAACCTCCTCGCTTTAAATTTACTCCCTGTGGATGTACGCCTCTTCCTCGCAGGTTTGATCCAAGCTCTGTAGCCTTCTGGGCGGCCGTAGACAGTCAACTATCCAATGTGTTAACCTCCAAGGTCCTCCGTGCACTGATCCATTGGTCCTCGCGGAGCACTTCGCGACACACTTTGTGACAGTATTGGCGTCCTCTTGCTATCCTACTACCTATCTCCAGCAGGAATGCAAAGTTGAACAGACCCCCCTCTGTTTCATCCTGCACCACGCTCAGCCCTATAGTGCACCCTTCACTGAATGGGAAATCTTGCAGGTTCTTGCCTCTTTCCGAGACACGACCCCTCGCCCGGATTCCATCCACAACCAGATGATTCAACACTTGGACGTTCCCCAGAGGCAATATCTTCTCAGGATCTTCAACCGAGTTTGGCTAGCTGGTGCTTTTCCGTTACAGTAGTGAGACAGTACAGTTATCCCCGTCCTTAAGCTCGGGAAGAATTCAACCTCTCAAGACAGCTACTGCCCAGTTAGCCTGATGAATGTACTTTGTTAACTGTTCCAGAGGATGGTCAGCTTCAGATTATGTTGGGTACTCAAATCTCGGGGCCTTTTGTCCCCGTATCAGTGTGGCTTCCACACAGGACGCATTCCAACTGACCATTTACTCCGATTGGAATCAGCCGACCGACAGGCTTTTACTCACAGCCGGCACCTGGTTGCGGTCTTCTTTGATCTACGTAAGGCATATTGTAACACTTATATCGATTAGGAGTACGTTTATTTTAAGTAACTGTGTATCTGCAATTTATGAAGTGTGCATCCTGTATTGTTTGAACTCATTGATGCATGGCAAGGAAATTAGAGTTTCGTAACGTATATATGAAAAAAGCAAAAGAATATGTTGAAATTGTAAATTATTATAATATTAATATATTTATGTAAGAAGTATGTTTCTTAAGAGCTGATTCATGCTTAGGGCACTTGTATTTGTAACATGTAAACACTCTAGGGAAGTCCCTCCGCAACGAAAGTGGCATGGCGCGATGTAAAAGGTGGGTTTGGCGGTCGAACTGAGCGGCTCCTTGTGAATGGCACGCAGTGTGTGGCAAACCGTAGCACGGTACACCTCGACGGTGCTAAGAAGGGCAATTTGAAGCTTTATTAGAAGGGATTTCCCTCGATTGTGGACCTAGCTATTATTTGGTATTCACGGAATAATGGAATGGCGCTAATATGTTGAAAATCCGACGCCAAGAAGTGATTTTATAGAGCATGTGCACATCAAGAGTCGTGAGTACAGTTAGCCACCATTTCGACAGCCACTAATCTTCATTTTCGCCACTGCTTCACAGACTTCATGTATTCAGTTACGTAATATACATTGGCATGGACCAGTTAATTTGTGTGTTGTTTCAATAATATTCACATAAAACACCAATTCGTGTTCGAAACCATAACTTCAATCCTGATGACGAAACTATGCAGGGTCCTCACCCATGTGCTACTAAAACCGAGTATCCTGATTTAAATGAACAATTCTGCCATTCATGGTTTAAAAGTGATTTTTTTGTCTAAAGTAAAATAGTAGCAAAAGTTAAAGTAGGAGTAAAATTTGGATGCATTTTTTATGGACTACTCCAAGTGAAATTGTTAAGGTAGGAAGTTTAACTGCAAAAATTTAAAGATCAATCAATAGGAAAGTGAAAACCTTAACTATTTAAAAGCTGAAACCATAAAATTGAAGTTGGATACGTTTTTGCTAAAATATCCTTAGTTTATTATAAAATATAGTTTTGTAGGATTACAGTACAAGATTGTGTAAATATTATTGCCAAGAATACCTGCATCACAGATGATTAAAGTACAAGTGCACATAAATCCTTAATGAACCGATTTGCGGTAGTACTGTTAAAAGTGAAGTTATGCGCATTTTCAAAGATAGTGTAGTTTTGGTACCCATCCTGAATGGTTCCCTTTGAAGTTATTTAAGCCCAGTGTTGCATTTTATTACCTTGCACAGTAATTTAAGTGAATGATTAGCTTTTAGAGATAGTTTTTACTTTTGCCGTAATCAAAGACCTTGGCTAGTGAAGCTATACCAGTTTATGGGTCCCCATCATATTGTCGTCCTATTAAGAAAAAAATGAACTATTACTGTTGCTAAGGAAAACTGCTATTTGCATAGGAACTTAAACAGTGTATTTAAGATGTTATTAATCTTTATTTGTGTTATTCATGTCAGTCAAGATAGAAGCCCCTCATGCCCAAGATTAGTTCTGAACTTCATACAGTGATGTTTCAATACTTTGATTAAGTAGTGCTATTGATTGTGGCCGTCATTAGCATGAGCTCGGTGCAATTTAGCTCCCTGTAATTTACGAGGTGCATTCAAGTTCTAAGGCCTCCGATTTTTTTTCTCCGGACTGGAAAGAGATAGAAACATGCGCATTGTTTTAAAATGAGGCTGCGTTCATTGTCAATACGTCCCAGAGATGGCAGCACCGTACGGCAGATGGAATTTTACCGCCAGCGGCGAGAATGAGAACTGTTTTAAATACTTAAAATGGCGACGTTTTCCTTACTTGAACAGCGTGCAATCATTCGTTTTCTGAATTTGCGTGGTGTGAAACCAATTGAAATTCATCGACAGTTGAAGGAGACATGTGGTGATGGAGTTATGGATGTGTCGAAAGTGCGTTCGTGGGTGCGACAGTTTAATGAAGGCAAAACATTGTGTGACAACAAACCGAAACAACCTCGGGCTCCCACAAGCTGGTCTGACGACATGATCGAGAACGTGGAGAGAATTGTTTTGTGGGATCGCCGAATGATTGTTGAACAGATCGCCTCCAGAGTTGGGATTTCTGTGGGTTCTGTGCACACAATCCTGCATGACGACCTGAAAATGCGAAAAGTGTCATCCAGGTGGGTGCCACAAATGCTGACGGACGACCACATGGCTGCCCGTGTGGCATGTTGCCAAGCAATGTTGACGCACAACGACAGCATGAATGGGACTTTCTTTTCGTCGGTTGTGACAATGGATGAGACGTGGATGCCATTTTTCAATCCAGAAACAAAGCGCCAGTCAGCTCAATGGAAGCACACAGATTCACCGCCACCAAAAAAATTTCGGGTAACCGCCAGCGCTGAAAATATGATGGTGTCCATGTTCTGGGACAGCGAGGGCGTAATCCTCATCCATTGCGTTCCAAAGGACATTACGGCAACAGGTGCATCCTACGAAAATGTTTTGAAGAACAAATTCCTTCCCACACTGCGACAAAAACGTCCGGGAAGGGCTGCGCGTGTGCTGTTTCACCAAGACAACGCACCCGCACATCGAGCTACCGTTACGCAACAGTTTCTTCGTGATAACAACTTTGAAGTGATTCCTCATGCTCGCTACTCACATGACCTGGCACCTAGTGACTTTTGGATTTTTCCAACAATGAAAGACACTCTCTGTGGCCGTATATTCACCAGCCGTGCTGCTATTGCCTCAGCGATTTTCCAGTGGTCAAAACAGACTCCTAAAGAAGCCTTCGCCGCTGCCATGGAATCATGGCGTCAGCGTTGTGAAAAATGTGTACGTCTGCAGGGCGGTTACATCGAGAAGTAACGCCAGTTTCATCGATTTCGGGTTAGTAGTTAATTAGAAAAAAAATCGGAGGCCTTAGAACTTGAATGCACCTCGTACTGGTGTGTGTGTTATTGGTAACAGCTACTACACACAGTACAGAGTGCACTGTGTCAGTTTGTATCCTGTTTGCTGTTCAAAGGGAAGTCTTAACAAAACTTCAATAACTAATATCCAGTTTTCTCAAATATACATTTCCAAATTAATGTGCCTAATTAGGCTGGCGACCGTTCATTTTTTTCATTCACTTACAATTAAACCACGTCTGTTAACTCCCAAGGTTAAGACCTGTTTGGTTTTAATGTCAACCGGCCGTTGTCGCCGAGCGGTTCTAGGCGCCTCAGTCCGGAACCGCGCTGCTGCTACGGTCGCAGGTTCGAATCCTGCCGTGGGCATGCATGTGTGTGATGTCCTTAGGTTACTTAGGTTTAAGTAGTACTAAGTCTAGGGGAGTGATGACCTCAGATGTTAAGTCCCATAGTGCTTAGAGCAATTTGAATTTTAATGTCAACTTCACAAAATTCGAAATTATAGTCCGATACCCCTTTCCATTAGACACACGCACGGTTGAACTTTGAAAACCTCTCAGAGGATTAGCTTGTTTCATGGCACGTTAGTGTTATACGTAGCTTTTCCCGTGACAGAACGAAAGGTTCAGTTATTAGGTAATGGTGTTATAATACGACATGGCTTGGCGCCATCACATTTTAGTTACCCTCCATGAGTGGGGCTTCCGTGGTCCACTTCCGATTTTTAAGCGCGAGTTTTTATTTCGCTGGCTCTTCCGGGTTGGAATAATAATAATAATGAGCGTATAGCACTGGTAGCCGGGAGACCCCTCGCTGGTCGGTTCGGCCGCCGCTCCACAAGTTCTTTAACGCCACTACTGCGACTTGCGAGTGCATGAGGATGAAATGATGATGAAAGACACACAACACCCAGTCATCTCGAGGCAGGGAAAATCCCTGACCCCCTCGGAAATCGAACCCGGAACCCCGTGTGCGGGAAGCAAGAACGCTACCGCAAGACCACGAGCCGTGGACTTCCGAGTTGGAGTCGGCACTTCACTCAGCTCCCCGCTGATTCAGGAGAACGGTATACCACAGGGTTCTGTGCTAAGTGTCACACTCTTCCTCTTTGCCATCAATGGATTTGTTACCTCTGTTCGGCCTCTGGTTACCCTGACGTTGTACATCGACGATTTTTGCATCCGGTGCAGCTCCAAGGCGCCATCGGACGGGCCTCTGCGTGGGCCACCTCCCCGGTCTTCCAGGTTTCTCCCTCCAAAACGCGGGTTATGCGTTTCTGCCGCAGACCTACAGTACACTCCGATCCAGAACTTTATTTAGGCGACCAGATCCTCCCTTTTCTTGGGCCTTATTTTTGATAACAAGCTGACATGGCTGCCCCACATTCGCCACCTGAAGACTACATGTATGCGGAAGATTAATGCTCTCCGTCTCCTGGCCCACACATCTCTGGGTGCAGACCGTTCCACTCTTCTTCATCTTTACCGTGCTCTGGTGTTGTCCAGACTAAATTATGGTAGCCAGGTTTATGGCTCAGCGCTTCTTACACTTTGAAACTGCTTGACCCTGTCCATCATTGTGGGGTGTATCTGGCTATTGGCGCCTTTCGCACTAGTCCTGTTCATAGTCTCCTCACAAAAGCAGGGATTCCCCCTCTACACATTCGACCGAGCAAACTCCTTGTTTATAACGCAATTCCCTGACCATTCTGTGTACGCTGTGCTCTTTGCCTACCTTCTAACACCTGCCTACAGATGGGACTGCCGGTTGGCATGCGTCTCACTTCCCTCTGTCGGGATCTCCATCTCCACTCACTGAACTGCACCCCGTTTATTTCCTCCCATAACCCCTCCCCTTTTGGATGGTGCCTAGACCACAGATTAGGACCGATCTCTTACAGGGTCCTAAGATCTCTGTCGCTCCTATGGTTTTCTGGCGTCTTGTATGTGTCAACCTTGCAGAGTTCCAGGGTGCCATCAGCTTTTACAATCGATAAGGTGGGATAAGCTTTCACACCTCCCACTGGCTTCGGACACCATTTACTGCCGGGATCATGTAGTGTATTCACAGCTGAGCTTTTAGCCATTCACAGGGCCCTCCTTTTTGTTTCTCAGACCTCCCTCCACCGTGTTTTAATTTGTTCAGACTCAATGAGCAGCCTGCAAACTATCGACCGATGTTACTCTCGTCACCCTTTGGTCTCTGCTATCCATGCCCTTCTCTCTACCCTTGAGCCAGCCGCCTGTTCAGTTGTCTTTTTCTGGGTCCCAAGTCATGTGGGCATTTCAGGGAAGCCGGCCGGTGTGGCCGAGCGGTTCTAGGCGCTTCAGTCTGGAACCGCGCGACCGCTACGGTCGCAGGTTCGAATCCTGCCTCGGGCATGGATGTGTCTGATGTCCTTAGGTTAGTGAGGTTTAAGTAGTTCTAAGTTCTAGGGGACTGATGGCCTCAGAAGTTAAGTCCCATAGTGCTCAGAGCCATTTGAACCATCCCAGGGAATGAACTGGCTGACCGTTTGGCCAGAGAAGCAGACACTTAACCTCCATTTCCTTTCATGATCCCAGCTGCGGATATGCAGATCAATGTCAAATCTCTCTTTGTCCGAAAGTGGAATGTCATCTGGAGCGCTTCTGTTCATAGTAATAAACTCCGCACAATCAAGGATTCTACTTTAGTTTGGCGCTCTTCTTTCCGCTCCTCTCGGAAGGAGTCCACTGTTTTACGCCGTTTACCCATTGCTCTTATCCGGCTCACCCATTGTTTCCTCCTACGTAAAGACACACTCCCACAATGTGGGATATATTAGAGGAATGTCCCCTTCTTTTGGCCCTTTGTGTTAAGTATAGCCTTCCCGATTCCTTAAATTTAATATTTGCAGACGATCCACGGATGGTTGAACTGGTTAGTTTCCTCCCTGAAAGTGGTTTTTATTTCCAAATATAAGGTTCTATTTTAGTCTTTTGGCATATGCAGGTTGTTTCTGGTCCGGCTCGATGCTCAAACTGAATGGGCTACGGCCAGACCTATTCGAGACAGATAGACGCCACATTCTGGAGATCTTCTGATTTCAAAAAATAAAGCTTTTGCGAACTACGTGGGACACCAAGAGGCCAAGCCTACCTCCTGAGAGAGAGTAAATGGCCACTTTCTTTTTCAGACAGAGGTTTCCTATACCGTCGCAACGGCGGTTTCCACTATGTCACTACACCTTACACGAAGAAGAAGACGACAGTTTAAAACATGAACAGTCTAAAAGGTTGTCATCACTTTCAGTAAACTATTAACTCCTCTCAATATGATAGAAGCAGAAATCTGTTGCCAGATTTCGATTTTTCAGTATGTTGGAAGCATTATCATGAAGTTTCTTCTCTCTCGGAAATTTCGTTAATGGATTAAATCGCAAATTATTTTTTAAGTAATTCGAAATAAAATTGGTAACGAATTTGCGGTAACACTGGTGGGTTGTTCATTATAAAAGAGTGCTGAATTTGTGACCTCACTGACGTATTATTATATCTTACTCGACTCTTTCTTTGTTTGAGAGCTCTTTAGGCCATCTAAACGTGCGTCTACATCTGCACCATATTCCGCAAGCCACCTCATGGTGTGTGGCGGTGGACATGTCTAGTACCACTAACTGATCCTCCCTACCCTACTCCACTCGCGAATGGCGCATGGGAAGAGTGACTGTCGGAAAGTTTCTACATTGGCTGTAATATCTAGAATTTTCTCGTAGTGGCCATTACGCAAGAACGTAGTATGTTATCCGACTCTTCAAAAAATGGTTCAAATGGCTCTGAGCACTATGGGACTCAACATCTTAGGTCATAAGTCCCCTAGAACTTAGAACTACTTAAACCTAACTAACCTAAGGACATCACACACACCCATGCCCGAGGCAGGATTCGAACCTGCGACCGTAGCAGTCCCGCGGTTCCGGACTGCAGCGCCAGAACCGCACGGCCACCGCGGCCGGCTATCCGACTCTTCCCGGGATATTTTCTCCCGAAATTTCTCCTACGTGGCCTTCCTAGGAAGGTTCATAACATGTAATGTTACAAATATCTAGCGTTTATCCGTATTTTAAGAGAGCTGCAATTCATCAGACCAAGTGTAAATTCTGTGCAAATCCTTCTGCAATACCTTACAGACATCTGATATCGAAAGCTCGTTGTAGACAATAAAATTGGCAGCCAACAGTCTGACAGCCCAGCTGACACTAACTGATAAGTTATTTTATACACATATTGACAGGTCTAATGGTCCTACTACGTTTGCTTACAGCACGCCCGATGTTACTTTCGTTTCTCTTGTACCTTTGCCTTCCAGCGTAACATTCGGTTCTATTATTGAAATCTTATTCAAACCAATCACATATCTGTGAAAATATTTCGTAAAATTGTATCTTGGTTACTAACACTTTTCAGAAACGTGGGTGGATAGATCGACCGAAAATTGTTTCATTCTTTTTAACATGTTTTTATTAGGTCGCTTTCTTGTCTATCTGTCCGGTGCGTATTTTGCATTTGATTTTAAACTAACTTCCCGGTGAGCTAGAGACTTGAAATTTTAGGCAGAGCTCATAATGTATGGCAATGCAACATTAACTCGCTTTCTAGTCGGTTTGTTCGGCACAGATGGTAATGGGGGTGAAAAGTTTGGTAATGTCTGATATCCCGCAAGACCAGCATGTTATGTGGGTAGTATCGGAATGATTCCCAGGCGGTATGCAAGCGCACAGGCACATCTGATCAGGGGACGAATGGAAGAGGAGATGGACAGACATAGGGAGAGGAGAAGAGTTGTGTAATACATGTGACAGATGGTACACGAGGAAAGACACAGGTAAGAAACTAGTATATATATAATTATTTAAATAAAAGATATAATCTCATCAAAATGTTGAAAGTCAACTGAGAAATTTCATACACGCACAAGACTAAAGAGTAGAAAATAATTACTTAAATAAAAATAAGTTTTTAACATAGCACTTTTTAAATCGGACTGAAAAGTGTAAAATAATTTCTCGTAGGCCCAAACAGATTCCCAGCCCCATACATACAGTTCTGAAAAAATGCGCTTGTGAATTTTTGATAGTTATAACAATAATTGTAAAATTTATAATGAAAAACGTGGGCCGCATACAATAAATAATAGTTAGAAGGTGAGCTATTCATATATGATTTACGTAATGCATGCACCCCACTTTTTTCTTTATAAGTTTCCTATATATTGTCGTAGCTATCAAAAATTCACAAGCACAAATTTACGTGACTATCTGCATGGGGTTAGGAATCTGTACGGAGCTAGGAGAACTTTTTTCACACTTTTTAGTCCGATTTAAAAAAACGTTATATTAAAAAAAATATTTAAATAATTATTTGTAAATATGTATGACCTGTGTTGTCTTCCAGGTACGCTGGGCTATTCCCTCGGTAAAGGAGAAGCACGAAGGCAGTGAAAAAATACTCCTCACTCATGTAGTATCGAATCCGCTTTAAGGTGGTGCAGATTATTGTCGCCGAAATGTAGGTAACAAACGTGACCAGTAAGTCGTTTTTATCCATATTTTCCGTAATGACGTGTCAGTCGAGTACGCAGAGAGGTTTGTGGTTTCAGTGCTCGCACAACGTAAGCCAACAGAAGTTGTATACACTGTCGGTAAAGTGAAGAGACAGCAGACGATTCCCCATTCTGTTTACCCAACTAAGTGACTGGGAGCACCTACAGGCCCTTTCCCATGTTATACTGTCTCTTCCGCAGCGCACCTTTTAAATGAGTGACAACACAGCGCTTAGACACCCCCGGGAGTGTGATTTCCTCTACATGTGTTAACAATATACGAAATACAAAAAATTAGTGACTGATGTAACTAACGGAAGAAACGCACACGAACAGAATCTACGGAAATCACCGCAGGCTGCACTACACTGATAGAGGGAAAACCGATCCTTAGTCATCCCTTATGCCAGGTAAGGCGTGTTTCCGGGAAAGACCACTTCCTCCACCGCAACCGCTGCTCGCTCTTTAGTTTACAGACTATACGCGGAGATAAGAAAAAGTGTGGCTGGACCAGTTGAAATTGAACTGTTTGTCTAGTATCACGAAATTTAGGGACTGCTCCATAAGTTAGAAAGGAATACGTGATATATATACGATACTTCACAAAATAAAATAAATGTACTTGATAGTATAAAAGCCTACTCTAAAACTGAACATCTTTCACCTTATAAGATTTTCTAATACATCCGTCAGCAGCGACAGGCCGGGATTTAGACTCTAATGAATAATGCCTAGTGAATAGTCAATGTCACGTGTGTGTGGACAAGCGAAATTTTGTAACTGCAGTCTAAGACTTTGATTAACTACTGCAGGGCTCCGACGTACGCGGCACCACAATGATACCGCCATACGAAATAAAGAAGAAGTCGGACGTTATGGCAACAAAAATACGGCTTATCTAAAGAAAGAAAGAAAATAATACACGACAAAAAACATATTGACGTGATAATGAAATCAAGACCCTAAGCTGTCGACAGGCGTTGATATACATCAACAGGGGGAGTTGAAAATGTGTGCCCCGACCAGGAGTCGAACCAGGGATCTCCTGCTTATATGGCAGACGCTCTATCCATCTGAGCCACCGAGGACACAGAGGATAGTGCGACTGCAAGGATTTATCCCTTGCACGGTCCCCGTGAGACTCACATTCCCAACTTAATGTCCACATACTGCATTCGTAGTGCCCCTGCCCGTTACACTCACTACTCGCGGCAGACAATCTCACCGAGTCCCGTAAGAGTCGGGAAATGCGTGTGCATCCAGCACAGAAGAAGGTCAATGTCAGGTTAGCCTTAACTATATGAAGATGGTATCTGTTCTTTCGGACATAAAAAAACAGAAGGTCGTAGCTATATGTGTGGTCATTTGTCGTTCCCCGAAGACATATGGTGGCAAGCTGTGCATGTCACATTAAGTAACCGAGCAACGTGGCACGATGACAAGTCTTTGAAGTCGTTTTTCGGAAGACACTGCTTCAAATCCCTGTCCGGCCATCCACATTTGGGTTTTCCGTAATTTCTCTAAATCAATTGAGACAAACACCGGGATTATTTCTTTGAAAGGATGCGGCCCATTTCGTTTCCCATCCTTCACCAATCCGGTTTTGTGCTGTCTCTCTAACGATGTCGTATGCACGTTAATCTTTACTCTCCCTTCTCTCGCATTAACTATCAGGAGTGGATTTTAGCGAAGGGCCAAGGATATTTCCGGTAGAGTTTGAAAAGTGGACACTCGATCTGCAGGTCTTTGTTACCTGTAGTTCTCCAAATCAGCGATTTCTTCTCCCCACCTGAACTCACACGAACGGACTTCTGCAACGGGTCACGTTCAGAAAGTCTAAACAACTTCCTGTGTTTTTCAGGTGAAACAAAGTTTTAGTTGCTACAATCATAGTGAACGAGAGTACCAATGGCCTCATAGAACATCATAGAATAGGTTATTTTCCTATGTTAAAATATGGTTCGAATCGTTGTTATACGGATTGGTTATAACATTCAAACAGCATATTCTGTCAATACTTTATGTAATTAAAGCTCAAAATTTCAAGATATGGCCATGTGTTCGGAAACGCTCTGTTATTGGCTGAAGTACTGGTGACGCCACAGGCTAGGACTGAGACGAAGCTATACGTGTGTTACAGTAGTATTAACCGAAGTTACTTGTGTTTTTTCGTACATTTTGTGCAATCAGTTTAATTATTTAGTGATGGAAAACGCATTTACAACATTTAAGTAACAAGGGAAAGAAAATTTGTGAAAGCTGATAGTGTAAGTCTTCCGAAAGTTGTTGCGTTTATGGTCTTCTCTTTCTTCAAAAAGACCTATATTTTTATGTTCCGGAAATATGAAACGTGAAAACTGCATTGCATGGCGACTGGGACGGAAGTACCGTGGCACAGCAAAGAGTCGCAGAATTGTCTTAAAACTGAGAGAATCTGGAACTGAATTACTTGCTCGGACCACGCTAAAAAGGTTTTCCGGGGCAACATATAAAGCCTGCTCTACAGGACGCAGTGGAAACTTTTTCATACAGAATATAAGTTTAATATTTAATTTCTGTGGCTATTACCAGAACTACTACCGTTTCTAGGTACCTTTTTTTTTTGAATTTTCAGACAGCATAATAACACTCGTGGGGAACAGTAGAGCATAATTGTGTTTGCCTTCAGCGGCTTTATGCACTGCAGTTCTTCGATTCCTCCAGATCATTAATTTAAATCACTGGAAAAGTATGTCTGTAGAATATGCAGTTGACGCAGCGGAGCCTTCAAGAATCTGTTGCTCTCTTGCATAATTAATTGCTGAATAAACACTGTGATTTAAAAGTGCTTCAGCAGGACCAGCTTTCATTTCATCGCAATGCCCTGGTCCTATTATAGTTCCTTGAGCGTTCCAAGCAATTTCAAATTTGTCTCTTTGTCATAATCATGCAGCTTTACAACAGGCTCAATGGAGACAGTTGGAGGTGGCAAATTGTTGCCTTCAGCGACCTGTTTGAGAAGAATATTGTGGTCGAAAACTGTTGAATGGTTTCTCAGACCATTCAGAAGAAGAGCTACATGAGGCATGAAATACAGTTCCTTAGCATCATCCTTGTGATTCATCTCAAATCGTTGACGTATAAAATGAAGCTAGCAAATGAAAATAAATATTAAAATGCAATATGACGTCGAATTTGCAGCTGTTACACAACTGTATTATGCATAAAGTAAATTGAAGAAGACAGTAGTATTAAGCGAAAAGGATGGAACAAGGAAAAAAAACCTTGCTCGTAACGTGGATCCAGCTTGCGAACATTCCATTAGAAGTCCAGCACGCAGTCAATTACACTGCAAGCTACAACGTTTTCTTGTGGAGTGTTTACTTACATCAAAATTGTCCTTGCGGAAGTAGACACACGTAGTGACCACTATCTCATTTAGATCTCTATTAGCGCTGCTTCTCATTCTTTGAAGCACTCAAAAACAAAGTTTCAAAAATTTTTACTTATGTATTTATACAATATGGTGCTACACACCATTTGTTACCCTTTTTCGAAGCGTAAATTCCCCTGTGGATGATCTTTACAACAATAGGAGCAGCGTGCTACAAAGCGAAGTCCCAGGTGCCACATGACTCAAATGGGGCGTTTTAACGGGCTTCCAAATTATTTGAATTTCATTTTCGTTTTGTTAAATACTAAAACTCACGAGTAAAAAAAAAAAGCATTTTATGAGAGTAGACAAGTAAGACGATTTCGAGAAAACAAATATCCTATAGTAACGTGAAATACCTTGTTTGTGTAAATTCGAACATGAGCATTACACGAACAAGAATGTAAAAAAATAGAGCGTACAAGGAGGAGGTTGAAACATTTCTAGACGGTACTCCAACTGTGGACCAAACTCTTTCTTTATTGTTATTTTATCTCCCTCACCTTATACGAGTGGGGGAAAGGGGGGGGGGGCTGTGAGCTGCATACGTAGACTTTTCTTAGTCAAGAGACAAATAAAACGGAGACCATAAAAAAACACTAACAAAATGTTGATATATTTTTTGCAACTGAATTACAGATTTTTAAAGGGGAAATTAATGAACGTTTTTATATATAAGAAACGTAGCTTTCTACGTTTTTAATTTAACACAGTAATAATAAAAAGATAAAAGAAAACAAATAAGAGTACATTTAAAACACGACATACAACACTGATGTTAAGCACTTCACTGTCATTAAAACTAGATGGACCTCTCCTGGGAAAGGTTGTCCGTAACTGAAGGCGAGAAGATTGGGCATTGAGGAGAGTAGGAGGTTGGGGTATAAGGATGGAGGACTGATGTCGAGTATCGATGGAGTAGGAGTGGATGATGTGAGACAAGAAGAGTTGTTGGGGGTATCGGTAAGGCCATAATTTAAAGGGGGGAAAGTGATAAGGAAATATGGGGAGGGAAGCAAAAGAGACCCCTGATGAGGTGGGATGGGTGGAGCCGATTTATAGTTGATAGGATGCGTAAATATCGGGACGGGGTTCATGTTATGGGAGAGGGAGACGGTTGAAATTTTGTTGGGAGAGGATGTGGAGCGTGTGCAGGTGTGGATTAAGAGGAATGTTTTGGCAGAGGCGACGTAGTGTACTGGGATTGAAATTACAGGGGAAACAACAGGATTATTGGAGTCAAGTTTGCGGATGGCGTAGGTAGTTCGAAGGTGTTCAGTGTGAGCGAGGAGAGGTGGGAATTTGATGGGATGCTAAAGACCCCTTGTGTGTGTGGGGGGGGGGGGGGAGGAGAATATCTGCGGAGAAAGAGGGGCTTACATAACTTAGGCAGAGCGACTATCCATGCAACATTTGCATAAGAGAGGATGGTTTAAATCAAGGCATTGTAGATGTGCAGGACAGTGTAGAGGTGCAATCCATAAGTTCGGCCAGTTAGCAGTTTTAACGATTTTAGTCCACTGGAGAATTTCTGTTGGGTAGTTAGAAGGTGAGGTTTCTGTGTTAGTTGTTGGTCGATGGTTAGTCCAGTACATTTTAGTGCATTTGATAACTGGGTAAGGTGGTCACAAATGGTAAGGTAGAAGTCATGGGGACGGAAGGTGTGGTTAGTTCTTCCTATAATTATTGTCTAGGTTTTGGAGAGTTGATCTTGAGGAGCCACTAGTTACTCTAGGAGATAAACTGATTGAGTGGATCTGGAGGGATCGTTAACATTCTTGGAGCATAGAATAGAGGGCAAGAAAAGCGGCGTTATCAGTATATTGAAGGAGTTGGGCGGGCGGATATCGGCAGTGAACGGGAGGAAAAGGAAATGAGAGAGGTATAGGAATTCTCATTGGTAACACTAACAAAAGATTCGAGATTAGGTGGGAATGATGAAATAAGGCGAATATAGTTAACTGAAAGAGCTTAAAGTTAGAGTTTCAGGAGGAGACCAGAATGCCATACACAGTCATAGACTTCGTCTAGGGAGAGGCAGACAAAAGTAGCGGGTTTACGGTTGATAAGCCGTTGGGATATGAGATGAATGAGGTGCAGCAGCTGGTCATCAGAGGATAAATTGGGAAGAAAATGTTGTTGGTTCAGATGTTGATGAATGCATCGGGAGGGGATGGCTTCGAAGACCTTGCTAAACTCTGAGGTGAAGCAGGTGGGGCTGTAGGGGGTGGTATCAGTACAGCGTTTGTGTGGTTTGAGGGAAAGTAGGATTCTGGACGTTTCCCACTGTTCAGGATAGTAACCTGTGGACAGGGTAGTGGCATACAGCGTTGCAAGGGTGACCATAAAGGCGAGACAGCTTTCTTTGAGGTACCGATAGGTAATTCCGTCTTGACAAGGGAAAGTGTTGGAGATTTTGTGAAGTATTTGTTTTATGTCGTGTACTGTAATTGGTGGACGTAATTTTGTTGGTAGTATGTTATCCATTTAGTGAAAGCTGGGAGCCAGGGATGGGACAATGGTATTTGTACGTTCATGGATTGTAAGGAAGAGGGAGTAATCAAAATTATGTTTGTCAGGAAATGAGAAGATATCACTGTGGTTGACTGCAAAGTGGTCAGCTTTGTTCAGGTTGTCAGGTAGGAGGGGTTGTTATGAGGAAGCGAGTAGTGAGGCATGGAATGACTGACGGTGAGTGTCCCGCGTTGCGTTTTCCTGTCTGTAAGTGAAGCCTACTGAGGACATACTGTAGGGATTTTGATACGGTTATTACTAGTAGCTGACAAGACTTACAATGTAATTAGAAAATCCCAAAGTTCTTATTTCTTATCTCTTCCAAATTTTTCCTTAGTTTTCTTTATTACCTGCTGAACGTACAGACTGAGTAACGTGTGATCTTCGCCTGATTCCTCTGCTCGTTCTATAATATCACCCTCAAGTTTGTTTTTCTACTATATATTTCTTCCACCTTTTAGTCTTATTCTCCAGATTTTTCGCCAGCAGACTTCTTTTTGTTTCCTCACTTTGAATTTGCTCTGAAGGGATTATGTTTCGTAGATTTTGGCCGCAACAACGGTGGTTCGAGCGATTCCACAAAAAGGGTTTCCTGACTGTTGCCAGTAGCTTTACAACCAGCCTCGGAAGAGTGTTCTTCTATTGGTGATTACTCTGAAGGCCAGTAAACGTATTTTGTTTTTAACTTAATTCTTTTATTTTCTGAGGGTATTCACCTAATTTTTGAGACGTATCTTGTATCTTCCCCTAGTTATACGTACCGCTACACCCTTGCTTTTGTCTTCTAGCTGTCCCTGCTTTAATATTTTACACATTCTGTCAATATTATTTTTTAGACCCCAATATTTCCTTTCGCCTGCTTCTGTCAATTAAATTCAATATCTCGTGTGTAAGCTATGGATTTCTATTAGGCCTTGTCTTTTTACCTCTGTGTTTCTCTGCTGTTCCCTATTCGGTCTCTCAAAGTAACTCATTTATTCTTCTACTGTATTCCTTTCCCCTGTTTGAAACCTGCGTTGCCTTATGCTCCCACTGAAACTCAGTAACCTCTGATTCGTTCAACTTACCCAGGTCCCATCCCCTTAATTTCCTATCATTCAGTAATTTCTTCAGTTTCAATCTGTAGTTCAAGAACTGTAAGTAAACAGCGTACAAATCGATGGCAACTGCCATAATTTTCTTTCCACAGTCGTCCGTACTAACATCTTATGAAATAAATCTTTCGATGAGACGGTCTCAACAGCTGAATTCCTTCGCCTCTGGTCTCTTGCCTGTCGAAAATGCAATCCTCGTTTCGAGGATAAACCACCAATTTACTTCACACACGAAGGGATGTGACCCCCAGACAGATCTAAGAGGCCAGATTCGACAGCCGGCGCTGCACGTTAGTCGGAAACTAAATGCCTGAAATTGACAGGTCGGATCCATGTAAATATCCGCGGAACTGTCCCGCGATATTGGCCCATCACAGAAATCCGCACGTGTGTGACCAAACAGCTATTACGAGTGAAAAGGCTGCAGCGGTATGAGTCACTCCAGAAGGTAACAACATCGTGTTAGTCATCTCTTCCCCCCTTCCTCCTTCACTGTAGCCAGGCTGTTGCAGAGGAGGAAAACAGAAACGTGTTTATCAAGGTCGCTTAGCAAATTGAATGTAGCTGGTTTTAGACTTAACGGGAACGTATCAACTATTGATGTGTGGTGCCTTAAATGCCATCTAAACTGGCAGACTTCATTGCAGCTGTGTCCTTTGCTGAAACCCGTTATCACCGCTTTGACAAATACAAGGGGTTTTTCGTTACCTCCAGGCGTGGTCTGTACCCACTGTAATCTCAGACAACAACATGTCAGGTTTCACCTCGGTTAAGGCTGACATCGACCAAACTCCTTAACTAAACAAATACATGACGGTTCGTCTGAGACACACTAGTTTATTAATGTACTATGTAGTATTCATAATTTTTGTCATTATGTGTATATAACTGGAGCGATTGCTATATACTGATCGTAAAAAAAAAGTCTCTATCGCTATTCCCACGTCACTTTTCCCTCGGATTTGTCTGATCACGGTCTACTGAAAGAAAGCACTTACATCAGTGAAGAAACGCGATTAATACTGTTTGGTACAATCATTAGTAGTTCTTTCGTTAATTTACATATATGTACCTGCTAATAAAGAAACGAGTGCTACCAGTCGGCTTTCTTGATGATAGAATTTGTGTTTCCCAATACTATTTATGTGCTGTAAAGCACGTGGACGTCAGTAGCAAGTGTGTGTGGTATTCTATAATTAATATACACAACGAGTCTCATATTGTTGTAAACGATCTCTAAGAACTGTAGCATCTGATGAGTCGCTAGGCGACTGGAAATTAGTAATGGGGATATAAACATTCTACATCAAGACAGGCGAATAGTTTGCAGTCATTATTGTACGCGAACTAAACTCTAACCTTCCTTTTTATCGTGTCACACAAGGTCCTCGCCACAATTATAACAGATGTCATGTACCAAACAATGGATTTCAAGCTGACTTCAGAAGAAGAAGCAGTAAATCGCACGATTCACAAGACGGGAACGAAATCATGATGTGGTTAAATGATTCTTAGCTATCACTTTGCCTGGAATTCACAGATTTTGAGAGAGCTTTTAAATGAGTTCCAATAAAATCAGCACTAGCACCTGCTGAGAAACGGGGCACTCGTTCAGCCTGTTTCAGGTGCAGTAAGACTGCATCACTGTAAAGGCAAATTCAGAACTAAAAAGGCGTTAGGCAAAGAGATTCCACAGCAACAAAACTATTTTCTGTAACCCCAGAACAATTTCTGTAACTGGAGAGACTGAAAGAATGCGTGTTATTCGATCTTGTCTGATTCACCATTGTTTTACTATCATGGCATTATGCTGTAATGCATGTCATCTTCTACAGTTAATCGGAAGTATCGAGCAACTTCGGGTGAAGGCCTCAAAATCAGTTATAATAAGAAAAATATGGTACATACAGTGACTCAACCAAGCTGTTCACCTTATATTTTCTGGACTGCTTAAGACAGTGGCAGTCAACCTGGTTCCTACCGCCCACTAGTGGCGTTTCAGCTTTCATGGTGGGATCTATGGGCTATATAAACGTTTTCATAAGCTTTTCATAAAATTTTCACAAAGTGATTGCTAAACAATTATTATTATTTGCTTTAAATTCCTATAATTTTGCTTTATGAATTTTATAAAGTAAAGTTACTTATATAGATTATAAGCCACCATTATTGTGGAACCGGAGGTCGGTAACAAAAAACTGCTAACAGAGGTACATCAGTGGGCGGCAGATAAAGAAGACTGACTACTACTGGTATAAAATTCTGTTTTCACCCAAATGAATTTTAAAAAATCCTCACTAAGTTACATATGGTCTCTTTTCATTGCTGTATTAATTACAAAGATATCCGTATCAACTTCGCTTTTTCAAGTGGAACTATAGTAATTTCTACTTGCTAGTATCACGATTCTAAAAGAGACGAATTCAGTGGCGTTTCATCCTTCAAAATCCGATTATTACTTTCGGAGTAATTGCCGGCCGTTTTGACCGATCGGTTCTAGGCGCTTCACTCTGGAACCGCACGACCGCTACGGTCGCAGGTTCGAGTCCTGCCTCGGGCATGGATGTATGTGATGTCCTTGGGTTAGTTAGGTTTAAGTAGTTCTAAGTTCTAGGGCACTGATGACCTCAGATGTTAAGTCTCATAGTGCTCAGAGCCATTTGAACCATTTTTCGGAGTAATTACAATATTTAGACCCTAGGTTTTATCTGCTTAGAATGTGGATCCGATTGCTGTCTTATGCGAAAATTAGTGTTACACGGAGCTGATTGGATGTTCCAGCTTAACGAAGCATCTAAGAGAGACTACCAACAAAAGTGGAATATGGGAGAAAAGTTTAATGTAAACCCGGTGCCTATCACGCTTAGCTAGACGTGGTTGGGCTGACACATCAAGTGGAAGGCAAAGGCTATGGAATCGTAGGGCGAGTCACCAGTTTATCTAGGTAACGTTTCTGCTCGTATTTCTCCCAGAGACTTGAAAGAAAGATGCACGCAAAAAAGCCTTCTTTTTTAGGTATAAATACTGTTAAATAATAACTTCACATTATGAGTGAAATATCAACATATTCACATAAGTTGCAAAATTACATCGGCAACAGAGACAAAATAACATGGTCATAAACACTTTCTTAAAATTCCATTTATGTCACCAAGGATTCTAAATGACGACCGTGCACTGCGTCCGTATTCAGCAACTGATGCAAAGACTTCCGGACAAACTGGAGAGGTTCCTTCGATATCATTGCACATGCGGCAAGAATGCGATGTTTTAAATCCTGCTGTTATTGTTGCTCGCCTAGGACGCTCAACATCGTGGTTATCAGAACCCTGGTTTAAATCCTCTTGGCGCTTAGGAACTTACCAATGTACTTCGTCTTGGGGTGTACACCAGAGAAAAGAAATCCGGTGGTATCAAATCAGGAGAACGTCTAGATAAACTGATAACACCTTCACGTCCTAGCCAGCGGTCACCGAGGAGACGGGCGTTTTGCTCTCTGTTGCCAGACGGGCATCTACTTCTACGTCCATTCCATTATTGTTACTATAACAGACTTTCTAAGTACTTGAAGCGGTCAACTGTTTTGAAAGTGAATCCATCTACAGCCAAAGGTGCATCACTTTGGTATTTCTTACTTATGACCAGATATTCTGTCTTTTCTTCATTAAAATGCTACCCTGCTTTGATTAATTCTGTTTTGGAACTACTTATTAATGCTACATCATCTGCGTAGGCAAGTCTAGTAATGTTCATCTCCTGCATTTGGATCCCTTGTGGATTAGTTTTACTAAAGTCTCTATCGATCATCTCTAAGACGGGGTTAAATAAAATAGGTGAAATGGCGTCTCCTTGACTCAGTCCAGTGGACACCTTAAAATTTTCTGTGTCTCCTACAGGAGTCTTGATGCGACATAATGTTTCATCTGTACAGATTTTAATTAATCTTATTAGCTTTGATGGTATTCCAAATTCCCTATTGTAGGCCTTTTTGTAATCTACAAATAATATGTGTACATCTATATTGAATTCCCACGTCTTTTCAGTTATCTGTCTTAGAGCGAAAAGACGATCTAATGTGGATCTATTTGTGCGGGAACCGCATTGGTAGTCACCAATTAATTCTTCAATAATTGGGATCAGTTTGTTTAATAGGATTTAATAAGTAACATCCAGTAAAGCAATTCCTTTATAGTTGTCGCACACAAGAGGATCATTCTTCTAAAATATGGGGCATATAATTGCGGTTTTCCAGTCTGCAGGTATTGTTTCTATCTTCCAAATTGTTTCTATTAAAGATTGTAGTTCTACTTCCAGTTGTGGTCCTCCATTCTTTAATAATTCAGCGTATATCTCGTCTTCATCACAAGTCTTGTTATTCTTTAATTTCTATATGGCTTGTTGTATTTCATTTACTGATGGAGTCGTAACTTGTAGATCGTCTGTATCAGGTTCTTCAAATTTGTAGTTGAGTAATTGTGAAAAGTATGTCTTCCACCTTTTTTTTATGTCACTCTTGTTGGTCAGTATCTTCCCATGCTGATCCTTCACAAACTGTCCCTTTTCAGTAAATTTACCCAAAGATTTTTTAATATTTTGATACATCTGTCTTGCTCTGTGGTGCTTGAAATCAACTTCTGTTTCTTTTACCATACTGTTGTAGTATTCCCTTTTATCTTGTCTTAGGGTTCGTTGTGTTGCCTGTCGGATTTTGCAATATCTTTCCTTCAGTGTCATATTGTTCCTTTCTGTAATCCACACTTTTCTCGCATTTCTTCTCTCCAGAACTTCTTCTTGACACTTTTTGTTAAACCAGTTTTTGTTACGGCGTTTTCTTTTCCCTATAACTTTAGAAGATACTTCCTGAATACTGTTCTTCAGGTGTCTCCATCTGCTTTCGACATCTTGTTGTTCCCTGTTGGACAGTCTAGTTTTTGTTAGGTTGCTTTCCTTTTCTTTGGTAAAGTTTTCTTTTGTAGATTCTTCGGTCAGATTTCGTAAGTTATACCTAGTAATTTCCGTTATATTTCTATTTATTTTTCTTTTTAATTTTTTAAAGTTTTTGATCTGATTTACATACTGTCTGTGTCACAATCGGCGCCTCCAAAGGTTCTAATATCTTTACTACCGTTCTGTAATCTTTTTTGGATAGCCACATGGTCAGTCTGATATATTTTATTAGCAACTCCAAATTTTGAAATCTGCTAAGTAAAACCTTTTAAAATACTGATAAAAAAGCCGCCAGTAATCGGCAACTTTCAAAGAAATGCCATTTTGGGAAAGCTCTGCAATACTCTGCAATTGCTATAATCTCCCAGTTCTGACACAGATTTCTGTCAAATGAATGGCTGGTCATCTCGTAGAATTAAAAAAAAATGTTCAAATGTGTGTGAAATCTTATGGGACTTAACCGCTAAGGTCATCAGTCCATAAGCTTACACACTACTTAACCTAAATTATCCTCAAGACAAACACACACACGCATGCCCGAAGGAGGACTCGAACCACCGCCGGGATCAGTCGCACAGTCCATGGCTGCAGCGCCTCAAATCGCTCGGCTAATCCCGCGCGGCTTAGAATTTTCCTTTGTTAAAAATGACACTAGGTTCCTGGAGTCATTACCCATTCAAGTGGTCTGCACCAATGTAAATGACAGCAAGAACACAGTTAGTTAGTTCCGTGTTCCAGAGATCATTTTTCGTGATAAATGTTATGAGGTGAAACGTGTCTACTGAACAGACGAAAAATACATATTTAAAAAAAGATTTACTTGACAACATGCTGGCTAATTACAGGTTTTTTACTGTATAAGCGAATATTTGTTTTTATTGAAGAATTCTCCTGTAATATAGAAGGAGTAGCTAAGGACAGACCTTTAACTTACATTGGAACACACTTCTGTTCTCTGTCATATATTTTATTTCCGTAGACAAATTGTCAAAGTAATTAACAGCTGCATACTTTACCCCAATCTACGCCGAAGTTAGGCTCATTGGACTATAATGGTGATCTTTTTCTTTTCTCCTAGTGTGATATCTGTGAATATTTCAAACACAAATGGATTGTTGATAAATTTCACAAGTAAATAAAACAGATGTTTATAAAAAATGGGTGTCCATAAATGTATAGACGTTTTGGTTCAAATGGTTCAAATGGCTCTGAGCACTATGCGACTTAACTGCTGAGGTCATCAGTTTCCTAGAACTTAGAACTAATTAAACCTAACTAACCTAAGGACATCACACACATCCATGCCCGAGGCAGGATTCGAACCTGCGACCGTAGCGGTCGCTCGGTTCCAGACTGTAGCGCCCAGAACCGTACGGCCACTCCAGCCGGCTATAGACGTTTTCTTAGCGCCAAAACCTTACGAAAATTCCATATGAAGATGGGCCCGAAAATCCTTCATCACCGATTTACATGGGTTCATTGCTAATTTTCCATGTGATACAGTTAACCACGTACATTTACAAAAATTTCTCGACGTGACCACCTCCCGTTTCGATGCATGTCGTGAGCCTGCGTTCCGTGCTTTGCCGTACTCTGTTGAAATTTTCTGTAGTACGTAGTTGTTCAGGCCCATTTTGGATATACTCCCTCAGAACATCGACAGTAGTTACAGGAATTGAATAAACCAAGGGTTTTAAATTTCCATAGAGATAAGAATCTATGTAATTCGAATCTGGTGATCGAGTGTGACACAGTGGATCTCACTCGACCAATTCATCGACTTAGAAATTGGCTATCGACATAGCGGCGGACGACTGACGTAAAGTGAGGTGAGCCTCTATCGTACATAAATCACATTCGTTGGCTTATGTCTAGACCTACATTAGCGTGAAAACGAAGCACATAATTTCAGCCGGCCGCTGTGACCAAGCGGTTCTAGGGGCTTCAGTCCGGAACCGCGCGACTGCTATGGTCGCAGGTTCGAATCCTGCCTCGGGCATGGATGTGCGTGATGTCCTTATGTTAATTAAAGTAGTTCTAAGTTCTAGGGGACTGATGACCTCAGATGTTAAGTCCCATAGTGCTCAGAGCCATTTGAACCATTTGCACCTAATTTCTGAAAAACCAGTCCAATAAGCCGTTGTGGGAATGGTAAATGGGTCAAATGGCTCTGAGCACTACGCGACTTCACTTCTGAGGACATCAGTCGCCTAGAACTTAGAACTAATTAAACCTAACTAACCTAAGGACATCTCACACATCCATGCCCGAGGCAGGATTCGAACCTGCGACCGTAGCGGTCGCTCGGCTCCAGACTGCAGCGCCTAGAACCGCACGACCACTCCGGCCGGCCGTTGTGGGAATAAATTGGGGCCAATAAGATGATCCTCAATGATTCCACCCCCACACGTGCTGTCGAACAAAAGACAATCAGGCAAACTAAAAACGAATACCAAGACCATCTGTAGAGACGAATGTAATTAAAAATGTACGTCTGAAATAATCAGCGGTCATTACAGGAACACCTTTCGTAACTCGCATATTTGTACTCACATTCATACTGACATTTTGTAACATTTTGCTTCACTTCCTGACGCAATTTATAAACATGCTGTATTCTGAGATGCTGTAGTCAATATTCTCAGCTGCTTAAAGAGATACGTGTAAGATATACATTTGTGAACTACACACATAATTCAAAGTACTTTCGTTTGTGCATTTAATACTTATTTCCTAAGTGGGGAGCTACCCAATATTATCCCGTTAGTCTTCAGTCAACGAAAGTATACAAATAGGTTATCTTACTGACGTCTATATCAACAAGATTGGCAATTATTCTTGTAGCAAAAGTAGCCGAACTTTTAATTTTATCAGGTCTGCTATACAACTTTTCCATTTGAAGTTTTCCTCAATATGCCCATCTACAAACTTAGAACTTCCTACCCTGTTCATTGGTCTTGTTGATATACTTCGTGGGATATTTTTTACAGTAGAAAACTGGCAACTATAATGGCAACCTTCGATAACAGTGGGTTTGCGTCTTTCCTTTAAGACAAAAGTGTATACATAAAGAAAGCCGAAGAATCGTGCTTCTGCGCCAGTAGTCGCCATTCGAGGGTGAGCTACGTGAGAATCACATTAGGGATGTACGTCTGCAGCCCTGTGAGTCATACCTGTAGGTAAGCGGGAAGGTAGCATGGTGTTAGTCATCACGCACATCCCTCCCCATCAGGGAACGCAATAGGGGAAACAAAAGCTTTTATCAGCACGTGCACCGCCCACCAAAGTGACGACACAAATCCAAGGTAAAAGGAATACCTTTCCGGTTTTGACGCTAATGGGGAAATTCCAGACGTTAGCAGTAATGGATCTGGCGTTGCGAGCCACCTGAAGGCTGGTAGCATTACTTGCTCAACTAGTTTTCTTACCGAACACAAAATTAGGTTTCATCGTGGCCGCAGTGCACATCACACAAGCTCATTATCGAAATGAACATTTTTGGTAGCAAATTTAATCTCAGATAAATTAATAATCTGTACTCTTAACGATGTGGCTCGGATGCTAATTAGGTAAGGGTCGGACTATACACCTAAAGGTTTTGAATGCATATTCTTTCCTAAAACCCTTTTATGTCAGTATGGATTCTTCCGCCCATGAAATAATTAGCATGTGTGAAAGATGTCAAGAAGCGCTGTGGTTGGTTCACGTTAAACTGCATTTTTAACTATCTGGGTAAGTCGGTTAAAGTTCAGAGGAAAAATGCATACCACCTCCAATGGGACCTTGACTAGAAAAGCAACGCTACTTTCACACAAACTTTAGGATTAAGAAAATCTTCACTTCTTTAACTCTCAATATTTTACAGGGCGATTCAACCGTCCCTACTACTGAGTTTTATGCAACCCGCAATGTTATATCTGGTATTCATAAACAACACGCAAGATTTTTATATTCTCTCGCATGCTACGCGCAAACTATTAGTGCTGCAGAACAAATGAAAAGGGTCTTTTTGTAGGAAATTTGATGAAGCTAAATTTTGTACTGGAGTATGTTTTCGCTACAGCCCAGTTTTCGAGTTATTCAAGAAAAACGTACAAAACTGACCTTCAAACCCATCCTCACTTCCACACTCAGGCCCCACCGGTCAGGATTTCTAGTATCCTCCTACTACTGCACAATATCTGCGACTGCACGAATTATTTCCCACATCCGACCTTTCTTTCTCTTCAGCGACTGGCCCTGTTACACCACCGAGCTAGTCGAGGTCTTACAAATGGTGAAACTGACATTTGTGTATGCGATTTCAGTCTTTCTCGGCGTATTCCACTGATGAAGTCTTCTCGGGTTATCAGCCGAGTGGTGACGTCATCTTGCCGCAACGTTTCAATGAGTTTCGTACCCATCATATTCTGGCGACTTCGCCAGAAGTCACCAGAAGATGATGGGTACAAAACTCATTGAAACGTTGCGTCAAGACGACGTCACCACTCGGCTGGTAACCCGAGAAGAATTCATCACTGACATTTGTGTAAATTTTACCCAACAGTTCTGTGAATTTTAACACCATAAAATAAACGATTACAACCTTGTATTCGTCAGGCCTTCTGGCTAAGAAGCTGCTGCATTTGTAATGTTACGTTTGGATCGAATTGTCAACGTAATTAGTTATGGCGTAACATTTACAAAAATCGGTCTTCCTTCATTATCCTCAAATGGTTCAAATGGCTCTGAGCACTATGGGACTTAACATCTTAGGTCATCAGTCCCCTAGAACTTAGAACTACTTAAACCTAACTAACCTAAGGACATCACACAACACCCAGCCATTACGAGGCAGAGAAAGTCCCTGACCCCGCCGGGAATCGAACCCGGGAACCCGGGCGTGGGAAGCGAGAACGCTACCGCACGACCACGAGATGCGGGCCATTATCCTCACGGGAACGTTTAAATTATTAATGTTAACGCAATAGCCGACAATGCCGGAGGCGTAATCACATAATACACATAAAAAAGTTCGAATATCGGGAATAGTTTGGCAGGAGGGAGTGCCAAGAACAGCGTAGTAGAAATACTGACTGGTGAGGGATGAGTGTGAGGTGGAGGTGCATTTGAAAGTTACTTTTGTACGTGTTTGTTGAATAACTCGAAAACCGTGGCTTTCAGCGAAAAGGTATCCCAGTACAAAATTTAACTACATTAAGTTCCCTACAAAAAGTTCCTGTTCATTTTCTTTGCTGATAGTTTGCACGTAGAGTGCGAGAGAATATGAAAATCTTGCGCATGGTTTATGAATGCAAGATATAACATTGAGAGTTACATAAAACAGCAGTAGTGGGGGCATCTGAATCACCTCGTGTATATCAAAGTAAACTTTTCGTCAGTCAGTGAGTTAGAATTTCCCTTGGGTAACGTTTCTGCTAAATATGTGGTATGATTTGTTACCAGTGTCTAATCCTTATCTACATCCGTTCTCTGAAAACCACTGTGAATTCATGTCAGATTGTGGACAATAATGGAAGACAGAGGATACCCCAAGCAATCTTACATAGACAATCAGAGACCTACATGTAGATTCCAAAATAAAACAGCTCAAAAACAGGAGAGCTGGATTTCCTTCGGACGGAAAAACTTCTGTGCATAAATCAGCACGATTTTAGAACGTTTCACTCGTGCGAAACTCAGCTTGCCCTTTCCTCACGTGATATCCTACGAACCATGAATGAAAGACAACAACCATTTTTCATATTGCTCAATTTCCGGAAAGCGTTGGACACGGTGACTCATTGTATACTGTTAACGCAGGTTAGAGCATGCAGATTATGTTCCCAGATACCTGAGTGGCAGGAAGAGTTCTTGACTAAGACAACCCAGTACGTTGTCCTCGGGGGCGTGTTTTCATCGGAGACAAGGGCGTTGTCAGCAGTGCCCCATAGGATTATGATAGGACCGCTCTTACCCTTTATAAATGTAAATGACCTGTCGGAGAGTTTGAGCAGCAATCTGTGGCTGTTTGCTGATGACACTTTGATGTACGGGAAGGTATCGTCTTTGAGTGACTGTAGGAAGATACAAGACATTTCCAGAATGAGATTTTCACTCTGCAGCGGAGTGTGCGCTGATATGAAACTTCCTGGCAGATTAAAACTGTGTGCCGGACCGAGACTCGAACTCGGGACCTTTGCCTTTCGCGGGCAAGTGCTCTACCAACTTTTTTTTTCTTCTGCCAACTCTTTTTTTATATGGAAAAACGCGTCTTTCAGTTACGACAAACAAAATTAGAATGTACTTCCGTAGCAACAACAGAAAAAGAGTTCCTCCTAAACTATGAAATAGAATTTGAAACTAATAGAGTGATGATAGAGAATAAAGAAAGAAAAATGTAACCAATCCCGCATGCCATTCCATGTGCATGGCCCCTCTGCGTACAGATTCCATGTTCCAAATTGGTACAACCTTTCGCAGCGTTTGGAGCTCCAGACGGCGGTCATCCTCTGCCCGGTACTCTCCAACTGTGAGGGGGGTTATCGAACACACTGCGCAAATAGTTCGCAAATAGTTGTCGGTATCGGGGTGTACACTCAAGTGTGCTATGACTGTCCTGGAGAAATTGCCAGTAATCAAGTACCATCTTCTCATCATCTCGAAAGAGGTAGTATATGGACATGCCTTTAAATCATGTGAGAGCGTGAGTCTTCGCAAGTGGGAAATAAGTATCCTCTGGACAAAGGAGGAGCCGTGGCTCAATTGTGCGAGGCGCGATACGGAGGTAGCAGGCGAGGATCTTCTGCACTAGCAGCCATACCTCTAACGCCGATCCACATGTTAAACGGTGTTCGTCAGTATCCTCGAGGTGGCAACGTGGGAAAAGGGGGGAATCCGTCATCCCAATAGCGTGCAGCCTTTGTGGTGTTACAACCTTCCAGTTTACCACCTGGTACCACGCGGCTCGTACCCGCGTGGGGAGGAACGGCTTCTGGACCGCTCTCCACACTGCAGGCCATAGGGTCGTAGGGCTCTTCCTCTCAATCACATTGCGAGGGATGGACCTTAGCAGCAGCCTGTAAACGTCTTTCGCCTTGGAAGTGCGAGTGCTCGGGAGGTCTGGGTGCACGTAACTATACTCAAGAATAAATGCCGAGAGGTGCGAGAGTGAGGGTGTAATGTGCGCAACCGTGACAGATGGCAGAAGAGACGCCGGCAGCAATTCCTCTAACAGACGTCCCGTAAGGGACGCATCTTTGTGGGTCCACAATTTCATCATTGTGCACAAGTATAGCGCTGTAGCTCTCGCACGTACATTTATAAGTCCCAATCCGCCATCACGCGGAGGGAGGGTGAGTGTTTCCTAGCGCGCTTTGAATAGGTATCCGGCGGTAAGGTAATATCCAAACGCTGCTTGCAGTCTGTGGGCCATCGCTATCGATATCGGTAGGACCTGGGCCATGTGGATCATCTTAGTCGCCACGTGAAGGTTGAGGTATTCCACACGCTGTAGGAGGTCCATCCGTCGAAGTAGGTTCCGGCGAACTTCTGTGCGTATTGCCTGTCGTAATCGTGCATAGTTCATGGCAGCCGTGCGGCGCACATCCTGCGTAAATGTTATGCCCAAGAAACGGATCTTGTTGACTAGTGGGAGTGAGGCTAAAGCGTCCTCCTGTAGACCTCTCCCAATAGGCATCGCTGCCGACTTGGCCACATTCACGAGGCTGCCCGCTGCCAATCCATAGCAATTGATCCACTGTATCACCGAGCGTACCTCGTCACCAGATCGGACAAGTAATAGAAGGTCATCAGCATATATCCTGCAGTGAAAGGTGTGATCCCTCAATGACATGCCCGAGAGCCTGTTTTTCAACCCTCCGACAAGTGGTTCGAGTGCGATCGCGTAAAGGATCATGGAGAGTGGGCATCCTTGGCGAACTGACCGTCGGATCGGAAAGGGACCGGCAATCCGTCCATTCACCAGTACACGGGATGCAGCTCCACGGAAAAGGTGCTGAAAGATGTCGAGAAAGTCAGGCGGGAAGCCCATGCGGGCCATAACGGACAGAAGGAACTTGTGGTGAACTCTGTCGAAGGCGTGGTCGAAATCAATGGAGATCAGAGCAGCTCGAAGGCGACAGGATGTGGCGATGGCTATTAAATCCCTGCATTCGCTGGATGCCGTTTGCATGTTCGTCACTCCGCCCTGTGTCGTTTGCTCCATGGAGCGGAGTAGGGGCAGAACCTATAACACTCCTTTCTGGTACTACTGTACCATAACCTCAATGCTAGAAACACGTTGTGACATAAAACTATTTTGTAAAAGCAACTATGGCACAAAGCAACAGATCTGTGTTACCCTCTGAGAGGAATTTTGTTATGTTGACCGTGTTGTTCCTAACGGAGGTGGCTTATCGGAAAATGAAAGTCAGAATTACGTTAATATTTGAACGGTAACAAACGAAATTTTGTTTATCTGCACTGTTTAATTGATAAAGAAAACGGTCGCCAGCCTAACTAGGCAAGAGAATGATTAACATTCTCGTTCAAGAAAATAGGTATAAGTAACTATAACGGACAAAACACAACCTAGACTTGGCCACACGCGAGTGCAATGAACGCCGACACACATATGTTTTAAGGTTGAAGCTAACAACTGGAGCAGCACAAAAACTATTTGCAAAATTATAACACGTACAGGAAAACACTATCACTTTCAGGGTTTACACAAACTGAGTGGTCTTTATACTGTTAATATGCACACAAGAGAGATAAACAGTGATCATGAACATATAATTTCCTACTATGCAGTTTTCTACTTTTACTACCGTGAAACATAAAATTAACATTAATGTAAGATACTGACCCACTTTCTGATATTAACAACAGGCAGTAGTGTGATTATTTACTAAGCAAAACTCTATAAGCCACTGTCTTGAGAAATTTTAATTTGAAGTTGGCAATAACACTTTAATAAGCAGTTTTACTAGGAAAATTATTTCAGCAAGCATCATTAACTTTAACTTTCTCTTTACTATGTTCAAAGGGCATCAATTAGAAAACTGGGTTTCAATGTACTTTCAGTAAGGACACTCGGTAATCACTTCACTTCAAACGGAGAGGACCCTGAGAGGTGTTATGATGAGGAGTAAAATCAAGGTAGGTACATAAATTCAGATATGAATTACCTTATATTTCAGCACATTAGCACATCCATTAAGCTGATCCTTCACTGTACATCATTATAGTATTCCGATGTAATGATTGCGCAATGTGGTGGCAACTGCATGTTGTTAGGTGGAATTGCAGGTAGAATTGCCGGACTCTATCATATCTTCGTGGCGATGATTAATACAAATTCCACCCATCCGAGGCATTGTAAAGTAGCAGAAAAAGACTCCCTCGGAATCATCACAATATGCATCGGTTACTTGGCAGTCCCCGACTGGTAGCTCGTCCCTGACTGCTGGCTCGTCCCCGACTGACTATCAGTTCCACCTTTTCCACCTAGGCCAACCACAATTTGCGCGCGCTACACAGTTCCGTTCCCGAGGGGAACCACTACACCTTTTACATACAAATTAACTAAGAACCCTAAGTGAAGGTCAGCAGTTTACATAACAGCAAACAAATACATTAAATAAAACAGAACATTTTCACATATTGACATCTCTACAAAAAATTATTCACACAAAACTACAATCATATACAGTAAGTTTTGTTCCCTTCAAATGGGACAAAGAATTTAATTACAGATATACTACTTTGCATAGAATCAAATCACGACATCAAAGGTTTGACAAAGAAAAGAGTACACAATTTTATGTTATCGATTCAAACACATTTACAGATGATCAACAATGAAACATTAAATAAAGCAAAAAAAAAAAAAAAAATCCATACAGCATAAGAGCTGTGGTGTTACAAACCTTCTTAATGCGGCTGGCGAGTAGTCGGGCGAAGATTTCATAGTCCGAGTTTAGCATTGTAATTGGCCTGTAGTCCTCGACCGTCCGACCTCTGGAAGGCTTGTGTATCGGTATAAGGAGACCTTCCACGAATGCAGGTGGCACGTGGGAACCGGGAGTCATCAGTTCTTGGTACATGATAATCCATCGGGGCATCATTAGATCGCGGAAAGTCCGATAAAACTCGAGCGGCAGTCCGTATGGCCCGGGAGATTTGTTGAGTGTTCCCTTGTTAAGCGCGTCCTCGATGTCGTCCCGTGTAAGTCCAGCTAACAGCGTCGCCGCTGCTGCATTGTCGAGCGTGTGCGACACGTGCTGCAGTATGTCGTGATCGTCCGCTTCCTCGGTATTCACCTCGTCGTAAAACCGGCGATAGTGATCCGCAAAGGCTTCTGTAACCGCTGCCTGAGTCATGACGACCCTACCACCTGGCAATACGAGGTCCGTGATCAGCTGCTGTCGGCGTCGGCGGCTGTCGAGCACGATGTGATGCATAGACGGGTTTTCTCCTTCCGCTCGGTCTTGACGTCGCGATCGCACAACGACCCCTCCAAACGTTTCCTCGTAAGAGACAATATTTTACCTTTAATTCGGCGGCTTTCCGTTTGTCGTTTTGGAGATGGTGGTTGGCTGGCGAGTTCGCGGAGCATCGTGTAATAAAAGTCCAATGTGTGACGATGCCAAGCTGCGATATCTTTTCCGAATTGCGTTAGCACACGCCGAAACGCTGGTTTTGCACATTCCACTCACCATGCTAGAGTCGAAGGGTATCGGGGAAGACGACGTTCGCAATCCATCCATGTGTTGGCGATAATCTGACGGCATTCCGGGGCTTGAAGATGTGCCACATTCAGCTTCCAGGATCCTCGGCTGCTGCTGTAGAGTGAGTGTGCATATGAAAGCGCTATAATCGGAGAAGGCAAGCGGCCAACGTTCGGCGTCCAATACTCCCGGCGCTAGAGCTCGTGAGACATAAATGCAGTCTAGGCGACTGGCTGAGTGACTAGTAAGGTATGTCGGCCCGGGACGGTCACCGTGCACTGTCTCCCACGTGTCGGTGAGAAGCAGCTTTCGAACCAGGATCCGAAGCTCTTGACAAGTCGAGAAATGTGGGACTTGGTCTTTGGGGTGGAGCACATACTTAAAGTCGCCGCCGAAGACATATTGATCGAAGTGGATGACAAAGAGGGGGACGATATCCTCCGAGTAGAACAGCGATCGTTCGCGGCGTTGGTCAGTTCGTGATGGAGCGTAAATGTTAATGATACGCGTGCCTAGTGCTGTGATCACCAGCCCGCTTCCTGACGGAAGGTAAGTCATTTCTTCGATGGCAATTCCATCGCCCACTAGTATTGCCGTACCGCTGCCATTTCGGTCCGCCGGTGACATATATGTCACATAACCTAGAAAACGGGGAGGGCCGCTATATATACTTCTTGCAACAGGGCAATGTCAACATCCGAAGAACGAAGCATCTCACGCAGCAACTGGATCTTCACTGCCGTTCGTATCGTGTTGAGGTTAAGCGTGGCGATACGATAAGCTTGTTGCCGAACCGCAGGTGTTAAGTTATCCATTAAGACTGGAATTACCTATGACGCTTCTGACTGTATTGACACCTCCAAATCCCCCCAAACCTCACCTGCAGTCCTTTCTAGAGCCGGCGCCAATGGCGTGGGCCCTGTTGGCGGAACTTGCATGGTGCCGTCGTCGTCGTGGTCATCCGCCCACGTCGGGGAACTCAAAGCAAGATCGGCCTCCCTAGCTTCCTCAGGACACGGCATAGGTGCTTGCGCTCCAGAAGGTGGTGGGCAGCATCTGTCCTGCATATCGGCATCCGATTTTGCCACTGTAGATATGAGTGGTTTGTCCTCAGTTCCGTTCGGTGGTGCCACACTGCAGCAAATGGCGCCTGCCTTTGTGGTAGCGTCGTCATTGAAGGTGGAGTCGTCGTCCTCTGGAGGCTGTGTCGCATCCCGTTCGGAAGTTGCTCTACGCCTCCGCTTCCGTCGCTTCGGAGAGCTTTGCTTCCTGGTGTGTCCTTCTGTGTCAGACGATGGCACGACGTTCCGGCACAAACGCAGCCGTAGGCACAATAAGCGAGTCTACGGCCATGCTATCGTTATGTATGTTGTTATCCGTCGACGGGGGCGGCGGCATCGGAGTTGAATCCGTAGTTGGTGGAACGGGTGTGTCGTCATCGCCCTTCATTGGAGGCTGGCGCCGCGACCCAACAGTGGAAGTCGGCTGTCGTGATGAAGTGGAAGCTGCCGTGAGGGCTGCTGCATAAGTCACTGGAAGCAGCGTCGGCTGCGATGGCGGGTCCGCGTCAGCCGGCGGCAATTGAGTGATTCGACGTTGGATATATTCGGATCTGAGGTGTCCCTCCTTCCCACAACCAGAGCAGGTCTTCGGTTGCCCATCGCAGATGACGATGGCACGGCAGCCACCGGTATTCAGATATGAAGGTACATGTCTTTTAAGTTGTATTCGGACCTGGCGGACGCCGTTCAGCACAGGATATGTCTGGAACTGCGTCCATTTTTCCGCAATATGATCATGCACCGTGCCGTAGGGGCGCAGCGCTGTCACGACGTCCTCCACCGGTAGTTCGAAAGGAAGTTCGCAAAGTCTGATCGTGCGAAGTCCCATGCCAGAATAATCGACGTGCACAGTCCCCACATTGCCATCAGCATGGCAGAAACGGAGGCCCTGTTTCGTTTCCCAAAGGATCCGTTCACATGTTGCATCGTTGATGATCTTGACATATACGATACTACTCACAATGGACAAGTGAATGCCGAGAATGTCGGTCGCCGGGATTTTAACTTCTTCTCGTAGAAATCGTTCGACTTCGAGTGCTTTGGCCCGTGCAAATTCGTTGCGGAACGTAAATTTGAGCGTCAATTTTCTGTATTGATGCGCCATAGTGATGTATATGCTGAGTACGGCACGCGCGAAACGGCCGAGTACGATGTACACAACACGAGCGCCCGCTCCGCGGCAGGAACACAAACAGCGCATCCTCACCGCAGCACAGCCAAAAGCCAACTTCCCCAACTGAGCTACCCAAGCACGACTCACGCCCCGTCCTCACAGCTTTACTTCTGCCAGTACCTCGTCTCCTACCTTCCAAACTTTACAGAAGCTCTCCTGCGAACCTCGCAGAACTAGCACTCCTGAAAGAAAGGATATTGAGGAGACATGGCTTAGCCAGAGCCTGGGGGATGCTTCCAGAATGAGATTTTCACTCTGCAGCGGAGTGTGCGCTGATAGGAAACTTCCTGGCAGATTAAAACTGTGTGCCGGACCGAGACTCGTACTCGGGACCTTTGCCTTTCGCGGGCAAGTGCTCTACCAACTGAGCTACCCAAGCACGACTCACGCCCCCTCCTGCTCGCATGAGAGCTTCTGTAAAGTTTGGAAGGTAGGAGAAGAGGTACTGGTAGAAGTAAAGCTGTGAGGAGGGGGCGTGAGTCGTGCTTGGGTAGCTCAGTTGGTAGAGCACTTGCCCGCGAAAGGCAAAGGTCCCGATTTCGAGTCTCGATCCGGCACACAGTTTTAATCTGCCAGGAAGTTTCAGATACAAGATAACTCAGAGAAAATTTCTTGTTGGAGTGATGAATGATAACTAGGAGTGCATATAGAGAAATGTATGTTGATGAAAAAATGGTTCAAATGGCTCTGAGCACTATGAAACTTAACATCTGAGGTCATCAGTCCCCTAGAGCTTAGAACTACTTAAATCTAACTAACCTAAGGACATCACACACATCCATGTCCGAGGCAGGGTTCGAACCTGTGACCGTAGCAGTCGTGTGGTTCCGGACTGAAGCGCCAAGAACCGCACGGCCACCGCGGCCGGCGTATATTGAGGGAGATGAGTAGGAAAAACAATATCTAAATGTTTGAATACAGCGTTAGTAGTGAGATGCCTGACACAGACATGTCCTCTTAAATATCTGGGTGTAACGTTGCAAAGCGACATGAAATGGAACAAGCATGTAAGGATTATAGTACGGAAGACGAATGGTCGACTTCGGTTTATTAGGAAATTTTTAGGAAAATGTCGTTCATCTGTAATGGAGACAGTATATAGGACAGGAGTCGGTATAAAAGAGATATGGGATCCAGTATTACAATCGGAATTTTTTAAAAAAAGCTTTGGAAGACCTAAGGTCGAATAAGGCAGAAAGGATAGATCATAGTCCATCAGAATATTTGAAATCATTGGGAAAGTGGCAACAAAACGATAATTCACGTTAGTGTTTATAATGTATGAGTCTGGCAATATACCATTAGACTTTAAGAAAAACGTCATCCAGACAATTCTGAAATGTGCGAGAATTATCGCACAATTAGCTTAACAGCTCATGTACTCAAGTTGCTGACAAGAAAATGTACAGGATGATGGAAATAAGATAATGGAAGCAAGATCAAAGAAAAATCAATCACATTGATAGGTTCTATCGACTTAGAAAAAGTGTTCGACAATGTAAAATGGTGCAAGATGTTCGAAATTTTGAGAAAAATATGGGTAAGCTACAGGGAAAGACAGATAATATACAATATGTACAAAAGCCAAGAGGGAATAATAACAGTGGAAGACCAAAAACAAAATTCTCGGATGAAAAAGGATCTAAGACAGGGATGTAGTCTTTCGCTCCTACTCTACAATCTATACATCGAAGAAGCAATGACGGAAATAAAAGACAGATTCAAGAGTGGAATTAAAATTCAAGGTGGAAGGATGGAAATGATAAGATTCGCTGATGACATTGCTATGTCTCAATAACATTAGAGATGCTGCATCTGGTTTTAAAAAGACTAAAAACCTTTAAAGGTTGCGATGCAGATGGAGTAATTATTGAACTGACAGAGTATGAAGAGACACCGTGCGAGTTAATGCTTTTATGTTTATCGAATGAGTCCTGACGAAGATGTGAAGCCCCTGCTGAGGTAATCTCTATTTTTAAAAAAGAAATAAGAAATGCATACGAAAATTACAGATATATAAGACTTTCAAATGCAGATTTTATAAAATTTACACAAAAATATTAAATGATAGCTGAGCAATTGGAGCTGTACTCCTGGGGTAGGAACAAAGTGGATTTAGGAAGGGATGCTCCCGGAACGATAACATTTTCAGCATTTAAAGAACTGTAGAAAACGAAGTGAAGTCAGTCTAAAATCTCGTGTCGCTTTAACTGAAATTGAAAAAGCTCGGTCAATCTTATACAGACAAACAACAGTTTTCGTGAAGATTCAAAAATAATCATAAACACAGGCAGTTCAAAAACAGAAGAAAAAATAATAATTCAAGGCGTCATCCTGTGATGTAGCTCATCACCATCATTATATTGAGGATCTCATAAGAAAAAAGAAGAATAAAGGACATGAAAGTATACAACTGAAACGAAAGCGCCATCTAAATGCTTTTAAGCAGACGATGTAGTCTCAATACAGACAGAATAAGGAAGCAAACTTACAACATCTGGTGTAGTCTATGGACTGTATGAACTAGGAAGAAGATGCTACAGTCTGAAAATTGTTGTTGTTGTGGTCTTCAGTCCTGAGACTGGTTTGATGCAGCTCTCCATGCTACTCTATCCTGTGCAAGCTTCTTCATCTCCCAGTACCTACTGCAACCTACATCCTTCTGAATCTGCTTAGTGTATTCATCTCTTGGTCTCCCCCTATGATTTTTACCCTCCACACTGCCCTCCAATACTAAATTGGTGATCCCTTGATGCCTCAGAACATGTCCTACCAACCGATCCCTTCTTCTGGTCAAGTTGTGCCACAAACTTCTCTTCTCCCCAATCCTATTCAATACTTCACCATTAGTTATGTGATCTACCCATCTAATCTTCAGCATTCTTCTGTAGCACCACATTTCAAAAGCTTCTATTCTCTTCTTGTCCAAACTATTTACCGTCCACGTTTCACTTCCATACATGGCTACACTCCATACAAATACTTTCAGAAATGACTTCCTGACACTTAAATCTATACTCGATGTTAACAAATTTCTCTTCTTCAGAAACGCTTTCCTTGCCATTGCCAGTCTACATTTTATATCCTCTCTACTTCGTCCATCATCAGTTATTTTGCTCCCCAAATAGCAAAACTCCTTTACTACTTTAAGTGTCTCATTTCCTAATCTAATACCCTCAGCATCACCCGACTTAATTCGACTACATTCCATTATCCTCGTTTTGCTTTTGTTGATGTTCATCTTATATCCTCCCTTCAAGACACCATCCATTCCGTTCAACTGCTCTTCCAAGTCCTTTGCTGTCTCTCACAGAATTACAATGTCTTCGGCAAACCTCAAAGTTTTTATTTCTTCTCCATGGATTTTAATACCTACTCCAAATTTTTCTTTTGTTTCCTTTACTGCTTGCTCAATATAGAGATTGAATAACATCGGGGAGAGGCTACAACCCTGTCTTACTCCCTTCCCAACCACTGCTTCCCTTTCATGTCCCTCAACTCTTATAACTGCCATCTGGTTTCTGTACAAGTTGTAAATAGCCTTTCGCTCCCTGTATTTTATCCCTGCCACCTTCAGAATTTGAAAGAGAGTATTCCAGTCAACATTATCAAAAGCTTTCTCTAAGTCTACAAATGCTAGAAACGTAGGTTTGCCTTTCCTTAATCTTTCTTCTAAGATAAGTCGTAAGGTCAGTATTGCCTTACGTGTTCCAGTATTTCTACGGAATCCAAACTGATCTTCCCCGAGGTCGGCTTCTACTAGTTTTTCCATTCGTCTGTAAAGAATTCGTGTTAGTACTTTGCAGCTGTGGCTTATTAAACTGATTGTTCGGTAATTTTCACATCTGTCAACACCTGCTTTCTTTGGGATTGGAATTATTATATTCTTCTTGAAGTCTGAGGGTATTTCGCCTGTTTCATACATCTTGCTCACCAGGTGGTAGAGTTTTGTCAGGACTGGCTCTCCCAAGGCCGTCAGTAGTTCCAATGGAATGTTGTCTACTCCGGGGGCCTTGTTTCGACTCAGGTCTTTCAGTGCTCTGTCAAACTCTTCACGCAGTATCGTATCTCCCATTTCATCTTCATCTACATCCTCTTCCATTTCCATAATATTGTCCTCCAGTGCATCGCTCTTGTATAGACCCTCTATATACTCCTTCCACCTTTCTGCTTTCCCTTCTTTGCTTAGAACTGGGTTTCCATCTGAGCTCTTGATGTTCATACATGTGGTTCTCTTATCTCCAAAGGTCTCTTTAATTTTCCTGTAGGCAGTATCTATCTTACCCCTAGTGAGATAAGCCTCTACATCCTTACATTTGTCCTCTAGCCATGTCTGCTTAGCCATTTTGCACTTCCTGTCGATCTCATTTTTGAGACGTTTGTATTCCTTTCTGCCTGCTTCATTTACTGCATTTTTATATTTTCTCCTTTCATCAATTAAATTCAATATTTCTTCTGTTACCCAAGGATTTCTACTAAGCCTCTTCTTTTTACCTACTCGATCCTCTGCTGCCTTTACTACTTCATCCCTCAGAGCTACCCATTCTTCTTCTACTTTATTTCTTTCCCCCATTCCTTTCAATTGTTCCCTTATGCTCTCCCTGAAACTCTGTACAACCTCTGGTTCTTTCAGTTTATCCAGGTCCCATCTCCTTAAATTCCCACCTTTTTGCAGTTTCTTCAGTTTTAATCTACAGGTCATAACCAATAGATTAGGGTCAGAGTCCACATCTGCCCCTGGAAATGTCTTACAATTTAAAACCTGGTTCCTAAATCTCTGTCTTACCATTATATAATCTATCTGATACCTTTTAGTGCCACCAGGGTTCTTCCATGTATACAACCTTCTATCATGATTCTTAAACCAAGTGTTAGCTATGATTAAGTTATGCTCTGTGCAAAATTCTATCAGGCGGCTTCCTCTTTCATTTCTTAGCCCCAATTCATATTCACCTACTACGTTTCCTTCTCTCCCTTTTCCTACACTCGAATTCCAGTCACCCATGACTATTAAATTTTCGTCTCCCTTCACTATCTGAATAATTTCTTTTATTTCATCATACATTTCTTCAATCTCTTCGTCATCTGCAGAGCTAGTTGGCATATAAACTTGTACTACTGTAGTAGGTGTGGGCTTCGTATCTATCTTGGCCACAATAATGCGTTCACTATGCTGTTTGTAGTAGCTTACCCGCATTCCTATTTTCCTATCCATTATTAAACCTACTCCTGCATTACCCCTATATGACTTTGTGTTTATAACCCTGTAGTCACCTGACCAGAAGTCTTGTTCCTCCTGCCACCGAACTTCACTAATTCCCACTATATCTAACTTTAACCTATCCATTTCCCTTTTTAAATTTTCTAACCTACCTGCCCGATTAAGGGATCTGACATTCCACGCTCCGATCCGTAGAACGCCAGTTTTCTTTCTCCTGATAACGACATCCTCTTGAGTAGTCCCCGCCCGGAGATCCGAATGGGGGACTATTTTACCTCCGGAATATTTTACCCAAGAGGGCGCCATCATCATTTAATCATACAGTAAAGCTGCATGCCCTCGGGAAAAATTACGGCCGTAGTTTCCCCTTGCCTTTCAGCCGTTCGCAGTACCAGCACAGCAAGGCCGTTTTGGTTAATGTTACAAGGCCAGATCAGTCAATCATCCAGACTGTTGCCCCTGCAACTACTGAAAAGGCTTCTGCCCCTCTTCAGGAACCACACGTTTGTCTGGCCTCTCAACAGATACCCCTCCGTTGTGGTTGTACCTACGGTACGGCTATCTGTATCGCTGAGGCACGCAAGCCTCCCCACCAACGGCAAGGTCCATGGTTCATGGGGGTGGGGGGGGGGGAGTCTGAAAATATACCCCACTAAAACTAAATTTGTGACTCAATATGGAAATCATACGGATAGCCTTGGCAGAGCCAGTCCTGACGAAACTCTACCATCTGGTGAGCAAGATGTATGAGACAGGCGAAATACCCAAAGACATCAAGAAGAATATAATAATTCCAATCCCAAAGAAAGCAGGTATTGACAGATGTGAAAATTACCGAACTATCAGTTTAATAAGCTACGTATGCAAAATACTAACACGAATTCTTTACAAACGAATGGAAAAACTGGTAGAAGCCGACCTCGGGGAAGGTCAGTTTGGATTCCGTAGAAATGTTGGAACACGTGAGGCAATACTGACCCTACGATTTATCTTAGAAAATAGATTAAGGAAAGGCAAACCTACGTTTCTAGCATTTGTAGACTTAGAGACAGCTTTTGACAATGTTGACTGGAATACTCTCTTTCGAATTCTGAAAGTGGCAGGGGTAAAATACAGGGAGCGAAACCAGATGGCAGTTATAAGAGTCGAGGGGCATCAAAGGGAAGCAGTGGTTGGGAAGGGAATGAGACAGGGTTGTAGCCTATCTCAGATGTTATTCAATCTGTATATTGAGCAAGCTTTAAAGGAAACAAAAGAAAAATTAAGAGTAGGAATTAAAATCCATGGAGAAGAAATAAAAACTTTGAGGTTTGCCGATGACATTGTAATTCTTTCAGAGGCAGCAAAGGACCTGGAAGAGCATCTGAACGGAATGGGCAGTGTCTTGAAAGGAGGATATGAGACGAACATCATCAAAAGCAAAACGAGGATAATGGAATGTAGTCGAATTAAATCAGTTGATGCTGCGAGTATAAGATTAGGAAACGAGACACTTAAAGTAGTAAATGAGTTTTGCTATTTGGGGAGCAAAATAACTGATGATTGTCGAAGTAGAGAGGATATAAAATGTAGACTGGCAATGGCAAGGAAAGCATTTCTGAAGAAGAGAAATTTGTTGACATCGAGTATAGGTTTAAGTGTATGGAAGTCACTTCTGACAGTATTTGTATTGAGTGTAGCCATGTAAGGAAGTGAAACGTGGACGATAAATAGTTTAGACAAGAAGAGAATAGAAGCTTTCGAAATGTGGTGCTACAGAAGAATGCTGAAGATTAGATGGGTAGATCACATAACTAATGAGGAGGTATTGAATAGAATTGGGGAGAAGAGAAATTGACTAGGAGAAGGGATCGGTTGGTATGACACGTTCTGAGGCATCAAGGGATCACCAATTTAGTATTGGAGGGCAGCGCGGAGGGTAAAAATCGTAGAGGGAGACCAAGAGATGAATACACTAAGCAGATTGAGAAGGATGTAGGTTGCAGTAGGTACTGGGAGATGAAGAATCTTGCACAGGATAGAGCAGCATGGAGAGGTGCATCAAACCAGTCTCTGGACTGAAGACCTCAACAACAACAACATGGAAATCACACAATCCGATCAAAAATTGTTCAAGACAAGACTCTGGAACAAGTCTCCAGTTTTAGACATTTAAGGTGTGATATCAACTTGAATATCGAAACTGATGTACATGACAAAATCAGTAAATTTCAGCAACTATAATTATAAAGAGTGATCAGAAATTTCCGTTTGAAGGCGTTGCTGCAGCGTATATGCAACGTAGCGCGACTCCGATGCTGGTATATAAGCACCGGCATATAGGTAAGGGATTAGTGTGGCATTCGTGTCTTTTCCGACTTGTGTGCAGTAAAAGCCGAAACGTTAACTATGACGACGTTATTACCAATGCAGGACCAACATGCTGTTGATTCTTTTCTTGACTGCCGAAAGACAAACACCGGTAGACATCTAGCAGAGAATGTGTAACGGGCAGCACGTCTGTCGAAAACCACTGTTGTGAAATAGAGCGCCAAATTTCGTCCTGGTCGCGTTTCGACGCAAGACGTCGCTCGATCTGTGAGGCCAGCCTCATCCATTACGGACAAGTGGGAGTCACTCGAGCACCTGCCCTATAGTCCTGATCCCTCCCCTTACAGCTATCACGCCTTCGATCCCTTAAAAAAGGCCTTGACTCGTGCAGTGAATCATGCATTGAAAAAAATAAAAACAAAAGCAACATACGATCGGCTGGAATGATATTTCTAAGATCTGTCAACGACTGCTCAAGAAGGGGTCTTACAAGAAATTAGAACATGTGAGAAGAATTAGAAATATTTAACTTGAACGATGAAGTGGAAGTATATTGGGAGAAATAAAGCCAACATCCTCGCGCAAGCCTGAGTCGGAATTCCAGCGACCTAAAGAAGTACAAGACACCAGGAAAAAGAGACATAGGAAGATCAAGAAAAACATGCCCTAAAAAACATAAAGCCGGAACAGGCATATTGCCTAAAAATTGAAGTGAACAACAAGAAGAAATTACTACAGCAGGTAGATTTAGCTACGAGCGCTAGCAGCATTGGATATGAGAGAAGTTAGAAGAGGGAGATAAAGTGGAACATGATAAAACACAAGTAAAAGTAAATGACATAGTTGATTCAGAAACGAAACAGAAAGAAGCGTAAGTAGGAGAGCGTGGGATCATTTGCTTACTGTTTGACGAAGAGAAATAGCTACATACCTTCCGCAGAGATTACGTATTGAACTAATTAAATGTGTCTGTGCATCCTGCAATTAACGTAATCTTGCCATCGCGGTCAATCCTGGAGCGATAACTAGGGAATTGTGGTATAATCCCAGATTTATCACTTAATACTGGTTCTTTCCCCAGATGGTGGATATATATCTTCAAGTGTCTGCAGGTCATGTTTCTTTTTATCACATCCGTGATATTATTCAGTGAGTCAAACGTATAACACTTCTTTGTATGTTTTCTGATGTATCCAGGCAAAGCATATCCAGGCAATGCAGCTGCCACTACAGCTACCTGGCACGCACCTGTGGCCGACAGGTGGCCCCATTACAGTACTGCAAACGTCACCCACTGCACATGTGCTGTCAGTCCGATACTGGTCAGCACACACACACCTTGTTTGGAAACATTCCGAACAACAACATCAACATATCGTGCTTACCTTTGCAAGTTATATGCTTCCAAGCAACAGTGAGATATCCTTTTGCCAGCAAATATTTAGGGTATAGCCCCGTCGCTACAAAAACAGTTCAGTTCCCTGAATCAACCAAGGATCATCTCTCCGAAGTGCCCAAACAGCCAGCAGTTTCAGTGCCAGACGAGGATCCGCTTGAAGCTAATACTCGTTCTGGACACCAACGCCTACGAAATCCTCTACAAGTTGCCAGTAGTTCAACACGAGAACGCTCTTCGACCTTGGCCTCCATGGACTCCAACACTGGAACCTGATATTCAGTGGTCCTAGAGTTCCACACTGTCGCCCAAATTGTGGTTCGTCAGAATATAGAAATTTATTCTGTGACAAATGCAATGAGAGTGTTTAACTGCAAACCCTAATTAAGACTGGTCACTAATTATCAAGCTTTCAGACAGTTATCAGTTCAAATAGCAACCTGAAATCTTGTTGTGTTCTTATGTGACTCATTTAACAGCGTCATCTATGGGTAATAAAAAGTGTCTCTGTTTACAGAATGAAATTTTCACTCTGCAGCGGAGTGTGCGCTGATATGAAACTTCCTGGCAGATTAAAACTGTGTGCCGGACCGAGACTCGAACTCGGGACCTTTGCCTTTCGCGGGCAAGTGCTCTACCAACTGAGCTACCCAAGCACGACTCACGCCCCGTTCTGTCTCTGTTTATATTATCGTTAATAAAGTGTTTATCATTCATTGTCTACCTGGAAGCCCGTTGTTTCTGTGTGAGCCGATGCCAGATCACATCCCGCTCAATATCTCCTGTTAAGTGTTACCTGGTATAGTTCGCATACACGTGAGCAATATTCTCGGATTGGTCGTACAAGTGTTTTGTACGCAACCTCCTTTGTAGACTTACTGCTTTTTTCCAATGTCCTACGAATAAACTGAAGTCTGCCACTTACTTTACCTACGGTTGATGTCATGTGATTTTTTTCCATTCCATATCCCCAAAACTTCGTACACCCACATATTTTTACAATTTATTTCTGTTGTGATTCATTTATACTGTGATCATAGAATACCACTTTTTTTATTTTGTGAAGTACACTACTTTACTTTTCTGAACATGCAACCAAAGTTTACAATTCTTGCACCATTTTGAACTCTTATCGCTGTCTAACTGGGAGTTTGTGCAGCATTTATTTCAGATAGTACTTCGTTAGAGATAACTACATCTTCTTCAAAGTCGGAAGTTACAACTGATATTGTCTGCCAGATTATTAATACATACTATAAACAGCAGGGGGCCCAATAAATCTCTCTGGGGAACGCCTGAAGTTACTTCTACACCTGCCGATAACTCAGCATCCAAGATAACTCTTCGCATCCTCTCTACCGCGTAAGTTAGTTTAAGTAGTGTGTATGTCTAGGAACCGATGACCTCGGCAGTTTGGTCCCAAAGAATTCAAACACTTTTTTTTTGTTTAAATACTCAACCCTGTACAAATTTTGTTTGGTATCCCTTACGATCGTACTTAACGTTAATACGTTGTGTGGTACTAAGTCAAATGCTTTTCTGAACTGCTACTACCTGGTTGGCTTGATCGTGGGCCTTCTGCAAGTCATCTAGGAAAAGCTCGAATTGGGTTTCGTATGACCGATGTTTCCGGAATACATGCTAGATGATATGACGTAGGTGTTTCTTGAAACGTCCCCTTAGAACAATTGTACAAGACTGTGCTTAACCTGGCACACAATAATTTTTAGCGCAACGCAATCTGACTTTCAATAACCCCTACAAAAGAATGGCCCTGACAAACATTAAACTATACCTTTCACAAATCACTTACCTCACAAAAATCTTCGTTGCTGGAACTACTGCAATACAGCGAGCGCCACTACTGCCAGCTAAATAAAAGATTCAAACTACTGAAGGTACTAACTACTGATAGTCTTAGCAAATGAAAGATTCTAATAGAGAACAAACAATGTATTTACCTCAAGATTCATAATATATACAGCAGTTCATGACATTTTTCAAAACTCCGCCATCTCTCTCCTCACATCCACCACTGCTGGCGGCTCACCTCCAACTGCCCAGCGCTACGCGCTGTTCGCATCCAGCTATAGCAGTTCATGACAACAATGGCAGACAACAATTCAAACTTTTCATATAGAGAGTGCTACGTAACGTTGCCAATAAAAAAACATAAACAGCAAACTTACATAGCCCCCATGCTCCCCACAAAAAATTTTTACAAATGGTGTTGGGCACTGGCCAATACAGATTTGAAAAAATTTTTCATAATTACAATCACAAAGATATCAAATGCACACACTTATTAATACAATGTTGGTCAACAGCTAAAATTTTCTCACAGTCCATAAAGACAGTCCAGATTGTTCATCATAATAGTAATTACAGTTTCTCATTAGTAAAAGAAATTGCACACAGAAGTAGTGGATTTCCATGTAGTATTGAAGAAGTAGTGTTGTCCTTCCAACGGAAAGACAGTGCTGACTCTTGAAATGCTGACAGGTAATGGGCCACAATGGAGCAAACCCACAGCAGAGTCATTCGAAGTTCTGACGAATATTGGTAGATAGGTCATCACAGAGCAGACCAACTGCAGTCCTGGTAGAGAGTATGGTATTGGTGGGCCACCAGAAGTGCAGACCCACTGCAGTCCTTGTAGAAACTGTGGTACTGGTGAGTCAGCAAAGGTGTAGACCCACTGTAGTCCTTGTAGAAACTGTGGCACTGGTGAGTCAGCAAAGGTGTAGACCCACTGTAGTCCTGGTAGAGATGGCCAGCAGCCATCTGCTGCGACTGTGCAGGTGCACAATCACCATCGAAGAGTCTTGCAGAGAAGATAGCAAGTCCATAAACCACCACTTGTGCACGCACAAAGTTTTTGGGAATTGTCCTTAGAACCAGCAATGCTGTTATCCAGTCCCTTGCTGAATTAGTAACACACATGCAAACACTAACAGTCCCTACTTCTCACATATTGTCCATATACTATGACCAACAGAATGTGTGCAGTGAAATGAATGCTTACAAGTTAATAATATGATGAACTGGTGTCAATTACAATTATATAACATAAGAATACAATTACAAAGATACAAAATACATCATTAAAAACATAACAATACAGATAATATTTGTAGTAATAGGGGCTTTACAAAAGAATAGAAATAAACATATACATCAGTGTTACAGGAATGATGACATGAGTACATACATAAAAGATCAGAATAACTTTTGAAACGTCAACTTCACACATGAGCATTAAAACAAAGCAGAATAAATAAAGTCTAAGCATCTTTACAAAGAAAATAACAGAGTATTAGAAAAATTCTACAACATAGCTCTCATCAGCTAAACACATAAAGACAGGAAAAACACAAATACACATGGGTACCCAAACACATAGTGGGATAACACCAAAAGGAAAGGACAACACACAATTACATATTGGGAAAAAACAGCAAAGAGGAAAGGACAGGGTTTGTTTTACTGCAGTATTTTGCTTGGAGATCTCCCTTCATTCCATAGATCGTTCGTCTTTTATTTCAACCTTTGCTTCCACCAAAAAAATCCTATCTAAGCATGCTTTCTGTATTTATATGTTCACATATTGCTTACCCCATCATTTATTTACAAGAAAATCCTACCTATACCTCGTTCCTGTATTCTATTCATATTTCTTTCAAAATAATTATTTCTGATTGTACAATACTCATTGGGGCCCAAATCTTTCTTCGCAATGCATTCTTTACCTATTCTCCATAGTCAGTTTCTTATATAGTCTACCCCCTCTTAAGCTAACTTAAATCTACTGAGCTCAGGTATATATACCAAGGGACGAGGCAATGCAGCAAAAAAAAAAATTAACACAAACATCAATGACAAAAAATAGAAATGACAAAGCAAGCAGCATAAATTAGCAAAGCAAGTGCAATATTACAACTAATATAAGGCAATGCAGGAAACAAGAAAAACTAGCTTAGAAGAGTAACACAAAGTCAAATTCAGTAACACTATGCCTGGCAAACAGCAGCAACTTATACCTAAACATGACATAGCTCAAGCAGAAAAAATATTACAGTAAAAACAACAATGCAGACAAGGGAAAAGCATATTCACATCTTAATGTCTATGTAATTAAAGTGGTGCACCATAACAACTTATTGTAAAAAAAATATTACCATGTACTTGAAAAGAAAATTATGTGTTACTGTTATTAGTTCCTTCTTATTGTTCTTTCCTTTCCAAGTGCTCCTTTTTTAAAGAATGTGGATCATAAAATAATTATTTAATAGATCTGTTGACAGAAAGAGTTCACATTAGCAAATGCATTTCATTTTATAAAAGCAATGCTGCAACACAGCTGGAAACCAGATATCAAATGAAATAAGCAACTACGAAAAGCAAAGCATAAAAATATCATTCAGTAGTCATGTGACATTTCATTTCATAAGTTAATTGCTCTCAACTCTCGTACAAAGACTCTTGTCATAATCAGGTGTGCAGATGTAAAAATATTTCTTGTCAATTCATAAGCATTTCAATAATTAGCACAAAGTGCGAGTAATCATATGTTTTTAAGTAACGAGGGTGTCGCATTAGCGATGAAAGGCACGCCCTAATGGCTTGTTCTCCAGGTGTTTGACACAGCTGTGTGCCCACAACGCATTACAAAAATCATATGTTTTCAAGTAGCGAGCGTGTCGCATTAGCGATGCCCTCTACAAGGAAATGTCATTAACAGGGGTATAGGCCTCTCTTTGTCCTTCTCTTCCACCTGTGCCTCTGGCACACCCTAATGGCTTTCTTTTCTACCTGAGCGTCTGAAAAGGCTTGTTCTCCAGGTGTCTGACACACCTGGGTGCCCACGTCACATTATGTGCAGGTGGTCACTTAACTTTCTTACGGAAATATTTACGACAGTAGTTTCCGCTACAGTGACAGTCTCATATAAAAACATTTCACAGGTCAAGAATTTTATTGACATAAACATACCTCAACAGCATAATACACATCGTCGTCGTAAAAATAACATCATAACACCTCAGTCAAATGTCAAAAACGTCGTAGCTTCCTCCAATGATTTCAAAACCTAAAGAAAATTCTATGCTCATTTCAGTAGTGTCATCTACCTCAAACGTACTTTAAAAATCATGATCTCATACCAAATACATCATTCAAAGCTCTCATAGTATCACAATGGTACCAAAAAAATATGAACAGTTCACAAAGTACAGACAAAGTACAATTTCTTAAGTGTGAAGTAATCCAACTCTGTAATTGCGTAAACATGTGTCACTGACGTAGTAAAAGGATGTTTGTTTCTCTGTTAAATGATCAGATAGCTGTGTAATTTATGTGTTAGAGAAATATGGTACCGATGTGTTAAATTGTATAAGCAAATACCATATTAGCTAGGGCTCCTTGTGCTTGCCAAACACATGGTACACAAAGTAGGCGTGTACCCCCCTGAGGTTTATTGTAATTATACCCTCAGGTGTTACAGATTACAGCAATGGAATGAAATGTATCACGAAAAACTTTCTTTGTAATTCAAAACTCTTTAAAAATAAATGTTTTAAGTACAAAATTAATCACTCAAATACGTGTCCTGTAGCGCTAAATATGCGTCTTGCTGTAAGATAATCTCTGGGAAGTGTCGTAGTTATTGTCCTCCGAAAGCTAAGTTCTGCAGAAGTCAATGTACTTACCTCATGATACACAAAAGTGAAATGCTTTGCGTATAGATTTCTTAGTTATTACGCTTATTGCCGTGATGAGGAAAGTACTGTGCTGTAACGTATTGTTGTCCTACGGAAAAGGCTGTCTCCTTGTAGCAATAGCACAAAAGTCACCACTAAAACATGTCTCACTTTATAGAAGAATTCAGAAAAAACTGTGCAGATATAAAACAGATACACCGCAAAAGCGACATTGTAAATTGTCACTCATTAGTAACATCGTGATATAATCGTGTAGCTGTCACATAAACTAACCACTGTGTCATCTGGCATTTCACATAAAGCACCTCAAATCCAGAATCCACTCGTAAGCAAACCAAAATGTTGCGTGTTAACAGTTTCTCAGTGTGACAAATTGTACAAGTAGCGTGAAGTGAAAATTGCAAAGACTAAGTTAAAAAGCAGATTATCTGTCAATAAATGGTTTTACATGAGAAATGTGGTGTAAACCTTTACTCTTCCTAGTACGCAGAGTTTCAACTTCAACGCAATTATCATGTGGCATACGTCGGATTCTGTAAGGTCCATTGTAAACTAGAAAGAATTTGTGACTCAAGTGTTTCTTCTTATGTGACAATGAATGAGCTTTAATGAGAACTTTCTGACCAATATATAATTTCTTTGCATTTGCTTTACCGTGTAGTTTTCTCCTTTTCTCTGCTGCAGATTTTATATTTTTAAGAGCCAAATCAATTATGTCTTTGTGTCGCAGTTTACGTGTATTCGGGAAAGGTACAAGCTCTCTGATTCTGTTCGGAGGTTCTACATTCTTCAGTACAAGAGTAGGTGGTAAAGCAGTGGAATCATGAGGCATTTCATTCAGCACATTTTGAAATAAGTGTAAATATCTGTCCCAATGCTGATGCTTTCTGTGACAATAAAGTCTGCAAAGCTTATTGATTTCTTTCATAATCCGTTCAGACGGGTTACAATGTGGTGAATACAATGAAATAAAAACAGGTTTGATTTTATGATTCCGAAGCATGCGTGACCAAACAGCAGATCTGAATTGCGGTCCGTTATCTGAAATGACTTTACTAACGTGTCCAACTTCACGTAAGAAATTTTTAACAAAGGCGTTGGATACAGACCGTCCAGTGGCTTTACGTAACGGAGTGAAAGAAACAAATTTTGAAGTAAGTTCAACAGCGACTAGAACGTACGAAAATCCATTCGATGTTCTGACAAGGGGTCCCAAGAGATCAACAGCAGCAAATTCTTTTAATTTAGAAGGAATAATAGGAAATAACGGAGCACGATGTGAGATAGTAGATGGTTTCGCCTTTTGACAAAGTTTACAAATAGACAAGACTCTTCGAATTCTCTTTTCCATATTGTTAAAATAACAAGTCGTTCGAAGAATATGATAACATTTTCGTGGGCCAAAATGTGCGTAGCTGAAATGAATGTACCAAATGAGCTTATTAACAAAATCGTCTGGAATGCAAAGTACCCATAGCTTGTCATCAACAGTGCAGCGTTTGAAGAGTATGTTGTTTCTAACCAGGTAATAATGCCGAATCTGAGTGTGTGTCTTTTCATGCCATTTACTTTTGATGTCTTTCCAAATCGGATCTTTATCTTGTTCATGAGCAATGTCCTTTAAAGATGTGGTGATAAAGTTTTCAAAGGCGACTTTCTGAATGTAAAGAATACTGAAATTTTTCTCGAGGTTGCCTTCTGTGTTACTTTTCTCAAGCCCAGCCGGTGCGCGTGACAGCGCGTCCGCAACAATGTTCTCCTTGCCGGGAATGTAGACTATTGTGAAGCGGAATTCTTGCAGAAACAATGCCCAACGTTTTAACCTATCATGATTTAATTTTGAAGACATAAGAAATTGTAATGCACGATGATCACTGTATACTTTTACGTGCTTACCAGAAAGAAAGAAACGGAATTTGTTAAATGCCCAAACGATAGCTAAAGCTTCTAATTCAGTAACGGAATAATTTTTTTCAGATTTTGTTAGCACTCGGCTAGCAAAAGCAATGGTTTTCTGAACAGTAATGTCATCTTCTATGGCTTCTTGAAATAAATGGGCACCAAGACCAACTTTGGAAGAAACAGTGCTAAGGCAGAAATCTTGTGACAGATCTGGATGAGCTAGTATTGGCGCGTGAAGTAACGCTTCTTTCAAAGAATTGAATTCCAACTGTGCTTGTTCGTCCCAGTTCCAAATAGTATTTTTTCCAGTGAGAGAACAAAGTTTTGGTGTAACTAGAATTTGCATATTCAGAAAACGACGGTAAAAATTTACGAGACCTAGAAAACTGCGGACTTGTTTTTTTGTGGATGGAACTGGAATGGCTCTGATTGCTTCTAACTTTTCTGGATCCGGCTGAATGCCTTCAGAAGAAATAATATGTCCCAAAAACTTCACCTTTGACCTACCGAATTCTGACTTTTCCAAGTTAACTGTAATTCCAGATTCTGCAAAAATACGTAACAAACTGTTGAGGATGCGGTTATGTTGTTCCCATGAAGCTTCTGCTATTAGAATATCGTCCACATATAAAGTGATGTGACGTTTTAAGAACTCAGGTAATATGGAATTTAGCCCCCGAATGAATGCCGCTGAAGAAATGTTCAAACCAAAAGGAAGTTTCCGAAACTGATAACAAACGCCGAAACAAAGGAAAGCTGTGTATTTTCTGCATTCTGGATGAAGTTCGATCTGATAAAAGCTGGATCTGAGATCAATGGAAGATAACACTTTTACACCATTAAAATTTTGAAGAAGTTCTTCCATCGTCTGCGGCCTGTCTGTTTCAGGAATGATGATAGTATTGATTTGTCTCGAATCTAAAACAAGCCTGATCGATCCATTCTTCTTCTCAACAACATGTAATGGGTTGTTGTATGAGCTTACTGCAGGCTCAATAATGCCCTCGACAAGCATAGATTGTATTTCTGTTCTAACACGGTCCCTATAATGCGCCGGAATTACGTAAGGTCTAACACAAAATTTAGTATGCTCACGAACACGAAATTGGTATTGAAATCCCTTGATTGTTCCTGTTTTGTGAGTAAAAACTGTGGAATGTGCTTGTAAAATCTCAAAAAGGTCCTGCCTATCAGTGTCATTACAATTCTCAATTGTCTGAATTTTATTCTGAATTAACTCATTAATTTCAAATATGCCGTCGATGTCATCCCTGTCAGTACTTGCAGAGTGATTGTTGGTGTCTAGTTCCGTAGAAAATTCCGAACTGTTGTCTAACAGAACGTAAAGCCGATTAATTTCCTCATCATGGTTTGAGAGCCAGTCTTCAAATTTCAAAGCTATTGACTTACCTTCTTTCTCTAAACTTATTTCAGCATCGTGAAAGCTTAAGATTGCTTTGTATTCATTCAAAAAGTCTACTCCCAGTATAATTTCCGTCGACAATAATGGAACAATAAGGAAGTTCATAGAGAAGCTGTGGCTTTGACAAAAGAATTCTAAATTGGTTTGTTGGCGTACATCTACACTTTTTCCAAAGATTGCACCTTGTAATTTAATCTTACGTAACGGAAGTGTGGGGCAATCGTTCGCTTTGTTGCATTTGCTAAAAGCTGTTTCGCTAATTACTGAAATGGGACTGCCAGAGTCAAGTACTGCCGTAAATTTTACGTCATGTACAGTAATGTGAATCACAGGATATGCAATGGTGTTATATGTTACGTCGTGTTCCTGGAGTAAGATGTCCCTAATGTCTTCCATTTTTACGTAATTACTAGCTACGGCAGCTGCGTCATCAGTTTCATAAGTACGTCTTGTGGCTGCCAGTGGTGTGAGTCATCGCCTATTGTCTCTTTGTTGGCGCGCGTCGTTATTGGGATTTGGAGACCTAACTTCTACAAATTCATCGTGACGAGAGTGCTCTGCTCTGTTTAAATCTCGCCAGTTCTGATGCAATTCAGGTCTGTCGTTACGATCATATCGTCTGTCGTCATGTCGGTAGTTTCCATAGTTTCTTTCTTGTCGGTCACATGGTGGAGAATTTCTCCTTGAATCGTAACTACGCGCTGGACCGTTGCGTCTAAAGTTATTCTGTCTCCCTTGATAATAGTTATTTTGGTTCCCATATTGTCTGTTTCTCTGATTGTCTCTGTGATAGTCATTATCGCGGAAAGGTGATCTTTCCCTGTAACTATTACTCTGCCAGTGGTTATCATATGGGTGGTGTCTGTTTTGGTCACGATTTACGTTGTAAGAATAGGTTTGTCGTGGCCATTTATTGTTTCTGTCGTCACGGAATTGAGACGGATGTGACCTGTAGTGATTGTTTTCCTGTTTTCGCATTCCGCGACTGTCTGTGTCAATTTCCAGTTCTTGTAACAGTCCCTGAAAAGCTTCAATGTCATCTTTGCAACGTCCTGCTAAAATAATATGTCTCAAATGTTCAGGCAGTTTGATTAAGCAAATGCGGATGAGTTCTGAGGAGCTGTATGGGTTTGACAGGTATTGATTCTTGTGCAACATGTCTTCAAAATATTTGACAAGACTGGAAAATTCAGATTGTTCAAAGTGTTTCATCATCATGATGCTATGTTTTACGCGGTCTTGTGTGGCTTGAGACCAATATGCTGAGAGGAAGGCATGGTAAAATTCTCCTTCACTGTGGCAATCGTGAATGACCGATCGCATTCTTACAGCTGGTTCATTCTCCAAATAGCCACACATAAATTCTAATCTGTGTTCTAATGACCAGTTGGGAGGAAAACAATGAGAGAATTGATGGAGCCATGCTTGTGGATGAATGTCGTTGCCAGAATTCTTAAATGTTTTGAATTTACGTGTAGTAATGAACAGCTTATAATCAAAATCATCGTGTCGGCGAGTAGCATATCGGTCATTGTTACGTCGTGTCGGCGGTTCCATCTCAAAATTCGGTGCACCTTGCCAGTTCCTTTCATAATTACCGAAATGCTCTGTGTTATTATTTTGTGGCTTTTCCGTATTTATATGTCCCTCTTCCCTTATTGGGGCGCGAGTGTCCTCTGAAATACGTAATTCTTGTATTACCTGTGTCAGCTGATCTTGTACTTCCCGCATTTCTCTTTTGTATTGCGTATTAATTTGATTCTGATTTTGTTTGAATTTTCTTATTTGTTCATACTCTTCTGTGTCCGTGAAGGCTACGGGTCTTGTGTCATTCAGATCATCATCTACCTTTGTAGATAAGTTAGTGACCTGATCCGAAAGTTCAGCTACTTTCTCCGATAGTGAACACATTTCCTCAGTGTGTTTTTCTGAACCAAGTTTCAGAGTGTCCATTTGTGTTGCAATCGAATCTACTGTGTTCTTTAAGTTGTCCTGAGTTTTTGCCAGTTGCGTAACCGAATCGGTAGATGCAACTGAGTCAATTTTAGCCCACAAGGTCTCATGATTTTCATGAACAATGGTTTGCAGCTCTTTTATGGCTGCTTCGTGATTCTGTAATGCATTTTCATGCCGCGAAAAAATAGGCTGAAAATGCTCACAAATTTGTGTTTTTACGTCATTACAGACTTTTTGACATTTCGATTCAATGTTATGTAATTCAGTAGTTAAATCTTCACGTGTTTGTTCAAGTGTGGTGTCTAACTTCCGAAGATTTTGTTCCATTGTGTCTAACTTTTGCTGTGTTTGTCTCTGGTGTTGTTCCATTGTGTCTAACTTTTGAAGATTTTGTTCCACTGTGTCTAACTTTTTAAGATTTTGTTCCATTGTGTCTAACTTTTGAAGATTTTGTTCCACTGTGTCTAACTTTTTAAGATTTTGTTCCATTGTGTCTAACTTTTGAAGATTTTGTCCCATCTGTCTCTGATTTTGTTCCATTTGTTGCATTAATTGCAATAATAATGTATTAGTGTCTGGAATCTGTTTCTCTATGCTTTTTAGCAGTGCATTTTGACCGGCAACATTCACATTTTGACAAGCAGAAAATGTGTCTTGACTCATTTGAGAAAAAGGTGAGGACCCAAAACCTGAATCTACAGTATTTGCAAAATTGTGTCCTATCATTTCGGATTCCTGAGGCGAGCTGTTGCCGACCGATCGATCGATAATGCTTCCCTGTTCACTACCTGTTTGACTGTCTACGCCATTGTTTGACGCCCGCTCCATTTCCCTATGCACAGTTACCAAATTTCTACTTTGAACATTAGTTAACTCATTACACAGTGGCGCTAACACATTGCTTTCGTCTTCACTGTCGTTTCTTAGTTTACTTTGGAGCCGAGTGTTACGTTTTTCACACGCCATTATTGAGACAATATTTCACACGATAACACACGAAAACACAATTTGAAGAGCAAAAATAAGAGAACACATTAACATAGCACTGAAAATAATATCTAGTTAATTGCAGCTGCGAAATACTTGGTGCAAATCTACATGCGTGCCACACCTGTTTTACTGTACAACAATGAAATACTGCAACTACAAAGGAAATTCTCTCTATAATTACGCGCTAGCAATAAACAAAAGCTACACTAAATACACAAACTACAAGAAAAAAATCAGAAGATTCCAGGTTCGAATCCTGGCAGGGTCGCCATATGAAACGTCCCCTTAGAACAATTGTACAAGACTGTGCTTAACCTGGCACACAATAATTTTTAGCGCAACGCAATCTGACTTTCAATAACCCCTACAAAAGAATGGCCCTGACAAACATTAAACTATACCTTTCACAAATCACTTACCTCACAAAAATCTTCGTTGCTGGAACTACTGCAATACAGCGAGCGCCACTACTGCCAGCTAAATAAAAGATTCAAACTACTGAAGGTACTAACTACTGATAGTCTTAGCAAATGAAAGATTCTAATAGAGAACAAACAATGTATTTACCTCAAGATTCATAATATATACAGCAGTTCATGACATTTTTCAAAACTCCGCCATCTCTCTCCTCACATCCACCACTGCTGGCGGCTCACCTCCAACTGCCCAGCGCTACGCGCTGTTCGCATCCAGCTATAGCAGTTCATGACAACAATGGCAGACAACAATTCAAACTTTTCATATAGAGAGTGCTACGTAACGTTGCCAATAAAAAAACATAAACAGCAAACTTACATAAAGAAAACATAAACAGCCTACTTACATAAAAACATAAACAGCAAACTTACATAGGCCAATAAAAAAACATAAACAGCAAACTTACATAAAGAAAACATAAACAGCCTACTTACATAAAAACATAAACAGCAAACTTACATTCTGATCGAGGTACCTCATTATCTTTATGCTAAGTATATGTCCTAAGATTCTGCAACAATACGTGTCAATGATATTGGACGGTAGATCACTTCTGCCACCCATCTTATAGACGATTGTTACCTGTGCATTCTCCCAATTAATGGGACTTGTTTAATATTCGAGGGGTCTACGATGTATTACATTTAGAGAAGGGCTTACATCTGGTAATTATATTAGAATCTGGCAGCTGCTGGGACCCTGTTTAGTTTTAGCGATTTCAGCTGTGTTTCAATCCCACAGACATCTAGATTATTGAACGACGGTGTGCGGTAGTTGGTCTCAATTGCAAGTCGCAAATATAACAGCCCCCATCAGCAGCAACAATTTGATTCTCTTATATCATGTAATTATTTTCAAGTTTTAAAAATTTAAAACGCTGTCGTAATTTACTCATTAAGAGATATTGGTCTTATGCAAAAACTCTAACTCAGTAAGACAGATCTTACAGTTAGAAACTTTGTGTACGTCTCGAGGGAGCGTAACTGACTGCGCACAAATAATCAGACTATATTCATCCGGTATTTGAGGATAAGAGCATTTAGTGACTTCCAATAAACTTTACACACGATTTCAAACCTTTCCGAAACTTTTTCTCGAGGGCACCGCCACAAAATGGTGATAGGAAGAAAGTTTTTCGTTTATTTGATTTTTGCTGTTCATGCAGTACGTCTACATCTACATCTATACTCCTCCACCCACCGCAGGAATACCGCGTGTGGTAGAGGGTACTATGTGTACCAGTGTCAAATCCCCTTTACGTGTTCCAGTCACGTATGGTTCGTGGGAAGAACGATTGCTGTAAGCCTCCGTTGGACTCGAAAATCACTAATTTTATTTTCATGGTCTTTTGCGAGATATACACTACTGGCCATTAAAATTGCTACACCACGAAGATGACGAGCTACAGACGCGAAATTTTACCGACAGGAAGAAGATGCTGTGATATGCAAATGATTAGCTTTTCAGAGCATTCACTCAAGGTTGGCGCCGGTGGCGACACCTACAACGTGCTGACATGAGGAAAGTTTCCAACCGATTTCTCATACACAAACAGCAGTTGACCGGCGTTGCCTGGTGAAACGTTGTTGTGATGTCTCGCGTAAGGAGGAGAAGTGCGTACCATCGCGTTTCCGACTTTGATGAAGGTCGGATTGTAGCCTATCGCGATTGCGGTTTATCGTATCGCGACATTGCAGCTAGCGTTGGTCGAGATCCAATGACTGTTAGCAGAATATGGAATCGGTGGGTTCAGGAGGGTAATACGGAACGCCGTGCTGGATCCCAACGGCCTCGTATCACTAGTAGTCGAGATGACAGGCATCTTATCCGCATGGCTGTAACGGATCGTGCAGCCACGTCTCGATTCCTGAGTCAACAGATGGGGACGTTTGCAAGACAAGAAGCATCTGCCCGAACAGTTCGACGACGTTTGCAGCAGCATGGAGTATCAGCTCGGAGACCATGGCTGCGGTTACCCTTGACGCTGCATCACAGACAGGAGCGCCTGTGACGGTGTACTCAACGACGAACCTGGGTGCACGAACGGCAAAACGTCATTTTTTTTCGGATGAATCCAGGTTCTGTTTACTGCATCATGATGGTCGCTTTCGTGTTTGGCGACATCGCGGTGAACGCACATTGTAAACATGTATTCGTCATCGCCGTACTGGCGTATCACCCGGCGTGATGGTATGGGGTACCATTGGTTACACGTCTCGGTCACCTCTTGTTCGCACTGACGGCACTCTGAACAGGGGACGTTACATTTCAGATGTGTTACGACCCGTGGCACTACTCTTCATTCAATCCTTGCGAAACCCTACATTTCAGCAGGATAATGCTCGACCGCATGTTGCAGGTCCTGTATGGGCCTTTCTGGATACAGAAAATGTTCAACTGCTGCCATGGCCAGCACATTCTCTTAATCTTTCACCAACTGAAAACGTCTGGTCAATGGTGGCCGAGCAACTGGCTCGTCACAATACGCCAGTCACTACTCTTGATGAACTGTGGTATCGTGTTGAAGCTGCATGGGCAGCTGTACCTGTACACGCCATCCAAGCTCTGTTTGACTCAATGCCCAGGCGTATCAAGGCCATTATTACGGCCAGAGGTGGTTTTTCAGGGTACTGATTTCTCAGGATCTATACACCCAAATTGCGTGAAAAGGTAATCACATGTCAGTTCTAGTATAATATATTTGTCCAATGAATACCCGTTTATCATCTGCATTTCTTCTTAGTGTACCAATTTTAATGGCCAATAGTGTAGATAGGAGGAAGCATTACATTGGTTGACTCTCCTAGGAGCATGCGCTCTTGAAATTTTAACAGTAGACTACACAATGATGCAGAACACCTCTCTTGCAGCGTTTGCCAGTGGAGTTGACTGAGCATTTTCGAGACGCTTTCACGCTTACTAGATGAAGCTGTAATGAAATGTATTGCTCTTCTTTGGATCGTCTCTATTTCCTCCATTAATCCTGTATGGTACTGATCCCAGACTGACGAGCAATCTTGAAGTGTTAATCAGCGAAACTGACGCATCAAGTATGACATCTTAATTTATTACTTCTTGAATACTAACTCTGTTCGCTACACGTTTTGCATACAGTATCCACATATATCATTAAATGCATTTGCAAAATTGTATCACTGTACGACACATACTTCAAGAGATATGACGTCATAAACATTGAGATTCGTGAAAAACTAACTTTTGCTTAAAACGGAGCGCAAATTACCCAAATATATTCATCCACTGCTTGATCGTGAGAAAACTTAGCGGCTTCTAACGAACTTTGCACATAATTTCAAACCTTTTCTAAACTTGTTTCCGCATTGGTGCTTAATTTCAAGTATTTAATACATTAGGAAGTAATCACATATTTGAAGCTGTGTTAGACATGGGAGTTCCATTCTGTAAAGAACCAGATGTTTACTGGTAAACGCCGGCAACTGTGGCAGAGCGGTTCTAGGCGCTTCAGTCCGGAACCGCGCTGCTGCTACGGCCGCAGGTTCGAATCCTGCCTCGGGCATGGAAGTGTGTGATGTCCTCAGGTTAGTTCGATTTAAGTAGTTCGAAGTCTAGGAGGCTGATGACCTCAGATGTTGAGTCCCAGAGTGTTTGGAGCCATTTCTTTACTGGTAAACACCATTATACTCATCTTGGCAGCGGTGCGAGAGTAGAAACTAGGCTATACTTCTGGATCTTCCTTTGTACACTTACATTTCAAAACGGAGTTCAGCAGTTCTGGTTTGCCTTATAGTCGCCTGTGCTCTTTCTGTTAGGGAGCGAATTTCGGTTTTGAACAAACGTCTAAATTTTCATGTTCTATGGCTCAATTAGATTTACACCTAGAATGCTCTTCATCAGATCACAATCTAACAACTAAAAACGGATGTTTTATAGGCGGTCTAAATGTACATATCATGGAGACTAAACTGTTATGGCGAGTTTGTCAAATTCGGACATTCGAAAATAACGATTATTAATTCTACCTTATATCAAAAAGCAGTATCGTTAAAAAACTATCTAAGACTAAAAAAAGACACAAACAACAAAAAAATGAAAAAAGGAACGGAGCATCAGGAAGGAATTATCTAATGGGACGGAAATAGGTAGATGTGACGTGCATGTACAGTCAAATAAATGATTACAATTTCAGAAAAATTGGATGATTTATTCGAGAGAAAGACCTTCAGAAACTGAGCATGGCAATAACGCTTTGGTCCATATTTGGCCTTTATGCAAGAAATTATTCGGCTGGGCATTGATTGACAGAGTTTTGGATATCTTCCTGAGAGATATCTTACCAAATTCTGTCCAACTGGGGCGTTAGATCGTCAAAATCCCGAGATGGTTGGAAAACTGTGCCCATAATGCTCAAAACGTTCTCAATCGGGGAGAGAATCCAGCGGCCTTGCTGACCAAGATGGGGTTTCGAAAGTACGAAGGCAGGCAGTAGAAACTCTTATAACGCCGGGCATTATTTAGCTGAAAGGTAAGCCCAGAATGGCTTGCCATGAAGGACAGCAAAACGGAGCGTAGAATATCGTCAAACTACCACATTGCTATAAAGGTGCTGCAGATGACGACCAAAGGGGTCGTGATATGAAATAAAATGGCTCCCCTGACAACAACAACGACAACAACAACAACAACAACAACAACGACAACAACAACGTCCGCCACTCGTGGTCTCGCGGTAGCGTTCTCGCTTCCCGAGCACGGGGTCCCGGGTTCGATTCCCGGCGGGGTCAGGGATTTTCACCTGCCTCGAGATGACTGGGTGTTTGTGTTGTCCTCATCATTTCATCATCATCCAGGAAAGTGGCGAAATTGGACTGAGCAAAGGTTGGGAAATTGTACGGGCGCTGATAACCACGCAGTTGAGCGCCCCACAAACCAAACATCATCATCATCATCCCCTGACAACCACTCCCTGTTTAGAATTATATTAATACCTTCAGCTGCCGACGGGTGTTGATATATATCAACGGTGGCAGGTGAATATGTGAGCCCCGACCGTGACTCGAACCTGGGATCTCCTGCTTACATGGCAGACGCTCTATCCAACTGAGCCACCGAGGGCACAGATGATATTTCGACTGCAGGGACTATCTTGCGCACGCCCCCCACTGGATCCACATTCTCACCTTGTATATCCACACATTACATTCTTAGTTTCCCACCCCAACACACTCATTACTCGTCTAAGACATTCTTACCAAGTCCCGTAAGAGTTCGCACAGAAGAAGGTCATGGCCGATATTGCTGAAACTACACAGGGTGAGTCACCTAACGTTACCGCTGGATATATTTCGTAAACTACATCAAATACTGACGAACCGATTCCACAGACCGAACGTGAGGAGAGGGGCTAGTGTAATTGTTTAATACAAACCATACAAAAATGCACGGAAGTATGTTTTTTAACACAAACCTACGTTTTTTTAAATGGAACCCCGTTAGTTTTTTTAGCACATCTGAACATATAAACAAATACGTAATCAGTGCCGTTTGTTGCATTGTAAAATGTTAATTACATCCGGAGATATTGTAACCTAAAGTTGACGCTTGAAACCTCCGACGTTCAGTTGCGTGTTGTAACAAACACGGGCTACGGTCGGCGAGCAGCATCTGCAGGGACATGTTTACGATGACGACCGTGTTTACGAGTGCGGCTGTAGTGCACTGTTGTGGTTTGGTCTAGCTGTCGCAGTGTCCGCATGTAGCGCTTGCTGCTATTGTTATTCTGCATTCGTCCCCGCACGCAGACCAACTGTAGTACACCGTGGTACCAGACGTCTGTGATAGTGTAGTGTTGTAGGATCTGTGACCATGGTGTATTCGAACTCTGAAAAGGCGGAGATGATACTCATCTATGGCGAGTGTCGACGAAATGCAGCTGAAGCCTACAGGGTGTATGCAGAACGGTACACGGACAGAGAGCATCCAACGTCCCGCACATTGCAAAACATCTACAGCCAACTGTATGCAACAGGTATGGTCGTAGCACGCAAACGGGTCCGTAACAGGCCCGTCACAGGAGAAGCGGACGCAGTTGGTGTGTTAGCTACTGTTGCCATGAACCCACACATGAGTACACGGTACATTGCGAGAGCCGGTGGACTGAGTCAAAGTAGTGTCATGCGCATACTGCATCGTCACCGCTTTCATCCGTTTCATGTGTCGCTACATCAGCAATTACATGGTGATGACTTTAATCATCGAGTGCAATTCTGTCAATGGGCATTAACGGAGAATGCGTTGCAGTTCTACCTGTTTACCGATGAAGCGGGTTTCACAAACCACGGGGCAGTGAATCTACGGAACATGCATTACTGGTCCGTGGACAATCCTCGCTGGCTCAGACAGGTAGAGCGACAGCGACAGTGGACTGTAAATGTATGGTGCGGAATCATGGGCGACCACCTCATTGGTCCTCACTTCATTGCAGGGGCCCAAACAGCTGCAACATATATCGCGTTTCTACAGAATGATCTGCCAACGTTGCTCGAAAATGTCCCACTGGAAACGCGTCGACGTGTGTGGTATCAGCATGATGGTGCACCTGCACATTCCGCAATTAACACTAGGCTGATCCTTGACAGGATGTTCGACGGGCGTTTCATAGGACGTGGAGGACGCACAAATTGGCCAACCCATTCTCCTGATCTTACACCTCTGGACTTCTTTCTGTGGGGTACGTTAAAGGAGAATGTGTACCGTGATGTGCCTACAACCCCAGAGGATATGAAACAACGTATTGTGGCAGCCTGCGGCGACATTACACCAGATGTACTGCGGCGTGTACGACATTCATTACGCCAGAGATTGCAATTGTGTGCAGCAAATGATGGCCACCACATTGAACATCTATTGGCCTGACATGTCGGGACACACTCTATTCCACTCCGTAATTGAAAACGGAAACCACGTGTGTACGTGTACCTCACCCCTCATGGTAATGTACATGTGCGTCAGTGAAAAAGACCAATAAAAAGGTGTTAGCATGTGGACGTAATGTACTGTTCCAGTCTCTTCTGTACCTAAGGTCCATCACCGTTCCTTTTGGATCCCTACGTAATTCGGTGCTCTCCGATACACACGATCGAACAGCGGAGGAGTGGTACTCATGCGTCAACTTTAGGTTACAATTTATCCGGATGTAATTAACATTTTACAGTGCAACAAACGGCACTGATTACGTATTTGTTTATACGTTCAGATGTGCTAAAAAAACTAACGGGGTTCCATTTAAAAAAACGTAGGTTTGTGTTAAAAAACATACTTCCGTGTATTTTTTTGTGGTTTGTATTAACCAATTACACTAGCCTCTCTCCTCACGTTCGGTCTGTGGAATCTATTCGTCAGTATTTGATGTGGTTTACGAAATATATCCAGCGGTAATGTTAGGTGACTCACCCTGTATACTTATACGGAGATGGTGTCAGATACCATCTTCATATAAGTATATAATCACTCCCTGTTGTCGGGCCGTATGGCGGGTGACAGTCACGCTGGTATCCCGTCGCTGTCTGGGGTTTCCCCAGAATGTCTTCGCTGGTCACTTCGCTGGTAGCGGGACTGAAGACTCATTTTACACCTTTTAGTACATTTTAAAAACGTGTTATATTAAGAAGTTTTTAATTAAATAATAATAAGGACGAACAAATATTCGAATAGACTGTTTGGCCTTTGCAGACGACTTGGTTATTCTAACGCAGGACATCCAAATTGCTCAGAAACAAATAGAAATTCTTAAAGAAACAGCAGAAAGAGTAGGTCTCCAAATCTTATTTGAAAAAACACAGTATATGACTAGCAACAAACTGGCACCCAAACTTTTGGAAACTAAGTATGGAAAAATCAAAAGAGTTTCGCAATTCAAATATTTAGGTGAAACAATCTCAGAGACTGGTCTAGAAAAAATTGGAAATGAAATTCGTTGTCAAAAGATGGAGACAGCTTTTAGACTTACAAAAGACATCTACAACAAAAAATGTCTCTCGAGGTACTCTAAATTGAGACACTACAACACGGTCATAAAACCAGAGTGCCTTTATGGGACTGTAACGCTAATTTTAAACAGAAAAAAGGACATTCAAGAAATCCAAAAAAGAGAAAGAAAAGTAATCAGAAAAATTCTAGGTCCAAAATATACTGAAGAAGGAACATACAGGCTAAGAGCAAATAGTGAAATTCAACAATACACCAGCATATATTCGGATATGAAAAAACGCAGATTAAAATTTTATGGGCATATTAAAAGAATGGATGCTACCAGACTAACCAAACAAGTAGTGGAATTCTACGAAAATCGAAGTAAAGCTAAATTTGAGACAATAAAATGGATTGCTGCTATAAAAGAGGACATGAAAGAGGCAGATATAAAACAAGATGAAATTCAAGACAGAAAATTATTTAGGCAAAAAATTCATGACTGGGTAGTTGGTCAAGCTGAAAAACCAAAGAAAACTGGAACCACATGGTCTGATGAAAGGAAAAGAGCTCATTCCGAGAGAATGAAAACAATTTGGGCAGAGAGAAAGTCTAAAAGAAAATAACTGAATGCCCCGTGATTGTACTTCGCGTGGTCCAGTAGGGCCCAAACGTGAATAATAATAATAATAATAATTGCTCCATTTCGCAACTTACTTGTCGGACATGTGTGTACAAAATGGATGCCCTATTATAGCTTGTAGAACACACACCAGATGTGGATTTAGATCATGTGCTGTTCGGCTTCGTTATCCTTTCGGCATCAACAAGTCCTATACATTAGCCTCATCCCACTGTTACCATTATGGTCTGTTTTACAGTAGAAATAAATGTTTGTAAATATCAAATGATTTACACTCACAGAACAAAATCCATAATATATATCTGGTTTGGATAAGTGTTGTATCATACCGTTGGCAAAAGTTAATGACAGCCCGACATCAATATGATACCCAAACATCTTCAAACAGAAAGAAGTCTAAGACGTAATTTCCCTTTCCTGGAAAGAATAAGAATGAAGGACAAGGACAAAGATATAAAGAGTAAGATTAATACGTGCTAGACGACATAAGCCATGATTATGAAAGTGCAAGCGAGGATAAAGATCCCAACTATAACCCTCCTGTTTATGAATAAATGAGACCACTGTCTTCTTAGGAAAGAAAGTAATAAAATACAAACTGACATGTAGCTCATTGGATCGATAATAAGTTGCAGCAAATGACTGTGTAAGGGCAAGGCGATAATAGCTGAAAATTGGATAGAACAAATTTTATAATTGAGGAAAGAACATGTTCTGGAAATCTCAAAGACTACGACTTTCAACCAAAGCCTAAATTGCAGCAATTCAGGAAGAAAGTGTGAGTATAGGTAGTCGGTGAAACTGGGACCTCCTGTTCCACCCTAAGCCTGAAAAGTCAAAATGAAATGGATGAATATTATAAAAATTTACTTTTTACGTAGCCTATAAAAACGTACCTTACAAATTGCTATTGATTACCATATTTTATTCGTAATGCTTTAATTTTATCTCGTTAGCAGGTGAATTCTGTTCGGCGTCAAAATCTTTACACCCATAGCTTACATTAGTCCACATGTGCTCTTCTAAAGAGGACGACGTAGTAATGTCTTTGCTACAGCCCACACGCTACAGGTCTTCGCGACACACGCGATCCAGATATCGTGGCGTAATTACACTGCAAGAAACGGACCACTGTCAACTCTACGCACAGCAATATTAGAAAAATTGATAGAATTAAGGGTCGCAAGCATCACCTGAACGTTCGAGAGAAGGTCAAAAAGTCACAATTTAGACGCTACTAGTAGTTGTCCCGTAGCAGTCTGACTGCACTCAGAAAACTTCCAAGGTCTAAGTACTTTACTGGAATCCGGCAATGCTAAGGATCTCCGACAGGCTCTTCTCAGTCCTCGACACTCACAGAACAGAAAGAAGGTCTCTGGATAACAACCCAAGGACATTAAAGTCAGAGAGTCCTATTAAAATCAAACATTCCGGTACTCCAGAATGAGGTTTTCACTCTGCAGCGGAGTGTGCGCTGATATGAAACTTCCTGGCAGATTAAAACTGTGTGCGGACCGAGACTCGAACTCGGGAGTTAGAGTCTCGGTCCACACACAGTTTTAATCTGCCAGGAAGTTTCATTCCGGTACTATCGGAAATAGTTTGGTTTCTTCCAATAAGCCTCAGCAAGTCCTTTTCTTCGACCAGCACTTCCTCGCGCTAGTTACTAGTTCCATGATTGTACACAAGAGTGGCGCCAAATATTACTACCAGCTCGGTTTAACTCACCTACTATGAAAGTCACAACTGCCGCTCTACTGTCCTTACAGTAATATGGGTGCCTTAAAAGCTTTCGCACCTGTGCTAACACCATAATGTTCGTCTGCATACCTAATTCTACCGCTCAAATTCTGCGACCAGATCCTACTGCTTTTGCCTTCATCAGAAGCGAAATTTCTTTGAAAAGAAGCTTCCGAAATTTGTTAAGCATTTAGGCTTTTTCTTCCATGAACATATGGACCCTGTCTCGATGGGTCGTACACTAGGCGCAGTCCCACCGGAACGGTATTTGTGGAGAGGCCAAACTAACATATAGAACCTGAAGTGTAACATCAACAGTTTGGAAAACTGACTGATCTGATCTTGTAATAATAGACATCATGGCATTACACTTACAGAAGACATCCAACTGTACTGTATGGTTTAATTACAATGGCGTCCTGCTGCGTAAAATATTACAGATTAGGAGAAGTGCCTAATTCGGACTTCAGATCGAGAACTACTCAGGAAAATGGTATCATCAGAACGAATAACCTAGTGTTCTACAGTTGTGTTGGTTAGAGAACTTTAAAAAATAAATTGAGAGATCGGAGTTAGATGTACTAGGAATACTGAAATACGTTGGCAAGAAATATATTTGCTGAATGGCGGTACGTATCTGACATTTCTTCTTCTTCTGCCTTTCATATATTAGGCCTATAGAGTTGTTTTGGCATGTTCCATCTTTTTGCTCGCCATCCTATATCCGTCCGTCTTTCTGGTTTATATTGTAAAGGTCATCTTTGGAATCCTTATTTCTTCCATTCGTTCAAGATGTTGGTTCCAGTTTTTGTAAGTTCTATTTTTTCATTTGCTGCCAAAATACACAGTTCTTCTCTAATGTTTTCATTAGGAGTTCTGTCCGGTTTAGTGTAACCTTGGATTGTTTGTAAAAATTTCATTTCAACCATCTGAACATGATTGGAATCTTTTCTCTTCCTAATCCAGGCTTTATTGTCAGGTAGAGCCATTGCCTTATGAAATGTCATTTTTCTGTCTCTTGGTGTATTTTTCCATGTTCTGCTTGTAGTACCATATATACTCTAATATCTCTGTAGTGTAATATCTACATCCCTATTTTCGTTAAAAGTGAGGATGCTCCCTAGGTAACTGCAGTACTGTACTTGTTCTAAAATTTGATTACAATTTTGTTCAGAACTACGTATTTCCATGGAATGCCATTGCCTTAGTTTTCTTTACTGCTGTCTTACAATTAAAGCCTTTCGAACTAAGTTTAAAAGACTGATGGATTTTTGTAGTTAGTCTACAGAATCTACCATTAATACAACGTCATTAGCATGTAATACTATGGTAATCTCGTTATTCTTGTTTGTATTGGTCCTAACTGGTGCCTTTTTTTAACTTTGTGGATGGCACAGTCTGCATTAGTATTAAAAAGAGTACGCGATAAATTGCACCCTTATGTCACACCTTGATTTATTAAAATATTTCCCTTGTGTAATTGGGGACGACAAATATAAGTTCCATTACATAGACTCTACGTGCAGTTTATTAAGTATCTGGCTAACCACGTCTCGTCTCATTTTCCCACAGTTTCTCTCTGTCCGTCCTGTCAAATGCGTTTTCACAATCTATGAAAGCCAGGTAGGTATCTACGTAAATTCTCTTATTTTCTGTGTTATTTGTCGCATAGTAAATATATTATCGCTACATGGCCTTACTATTATGAAACTAATTGGTTTTTCTAGAAGTGGCAATCCTGTAACAATCTTTAATCAGTTATTTAATACATCTGATTATACTTTGCAGACATTGTTTAGCGTACTGACACCTTTATAATTTGTAGTTTTTCTGCAATCTCCATTTTTTAAACAGTGACAACACTTTTGCTCTAAACCAATATGCACTGACATATACTGTATGAAATATAGTGAATAGACCACTGACAGCTGCTATACGAAAAGTTCTTATTTCACCTTGAGTTCAGGTCTTTCAATCTTTAGCAACAAAAATATCATCACAGTGTACACATTTTCGCATTGTGATTTCGAAACCTGGTGCTCACACCAATAATTCCTTAAAATTCCATTTCTACAAAGAAAAAACTCGCACTAGTTTATGATCAGATGAGAGCATGGTTATTAGCACCAAATGAAATATGGGTAGTGCAGCATTGAGCCTAATAACGAGCAAGGAAACAGATTATTACAATCAAGATAGACAGAAAGCCACCACAGTGGTAGACTTCTTAGCTTACCAGCGCTATTTCTGTAGAATAATTGGCTTATTTCTCATCTTCGGGGATATTTACTGGTTTAGCCCATTCCACAGCTAATAATATCAAAATAGTTATCAAATTTGGCAAACTAACGACCAGAAAAAAGATGGGAACACCTGTGAATGCTTCTTACAGTGGGTGTCTTTTCGATTGCTACACTATGTTCGGATTTGGAAAAAATTCACCATTATCATAAGACTGCTACCAAAGGGAATGCCACAGCTCCCATGCCGTTCGGGACGACTTGTCAGGGATCCCTCTGTGGTAACCGTCTTATACACTACGACTGTCTTCCGCATTGCGATTAAACTACATACAACTACTCTCAATAATGAATTTGAAATTGAATGATTTCTCCACCAAAATTTTACTCCAGTCGGCATGCTGAATGCAGCCTGAACCAAAAATCGTTTAATATCCATCAACTACTAAATTAAAAGAAGCAAGTGAGTAATAACAACGATTATGCTCATGCGGATAACCCACAGCAACCCGTCTCTTCCGAATATGATCTAGGGAATCTGTTATGCGATTTGAGCAACGAAGGAGGCCATGAGAACCAGTAACATAACACATATGCTGGAGAAGGCCCAGCCAGTTAAAATCTTGGGACCACGGAAGTGTTCTTCGACCTTGGCAGCGACAGTCAGCTTGAGCGGCAACGGGGAATTCCTAACCCAGCGGCGGCTAGCCAGGTGGTACAAAGCGGCTCACACAAATCTGCCAACTTCTAGTTGCTGCTGGGAAACCAAACACTCGAAATCGTCAACTCTCTTACGTCAGTTCCCGAACGGAAAACACGAATTCAGCAACTTCTACCTGGCCGAGCCCGGCTCTCATGAATCCAGCAAGTTCTCCGTCATTATCTGCAATGGTTTCAAACAGCATTGGAAACAGCGGTACAATGAAAGAGATATAAATGAAAACAAAATGTATATACAAAACAAAAATTTTATATAATGTTACACTTACTAGAATATTTCATGAAAACAACTGAATTTATTTCATATGCTCATGCTCAACTTGCGGCTGCTTTTTATGATACGCACATTACAAAATCTATTTTGCTAAGTTCACCACTTTTTTGTAACTAATTTTTGCTATACGAAAGCTTGCCTCTTTTAGGCATTTGTGTCCGTTGTGCTGATGTGGCAATTTTTGTAGAATTAATTTTTATTTACCTGTTGATTTGTGCGGCTTTCAAACTTCTCAAAAATTTGAAGATATTTGGGTGAATGGTCTCACACGAAGCATTGAATCGAGAATGAGAACTCTCACAAGCGTTAGTAGTACGCCAGAAGGATGCAGGATCCGCTGCCCAAATGCATGGAGGAAACAATGCATGTTCTTCCTCATCGATATAATTTTCGCAATTTAATCTGCAAATTTCAAGAGTTTTTTTTGTCTTGGGGCTGTATGGTGACCACGTCGCCAAAAACATCAGGAACATCTTGGGGGGATTAAGTAAATAAGTCCAAAAGTGTAGAGCAACACCTGTCCTTTTTTACTCTTCAGATCTTTGTACAACGACGATAAACCAAGTTTTTGTAATTTTCACCGCCTGAAACGGTTAGTATAAAGTATCATTTCTGCAAATTTAAAAGACAAAAGTTGCTTCTTAAGTGAGGTCTATCACGTACGTTATTTTCGCTATCCCTGGTAGCGCTGAGCAGAAAGGCCGCCAAACTCGCGTAGTTTTAGATAATTTTAGGAATAAAAACAGAAATTTGTTTAAAACTCAAAAAAGAAAGTAACATAGGCTACGTGAAGTCTGATGGGGACACCAACTTTCAGTTGTTTCTGCGTATGTGACGAAGAACATTTGTGATGAGAGAATTCAGAACCGGGTATACGAACAGTCGTACTCTAGGCTCATTGGTCCGTTTTAAATATTTTTTTTTTTTTACTTCATAGATATATTCTCTTGCTAGGTATAGCTATATATTTCCCCAAACTCGCAAAATTAGGAATATGCGTGACAATAAGAGTGAATCACGCCGGTAAGTTTTTCGCCAGTGCTCTTTCTTGCAATTACTCCCTATATTATAAGTGTAACATCAGATTACATACAACCAGACCGCAGAATTCGAAAAATCTATGCAAAAGTTAGCAAGACTGACGTGGACTTACAATAACCATTTTCGTCTTTTGAAGTTGACTGGTGCGAAACTACAAAAAAAGATTAATAATGACTGTGATTCAACCATAGGAGTTGGACATGTGCACTTCCTTACATTTATTCAGCTAGTTCTCAGAATTACAATTCGACACTACACCATTTGGTGAATCTCTCGTTATTTAGGCATGGTATTGGAAGAGAGCGTACTGCCAGCATACTTTTTTACTTTATATAGTTTATTGTCATCAAACGGGTGAAGAGACTGTCATAAGATCAGGAATACGTAGGCTCCAGCTCTCAAATAATATACTACAGAGCGGCAAGTTAAGTGTTAATCGTTTTCTGTGTTTTCGTCGTAGTATATTAAATTTCGTGCCTGTTTTTCTGTTTCAGATGTTACCTCGTGTTTTTGTAAGTGTAAATTCATTCAGTCTGTTTTGTTGTGAAAGCAATCGTCAATTCGTTTAGTAAGCCAGTCAGGCCCCAGCTCTCAGCTGATATACAATTGCAGCGCGGCAAGTTGTTGATCTTTTTCTGTGTTTTCGTCGTAGTACATTTATCAAATTTCGAACGTGTTTTCTGTTTAAGAGGTTTCGTCTCGTGTTCTTGTAAGTGTAAATTCATTCAGTGTGTAGCACAGTAGTGAGTCACTCAACAGCCAGCTACATACCTCATTAACGCATTAGCGTCCATTGTTGACACATCAGGACGGAAGCAAGTAGCATAGCTAGACTTCTGACTACTTTTATACTTCTTCAGTTAGTGTTGCTAGGATGGCTAGGATGTGTGCGTGCTTTGTGCGGACGCAGGAGGAGGTGGCCGCAGTTCGCGAGCAGCTGAATGCGCTGTTGGCTACGATCAGGGATTTGCTAGTTATTGGAAGCTCCAATGTCAGGCGCGTTGTGGACCTCCTTAGGCAGACAGCGTTCAGGGCTGGAAAGAAAACCAGGGTGCGCTCGGTATGTCTGCCGGGAGCCACGTTCGAAATGTGGAGGCGGCCTTGCCTACGGCTATGGAGCTCGCAGGCTGCAGTCGTCTGCAAGGTGTGGCCCGTCAGCACCAACGACACCTGTCGCATGGGTTCTAAGGCGATCCTCAGATCGTACAGTCGGCTAACGGAGATGGTGAAGACTGCTGGCCTCGCGTGCCTGGCGCAAGGAGAGCTTGCAATTTGTACCATTGTTCCTAGAGTTGATCGGGGTCCTTTGGTTTGGATTCAAGTGGAGGGTCTCGACTCTGTGACGATCTAGGCTACAGATTTCTAAACCTGCGTTATCGTGTGGGGATTTGTAGGACTCCCATTGATAGATCAGGGTTGCACTACACAAAGGAAACAGCTACTCGACTAGCAGAGTACTTGTAGAGTGCTAATGATGGTTTTTTTGACTAGGCAGTGCTCTGATGAACACTCGTCGGTCCATACGGAGGAAGGTAAGTCGAACGACGTCTAGAGTAAAGGCACTTCGACTGTTGTAATTTCATCAGTATTCGTAATAAAGTTCTCGAATTCACTGCCCTCCAATAAAGTTCTCTTTCTCAAATTATTATTGGGACCGAGAGCTGGATGTAACCCAAAGTGGAAAGCTCTGAGATATTTAGTGAGCCGTGAAATGTGTATCGGAAAGACAGGTTGGAGACCAATAGGAGGGGGACTGTTCACTGCAGTTGACAAAAACATTATCTCTAGTGACGTCGAAGTTGAGTGTGACAGTGAAGTTATCTGGTCGCTTATAACAGGTGTAGGTGAAACCTAGTTAATTGTTTGATGTTTTTACCGGCAACCTGACTCTGCTGTGAGTCATTCAAAGAAGGTCTAGGGTCAACAGCGCGTAAATACCGGGATCATGCAATACTAGTTGGAGGCGACTTTAACCTACAGAGTATAGACTGGGATGTCTATGGATTCGTTGCGGGGGGTTCGTTGCGGGGGGTACAGACAGACATTCATGCAAAACAGTTTTGAACGCGTTTTTTGAGGCCTTTAGCAGCCAGCGTGGCAGTCCACACACCATGAAAATATCTTATACCTTGTAGTTAACAAATATGCTGGACCTCATCGACAATGTCAGTATAGAAAAGGGGATTAGCGATCATGATGTCATTATAGCAACTATGATTACGAAAGTTAATAAACCAGTCAAGAAGGCTAGGGCAGTGTTTTTGCTAGACATAATAAATAAGCAATTATTAGTTGGTTGGTTTAAAGGGGGAGGGGGTAGGGGAAGGGACCAAACTTGATGTAAAGGAATTATGAGCAAAGTTTAAGCAGATTGTAAATTGTGGTCTGGAGAGTTATGTGCCTAGTAAGTGGGTAAAGGATGGGAAAGACGAACCATGGGTCAATAACGAAATTCGGAGGATACTGAGGAAGCAGAGGATGGTGCATTCTAGGTTGTAAAGGGAACGCACAGATGATGACAAGCGAAGGTAAGCAGAGATTCGGGCGTCTGTGAAAAGATTTATGGGCGAGGCATACAACAGCTACCACCGTCACACTTTAGCAAAATATCTGACAGAGAATCCAAGGAAATTCTGGTCTTATGTAAAATAGCTAAGTTGGTCTACGGCTTCCATTCAGTCCCTTGTTGACCAATCTGGTGTGGTAGCTGAAGATAGCAAAACGAAAGCCGAAGTTTTAAATTTCACGTTTAAGAAATCGTTCACGCAGCAGAATCGCACAAACGTACCATCATTTGACAGCCGTACATACTTCCGTATGGACGACATAGTAATAAGCACCCCTGGCGTAGAGAAACAACTGAAAGATTTGAAAGTAAATAAATCAACAGATCCGGATGGAATCCCTGTTCGACTTTACAAAGAGTACGGCGTTGACCCGTTACCCAGCTTGCATTTATCGTGTATCTATCGCTCAGCACAAAGTCCCAAGCGACTGGAAAAAGGCGCAGGTGACTCCAGTGTATAAGACAGGTAAAAGAACTGATACAAAAAATTACGGACCAATATTTGTAACTTTAGTCTGCTGCAGAATCCTTGAATATGTTCACATTTGGAATACAATGAAATTTCTTGAGAGTGAGAAGCCGGCCGTTGTGGCCGAGCGGTTGTAGGCGCTTCAGTTCGGAACTGCGCTGCCGCTACGGTCGGAGGTTCGAATCCTGCCTCGCGGAATGGATGTGTGTGATGTCCTTAGGTTAGTTAGGTTTAAGTAGTTCTAAGTCCAGGGGACTGATGACCTCAGCTGTTAAGTCCCATGGTACTTAGAACCATTTGAACCATTTGAGAATGAGAAGCTTATGTCCACGAATCAGCATGGTTTTAGAAAGCATCGCTCGTGCGAAACACAGCTTACCCTTTTCTCACATTCTGCGTGGTGTCTGTTTGTTCTATATCGTGTCTCCCTACCACTTTCGCGCAACGACCCTCTGAGCGTATTTTTTAGGGAATTGACTAGTTTGAACCTGGGACCTGTTGCTGGTAAGGAGACGCCAGACCACACATGACATGTAGAATTCAGAAGAGTTCAGTGAGACTAGCGATGATATAACCAAATACTTAATGATTTCAGCGTCAGCTCCACTGCACTCCCTGTAAAAGAATCTTAATACTAACTAAATTTAGTGGAAGGGGTTCAAGGCTTTCCTATTTTTAGTTAGCTGGTAAAATAACGTCGAAAAAGCAGTTTAGTTTACCATTGGAAATTTTATTCTACTCACAAAGCATCGTTTATAAATTGCACTATTGATAAAAGGAAATGTTTTAATACAGGATGGTAAAAACCAACTGCGTTCAACAAAAATGTGAACGAATATTCCCTGAATGGGTTTCCAAGTTCTACAATGGATCGAAGGATGACCTATGCCATATCATATCTATAATCTAGGTTTAAATTAAGTTTCACAAAAGAGAAAACTATCAAAATGGTCTACAGTGACCCTCAATTATCTTTAATTACTTATCTAACTTGTCGTAAATTACAGTGGCTGATGTGGCTTCTCAATAACTATATAAAAGAAAAATCATCGCGTTTCAGATTTTTACTTCAAGTGGCAAATGTGAACACCATGAGCTTTAATTGACGATCGACACTAGTATTACGTAAAGGGGATGTAACAGATGAGACTTCTGCAGTTCTGAGTGAAGCCTTATGCGCTCAAAAATGCGGCATCGCGTGCGTTCATTACCTTGTCGGTGTTCGTCAGGGGGCGGCGGCCGGCGCAGCTCCGTCCAGCTCGCCCTCTCGGAAGCAACTCCCTCTTAACTTCTCCTTACTACAATTTACCGAAGTTGGTTAAAAAAAAAAACTATCTAGCTGTGTTTTCATCTGACCAATCAGGGTCTCAATGTTAACCTTAAGCTCCGCCTACAAAAATTATATCTATCCAATGAGAAACGTTATACTTTTCGTGGTGGGGCAATGTTTTTAAAGTTTGCAGCGTAACAGAAAAGCGAAAAAGTCTCACGCTAAAACTTGCAGCTGGTGTGGTCCTTTTAGCGTTATCGTAAGATCTATACTGTTCTTCTGGAGGGCTCTATTTTTTAACACGGGCTGGGGGGTGGTCCTAACGTAACAGAGACGCGAAAAAGTCTCACGCTAAAACTTGCGGGTGGTGCGGTCCTAGCGGTTAGCTGGCGACGTGGGTGTCCGTCTGTCCCTTATCGTAGGGCCTTCCAGTTTAACACGGTTCTGCTCTCAGCTTCTGTTCTCGTTTCTCCCCTCGCAACTGCGTCTGTCTCACGGTGGGAAGGTATGACATGCATTTAGGCATTCTTGTGTTAGTCTGTGGTATTCCATTTGCTCACTCGTTACTCGTATTACTTTGGTTAGTTTAATGTCACGATTTATTCGGAGCTATGTGACATACTACTGGATTTGCTTATCATGGCCGGCCGGTGTGGCCAAGCGGTTAAAGGCGCTACAGTCTGGAACCGCATGACCGCTACGGTCGCAGGTTCGAATGCTGCCTCGGACATGGATGTGTGTGATGTCCTTAGGTTAGTTAGGTTTAAGTAGTTCTAAGTTCTAGGGGACTGATGACCTTAGAAGTTAAGTCCCATAGTGCTCAGAGCCATTTGAACCATTTTTTGCTTATCATGTCAGGGTTTTCATCATAGGTGTTGGATTTGCCTGACACCTTACAACGTACTGCGCACTATGGATGAAGGGCAACAAGCAGATTCCACATTTCTAGATCCCGGAAAGCATTTGACACGGTTCCTCAATGCAGGCTGTTAACGAAGGTACGAGCATACGGAATACTTTGGCAGATGTGTGAGTGGCTCGAATACTTCTTAAATAACAAAACCCGGTATGTTGCCCTCAACGGCGAGTGTTTGTCAGAGACAGGGGTACCGTCACTCGTACATAACTGATTTGGCGGACAGGGTGGGCAGCAGTCTGCATTTGTTTGCTGATGATGCCATCTTGTACGGTAAGGTGTCGAAGTTGTGTGACTATAGGAAGATACAAGACGACTTAGACAAAATTTCCGATTGGTGTGATGAGTGGCAGCTATCCCTAAACGTGGAAAAATGTACGTTAATGCGGATGAGTAGGAAGAACAAGCCTGTAATGTTCGAATACTGTATTGCTAGTGTCCTGCTTGACACAGTTAGGTCGTTTAAATATCTGGGAGTAACGTTGCAATGCGATATGAGAGGGAACGAGCGTGTGTGAACAGTGGTAGGAAAGGCGAATGGTCGACTCTAGTTTAATGGTAGAATTTTAGGAAAGAGTGGTTCAACTGTAAAGGAGACCGCGTATAGGACGCTGGTGCGACCAAGTGTTGAGTACTGTTCGGGTGATTGGGATCCGTACCAGGTCGAATTCAAGGAAGAAATCTAAGTAATTCATAGGTGCGCTGGTAAACTTGTTACGGGTAGGTTCGAACAACAAGTAAGCGGTGATACTTCTGGAACTCAAATGCCGCCAACACACATTGCGCGTAAAGACCACGAAGATAACATGCGAGAAATTAAGGCTCATACGGAGGCATATAGAGAGTCGTTTTTCCCTCGCTGTATTTGCCTGTGGAACAGGAAAGGAAATCACTAGTATTGGTACAGAGTAGCCTTTGCCTCGCACCTACGGTGACTTGCGGAGTATCTATGTAGAATGTAGAAAATATAGTAAGAGCCATCCCGATGAAACCAGTCTTCAAGCTGCACTAAAATCGCTCCGTTAGTTTGCGAGCTCAGATACCAGACAGACACATAGACGCGTCAGACTTGCAACACCCCTTGTTTTTACGTCGGGAGTTAAAAATGGCGAATAAGCTCAATATTATCAATTGAAATACATGGTATTATTATTCCATGAACATCAATGCTGTGTATTTCAATTCGTAAAATGTCTATGTTTTTCCAAGTACGGAAGGAAGATTCCATAAACATTCTGTATAATTTATGGCAGTTTATTGTTCAACAAAAATATATCTTTCATAAAACAACACCTGCAATTGTGCTTACCATGCTTGAGCTAAATGAAACCGACAACCAACAATCTTGACTGAAGGGAAAGCATTCTTCACGTTCTCATCGGTGGAGTGTTCGAAGTCAATGACCAACGTTATTTTGGTTTAAAAGACAGTTGTCTCCTCCCGCATTCATCACGAATACATTTCAAGAATCTTCTTATAGGTTTCCTCTCCTTATCTTCCATAAGGCTGAATATTAGTGGTACTTAAGAATCTTCAAAGTAACAGTGTATTGGAAAGAGTTGAAGAAAGTATTTTGCTGCATGCTGAAAAATACCATCCGTCAATATAGTTTCCAACTAACGTGGAATTTCGAGATTTGAGTCGGCAAAAAAAAATAACATAGCCATTTTTTGTGTCATTATTGAGGATAAAATTTCGCCTTTTGTAGTTGTCACCTCCATCTGGGATAAGGCACTCTGAACTTCCGCTATAGATTTTGGCAGTTTCTACATACTCTTCAGTCGAGCGTGTGTAATGTTGTGTGTGTACCCTAATCGTTTCTAGTTAAAGTGTTTACTGTTTATGGATTGTCACCTGTTTCTTCACGAATAAGCTTTGCTGGTCTTTCGTATAAAGCTTCGCCTTTTCTTTTAATAGAATTTGATAACATTCTTTTGTTTAGCAAGTTTTCTGGAACTGGTGTGTGAGCTCATGTTGGCCTTCCAATCATGATAATACGTTTTCGCTGCCTATACTGAACCATTTCACAGACCACCGCGAGTTGCTACAATACGGCAACGCCATCCACATTCTTCAGATCCTAAAACGCTTCTATAAGGTTTGAGTTTATAGCCACTGCAAGCTGAATGTACATCACCACAATTACTAGTAACAGGTCGCAAGCCGGCCGGAGTGGCCGTGCGGTTCTAGGCACTACAGTCTGGAACCGCGTGACGGTCGCAGGTTCGAATCCTGGCTCGGGCATGGATGTGTGTAATGTCCTTAGGTTAGTTAGGTTTAAGTAGTTCTAAGTTCTAGGGGACTTATGACCTCAGATGTTAAGTTCCATAGCGCTCAGAGCAATTTGAACCATTTTTTGAACAGGTCGCAAAATATGTCAGTTTGACAATTCTTCCCTTCGATAACCTTAACGTGAAGAACACAATGAAACATTACATAAGCCCGCAAAGATACCACAGAACTGACGAGGTATGTTCACAGCTAGAAATCCCATCCCTGGTGACTCATTCAGAGGATCCAGCCGTTCTGCTACCTGAGTGCTGAGTTGCCGAATTCGAGTGAGGGATTACCTGACCCTTTTCCAAAACGCTTCTTGTGACCCTTAAAAGTTGCCGAATCTGAGTATGTCCAAACAAAGGACTGGTCAACGCAGGTACAAGGTTTGCAATTCCGTGCTCGCCAAGGGAACAACGATGGACAGGATGGTTGGCCAGCGCAAAAGCACTGATACCTGTTACTTTTACAAGTGAATGAGTATCCAAATATTAAAAACCCAATAGTACTGCAACTGCTTAACGAAAACGAATATGAGTGCGTCAAAATCAGCAACAACACCTCTACTGAAATATTGGTATCTGTGATGTCTCTAATAATACCTAAGTTAGCTCCTGAAAGCAAGAATATCAACTGAGGATTATATAAAGTTTAATGACGAGTAAGCACTGAGCATGTTTTTCATGGACATTGTATCAGACCGACCTTTGCACTCTAGCTATCGGTCGTGATGCTACACAGCCAAAATCAGTCTAATATTAAGTAATAACATATATTTAGTTCACACCACAATCAGATCATCGTGTCCTCCTCATGAACACAATCAGTGATTGCAGCATGATACTTTCATCATCAGTCATCCAAGCGTTCTAGTTGTTAGTTAGTTCTTTAATATCGTGGAGTGTGGAAATACATAATTATTTTTTGTCGCTGGTACCGTTCGAAACAAAACGAAATGAATTTTTATATAATGTAAATACTTTACTGTAACATGTGGAGCGCGTTATTTTGGAAACACAGAAGATAGTCACACCTAAGTGGGACACTGAGCAGTGCCTGTCCAAAGTTATCCAATCTTTGAAGAACCTGCAACCGAAGTCAATAATAGACACTTGGTTCATCCACCACGACAAGTCTCCAGCTCACAGCGCCAAAGCATGCACCTAATATTTGCGAGATACATGACTGAAATTACTCGAGCACACTCCTTACAGTCCAGACCTTGCTCCTTGTGACTTTGTACTGTTCCCTCATGTGAAAATAAAGCTGAAAGGAGTGCAGTTTTCAAGTGGCAAGGACCACCTGAATGCTTACCCCCTACATCAATTTGGGAAAACTGGTTTGGGAATTGGTTTCGGAGGATGAACAGGTGTATTCAAATAGGGCGGAAATTACTTCGAAAAAATTAAATAAATGAAGCTGTATCGCAAAACTTTCCTAGTGCCCTTTATGGTATAAGACAAAACGTGGTGGCCCATTATATTAAGCATTCTATTTTATTAAGCATTAGATTTAAGAAAGACTGTAGGTTGGTAGGGAGACAGATTGTAGCCCACTGGCGGGGACCTATATGCGGTCGCGAGTCTTACTGTCGGTGGTGCTCACAAGAGAACCTCCCCATCGCACCCCCCTCACATTTAGTTATTAGTTGGCTCAGTGGATAGGCCTTGAAAAACTGAACATAGACCAATCGAGAAAACAGGAAGAAGTTGTGTGGAACTATGAAAAAAATAAGCAAAATATACAAACTGGGTAGTCCATTTGCAACATATGCAACATCAAGGAAACTGTACATCAGGAGCGCCGTGGTCCCGTGGTTAGCGTGAGCAGCTGCGGAACGAGAAGTCCTTGGTTCAAGTCTTCCCTCGACTGAAAAGTTTTATTTTTTATTTTAAAACAATTATCAAAGTTCAGGCACTCACACATAATCAACTTCGCTCTCCGAAATTCCAGGACATGTTCAGATTTGCTTGGACATATGCAGGATTTGGCGGTCTACACTCGGAAAAACTTGAAAACGTTAAAAACATGTTTTGACAGAGCACAGGGAAAACTGTGCGACTGTGAAACTGTTGCATTCATTTGTTGCAGTTTATGTGACAAACTCTTAAGTTTTCATCATTTTTTGGGAGTGATTATCACATCCACAAGAAAACCTAAATCGGGCAAGGTAGAAGAATCTTTTTACCCATTCGCCAAGTGTACAGGTTAGGTGGGTCGACAACATATTCCTGTCATGTGAGGCACATGCCGTCACCAGTGTCGTATAGAATATATCAGACGTGTTTTCCTGTGGAGGAATCGGTTGACCTATGACCTTGCGATCAAATGTTTTCGGTTCCTATTGGAGAGGCACGTCCTTTCGTCTACTAATCGCACGGTTTTGCGGTGCGGTCGCAAAACACAGACACTAAACTTATTACAGTGAACAGAGACGTCAATGAACGAACGGACAGATCATAACTTTGTGAAAATAAAAAAGGAAACTTTTCACTCGAGGGCAGACTTGAACCAAGGACCTTTCGTTGCGCAGCTGCTCACGCTAACCACGGGACCACGGCGCTCCGGATGTACAGTTTCCTTGATGTTGCATATGTTGCTCATGGATTACTCAGTTTGCGTATTTTGTTTATTTTTTCATAGTTCCACATAACTTCTTCCTGTTTTCTCGATTGATTTGTGTTCAGTTTTTCAAGGCCTATCCACTGTACCAACTTGTAACTAAATCTGAGGAGGGTGCGATGGGGTGTTCCCTTGTCAGCAGCGCTGGGGGAATAACCAGAGGCCAGTTGGTAAGCAGCAGGCGGCATGAAAAGGGGAAGAAGCCATTACTTTCGGGGACTCATAAGAACGGTTTTCAAGCGATGGTTTAGCTTCTGCGGCATGCGGTCGTACTAGGAATAGGGAAAACCCACCGTTTAAAACCGGTACTGGTATTTTAGTTCTGAATAATTGTTATTTTCGGTATTTCTTTTATTTCGGTGATAACAAGTGTCTTGTTTTTTACTAAAAACTGAGTAAAAAACCGAAATCGTAATTGCCCATTGCAGTAGTGCTAAAATTTTTCGTTTGTTAAAAATACTTTTTTTTTTTACAAAAGAAGTTATTTTCATTCGAAAAATTTGTGTTGGTTTGAAATATTACGTTACTGTGTAAAAAGGGAAAAGCGATCAGTACTATTTTAATTACAATGCCGACAGAAACGAAGTACAAAAGCATGGCATAAGAAATGGTACAACATTCCTGAGACAATATTGTCCCGGTTGCCGTGTGTCTTGCCTTAATGTACGCGTGTACGTGCACTGTGCAAAACTTGGCGCCCACCTGGTCTATCCCACGGATAGTAAAGTACACCCTGTGGCTGTACAGCCATAGTGGCTCGCCTTCGTGGATTCTTTTTAAGGAATTTTGTGACTAATGCCCTCCTGGCCTGTTATTTATTTTATGCGTGACATGGAAGTACTGTCTCTGTCTTGTACTGTTAGTCAGTACATATACCTTTAAAAAAAATCTTTTCCAATAAAATTGCAGTTTGTTACAGGTCACTTTAAACGTTTAAATTCTGATGTAGGCGCTCTTAGAAGTATTGGAACCTGGTAAGAAAGAATAAAAATTGTGTCCGAGGGCTCATTTGTTTCAATTTTAATTTACAAACGGTCACTGAACCAAACAGCCATGTTTAAAAGCCGGCCGGGGTGGCCGAGCGGTTCTAGGCGCTTCAGTCTAACCGCGCGACCGCTACAATCGTAGGTTCGAATCCTGCCTCGGGCATGGATGTGTGTGATGTCCTTAGGTTAGTTAGGTTTAAGTAGTTCTAAGTTCTAGGGGACTGATGACCTTAGAAGTTAAGTCCCATAATGCTCAGAGCCATTTGAATCATTTTGAACCATGTTTAAAACTTTGCGTAACAAGATTAGTTTCTGAGCATCGTTCAGGGCAGAGGTTCACTGCCAGCATCGGTTGCAGTCTAGCTGTCAACCAAAAAATGAGATATGTACTATATGTGATGTTCAACCACTTATATACACTCCTGGAAATGGAAAAAAGAACACATTGACACCGGTGTGTCAGACCCACCATACTTGCTCCGGACACTGCGAGAGGGCTGTACAAGCAATGATCACACGCACGGCACAGCGGACACACCAGGAACCGCGGTGTTGGCCGTCGAATGGCGCTAGCTGCGCAGCATTTGTGCACCGCCGCCGTCAGTGTCAGCCAGTTTGCCGTGGCATACGGAGCTCCATCGCAGTCTTTAACACTGGTAGCATGCCGCGACAGCGTGGACGTGAACCGTATGTGCAGTTGACGGACTTTGAGCGAGGGCGTATAGTGGGCATGCGGGAGGCCGGGTGGACGTACCGCCGAATTGCTCAACACGTGGGGCGTGAGGTCTCCACAGTACATCGATGTTGTCGCCAGTGGTCGGCGGAAGGTGCACGTGCCCGTCGACCTGGGACCGGACCGCAGCGACGCACGGATGCACGCCAAGGCCGTAGGATCCTACGCAGTGCCGTAGGGGACCGCACCCCCACTTCCCAGCAAATTAGGGACACTGTTGCTCCTGGGGTATCGGCGAGGACCATTCGCAACCGTCTCCATGAAGCTGGGCTACGGTCCCGCACACCGTTAGGCCGTCTTCCGCTCACGCCCCAACATCGTGCAGCCCATCTCCAGTGGTGTCGCGACAGGCGTGAATGGAGGGACGAATGGAGACGTGTCGTCTTCAGCGATGAGAGTCGCTTCTGCCTTGGTGCCAATGATGGTCGTATGCGTGTTTGGCGCCGTGCAGGTGAGCGCCACAATCAGGACTGCATACGACCGAGGCACACAGGGCCAACACCCGGCATCATGGTGTGGGGAGCGATCTCCTACACTGGCCGTACACCACTGGTGATCGTCGAGGGGATACTGAATAGTGCACGGTACATCCAAACCGTCATCGAACCCATCGTTCTACCATTCCTAGACCGGCAAGGGAACTTGCTGTTCCAACAGGACAATGCACGTCCGCATGTATCCCGTGCCACCCAACGTGCTCTAGAAGGTGTAAGTCAACTACCCTGGCCAGCAAGATCTCCGGATCTGTCCCCCATTGAGCATGTTTGGGACTGGATGAAGCGTCGTCTCACGCGGTCTGCACGTCCAGCACGAACGCTGGTCCAACTGAGGCGCCAGGTGGAAATGGCATGGCAAGCCGTTCCACAGGACTACATCCAGCATCTCTACGATCGTCTCCATGGGAGAATAGCAGCCTGCATTGCTGCGAAAGGTGGATATACACTGTACTAGTGCCGCCATTGTGCATGCTCTGTTGCCTGTGTCTATGTGCCTGTGGTTCTGTCAGTGTGATCATGTGATGTATCTGACCCCGGGAATGTGTCAATAAAGTTTCCCCTTCCTGGGACAATGAATTCACGGTGTTCTTATTTCAATTTCCAGGAGTGAATGTGCTCTCTATATGTAGACAGTGGTTGCAAGATGAACAGATATTTTGTGAGATAGCTACTATGGCACGCTATGCCCGCATCACGCTGCCTGTGGTAAGAAAGTCAGGGCCAAAGGGAGACTGAACATCATTCGTGTTGTGAACTTTCTCTTTATTTTAACAAAACGCACTGAGTTAGATTTATCAAACATCTACTGGAAAGACACGTCCATTGTATTGACTAGTAAGAAACAGAATAATTTACAATCATAAAACTTTACCAGATTGATTAATAACAAACAGATTAAATACAATAATAAAAACTGTAGAAATAAAATAAGAGAGCTAAAAATTCTTTCTCGAAAGAAACTTACAATCCAAAATAGAAGTATACTCCGCAAGTAAGCAACATACAAGACAGTTACTCTACCGCCGGATAGCGGAGGTGGGCAAGGCACGCAGTAGAAATATCCAGACAAAATGGTGTTAAATAGTTTTCCTGAATAGTACAAGTAGTCGGTGAGAACCTTCACGAAATAAGTAGATCTTAAATCTGCTAGTGTCTGGCCAGCTCAAAAACCAACAGTTCATACAAAAAGCAGGATTAATAACTATTCAGTTGGCCGAGCCACACTTGCATAAACACATTTAAGTATATAAATATAGTAATTACTCAATTGGCAAAGTAGCCGGTTAACAATTCAACAGTTTACAGGAGCTAGAAATAAAAGGGAAATTTAAAAGGAGAGCTGCAGTAGGCGCGTGATGATTAAGACAAGGCAAGGGATAGTGGGCTCTGAAGGACGAAGTGGTGCGAACAGCCTGCACCCGGCTGGCCGTTCGGTCGAACGCGGACTTTGCTCCGCTTTCGGAAGCTGCTATTGTTCTATCAACCAGGCGCATTTCACCCAAGTCCCACCGAAAGAAACGCAAAAGGTAGCTAATTAACAGAGGAATACAGGATTTAGCACAGGAACTGGGCCAGGCGTCTGCTAACACTATGGGACTTGACATCTGAGGTCATCAGTCCTCTGGACTTAGAACTATTTAAACCTAACTGACCTAAGGACATAACACACATCCATGCTCGAGGCAGGATTCGAACCTGCGCCCGTAGCGGTCGCGTGCTTCCGGACTGACGCGCCTAGAACCGCTTGGCCATCGCGGCCGGCTTTTCGATGAGTTATCGGAGGCAATTCAATGAAACTTTTAAGGCAGTAAAAAATCTAAACACAGTTACAAATACAGTTGCCGAGCAGGAAGTTCGACTGCCAACCACAAACTGTACCAAACTCGCCCCACATGGGCGAGGTGTAAAACAAGTAACCGCCTCACGGTGAGGAGCACTAAACCCAAGCAAACGCCTTCGGCTGGCTGATGAACTCATGACTTGGTTCAAGTGGCTCTGAGCACTATGGGACTTAACATCTGTTGTCATCAGTCCCCTAGAACTTAGAACTTCTTAAACCTAACTAACCTAAGGACATCACACACATCCATGCCCGAAGCAGGATTCCAACCTGCGCCGTAGCGGTCACGCGGTTCCAGACTGTAGCGCCTAGAACCGCACACACCAGCCGGCGAGCTCATGACTAACAGTATGTACAACATAACCTTTCGAAAAACATTACAGTCACGTATATGATAGTAACATGCGCAAAATAAAGTCCTCACTGGGACAGACTAAAATAATTAAGACAAAGAGTCCCCACTCTTACAAACAATTAAAAAAGCACAGTCAAACATGATAGTATAAATACCCTAGAAGACAATAAATGAAATTGTGTGCTCCAGCAATAGGATATGCGGGGCGTGGCACATGAACACACCAAGTGTCACAAATCTGACACCTTACAGCAGCCAACTAGGAATCTGAGACCGAATTCCTCAAACAACACTCATGTTGGAGCGTTAAATAAACAAATTAAATAGTATAAAGACAGAGGCGGGTCTAGTAACCAGACGTCTGATATGGAACCCGCCGTGAACCTCGAACAAACAGTCATCAAACTACGGAACTAAACAGTCACAGTACTGATACAGGAAATGGTAATGGCTACTGCCGATGCTGGACTCACTCGCATCCGATAAACCAAATCAGAAGCTCACCAGACATATCAGTACAACTATCCAGGAAGGTCAATGTGGAGCCGACACAAAACTTGAACACAGTTGCGGTCCAGCGGCCGTCTCCATGCCCGGTCGGGCGCTGAAGCACACAACACCCTCCTTCCCTTGGTAGGCGCCCCACGTGTCCAAAGGTTTTGCAGCCGGCCGCAGCCGAGGTATAATAATGGTTCGCAGTCCAGAAACCTGCCCGTGTTTCGCTGATACGCTCAGAACCGGTGACAGTTAACTGCCGAACTAGTACTAGCCATCAACTTCCGGCACCCTACCCGCCTTGCCGCCAGATTCCGATCTCCTAATACAAATATATTCTACTGGACTTCGTGGTACAATCTATCTACCGCACAACGGTTCAAGCTATATGTCTTTTTAGTTATGATACAAGCACTTTATGTGCAGTTTTGGCAGAAGATACCAGTGCAAACATAGGGAAGACCCTGAAGTTCAGCCGGCCAGGGTGGCCGAGCGGTTCTAGGCGCTACAGTCTGGAACCGCGCGACCGCTACGGTCGGAGGTTCGAATCCTGCCTCCGGCATGGATGTGTGTGACGTCCTTAGGTTAGTTAGGTTTAAGTAGTTCTAAGTTCTAGGGGACTGATGACCTCAGAAGTTGAGTCCCATAGTGCTCAGAGCGATTTGAACCATTTTTGAACCCCAAAGTTCCTTCTTTCTATTATTGTATTTTTGTTATTGTCTCAGATCGAGTCGACTAGATAGATAATCTCCCTTGACATGGTGTGGAATGAAACTCGTGCGTGAAAACAGGTTCATCGCGTACTTTTCGTGTCCATGATACCGTCGAAAGCTTCAGACCCGAATGACACTGCAGTGCATTTGTGGATTCTGAAATATGGGTGCGTTTCGTTGTATTTGTTTTTCGTATTTTTCTTTGTGCAAATTCTGAACCGTGTCGGTGTTAAAACAGATGATGTAAGCGTTTGGTGACGAACACTCGGATCCTGAGTCATTGGTGACCTTGCCAGTTCCACCTTGTTAATCGCAAGTTCTCTACCGTATAACGGAAAAGTGAAAGCCCAGACCGCCGCTTTTAAAAGTGCGGTTAACGCTTGGCATAGTGCGACTTATTTTGAGGTTGCACAGTTGTTACTGTACATCGTTTAGTAACAATGTAAAAGTAACGTAATAATGGCTTTATTCGTTTTCGGTTTGCCATTACCATATCTTTGTATTTAGGCCCTCTACGATATTTTTCGACTTTACATCTACTTGTACAAAAAAAGCAAAAACACTTCATCTTCAAGCCACAAGTGGCCCATCGCGACCATCCAACCGCCGTGTCATCCTCTTATGAGGATGCGGATAGGAGGGGCGTGTGGTCAGCACACCGCTCTCCGGTAGTAGTAATGGTTTTCTTTGACCGAAGCCGCTATTATTCGGTCGAGTAGCTCCTCAATTGGCATCACGAGGCTGAGTGCACCCCGAAAAATGGCAACAGCGCATGGCTGCCCAGATGGTCACCCATCCAAGTGCCGGTCACGCCCGACAGCACTTAACTTCGGTGATCTGACGAGAACCGGTGTATCCGGTGTGGCCAGGCCATTGTCATACTCGTACAAACGTATTGTTTAAACAAATGAATTTTGTGTGGCAGAGCGTGTTCGTGCCTTTATTAATTGTCCCCTTACTTGTTTCACTTGCTCAAAATTTCAGCAAAAATCGTCTGTCTGTGTTCCTCCATATACGACCTCTAATCTCTGATTTGCTTCTGAAATGTCTTAAGAAACGCGTACTTTAGAGAAACTGAATTATATTGCTGTCTTTCTAGAACACAGCCGGCCGGTGTGGCCGTGCGGTCTAGGCGCTTCAGTCTGGAACCGCGTGACCGCTCCGGTCGCAGGTTCGAATCCTGCCTCGGGAATGGATGTGTGTGAAGTCCTTAGGTTAGTTAGGTTTAAGTAGTTCTAATTTCTAGGGGACTGATGACCTCAGAAGTTAAGTCCCATAGTGCTCAGAGCCATCTGAACCATTTTTTTTCTAGAACACGCATTAACTCAGTTAAATCAACAGCATTTCGAAAGAGAAAATGCCTGTTCCTCTAGGGAAAGTTCGCCAAACATTTTCTTGTGCGTTCGAATCGACTAAATCGGCCAGCACAGAGTAAAATAGCGCAGTGAAATCACATACAAGAGCAGTACGGTTCAAACCCATATCTGGCTACATTGAAGTTAGTTATCCTGGTTTCTGTAAATCAGTTCCGGTGAATGTTAGAACGTTTGGGGTTTGGTTGGAGATTCCATATTATACAAGACCCACTTATACACTACTGGCCATTAATATTGCTACACCAAGAAGAAACGCAGATGATAAACGGACAAATATATTATACTAGAACTGACATGTGATTACATCTTCAAGCAATTTGGGTGCATAGATCCTGAGAAATCAGTACCCAGAACAACCACCTCTGGCCGTAATAACGGCCTTGATACGCCTGGGCATTGAGTCAAACAGAGCTTGGGTGGCGTGTACAGGTACAGCTGCCCATACAGCTTCAACACGATACCACAGTTCAAGAGTAGTGACTGGCGTATTGTGACGAGCCAGTTGCTCGGCCACCATCGACCAGACGTTTTCAGTTGGTGAGAGATCTGGAGAATGTGCTGGCTAGGGCAGCAGTCGAACATTTTCTGTATCCAGAAAGGTCCGTACAGGACCTGCAACACGCGGTCGTGCCTTATCCTGCTGAAATGTAGGGTTTCGCAGCGATCGAATGAAGGGTAGAGCCACGGGTCGTAACACATCTGAAACTTAACGTCCACTGTTCAAAGTGCCGTCAGTGCGAACAAGTGGTGACTGAGACGTGTAACCAATGGCACCCCACACCATCACGCCGGATGTTACGCCAGAATGGCGATGACGAATACACACTTCCAATGTGCGTTCACCACGATGTCGCCAAACACGGATGCGACCATCATGATGCTGTAAACAGAACCTGGATTCATCCGAAAAAATGACGTTTTGCCATTCGTGCACCCAGGTTCGTCGTTGAGTACACCATCGCAGGCGCCCCTGTCTGTGATGCAGCGTCAATGGTAACCGTAGCCGGGATCTCCGAGCTGATAGTCCATGCTGCTGCAAACGTGGTGGAACTGTTCGTGCAGATGGTTGTTGTCTTGCAAACGTCCCCATCTGTTGACTCAGGGATCGCGACGTTGCTGGACAATCCGTTACAGCCATGCTGATAAGATGCCTGTCATCTCGACTGCTAGTGATACGAGGCCGTTGGGATCCAGCACGGCGTTCCGTATTACCCTCATGAACCCACCGATTCCATATTCTGGTAACAGTATTTGGATCTCGACCAACGGAAGCAGTAATGTCGCGATACGATAAACCGCAATCACGATAGGCTACAATCCGACCTTTATCAAAGACGGAAACGTGACGGTACGCATTTCTCCTCCTTACACGAGGCATCACAACAACGTTTCACCAGGAAACGCCGGTCAACTGCTGTTTGTGTATGAGAAATTGGTTGGAAACTACCACAGCATCTTCTTCCTGTCGGTTAAATTTCGCGTCTGTAGCACGTCATCTTCGTGGTGTAGCAATTTTAAAGGCCAGTAGTGTATGTTACTATTTTGCTCGTACGTGTTGCATTATTTTTTTATAAATAGGAGAATAACGCAACAGTTCCCTGACATGCCCTTTCGTTAACACTAAAAATATCTCTTTGTCCCTTATTTTAGTAAAAATGAAACAGAATTAACACTGTAGAGATATCGCAAAAATGGGTGTCGAAGGAAAAATAAAAACAATTTTGAAAAAATAGCTTCTTCATCAAATTTTATGCGATTAAAGAAACACATATACACTTCTGAGCTTTGCGGGTTGGGGCTGAAACCCACTGACGATAGCATGTAAAATGCGGAAACATTAAGGATAAAGTGAAAACAAATATTAGGTCCCCGCATCAGGTGGATTCTTCGAAAACTATTTTGCAAAACACTGAAATCGGAAGTTCTACTGTCGGTTATAGGCATGTTTACTGAAACAATTCACATCTGTTCTTCTCGACAATCTGCACAAATCGCAGTTGTGATCCATCCTCCATTATCTTGATGTCCAACTGTCATCAAAATTCTATCCATTTCTCATTTATAGAGGGCGATTCAGCTGCTCTTGCCGACGTCATTTTATGAAACCTGAAATGTTATATCTGGCCTTCAAAAACCACACGTGAGATTTTTATATTCTCACGCTCTGTAAGCGCAAGCTGTTAGCCCTATATAAAAAGTGAATAGGACCTTTCGTAGGAAACTTAATATAGTCAAATTTTGTACTGGGGTATGTTTCCGCTAGAAGCCATAATTTTTTAATTATTCAAGAAAAAGCACAAAAGCGACCTTCAAACGCACCCCCACATCCACACTCAGCCCCACCGGTCAGGATTTCTAGTACATTGTTCGTGGCACTCCCTCGTACAACTGAACAAAAATTTGCGACTGCAAAAATTGTTTGCCACATTCGATCTCATTTGGTCTTCATTGACTGACCTTATTACGTCACCATCTTAGGAGAGCACTTACAAATTGTTAAACAGACAGCAGTCTAAATAACGACAATAACAGAAACTATAACTAACTGTACGGAGAACACTTACGACACTATTAGCGCAAAATAATGGATGATATTATGTTAGATGAAATGATAAAAAAACATTGCAGAAACCACATGAAGTGTTGAAACTTATATGGGTAAATGAATAATAAACGAATTGTGTTTGGCATAAGGAGGATATTTTCTCCCGTTTTGCTTTGGAAGAACAGGACTGAAGAAGAGACATAATACCACGAATATGATAGTAAACCAAAAGTTATTTTTCAACAAAAAAAGAAAAAAAAACAGAGGAAAGAGGGAAACGGCGGAGATCAGTTTTTCAGAGATACTGCCACGTAAGGCCTTGACTCAAATTGTTCTTGAACGTTGAGTAACAACTACAACGTTGGTATTGTAGCAATATGTTCATTGCGCTACCTTCGTCGCTTCCCAACCAGAAGGGCTGCTATGATCAGCTGCAAACGACAGTTGGTGAGCTTTGAACTCTACCTGCAATGTACAGTCGTTAAGGTAACGGATCTTATCACTGACAGAGCTATGTTACCTCTGCATTAGTTTCATTTGGGTAATGGAATGTTGAAGAGGTGAGCAGAACCGTTAGCAACACTTATCGTAACGCCTTCGTATGATGAGTCATGCTGTACAGATACTGGCGTACCTTTCTTGCTTTCTACCGAAAGGCTGCTACTTCATAACTGCACTATAGTCGAATAATAGTCCTGTGAGATTCAGAAACTGTTTGGATAATTGAAAAAAAAAAAGAGCTCCGGCCGAATGAGGGCCCAGCGGTACCGACCGGCCGCCGTGTCGTCCTCACCCACAAACGTCACTGGATGTGGATATGGAGTGCATGTGGTCAGCACACCGCTCTCCCGGCCGTATGTCAGTTTACGAGACCGGAGCCGCTACTTCTCAATCAAGTTGATACTCAGTTTGCCTCACAAGGGCTGATTGCAACCCGCTTGTAAACAGCGCTCGGCAGAGCGGATGGTCACCCATCCAAGTGCTAGCCCAGCCCAAAAGCGCATACCTTCGGTGATCTGACGGGAGCCGGTGTTACCACTGCGGCAAGGCCGTTTAGATACTCAAGATATTTCTCATTTATTGTTCTATTTAAGTTGCATATTTTTTAATTAGATTACTTGTTTCTACCACTCTGGATCATCTTCAGATCTAAGAAGTAGCGTCAGAAACCCGTCTTGTTTATTCGTTTTGTCTGCTCATAACCACAGATCAGAGTCCTGATATGTGGATTCTGACATGTGGTTCTGAGTAGAAAAGATGCGTTGCTGACGCAACTACTTAGATCTGAGGATAATCCAGAGTGATCGACACAAGTAATCTAATTAAAAAACGGGCAACTGAGATGAAACAATAAACTATCTTAACTTCGTATCACCTATTGAAGGAATCCTTACAAGTTACCTGTAGCTTTGTTCTGGATACGGTTTGATGATGGCGTGCCTTGGTAGCACAAAAGTGAAACAGACCATGCTATATGTACTCACTATGAGTCAGTTTCGCCATTTATGGGCGTGGGTCCCATTCCAAATCAAATGTAATGTCCCAGTATACGTCGCTTTCTGCGCCCGTTCACATTTCGGAGGAATATACCGCGCACAGTAAGGACGATGGAGTGCAGCTCAACGTTAGAATTGACGGTGACTTTCCTCTCAGAATGTCGCTGCCATTTCCAAAATGCCCTGCTCTGTCTTAATTCAGGACACTTTGTAATTAATGATTTGTACTGCATTTGGCCTTGACATTTTGTGCCGTGCTGCTGAAAACTCTGACGTATCGTTTGGCTGAAACGTATTTGGTCTGGCCGAGTCATGGGGGTTGGAACACTTGTGCGATGAGACTTTCCTGCGGAGTCTGGGGCTGTTGTTGAGGCAAGCGGCTATTCGCAGGTGGCGTACAGGCAAAGAATTTGTTCCTTGGCTAGCAGCATTGCATAGCGTGCTGTAGTCTACGACACTTTTCATCTGCATACACTTCTACATGACTACTCTGCAATTCACAATTAACTGCCTGGCAGGGGGTTCACCGAGCCATCTTCAAGCTACGAGGTGCATTCAAGTTCTAAGGCCTCCGATTTTTTTTCTAATGAACTACTCACCCGAAATCGATGAAACTGGCGTTACTTCTCGACGTAATCGCCATGCAGACGTACACATTTTTCACAACGTTGACGCCATGATTCCATGGCAGCGGCGAAGGCTTCTTTAGGAGTCTGTTTTGACCACTGGAAAATCGCTGAGGCAATAGCAGCACGGCTGGTGAATGTGCGGCCACGGAGAGTGTCTTTCATTGTTGGAAAAAGCCAAAAGTCACTAGGAACCAGGTCAGGTGAGTAGGGAGCATGAGGAATCACTTCAAAGTTGTTATCACGAAGAAACTGTTGCGTAACGTTAGCTCGATGTGCGGGTGCGTTGTCTTGTTGAAACAGCACACGCGCAGCCCTTCCCGGACGTTTTTGTTGCAGTGCAGGAAGGAATTTGGTCTTAAAAACATTTTCGTAGGATGCACCTGTTACCGTAGTGCCCTTTGGAACGCAATGGGTGAGGACTACGCCCTCGCTGTCCCAGAACATGGACACCATCATTTTTTCAGCACTGGCGGTTACCCGAAATTTTTTTGGTGGCGGTGAATCTGTGTGCTTCCATTGAGCTGACTGGCGCTTTGTTTCTGGATTGAAAAATGGCATCCACGTCTCATCCATTGTCACAACCGACGAAAAGAAAGTCCCATCCGTGCTGTCATTGCGCGTCAACATTGCTTGGCAACATGCCACACGGGCAGCCATGTGGCCGTTGTCAGCATTCGTGGCACCCACATGTATGACACTTTTCGCATTTTCAGGTCGTCATGCAGGATTGTGTGCACAGAACCCACAGAAATGCCAACTCTGGAGGGGATCTGTTCAACAGTCATTCGGCGATCCCCCAAAACAATTGTCTCCAGCTTCTCGATCATGTTGTCAGACCAGCTTGTGCGAGCCCGAGGTTGTTTCAGTTTGTTGTCACACGATGTTCTGCCTTCATTAAACTGTCGCACCCATGAACGCACTTTCTACACATCCATAACTCCATTACCACATGTCTCCTTCAACTGTCGATGAATTTCAATTGGTTTCACACCACGCAAATCCAGAAAACGAATGATTGCACGCTGTTCAAGTAAGGAAAACATCGCCATTTTAAGTATTTAAAACAGTTCTCATTCTCGCCGCTGGCGGTAAAGTTCCATCTGCCGTATGGTGCTGCCATCTCTGGGACGTATTGACAATGAACGCGACCTCATTTTAAAACAATGCGCATGTTTCTATCTCTTTCCAGTCCAGAGTAAAAAAATCAGAGGCCTTAGAACTTGAATGCACCTCGTATTTCTCTAACGTTCCACTCTCGAACAGCGCGCGGGCAAAACGGGCAATTAAATCTTGCCACGCGAGCTCTGATTTTTTTTTTTTACAATGATCATTTCTCCCTTTGTAAGCGAGCGCCAACAAAATACCATCGCATTCAAAGCAGAAAGTTGGATCAAATAAATGGTTCAAATGGCTCTGAGCACTATGGGACTTAACATCTGAGATCATCAGTCCCCTATAACTTAGAACTACTTAAATCTAACTAACCTAAGGACATCACATCCTGCCCGAGGCAGGATTCGAACCTGCAACCTTAGCGGTCGCGCGGTTCCAGACTGAAGCGCCTACAACCGCTCAGCCACAGCGGCCGGCCATAAATTATTACTTCCAAGATAGTAACGATTTCATGAAGACAACGGCAAATTATCTTAAAAAAGTCATTGGCCGCAGTTCCTTCAATCTTCCATTATATCAACAGTGACGAAGTTCTAACATCCAATATGGATGAAATAAGTTTAATGTACATGTTTTATTTGTTAAATGAAGATGTATTTACGAGCGGGAGAATGAAGGATGTAGTCACATGTCATTTTCCTGCGTTCCCGCTGCAACGATTTTGTATTCGGTGCTTATCCATACAGATTTTTGATTGTATAAATCTCTCAAGGAGAATGCCACTATGATTCTGCAGGAAAGGCACAGCTTTTGAAAGACTCTTGTCGGTGTTCATTAGCAAATATTTTACAAAATACAAGTCATTTATCGAACTCTGTTTCGCTTCAGAGAAAGCCACAAGTAGAGAGTCTCTTTTCGTTCTCCATTAAATTTACTTGCAATATTTACAGGATTGCTGATTAGTATCACGCGCATTTAACTTATTTTCGATATTTGTATAATTTCCAACGATTGTGACGTTTCCTTCTTCACCGTGAATTTCCGTGCATAGGACACCCAATCCAGCGATGATTTTAAGTCTCCCTAAATTTTGAGTGGTTTTAAAGCCTTTGAAATAGTCTCGTCAATCTTAATTACTGACTTCGTTCTTCATTTCCCACCGAAATTTAAAATTAATAGGACAAACCGGTGATCGCAGTACTCTACGTATCCCCGAAGATTTTTTTTTCCATCAATGGATAAGCATTTGGAAGAACTTTTGATATTAATGTATTTATCCTTCGATCCATCCTTCAGAGGCGCTGTTAGTGCGACGGCGCCTTCCACTACAGTTCAACGTATCGCTTGGCGTAAGCTTGTTATCGAACAACTGACCAACAAAATAGTCGTAGAAGTACTGAAACTTTGGTTTGCAGACGTGCTGAATACACAGCCAACCGTTATCCAAAATTTCCAAAGGAAAACGTATTAGAACTGATCACATTGTTACGTAACAGCGTGTTTCTTCGTTTTCCTTTTAGGCAAGAACAAGATCGCAACACTGAACTTGCTTCCACAAACATTGATTAAAATGATAATTGCAACCCGTAACCTCTGTTTCAGTAAACAAACTTCTAGCTGATAATAATTATGAAGCGGCCTTGCCCAGTAACACTTCGCAAGGATCGACGAACAAGGGGGTGTATCTTACTTCTGGACCAGCCTGTTAGAGGTTCACTACCTGAAGTGTCTTTGGCGCCGCAGAAATGTCGACACATTCCATCCCCGCACGTATCTCACTAAGTCTGCACAAGTGTCAAAAACTAAACCCATGGATAACGTTCGGATTTTAAGAGTGCGGCTCATTCCGTTCGCCATAATCAATACAGCAAGGATTTAGTACATTCCCTGAGGTTGCCTCAAGCTATTCACTTCCAGACCTGAGTTTCTCCAACGTGCAGAGTTTGGTAAAAATCTCTGTGAGAATAATTGTTGCTGCTTGCAAACAAGAAAATACATACAAAGATACACACAGAAAGGAAAGTGCAGCTAAATATCTCTCTCAGCCTTGGAGATTCAATTCTAACAGAGTTAGAGAACTATAAATCCATGGATATTATGACTAACAGGAACATGACATGTAAAATTTATGTCAATAAATTTTGGTCCATAATAAATGTCAAAGTATTCGTAATGTGGGATATTTTGCTGACGTCACATTTAGATTTACTTTTAACAGTTTACTACAGCGTAATCTATCTATACTCACCTTATTGTATAATATGAAGAAATTCATCCCATTTATACGTAAAGAAGTAGGGGCTGATGGAGAAGTTGTCAGATGCATTACGAACTCGCTCTTAATACACTCCTGGAAATGGAAAAAAGAACACTTTGACACCGGTGTGTCAGACCCACCATACTTGCTCCGGACACTGCGAGAGGGCTGTACAAGCAATGATCACACGCACGGCACAGCGGACACACCAGGAACCGCGGTGTTGGCCGTCAAATGGCGCTAGCTGCGCAGCATTTGTGCACCGCCGCCGTCAGTGTCAGCCAGTTTGCCGTGGCATACGGGGCTCCATCGCAGTCTTTAACACTGGTAGCATGCCGCGACAGCGTGGACGTGAACCGTATGTGCAGTTGACGGACTTTGAGCGAGGGCGTATAGTGGGCATGCGGGAGGCCGGGTGGACGTACCGCCGAATTGCTCAACACGTGGGGTGTGAGGTCTCCACAGTACATCGATGTTGTCGCCAGTGGTCGGCGGAAGGTGCACGTGCCCGTCGACCTGGGACCGGACCGCAGCGACGCACGGATGCACGCCAAGACCGTAGGATCCTACGCAGTGCCGTAGGGGACCGCACCGCCACTTCCCAGCAAATTAGGGACACTGTTGCTCCTGGGGTATCGGCGAGGACCATTCGCAACCGTCTCCATGAAGCTGGGCTACGGTCCCGCACACCGTTAGGCCGTCTTCCGCTCACGCCCCAACATCGTGCAGCCCGCCTCCAGTGGTGTCGCGACAGGCGTGAATGGAGGGACGAATGGAGACGTGTCGTCTTCAGCGATGAGAGTCGCTTCTGCCTTGGTGCCAATGATGGTCGTATGCGTGTTTGGCGCCGTGCAGGTGAGCGCCACAATCAGGACTGCATACGACCGAGGCACACAGGGCCAACACCCGGCATCATGGTGTGGGGAGCGATCTCCTACACTGGCCGTACACCACTGGTGATCGTCGAGGGGACACTGAATAGTGCACGGTACATCCAAACCGTCATCGAACCCATCGTTCTACCATTCCTAGACCGGCAAGGGAACTTGCTGTTCCAACAGGACATTGCACGTCCGCATGTATCCCGTGCCACCCAACGTGCTCTAGAAGGTGTAAGTCAACTACCCTGGCCAGCAAGATCTCCGGATCTGTCCCCCATTGAGCATGTTTGGGACTGGATGAAGCGTCGTCTCACGTGGTCTGCACGTCCAGCACGAACGCTGGTCCAACTGAGGCGCCAGGTGGAAATGGCATGGCAAGCCGTTCCACAGGACTACATCCAGCATCTCTACGATCGTCTCCATGGGAGAATAGCAGCCTGCATTGCTGCGAAAGGTGGATATACACTGTACTAGTGCCGACATTGTGCATGCTCTGTTGCCTGTGTCTGTGTGCCTGTGGTTCTGTCAGTGTGATCATGTGATGTATCTGACCCCAGGAATGTGTCAATAAAGTTTCCCCTTCCTGGGACAATGAATTCACGGTGTTCTTATTTCAATTTCCAGGAGTGTATAATACTGAAGAGATAAAACTAGGGAACTAGATATATTAACTGTTGCTTGGGAACTATATATATTAACTGTTGCTTCATTGTCTCTCTACGCTACAACTGTAAATTAAACTGTTAAAATTTCTTTTGCTCCTTAAGTCAACGGAACTTCCGTAACTTGCATGCTACCCTCAGCTGGAATAGATCCTGTTACATTACCTTTCACTTAAATTACATCTGCGTCTACATGGAAGCTCCGCAAATCACATTTAAGTGCCTGGCAGAGGGTTCATCGAACCATCTTCACAATGGTTCTCTATTACTCCGCTCTTGAACAGCGCTGGGAAGAAATGAACACCTATATCTTTCCGTGGAAGCTCTGATTTCCCTTATCTTACTATAATGATAGTTTCTCGCGATGTAGGTTAGCGTCAGTAACATATTTTCGCATTCGGAGAAGAAAGTTATTGATTGAAATTTCGTGAGAAGATTCCTCCGCAACGAAAAACGCCTTTGTTTTAATGATGTCCACCCCAAATCCTGTATCATTTCAGTGACACTCTCTCCCCTATTTTGCGATAATACAAAACGTGCTGCTCTTCTTTGAACTTTCTCGATGTACTCCGTTAATCATATCTGGTAAGGATGCCAGACCGCGCAACGATGCTCCAAAAGAGAACGAACAAGCGTAGTGTAGGCAGGCTTTTTAGCAGATCTGTTACATTTTCTAAGTGTTCTGCCAATAAAATGCAGTCTTCGGTTTGCCTTCTGCACAATATTTCCTATGTGTTCTGTCCAATTTAAGTTTTTATGAAACTGAAATTTAAAACGTTAAAACAGATACACCGAAAGATAAAAACGCTAGTTACTGTCCATTCAAAAAAAGTGAATGACTAAGATTTGTCTATCAAAATTGTAAACATTCGAAGAAAGGGATTCAGTCAAGAGATTTACCAGTAATCTGCGCACCATTACCAGCGACTTCGGACTGATACTAATCACGTATTAAAAGATAAAAATCAAGACAATAAAGAGTTTTTTATTTCAGGTTATCGACATTACTGTAAGATGCCTCCTGGTTCATTACAGTTCCAAGACAGAAAATAACGCCTGTTGGCCTATTTCCGGGAAGTGTAAGAGCTCATGAAACTACTTCACAGCCGATATATGTTCATACGTACCGCCGCTCTACTTGTTTCAGTTTAGGTTGTATACACTGCGATTAGTGGCGGTAATTGGTGGCAGTACCTAGCTATCAGCAGAGTTTCACTTTAACGAGTTCGTTCTAAACCCGACCAGACAACTTTCCTTCCTTATGGACATTATCTTTGGTTTGTGTGACGGTGTGGCTAAATATAACGCTCTTATATATGCAGCTTATTTTATGGAAGCCGTAATTTACAGTTTCGAAATACTTTTGAAAAATAATCATTTCGTACAACAGCTGTATCACACTTTACTAAAAGTATCAGTTTCGGTCGAACAATAGACAATTCACAAAAATCTCTTTTTGGGCATGCCTCCAATACGATTCCTCTGTAATAAAATGTAAAGTGATTACTAGTTTTAATAAAGTAATATACATTGGAGGAAAAAAATCGCAACACCCAAAACAGGCCCTAATTGATGTAGAGTAATGAAATTTCGGGAATACATTCGTCTACGTAACATATTTATGTTATTAACATTCTAAGATCACAGCTTTATATAAGCGCGATATATGACACTGAAAATGTGAAATTATGCTACATTAATACTCGGTGTAACCGGCAGAATGTTGAATGTAAGCATGCAAAAGCCCATTCATTTTGTTGTACAGGTGCCGGATGCCAGTTTGTGGGATGGAATTCCATGACTGTTGCACTTGGTTGGTCAATATAGGGCGGCTAATGCTTTTGTGTATGACACTGGAGTTGCCGTCCGATGATGTCCGATATGTGCTCGATGGGAGATAGATCTGGTGATCTAGCAGGCCAAGACAACATGTCGATACTCTGTAGAGAATGTTAACTTACGAGTACAACAGCTGTGCCGGCCGAAGTGGCCGTGCGGTTCTAGACGCTGCAGTCTGGAACCGCGAGACCGCTACGGTCGCAGGTTCGAATCCTGCCTCTGGCATGGATATGTGTGGTGTCCTTAGGTTAGTTAGGTTTAACAAGTCTAAGTTCTAGGGAACTAATGACCTCAGAAGTTGAGTCCCATAGTGCTCAGAGCGATTTGAATCATTTTGAACAACAGCTGTATCTGGGCGAGCGTTATCCTGTCGGAAAACACCCCTCTGGAAAGCTGTCAATGGATGGCAAGCAGCACAACGGGTCGAAACACCAGATAGACTTACAAATTTGCAGTGAGGGTGCGTGGGATAACCACGAGAGCTGCTGCTGTTCTTAAGAAACCGCATCGCAGACCATAACTCCAGGTGTAGGTCCAGTGTGTCTAGAACGCAGACAGGTTGGTTGCTGGCCCTCAACTTACCTCCTTATAAGTAACACACGGCCGTCATTAACATCGAGGCAGAAGCACCTGTCATCAGATAAAACAACAGACCTCCACCCTGTCCTTCCTAGAGTTTTCGCTTGGCTCCACTGAAGTCACAGATGGCGGTGGTTTGGGGTCAGTAGCCGGCCGGGGTGGCCGAGCGGTTCTAGGAGCTACAGTCTGGAACCGCGCGACCGCTACGTCGCAGGTTCGAATCCTGCCTCGGGCATGGATGTGTGTGATGTCCTTAGGTTAGTTAGGTTTAAGTAGTTCTAAGTTCTAGGGGACTGATGACCTCAGAAGTTAAGTCCCATAGTGCTCAGAGCCATTTGAACCATTTGGGGTCATTGAACGCACGCTATAGAGCGCCTGGCTCGGAGCTGTCCTTGAACTAACCGATTTGTGATACTTATTGTGCTATTGTGGTGCTAACTACTGCTCACATTGCTGCTACAGATGCAGTACGATGCGCTACGGCCATTTGCCGAACACGATGGTCTTTCCTCTCGGTAGTGCCACATGGCCGTCCGAGGCCCGGTCTTCTTATGATCGTACATTCTCGTGACCACCGCTGCCAGCAATCATCTACAGCGTCTACATTCCTGCGAAGTCTTTCTGCAATACCGCAGTGGGAACGTCCAGCGTCTTGTATCCTTATAACACGAACTCGTTCAAACACAGTGAGGTGTTGATAATGCCGTCTTTGTCGCCTTAAAGGCATTCTTCACTAACAGCATCTCACCACGTCCAGTCTCAAAGATTACTAATGCCCACAGCCGTTACAGCGTGTACTCAAAACAAGTAAAAACAAACCTGATTTTCATCCTCATAGTGGCGCTACTAGTGCCACTCTTATGCAACTGGCGCGAAACGTGAATAAACATCAACTTTTTGATACAGTACACGCCTACCAGCTTTCGTTTATGTTGGACAACTCCTTTTTTCCCGTCAGTGTAGTTCACACCATTGTTTTACGAGGTGCATTCAAGTTCTAAGGCCTCCGATTTTTTTTCTCCGGACTGGAAAGAGATAGAAACATGCGCATTGTTTTAAAATGAGGCCGCGTTCACTGTCAATACGTCCCAGCGATGGCAGCACCGTACGGCAGATGGAATTTTACCGCCAGCGGCGAGAATGAGAACTGTTTTAAATACTTAAAATGGCGACGTTTTCCTTACTTAAACAGCGTGCAATCATTCGTTTTCTGAATTTGCGTGGTGTGAAACCAATTGAAATTCATCGACAGTTGAAGGAGACGTGGTGATGGAGTTATGGATGTGTCGAAAGTGCATTCGTGGGTGCGACAGTTTAGTTCATCGTGTGACAACAAATCGAAACAACCTCAGGCTCACACAAGCCGGTCTGATGACATGATCGAGAAAGTGGAGAGAATTGTTTTGGGGGATCGCCGAATGACTGTTGAACAGATCCCCTCCAGAGTTGACATTTCTGTGGGTTCTGTGCACACAATCCTGCATGACGACCTGAAAATGCGAAAAGTGTCATCCAGGTGGCTGCCACGAATGCTGACGGACGACCACATGGCTGCCCGTGTGGCATGTTGCCAAGCAATGTTGACGCGCAACGACAGCACGAATGGGACTTTCTTTTCGTCGGTTGTGACAATGGATGAGACGAGGATGCCATTTTTCAATCCAGAAACAAAGCGCCAGTCAGCTCAATGGAAGCACACAGATTCACCGCCACCAAAAAAATTTCGGGTAACCGCCAGTGCTGAAAAAATGATGGTGTCCATGTTCTGGGACAGCGAGGGCGTAATCCTTACCCATTGCGTTCCAAAGGGCACTACAGTAACAGGTGCATCCTACGAAAATGTTTTGAAGAACAAATTCCTTCCTGCACTGCAACATAAACGTCCGGGAAGGGCTGCGCGTGTGCTGTTTCACCAAGACAACGCACCCGCACATCGAGCTAACGTTACGCAACAGTTTCTTCGTGATAACAACTTTGAAGTGATTCCTCATGCTCCCTACTCACGTGACCTGGCTCCTAGTGACTTTTGGCTTTTTCCAACAATGAAAGACACTCTCCGTGGCCGCACATTCACCAGCCGTGCTGCTATTGCCTCAGCGATTTTCCAGTGGTCAAAACAGACTCCTAAAGAAGCCTTCGCCGCTGCCATGGAATCATGGCGTCAGCGTTGTGAAAAATGTGTACGTCTGCAGGGCGATTACGTCGAGAAGTAACGCCAGTTTCATCGATTTCGGGTGAGTAGTTCATTAGAAAAAAAAAGTCGGAGGCCTTAGAACATGAATGCACCTCGTATTACACTACCCGATTATTATTTGTATATATGGTACAAAAACATGAGCGCATCGCTCTCTAGATCTGTCGTTCTACGTTTCTTTTGAGAGAAGTGAAAATGAGAGCAGCATGAGGGATGAAGTCTGCCCGAGTGAGCGCCTGATCGATAATAAGGAAAACTCAACCCTAAAAACAACGACGAGAAAGATATCTGACACCACAAAGTTAAACCCAAAGAGTTATATCGCAGCCAGGGGAAGTGTGGTAGATTATACTTGTTCATGAAATTCAACATCTGAGTGTGGAATATTATCAAGCCGTCAATACTGACCTCAGACACTCAGTACATATTGGCAACACCGAGAATATTTTGGCGGCCGTCAGTGCTGCTCGTTAGTATTTCAGGTGTTGACAATCGCATCTTCAGACAGTTAATATATAGACGGTTTGGCAGTATTATTGAACGTCTGGAGGCTCCTTAAACAATTGTCTGTATTTTTAATAAATTACCCTGAGTTACTGAACTAAATTTCGATTTTTCAAATTGTTAAACTGTTCTTGCGTCTACCTAGACAAGCATTAGCACCGAAAGGACTAAACAAAGCAACTCGGAAATATGTATCTAGAATTGTATCAAATAACCTAGTTTGACTCCGTGGTTGTGGATTAAATTTCTTGAATAAAGACACCTACAAGCTTCTTTTTTAAAAGAAAATCTCCATTAATTGTGAAGTGTCGGCAGACGTGCCAACACTGTTTTGTTGGAGGAGACCGAAATGCACGCTATAAGCTCACGCAGGCTGGTGTGAGGTCTGAAACAGGATACGTAATGAATGCTATAAAGAAAAGTACGTAGCTTCTGGAATACTTAACTTTAATCAACATTTGTAGAACATCGTTCTTGATGATACATTAATAGAATCGCAATATCTATACTGGTAATGGCGCCTTGCTAGGTCATAGCAACTGTAGCTGAAGGCTATGCTAACTATCGTCTCGGCAAATGAGAGCGTATTTCCCAGTGAACCATGGCTAGCAACGTCGGCTGTACAACTGGGGCGAGTGCTAGTACGTCTCTCTAGACCTGCCGTGTGGTGGCGCTCGGTCTGCAATTACTGACAGTGGCGACACGCGGGTCCGTCGTATACTAGCGGACCGCGGCCGATTTAAAAGCTACCACCTAGCAAGTGTGGTGTCTGGCGGTGACACCACAAATTGGAATACACCTTTTGGGTTTTGACCCATCTTCAGGTGATATACAGTTATACCAGGTCTCTCTTGCAAGAGTCGTCAGCAACATTTTCTCTAGTGCTTCGGAAGATACCTGCAAATTCGTTTACGCATTGAGTAGCCGGAATCATCTCAAAAAATGACTGGTCGTCACGTCTTTTATGCGATGCCCATTACAGACCGAAGTCGTTTATTTCTTCCCCGTTACAAACAAAATGGTTTTTGAAGCTGAATTTTATGTGCACTTAGTATGGCACTCCGTCTTCAGGCCACAAGTTGCCCCTCGGGACTATCCGACAGCCGTGTCATCCTCACTGAGGATGCGGATAGGAGGGGCGTGTGGTCGGCACACCGCTCTCCCAGTCGTTATGATGGTTTTCTTTGACCGGAGCCGCTACTATTCGATCGAGTAGCTCCTCAATTGGCATCACGAGGCTGAGTGCACCCCGAAAAGTGGTAACAGCGCATGGTGGCCCGGATGGTCACCCATTCAAGTGCCGGCCACGCCAGACAGCGCTTAACTTCGGTGATCTGACGGGAACCGGTGTATCCACTGTGGCGAGGCCGTTGCCCACTTTGTATGGAGCGCTCCCAAATTAGTCTCGTCCGATATTCGTACTATCGATGTGTATGAAGAGAGACGGCAAAACACGAAGAGAGACTCACAAGGGAAACTGCCTATAGCTTCCCCTCAGACTTAATGGTAAGAGGGCCCGTCAAAGCATAAAAACGGGGAGAACGCGTACTGAAGAATGAAGAAAAGCAAAATAGAAGCAGTGAACGTTCCAAGTTTAACAAGTGAAACATTGAGAGTACAGCACAAGCACCGTCGTCGTGGTTAAGAGGTCACGGCGTTGGCCTCTAAGGTGGCCGAACTATGTTCACAACTCCCTCGTGTCTTTTTTTTTAAATTTATTATAACGATTTTTTTTCGCTGTTCGCTGTATTCAAATTTGTGTCTGTGTTGTGGTGTAACGCCAGTTTACAACAAAAAATGGTTCAAATGGCTCTGAGCGACTTAACTTCTGAGGTCATCAGTCGCCTAGAACTTAGAGCTAATTAAACCTAACTAACCTAAGGACATTACACACATCCATGCCCGAGGCAGGATTCGAACCTACGACCGTAGCGGTCGCTCGGTTCCAGACTGTAGCGCCTGTTCTGAGGTCATCAGTCGCCTAGAACTTAGAGCTAATTAAACCTAACTAACCTAAGGACATTACACACATCCATGCCCGAGGCAGGATTCGAACCTACGACCGTAGCGGTCGCTCGGTTCCAGACTGTAGCGCCTAGAACCGCACGACCACTTCGGCCGGCCGTTTACAACAGCGAGGTGTACGGAAGTAAGGAAGGGATCTATTATGAAAGTTGATTCTGCACAACTACTCTATTATTAGCCGAAAACAATTAGCTTTGGTGAATGGGAACTGCAAACTTTTGATGATACGGTGACAATTCAATCGAGTCATCCACCATAAAACACTTCTGGTGTGTCATTCAAATGGTTCAAATGGCTCTGACCACTATGGGACTTTAAGATCTGAGGTCAACAGCCCCTAGCCTTAGAACAATTTAAACCTAACTCACCTAAGGACATCACACACGTCCATGCCCGAGGCAAGATTCGAACTTGCGACCGTAGCAGCAGTGCGGTTCCGGACTGAAGCGCCTAGAATCGCTGGGCCACAACGGCCTGGTGTGTCATACTCGGCATTAGTGACAGTACGTGTGTTACATGATAGGACCTACGATGAATGAGTCAGACATGCCTCCTTGCCCGATTTAAGTGTATGTATGAATGTGAATGTGATCACTTCCACGGAAATGATGAAAACATAGTAGTCTGTCGCATAAGCTGCAATGAACGCAACAGTTTCACTATCACACAGTTCCCATGTGCTATGTCAGAACGTATGTTTTTAACGTTTTTGAAGTTGCGTTCCGTTCTGGAACTTTTGACTCTTGAATTCCTCGGTTGTAACATAGTTCACATCTGTTAATTTGTTGTTTTCGTTTCTGTGAGGCGTCTATGTGGTATCTCGCCTGCTCTCACCAGTCATCACATTTACTTGAAACGGTAATGTATCCTTACCACATGACTTATATTCTGTAAGCAATGTACACTCCTGGAAATGGAAAAAAGAACACATTAACACCGGTGTGTCAGACCCACCATACTTGCTCCGGACACTGCGAGAGGGCTGTACAAGCAATGATCACACGCACGGCACAGCGGACACACCAGGAACCGCGGTGTTGGCCGTCGAATGGCGCTAGCTGCGCAGCATTTGTGCACCGCCGCCGTCAGTGTCAGCCAGTTTGCCGTGGCATATGGAGCTCCATCGCAGTCTTTAACACTGGTAGCATGCCGCGACAGCGTGGACGTGAACCGTATGTGCAGTTGACGGACTTTGAGCGAGGGCGTATAGTGGGCATGCGGGAGGCCGGGTGGACGTACCGCCGAATTGCTCAACACGTGGGGCGTGAGGTCTCCACAGTACATCGATGTTGTCGCCAGTGGTCGGCGGAAGGTGCACGTGCCCGTCGACCTGGGACCGGACCGCAGCGACGCACGGATGCACGCCAAGACCGTAGGATCCTACGCAGTGCCGTAGGGGACCGCACCGCCACTTCCCGGCAAATTAGGGACACTGTTGCTCCTGGGGTATCGGCGAGGACCATTCGCAACCGTCTCCATGAAGCTGGGCTACGGTCCCGCACACCGTTAGGCCGTCTTCCGCTCACGCCCCAACATCGTGCAGCCCGCCTCCAGTGGTGTCGCGACAGGCGTGAATGGAGGGACGAATGGAGACGTGTCGTCTTCAGCGATGAGAGTCGCTTCTGCCTTGGTGCCAATGATGGTCGTATGCGTGTTTGGCGCCGTGCAGGTGAGCGCCACAATCAGGACTGCATACGACCGAGGCACACAGGGCCAACACCCGGCATCATGGTGTGGGGAGCGATCTCCTACACTGGCCGTACACCACTGGTGATCGTCGAGGGGACACTGAATAGTGCACGGTACATCCAAACCGTCATCGAACCCATCGTTCTACCATTCCTAGACCGGCAAGGGAACTTGCTGTTCCAACAGGACATTGCACGTCCGCATGTATCCCGTGCCACCCAATGTGCTCTAGAAGGTGTAAGTCAACTACCCTGGCCAGCAAGATCTCCGGATCTGTCCCCCATTGAGCATGTTTGGGCCTGGATGAAGCGTCGTCTCACGCGGTCTGCACGTCCAGCACGAACGCTGGTCCAACTGAGGTGCCAGGTGGAAATGGCATGGCAAGCCGTTCCACAGGACTACATCCAGCATCTCTACGATCGTCTCCATGGGAGAATAGCAGCCTGCATTGCTGCGAAAGGTGGATATACACTGTACTAGTGCCGACATTGTGCATGCTCTGTTGCCTGTGTCTATGTGCCTGTGGTTCTGTCAGTGTGATCATGTGATGTATCTGACCCCAGGAATGTGTCAATAAAGTTTCCCCTTCCTGGGACAATGAATTCACGGTGTTCTTATTTCAATTTCCAGGAATGTATATTATGACAACTGGCAAGACTACAGAAAGAGAACAAAATTTCTATGACCGGACATTTCACAATGTTGTGAAAAAAATAAAAAATAAAAGTGGCTCGATGGAGTTTCGAATCCGGTTCCCCCGCATCGCAGGCTTTTTACTCCTTAACCGCTCTTTTTTTTATAGGGTCTAGGAAGTAAGGAATGCTGTCGGGGGCAAAGTGGGCAGGGTCATTGTTCGAGGGCTGTCCACGATGCCTAAGTCGCCAAACAGGAACATATGGTTCTGAGCACTATGGGACGTAACATCTGAGTTCATCAGTCCCATAGACTTAGAACTACTTATACCTAACTAACCTAAGGAGATCACACACATCCATGCCCGAGGTAGGATTCGAACCTGCGACGTAGCGGTCGCGCGGTTCCAGACCGTAGCGCCTAGAACGGCTCGGCCATTCCGGCCGGCTCAGGAACATATGGAAGGGGTGAATGGCCACAGGAGAATATTCATTTATTTATTGATAAAAAATAATCCGCGTTTTCCATGACTTGTCTCTAAAAGAAAGAAGAATAAACACAAAGCTACACTTCTGTAACACGCACATGCGGCGTCGAAACTCCACAGACGCCGCCTCCCCAATTTCGTAGCATGTCTTCTTGTAATGTCGTGAGGGTACATTATCTGTTCATCTCCTTGTGTGAATGTATCAAATTTATCTCCTGCGATGAATAATCCAGCGTGGCGGATGGTCGGTGATGCTCCGCAATAAGTTTGAAAAGTAATGACTGTACTTAGGGTTCTTCACAACAGCACAGCGACAGTCGTTTAAGCAATTCCAAAAATCAATTATTTCTATGATACCACCTCCAAATAAATAATGAATCGCGTGACCTCTGATCCACGTGACAGCGTAGTGTTTCGTCCTCGGGTAATAAACAGCGTCCGGATAGAGGAGAATACCGGAATCGACATAAGAGGGCGACATCCGTAAAAAGAGAGCCAAAATTTGACGCAGAAAATACCAGACCACTTAACCACAGGTTAGCACCCAACCTTGAAGTACTTAAGTTTAAACCGCTCACTGTTTCCACATTGCTTTTTTTCATAGATCAGTACATCTTGTTCTTGTTTTCTTGCTTGATCCTTGTTCAGTTTTTGACCGGGACGTCTTATCACTAAATCTGAGGGGAGTGCGACGGGGAGGTTCCCTTGTCGGTAGTGCTACATGGTTGGTTGCAGCAGTCAGTTGTGTCGCTGTTGGAGAGCATCGACGTCTGCTGTCCCTGTTAATACATATCGATGAAACGATCATCGCACCAAACTAATCTCGGATCGCATCCATCGAATGGGCACGTAAAATTCCGCTTCAGAAATCATTTTGTCTGTAACAGGAACCAAACCGACGCTTTCCATCGATTTTGGGACTCACATAAAAGACGTGATGAACACTGTTTGGGCTGACTCCAGCTACACAACTGCAGATATCTGCTGAAGCACCAAAGAAAATTGCCTGACGACTCATAGGAGAGACACCTTGTCTATATGTTATCATAATGTTCAGGTCAATCGCATTTTCGATGCTGCTGTTGCTGCCCTGTGTAAAATAATAAGTAATTCAGCATCTACATTTTTCCAAGTTGAATATCTAACTCTAATAATAACACTTTCAATACGAAAATACAGGAAGTTAATACAACTGAAAAAACTTAGTAGGCAAAGAAATTATTATTCCACACAGGGCATCTGAAGCATTCAAAATGCAGTCAACGTAAATAATTATGCCACGTAAACTGAAGATAAGTCAAAAATTAAGTCGTGACTTTACATTAAAAACTTAAAAAATATGTGGTTGTAAGCCTTATAGGAAGATCATGATTAAATCCTGGTTGATCATCGATTCTGAATTTTCTGCAAAAAATTTCAGTCACCTGTGAGTCGTTTTTAATTTATTTTTTTATTTACATATGTTTTGCTCAGTTCATTTCTTCGCCATACCTCGATTGCCTTTGCGCTCCGTCTTTTACGTCCATAGTGTCGACATTACGTTATCCTTTCTTTGATGGCTCGATTTTCCTAATCGAATGACTGCTAGGTAAACGTAGGAAACTTCGACTTCGAGAAGGAAAATTACAGTCTAATATCTAGAAGACGTCGGTGATGAAATCGTTGTTTTCTATGTATAATGTCATTGGAGAAATTAGTTTCATTGCAGAAAGGCAGCTGACGAGGATTTGGCTCGAAATACTATTCACTTAAATCGATGTCCTCGCCACAGACTGTAAGACCTATTACCATCGTGTGTTGCGCATAAGAACCTTACGAACTCTTACTCCTTGTCCCATATGTAGTGCGAAGTATCTTTCGTGCTCTACTCCTTGACATGCAGAGTATACGTCAATGTAGAATATTCCGTTCTGAAAGCGTTATCATCAGTAATCTCTTCTGCGGAGTCCGCCTGCTGCAACGGATATCCTTGTGCCGAGTGATACGGTCACTACTCTGAAAACCACTTACGGAGAAAGGCGCTCCGTGGATCACGGAGGGGATATTACTTACATATTGCATGTAGTGTTAGGACGTTTGCCCATCGCACGTTGATTGGATGAAACTGAGATATGACAGAAGATTAGAGATTTCTTCGCATTATTTTGAGAACAAATACTTGACTACCAAAGCCATCACTTTCATTTTACAGGGTGGGGCAAATTAGTGGCCCAGACTTCGGCGCGTTGTATTGCCAAAACTTTGAAACTATTTGTGGCTGCATTAACGGAGGAAGAAATGACCTACAGTTATTTACAACAGGACGGAGCAGCTGTCCATACAGCCGGCCGAGCCTTGGAGCATACTTACACAATCTTCACGCCTGGCAGAATTGTTAGCAGAGGTCAATCTATTCGACCCCCTCGCTGGCCACCCAGGTCATCCAATCTGCAGTGTGCCATTACTTTGTGTGGGTGACTCTCAGTTCTAAGGTGTATCGCAACAACCCTCATAGTCTGCAATCTCATTCGAAATATTCCAGTAGTCCAGCTCCGATCCGCAGCTTGCTGACCAGGGCCCAAAAGTGCCAAGAGTTGAATGGTAGTCACTTTCAACACTTGATACAGTCAGTTTAGTACTTCATTTCCTTCCCTCTGCTGTGTTTCTTTGTACCCTGGAACTTTGTTCTCTGGCCACTTTTATTAGCACCAGCCTGTACTGTTTCCTTAGAGAAACATCTGCGCTGTATTGACTACACTGCCTTCTGAGTTGGCCGATAGTGGGATTACCTATGTGTTCCATTACACATCTTTGTAATTTGCACCTGTTTAAAATTTGAGCACAGTTTGAAAATCAGAGGCATGTAGCATCTCCCATTATATATTTATTATATGAGATTTCCTCACCGTTGATTGAAGAAAGTACTCTTAGTTTCCACAGGTATATATGTGATACTTTGAATATTACAACTGCAGAACTTAATACGTACGCTACAATTATTTGATATTACGCAGACAACAAATTTTCTGTTCGGTAACTTTGTGACATTAGAGACCATTACCAGGCTAACGAGTTCCTGATCTTATCAGTAACACACTCCTCAAGTTGCACAGTGGCTCGGCGTCTAACTTCTCTCTACAATCTGAGAGACTGAACATTCTGAACCATTGCTTGGTTCCCTCACAGTTACTTCCATTAAAATAAGTAGAAGTGTCGAGAAAAATTCATTCATTTCTTCTTCACGTACCATACAACTAAGTTTACGTAAATTTTCGCTAAGTGTTTTGTGATAGTAATGAATAAGATTTTAGAAAGAAGTTACATCAACACTAATTTTCGTAATCGTTTTCAATCTATTTTGTCCTTTCTTTCAAGATATGCTAAACTTATTTCCGTATATGCTTTGTTGTTACCTCAGTACTGAGAAATGTGCCACACAGGAAAGACCATCATACGTGCTAAAGAACGACAGCAAAATAATCTCAGGAATATATGGAAGTGAAATAAATTGCCACAGAACTACTCGGTGTTACGCAATGTATGCTGAGAATCTGAAATGCCGAGAACAACATACAATTACTATTAGAAGCAAACTGCTGTGAATGACACTTCGATCTGTGAAGAGCGATGAATACTGTAGCAAGGCTACCTTGCTTCACTGCCCTTGGTGTTCTTGAATCCTATGGCGGTATTGTATAAGCAAAATGAATAGTTAAGACGATAGGTGGTATTTTACGTTAAATAATTGTCAGGGAGATTTCCAGATTACATTGTGCTCTAGCGTACTCGAAGAAAACTAAAAGTAGAGTTCTACGACTTGTCCTAATTACTGGAGAAACTGTGCGGTATGAAATTTGAAATATAGTCTTTTCCTATTCTGTAACTAAATGATGTTCTTTAACATGAAACTGAAGTCCACTTATCACTTGAGAAGGAAAATTATGAAAAGATACAGAGGAAGTATTTACGAACAACAATGGAAGGAAAGTATTTCATAGATTACGAAATCCTACAATTTTCAAACGCTGTTTGGATTTAGCTGAAAAATTGTAGTTCCAATGTTTCACAAAAACTGTACCTAAGCTCCATAAAATAAAATAACAGACGCATAATTGTTTATACTTTTAGGGACGCGTACATCAGTCGGTAAAAATGGAACACTTATAGGATCACCTTTTTTGTTCGTCTGTCTGTCGGTTCGTCCTTTTGTTACGCCCCCTTTTTCTCTGGAACGGGCACACATATCAATTTCAACTGATGTCATACTAAGGTCTATAGACGTTTCGCAGTGTAATAAATGTAAGCTTCTAAGTCAATGCATTCAGAAGATAAGGCGATTTATGTCACACATTTTGACACTCGCAAATTCACTCATCAAAACCTACGGGTTACTCCCCGTGCACCTAGAATCAGGAGATTTGGCGACAAACAAGGTCTTACACTATAACCAAAGGAAAAAAATCCGAAAATTGTTAATGTTTAATTATATCTCAAGGAAATAAATATTTCTTCCATCATCTGTTACCCGACTCAAACATTCTCGAAAGTCTTAGAATCCCTGGGACTGATGTCTTGCCAGTATCAATGCCGATAACAGGCAAAAATCGTCGGTATCCTCGATTCCCGGGGTGAATGAAGTGTCTGTAGACATAATTAAGTTTATGCGGAATACCCAGTCCTGCTACTACCTAGCCAATTTTTTTTACACGTATATAGGAAAATTTGAAATTTATTTTAAGAAAAAAAAACACACTAGATCATTAGCGGAATACATTCGATAACAATAGGATGAATTACTTTCCGCGGAGATGGGTAGCCGCGCGGTCTAATGGCACCTTGCCACTGTTCGCGCCCCCGTCGGAGGTTCGAGATCTTCCTCGGTCATGGGTGTGTGTATTGTCCTTACCGCAAGTTAGTTTAAGTTAGATTAATTAGAGTGTAAGCCTAGAGACCGATGACCTCAGCAGTTTGGTTCCATAGAAACTTACCACAAATTTCCAATTAGTTTCACAACACATAACAGAGAATATTCCATAACGTACCAAGAATTCAAGAACTCGAGTCACTGTCGTTGCCTGGAAAAAGGTAACCTGACCGAATCATGAATAACAAGGAAGTGGCAGGAGTGTAATAAGCCGAGCGAATATACAGGGTGAGTCACCTAACGTTACCGCTGGATATATTTCGTAAACCACATCAAATATTGACGAACCGATTCCACAGACCGAACGTGAGGAGAGGGGCTAGTGTAATTGGTTCATACAAACCATAAAAAAATGCACGGAAGTATGTTTTTTAACACGAACCTACGTTTTTTTAAATGGAACCCCGTTAGTTTTGTTAGCACATCTGAACGTATATCAGAAACATTTCAGAAGGAACCTAATCCGAGGAAAAAGCAAAGGTTACTCAGTTTTGCGGGATACTTGCTGACACATCTATGACTTAGCATTAATTGTAATTATGCGGTTGGATGTTCTCCCTCTTAACATATCGTGGACCACAAGAGGCAAGAGAAAGTTGTGCTCGTCACTTGTACATAAAGCCTTTAAGTGCGTTATGTGGACTATCGTGAGATATTGATTTTTGTGTTGGGGTTTAGAAGCGGATATGGGAGAACCATACCACCAATTATCTAGATAAATCAAGGACGAACGATTTTTAATATTTTTTCATGCTGGAAGGCCCTCTTAAAATGGTTAGAGAAAGTAACTGTTCCACAGAACAGAAATACAGCCTCTCCAGAACAATGACATTTATTCATCGATTTTTAATATGTGCGCGAGGAGCAAACGCACTGTAAGTTACGCAGTGAGAGTACAGTTTAAGAAGCTGATTGAGAATAATTATTCTGGGAACCACTTGAGAAAGAAAAAGTACCCCTCTCCGTAGATGAACATCCATTCGAGTCCATATGGCCAAGTTAGTTGTTAAGATTTGACAGGTGATTATCGTGTTCCCACTGTTATCTGTAGTCTGTTAGAAGTTCAAGTTAAATTCAAATAACTGGATCAGATCTATGAAGTAGCCCCGTTGCGTGATTCATGCTTTCGTGAGACGCAGTTTCTTCGCGTGTCTGCAAATACCCGTATCCCAACAATCGGAAGTGCCGGCGCGTTCAGAGAGGTTGAGCGAGCATCCGCTAGGAGCGCTGCGAGCAGCCGGCGCGCCGCAGCCTGCGCGTGGGGCGTGGAGCAACAGTGGCCACTCAAGAGTCAGTTTTGCTTCAGACGCGGTAGCGACAGCAACGGGCTATCGCGATGCTGGTGACGGAACCGAAGACGCCGCAGCTCTTGCTGGACTCCCCAACACTGGCGCGCGTCGAACGAGCGCGCATGCGTCAGGAAGGCACCGCAACGCGTTCCGCATGCTGCCAGGTATTTCTCACAAACATTTAACGCTTGTTTCTTCAATGCTATAATTAATTACACGAAATGGAAATCTTAGTCGAATGTATTGACTGGCTGTTGGAACGTTGTTAATCTGTACGATGATACAAATTCGACGATGGTTTTATAATACTAGTTGGATTTTCGACAGTTATGTAGCAGGGCCTTTATAAATCTCTTGGTGAAACATTTTTTTTTCTGTGCAAGTTTGCACTAACAGTATTTCTACTAATTCTGTGACTATATATTTTGTATTTATGACTGAGGAATACCAGCAAATAGCGAGAGCATGTGTTTACGCTAGGAAATACAGTGTGCATAACGCGTAATTGTTGGCGCTGTTTTGTGAACGTTTGTATTTGTAGCTATTTCCAGCGTTAGCGTATTGTCACATTCCTTTCGCTATTCGGAAAGTTTTGAGTAAACTGTTCTAAGGTGGTGACTCAGTGTACTTTTTTTTCGGGAAAGGGAAACGGTAAATTTTACTTATTCTTAGGATTTCATGTTTCTCAGATCGACAGAGACGGAAAAACGAAACACAATTTCCTATTTTATTTGTATATTTTCAAATTTGTTGCACGCCTCCCAAGTAACGATGTTACGAATGGATACAATTCATAAGTATATTAAACTGTGTAAGGATTAGTAAATTGCCCATTTGGATGCGTTATGAATGATAATTTCATACCGAGCAAATAAATTACTCAAGGACGTATTTTATCAGTGTTCCAAAATTATACGACGTCGGTGTAGTTTCTCTACAAATGTCTTTTTAAATCTGCTAAATATACAACACCATCTTTCAAGAAGGACAATGAAAGCTGGCCTGCTAGCTGGCAATCTCATCAACTACTCTTGCCTGCAACATCTTCCTGGTTGTTGCCGTTTGCGGATACATTTTTCAACGGGGTCGGCACAATGAATGTGTATCAGGAATGTGCCATTCCAGTGATGTTGGAGTTTCTAACTTGCTCGGTTATAATACGCATAGAAGGTATGTTTCATCCTTGTATGAGTACTTGTTTCTTGTGTTACAGCGAATATATAGCACTTAAACTTTACAATTTATGCAAAGAGCAACCGATGAGACCTGCATGAAGACAGAGAGGTCTAAAATCGCGAAACAGCCCTCATTCTTAATGTTCTCCTTGTTTCAATTTGTTATGATATTGGTTTACTTAAAGTCATTGTGCAATAACGAAAAAATGTGTAGCGTAATTATCCGACTTGAGCAAATCGCATCCACGATGTCATATAATATTTGTTTTTATTATCAGGACCGTTTTCGAGCTGTCGCTTCACCTGAGCACATACTTTAAACCAATATTATTTTCTGAGTCCACATCGTTTTCTAATTTCTGACTTCACTTCATATTTTCCAAGAATAGTAAGTCAGGTTATTTTCGAGCTTGGATAGTCTTTGGTTATATGGCTCTGAGCACTATGGGACTTAACATCTATGGTCATCAGTCCCCAAGAACTTAGAACTACTTAAACCTAACTAACCTAAGGACAGCACACAACACCCAGCCATCACGAGGCAGAGAAAATCTCTGACCCCGCCGGGAATCTAACCCGGGAACCCGGGCGTGGGAAGCGAGAACGCTACCGCACGACCACGAGATGTGGGCAGGTTATATGGAGTTACTTGTTTCCGCGCTGGATGAACTGACATTCCTTCTACATTTTTGAACTTTTCATCTTTATGCTGGCAGCGACGCTACACTTCTCGCAGGAACAGGACTGAATCCATTGCGGAATCAAATCCTGTACCGACTACTGACAAGTCACTGCTAGTAATAAGCCGACTTTAACAGAATGCGTTCCTCGAGCTAGAAATAAATAACTGACTCCGTAAGATGATTTTATTTTTAACAATCAATATGGAAGCGATCATACTCGTAACTTCTGTATTGATGGCTGCAGACACGTGAGTACAATTGTCGACAACAGTCTGTACCACGGCGACAAAGTACCGCGGCTTCGTTTCAGAGAAGTCGGCCTTTGACACCAGACTTCCCGCCTTAACTATTCTGTGGGTGCCTGGAGGCGGCTGGCGAGGAATGTGGGGTGTGTTAATAGCAGAGCCCTTCCCGGCCCCCGGGCAAGCTACCTGTTGCCGACTCCCTTCCTGCGCCGGTAGCGGACGCTAACCACCGTTCATCTAGTGCCTGTCGTAATACAGCAGATATCGAGCTTTTCACCGTTTAGGAGGTATTATAGGCCTTTGTTATGCCTTGGCACTCAATTCTAAGCTCCAAGATTCTGTGCAAGTGTGTCCGATTCACAAATCGCAGGAATGGACTAACAGTCGGTATCTGTATACTCTATGTCGTATACATACAGGTTTTCGCCGCTTTCACTTCTCGTACTTTGACATAATCATTGTATTTGCTATACAGGCTACATAATTTTGTGCGTTGTAACAGTCATCCCAGAAGCGACCGTATTCGTAACTACTAGATGGCTGCAGCAAAGTGTTTTTCTCTGCCTCTTGCTTCGAAAAACGCCGTAAGATGTAATAAAAAGAGTAGTCGGTGATGTATTGCGTTATTCCAAGATATGTTACCGTGGATCACACGTATAGTCAATTTTTACACTTTCAGTCTGTTAGCTTGAGGCCTGATGAAGTGCAACCTAGGTCCGAATATAGTGGCGGTGGTAGCACGTCAAAAGATGCACATGTGCGATCGGAACAGAAATCCGCTGTATAGTATATTTTAGTAGAAACCAGAATCTAGTGGAATCCCTTTTCACTGAGCAACGTTGAGGTTAGGTACAGGTCAGGTGGCTTGGTAGGTAAAGTTACGACGTTTCTCTACCTGTAACTTGGTGTGAACACAACATTAGTTCACTAGATATGGTCGTAATGGCAGTGGTGAGCCGTTATCTTCTTCTGATCTTTCCACTTGATTACTAGGGAATTCACACTTCAGCGTTTGAACCAACTTAACGGCTCTTCAAGGGTTCCTAGAATTTAACGCTGACTCCTCAGGACGATGCAACTCTCCATTTTTCACTTTAACAAACCGGCGCGAAGGGGAACACCACTGACAATTCGTAAGGAAGAAATCTAAGGACCGACAAGGGAATTAGCACTTATTCACCGATCACCCATACATTAAATGAAGGCTTCTTCCCCTTCTATTCAAGTGTGAGGCACGGGAATAGTAACTCGTTATAAATCGCTATGCGAGACGTTATCATCCAAATTTTATCCTTAGAGCTTCGTCGGGTGTTGAAGAATATTGTTTTCGTCCTGAAAATAGTTTCTTGGAATTTCCTAATAAGTTTCCGGAAGATGTTCGGCGTCTTTGTCTGAGTGCTAGTTCTTGCTCCAGTTGGACATCTGCTGGAACCATTAGCGCAGTCTCTGCTTTCATACACGCTATGACCCCTGTCAGTCTAACCAGGTATTCCACACACGCACGCACACACACACACACACACACACACACACACACACACACACACTTGGGCAGTTTTCGATGTAGGATGTGAGACTTATCAGCTGACTCTGTAGTGTCGACGTAGCCTACTAAGACATGTCTACGCACTACGTATAGTTGTTCCTGAAGTCGCATATAGAAGCGGGTGGATTGAAAGGCAGAAGAGCTAGTAGAGCACTGCCCCGGAAGATGCGATGATGATGAAAATGTCCGTTGTTCAGACATTGAAACTATCTCTTTGCTGCTTGGGTTTTGTTGTGACGAGATTCTGGAAACACTTTTCGGGCCAGTTCTTGTTAACGTACGTGTACTACCTCGTTCGTTCTGAGTATATGGGAGGTAAGCCTCTTTCAAGTAGCCGGTTTTGGCTCCCCAGGTTTATTTTCGCAATTCTTTATGCCCATTCTGCTACACATACATTAAAGCTGTGTACCGGACCGTCACTCAGATCCACCTGGCTTTCATTTTAGAAATAATGCCTAGGTTTGTTGCTACGGCATTTCCCTCTGATATTCTTTTTTCATTGTGTGCTAATCCAGCACAATATAGAAGAGAGGTTCTGTGAATTTTGGGAAGTAGAGACAGGTAGTGGTACATTTGAAGCTGTGAGGCAGAGGATATATTACTCAATCGTTAAGAATTAGGTGTTCCCTGTGAAAACCAGGGATTCTAACCCGATAACTGGTACGATCTGCAGGAAGTTGTTAACCACGAATAGAAAACTCAAACGAAAGGAGAGGATGCGGCCTTTGGGTAAGAAGGAATTTATGTATTTAATGTCCATGTCTACTGGAAGACCCTCGGTCAAAATGGATGGTAATGATTTCTCTCTTGAAACATTTTGAGAATCCGTGGACTTTAATAGAAAATGTTGCCGCATAGTTACTAGGGTATTTAACAACGTATGTTATCTGGTGAGTATCTGATGCAGCAGCTTGGAAACAAAACTGTCAATGTAGAAGCTTAATTCAATAATGTTTTCGTAATGATCTGAATGTAGCCAGGAAGAGCAAGAATGACGGCTTGATCCGAAGCTATCGAGTACGGTTGTTTAATTTCTTAGAACGCTGAATCAGTGTAGCGTTAGTCGCTAACGTGATAACAGTTTATGCTCTCCCTGCAATTGGCGTGATTCACCAGCTAGCTCTTTCCAGTATGTAGCTACACCGTTGCTGGCGCTATTTCCGTCTTTCACGTATCAGTTTTGAGAAATACACCTTCAGTTTGATAAACTATAGGCAGTCAACTATTTTCAAAGCACAGTGGTCGCTTGTGGAGATCTCTTCAGGAGCTCCACCCAGTTTGTAGTTCCTATCGATTGGTCGCATGGGCAACTAAATAAATCGCAGTTTTTAGTTTCACTACAACAGAATGGGCGCTTTTATTGTCAAAGATGATCTGTTTCATCTCATTTGGTCATTAGTAAGGAGAATCAATACACCATTAAATGAAAACACGTGATGCCCGACACATGAGCCCGTATCTTTTCGATTTGTCGCACACGGTTCAGGTTTGCGACAGATCGCATGTGCCATATCCTTGGCGAAAACTGCTCTTCCTTCCTGTGCAAAAGCGACGCTTATACGCAGCCGCGGTGTTCGGCGGATATATTCTGTAACGTCTGTCATCAGCGCGTTTGGTTCATTCAGTATCTTTCAATTTGTCTCCGTAAAGTTGTGCCAGAAAACTTTGGTGTTTTATTCTCTAAAGTAGGGTCGATTGCAGGATTGTATGGCTGCAGTTTCGCTGCTTTTCTTTTTTCCTGCTGTAACCATATTAGGTTGCCGTAGTTATGAAACGGACAGAAAACAAAATAACAGTCTGCATCAAACCAATATTTGTACTAAAGTCCGTAACAACAGATTTGCGATATTTTTCCCTTAATGTTTCACTGCAATGTTGTCAAATTACTAATTTTCATTAAGGAGTATGTCACCTGTTCGAATAGATTTCTCGACTGCAGCCGGTCGTCGTAAACGTCACTCCACGGTATTTCAACTGGACACTGGCCAGTCATCCTCAGGTGAGCCATGGAAGACTGACGGCTGAAATCTTCGATGACTCACCTGAAGAGGACTGGCAGGGGTCCAGTTGAAATACCGTGGTGTGAAGTTTACGACGACCGGCAAAATCAAGTAATCTTTTCGAAGATTCAGTTCGCCGGGAAAATTTTAAATTTCAAAGTGTGTCACCTCTCTCACATCTGATACCGTAATAAATTTTACGCACGGCAAACAATTAATTCAATTCTCAATATGTCAAGGCCTGGTTTTGTTGTCACCACAGCTGTTATTAAAACATTTAATGTTTTCAAAAATTTAACGAAAATAGATATGTGCTGAAAACCCCCATGCATGCTATCACCTCGCTGTTGAGGTACAGTTATGCGTCGATGGGAAGACGACCGACTGGAAGTGACGGACAACAAGCGCCGTGTGGTAAAGCCCACAACTCGGCCGTGGCGAACTTCCTTCCAGCAATGTTGATGGTACGAGGTCCTTACTCTTCGTCGCATAGGTCACAGCCCTATGACGCGTGGATTCTTACTCCGACGAGAGGACCCTCCAATGTATGATGCTTGTAGCGTGCAGATCACTATGCGCCACCTTTTGTTGGACAGCGTTTTATTTTACGACCAGTGGTCCGCGGCGGATTTTCTGGCGGTTCTGCAATCTATTTCAGACAATAATCAAACGAATCTGGCTAGAGTTTTAAAGTTTTGTGAATTGTCCAACGTTTTTACGTTTAGGTTCAAATGGCTCTGAGTACTATGGGACTAAACATATGAGGTCATCAGTCCTCTAGAACTTAGAACTACTTAAACCTAACTAACCTAAGGACATCACACACATCCATGCCCGAGGCAGGATTCGAACCTGCGACTGTAGCGGTCACGCGGTTTCAGACTGAAGCGGCTAGAACCGCTCGGCCACACCGGCCGGCTTTACGTTTAGGGAGAAGATTTTAATTTGTTCACAGGGTGACTGGCTCGCCCATATTTGAAGTAAGTGGCCAACCAGTCACATTTTCCTGTGCATTCCTTTAGCTCCTTTCTCGTTTTACTTGTGTTTTATTCTCATGTATAGCATCTTTAATTCTTTCTCGCTGCGCGGGCTAGCCGCGCTCTCTAAGGCGCCTTGTCACGGTCTGCGCGGCTGCCCCCGTCGGAAGTTCGAGTCCTCCCTCGGGCGTGGGTATGTGTGTTTGTGCCGCGCGGGATTAGCCGAGAGGTCTGAGGCGCTGCAGTCATGGACTGTGCAGGTGATCCCGGCGGAGGTTCGAGTCCTCCCTCGGGCATGGGTGTGTGTGTTTGTACTTAGGATAATTTAGGTTAAGTAGAGTGTAAGCTTAGGGACTTATTACCTTAGCAGTTAAGTCCCATAAGATTTCACAAACATTTGAATATTTGTGTGTGTGTGTGTGTGTGTGTGTGTGTGTGTGTGTGTGTGTGCGTGTGTGTGTGTTGTCCTTAGCGTAAGTTAGTTTAAGTAGTGTGTAAGCTTAGGGACCGATGATCTCAGTAGTGTTCCCATAAGATTTTAGCACAAATCTCCAAAATTCTTTCTCGCTGTCTTTGCGTGTATGAGCACATTTTACTCATTCGTTTCTTTTAATTTGTGTTCAAATGGCTCTAAGCACTATGGGACTTAACATCTGAGGTCCCCTAAACTTAGAAGTACTTAAACCTAACTAACCTAAAGACATCACACACATCCATGCCCGAGGCAGGATTCGAACCTGCGACCGTAGCAGCCGCGTGGTTCCGGACTGAAGCGCCTAGAACTGCTCAGCCACAGCGGCCGGCTTTTAATGTGTGTAAGGGCGCACCGTAACACACACCAAACACAAACAATCCACGCACACGCTCTCGCTTGTTTGATAAATGCCGGTTCAAACAAATTCTTACAGTTAACGAACTTCTGTTTGTTGGTGTTACTGTCCCTTTCCACCCATTTGATTTTCACATTATTTCAGCATGTACAATCACCGGCAAAAAGACCATCTAATCCGTCATAACTGAAGCTCATTTATTGCAACCGCTTCTTGTTGCTGAAATGTTTAAAACAGATGTTCTCAATCTTATATCTGGTCCATTGTATGTGTGAGCGGCAGTCAAATGAAAACCGGACACCCGCCAACGGGCACAAGGAATGGTTCCGTTCCAACGTAATCGCCACACGTGCTAAAATCTTTATCCCACTGGGGGAAGAGACGATAAATTTCTGTTTCGTAAAACGCTGTTGGCCGCTAACGGATCCACATCCGCACACGCTCTTGCTCTTCCTCGTCCGACTGAAACCGACGACCAAGTACGTCTTTCGTCAGGTTGCTAAAGATGTGAAAACCACGCGGTGAAAGAGCCGGGATGTTTGCAGTGAATAGCAACCAAATCGCTGAACCGTAGCCTTTGTCCGATTGACAGTGTGGGGGGTGGGTGTTATCGTGGAACAGGATGGTTCCGCCGACAGCATTCCGACAGACCGAGGGTAAACGGCAAAGCGAACAGTGGACACATCCCACATCTCCCCCCGATAGAGAAATCCAAAGCTGTTCACATAAGTTTCGGTAAGGTCGTGATCTCTTTCTTCCACTGCACAGTCCCTTCTTCTCTTCCACTTCCTTGGGCTTGGAACCACAATCAGTGCGTAGCGCTCTGAAGTGAGTTTGCATAAACCACGACGCGTCCTAAAGTCAAAACGCCTAGGAATGTTGTCAGACGGAATCATCCTGTTGCAATATAACGCCCACCCCGATACTCCCAATCGGACGAAGGCCACTCTTCAGCGTTTTGATTGGGAAACACTGCAACATCCCCCATACAGCCCGCAACTTTCACCGTGCGATTTTTACATGTCTGGCGACCTGAAGATAGACTTGCGTGGACCTTGGTTTCTTTTCGGAGAGGAAGTTCAAGAGTGGGTGCGGCTGTGGATTCGTCAGCGGCCGACCGCGTTCTACGAGACAGGAATTGATCTACATCTACATACATACTCCGCAATCCACCATACGGTGCGTGGCAGAGGGTACCTCGTACCACAACTAGCATCTTCTCTCCCTGTCCCACTCCCAAACAGAACGAGGGAAAAATGACTGCCTATATGCCTCTGTACGAGCCCTAATCTCTATTATCTTATCTTTGTGATCTTTCCGCGAAATGTAAGTTGGCGGCAGTAAAATTGTACTGTAGTTAGCCTCAAATGCTGGTTCTCTAAATTTCCTCAGTAGCGATTCACGAAAAGAAAGCCTCCTTTCCTCTAGGGACTCCCACACGAGTTCCTGAAGCATTTCCGTAACACTCGCGTGTTGATCAAACCTACCAGTAACAAATCTAGCAGCCCGCCTCTAAATTGCTTCTATGTCCTCCCTCAATCCGACTTGATAGTGATCCCAAACGCTCGAGCAGTACTCAAGAATAGGTCGTATTAGTGTTTTATAAGCGGTCTCCTTTACAGATGAACCACATCTTTCCAAAATTCTACCAATGAACCGAAGACGACTATCCACCTTCCCCACAACTGCCATTACATGCTTGTCCCACCTCGTATCACTCTGCAATGTTACGCCCAAATATTTAATCGACGTGACTGTGTCAAGCGCTACACTACTAATGGAGTATTCAAACATTACGGGATTCTTTTTCCTATTCATCTGCTTTAATTTACATTTATCTATATTTAGAGTTACCTGCCATTCTTTACACCAATCACAAATGCTGTCCAAGTCATCTTGTATCCTCCTGCAGTCGCTCAACGACGACACCTTCCCGTACACCACAGCATCATCAGCAAACAGCCGCACATTGCTATCCACCCTATCCAAAAGATCATTTATGTAGATAGGAAACAACAGCGGACCTATCACTGGGGAACTCCACATGATACCCTCACCTCCGATGAACACCCACCATCGAGGACAACGTACTGGGTTCAATTACTTAAGAAGTCTTCGAGCCACTCACATACTTGGGAACCAATCCCATATGATCGTCTCGTCTCGCAGTGGAATAAATGTATTAATGCCTGTAGTGACTATTTTCGAATGGAACCATTCCCTGGTCCCGTTGTAGCGGGTGTTCGGTTTTCATTTAATTGTTCTCTATACTTAAAATTTAGGGAAAAACGATTGAAACACACGGTACAAGTGCTTTAATATTTAGCCAGAAGTGGTTCACAATATGAGTGTGGGTCTGAAATATCACCGCCCTTGAATCAAAATGAAGAATGTTTCGTCTGATGGCGTCGTTCTTATGAAGAAGACATTCTTGAGGATAGCTTTTCCCCCGGAAGCGTATTTTATGCGGGAATGCGACTTAGCGACTTTCCCGCGTGGGCGCAGTCAGAGGAGGCGGTGTCGTCTGGGAGGTCGAGCAGCGAATGAATGAATCAGCACGCAGTTGCGTCTCGCGTGACGTCGTCAGCTGACTCAAGCGGCGAGCCCATGACCCTCCCACTTACAGATGTCGGCGTTGATCAACGCGTCACTGACACCACGACACACTGCCGATGGCCCGCATCCCAGGCATCTCTTGTCAGGTCCAGCCGCATGGCGCCGGTCGATGTCACCGCGTCTCGTTTCTTTGCCACTAGCACCCGCACTCATGCAGACCACAACTGGATAACAAACGTGTTTATCTCACTTTCTGTCTTCGATAGCAAGTGAGGTGGTGCATTTGTTAAGATCCCACATTAATCCACAGGACGAGAGGCTAAAATTCCTAGTGGCGTTGTCCTGATGCTCACTATCTGATCAAAGGTATCTGGACTACTACTAGTGGACATTAATATGCGCCGGCCGGAGTGGCCGAACGGTTCTAGACGCTACAGTCTGGAACCGCGTGACCGCTGCGGCCGCATGTTCGAATCCTGCCTCGGGCATGGATGTGTGTGATGTCCTTAAGTTAGTTAGGTTTAAGTAGTTCTAAGTTCTAGGGGACTGATGACCTCAGCACTTAAGTCCTATAGAGCTCAGAGCCATTTTAACCATTTGACATTAATATGCGGTGTGTCAACCAATCGCCATTATCACGTCGTGAACTCTGGTGCGGATGCTATCACTGATGTGTCTGGTAGAAGAATGGCAGTCCATCCTTCCTCAAAAGTCGAAAACACAGAACGCTGGGGTTTGGAGGGAAGTCCACGTTCTAACTCACGTCCACAAACCATTGCCCCACAGATGCCGTTTTATGACAGGGTTCACAGCCATGCTGATACAATCATCGTCTCTGAACTATTCCTCTACTGTACGCTGCACAGAATGCTGTAAAAATATGTTCATATCCTTCTGCAATTGGCGTTTTCCCAAGCGCAGAACGAGACCACACACCGACCGCCGAAAACAGTCCTTCCATACCATAATACTATCTATTATTCAAAAACAGTCTTAATCGCATTTATTATTATTATACCGCCAACCGGTTCAACCCGACGTAGGGGTCATCTTCTGGGCGTTTACACCATTGGTCGACAGCTGGTGGTGTCACTCCTGTCTACATAAGTTTCCTGCTGTTATACAGGTTATTACAAAAAGGTACGGCCAAACTTTCAGGAAACATTCCTCACACACAAATAACGAAAAGATGGTTTTGCAGTCAGTGCAATGTTTACAAATGCGCAGTTGGCAGATGCCCATTTGATGTATGGATTAGTACGGGGCAATAGCCGTGGCGCGGTACGTTTGTATCGAGACAGATTTCCAGAACGAAGGTGTCCCGACAGGAAGACGTTCGAAGCAATTGATCGGCGTCTTAGGGAGCACGGAACATTCCAGCCTATGACTCGCGGCTGGGGAAGACCTAGAACGACGAGGACACCTGCAATGGACGAGGCAATTCTTCGTGCAGTTGACGATAACCCTAATGGTAGCGTGAGAGAAGTTGCTGCTGTACAAGGTAACGTTGACCCTGTCACTGTATAGAGAGTGCTACGGCAGAACCAGTTGTTTCCGTACCGTGTACAGCGTGTGCAGGCACTATCAGCAGCTGATTGGCCTCCACGGGTACACTTCTGCGAATGGTTCACCCAACGATGTGTCAATCCTCATTTCAGTGCCAATGTTCTCTTTACGGATGAGTCTTCATTCCAACGTGATCAAATTGTAAATTTTCACAATCAACATGTGTGAGCTGACGAGAATCCGCACGCAATTGTGCAATCACGTCATCAACACAGATTTTCTGTGTACGTTTGGGCAGGCATTGTTGGTGATGTCTTGATTGGGCCCCATGTTCTTCCACCTACGCTCAATGGAGCACGTTATCATGATTTCATACGGGATACTCTACCTGTGCTGCTAGAACATGTGTCTTTACAAGTACGACACAACATGTGGTTCATGCACGATGGAGCTCCTGCACATTTCAGTTGAGGTGTTCGTACGCTTCTCGACAGTAGATTCGGTGACCGATGGATTGGTAGAGGCGGACCAATTTCGTGGCCTCCACGCTCTCCTGACCTCAACTCTCTTGACTTTCATTTATGGGGGCATTTGAAAGCTCTTGTCTACGCAACCACGGTACCAAATGTAGAGACTCTTCGTGCTCGTATTGTGGACGGCTGTGATACAATACGCCATTCTCCAGGGCTGCATCAGCGCATCAGGGATTCCATGCGACGGAGGGTGGATGCGTGTATCCTCGCTAACGGAGGACGTTTTGAACATTTCCTGTAACAAAGTGTTTGAAGTCACGCCGGTACGTACTGTTGCTGTGTGTTTCCATTCCATGATTAATGTGATTTGAAGAGAAGTAATAAAATGAGCTCTAACATGGAAAGTAAGCGTTTCCGGACACATGTCCACATAACATATTTTCTCTCCTTGTGTGTGAGGAATGTTTCCTGAAACTTTGGTCGTACCTTTTTGTAACACCCTGTATAGACAGGAGTGACACCACCATCAGTCGACCAATGGTGTAAACACCCAGAAGATGACCCCTACGTCGGGTTGAAACCGCTTGGCGGTATAATAATAATAAATGCGAGTAAGACTGTTTTTGAATAATTGATTAATCATTCTAATCGCTGCTTCATCTCCACAACCATGTTGTCCAAAAATAAGACTTCTTCCTCCGTACTTCACTGTTGCCACAGCAGACCATGGCAGGTTAAGATTCCCCAGGCATTCGCCAGACCCAAACACTTCTATTGGATTGCCGTAGGGTACAAGCGTGAGTCGTAACTCCAAATCGCCCTTTACTCCAAAGTGCCCTTTCACTGTCCAGTTGTGTCACTCTTTGCCGCACCTCAAACATCGCTTACCACTGACTACAGAAGTGTGTACTTGAATAATGTTAACAAAACCAGCAGCTGTATTCGAACCCAACGTCGTTTATTCTTTCTAACAAATGCTACCAGTTTCGACACTATGGGGTGTCGAAACTGTTAGCATGTGTTAAAAAGAATAAACGATGCTGGATTCAAATACAGCCGCTGTTTTTTTAACATTATTCAATTACTTCCTGTCTGGCTGTAGTCCCACTTTCCTTGATGGATTACCACAGATAGGTATGCGTGGCTTGTGAGCAGTTGCTTGACCATAATAATCCATTCTTTTTCAAAATGGTTCAAATGGCTCTGAGCACTATGGGACTAAACATCTGTGGTCATCAGTTCCCTAGAACTTAGAGCTACTTAAACCTAACTAACCTAAGGACATCACACACATCCATGCCCGAGGCAGGATTCGAACCTGCGACCGTAGCGGTCGCGCAGTTCCAGACTGAAGCGCCTAGAACCGCTCGGCCACTGAGGCCGGCCCATCCCTTTTTAACAGTCTACGCACAGTCATTGTGCTAACTGTTCTACTTAGTGGTACTTCTGGAACCCACGAGTGATTGCTTGCGCTTATTTCATGCGATATTTTACAACTATCCGCAGCGATGCACAACGGTCCTTGTCAATCACTGCGTGAGCTTTACCTGGTCTTGGTTTAGCTATGGTTGTTCCTCTCGCATCCACTTCACAATGGCTTCACCAGCTATAGGGTTGGACAGCTACAGAAGGCCCCCCCCCCCGCCCTCCAAGTGGATTTGTTACTCCGAGTACATCGATTGACTAGCCTGCGCTCGAAGCCACTGACCTTACAGCTTCTGTGCTAACAAGACAGTCCTCCTCGCCTCCTTTGATATTTGCGGGTCCTGATATCTGGTGCTCAATTCCGCATTACACAGGGGTGTCCAGATGGTTTTTCTCAAATAGTGCATTTACACCGCAGTTTCTGTGAATCGATTCCAACAGATTCCACAAACGGACAAGTGAGTATTCGTCGGCTTTGTTGCTGGCACTCACGTGAAAACTCGAGCAAGATATGAATTTGCTTGCCGTAAAGCGTAAGCTTACATGGCACATCCGGACCCTCCGTTATTCGGTGCCGTCAGCCCCAGCTCACTGGGTAAGCCCGCCCGCGATATGTCGTGTTCTCGGTAGTGGCTGAGTGCGTGGCGACATTCCTCAGATCGCTGGCGACACACCTGGCGAACCAGAGAGAAGCACGTGCCTCTGTTTGCGACAGCGACTTCACGCTTAACAGTAAGCATAACGCGAACGGTAGATTTATATATAGTGGAGCGGACTTCCTATCTCACCAATTAAAATAACGTTGTAATCGCACTACTAAGAGAAAGATAAGCTATTATAGAGAGTTAAGCATTTTAAGCGTATTCTTGCTGTCGTTGAATGGTAGTCGCAGTCACATATTTGTCTCTAGTTTAGGTAAAACATGCGTCAATGTCTTTCAAATTTTTTGCATATTAATTTGGCGCAAATGATTTTGGAACTTTGTGCTAAGGGCTTATGGGACCAAACTGCTGAGGTCATCGGTCCCTAATCTTACACACTACTTAACGCAACTTTAACTAACTGGACGACACACACACACCCATGCCCGAGGAAGGAGTTGAACCTCCAACGGGGGCAGCCGCGCGGAGCGGGACAAGACGCCGCAGACCGCGCGCCACATATGATTTCTCAGTATCAGTAAACAGCAGTATCTTGCATTGATTGAATACAGAAAGGAGGTATTTGTCGTTTCGAGTCTATTATCATAAAAAGGGAAGTGAAGAAAACTTGCAACTTAGAGTTTGTTTCTCTATGAATGTAACCAACTAGTAATGAAGAAACATCAATCGTATAGAAAGGAATGAAGTAGATTGTACTGCGATATTACTGTGGAAGCAGTATACTTGGAGACGATGCGTGGAAGGAAGGATTGTCGGTAAGCCTCCTTCTGAACTTTGCTCTCTCCGGTTTTCTTGTGTCTTCTTAGAACGTGCGAATTTTTACAGTAAACTTCTCCGGATTACACAACGCTTCTCTTGTAGAGTCTGCCACAGTAGTTCGGTGAGAATCTCCTTAACGCTGTCGCGCTTTTTAAACGAACCCGGGGCGAAAAGCGCCACTCTTCTTTGGGTCACTGTCTCTTCTTGTTATCATATCTGATGGCGTCCCAGACCAATGAGCAATATCCAAGAATTGTTCGAACGAGTGTTTTGTAAGCCAATTCTCTCGTAAGCGAGTAACATTCCCTTAACATCTTGCAATGAATGTAAGCCTGGTACCTGATTTTCCTACCATTATTTTTACAAGTATTCGGTAATGTCACTACTTGTTACTCCAAAGAGTTGCTCTTAGGTTTTTTACATCGTCCGGTGATTTACTATGAACCACCTCATCGAAAACTAGTGGAGCTCTTTGCTTATTTACGCTTGATACGTTACATTTAATCACGTTCAGGATCAACTGCGACTACCTGCACCAAACGTCGGTCTTCTGCAGGTATTCCAGAATTTCGCTGCAGTATACTTCCATTACAGACTACCTACACACAACAACATCGTCTGGGAACGGCTTCCGTCATTGTCCTCTAGATCATTTATTTTCATTTCAAACTTTAACGGCCTTACAACACTCCCTTATGATATTCCCGAAGCCACTTTTATACCTTTGAAGGACATTTTAATGGTTCAGCCTCGGTTGTTGCTTAGGGGTACGAGGAACCTTCCGAAAGTATGTTCCGTCATTGTTTTTTACACAGGAACTTTACTGCCAAAAGAAATACGCCATGGTATCGTGAACTATACACCTTGCACTATTTTTTGACGTAGTCGTCACCGACATTGAGACATCTATCGTAGCGTGCAGTCTGTTTGAAGAAACCTCTCGGAGGAGGCCAGTCCATTACAAGGATACTCGATCATGGTGAAAAATGCGATCGCCATCCCCGAATTGCTCTTCAACAGTGGGAAGCAATAAGATGCTTAAAACGTCAATGTAGACCTGTACTGTGATAGTGCCACGCAAAACAACAAGTGGTGCAGGCCCCCTCCATGAAAAACACGACCACGCCATAACATCACCGTCTCCGAAGTTTCCTGTTGGCACTACACACGCTGGCTGGCAGATGAATTTCACCGGGCATTCGCCATACCCACACCCTGCCATCGGATCGGGACATTGTGTACCTTGATTTGTCATTTCACACAACGTTTTTCCACTGTTCAATCGTCCAGTGCTTATGGTCCTTACACCAAGCGAGGCGTCGTTTGGCATTTACCGGCGTGATGTGTGGCTTATGAGCAGCCGCTCGACCATGAAATCCTGCACGCTTTTGTGCTGTACGTGTCCCTTCACGTTTCCACTTCACTACCACATCGCAAACAGTGAACCTAGGGATGTTTAGGAGTGTGGAACTCTCACGTTCAGACGTATGGCACAAGTGATACCCAATCACCTGACGACGTCGGAAATCCGTGAGTTCCGCGGAGCGCCTCATTCTGCTCTAGGCAGTAGCTGGCAGCACAATGCACCTAATACGAAAAACGTATGTTTTTGGAAGTGTCCGGATACTTTTGATCATATATATATATATATATTCTGATAATAGCTTGATTATATTTAGGTATCGCTTGAAAATGACCCATGCTCGAAACTGTTAGTAATAAATATAGAAGCAGCTCTGGTGGACTAACATCACAATGCAAAACGGTTCAAATGGGTCTGAGCACTATGGGACTTAACTTCTGAAGTCATCAGTCTCCTAGAACTTAGAACTACTTAAACCTAACTAACCTATGGACATCACACACATCCATGCCCGAGGCAGGATTCGAACCTGCAACTGTAGGGGTTCGACGGTTCCAGACTGTAGCGCCTAGAACCGCTTGACCACTCCGACCGGCTCATCACAATGCATTTCATTCAGAAAATACGTCGACGTTGTGTACTTGAAGCAAGTAATTACTGTATTCACTAAGCATTCTAATTTAAATCTGACGCTTGCATCTGTATGTGCTCGCTCTCGGAGCTGCCGAGTCTGTTGCTAAATAGTGGGATATATTAAGACACTTCGGCACCTACAGCACAGGAGAGTGGCCTGTGAAGCCGAAATGGGCCAATCGTGCGAAACTAAATGAAGTAAATACGGGCAATCAAGAGCTGAGGTAGAACCATTACCTTGTGATTCAAAAAGGGCTGTGGTATCCCACGTGAAAAAAAAAAAAGAAAGATCGACTTTTATATCTGTCGATTTCTGAATCCAGTTACAAATGTGGGCCTATAGAAGAAATCGGCCAAGGACAAAGAATTCCGCGCTCGTGGGCAAGTAGTTGGTGCGGCGGAGGCAGCAGCTGATCGCGGGCAGGCCGTCCGAGCGGCGAGCCAGCTCCCCACCTGGCTCGGCGCGAAACGCGATCTGCCGCCCGCGAGCCCTGGGAACGCCACGGCTGGCCCAGCCTCCGACCAGCCAGCCACACCGGCCGTGTGAGAGGACGGCGACGCATTCCACGTTCCACAGCCGACCTCTCAACGTTCACTCGCCTCAGCCCCGTGTGAGACCATTGTTTCCATTACAGAACACGAGAGTGACTACAGCGCCACACTGACCCTGTTTAAGGTGACCTATTCTTGAGATCCGATTCGCCTTGACGGTTATTAGGGCACCTAAATCTACCTTGGAATCCTTTTCTTTTACTACTCTTCATTACTCCTAATGGTAAAGCGGGCCGAGCGGTCTAAGGCGCTGCAGTCATGGACTGTGCGGCTGGTCCCGGCGGAGGTTCGAGTCCTCCCTCGGGCATGGGTCTGTGTGTGTGTTTGTCCTTAGGATAATTTAGGTTAAGTAGTGTGTAAGCTTAGGGACTGATGACCTTAGCAGTTAAGTCCCATAAGATTTCACACACATTTGAACACTTTAGGTAAAGCGGTCTGTTCGAGTACTGGCCCTTTGCAGACTCAGTATCTTTTCAGTTAGACACCAGGCAAGCTAGTGACCTGCTCACATAGCTTATGCGCTAGCTTACGGGACCCGGATCGAATCCGCGCCACGGTTTAACGAGAGCAGCTACACCGGCCAGCCTAAGGTAATTTGCCTCCCTCATTTAGAAAAATGCTAAGCTGGGCCCCAAATTCCGTCTCAGAGAATAAAGGCACGCGAACTGCTTAAGCTTAAGCACACTACCCAGAGACGCTAAGCCAGAATGTTGACCTTTTGCAGAGCGGACTACTGCGAGACGTGCAGCAAGAGACTGAATAAGATTCTGTAAGATGCCGGTGGGCTGTGGAAAAAACTTTGTGTTCTCCAATACGGCAGGTCTTGTCATGGGGGAAATTTCGTCAGAGAGGTCCACCGCATGAGCGTGTAGGGAAGTGATTCCAGTGATGGTTTCCCGTTGCCTTCCACTGATGATGAAATGATAATGAGGACAACACAACACCCAGTCCCTGAGTGGGGAAAATCTCCGACCCAGCCGGGAATCGAGCCCAGGCCTCTTGGAGTGACAGCCAACCGCAGTGGCCGAGAGCTCAGTCCGGGACCTCTCGACTGCTCGGTCGCAGGTTCGAATCCTGCCTCGAGCATGGATGTGTGTGATGTCCTTAGGTTAGTTAGGTTTAAGTGGTCCTAAGTTCTAGGGGACTGATGATCACAGATGTTAAGTCCCATAGCGCTCAGAGCCATTTGAACCATTTGAGCCTTGGCGTGACGGACCGCCGCGCTGACCACTCAACTATCGGGGCGGACATAGGATGTGAAATCATGCCAAATCTAGTGGCTTGGCCTGCTGCGCTAGGTTTCTCGGGTGACGATCCACGGCGCGTAAAGTCCAATCTAGGTCGTGCCACAGATTCTCCATTGTGCTGCAATCCGGAGAGTTTGGTGACGAGGGGAGTACGGGAAAGTCATCCTGGTGCTCTTCGAATCACGCACCTGAGCTTTGAGCTGCGTGACACGTTGCATTGTCCTGCTGGTAGAAGTCACCATGTCGAGGAAGAACAAACTGCGTGTAGGGGTGGACATGGTTCCCAAGAATACGAGCATACTTGTGTTTATCCATCGTGCCTTACAGAATGACAAGATCACCAAGGGAATGCAACGAAAACATCCCCCGGGCCATAACGCTCCCTCCTCCCGCCGGGAACCTTCCGACGATCGTTTCAGGATGTTAGTTTTCTGACGGTTCACGCCGTATCCCCAAAGGCCGTCTGTCCGATGGAGTATAAGACGTGAGCCATCTGTCGCCACTCGATGATGGACGTCCAGTCGCAGTATTGGTGTGGGAAAAAAAGGGTTCAAATGGCTCTGAGCACTATGGGACTTAACATCTGAGGTCATCAGTCCCGTAGAACTTAGAACTACTTAAACCTAACTAACCTAAGGACATCACACACATCCATGCCCGAGGTAGGATTTGAACCTGCGACCGTAGCGGTCGCGCGGTTCCAGACTGAAGCGCCTAGAACCGCTCGGCCACGGCGGCCGGCATTGGTGTGCAGATTCCTACCTTCGTCACCAATGAACAGCAGAAGTCATTGGTGTGTATACATATTCACTGCTAGTTCTGCCAACTGTCCTCTATGAGTGGTAATTGCAAGTTGACGATGAACGTAGGCGGTGGTCACATTGTGACTGGACAGTCTATTATAACACACAGACCAACTTCACGTGATTCGTACACAAATGGCACACGGGACTTCGCTCCCATCGGTTATCTCGACGACTGTGGCGGCAAGGAAGGACATTCGGCCACAAAGTTAAATAAAATAATATTTGCCAATTCTTGAAAAGGGGGACCCCATACAAGACTTTTAAATGTTAGAGAAGATAAGTTGTAGACCAGCAAGCTAGCAGTGGAGGTCATGGAAAACCAGATTGCGTGGGAGGCGGCGAATCAAACAGGTTGGAAGAATTATGACGTAAAGATGAAAAGTCTTTGATTCAAAGGTTGGTTTCAAAATATCACTGTTTTACTGAGATGGGCGTTCGCTCTACCACCAATGGGAACCTGACGAAACCTTTGACCAGACCTGGAGGAAAGGAACTACTTTATTTATGGGACTATATTCCAGAGAAAACTTCGAATGCGTACTGCGTTTGTTTGTATGTATCTGTGTGTGTAATAGCCTGAAATTGATAAGTTGCTCCACGTTTCAGTAGACTGGAGCATTGTGGTGCTTCTGGATACGAGCGTTCAAATGAGACTGCAAGAGGTAAAAAGGCTGGTAGGGTATCAAAAACAAAAAAAATATAATCCCCATGCGACAATGCCAAGTTGCAGCCTAAGAATGCTGTTATCTTCATTATCGTACAAGCGGAATTCCAACAAATATCTGAAGTGCCTAATTTTTTTGATATATGACGACATCTTAAGTGGATTTCATTGTTGCAGTTGTCCAATTTATTGTTCTTAGCCTACTGTAGTTCACAGCAGGGATTCGGGTTTATTTACGGGGTCGATGCTGAACTTTTGATTCTGTTGGGTGACATCCCAGATAAACAACGAGGGGTAGAGCTGTCCGGTACAAAAGTATTGAGGAGTAGCACAAAACAGAGTAGCCGGGAACTTAACGTCTCAACTGGGGAACAGGTAGTAAACGGAGTGAAAGAGATAGGTACTATACTAAAATTAACAGTCTCACAGAACTATTTCACTTTCAGAAACCGTGTGTACAAGGACACAATTTATCAATGGGAAATTGAATTGTTCGTTCACTAGCTAATATTCCCCTAAACAATAGTAATAATCTTTTTTTCAAAACCATCCTCAATTGGCTAATAAGCTTCTTTATTACCGCAGATATGTAGACAACTCACCTAATTTTATTTGAAAAAAAAAAAAAAGAAAAGGAAATAGACACATTCGACTCACAATGAAATAACTTACAAATAACATCACGTGTACAGTGGAGCACGATCAACATAACCGAATACATTTCTAGACCTCGAAATCCACAAGATAGAGCAACACACTCACTGAACATATTCCTGTGAAAGATAATCACAGACTGCGTAAATCACAATAGTTCTTTCCATCCAAAAACACAAGAGAAAGCATAATTATTTAGTCGACAATATTTATATTAAAAAGCTGTAAGCCGCTGGGGAGTTTCGAAATAAGTTTATTTTTATTTTTTTTAAGTGGTGGACACAGCAAACCTTCATGAGAAGGTATTCGAAATTACAATTGATAAATTGCAGGCGGTGTCGCAAGCGATCTATCGCTCGCTTATGCAGTCCTTAAGTATGCGATACTCCGTGCAAAAGATGAGGAAAATCAGTGAACGCTGTGTGGTTCTTCCCCTGCGGGAGCGCTAATGCCAAGCACTGGGCAGCAGGAGGCGGCAGCGAGCGGAAACTGGCGGCTGCGTGGTGGCGCCGCGGCTCGGACACGCGACGGGAATGCACGCCCGCGCTCGCGCGGCCGCATCTGCGATGAGCGCGTGCTGGCTGTGGGCGTGGGCGGGGGCGGGGTTCGCCTTGTCTGCTATCGCTGCTGCCAGGTGTCTCTGACGTCGCGCCTTCCGTGGATGGCGGCAGTCTCGTTCCGGGAATGTACCGCGGCGCCAGACGCTTATCAAATGCAACAGTTCCCTTTCAGCGCACTTCGCCGAATTTCCACATCGTCGGTATACTCGCAACGCCCCTAAAAAGACGCACTTTAATATCTTTCGACCCAGAGTCAATCTCGAAACACGCCTAATGCGTAGTTAGAGAGATACCAGCAGACAGGAGTTAGCACTGCTTTCATCTAGTCTGCCAAAGGAGCTCTGCGCGCAATATTTTGCAATCGAGTGATTGACGTGGCGCGATATGTTGTAACGGTTCGTTAATTTAGATCGGTCGTAGGTCAATTAATTTGTATAGCCATGAGTGTTCCATCTACAAGACATAAGAAAAATGCATTCGGCAGGTCACGCACTCCATTCTCTGTCGTTAACCATTTGGCCTGTTCCCAGTAACCACTCTTACCGTATTTGTCACAGAATGACACCAACTGCCGTAACTTTTCCTAAAATTTTTTTAATTTAGTCAGCCAATTCGACCCTTCATTAACGTCATATTCAGGCCTGTATGCAAAAATCGAATGGAGACATCCAAACACTGGCGCACGTAGAACAGCTACCATATACAATGAACTGGTTAATGAGGTCATCTATTTATTCGATGTGTAAACTCCAAACCTTTCCTAATTTCCAATCTTCTGGCTAGCTTTGATTCGGCCCGCCACGAACTCCTCTGCTGTACGAACCTTTTCATCTCAGAGTAACACTTGCAACCCAAGTCCTCAATTATTTGCTGGATGTAGCCCAATCTCTGCCTTCCTCACATTTTTTGCCCTCTACCGCTCCCTCTAGTACCACGGAAGTTAATACCTGATTTCTTATCAGATGTCCTGTCATCCTGTCCCTTCTTTTTGTCAGTGTTTTTCATACATTCGTTTCCTCGTCGATTCTCCGGAGAACCTCCTCATTCCTTAACTTATCAGTCCACCTAATTTTCAACATTCTTCTGTAGTACCACATCTCAAATGCTTCTATTCTCTAGTATTCCGGTTTTCCCATAGCCCATGTCTCGCTGCCATAAAATGCTGTGCTCCAAATGTACATTCTCAGAAATTTCTTCCTCAAATTGAGATTTATGTTTAATACTTGTAGACTTCTCTTAGCCAGGAATGCTCCTTTCTGCCAGTGCTAGTGTGTTTTTTATGTCCTCCTTGCTCCGTCTATGTCTACAACCTTTTCGCTCTTCGTGCAGTAAAACTTCATTAGTCCTATGGGAAAATGGTTCAAATGGCTCTGAGCACTATGGGACTTAACATCGGAGGTCATCAGTCCCCTAGAACTTAGAACTACTTAAACCTAACTAACCTAAGGACATCATACACATCCATACCCGAGGTAGGATTCGAACCTGCGACCGTAGCGGTCGCGCGGTTCCAGACTGAAGCGCCTATAACCGCTCGGCCACTCCGGTCGGCCCTATGGGAAACAATCTGAAACTAAGAAAACTTACATGATTAGATTTTGCGTCTTGAACCATAAACGTTTTACATGCTTGACGTAAAATATTTAACATTAACTCATTCGTAAAGTACTCAGTAGTTCGAAGCTATTTTATACGTACTTTGTTGGATTCTATAAGAAATCGGGGGTGCGCTTACTGGTAAATTTCCATTTTTTGTTAACCGTCATCGGTGACATGCCATTTTTTTTACATTAGCTTGAGCAGTTTTACCCAAGAATGACTAATTCTGCTGATTTGTTTATCAAAATTCTTTGTTTTTGGGTGTCTTGGTTATGCTGTTTCTGCATTGGCGAACAATGCCTCCGTCAATACTTTTCCTGCTAAGACAGTTGCAAGAAAGAAAGATTAGGTTTTAACGTCATCGACGACGATGAGGTCACTAGTGGAAGGACGCAAGATCGTATGGGATACGGATGCGGAAGGAAGTGTACTGTGTCCTTTTGAAAGCAACCATACTGTCTTTCGTCTTAATCGATTACGACAAATAACGGGGAACGTAAATGTGGATGGTAGGACGTAGATTTCGAATTCGTTCTTCCAGAATGCGTTTCCAGAGCCTTAACCACTGCGTAACTTCATTCGGCAAGATAACTGTGTTTTGTTTGATACATAGTTTATCAATTATTCAACTTTCCATCATCATTCATGTTTACACTATTACTGTACTGTCGGGAGAAGTCTAGTGAAGAGAAAATATAATTGTTTTGATATTCCAGGCACATATCGGCAGAATCTGAATTTAGCTACTTGGAAGTGTAGAAAATGTTTGCTTTGTTTCATGTAGCTGGAGCTTTAGTCAGTTGTCGGCGACCCACAGGAGACGGAAACAACGTCAATGGCGCAACATCGCGATAGATGACCACAATACCACACCCATACCAAGCTTGCTGGCAGCTCAGTCACTTCCATGGCTGCCACAGTACATCAGAAAATCTATAATCAAATGGTGAATGGCGGAGGGCGCTTCTAGTACCGCTGTCTTCTTCATTATTTCCCTGTGCTGTTCTAGAATGTTGCCTGAAAAAAAGTGAAAACCGATAAACCTAATTTGTCACGTTTTCTCGGGGTGGTTCTTGGCGTGAATTGAGCGAAGGAGTAAGTAATATGTAATTTTTCGTATAAGCTGTATGTGAAGTTACCATTGTAATATATTAGCATAGTATCATAATTTTGGCTCAGCCACATAAAATGTGTGACAAGGTCACAAATCAACATCGCGTACGAGAGTGGGAGCTCATTTTGTGGTGGAAGGTACAAGATTCTTTTATATATTAGAATAAGTTGAAAACCTGCTCTCCAGTCACGTCGAGTGACCCGTAATCTTATCACAAATGTTGTGTGGTTGATCCAAAAGTGTCGCTATTTTACTAACCTTTTCCCCTCGCCTTCGCCCGCATATGCATTCGACAAAATACTGCCCACACATCCTCTCCCTTTTCGTCCTTCACTCTCTCCACCTCATCCTTCCACCTCCATCTCCTTCTCCCCACTCTTTCTGCCTCTTCATCTCCGCCTGCCTCCTCTCTCTCTCTCCTCCTCCCCATCTTTCTGACCATATCCTCCCCTCTCTCTGTCCATACACTCCTCCCCCATATCTCGTCTCCCCCCCTCTCTCTCTGTACATCTCCTTCTCCCTTCCTCTCTGTACATTTCCTCCTATCTCCTCCTCCCCCTCTCCTTGGGATCCACCTGGTCCTCCTCCATACACTCTGTTTCCTCCTCCTCCAACCTCTGTCCTATTCATCCTACCATAGTCTCCATCCATACCCTCCTTTCCCCTTCTTCCCCTTCTCTCTTTTCACCCCCCCCCCATCCTCTCTCTATCGATCTCTCCATCCAGGATAATACTACTACTACTACTACTAAATGCCTTCCATGCAGGGCAGCCTATACGCCAGGTATGGAAATAAGTTTTTGTCCTTATCTCCACTTCTGTTTAAGCTATGAGATTATAAACCCCACAGTGCTCATATTCTTTAGGCCTTTTGGTTGTGTCCCAGATTTGGTAGAAATAGATCCATGGGCTTGGGAGGAGATATCAGACACACACACACACACACACACACACACACACACACACACATACACATACATTCTGCTTGATATATTTCTCTCTCTCATATATATATATATATATATATATATATATATATATAGACTTTGTTTCCGTCTCCTGTGGGTCGCCGACAACTGACTAAAGCTCCAGCTACATGAAACAAAGCAAACATTTTCTATACTTCCAAGTAGCCAAATTCAGAACAGCTTCAGAACAGCAGGGAAATAATGAAAAAGACAGCGGTACTAGAAGCGCCCTACGCCATTCACCATTAGATTATAGATTTTCTGATGTACTGTGGCAGCCATGGAAGTGGTGACTGAGCTGCCAGCAAGCTTGTTATGGGTGTGGTATTGTGGTCATCTATCGCGATATATATATATATATATATATATATATATATATATATATATATATATATAGAGAGAGAGAGAGAGAGAGAGAGAGAGAGGGGGGGGGGGAGGGGGAGGGAGGGAATAGTAATATGTTGCCCGACTCTTCTTGGAATGCACATCGCAGGAATAGAGACAATAAAGTCACTAGGATGCAGAAGACCTCTTGTAGCAGCTGCCAGTGAAGTTTGCTGAGTACGTCTGTTATGGCCTTGTGCTGATTGAACAATTACATACCGAACTGTGCTGCTATTCATTTGATGGTTGGTTGGTTGGTTGGTTGGTGGGGGTTGAAGGGACCAGACTACCTTAATTTGATCTTGTGTATTTCTTCTATTACTGTAACTTAGGAAGAACGTCAGATATACCAGCTCTACTTAAGTACAATGGACAAACGATGTCAGTCGTTTCACATCTCAGGAAATGAGTGAGGCGTGTCTAGGATGCTGATATTGTGTTGTACGCATTGTCAGACTGCCTCGCGTTGTTGCTCGGTAGTGACGGCTGGTGTCAACACAGGACCCAGTGCTGGTGGGACGGCAGGACAGGAGCGGAGTGGCCGGTGGCCGCAGGAAGCGTTATCTGCGGATGGCGGAGCATCGCGCTTCCTGCCAGGATGTTGTTACAGCCCGCCGCTGCCGTCCGCGCCACGCCGGCCAGCTGGCCTGCGCCATCGGGTCGCCCTTTGTCCCACCGCGACATTTAATAATCACACGCTTCACAGAACGGCCCGCAGGCTGGTCGGGATGTGGGAAACGGGAGCTCCATCAGCTGTTCGTAGAATCCACTGCATCGGGCGCCGCGCTCAAGCGAAGCTGCAGCTGGATGCGATTCCCCGCAAGCCACGCTGTGACGTCTGCCGGGTGATGCTTCCTATACCACTGTAACCCCAACCCCCTTCCCCCTTTCCACTTCCCAACACGGATGATGCCGAAAAAAGAACAATTGGTGGCTGGTGAACCTCCGTACGATCTTGAATCTAGTTTTGTCTTCATGGTATATTGGTTGACTCTCCTAAAAAGGGTTGTTCTCATTAAAAAAAATGGCTCTGAGCACTATGGGACTCAACTGCTGAGGTCATTAGTCCCCTAGAACTTAGAACTAGTTAAACCTAACTAACCTAAGGACATCACAAACATCCATGCCCGAGGCAGGATTCGAACCTGCGACCGTAGCGGTCTTGCGGTTCCAGACTGCAGCGCCTTTAACCGCACGGCCACTTCGGCCGGCGTTGTTCTCATAATTTTAACATAAACTGCTTAGTGACCCACATCGCCTTATTTGTAGTGTCTGCCACTAGAGATGGCCGAGTATCTCAGTGGCGCTTTCGCGCTAAGTAAACGGAAGCGTGGCGAATCCAGTTTTTCCTGTTTGGATCATATCCAAAAAAATGGCTCTGAGCACTATGAGACTTAACTTCTGAGGTCATCAGTCCCCTAGAACTTAGAACTACTTAAACCTAACGAACCTAAGGACATCACACACATCCATGCCCGAGGCAGGATTCGAACCTGCGACCGTAGCGGTCGCGCGGTTCCAGACTGTAGCGCCTAGAACCGCTCGGCCACCACGGGCGGCGATCATATCCATCTCATCTGTTAATCCTGTCTTATAAGGCTGCCAGACTCACAACCATATCTGTCGAATGAATATTTTGTACTCTACCTCTTTCGTGGATGGAATACACATCCTAAGGAGTCTTCCAATGAATCTCGGTCTGGTGTCTTCCATGTCTACGATTAGTTTCTCGTCGTCGTCCCATTTTAAATCACTCAGTACGCTTACTCCAAGATATGCAACGAATGTGACCGCTTTCAGTGACTGTTCAGCGTGGAGTTTTAGGACAACACATAGGGTTTTAAGTATTTGTCATTTCCATTTTTCATTTAAAAGCCGAAGTAGTGGGGGCAATCTGGCAAAAGCGAGAAAACAAGAGCTGGGATCTCAGCGGCAAATAATGCGAAAATGACTTTCTCTTTTGGTAGCTAACTTACAACTAAGACAAAATTTCCTGAGGATTTTGAATTGAAGTTAAGAATATAGGGCACATTTTTATTTTAATGCTGAAACAGATTTTTCAGAGGCCGGCCGCTGCGGCCGAGCGGTTCTAAGCGCTACGGTAGCAGGTTCGAATCCCGCCTCGGGCATGGATGTGTGTGATGTCCTTAGGTTAGTTAGGTTTAAGTAGTTCTAAGTCTAGGGAACTGATGTCCTCAGATGTTAAGTCCTATAGTGCTTAGAGCCATTGAAACCATAGATTTTTCAGAGTTTCGGCAGATTGTCTCATACGGAGATGAAGGACATAACAAAAGGTTTTGTTCTTCAGGAGTAGACAATAATTGCATTTATAAATTCTTAATTAAAGTGCATGTATATGCTGCCTTTCTTAGTTGCTCTGAAATAGAAAAAAATCCAAGAAGTCGTAAGACTAGTGATGTGGTGTCCTACCCCCTCTTAATCCTAGATTAATACATGAATTAATGCGAAAGTCTCATGGTATGACACATCTAATGTCTAAAGCACATTACTACAGTTTTCCATCTTTTTTCCATTCCCTGTCAAACCATACACGGCTGTTCGTTGCTTCGCCATCTGGTACTGTCAAGAGCAACATCTGTAGTCGTTATGTGCTTAACATATATCTGCTTGTATAAGTGCATAAGATTTACGACGTACTGAGCGTGTACTGAAATTCTATTCACGACGGAGTACCATTCGTGCCTTTCATTAACGTACACGTCGCAATAAAACGGATAACACCGTAGGTTTTAACCTTTAAGGTGTTCTAAATGCAGAAACGCCAGAAGGTCATACTCACTGTTTCTAACATTAAATTCGGACTTTATGTAGAGCGTGCGTTGCCGCGCGGGATTAGCCGAGCGGTCTCAGGCGCTGCAGTCATGGACTGTACGGCTGATCCCGGCGGAGGCTCGATCCTCCATCGGACATGGGTGCGTGTGTTTGTCCTTTGGATAATCTAGGTTAAGTAGTGTGTAAGCTTAGGGGCTCATGACTTTAGCAGTTAAGTCCCATAAGATGTCACATACATTTGTACATTTTTGAAGAGCGTGCTTTCCGATATTTCTAATCATTAACACGGAAGGTGGGGGGGAGTTGGAATCCCATCGGAATCATCAAGCCAGTATGTAGACTGCGGCATGGGGACTTGCACCGCCCTCCTTCCGAACTAGTTCAATAAATTATCTCTGCACTATATCGTTGAATCATTGATTAAGTTTCGAGATTTTTTCAACAGTGAGAAAATACAGGAAAAAAACCCACCGTGAAGTTATTGCCAAAGCAAACTGAGCGCGAAACTCTTGCGGAAGAGGTAAAGCCGAAAATTTATCACATTGTTTCAGACATTTCAACGAAATTATGCGCCTGCCTAAATCTCGAGATAGGTGTTTACAATGAAACGTAGCTGAAAAGCTTCGTGGAATGACCTATCGAAATTGTTTCTGTAGAAATCGTACTTATCTATTCTCCGAGCAAAAATGAGGCTGAGACATTGCAGTAGTTCCAGCCACAAATGACGTGCGGCTGTTCCCTAGTTCTTCTTCACTGTGAACTCAAATGGCATTCTACTACGTTGCTTCATTCGCAGTCTGAAACATTTAAGGTTACATTTGCTGTCGTACGAAATACCAGATAAAAAAACGCTCCTACAAGTATACCTCGTGTGAACTTTCACTCTTCCGTTCCACAGCTTACCGTAAATGTTTCAGACTGGGAATGAAGCAACGTAGTAGAATGCTATTTGAGTTCACAGTGAAGAGGAACTGGGGAACAGCCGCATGTCACTTGTGGCTGGAATGGCGCTGAGCGATATGTTCAGCTGGCTAATTGGAAAGGCACATATTGTGCACGTGTCTGTCCTCCACGAAGAGTGACTGTAGCGTCTTATCTGTAAGTATTTAGAAAAGATAACTGAGGAATAGGTGTAGGGTGTAGTTTGTGTTGTTGACAATGACGGGTGAAATTCAGTTTAGGCACACAAAAAAAAAAAAAAAAAATCGTTCAAATGGCTCTGAGCACTATGGGACTTAACATCTGAGATCATCAGCCCCCTAGAACTTAAAACTAATTAAACCTATCTAACCTAATGGCATCACACACATTCATGCCCGAGACAGGATTCGAACCTGTGACTGTAGCAGTCGCGCGGTTCCGGACTGAAGCGCCTAGAACCGCTCGGCCACCTCGGCCGGCGTTTAAGCACATAGCCTGCTCCTTTGGAAAAGCGTGAGCGCATCGTCATTGATGTCCTCATCCATAGTATCATGTACGCAACAATAACAAGAACTCTGTCCGAATAGACCTTGAAGTCCCAATGGTACCGACCACCGACGACCGCCGTGTCTTCCTCATTCTAAGGCGTCACTGGATGCTGATATGGAGGGGCAGGTGGTCAGCACAACACTCTCGCGGCCATTGCCAGTTTTCGTAACAGGAGCCGTTACATCTAAATCAAGTAGCTCCTTAATGCCCTCATAAGGGCTTAGTGCATCCTGCTTGCTAAGAGCGCTCAGCAGACCCATATTGCCACACATCCACTTGCTAGCCAAATCCGACAGCGCTTAACTTCGGTGATCTGACTAGAACTGATGTTACCACATTAATGAAAATAACATTGGAAAAAAGGGGAGATATTACTGAAACTGTGTCGGGCAGAATTTGTGGTGGTATATGAAGTCGAAGCACTCTTGGGACAAATCAGAGCATTTCGTAAAAAGCAAATGCCTCTAGGACATTGTTAACTCCAATGTGGCATCTCATAGGAACACTTTGTATGCCGTACGAGCATCTGATGTATCCCATTCGTAGCAAGTCCTTGTATTTGGTTGATAACTTTCATCACATTCATATTTAGTTAATTATACCATTATTTCTTAAATTCTGCTTGTTATGCTTTAACTGCTACTGAAATGAAACGATGAAGAGAAACATTACACAAAATAGAATATTCTATAACGTTTCGTGGAAGAAAGTTGTTTGATGCTGCACCCTCTCTCACACAGTGCTACGCTGATTCACTGGTTTGACCTGATTGGGTGGCACGAGATGCATTTTAGCTAGCGCTTCACGGCGAAGAACCGTGACCATCGTTTGTGTGTTTAACCCTGTTGCGCTTTACCTTGTAGTTTCTCTGCAAATACGTTGCCACCGGCGCGACAACACACAGAGGCTATGACGGGGGAGCGGCAAGGTCGACTGGTCAACTGCCAAGCCCTAGCGTTGAATACACGGGCTCTGTTCAAAGATAACGCCCGCGTGATAACGAGTCAAGGCGTCCCGGCTGAAAACGAACTTTCACTCGCCTTGGAAATAGCACCGGGAACTTCCGGCCTCTCGATTCTATTCTATTACTCGGCTCTTAGTTGTTGATGTCATTCATCACTAATGCCGTGAAACTGAACTGAGGACTTTCGCAAATATTTGACTTTAGGCTGCAAGAATTAGAATTTTGTCGCCCCATTATGACTGATCGTCAGAGAGGGAGCACTTGCTCAGCCTGGTAGCCATGTACACTACGCCGTGCGCTTCAAAAAAAAAAAATCATATTTTCAGGTGTAAGTTTATGCACTTCTTACACAGGTGTCCTCGCAATAGGTTACAGCATTTTACGTTTGCTTTGCTGAGCCATTAGGTATTGGCCTTCAGTGTACCCACTTTCCATTCTTTACAGATCCGGATAATTCACTTTAAGTTTCCAACAACAGTCACCTATGTAAAGTGACGCTAAGCGCCGTAGTCCTGTTTTAGTGTGTGAGGAATCCTAAACAGTGTCCTTTATGCAGAGTTCTCCCGGGGTTGGCACAGAAACGGACGGCATTTGTGTTTAGCTGTACAATTAATTTAACATCTGTGAATTCTGGCTTTATATTTGACAATAAGGTTATATCTGTTTTTTGCTTGTTTCCGCTTCATATAATGAATTAATCCCAAATATGGAAACGGTCATATCGTGAAGGAGGAAGGTAGACGTATTATGCGACCTGCTTTATGTAACAGGAACTTTGGTTTGTCAGTGACAGTAAATATTAAGGAAATGACCTCTTTTCGATAAAAGAAGAAAGATTAGAATATAAAGTCCTGGAGACGGCTACGTCATTGAGATTGGACACAATCTAACACGGGCAAGAAAATCTTCTTTTCGAAAGAATCATCCTGTTATTAGCCTTAAGTGGTTAAGGAAACCAGGAACAGGTTAAATCTATTCGACCGAACAGGGATTCGACCCATCGTCCTCTCGAATGCGAGTTAATATTGTACGTAGCATCGCGTCACTTACATCGCTTCTTTCCGGTAAAGCTTGATAAGGTTCGCACCGCTTTTCGTGAAACCGCTTTGATGCGGTCAGAACATGTTATTAATAAAGTCCTCATAGAATGAATTTCTTTTTCAACTACATCATTTTTACCTAGTATCAGCAACTGTTTTTCCCTTTTATTATTTTCTAGGCAACATGCCTTAATTAAACGAACACATTCCTGTGCGGGAAAATGTTGCAGAAAGTGGCGCTTAATATGGGCGTGTAAGAAATTTAATGTAATAGTTGCAACGAGATAATAGAGAACGTACGATATTGCAGCGCCTGTGTCATTCCGAATTACGATCCAAGGTTCCTTCGGACATGCATTCAATAAGCGGGAAATCCAAGTTCGAGACCTGGTCCGGCACAAATTTTCATTCTACATCTACCTACATTTATACTCCGGAAGCCACCCAACGGTGTGTGGCGGAGGGCACTTTACGTGCCACTGTCATTACCTCCCTTTCCTGTTCCAGTCGCGTATGGTTCGCGGGAAGAACGACTGTCTGAAAGCCTCCGTGCGCGCTCTAATCTCTCTAATTTTACATTCGTGATCTCCTCGGGAGGTATAAGTAGGGGGAAGCAAAATATTCGATACCTCATCCAGAAACGCACCCTCTCGAAACCTGGCGAGCAAGCTACACCGCGATGCAGAGCGCCTCTCTTGCAGAGTCTGCCACTTGAGTTTGTTAAACATCTCCGTAACGCTATCACGGTTACCAAATAACCCTGTGACGAAACGCGCCGCTCTTATTTGGATCTTCTCTATCTCCTCGGTCAACCCGATCTGGTACGGATCCCACACTGATGAGCAATACTCAAGTATAGGTCGAACGAGTGTTTTGTAAGCCACCTCCTTTGTTGATGGACTACATTTTCTAAGGACTCTCCCAATGAATCTCAACCTGGTACCCGCCATTCCATTTAGCAGATGATTGTCCATATCCGCAACAGCGAATACATTTCATGAATGGTTTAGGCTTCAGACGGGCCTACCGGGACCGACCGGCCGCCGTGTCATCGCCAGCCAATGACGTCATTTGGATGCTAATCGCTGGGCCGAAGGGCCACCACACCGCTCTCCCGGCCGTTGTCATCTTTGCAGCAATCGAAGCGGCTACTTCTCACTCAAGTAGGTTCTCACCTGGCATAAAGAGGGTGAGTGCGCTCCTGTTCAGTCTTCCCAGCAAGGAAAAATTGCCGGGAATAGAACCTCGGTTCTCTGCATGGCAGTCGCCATGTTGGGCACTCAGCTACGGAGACGGACGTAATAGGCATTAAGAGCTATATACAAATTCGGTAATCACTTCTTTTTATTTCCAGTGCAAACTATTGCGAACAGTTTGTATGTTTTTTGCGATAGAGAAAAACTTTGAGAGACAGACAGGCTCGTAAATACTCGAGATTTGTGGGAAAGACGGAGAGCTCTTTGGTAGGTAAGGGCATTGGTATGTAATATGCGGATGAGGTATTGTTAATGTAGTAAGTCCTTAGAGAACTACGTAACTACTGCATTCAATGTATTTGCAGATGATACGGGAATTATGTAACTGTTAAGGAGGAGATTAGTGTTTAACGTCCCGTCGACAACAAGGTCATTAGAGATGGAGCACAAGCTCGGGTGGGGGAAGGATGGGGAAGGAAATCGGCCGTGCCCTTTCAAAGGAATCATCCCGGCATTTGCCTGAAGCGATTTAGGGAAATCACGGAAAACCTAAATCAGGATGGCCGGAGACGGGATTGAACCGTCGTCCTCCCGAATGCGAGTCCAGTGTGCTAACAGCTGCGCCACCTCGCTCGGTATATAACTGTTAAAAAATGGCTCTAAGCACTATGGGACTTAACATCTGAGATTATCAATCCCCTAGACTTAGAACTAAGTAAACCTAACTAACCTAGGGGCATCACACACATCCATGCCCGAGGCAGGATTCGAACCTGCGACAGTAGGAGCCGCGTGGTTCCGGACTGAAGCGCCACCTATGTAACTGTGTTCGTCGTTGCTTGTACAGGGTACTGTGGTGTTTGTCTTGTTATGGGTGAGCGTCTGATGATAGTGAAAGACAGAATAAAATTCCGTGTCGAGTCATATCACTTCCAGCAGGCACCAAAACGCAAGTCACCATCAGAGAAATCGATCACCTTGCTGATTCGAGGCAAGTTGGCACGGTATGGTAGATCCGAAACTGTTCAGTACTGTTGAAATTGCATATCCCTTTTTTTATTTCGTTCGCCTCAATTGCATCTCAAACCACATACCTTTCATAAACTGTAACTAGTCTTACCATACCGTATGACTAATTACGATTAATAACAAGGTGTGTGGTTTGAGTATGGGCGTGTCAGCCCGAACCTAGTTACAACTGTAGCAAAAATTGCATACCAGTGCATCTGAGACAAACGAGCTAAAATTAAAAAAAAAAAAATCCTCAAATCAGATAGCACCAAGACTACTTACGACATCATTACACGTAACGTTGTGGGATGAACGTGGCCTATGGGGTGCAACACCGTATCTCACTTCCTTTCTGATCAATTTTCTGGCGATGGAAAGGTGCATAATTATAAGCAGACACCTCAGTTTCGAATGATACGCTCGTTTAGTGATTTCGCCCAGGACAAAGAGTAATTCTGTTCGTGGAGTATAGCTAGTGATTAAATGAACGGTGTTGCTTAGTGTTGTTGTGGTCTTCAGTCCTGAGACTGGTTTGATGCAGCTCTCCGTGCTACTCTATCCCGTGCACGCTTCTTCATCTCCCAGTACCTACTGCAACCTACATCCTTCTGAATCTGCTTAGTGTATTCATCTCTTGGTCTCCCTCTACGATTTTTACCCTCCACGCTGCCCTCCAATGCTAAATTTGTGATCCCTTGATGCCTCAGATCATGTCCTACCAACCGGTCCCTTCTTCTTGTCAAGTTGTGCCACAAACTCCTCTTCTCCCCAATTCTGTTCAATACCTCCTCATTAGATATGTGATCTACCCATCTAATCTTCAGCATTCTTCTGTAGCACCACATTTCGAAAGCTTCTATTCTCTTCTTGTCCAAACTATTGATCGTCCATGTTTTACTTAAAAAAAAAAAACGTTCAAATGTGTGTGAACTCTTATGGGACTTAACTGCTAAGTTCATCAGTCCCTAAGCTTACACACTACTTATCCTAAATTATCCTAAGGACAAACACACATACCCATGCCCGAGGGAGGACTCGAACCTCCACCGGGACTAGCCGCACAGTTATTTCACTTCCATACATGGCTACACTCCATACAAATACTTTCAGAAAAGACTTCCTGACACTTAAATCTATACTCGATGTTAACAAATTTCTCTTCTTCAGAAACGCTTTTCTTGCCATTGCCAGTCTATATTTTATATCCTCTCTACTACGACCATCATCAGCTATTTTGCTCCCCAAATAGCAAAACTCCTTTACTACTTGAAGTGTCTCATTTCCTAATCTAATTACCTCAGCATCACCCGACTTAATTCGACTACATTCCATTATCCTCGTTTTGCTTTTGTTGATGTTCATCTTAATGTTAATGGTGGCCATTTCGAACACCTACAGTGATATCTTTAAGTTGGACTTTAAGCTACACTTTCACCAAAAATGAGACTACTCCGTCAATTAGTTTGCAAGTTGCGGACTTTTAAACAGCGAATACTTTTTTTGGACCCCTCTGTATTTGGATGGCTGCCACTTGCTTGGCGAGGGCAGCTAACGCGCCCGCCCCGGCGGCCAGCAACACGAGACGGACGGATGGCGGCGCCGGCCCTTTCACAAGCCAAGCACCCAGCTTGCTCAACGCCCCGGTCAGTTCCTGCTGCGCCCCTCGCCACATCCGCCGCAGAATAACACTGGCCTCCTTCGGTCGCTTTGCAGCCCGCTATCTCAAGGCCACGGGTTGGCAACTGTGTTGCTTCAAAAGTCAGTTACTATCGAATAACGTGGTTACTTGTCATTTCGTTGCCTGAGTCCCTCTCTGGTTGGTTGGCTGAAGTTTTTAAACTGTATCCCACTTGGCTGCTTCAGTTTTCTTGTTTCCCTTTAAAGAGCGAGTATACATGACACTGATTCTCATTACACTTCTTGCAACAAATTTTGCATATACAGGATGTTAGAGGTATAAGTGCAGATATTGTGATCATTTGTACGAGGGTGAGTCAAATGAAAACCTTAAATTAGTAATAACAAATCGAAATTTCTCGCCGTTATCCTGTAAGTTGGTAAGCGTGCCACAAACAGCGTGCAGAATGGCCTGTAGGTGGCAGCATAGTGCAGGTGCACACATACCGTCGCAGTATCAGTATAAAGATGGTCGCCCCACTTGCGACTTGCACCGGGGAAGAACAGCGTTCTGTTATTCGGTTTTTGCGTAATGAAGGTGTGAAATCTATTGAAATTCATCGACGAATTAAGGTTCAGTACGGTGATGCATGTTTGTCACAGTAGCAAGTCTACGGATGGAGTAGTAAGTTCGCAAATGGTGTGACTTCAGTGGAAGATGCTCCTAGTCCAGGTCAGGCACAACGAGTTGTGACTCCACAGAACATTGCAGCAGTTGAAGCCATAGTGAAGGAAAACCGCCGAGTGACACTGAATGACATTGCAGCATATTTACAGATTAGTCATGGGTCGGCACACCACGTTGTGCATGCTGTGCTCCAGTTTCATAAAGTGTCTGCAAGATGGTTGCCACGACAGCTCACTCCTGAAATGAGAGAACGACGTGTTGATGCTTGTGAAGAACTTCTTCGGCGCTTTGAACGATGAGGTGATGGCTTCCTTGCAAGAATCGTTACTGGGGACGAAACCTGCGTTCACTTCCACCAACCGGAAACGAAGAGAGCGAGCAAGGAATGGCGCCATTTCTCATCATCAAAACCAAAGAAGTTTTGAACAGAACCATCAGCAGGGAAGGTTATGCAGACTCTCTTTTGGGACGAAAAAGGCGTCATTTTGGAGCATTACATGCCTAGAGGGACCACTATCACCAGTGCATCATACACAGATCCCATAAAAAATCATCTGCGGTCTGCAATCAAATCAAAGCGACGTGGATTGCTGGCAGCAGGTGTCCTTTTGCAACATGACAATGCAAGACCCCACACTGCCCGTACAACAGTTGCAACAATCACAGACATGCATTGTGAGTGTCTTCCTCATCCACCCTACTCACCACACCTTGCCCCAAGTGATTTCCGTATGTTTGGACCACTCAAAGACGCAATGGGAGGAAAGTCGTTCCGTTCTGATGAAGAAGTACCCCACGCGGTGCATGAGTGGTTGCGCGGACTACCAAAAGAATTTTTTTCTAAAGGAATTTATGCACTTTGTAAGCGCTGGAGGACTCGCATTGAGCCTCGTGATGACTGGGTGTTGTGTGATGTCCTTAGGTTAGTTAGGTTTAAGTAGTTCTAAGTTCTAGGGGACTGATGACCATAAATGTTAAGTCCCATAGTGCTCAGAGCCATTTGAACCATTTGAGCTCGCATTGAGCGTGGTATAGATTACGTTGAAAAGTGATAGAGCTTTGTACCACTTGTGCACAATAAATAATATTTAAAAAAATATTTAAGGTTTTCATTTGACTCGCCGTCGTACCTTAATGTGTACGACTCCAGTGTGCTCGTTGTTTTTTGTTGTGCGTTCAGCGGTCTTGCCGCAAACACGACGTATAACTTACTACCTGGTATTTTCTGCACGATCGTAACTGTACCACTATATGGACTACAGCGGTCAGTATAGACTAATCGTTTTTTGTACATGCGTCCACTCTTCAATATTTAGCCTGCTGCCCAAGAGAAAATAAGTACAATGCTATTACAAATGATTGAAGCGATATCATAAATTCACTGTAGCTCCATTCATTGACATATGGTCACGACACACTACAGATACGTAGAAAAACTCATAAAGTTTTGTTCGGCTGAAGCCGCACTTCAGGTTTCTGCCGCCAGAGCTCTCGAGAGCGCAGTGAGACAAAATGGCGACAGGAGCCGAGAAAGCGTATGTCGTGCTTGAAACGCACTCAAATCAGTCAGTCATAACAGTGCAACGACACTTCAGGACGAAGTTCAACAAAGATCCACCAACTGCTAACTCCATTAGGCGATGGTATGCGCAGTTTAAAGCTTCTGGATGCCTCTGTAAGGGGGAATCAACGGGTCGGCCTGCAGTGAGCGAAGAAACGGTTGAACGCGTGCGGGCAAGTTTCACGCGTAGCCCGCGGAAGTCGACGAATAAAGCAGCAGGGAGCTAAACGTACCACAGCCGACGGTTTGGAAAGTCTTACGGAAAAGGCTAAAGCAGAAGCCTTACCGTTTACAGTTGCTACAAGCCCTGACACCCGATGACAAAGTCAAACGCTTTGAATTTTCGGCGCGGTTGCAACAGCTCATGGAAGAGGATGCGTTCAGTGCGAAACTTGTTTTCAGTGATGAAGCAACATTTTTTCTTAATGGTGAAGTGAACAGACACAATGTGCGAATCTGGGCGGTTGAGAATTCTCACGCATTCGTGTAGCAAATTCGCAATTCACCAAAAGTTAACGTGTTTTGTGCAATCTCACGGTTTAAAGTTTACGGCCCCTTTTTCTTCTGCGAAAAAAACGTTACAGGACACGTGTATCTGGACATGCTGGAAAATTGGCTCATGCCACAACTGGAGACCGACAGCGCCGACTTCGTCTTTCAACAGGATGGTGCTCCACCGCACTTCCATCATGATGTTCGGCATTTCTTAAACAGGAGATTGGAAAACCGATGGATCGGTCGTGGTGGAGATCATGATCAGCAATTCATGTCATGGCCTCCACGCTCTCCCGAGTTAACCCCATGCGATTTCTTTCTGTGGGGTTATGTGAAAGATTCAGTGTTTAAAACTCCTCTACCAAGAAACGTGCCAGAAGTGCGAGCTCGCATCAACGATGCTTTCGAACTCATTGATGGGGACATGCTGCGCCGAGTGTGGGAAGAACTTGATTATCGGCTTGATGTCTGCCGAATCACTAAAGGGGCACATATCGAACATTTGTGAATGCCTAAAAAAACTTTTTGAGTTTTTGTATGTGTGTGCAAACCATTGTGAAAATATCTCAAATAATAAAGTTATTGTAGAGCTGTGAAATCGCTTCAATCATTTGTAATAACCCTGTATTAATAACTTGCTCTTTCCACATGTAATTGGAGCTACTAACCGGCCTAAAGCTCCTAACAGCTATAATGAAAATGATCGTGTGGCATTTATTCGACGAGATATCCCCTTCGGGGTTCGGCCGCCATATTGCAAGTCTTTTTAGTATACGCGACTTCGGCGACCTGCGTGTCAATGATGATGAAGGACAACACACAACACCGCCGGGAGCAGAGGTTGAAAATACCGCTTTATTTGTAAATTACTTTATTTTCGCACGAACGGTTTCGGACTGTTATAAGCCCATCCTCAGGTGTCGTACTGGAAATAGTAAAAGACGGGAGATAATTTTTACACGCCGCAACACACATAAAAAACAAAACATCAATTTTTATCTGGAAAGTTTAAAAAAACATTTAAAAAACATTTCGAAACCGCCGGTCGGGCTAAGTGTTATGAAACCCATGTCAATGCGCAAGTGGCACCAGACATTATTACGGACGACTGCCTGGGTAGGGAATATATACAAATGATATGACGACACTTAACGCTGTGCTGAGGTCCCCGAGCGCCGCGTGTACCAGGAGCGGTGTGCTTTTTTTTTCTTTTTTTTTATTCTGGGACTTCACTCCTAAGGTTATCAGTCCCTAAGCTTACACATTACTTAGCCTAAATTATCCTAATCACAAACACCCATGCCCGAGGGAGGATTCGAACCTCTTCCGGACCAGCCGCACAGTCCATGAGTGCGGCGCCTGAGACCGCTCGGCTAATCCTGCGCGTTGGAGCGGTGTGCTGCCTATGAGCGCAGAATAGGGAGTAGCGGATGCGAACGAGGAGGCAAATTGGTAAACCAGAGTGGCAAAAGTGCTGCCATCTATTGACGGAGAGAAGAACTCGAGACCAATAGCCCGGCCGTTCACAATTTCAATTTAGTGGTTTACAGTTAAAATGAAGAAACAACAAAAACAAAAAATACATAAAACTACACGATATAAGCTTATAGTGCATTATGCGTAGTAATTCCTGCCGGGAATTGAACCCGGGTCCCCTTGCGTGGTAGGCGGTAACCCTATCGCTGCACTACGAAGGGGGACACAGCTATAATTATTAACCTGTTTCATAAGAAAGTACATTTTTGAATCCGTGTTAGTAAAAGAGGGAAGCGAGGGAAGGGTATAAATTGTAGAGCGAGACAAAAACTTGAATGCCGTAAGCAGGCTGGAATGGATGTAGATTGAAGTAGTCGTTCAGAGATGAAGAGGCTTGTACAGGATAGACTTAGCGTGGAGAGCTGCACCAGACTTGTCTTCAGTCTGAAAACCGTGAAATTCGCTGTAAAATCCAAGTGGAGCTCCGAGTTTTGCCCGGTAGACGAAGTTGTCGTCTTTCCCCGACAGTGTTTCCCCGATGGCTGAGTGACTATTGTGACTAGCTAATGTACGGGCGGCAACCGGACCACCGCTGCCGTCCGCCGCCACGGGACTGGATTTTCGCGAGAAGACGTGTCGGCTGTGGCGCGTGACTAACAGCCAATTACAGGCGGCGTCTCCCGTGGAAACCGCGCGCCCTAATAGGCTCTCCCAGTGAAAGCAAATCACCGCGTCCTCTCGCCACTAAGTCTGACGTGGAAACCACACCAGGCGCTCGCGTAGCTCGGAGTGCTTTAGGCGCGCAAGTAGGCGCCGCCCTAATCAGCTCCAACTGCGCCATTTCACTTCATTTACGAGGGTCGTTCAATTAGTAATGCCCCACATTTTTTTTCTCAGAACAAATTTGTTGTTAAGAGTCAGAGTTTTATATATATATGACCGTACGCCAACGTTGTGGAAGAGCATATGTTCCCTGCTGGTAAAGGCTCACTCGTCATCTTCGAAGTGTGTTCCCCCGTAGAGAATTTTTAAGCTCGAACAATTCAGGTGAAATAGCCTTTCTTTGAATCTTGTGGTCCGCTGTGAGCATTCGTGGAACCCATCGTGAGCACCCCTTTGAATATCCAAGAGTCTCCATCATTACAGACTTCCAATGCTGACCGAACTGTAGAGCCAATTGTCGAATTGTGATGCGCCGGTCGGCACGAATTACGGCATCCAGACGATTCAGTATGTCTGGAGCAGTGGCTGTGACAGGACGTCCCGAGCGTGGCTGATCATGGAGCTTTCCTGAGGCTGTAACTTTCTTTACCCATTGCCCAGCTGTACTCCTGTCAACTGCAGCATCGCCATACACTACACACAGACGTTTATGGATGTTCACCACGGTTTCTTTTTCTGCACACAAGAATTCAATAACAGCCCGCTGCTTGTAACGTGAGTCGTAACATTTTGACGCTGTACTACGGCGCTGCCATCTACCAGAACAGTTCGAAACTTCACCGCCCCACAGAACAGACATCAAATGTGAAGCACCAACAAGGACGTTTGTCTATGTATATTAATGGATTTTTAAAAAAATGTGGGACATTACTTACCTAAAGACCCTCGTAATTTATTTATACAGCCTGAAATACTGCTATGTAGGCGGGCTCCCTCATCCTGGGTTAAAACTGCAGATTCGCAGACCAGAGATCTCACCTCTGTAGTGGACGTAGGCTTTAAGTGTGCCATTCTGTGTATGCACTGTTTATATACGCAGCTACAAAGTTACTCCCCAAGCCATTTAGCGTGTTACCATACAGCGTATTAGCTACTATCAGTCCCATTGTGCTCACATATGACTCAGTGGCTCAATTGGTAATGGTCTTGGGCTCGATCTGAAATCGATCCTACGGTCTTCTTCTCTCAGTTGTCACCCATTTCAAGTCTAGTAGCCACTTTTGCAGTTGCTCCACGGCTCACAATTAAACACTGTAAGTTGCTGAGGTAGTAAGTTCAGAGGTCGGAAGAATGCAGGATCCTCCTAAAGGACGATGCCTTGCAGAATTCCTATACGGTGTTCCAAACATCGGCTTGACGACAGCTTTACTTTACTATGTATCGAGTGACCTTTCTTGTAGAAAAACCAGATGTGAGCTATAGAAAAGAATTACTCATGCATCATTACTTTTCATTTTACTCTAGAAAGTCGGGCTTGGTGATCTAGTGGTGCCGGCACGGTAACTCAGCGTGTTCGGTCAGATCTGGCTGCTCTCTGTAATTAAAAAACAAAATAAAATAAAATAAACTGAGTGAAGGGACAAACGATTAACTTCAATGGGTGTCATGTGACGTCCGTCACGACCTAATGCAACGAACAATAACTGACAAAACGGGGAAAAAAGAAAAAACAGTGGTGAAATGTGTGCCTGGAAACCGAGAAGTCGCTGGATGTAATCCCCGTCGGACGGCAAAAATTTTACGTGCCTGTAATCTATCCTTCACCAAGTTGCCTGGGACGACTCGTGTTCGGGCTCCACGTTAAACAGTATGTCTCCTTTTCCCAGTAGGATAAATGGGATAGGTAAGGGACATGGAAGTCGCCGAACTGGCTTACAGCTGAAACACTTGCACCCGTACAGGGAGACCCCACGTAATTTATTATTTTAGACACAGACATGTAATATGATAACAAAAATAATCGTTATTGGCCTTACGTTGGATACGTTACGAGGTTACGTCGTAGGCAGAAGTTGGGGAACCTAGTGATCACAAGAAATGGAGCATCTGACGCTACCTTTCAGAAATTCAGGTAAATTATGCAACAGAACATAATTGGCAGTCTGTGTGGTTTCCGGTTTCATAGCAATCAAGGCGATAATGACAACAAACTCGCTTTCAGGAAGACTGGGGTTCACCGTCTAGACATACACGTCTAGATCTTGCGCTGTTTCCCTAAGTCCCTGGAATCTTTTCTTTGTAAAGGTCATGGCATGTTTCCTTCCTCGTTCGTTTGAAATCCGACGTTAGGTCTTAATCTTTCCTCTTCTCTTTCGAGCTTTATGTCAGGTAAAGGACTCAATTGAAGAACTGAAGTGAATTTTTGTAGGTACATACCATATGTTCAAAAATGACGGAGATGTCAGTACAGGTGTGCTGCCTGTAAGGTCGAGTGACCTGAGAGAGAAAGTAAAGTCCGTAGTGCTTCTGGCGTGACTGTAAGTAGAATGCAGCCTTTCGTCGGCGTGGCACTAGTTGGGGAAGGGTTGTGGGTCCATCGCACCGGCAGGCTTTTATCCCCGGGAGGATCCCCGGCATTCAGTTTGATAGCTGGACCTGGAGCCGTCTTGGAGGTACTGGTACGAGGAAAAATACCCGCCCCTGCCCTGGACTGGACCTGTGTTCTCTAGAACCAGAGTCTAGCGATCTACCCAGTAGGCCACCAAGGTCACTGCCGAGTGTCTTAAAGCTAAATCAAATGAAAAAAGAAATCAAAGGGATAAAGCGTTAACACTATTTATCATAAACCCTGTCGCCGATTTACGCTTCGAGGGTACAGTTTCCTACAATATTTGTTAACAAGGAAAACAACAAGCGATAATGTCTTAATTTTCTACTCAATTTAAAGCAATATTTCCATTTCCGGTTTCGTCTTAAGATTGCCGAGATCACGCATCACGTAATATCATGGACGATGGTATCCAAATCTGCACTACGTAGCAAATTATCTTTCTATGAATACAGCCGGCCAGTGTGGCCGAGCGGTTCTAGGCGCTTCAGTCTGGAACCGCGCTACCGCTACGGTCGCAGGTTCGAATCCTGCCTCGGGCATGGATGTGTGTGATGTCCTTAGGTTAGTTGGTTTAAATAGTTCTAACTTCTAGGGGACTGATGACCTCAGATGTTAAGTCCCATGTGCTCAGAGCCATTTGAACCATTTTTTTTTCTATGAATACAAAATTCTATAAAATTGCGCTATGGCGTAGTTATTAGGTACTTAAATGTCAGACTGTACTCTATTACAGAGCTTCAACTCATTCGTTATACCATGATGTCACTTGTATGACTTGTTTTTGATAACAAAAAGTAGTTGGTATGTATCACTCTCGTATCGAGTGCTGCAATATCGGCGAACATAGAAGTTGCCTCACCACACTGGATTTTAATCTATGATAAGTTTTTCATGAAAACTGTACTCTGTATATGTGAACTGATTTTAGGTATTAAGTAAAAAACCCTGTAGTGCTACAGCGAAAATCTGTTGCTCTTGGAATTTTGACCACGTTGTGATAAAGCTAATAGCAGATAAAAGAGCCCATTCTGTGCGGAGGCAGTGTGAGGTTTCTGATAAGGTTGTAATCATACGCGATGCCCACTACTCGCCATTCACACTGTCGTCATCGAGTTATTTATTTGTAACAAAGAATTACGACTTAGTACGAACCGATAAAGCGGCATTAGTCACCTGTGTGGGTAACCGATATTTAACTATCAAACGTGTCATGAAACCATTGGGAAGTCTACTTAAACAAATACGATAGAGGAGAAGACGATACACTGATTATAATCTGAGCATTACGAACACCGTCTTATCTTACAGCTAGGAAGAAAGAAAACTTTTCTTTCCCCCCGGGCAAAGCAATGTTTTTTTTTTTTTTTTTTTTTTAAAGTGCTACTACCCCCGAAGTTCTATCAACACAAAAATATACAAAGGATTTGAGCTCTTCTGAAAATTTCTATTGACAGAAACTCCATTACCTTCTGCGCAATGTAAAACGAATGAAATAGCGTGTCGTCTTGCTGAATGAACCATCCTTCGAGTAGCTGGAAATGATTTGAGGAATCCACTCCCAACAGTCACTATGAGATCCTCACCTCATTTTCTGTTGCCTACAATTCGCCTTTCCGTCGCTTTTTGTTATTCCCAAAATGATTGTACTGTTCGTTCACTTATATGTTTTTGGCGGTTTTCGTGTTTGTGTAGCTGTCGTGGATTAGCATCTACAGTCCACACTGCTTATTTACCTTTGGATACTTCAATGAAACCGATTTATTTGTCTGGGCTATTCTCAATATCTGATAAGGAATTCTGCCACGCGATGGAACACGTGTTGACCGCAACCGAGAAAGAAAACGGTCTGTGTTGAACATGAGTACCGTGTGAGAGCGCGTCATCATTGTGGTACGTTAGAGGCGGCGTGCAATGATGTACAGTAAGGAAACGTGATGAAATGAACATTTACTTATCGACACATTCCCGCGCGTATTGCAGTGAAGACGACCCCTAGCTGTACCTACTATGAATAATATACATTGTATTTGTTTTGCTTTTGGAGCTGCAGTACCGTGTAACAGTTGTGTCCTCTGTTCGTAGAATGTACAGGGTTGCCTTCTTTCCTACCCCATGTCTAGCACGCCGCCTCATTTCGATATCAGAAGTGATAGACTTAACTACATAGGCTTCCGAGGCGGTGTCATGATGATTAAAACTCTTCTGAGTGTTGTACCACATCATTGTATTAAATACTTTAATTACAAACTGTGTGCCAACGGCTTTCCTCAGGAAAAGACTCACAGTCTCGCCCTCGAGGAAGCCCCTTGTAATATTGTCGAAACGTTGATTTTACAGTTTATAATTAAAGTATTTTATGCAACGTCGCAATACAACACCCAGAATAATACTAATCACAGTGCTCGAGTTGTTAAAAATGTTCAAATGTGTGTGAAATCTTATGGGACTTAACTGCTAAGGTCATCAGTCCCTAAGCTTACACGCTACTTTAATTAAATTACCCTAAGGACAAACACACACACACCCATGCCCGAGGGAGGACTCGAACCTCCACCGGAGAGTTGTTAATCAACATTTCACAAGCGCACAGAACACTCATACGTTTCGGTACATGTTTTTGAAATGGAGCCGTTACCAGGACATTGACGACTGAAGACTCATTACCCGGCTGTTTCGGGGCAAACTAGGGAAACAGAACAATATGGTACTCGACCGCAGTTAAGGGCAAACTACCTGCTAGTCTTCCACCTTGGCCGGTTACGCTAACGCTGCTCTTCGGCGCCTGGCGCTCTGGTATGGTATGGAACAAGCTCCGTAAAACTTTGAATCTCGATTTCTCACTAATCGTTCCGAAGCGCAGTATTCGTTACTTCAAAGTGACGAGAAATATCAGAAATGAGATCAGCGATAAACTTAAAAATAAAATTGGGGACGACGGAGTAGACGAAGTGAAGGAGTTCTACGCCACAGAAGCAAAATAACAAAACGACGAAGCAAGGAGGACAAAATTCCAATCTCTGTCTTCCTGTACAGTTTTCACCCTCTACAGCTCCCTCTAGTACCATGGAAGTTACCCCATGGTGTCTTAGCAGATGTCCTATTATTTTGTCCCTTCTTATTGTCAGTGTTTGCCATATAGCCATTTCCTCACCGACTCTGCGGATAACCTCCTCGTTCCTTGCCTTATAAGTCCACTTAATTTTCAACATTTCTCTGTAGTAGAACATCTCAGGTGCTTGTCGTATCTTCTTTTCCGGTTTTCCCACAGTCCATGTTTCACTACCATATAACGCTGTGCTCCAAACGTACAAATTTCGTCCTCAAATTAAGACTTATGTTTAAAACAAGCCTTGCCAGAGCTAGTCTGCTTTTGATGTTCTCCTCGCTCCGTCCGCTATGGGTAATTTTGCTGCCTAGGTAGCACAATTCCGTAACTTCATCCATTTCGTGATTCTCAAATCTGATGTTAAGCTTCTCGCTGTTCTCATTTCTGCTACTTATCGTTACTTTCGTCTTTCTTCGATTTACTCTCAGTCCATATTCTCCACTGATTACACTGTTCATTCCACTCAACAGATTCTGTAATTCTTCTTCACTTCATGGAGGATACCAATGTCATCAGCGAATCTTAATACTGTTATCCTTTCACCTCAAATTTTAATCTCACTGTTGGACCTTTTTTTTATTTCTGTCATTACTTCTTCGCTGTGTAGACTGAAGCGTACGAACGAAAGACTACATATCTGTCTTACGCCCTTTTTAACCCGAGCTCTTCGTTCTTGGTCTTCCATTCTTATTGTCCCATCTTGTCCTTGTACGTATTGTATGTTATACGTTTTTCCCTGTAGCTTACCCCTATTTTTCTCCGGATTTCGAACATCTTGCACCATTTTACATTGCCGAACGCTTTCTCCAAGGTGACAAATCATATGACCGTGTCTTGATTTTTCTTGTGTCTTGCTTTCATTATCAACCGCAACGTCAGAATTGCCTCTCGGGTGCCTTTACCTTTCGTAAAGCCAAACTGACCGTCATGTAAGAGATCCTCAGTTTTCTTTTCCCTTCTTCTGTATATTATTCTTGGAAATTAGGTAGATTGATAAGAAATTGGGAGCTTCTCCACAGAATCGACGAGGAGTGAAACGCTGACAAGAGGTAGAGACAGTATGAGAGAGCAAGTGTTAAGGCGTCAGGAAATAACTTTCACGGTCGAGAGGGAGCTTTAGTGCTTAAAAACTACAGCGGAAGACAGAGGCTGGAACATATCCAGTAAGTAGACGAGTTTGGATGCCTACTGTGGTACGGTAAGGAAGCCGTGGCGGGTTGCATCAGACCATCGTTGGGAGTAACGCATCGCTTGTTAAGTCACAGCTAGCAGCATGCCTGCTAAGGGTCTCGGACAGGACTTGGCGGGCAGTAGAGGTGGCACTGCCCGCCTAGCCGCAGTCAATGCCCGCACGGCTCTGCGGCAGATATGACCGGAAAAGTCTCGCTGCTGCTTTTGGGCATGGCGCAAGCCACAAGGGACAGCTCGCCGCCGCGTCGCCACTGCCGCCGCCACCGCCGCCCCGTCAAGGAAGCGGAAGCGGACGTCGATAACCACCAGGCAATCGACGCCGCCCTCTGCGTCACTCCTGGTTGCTACTCCTTCCCCCTCTGCGCTGCAGTCATCGGAAACAACAAGAAGAAATCATGTCCTCATAAAGGCACTCGAACTGTTTTTGTTACTTCTATTTTATTTTCAAATCGCTAATCAGGCCCATTGGGACGGCGATAAATCCCTCTTGTATAAATGGAATGATACTGCGACTAGTCGAAGACTTGAAGAAAATAGATACCAACAGCCATAATTTTATGTAATTAGCAGTTCCGGCGCCTCATAGGCTTATATTGTCGTTAGAGGTGCGAAGGGTCCACTATGACACTACAACCGCTTAGATGACTTACGTGGCTTCGTGTGTAGGGACCTGAACATGGTGCTAATGTAGTACGGAACTGGCAGTTAAATAAAATTATTGCTGCGCGGTACTAGACGAGCGGTCTGAGGCGCTGCAGTCATGGACTGTGCGGCTGGTCCCGGCGGAGGTTCGAGTCCTCCCTCGGGCATGGATGTGTGTGTTTGTCCTTAGGATAATTTAGGTTAAGTAGTATGTGAGCTTAGGGACTGACGACCTTATCAGTTAAGTCCCATAAAATTTCACACACATTTGAACATTTTCTTTTTAAATAAAATTATTAAATAAAATTACCATTAAGTTTAAAAATTTCGTTTTGGAACACCAACGGCGGAAGGCCCACAATAACTTGCAAAATCTTTCAGAGGAAATTACAATAACCTTTCAAGAGCAAAAGACTGGGCGCTAATGACCATAGCAGTTTTGCGCCCTAAAACCACAACCAAAAAAAAAAAAAAAAAAAAAAAGAGCAGAAGGCGGCAGTGTTCGGACTTGAAGGAAACTCTGAGAACATGTTTCCAGGGCTGGAGGACCACAACTAACCTTGGCAAATTAAAAATATAAAATACAGTTAAATTACAACATTAACATTGCCAAATTATTAAATAAAATGACGGCTGTTGGTGTCTATTTTCTTCGACTGATAAATTTTATTTGGCTTCACGAAGAATGTTCAGATTCCTCTTTTATCAGCTCGCTGTGTTTTTAGCACGTAGTTCACGTAACCATTATTCACAAATTGGTAGTTGCCCACCTCAAAAATCCCAAACCTCTGTAAAGACGATTCGCTCATGTGCGTCTCTTTGTCGTTTCGCTATTTTATCACATTTTTTTTTTGAAAAATTGGAGAGAGTTTCTACTTGACCCAAGAATCGATTTATTTACTACTATCTAAATGGTAGCTCTAACACTTTCCTCGTGTGATGTGGCAATTTCGAATCATTAGTATCCTATGTCCGCCCCCGGTAGCTGAGTGGTCAGCGCACGGAATGCCGATCGTAATGGCCCCGGTTCGATTCCCGGCTGGGTCGGAGATTTTCTCCGATCAGGGACTGGGTGTTGTGTTGTCCTAATCATCATTTCATCCCCATCGACGCGCAAGTCGCCGGAGTGGCGTCAAATCGAGACTTGCACCCGGCGAACGGTTTACCCGACGGGAGGCCCTGATCACACGACTTGCAACTTGCATTAGTATCCTATGATAATGAGTCCACGTGAATGCTGTAGAACATGTCAGGAACACCAGATTTGGCCACACAGCGAACATAACGTCAACACAATTTATATGGTATGTCTAGCTACTATTAGCTGCCTATTCATTATCAATCCGTCTCGTAAACTTGGCACAGCTCGACATTTTTTATCGCTGGCACAAAATGAAGTGTCTACTTTTCTTTTACCCAAACATGATACAAAATTTCGTGTTTTATCTTCCGTGGACTTTTTTATTATCCTGCTTCATATAACGCTACAGTAACACACGAGCTAATTGCAGCCATTTTATGTATTTTTAGAAATTGATAAACTGTCAAAAGGAAGTATGCGACTTCATAAATAAAATTAGTAAAAAAAAATGCAGATTCGTTTATTCCAAGTATAGCCGGTTTCGGCCGCTAGTAGTAGGCCGTCTCCATATAATGCACCATCTGGCAGATAATGATGACGCTTGGAACAGCTGTGCTGACAACAGTCGCAATACTGTTTTTATGAGAATTTATTACGTTACGATCACTTAAAAATATGTAATATTCACATTACCTGTTTCGGAACCAAGTTGCCATCTTTAGGTGTCATTAAAATCAACCTAAAATTATTGCCCGTATATATAATGGTTACTGTAGGCACTCTGAACTTCACGAAGTCTAAAATATCTCAATAAATGTGCATCATATTGTCACGTTGAGTATTCGTGATAATATAGAATACAATGTCTGTGTAATAAGTAAAATGTCGCTAGTGTAAAGAAAACGGCAGCACCAAAAACTGTGACAAGCTACAAAATTATATTACATTGACACTATCAGTACAAAATAACTGGTACCGTTATGTGAAATGGAGTAGTAAAAAATAAACCATTGACGATAACACACAAAAATAGCAGAAATATGTTTAGGAATAACAAATATGCATAGCGTGCATAATGAAGGGGTTTTCTCCAGATTCCCTTCGTAAGCGCGGGAATTGATAAACTCTACAGTACTCAAAAGATAATTGTTGTTTTTTTCCTTTAAATTAGAAATATTTTTAGTCCTTGGGTCACTTCCCATAGTTTTATACGACTATAGACATGATATATATAATTGAACGTTGTATGTCTGATCTTTTCTATCTCGGAATGTTTCTTGTTTGGATTTTCTTACGTAAGTCTCGTTTTCGTAGTCTATATTAAATACGTCGTGCAGATTCAGTGTCTCTTTTCGTTACACTTCAACGAGCAACTATTTGCCTAGTTTAAGGCAATACATTCAGTTGCATTCAGAGACACTTGCTTTATAACCTAGCTACTTGTATAAAGGCTAGTTTTAGCTTTTTTTTTAAACAGTTTCTCTTCATCTGCCAAAGATAGGATTTATTAGTCCATGGTGCTGCTGGGCTAATAAATCAGGCTTGCATTTGGAGTAAGCATTTAACCGACAATAAAGAGGCAAATATGGACCGAGTATTTCCACTATATACGCGAGGAGTGCTCGGAACAGAGACTTTAAAATACAATGCTATCGCCAGGCCGTTGAAACATGTCACTTCAAGGTCACTCCCCAAGCGCCGTAGAGTTGGTAGTATAACTAACAAGTGAGGAACGGGAAGCGCCGCGTCTACTGAGCCAATAACAGCACCGAACAAAAGCCGGTTCCGGCGTCGAATTACTACGGAGGACGCTTGAGTTTTACGAGCACGAAAAAGAATTTGTTTCTGTTCATGGGCATGTGTCGATTCGTGCTGATAAAGTTTTAGAGCGTGCCTCGAAAACTCTAGGACTCAGTGAAAGAACAGTTATAAGGAAAGGGGTGCTACTTCAAGACTTATTAGACAGTGAAATAAATAGTGTGGAAGGAAGCCCCTGTGGAAGAAACAGTGTGTTTTTAGGTACTCCGGGCAAGAAAAAGAAGCAGCCTCGTCCTATTACAGATATTGATTCTTTCCAATCCGATGCAATTCGTCGGCACATATAAATACTATAAAAGGAAAGAATACCCCACAATAGTGAAGTTGCTAATTTCTTTAAAAGAAAGTGAACTTTTCTGAGGGGGGAAAACGTCACTTAAGATGATACTAAAAAGTATGGGCTTCCGTTTTAAAAAGTTAGATGGACGAAAACTGTTACTAGAAAAATCTCATGTCGTTGCAGCTCGTACCATTTTCTTACACAAAATTGTAGGAAAGGACATACACCCAGTCATATGGTTGGACGAAACCTGGGTCAACGCTGGAGAATCAGTTGAGAAATGCTGGACAGATGATACTCCGAACAGCAGCGGTCATTAGCCAACAGGAAGAAGATCACGATTAATTGTGGCCCATGCAGGATCTTCAAACGGCTTTGTGCCTGAAGGACCTCTAATTTTTCGATCGGAAAAAAAACCGGTGGCTATCATGAGGATACGGACCACCCACGGTTTCTACAGTGGTTTAAAAATTTGTTGCTCCAGTATATGAAAAACGTTGTCTGTCAAGCATCTCACAGCTGATTGTAGAACGAAGTCGCACAAACAAATGTGTAACAGTAACTGTAGTACTCTCAGGATACAAAAGTCTCCATTTCTTGTCTCTGCATATACTAAGGCACCACAGGTAATTTCGTTGCCTTGCAAAGTGCAGAAACAGAGAAAACGCGCAAAGCGCAGTGTGCAGAGCAAGCTAACGAGTCTCGGAGACGCAGGGAAAGTCTGCTCAGGACACGCGAGAGTGGCCAGTGCCCTCTCTCGAAAGCTTAGTCCGTGACTCTGCGCCCTCATCCATACGATACGAGAAGGTACTCGCTCCTACATTCAAGGGCTACTCTCTCCAAGTAGTCGCCACCACGCTCCATGAACGTAATGTGAGGTCTCCCACTCGCTAGAGAAGTTCACAGCTTCAGCCTGAAATGTAGGAGGAGGAGGAGGAGGAGATCAGTGTTTAACCTCCCGTAGACAACAAGGTCATTAGGGACGGAGCAGAAGTTCGGTTTGGGGAAAGATGGAGAAGGAAAGCTATAGTGCCCCTTCGAAGGAACCATTTGCCTCAAGCAATTTAGGGAAATCGCGGAGAACCTAAATCAAGATGGCCAGATGCGGGTTTGAACCGTCGTCCTCCCGAATGAGAATCCAGTGTGATAACCACTGCGCTACCCCTCTCGGTTTGTAAATGTCTTGCAATCTTACTCGTGGCCCGAGTTAGTCCAGTACATGTTCAGGCTAGCCCCGAAATTCTTTGAGCAAACTTACTTGTGCGCTTTCACACGTGTGGCGTTGCTGTTGCGTATTTTTCTATAAAACGTGGCATTAACGTAACGTTGAAACTGATTATGGATACTTCATACAAATCAGAGCTGCCGTTACATTTTATGGTTACCATAATAACAAAAGTTTATTAAGCCAGTCGACAAAGAATAGCTAATAACTGACATTGGTTAATACAAGCTTGTGACCTCCAACCTAAGAAATTCTACTCAGGCGAAGAATTTTACAACCGCTTATTTCGTTAGTTTTCGTCCGATTTTTATCTTATACATTAATGTACTCATTAACGTACTAGAGTTCAGTTTTTTATTTATCTATTCGTACGGCCAAGGGCTTGCGTGTCTCATATCTTCAATGTGCTCGTGCCAAAGTACCAAACCTTTTTGGCAGTAGGTCTAGTTAACATTTTGCATATTCATAGGATGTATGGTAAAACACCCGATTGTAGCATTTCCAAACGACTTAATGGATGACATATTTTTAAAACATTTTGTTGTTTATTTCTCCATGTGTTGATTCCGGAACTGTCTGTTTATTTAATAGAAAACAGTTCCCATTTGCTGTTGAGGACTATACTGAGTCCATTCTGTAAGCTGTCCACAATCTATCCGCCGGCCGAAGTGGCCGTGCGGTTAAAGGCGCTGCAGTCTGGTACCGCAAGACCGCTACGGTCGCAGGTTCGAATCCTGCCTCGGGCGTGGATGTTTGTGATGTCCTTAGGTTAGTTAGGTTTAACTAGTTCTAAGTTCTAGGGGACTAATGACTTCAGCAGTTGAGTCCCATAGTGCTCAGAGCCATTTGAACCACAATCTATCCAAGCTACGCTAAAGACCTTTGCAGTTTCGTGATGTTCAACTTTCCCTCGCCGAAGGACATAATTCTATATTTGACTCCGTCAACTGGAACTTTTTACCCTGTTATGAAATTTAATACAATTTTTAGCGCCTTATTCGTACTACATACAATTTGGAATTATTGAATATGCCAAAGCATAAATCTTCTTAAACCCATCCCAAAGGATATTTACAACGTACTGAATTACACAGCCTATGTTTCTCATGAAATCATTGGGCAAGAAACATTTTAAATCCACCCCACTTGCATTTTTATCGTTTGGACGTGGTTTCTGTACAGCCTACTGTAAATTTTATACCGTAGTTACATACATAATATATACATAATGTAAGCCTTCTTTTTTCATCTATCCTATACGATGTTTGTACAGGGTTTCCCATGAAGAATGGTCAGTCGTCCGGGGTATCACAGGAACGATCATTCGAAGAAAAAACGTGTAACAGACACAAGAGCCATGAGCACGTCATCTTCGATAATGTGGAACAAATCTTTTCTAGTGCAAGCTCTTTGTACTCCATACTTGAAGAGATTGGAGCATGGACAAAAAAAAGGTCTAATAAACATTAACTCTAAAGTGCAAACCTTATGAGCTATGAGCACTTGTTCATCTTCGTAGTTGTCAAACACATCTCTTCTATTGAACAAGTGCTCATAGACCTTAAGGTATGCATTTTAGAGCCCATGTTTACCGGGCAATTTTTTCTTGTTTTGGTACACACTACCTCTTCCGAAAATATTGAAAGCAAAGAGCTTGCTGTAGAAGAGACTTGTTTCACAATATCTAAGGTGAACAAGTGGTCACAGCTATTTAAGGAATGCATTTTAGAGCCTATGTTTACTAGACTTTTTTTGCCTCTAACGGTCATTCCTGACATGTTACTGAATATTGGCCTTTCCTCATGGGACGCCCTGTATATGTGTCATATTTATGTCAGTTTTCAGATCTATTTGGAAACGGCTTAATATGAAGGCTGAAAACCATTACTGGACCCAGTGAAGCTTTCAGCAGCAGCTGGTGCAGCTTTTAATTAATTATGTAGTTTCTTACCATGGTTTTTTTGAACATCCTGTTCGTATTAAGATTATCTGCATTGCAAGACGGGTAATGAGAGTTGTGGAGTGTTTACAATGTCGTCATGCCCTACAGTGAAAACTAATTTCGAATTTAGAAACAGGTGAAGTATTAGTAAAGATCAAGGAACATAAGTTAAAAATCACAAGCTAAATTTATATTCGATGTATAACGGTTAGTCAAAAGATAACGATACAAGTGGAAAAAAGTAAGTGAACTGTTCATTATTTCAAATACAATTTACATAACTGTTAATAAATTTATCCCACTGTGTGACAAGACGGTCATTTTCTTGTGGAAATTTGTTTGCGGTTGCTTACGGAACCATGTCTGAACACATGCATGTAGCTCTCAATCCGAAGCAAATCGGACGACCACGAATATCTTTCTTCACGGTTCCAAAAATAAGATCATCACATGGGCAGGGATTGGAACTGTATGGAGGATGTATAAGGGCTTGCTTCTCAGCGAAGCTACTGCAATGTAGACGAAATAGCTTTGGCAACGTGTGGGCCCGGGTAATCCCGTAGGCAACCTCCATCGTTTTTTTCCGTGAAGGCACTGACCGTCTTGTCTCACAGTGAGATAAAAGTATTAACAGTTATGGTGATATCTTTTGCTGGCCGCTGTGGTCCAGCGGTTCTAGGCGCTTCAGTCCGGAACCACGCGGCTGGTACGGTAGCAGGTTCGAATCCTGCCTCGGGCATGGATGTGTGTGATGTCCTTAGGTTGGTTAGGTTTAAGTAGTTCTAAGTCTAGAGGACTGATGACCTCAGATGTTAAGTCCCATAGTGCTTAGAACCATTTGATATCTTTTGAAATAATTAACGGTTTGCTTAGCTTTTTCCATATTTCTCATTTTTATTTGACTTTCCGTTACATAAAGAGACCCCGTATAGAATAGTAGTGTGACCCAAAAGTTTGCTTGTGTGGCCATCCTCCGCAGCTAGCATATACATATTTGTTTTGTAAATAAAACTGCCTTTTCCTGCTGCTAGTTACTTTATTTATCCCATACGCGTTTCGCCTTTTCCTTTTCTAAGGCATCATCAGTGGGATCTACAACGATACAATTTTGTTAGTTTTAGATTATTAAACAGTTCACGTCGCGATTTTTTGTAAAAAAGTAATTACTTACGATTTGCTGATTTACGAAACAAGTAGTGTGACCCATTTTTGAGTACTATTCGAGTGTTTGGGATCCCCGCCAGGTCGGATTAAAGTAAGACATCGAAGCAATGCGGTGGGTACTGCTAGGTTTGTTTACCGGTAGGTTTGGTCAGCACGCGAGTATTACGGAAATGGGAATCCATGGAGATAAGAGGACGTTCTTTTCGCAAATCGCTACTGATTAGAGCATTTGAAGTTGCATTACATGTAAGGGTCGCAAAGAGAAGGATAGACAAGAGCATGTCGTTTTTCCCTCGCTCCATTGATAGGTGGAAGTAACAAAGGAATGCATAGTAGTGCTGCAAGGTACCGTCCACCATGCACCGCGGGGTGGCTTGGAGTATTGTATGTAGAGGTAGAAGCACTCGCGAACTACAGTTTCACAGAACTCTTCCAATTTATGTGTTCCTTCTAACTCTGTTTCGTAACGTTAGGCATAGATATTTGACAGATGTAGCTGAATCAGCCAGTACAGTATGAATATTGCACGGATATTTCTGCTACCCATCTGTATTATTATTTAGGGTTCCAATCATCTTCATGTTGCAATTGAGCCTTCACGACTGTGTTGGACTAGCTGCAGATACCTGAGCTTGCTGAGCGCGAGTCGCCAACAGCCAGTCGCGGCGTGGTGTGTGTGCTCGTAACACTTTCTCGGCCCTGCCACCGGCACGGCCCCATACAAATACAGCTACCGCTTCTGCGGCTGTGGCAGCTATCTGGGCCTTATCTGGCGAGCTTCTTCCTGTCGGCGTTACAAAGCCCTTCCCTCTTTGAGTTCGGATGGCGGCAGCGGCAAGGCACTGGCAGCTGTCCGCCAAGAAACCCATTTCGTCCAATTGGCGCCAGAAGTAACTGTAACAAAGCCAGACGGTCGCCATCTTCCTGTCGTGACAGAGCGTGCACTGCGCGTATTTCCCAGATGACTCTGGGCTGAACCTCGTTACTGCCAAAGCTTTCCGCTCTTTGAAGGACTTGAACTGGGTCCATTCGGCATCTTGAAACTGAGACAGCACTACTGTTTTCATGCTTGGGTCTGAAAGCCAGATTCTTCTGAAGGGCCAGTAGAATATCTCTATGCCTTTTATTCCGCAATGTGTTTGTCAGAGGCGGCTAACCACGGTTCCAGGAGCGGTTTTTGTGTTGTGTGCGCCATCGTCTGCACTATCGAACAAAGAAAAGTTAATTATCTCAGTGTAGTGAGATTGTGATATTTATAGCCGAAGTTACAAATATTTTGTTCTATTCATACAATAGGAGATTGCTACGAAGTTTCTTATTTGTTACAATAATTTTGGAAATGCAGTTCAGAGGCGTGCTGCTAGATTTGTAATCGAATCTATCAACATGCGTTTCGTGAACTGAAAAAAATGTTCAAATCTGTGTGAAATCTTATGGGACTTAACTGCTAAGGTCATCAGTCCCTAAGCTTACACACTACTTAACCTAAATTATCCTAAGGGCAAATACACACACACACACACCCATGCCCGAGGGAGGACTCGAACCTCCGCCGGGAGCAGCCCCACAGTCCATGACTGCAGCGCCTCAGACCGCTCGGCTAATCCCGCGCGGCTCGTGAACTGAAATAAGGTCTGCCTCGGTAGCTGCGCGGTCAACGCTGCGGTTTGCTACCCAAAAGGGCCCGCTTTCCATTCCCGGTCGGCTCGGAGACTTTGCTCCGCTCGGAGAAGTGGATCAGGAAAGAAAATGACTAGCGGTAGTACAAGACACCCTCTGCCATCCACTGTATGGCGGTTTGCGGAGCATGTAGGTAGATTTAGATTTCAGTGATGTATGAGATCCCTGGTTCTTAGTGAATTAGGTTCCTTGGAGTGGATTAAGTCGGAAATTGTATATTGCACTAGGGGTTTTAAGTTATATATACCTTCTTGGTGTCAGCCGCCGTGCTCCATTCTATAGAACAAAAAACGGCGGGGAACGATAAAACAATTTCATTATTTAGGGAAAATTATTTATGAGGAGTTCTAGTCATTACAGAAATCGGAAAGCGGGTAACACTTGCAAGAGAATCACCTGTGTCAAGACAACTTTGTTTTCAAGCAAATCTTGGAACATCGATAGAAAACGGGCTCTTGATAAATATTTTTATTCTGAAATGTGCTGCTTTGTGACTGTGGAAGTGAGTAATAGGCAACGAAGACAAAAGAGCAATAGCTATAAGTGAGTGGAATGTGGATGTAGACGAGAGTTGCCGAAACGATATCGGTTCAGGCACGCAAAAATCAGTTGACGAAACAGAAGAAGAAAGTTAAACTTTATTGACCATACAACGAGCCCTAACAGACCAATAATAAACGTCTGTGAAGGAAAACTACTGGATAAAGCTGTTGGAAATAAGGAAACAATTTTTCGAAGACCTGAGGGCACTAGAGTAGCGAAACTTGATAAGTTATGAAAAGTAAAGTTGTAACAGCGAGTATAAAATGGTGAATATGACGAATGAATTTAGAACAAAGATCCTTTAGAAGAACAAGTGGTGAAATTTTGTGTGCGTAACAGCGTGGTTTATTTCTCGATTGGTTGGTTGATTTTTTTTTGGGGGGGGGGGGGGGGGGGGGCAAACAGTTAGGTCATCGGTCCCATCGCATAAGGGAAGGATGAGGAAGGAAGTCGGCCGTGCCCTTCCAAAGCAACCAAGGAAGGATGGGGAAGGAAGTCGGCCGTGGCCTTTCAAATGAACCATCCCAGCTTTGCCGGAATCGATTTAGGGAAATAACGGAAAACTTGAATCAGGATGGCCGGAGGCGGGTTTCAACCGTCGTCCTACCGAATGCCAGCCCAGTGTGCTAACCACTGCGCCACTTCGCTCGGTGTTTATTTTTTATAAAAGTAATTTTAAAAAATCGAATATAGTTATTTTCGTTTATAAGGGTATAAAGTCAAAAGAACTGACTGTAGGAGAAATTTCTTTGCTGGATTCCTTGTGATAAGAATGAAACGGAAGAAAGATGGACAGACGACGGAAAGCCGGTGGGATGTAGTTGGATGCGTGAAGTTTAAGACTGGAGTATGTCAAGAAGGATTCCAACCAGTAGTTGTTGAAAAATAACTGATTATTTATTTCAAATACGGTTTTGTTTAAAAACAGACCTGCGGAAAAGTGTAAATTTGTCGTGTATTGTAAGTTAAAATAAGTGAGAATTTCAGCCATTCCTGCTGTAGGGAGTCGTATTTGATCGTTTTGGTGTCTCGTTTCTGAGCTCTGAATGTCGCCTGTTCATTCAAGCTAGTATGATGCTTCTTGACCGTACTGTCACGTACTACTGCTTTACGCGTAGCACCGCTGTTTGACTTGCCTTTGCTACTTTGTTTGTTGAGATCTGACGCACGTTAGTGGCTACAGTGGAACGGCCGGCAACTCAAAGTGGCGCAATCTATGAAGTTGTTACACACTCTGTTGCTACACAAAGCGTTTGCCGCCGCCATCACAAGACTGGCAACTTTCGACCGCCCACAAACGACTAAGTTGTTGACTGTCTTTGTTTTACCGCACTTTTTACAGTATATGCGTTGCCTAGTAACCGGTTCTGTAGTGTCCCGCGCAATGTGTTTCCCAGAGCCGCAGTATCCAGTATCGCTGACAGAGGGAGCCTATTAAAGTATTTCATTTTTATCCCTCATGTTTTGTGTTCTGCACGTCCTTCGCCATTACGATCTGCCACGACTGTTGCCGTAGTTCGTTTTTTTATGCACTACTTTATTTATCGTTTTGAACGGGGCGATGTTTTCTTCCTTATGTCGTTGTAGTTCACTTCTTAGTTTCGTCTGGAACAGGTTATACCTCCATACAAGGTAAAGATACGAACATACAGTAATACACGGAAGAGCCAAAGAAACTGGTACGCCTACCTAACATCGTGAGAGCGGAGAAGTGCCGCAACACGACATGGCAAGGACTCGATGAAATTGTGCTGGAGGGAATTGACACCATGAATCCTGCAGGGCTGTCCATAAATTCGTGAAAGTCCAAAGGGGGTGGAGATCTCTTCTGAACAGAACGTTGCAAAGCATCCCAGATATGCTTAATAACGTTCATGTGTGGGGAGATTGGTGGCCAGCGGAAGCGTTCAAAATCAGAAGAGTGTTCCTGGAGCCACTCTGTGGCAATTCTGGACGTGTAGGGTATCGCATTGTCCTGCTGGAATTGCCCAAGTCCGTCGGAATGCACAATGGACATGAAAAGACGCAGGTAATCAGACAGGATGCTTACGTGTCACCTGTCAGAGTCGTGTCTAGACGTATCAGGAGTTCCGTATCACTCCACCCGCACGCACCTACATCATTACAGAGCCTCCACCAGCTTGAACAGTCCATGCTGAGATTCAGGGTACATGGAATCATGAGGTTGTATCCATACCCGTACACGTCCATCCGCTCGATACACTTTGAAACGAGACTCGTCCGACCGGGCAACATATATCCAGTCATCAACAGTCCAATGTCAGTGTTGGAGGGGCCCAGGCGAGGCGTAAAACTTTGTATCCTGCAGTCATCAAGATAACACGAGCTCCAAAAGTTCATATCGATGTTGTTTCGTTGAATGGTTCGCTCGCTAACACTTATTAATGGCCAGCACTGAAATATGCAGCAATTTGCGGAACGGTTGCACTTCTGTCACGTTGAACTATTGTCTTCAGTCGTCATTAGTCCCGTTCTTGCAGGATCTTTTCCGGCCACAGCGATGTTGGAGGTTTTATGTTTTACCGGATTCCTGATATTTACGGTACACTCGTAAAACGATCTTACAGGAAAATCCCCACTTCATCGCTACCACGATGCCGCTGTGACCCATTGCTCGTGCGCCTACCGTAACATCACGTTAAAACTCACTTAAATCTTAATAACCTGCCATTGTAGCAGCAGTAGCCGATCTAAAAGCTGCGACAGACACTTGTTGTCTTATATAGGCGTTGCAGACCGTAGTGCCGTATTCTGCCTATTTACATATCTCTGTATTTGAATACGCATGCCTATACCTGTTTCTTGACACTTCATTGTATAAAAAGACACAAAAACAAACGTATTTTCTCATTAATTCCCGCATCCGTCAATTCCTCGTTATTAGTCGTGGTGGAATATGAAACCATCATGATGTTTTATTATTTATATTTGTAATATAACTCGTACATGTCTGGTGTTGGGCGATGAAAGACGTTGATTTTAATTAATGCCTTATCTGCTGAATTCTGTATGATGATCTTCATTTGTCCCACTTGCGTGACTTCACGGATTTCTGTCGTTCCCTCGGAGTGGCTTTCAGAATCTACTTTACAATATATCTGTGCTGCCTGTAATTTTAGATACGTGTCTGAAGCGATTTGCCGGTTGTGCGGCCTTAATAGCATCGCTGGCAGAGCCGTGGCTTTATAGAGGTTAAGCGGAAAATTGCGTCCTTTAAACTTACCTCTTCCAATCCATACATAGAATGTTAATGCTACTAAACAAACCTCAGTCAGGTGCAAAGACCGGAAAATTTAAATGCAAAAGAAAAAGTGGAGTGTTCCGCACCACAAAAAATAAGCTAGGAATGACATAGTTACTATAGATGTTATCAGAGACAAACCTCTCGTTACCTTCTCCTTGTAACTACTCGTGGAAAGATATCTGCAGTGGTCTTGCTCAATAAACCCCCTAGGCGCCTGGAGTAATTCAGAAGACCTCAGCCTACTTCAGGAGACAAAAGCCAATACAGGAGTCCTCAGTATTTCGGATGGGGAATCAGTCCCTTTGCTTGTAGAATAACAAACTAGCATGCTAACTACTGTATTACCCCGAAGAGCCCACAAACAGATTCCGCTTTGTCACACAAATACCTGGAAATGTCAGTACGTGTGAGTGTGAAGCGGAAATATCACCCTGATAAGTGGGCAAAGCAACTGGCCACATTCCGATTAACAGACGGTATACTAGGAAAGATCAGTTTCTGTTCGAAAGAGATGAACTGTTACTTGTGCGACATTAATTAGAAAATTGCCCAAGTGTGGGTTTTGTATCATGTTGAACTGAGTGTATTGTGCGCGTAAATACAAAAACGGCATGAATTGTCTGAACTGGTAGAGCAAGCCGACACACTTCTTGCAAAAGCTTACCGGGAAAGCTGAAAAAAACCTGTTCTCAGGACCGGATCCGCGATTGTTCTGCATTAATAACAGTTCACAGTGGAATTAGCCCATTTCCTAGCTCGTGTTAACGATATGTCTCGCATGACAGTTTCGCCAACACTGATCCAGTTTACAAAAAGGGTTGATAACGAACACACTTCCCTCTATGGCAAGATCCTGGAACATATTTCTGGCTCCAACATTAAGGTATTTTTGGCGGCAGAGAAGTTACTCTCAGAAAATAATCAGGAAAAAGCACTCCTGTGAAAGACATACTGCTTTATCCATACGTGACAGTAAATACAGATACTCTTACAACTCCTATATAATTTTTCATTTCACTGCCGGTTGCAAAACCGAAGCAAGCATAGTACAATTATTGCATAATACTCCAATCGTGTGCACCATTCCGTGGTTATGCTAAGCACCGAGTGAGGTGGCGTAGTGGTAAGACAATGGACTCGCATCCGGGAGGACGGCGTTTCAAATCCGTTTCTGGTCATCCAAATTTAGATTATCCAGAGCTGCCTGAAAAAAAAAGAAAAAAAACAGGAATAGTCCCTAATTGTTCAGCTGAATTTGCTTCGCTATTCCGAGCGTGTGCTCGGTTTCTAATGGCGGCGTCGATGGTGCGTTGAATCCTAATTTTTCTTCCTAACTTCCACATGAGCTGCGTTTTACTTGGATTACACTTCATAAATGCTAAATTACACTTCATAAATACTAAATACATTGTAACTTTTTGATCTAATCTCCCCCCCCCCCTTCTACCCGCCCCCCCCCCCTTCTCTCGCTGTGTGTGTGTGTAACTAGGGCAACTGGCACTCCGGACAAAATTCAGCTTTTTGCCCCTCCTCCTTGCCGACATGTCGCCATTATTTTTTTGTTTATTCCTCGTCGCTTATTACCCAGGCTATTCATTTACTGAGATCAGGACAACTTTACAGTGAAATAGAAGCTGTACATTACAATAACATTTTTTGCACGATACTATCTGAATCAAGCAACAAAGCACAGTTCAGAGTCGCATCGTTTCGAATAATGACGTCAATCTTTTTCCGTTGTTTCATTAACGACCAATCCAAAGCCGTATCAAAGAAAATAACAAAGGTGAAGTGTACTCTGTACGGTATCTTTCCGTTGGCACAGTCGGTATCTTCATCTGGAAAGAGAGAACAACAAACATATCTCTCTCTATCAATGGTTCTGTTGCTCATCATTCAGCCCATCCTGAATCTTCTCATTACTTCCTTTCAAACACTTTCACCCTTTAAGTAGCCTCCAATCCGTTATCTACTTCTTATTTTTTTCGTCTCATGCTACTATCACTCCTTCTTCCCCCGCCTTGTACTTCAATCTCCGTCTTCCCCTTTCTTTTGCCCTTCGACATTTTCTCCGCCCTTCACAGAACTGCTACCGTGGAAAAGGCGTCGAGAACATACGCCCCGTGTGCCATACTCTCAGTGGTCCTACAGGCCATACATACGAGAGTGTCCCTTTCGATGTCAGACGAGAGACCGCACCAACTTACAGCCTGGTCCCACTCATGAATAAGTGCTGCATTGTCCACTCTTTATCTTGACTCCTGTAAGTCGAATGTACAGTACTTTCTGACCGTGGCTTTCGCGACCCCTGAAGTCAGCGTGGTGTTTCCGACCACAAGTATTTTAGCAGTAGATTTTCCGACCGTTTTAGTAACAAGAACATACCTTCAGATTTCTCCCAGGCTTAGTATCAGCTACGCACATACTACACAGACTCATCGATATGTCTTTTTCATTTTTTTTCTTAGTACAACATTACTGTAGGAAATAATTAAACTTTCTGTCTTATTTTATGAAATTTAATTTCTGACTCAATTTTTTCTAACAAAGTCAGACATTTTAAACGTCTTTTTAAATATCGTTGGTCATAAGTTTTTATAATGTCTTTTAACCTTTTGTAAAATTTTACGTATCTGTTTATCCTTTTTTCTTTTTAAAGAGGCGGGTCAGTGGAAACTTTTTTTTTAAATTTCAAATATAGCATTTAATGCTTCCACCTTCAGCTTATTTATCAGTATGTAAACGCTAGAATATTTTTGATTTATTGAGGCCTTTAGTTTTCTAAGCCATCCTTCGACGGCAGTTAAGATTCTGTGCTGCTGGTTAAGAACATACCACATTTCAATTGTTATACTACAGTTTTCCATCCATTGATTAGCGACATAGCCCGTGAATTGCGTGACCTTCTCTCCACTGGGCATTTCCTCCATTTTTATCCTCCAAGCTCTAGTGGACGATGTGCCACTGCAGCACACATGCGGCAAAACAGTCGAGCTACTTCCCTGTCCCTGTATTCCTCTGTTAATCACACTTCTCGTATTTTCTCCCACAGACATTGGTAGAAATGAGAATTGCAACTGGAAATGACTGTTTCGAGGAACACCGTTTTCAAAGCTTTAATCGTAGCCATTTCAAAGCCTAACACTTCAGTTTTCGGTGAACAGCCAAGCATCTTGAATGAAATTTTCAGTCTGCAGTGGAGTGTGCGCTGATATGAAACTTCCTGGCAGATTAAAACTGTGTGCCGGACCGAGAATTGATCTCGTGACCTTAACCTTTCACGGGCAAATGCTCCGCCAACTGAGCTGTCCAAGCACGACTCACGACTCCTCCCCACAGATTTACTTCGGACAGTACCTCGTCTCCTACCTTCCAAACTTCACAGAAGCTCTCCCGGCGGGAGTGAAGCTGTGGGGACGAGTCGTGAGTCGTGCTTTTGGGTAGCTCAGTTGGTGCCGGGACGGTAGCTCAGGGTGTTCAGTCAGAAGGTTATCTACTCTCTGCAATAAAAAAAACTGAGTGAATGGATCATCGACAAACTTGAACGGTTGTCAAGGGACGTCCGCGCCGAATAAATGCAACGAGAACTATCAAAAAAATAAGATTAAAAAAAAAGTTGATAGAACACTTCCTGTGAAAGGAAAAGGTCCTGAGTTCGAGTCCCGATCCGCCAGGGAGTTTAATATCAGCGCACACTCCTCTGCAGAGTGAAAATTCCATTCTGGGAACATCCCTCAGGCTGTGGCAAAGTCTCATGTCTCTGCAATATCCTTTCTTCCAGGAGTGTTAGTTCTAATAGTATCGCAGGAGAGCTTCTGTGAAGTTTGGAAGGTAGGAGACGAGATACTGGCGGAAGATCCAAGCGTTTTATTTTTCAATCTGGGAAAGAGATATTCATATATATAAAGAAAATAAAATATGTGCTTCCAATGTTGACGTGTATTGTGCAAGATTGGTTGGTCGAAAGTGAAACGGTATCTGTTACACCTACAGTAGGGTCGGAAACGCCAGGACCGGAAGGTCCACGTAGCCGTCGTCGCAGATAGTGAAGGAAGCGACGGCGTTCCCTGGAGTGTAAATCGACTGCAACAGGTAGCGGCCTCGAGTTGTGGGCGCGCCGCACACGCCACGCACAGCTCGCTTCCTGCCCTGCCAGGAGCAACGCACCCGCAGCCACGCGCTTCCTGCGCAGTCGCCGAGTGCCAGCCGATGCGCCTATAAATAGATTTCGCCCGTGGGAAAGGGTCGCGAAACGCATATCGCGTACCGGCAATGAACACAGTGACGCGCTGGACAATGTAATCTCAGAAGAAATGAGGCTTTGGTACAGGTTCAAACAAGCGACGCATAAGCCGCATCACCCTGAAACCGAGCCACTGTCAGTGGACAGTAATGTTAACTTATGTTTAATCAATGTCTGATGTACGAAGGAAGCGCGAGCTCATATATGTTGACATATAGCCTGCTGCTCGCTGCTGCCCCTTGGTATTTTGCCGTACCGTGGTTACTCAGCCATGGAATGACGCCTGTTACGTTGTGCGCCGGCGGACGTGATGATGTTCACTGACCTACAGACATGCGAAGGTACGCCTGTATTATTGGCACCACAAGCGACGATGCCTCAGTGGGGCCATGCGACTTTGCAACCTCGGAACTGCTCCAGAACTATTTGCTCCCACGTATTAACACTTGATTTTTTCCCTTATTGTAAATTAAAAGTGCTGCAATATTTCAGATAGCAGAGAAAAAAAGAAATAAATCTGGTCGTTCTGAGTCTCGCCATTAAATTCGGTAATCAGTGCGTCCACACACTTAAAAATTGAAGATTAAGAAAATTCGCTGATTTTAATCAGCAGCAAATCAAGTAATGAGTATGGACCCGAAACCAAGGTTTTGAGTACACGACATTGCGCTGCAGTTGGCGTCACGACAGGTGGTGTCGGCCAGTTACGTTAGGCGAAGGAATGGTACGATTGTAAATCTCACTGGAACGCAGAGAATCCACTTAACTGTAGCGGTTTTCAAAAGAGATTAGCTTGCGTGGAGTACGGCTGTGAAAGAGACATATCGCGCATTCGGCTACATGGAATCGCTCAGATGTCGACAACTTGTTTGACGAACCAAGCGGAGGGAGCTCATTCACGAGTACCGCTCGTGCGAAAGCAACCAAGAGGCGTTGTCAGGTGTGTAGGAAATTATTACCGGAACTAATGAAACTGCCACATGTCTTTAAGACTGCATTATGGAGATTTTCATTTTAACAGTTTTTATCGTATGAAGTGTCCCGTAACAGTGCTGTAATGTTACAAGGAAAGGGTCAGTTAGTATCGCATTCCTAGCTGTTTCGAAATTGTAATGTTTTCTGAAGACTGTATTGCTACATTATTCGCACTAAAAAATATTGCGATACGTTACTTAACAAATTACAAAATCCGATGTCATGAGAATAGAGGGTGTCCTAGGCCGAAGCAAAACAGTTCAGTAAACACGGCATCTAAAATGTATACCGTTAAGAGTTAAGAGCACTTGTTCATCCTCTATACCGCGAAACAAATCTTTTCTACTGGTTATCTAAGTGTAACATGATAAAAAAAATGGTTCAAATGGCTTTGAGCACTATGGGACTTAGCATCTGTGGTCATCAGTCCCCTAGAACTTAGAACTACTTAAACCTAACTAACCTAAGGACGTCACACACATCCATGCCCGAGGCAGGATTCGAACCTGCGACCGTAGTGGTCACGTGGTTCCAAACTGAAGCGCTTAGAACCGCTCGGCCACAACGGCCGGCTGACACTGCATATTGATAAGTAATTATTGTTATATGTTTTAACTGTTGTAACTCTGCTTTATACATTTTTAAAATAAAGTTACTGCCCTTATTTATAAATCAGCATTACTGTGGAACCGATGGGCAGTTAGAAAATATTACTAACAAAAATACGCCGCGCGGGATTAGCCGAGCGGTCTGGGACACTGCAGTCATGGACTGTGTGGCTGGTCCCGGTGGAGGTTCGAGTCGTCCCTCAGGCATGGGTGTGTGTGTTTGTCCTTAGGATAATTTAGGTTAAGTAGTGTGTAAGCTTGGGTACTGATGACCTTAGCAGTTAAGTCCCATAAGATTTCACACCCATTTGATCATTTCTGAACACTAACAAAGATACAAAAGTGGGTGGTAGGTAAAAAAGGTTGACTACCCCTGATACAGAGCATAATAACTGTTGTACGTAAATATACGGGAAAAATGTAATATTACTTCCAACAAAATACTACGTCGAAAAACTCACTGGGAATAGATTACTTGTTGCTATTTCTCAACAGACTATTGTCTTGATTCAGAACTGAATGGCCTTGGTTTTGGATAGTTCACACTGCAGTACCATGACAGCTGCTGACACTAGCACTAGAGTGTAGAAACAGCTCTCGTTCGAATACTACCTGACCTTCCCATACGTAACTGAATAGATTATATCTAATGAGGCTTTCAAACAAATACAAACTGAGAAATATTCAGCCAAATAATAGGGATCGTAGAAAACGTACGCAAGCGGTAGCACTGTAAGTTGAGCAGGCGAGATAGTTCGTCGGGAGGGTTTTCTCTAGCAAGAATCCGAGGTCGCGATAAGGATGTGTGGTTTCCGCATACGAAAGACGTGGCAGTGCGGTCTTTCTGCTAAATGCGTGAGCCAGATAAGGGCAGCTAGAAAGGTGTTCCTTGCGTACAGTCTAATAAAACAACGCGAGAGTTCGCTGTTGGCCTGGAAATGTGACAGAAATCGCGTGGACAGTGGGAGGCCGCATCATGCAGAAGCCGCGATGGGACGACCTGTTCACAGCGTTAGCTACACTTCGACTAAAATAACTCTGTGATTGACGTGTCAGTGAGTAGAGTGGTGGGGCCCAGCCGCCATACAGTGACGGTTTTTCCACCTAATAGGAATTCAGCCAGATTGCGTTTATTCAGGGTGACAATTTTTGAACTATATGAAATAAAATCGACATAACTTCTGAACGATTTGCGTTAGGACGTTCAAACTGCTCGGTTGGCAATTGGTATGTGCATGCGTTGGTTTGGTTTAGAGACGAAGCCCACTTTCACTTGGATGGTTTCGTCAATAAGCAAAATTGGCGCATTTGGGGGACTAAGAAACCGCACTTCCCGATCGAGAAGTATCTTCACCCTCAACGGATGACTGTGTAGTGCTCAGTATCCAGTCACGGAATAATCTTTGCGATATTCCTTGATGGCAAGGTGGCTATCGAACGATACGTGAAGGTTTTGGAAGATGATTTCATCCTCATTATCCAAAGAACCCTGATTTCGACAAGATGTGGTTCATGCAAGACGGAGCTCGACCGCATCGAAGCAGGAGAGTGTTTGATGTCCTGTAGGAGCACTTTGAGGACCGCATTCTGGCTCTGAGGTACCCAGAGGACACTGGCAGGGGCCTCGATTGGCCGCAATATTCTCCGGATCTGAACACGTGCGACTCCTTTTTGTGGGGCTATTTAAAGATAAGGTGTACACCAATAACCCCAAAACCCTTGCTGAACTGAAAACAGCCATTTAGGAGTTCATCGACCGGTCGATGTTCCGACACTTCAGCGGGTCATGCAGAATTTCGCTATCCGGCTGCGACACATCATCGCCAATGATGGCAGGCATATCGTACGTATGATAACCTAAATCCGAATATCTGTAGTGACGTTTACAGTTGAATAAAGTGTGTGCACGCAGTAGTTTGTAACTAATTTACGCTATTTTTTTACGTAGTTCAATAATTGTCACCCTGTATGAAGATTTGCTTTCAGATATTTACGTATGTCGTCTCTTTATGTTTGCCTAGTTTTTTACTACGGGGATGTTCAGTAAGTAATGAAACACATATTTTTCTCAACCGATTTCGATGGAAAAGCGCTGGAGTTGTTGTGGGACGTTGTGGAGTATCCCCGTTTCAGGCTCTATAGTTTCATGAAGTTCCCGATAGGTAGCAGCACTGTACGTAGCCTTTAAAATGGCGTCTGTAGCGGAGGTGTGTTCCGAGCAGTGAGATGTCATTGAGTTTGTTTTGGCGGAAAACTAGAGCATCGCAGATACGCATAGGCGCTTGCCGAATGTCTACATAGCTCTGGCAGCGAACAAAAGCACGGTGAGTCACTGGACGAGACGTCTGTCACCATAGCAGCAAGGTCGCGCAAACCTGTCCGAGCTGCCGCGTGCCGACCGGTCGCACACAGCTGTGACTCCTGCAATGTTGAAACGTACGGTCAGTCTCAGTAGAAGTGATACACGGATCACAGTCAAACACCTCGTTGCTCGACGGGATGTGTCTGTTGCCAGGGGTGTCACACTCTTCCACTGGTTGGCATACTCAAAAATGTGTGCCTGGTGGGCACACATGTGGATGTCGAACATCGTCACAGACGACGAAACGTGGGTTCACCACTTCGAACCGTAAACAAAACGGCAGTAAATGTAGTGGCGCCACACAATCTCTCCTCCGAACGAAAAGTTCCAAGCCGCACCCTCAGTCAATAAGTCCGCAAGTTTCAAGTCGCCGGAGATATCTCTCTGTGGGACCAGTCGGCACGCGGCAGATCGGACAGGTTTGAGCGACCTTGTTGCTATGATGACACACGCCCAGCGACTCACCGTGCTTTTGTTAGCTGCCAGAGCTATGTAGACATTCGGCAAGCGCCTATGAATATCACCGATGCTATAGTTGTCCGTCAAAACAAACTTCCGATGCACTGGAGGGGTTATTCTGTTTGATCCATCATGGCGCAACGATCAAAAGGGAGCCGGCCGTTGTAGCCGAGCGGTTCTAGGAGCTTCACTCCAGAACCACGCTGCTGCTACGGTAGCAGGTTCGAATCCTGCCTCGGGCATGGATGTGTGTGATGTCCTTAGATTAGTTAGGTTTAAGTAGTTCTAAGACTAGGAACTGATGACCTCAGATGTTAAGTCCCATAGTGCTTAGAGCCATTTGAACCACTTTGATCAAATGGGAAGAGTATTTTGCTATTCTCAGGAAATTGAAGAAATAACTTCTGCGTGTTCGTCGCCACAACAATACAAACGAACCTCTTTCTCCAGGACTACGCAAGGTCTCACACACGTCTCCGCACCCGAAAGGTGCTCACAAAACCTCATTAGACCGTTCTTCCTCATCAGTCCTACAGCACGGATCTCGCACCTTTCGACTTCCATCTGTTTGGTTCACTGAAGGATGCACCCTGCGGGAAGCAGTACGTAGATGATGGGAAGGTTATTGATGCAGCGCCGGCCGGGCTGGCCGAGCGGTTCTAGGCGCTTCTGTCTGGAACTGCGCGACTGCTACGGACGCAGGTTCGAATCCTGCCTCGGATATGGATGTGTGTGCTGTCCTTAGGTTAGTTAGGTTTAAGTAGTTCTAAGTTCTAGGGGACTGATGACCTCCGATGTTTAAGTCCCATAGTGCTCAGAACCATTTGAACCATTTTATTGATGCAGCAAGACGTTGGCACCGAAGATGGCCTGCAGAGTGTTACCTTGCAGGCATACGTGCCCACCTAGTAAACTGGAGAAAGGCCGTCGCACTGATCGGAGATAATGTTGAGACATGGGGTTTTATTGCCAAAAGAGTGGGGAATAATATGGTGTATAGGAATCCCGATTAAAACCTAAGTGCTTTCAGAAAAACGCCCTTTGTAGTATTGTACCTAATAATGCACGATCTTCGTCATAGGCTAATTCTCTCTGCTTGTAGGACATAGGTCACTAACAGGGTAATGTAACTAATTGGTTACAGTGATATTCGAAACGCGATCCTCCAAACACTAGCTGCCAGTGAATCAGCTGCGTGCGTAAGCCGTTAAAAAGAGCTGCTGCTGATCCCCAGTCCCGGTGAGTCACGGTCCCTCACGCCGCGGGGTCGCCGCTGAACTGCGGACGCGCGTTGAATTCAGCGCGACGACGGTCTGCGCGGCATACCGCTTTGGCCGCTGACCAAAGACTCGCCCTTTGTTTGGTGGCTCAGGATGCGTCCCGCCTGCAGTATCCTGTGGCGCCACCACTCAGCATTCCGCCGGCGGGCCCGTGCCGTGTCGACAATCACTAGTGGCCTCTTGTCCGATTTGCCTGCAATGGAGACATTGCTGTCGTCGCTGCTGGTTAAACAGCCGCGTGTAGCGTCAGCGCTGAGCTTGACATCCACGATTACGCACCCCCGCGTTCCTGTATGTTTCCATGTCTTCCGGTCAATGCGTTATACACACTAACGGAAAAAGTCACAGCACCAAGAAAAAGTTGTGCGACGTAAACGAAAGTTGGTAGGCGTCTTTCTACACCTCAGAAAACGATGTCTACTCAAATTCTGCTCCACTAGGAGGATGCAGATCACGTTTGCTTTAAATACACGCTATTACGGCCCTGAGCATTAATTACACTACTGGCCATTAAAATTGCTACACCATGAAGAAATGCAATGATAAACGGGTATTCATTGGACAAATATATTATACTAGAAATGACATGTGATTACATTTTCACACAGTTTAGGTGCACAGATACTGAGAAATCAGTACCCAGAACAACCACCTCTGGACGTAATAACGGCCTTGATACGCCTGGGCATTGAGTCAAACAGAGCTTGGATGGCGTGTACAGGTACAGCTGCCCATGCACCTTCAACACGACACCACAGTTCATCAAGAGTAGTGACTGGCGTATTGTGATGAGCCAGTTGTTCGGCCACCATTGACCAGACGTTATCAATTGGTGAGAGATCTGGAGAATGTGCTGGCCAGGACAGCAGTCGAACATTTTCTGTAACCAGAAAGGCCCGTACAGGACCTGCAACATGCGGTCGTGCATTATCCTGCGGAAATGTAAGGTTTCGCAGGGATCGAATGAAGGATAGATCCACGAGTCGTAACACATCTGAAATGTAACGTCCACTGTTCAAAGTGCCGTCAGAGGTGACCGAGACGTGTAACCAATGGCACCCCATACCATCACGCCGGCTGATACGCCTGTATGGCGGTGACGAATACACGCTTCCAGTGTGCGTTCACAGCGTTGTCGCCAAACACGGATGCGACCATCATGATGCTGTAAACAGAACCTGCATTCATCCGAAAAAAATGATGTTTTGCTATTCGTGCACCCAGGTGCGTCGTTGAGTACACCATCGCAGGCGCTCCTGTCTCTGATGCAGCGCTAAGGGTAACTGCAGCTATGGTCTCCGAGCTGATAGTCCATGCTACTGCAAACGTCATAGAACTGTTCGTGCAGATGGTTGTTGTCTCGCAAACGTATCCATCTGTTGACTCAGGGATCGAGACGTGGCTGCACGATCCGTTACAGCGATGCGGATAAGATGCCTGTCATCTCGACTGCTAGTTATACGAGGCCATTGGGATCCAGCACGGCGTTCCGTATTACCCTCATGAACCCACCGATTCCATATTCTGCTAATAGTCATTAGATCTCGACCAACGCGAGCCGCAATGTCGCGATACGATAAACCGTTATCACGATAGGCTACAATCGGACATTTATCAAAGTCGGAAACATGATGGTACGCATTTCTCCTCCTTACACGAGGCATCACAACAACATTTCAACAGGCAACGCCGTTCAACTGCAGTTTTTGTATGAGAAATCTGTAGGAAACTTCCCTCATGTGAGAACGTTGTAGGTGTCGCCATTGTCGCCAGCCTTGTGTGAATGCTCTGAAAAGCTAATCATTTGCATATCACAGCATCTTCTTCCTGTCGGTTACATTTTGCGTCTGTAGCACGTCATCTTCGTGGTGCAGCGATTTCAATGGCCAGTAGTGTATCTTTGAAATTGGATGTGGTGAGTTAATTTTAGTAAAGAATGCCTTTAAGGCGACAAAGACATTATCAATATCTCACAGAGTTTGAACAAGATCGCGTAATTGGACTGCGAAATTACTGAATGACTTGGCAAGAATGTAATCACTGTACAAGACTGCTGGTAGCGGTGGTCACGAGAACTTACGGTCGAAAGACGACCGAGCTCCGGACGGCCATGTCACACTCCGAAGAGCATATAGCTTTTGCGCATTGTACTGCATCTGCCGCACCAGTCTGAGCAACAGCACCATGGCGACCCAACGAAATGTTACAAATCGGCTACTTTAAGGAAAGCTCCTAGCCGGAGGCCCTGTAGCGTGCTTTGTACTGACCCGAAATCACCACCATTTGCGACTTCAGTGGTATCAAGCGACAGCCTACTGCAGGTAGAGGTGCGGGTCTCTTCTGTTTTCTGATGAAAGCTGGTTCTGCCTCAGTGAAAGTGCTGGCCTGTGTTGGTCAGAATGAAGCCTTTTGACAGCCTGCAACTAACCTGTCTGTGTAACAGACACGCTGGGCGTACACCTGGAGCCATGGTCCAGTGTGCGATTTCGTATTACAGCAGAAGAGCTCTCGTGGATGTCCCACGCACCCTAACTGCAAAATTGTATTTCAGTCTCGCGATTCGACCTGTAGTGCTGCCGTTCATGAACAGCATTCCAGAGCGTATTTTCCAACAGGATAACGCTCACCCATAACCCGCCAGGTTAACCGAGAGCGCTAATGCGCTGCTTCCTGGACTCGGTTCAAAATGGTTCAAATAGCTCTGAGCACTATGGGACTCAACTGCTGTGGTCATAAGTCCCCTAGAACTTAGAACTACTTAAACCTAACTAACCTAAGGACATCAACATATCCATGCCCGACGCAGGATTCGAACCTGCGATCGTGGTAGTCCCGCGGTTCCGAACTGAAGTGTTTAGAACCGCTCGGCCACAGTGGCCGGCTGTAATGTTATTCACTGAAATATGTTACCTAGAGGAGCGTATTCCCGAAATTTGATTACTCTTCATTAATTATTTTTTGAGTTTTTTTCCGACAGTGAAGTTGTCAGAACTGCATTCATCTCCATGGACTGTGCGGCTGGTCCCGGCGGAGGTTCGAGTCCTCCCTCGGGCATGGGTGTGTGTGTGTGTTTGTCCTTAGGATAATTTAGGTTAAGTAGTGTGTAAGCTTAGGGACTGATGACCTTAGCAGTTAAGTCCCATAAGATTTCACATACATTTGAACATTTGAACATCTCCATGGAATCATCGCCTATGTGGTCCTGGTGTTAGGCTTCAAAACACGCTATACATCATCTAAGCAGTTTTCCCGCATTCGTGCTGATTCTGTCAGGTAAGCTAATTTGCGCTCATGAAAAATGCAACAGCATTATGCAACGTACTTACGTTAGCGACAGTGTTATATAATTCGGTGCATCAGTTGCCTTAATTTTAAGGTCAGTGATCTACGATCTTTTCTATTAACGCGTAACTTCGAGAAATGTCTTCGATAAATATGGACTATATTAAACGCATATTAGTCTCAAACAACATAATTATGGCCACATAATAATAATTCATTGTGGTCCAACGGCCTCCTACCAACAGTTTAACGTGGAATTCGAACCACGTGTCGTCCTTGACGGATCTACTCAGCGTTGAGAGCTGAAGGCTAAGTTACAGACACAATGAAATTTTAATCCCAAAAGGGATTCGTTTCTGCACCCCTTCTGTTAGGTACGCGCCGTAACACCAAACCAGACAGTGAATAGATAATTCAAAAATCTTATACTGACAATACTGGCTAGGCCACCTTCTGTTCATTCTGGATTACATTAGTGTAGTTCCGCTACAGAGCTTGGACAAAATACATGAATACGCACATGGCATGAGGAAATGAAGGAAGATTAGGATTTAACACCCCATCGAAGACGAAATCCTTACAGAAGAAGCACCAGAAGGACGAGAAAGGAAATAAGCCGCATTGGCTCAAAGGAACCATCCAGGAACCATCTTAATAGAAGATGGACGAAAGGAAAAACAGCTCCTCCCGAAAGCGAGTCCAATGTCTTCTCACTGGACCACCTTCCTAGACTAGGACCAGACAAAGGGGTTACCAAACTTGTAGACTTGTCGTGCAGTCGATTAATAGAAGTTGCTTTAGCTGTCCGTGGCCCCAAAAAATCCACAAAAAATCGAAGGAGTGTACTACACCTTACTTCAGGGGTCAAAAATGGTTCAAATGGCTCTGAGCACAATGGGACTTAACTTCGAAGGTCATCAGTCCCCTAGAACTTAGAACTACTTAAACCTAACTAACATAAGGACATCACACACATCCATGCCCGAGGCAGGATTCGAACCTGCGACCATAGCGGTCGCTCGGTTCCAGACTGTAGCCCCTAGAACTGCTCGGCCACCCTGGCCGGCTTACTTCAGGGAAATTCTAATTTAGGGAAATGCCAGAGAAATCCTAAACCGGAATTCTCAGACCGTCGCATCTCCCGAATGGAAGACCACTGTCTGAAGTACCATGCCATGAAGTACAGTCGGTAATGCAACAAGGGGGGTGGGGGGGACTATTTCCAGGGGTTACTTGCTTTCCTGCGGTGTCGACGACTGTACTTAGATGGCCTACGATAAATCGAGTAGCGACCAAACGTGAAATACGGTCGTAGTAACTCTGTAACTCTGCTGGAAACACGTCACAAAGACTCGTATTATTTCTTCGATTTCGCGCAGTGGAACGTGTAACGGGCACTCACACGTAGACGAGACTGACGGGAGAATAGTAAACCATTTATTATTTGGAAAGCAACCGCCAATACTGTTAATATATTTATCCCAGTGTCAGTCAAGTTGGTCAATGTCTTCAGGGAAAAATGTTTGCGGTCGCCTGATTGTACCCAGGCGAGCCCATCTTCGCCCGAAGCAAATCGTCAGCCGTGAATGTCTTCCTTTGGGGCTCCAAAAATATGGATATTCCATAGAGAGAACACGGGAGTGTGCAAGAATGTGAAGGGCTTCCCAGCGAAACTTCTGCAGCTCCAGGAAAGTCATAATGACCTTTTTCTTTAACTACAAGGATCCCTTGCTCATTGACTTTTTCGAACACGGCTCCACAATTAATACACTGAGGTACGTTGACGCTTTGAGAATACTGAAGCGCTTTGTCATTTGACTGTCCCTTATAGGTTCTCTGCATTGAGCCAAAAAAAGTAATACGAGTCTTTGTGACGTATTTCCAGCAGGCTTACTGCGACCGTATTTCACATTTGATCGGTACTTGATGTCGTGACAATTCCCGATTTACCGTAGGCCATCTAAGTACAGCCGGTGACACAGCAGCGTTACGTTTTTCCATCCGTTTCGTTTTAATTTGACTATCGCTTATAGAAAGTCTAGTTTATGCTCATGGCAACATCATTAAATGGCGGCTGCAGGACAGTGTTTTCGTTGTACTGTTCTGAAGCTTTGAGGTTTGCCTGTTCTAAGGTTACGTTATGCGTAGTCCACATTTGCCCTCTAGCGATGATTTCTACAGGGATTCCGCCAGGACACCTCGGTATTGAAGACATGGAGATGAGATGGCAGAGCTGCAGTTAGTAGGTGGCTTGGAGACGCCACCTGTTGCCGCCAGGCTGGAAGGTCAGCGGGGGCGTGTCTCGGGAAAGCCGGCAGCGGCGCTGGCGAAAGCCTGCACACTCTGCCGCCGTCTGCACGGCCAGGGGTCGGCCTCTCTCCCAGCGTCATCAGCGCTCTGCACCTGTAAACAAGCGCTCCGCGGATTCCACAAATCGTGCTGTTCGAGACTGCAACAGTAGAGAAATAATCTGATAGTAATTCGATGAATCCCCTAGCAAGCACTTAAATGTGAATTGCAAATATTGGTTTAGATGGCTCTGAGCACTATGGGACTTAACGTCTGAGGTCATCAGTCCCCTAGAACTTAGAACTACTTAAACCTAACTTACCTAAGGACATCACAAACATCCATGCCCGAGGCAGGATTCGAACCTGCGACCGTAGCAGCAGCGCGGCTCCGGCCTGAAGCGCCCTGGACTCCTTGGCCACAGCGGCCGGTACAAATAGCTTTTTGCCCAGAGGCAAAATAAAAAATGTTATAAGACTGATTGCCTTTCTTTTAACGTTGTTCATTACGAAGACTTGAATAGCCGTATGTCTTTTTGAAATAGCACCCTGTATTTTTCATACAGTAATCCAGTTCGTCTTCTGAACGCCCGCCCAAGAACGTAGCACCAGTCACCTAAGCATGACATTATTTACAACGTAAGGCTAAAGTGACTTCGATTCTCATGTACTAGCACAAACTGAAGTTACGCAGCGTAACTACTCATCTATAGAGAATCTAAGTTAGCGGAACTGTAACTGCAATAATTTCCGTTTGTTTACTATCAACCCCAGCAACTGGACAAGTTAGTTTACCGCTGGCGCCATATATTCTTGAGCAGATCTTCAGGAGACACAGTGGATTACCGAACAAATAAATATAGTTTGCTATTTGAAAAAGAGGTACTGTCTTTCACACCGTAACGAACAAAAGCTCAAGAGGTTATGACGGTTAATGTCCCTCTGGCAGCTAAACAACAGTTGTTTCATACATTTTTTATTTCGTTTCTGTACAACTGTACAAAAGGTTATCTTGGGTAGGCAAGGTAAATGGGACTCCCAGTATACAAATCACTGCACGAATAAAAGAAGCGACAACTAAATGAGAAATATCCTGAAGCACGTCATATACACCCACTAAATTTACTACACCTGCGCATACAGGGAGTTTCAAGTAACGCAGATACCTCCGTCACTCCTTGAACGTATGGATATAGATAAATAAATATTTCGGCCAATGATTTTACGTAAAGAGCCGGATATTTTTGTGTACTGTTCGTATTTGTTAGTAATTATGTACGAAATCTTGAAGGACCTACAGTTCCTTAAAATGGAACTTCCTACGATTTTAATGGCGCTCGAGAGCACTTCGGCAAAATGAACACAGAAATGGAACAATCGTTATATTAGAGAAACTGTAATATGGCTGGTATCAGTTCAACTATCTTTCTTGCCGCGAACTAAACAAGAAAAGGGAGAAGGAAAAGTGGTAAGTCCCTGTGGGACCAGACTGCTGAGGTCATCGGTCCCTAGGTTTACACACTAATTAATCTAACTTAAACTAACTTACGCTAGGGACAACACGCACACCCATGCCCGAGGGAGGACTCGAACCTCCGACGGGGGGATCCTCGCAGACAGTGGCATGGCGCCTCAGACCGCACGGCTACCCCGCGCGGCAAGAAGGAAAGGGCAACTATTCTTGTACAATGGTTTATCCTCCCCGAAGAACGTATGTAGTACAGACTTAGATGTAAATAATGTAACTAATAAAACATTACAAAATAAAGTTAGGAGTTGTATTCGGCAAGGTTAACTACGCCGCCTTGTTCTCGCTGCGTTGTCCGATATTCACGTTGCAATAGAGACAGTTTTTAGACTGCTGTCGTATACGGGACGAACGGGATTAAAATCCCAGTTGCCATTCTAATTATTGTACGCCACGGTTTATTTAAATCACTCTAAGCAAATTTTGGGATGGACATTCATAAAAACCTACGACAGATGGCGGGTGAATCCCTGCTTCTTACTTTTTTATTTGAGCTTGTGCTACCAACCAAACTTCGATGGAGAGTTAAAACTCTGCCACCTCTTCTTTCCTGTTTGTGTGATCTGCTACATCACACATGCGTACTACAAATGGCGCGCCACATTTTCCTGTAAACTGATTGTCGAGACGTTGCAGAAACTTTACTCGCATCGATTTAACGCAGTCGCCACCTACAGACAATTCTGGGGATCCTACACGCGAACAATGTGCCACTTGTTATGACGTGGCCAGGTGAGAGGTCGACCTCTCATCTCTTCCTACGATTGTATTCAATTCACCCAGACACATTTTCACCTGTATACGTCAGCATGCGTTGACCGATTTAATTGTTTTGACCAGCCTATTTACGGACTCTCGATTGATTCGCCATCACATACTGTATATATTTCCTCGACACGTGCCGCGAGGGATAGCCGCGCAGTCTAAGGCGTCTTGTCACGGTCGCGCTGATGCCCCCGTCGGAGTTTCGAGTCCTACCTCGAGCATGGACTGTGTGTTGTCCTCAGCGTTAAGTTAGTTTAAGTTAGATTTAGTAGTATGTAAGCTTAGGGACCTATGACCTCAGCAGTTTGGTCCCATAAGATCTTACTGCAAAATTTCCAATTTTTTCCTCGACATGTTCAGATACACTGGCACTTGTCAGCGATAAGAATCTCTTGTCTTATTTAATAGGTTGGTGCATAAGTTCGTAACGTTTTTGTTTTGCATATTGGTATTCCGACGCTATGGGTTTATATATCGATTGCCGTTTTTATTTATAGTTCAATGTTGCTACTTGAGTTTGCATATTGTCATTTTGTCATTTGGAGGTAGTGAGTGGAGCTGTGGACACTATGGAGTGACAAATGGGCTCTGAGCACTATGGGACTTAACGTCTGAGTTCATCACTCCCCTAGACTTAGAACTACTTAAAACTAACTAACCTAAGGACATCACACACATCCATGCCCGAGGCAGGATTCTAACCTGCGACCGTAGCAGCAGCGCGGCTCCGGACTGAAGCGCCTAGAACAGCTCGGTCACAACGGCCGGCTCTATGGAGTGACAAGTGGAGGAACCGGATCATTTCCAACATATTCTTCTGTTTGAGTTCAATGGAGGGGTGACAGCAGCGGAGATAGCCACAAACATTTGCGGCGTCTACGGGGGTAACACCACTGGACAGGACACGGCAAGAAAATGTTTTCCTCGTTTTAAGGAGGGTCGTTTTGACATTAGTGACTCTCGACGTTCAGGGAAACCTTCGGGGTTTGATGAACATCGTTTAAATGCATTAATCCACAATGATTCACTTCACTCTACTCGAGAAATGATAAATGTGCTAAACTGTGGTCATTCCACCATAGTGCGACATTTGCATGCAAAGGAGAAGGTTCTAAGATAGGGTGAATGAGTACCTCATATTTGAAGCCAAAATCGCAAAAATCAGCTGGCGGCCATAAGTTCATCTCTACTCCTCGTCTGGCTCACGAACAACAGCGAGCGTTCATATATTGTATTGTTACCGATGACGAGAAATTGTGTCTTTACATAAGGAAAAGAAAACAATGATTGAGCCCAAACGTAACAGCCACTCCGATACAAAGGCCTGCGCGCATCCACAAAATATAATGTAATGCATTTGGTGGAACAGCCACCCAGACGACTCCTGCACGAGAAAAGGAGTTCGCGACGATGGCCACGCAGACTGACGAGCCTGCCGAAGGGGAGGCGACACAGCACAAGAACAAGGACACCGAAGCAGCTGCAGAAGAAGAAGAATGGGAAGAAGTCCCATTCCTCCCGCTTCCAGACATGTACAGCGCAAGTGCTGTAACGAAGAAGATCGCTGGCTTGCTTCGCGATGGTACATACCCCCACTACGAGAACCCCTATCCTTTCGTTCCACCAAACCATCCTAAACCTTCACTCCCACATCGACCACTTGGCTATCCAATCCAGAAGGCCTTATTGGTCATTCCAGGGAGGATTTCAATCTGATTGATTCCTACCCTGTCTTCACAGAATGGCAGATGCGCTGTATAATCATTTCTCTGGTTAACGGAGAACATGATAAAGCAGGATACGTTACGCACGATATCCCTCCCCCCCCCCCCCCCCCCCGAGGAAGAGACCTCAGCAACGAGTAAGAAGAAAAAGAAAAATCGCCACATCGAGAAGCACAAGAAATAGATCATCGGCACTCCTTGCCAGTCCAGATATAACCAACAGTCCAGAAAGAAGATTCAACAAGATTCCCAGGGGAGTAAAGGCGAACAGGCCACAAACTTCCACTCGAACGTCCTCACAGTGAGGAAAGTCATAAAGGAGCAGCAGCACTGTGTGGAGTACTACGAATTGCTTCTCCGAGGTGTGACCTTCGCTACTGATACTTATTGTCAACAACTGAGACATCTTGCAGACGCAATCCAAGAACAACGACCTGGAAGACTGCGTGAAGTGATGCTACTCCACGGCAACTCCCGCCCTCATTCTGCTGCACTCACAAGAAACACTATAGAGGAGTTGGATTGGGAAGTAATTCTGTACCCATCTTATTCGCCTGACCTTGCGCCCTCAGGTTTTCACTTTTTCCGCTCTCTGTGGAATACTTTAAAGGTACTCCCTTTCCGGATGGAAGTGCGCTCCGACCATAGTTTGACGAGCTCTTCGTCTCAAAACCAAGTGACTTCTACAGTCACGGACTCGAAAAGCTACCCCGGCGTTGACAGGCTGTTGGAAATAGTGAATGATAACACATTATTTATGACGAAAGTCACTGTTATCTGTATCTGTTGTGTTTTTTTTTTAACATAAACAGCTGCCAACATGAGTAACGTAGAAGAAAATATCCTCGGAGTAGTGAAGCAACTTAAATCACTTAATAAAAGCAAGTCTTCTGGTCCAGACTGTATACCAAGTAGGTTCCTTTCGGAGTATACTGATTCATTAGTTCCATACTTAACAATCATATAGAACCGTTCGTTCGACGAAAGATCCGTACCCAAAGACTGGAAAGTTGCACAGGTCACACCAATATTCAAGAAAGGTAGTAGGAGTAATCCACTAAATTACAGGCCCATATCGTTAACGTCGATATGCAGCAGGATTTTAGAACATATATTGTGTTCGAACAACATGAATTACCTCGAAGAAAACTGTCTGTTGACACACAGACAACATGGGTTCAGAAAACATCGTGCCTGTGAAACACAACTAGCTCTTTATTCACATGAAACGTTGAGTGCTATTGACGAGTAATTTCAGATCGATTCCGTATTTCTGGATTTCCGGAAGGCTTTTAACACTGTACCACACAAGCGGCTCGTAGTGAAATTGCGTGCTTATGGAATATCGTCTCAGTTATGTGACTGGATTTGTGATTTCCTGTCAGAGAAATCACAGTTCGTAGTAATTGACGGAAAGTCATCGAGTAAAACAGAAGTGATTCCTGGCGTTCACCAAGGTGGTGTTATAGGCCCTTTGCTGTTCCTTTGAACGATTTGGGAGACAATCTGAGCAGCCGTCTTCGGTTGTTTGCAGATGACGCTGTCGTTTATCGACTAATAAAGTCATCAAAAGATCAAAACAAACTGCAAAAAGATTTAGAAAAAATATCTGAATGGTGCGGAAAGTGGCAGTTGACCCTAAATAACGAAAAGTGTGAGGTCATCCACAAGAGTGCTGAAAGGATCGCGTTAAACTTCGGTTACACCATAAACCAGTCTAATCTAAAAGCCGTACATTCAACTAAATACCTAGTATTACAATTACGAACAACTGAAATTGGAAAGAACACATAGAAAATGTTGTGGAGAAGTCAAACCAAAGATTGCGTTTGATTGGCAGGACACTTAGAAAATGTAACAGACCTACTAAGGAGACTGCCTACACTATGCTTGTCCGTCCTCTTTTAGAATACTGCTGCGCAGTGTGGGTTCCTTACCAGATAGGACTAACGGAGTACATCGAAAAAGTTCAAAGAAAGGCAGCACGTTTTGTATTATCGCGAGATATGGGAGAGAGTGTCACAGAAATGATACAGGACTTGGGCTGGAAATCATTAAAAGAAAGGCGTTATTCGTTGCGACGGAATCTTCTCACGAAATTCCAATCACCAACTTTCTCCTCCGAATGCGAAAATATTTTGTTGACACCGACCTACATAGGGAGAAACGATCACCACGATAAAATAAGGGAAATCAGAGCTCCTACGGAAAGATATAGGCGTTCATTCTTTCGGCGCTGTACGAGATTGTAATGACAGAGAATTGTGAAGGTGGTTCGATGAATCCCCTCCCAGGCACTTAAATGTGATTTGCAGAGTATCCGTGTAGATGTAGATAATGAAAAACGCAACGAACCTACGCACCAACCTGATAGTATGAGGAGACCGGATATCTCTTGTAATACTTTGTCGCCGCACCGGTGAGGGAGCAGAGAGGACAAAGCACAGTAGAAATTCTATCCCCGCCATAAAGATGTCTGCTCTCGGCGCCAGTGGCGTTGCCGTAATCTGTCACTGGAAATCTCCGTCTAGGGATCCTCTCCCCTGAGCGGGACGCGTGTCTAGCTTCTTAACGAGCCTCCGGCACGTAATAAATGAGAGAGTCGGAGGCGCGCATCCCCACAAGAGTTAATCGGTTTATTTTCCTCATTCCTAACGCTCTGTTCCACCACGGTGCTCAAGCGCTTTCGCTAATTTTTCCTGCTGCTTTCACTGGTCAGGAACGATGCGCCTCAGCGCTGCATGTTCACATACTGTGACTGTCGCTACTTACGCAAATTTCAAACGTCTCAAATGCAAACGTGTTCAAAAGAATTGACCCACTTTCTTGCAAGCTACGGTATTTAACGAAACTAAAAATACCTTCTTACATACACAGTGCCCCACCTAACTTTGTTACCTCATATATTTACGAAATGAAACAAAATGTGAAAAATGCAATTGGCCAGGTGTCCACGTATGTCAGGTGCTAACACAATGGGCAGGATTGCACAATCCCTACAAGTAAACAAACATCACTTCCAACACTAAGTTACCTTTTGTTTTAAATGGCATAAGGGCACATGTATATTTTTTCTACCGAAATAAAAACTAGACGTGCAATTAGTGATGATAGACTTGGTTTCACTGCTCTAAGTCTTATGTCTTCTGGAATACTGAAGACTAAATAATGGAAACGGTTCTGCCGTAATCCTGTTATTCCGTAATGCGTGTTGCCTACACTGTCATCAAGCCTGCTGTAGGCAACCCTTGCTCCGCGCAATACTGCAGAAACTGTGGCAGCGTTGTCAGCTTTTAAAACAGGGTTGTCCAACCTTTCAGCTCATCTGGGTCACTTTTCAAGAAGACGAGTACTTCTGGGTCGCACGTAATATACCAAACACTTACAATAACCACTGAGGGGTAGAAAATTACCGGAGTGGACAAATGACAGAATGCATCGAGAGACGGGAGTTTAAGATTGAAAATATTCTGTTTATCGTAACTTAACATAAACGAAATTTTATGGAATTTTTTTACGATCACGTAATGGGTTCTCGCTTCTTGCACCTCATTGATACTTCTTTTGCGCCACATGCGGCCCCCAGGTTGGACACCCCTGCTGTAAATTCTACATATTGCAGACGTATGAGGTTTAGAACAATGAAAACAAGTCTTCCGTCACTAATTATATATCTGGTTTTCATTTCCGTAGAAAAAACATTCACATGTCATTAAAAAAAAAAGCGTAACTTTGTGCTTGAAGCTGATGTTTGTCTAGGTTTATGTATTGCGCATATCTGCTCATTGTGTAAGTCTCTTACATGGGTCCATCCCTGGCCAATTGTATTTAACTTTTTTTTCGGAAATACGTGAGGTGGCAGTGTTAGGTGGGACACCTTGTACATGTTCTGAGCCAAATCTTTTTTAGATATGGCCATTCTGTCCTGTGATATGCATCTATATGTTGACAATGCAGCAAGTGTTCAATCGGTTACCACCCATACGGACACAACCTTCAGCCCTTCTTCTCCAAGAACGACAAACTCGTGATATTACATCAGGCTTCCTTCGGATTTGGCGATTCCATCTCATCCATGGAACATACGCTCCTGTAAAGCGCATACCTGAAAATTCCCGCGACGGCTGCAGATATCGGAGTACGGTTTCCGCCAAATAGTAGCATGTAAAGAGGTGGCAAGTAGTTCGCTGCACGGTTAGCATTTGAAATGCTATTATTTACTAAAATATAGGAGTAAATGTAGTAGTTTTAATAGAGCTCAGTATTTTTCAGTGGCAATGCATAGCTCACGAAGAGAGGAGTATAGTGGTATAGCACATGTTAATACGAGTATAGTGGTATAGCACATGATAATACTCTTCTCGCAAAAACAAAAATCTGGAAGATATCCTGAATGTGAAGCTGTTCATTTCTACTTCTCTTAATACGACTAAAAAAACTGAGCCGCATCAGTGTATTTCTCAGTGTTTAGCTCAATTGCCAGTATTTGCCGCGCGGGATTAGCCGAGCGGTCTCAGGCGCTGCACTCATGGACTGTGCGGCTGGTCCCGGCGGAGGTTCGGTCCACCCTCGGGCATGGGTGTGTGTGTTTGTCCTCACGATAATTTAGGTTAAGTAGTGTGTAAGCTTAGGGACTGATGACCTTAGCAATTAAGTCCCATAAGATTTCACACACATTTGAATATTTGCAAGTATTTTATTTTTGTGAATAATTTAATTATGAGCGTTGCCAAATGGATCAGCGTATTCATCTTTTCGTGAGATGTCGAGTGACGCTAAAAAAAATAATCCCTGCAATCAAAATAGTTTTATATTTCGGTCAATGAAAACATCACAAGTGTTAGCCGTACAACAAAAAAATGCCCCCGTACCTGCTGTAGGTTAATGAAATTATTTTTCGGTATGTGGAAATTTCACGGTGTCCGCGTTTCGTAGACCACACTGTATTTTTGCCGTCTCCTCAGTTCCACCCTTCTAGTAAGGTGGCACAGCATTAACACACAGTACACACATTCGGAACTACGGTTCACAAACTCGTCCGTCCTTCCAGATTTAGATTTTTTGGTGGATTCACTACATTTCTTAAGGGGGGTAGGACGTCAAACGGGCCGACTTGAAGTAGGAGAGGCACCACAGGACATTTTAATTTCCACTGTCTATACTTTTACAAGTAAATTCATAAAACTTTGTCAGCATGACCAGGAAGGATTCAGGATTCACACTTGTAGCAGCGGAAGTTCAAAAACATAACAAAATAATTTTTATTACTTGTGAAATTTCATAATTTTTTCACTTACTATTGGCTGCATTTGTTGCTATAGGTACACTTTTCTTCATAAGTAACAGAGACGGTTCGATGAATTTTGCACAGCATACGAACCATACATACAGGTGTCTGAAACTCTAGAATCTATTTAATTTATGAATAAATGAATGAGCTGTTACGTTTTAAACTTTATGTTTAGAAAAAAAATCAAATTTTTTAGTTAATTATCTCAATTTTTACCACAGTTTTTATAGATTTAGAAAATTCTAGAGTTTTATACACCTGTAAGTATGGTTTGTATGCTGTGTAAAATTCATCAAAGAATCTCTCTTACTTGTGAAGAAAAATGTACCTATAGCAACAAATGCAGCCAACAGTATGTGAAAAAAAGATGAAATTTCATATCTAAAAAAAAATTATTTTGTTATGTTTTTGCACTTCCACTGCTACGAGTGTGAATCCTGAATCCTTCCTGGTCATTCTGACAAAGTTTTATGAATTTGTTTGTGAAAGTATAGACAGTAGAAAATAAAATGTCCTGTGGTGCCTCTCCTGCTCCAAGTCGGCCCGTTTGACGTCCTACCCCCCTTAAGGGAAATGCTGCAAAGATTCTTTTGTAAGTGACACAGCCGTCTTATCTTTCACACCCTTCCCAATGCGAGCAAGTGTTCCGTCCATAATGACCACGTCGTCGACGGGATGTTAAACCGTAATATTCCTTCCTACATTCCACTTCATCCAAGCGTGAGCAGGTATTGTGGGTACTGAATCTAGCGAAAGCGTCCGCTCACTATACAAACACGGCGTGAAGTCAGTATGAGGTAACAGCGCCCTTCGCGTCACCATGTTGTGCATACGGGTGACGTACGTAGCTGTACAAGAGGACACGTGCCGTGCTTGCAGGAAGCCACGGCGCCGCATGTCGTCGGTCTGCTTTCACTGGCGGGTCCGCGGAAGTCATAAAGCGCCGCGTAGCGCCGGGCACCTGTCGGTCGCCGGCAAAACCGCGGAGAAAGTCTGCCGTCAGTGGGTGTCCAGGGGAGTACTGTATATCTACCTGCAGTGGACCACCTCTCCTCAGATTAAATATCCGTATAGCTCGCTCTTAACACCACTGAAAATTTCTAATGGCTTGATGGTTCAGGGGATGGCGAGAAGTAGAAAATAACAATAAAAAAGTGAACCGTGATTTTTACTTTCAAAACCATTTCATAAGAATTTACTTTATTTACTAACGATTCATGAAGAACATTAACACATTTAATCACACTATGTGAGCGTGGAAGTAGTTGCCAGTGGGTAACTGATGAAAACAAATTAAATTTCAACAAATGGAAATTTTATTCTTAAAAAGGTTTTTTTTTAAAAAAAAGATTTAAAAATTATACTCGGAAAGCACCCTCTAAATATCAAGTTACAATTTATTCAGAGACAGAAAAAACTTTTTTTTTTTACAGTTTGAGCTTTCGGGCTAAGAAGCTTGCTTCTCCCTTTTAACACGGCCGTAGTCACAACCGCTCACGACAAGTTCTGAAAGACTACACTGGTGCAAATCTGCAACACAACGGATTACTTCAAACTAAAAATTTTAACAACTTACACAAACACATAAGCTATGCACCCCGTAGGAGGGATGGAAATGGTACAAAACACTCACATTAAAAAAATTACTTGCCACCGAAAGTGCAACTTGTTTTTTTTTTTAAAAAACTCTTACGGTGGAAGGGTGGCAGCTTTATATACTAAAATCACCATTTAAATAAAAACCCATGAAATGCAGTCTTACATAAAATATACAAACATGCTCTACATTACACATATACCGCCTCTCAAGATGATAGGCAAGATAAAAACATATTTCAGGAATTCGGCCGTTACACTTCAAGGAATAAATTCGTTAATACCGAATCCGACAAACATGACAGAGGCAGCTATTAACGTATGGCAGACAGACAGACAGACAGACACTAACTGCCTAACAAATTCGGACGGAAGACAGACGAGCAAGCTGGGGACGAGAGACTGACCAAGGAAGGTAGTAGAATTTAACAAGTAAATGAAACAACATATCACGAATCACTTAACTTCTAAATAACTGCGATGTCTGGCGAAGACCTGGAGCAGCACCCCCAAAACACTCTCCCGAACCGTCCGCTGCCAGCCGCTTCAACGGACGCAGGAAGGCGTGCCGATCTCCCGTCTCACGGCGCCGCAGCTCGCACCGCCAGACCGATGTCGTGGGTTGACTCCTGCTGCTCTCGTGTCGGCCGCGAAGCCACTACCTCCCGCTATACGGCGCGGCCCACCGGACTCACGTGGCGACCTCACATGCGCCGACGCTCAAGTCGGACAAGTCATCCCAGTGCGCGACCGACAAACCGATCGATCCAACCATCACCTGAACAAACTCGAGCAGACTGGCGGCCTAACACATCCTAGCACTCCGGACGACAGACAGACACTGACTGCCCCACACTGACCCGGCTGACCAACTGACCAGACTCCTCCTTCGTGAGCTCATAGCGCCCCTTAAATGCACGTGAACAGACAACCTTTCCCATTTTCCACCAGAGGGAGACACCAAAGCTGCGATTGCCACAGCGGCGCCACCGCCAGAGACGGAAGGCGACTGCTTCACACAATGCGCTGCGGCGCGCTCTTCAAAACAGCAATTCTTTCCACGGCTCAAAAGGAGTGGTAGCTCAGTCAGTAAGAGCATTTCCTGAGAAAGGCAAGGTTCGGGAGTAGAGAAATAACGTGAAAAAAAATGGGTCTCACATCATTAATCTTGGGCTCTGCGGTTCGATATCCCGTGATTTGTTTACGTGCAAATATCGAGTTACATCGCGTTCCGTAGTTGTAGGTCCCTCTATAACTGCCTGACTAAGTTAGTTCGATGGTCAGATTTAGCTAAAAGTATCCCACCTCGAACAGGACTGTGCCTAGGGTCACGTCGCCCCGTTTAAATTAACCTCAGAGCTGAGAATAGCTTTAGTTATAAATTGCATGTAGTTATGGACATAATTGGACAAAATCTCTGTGCGGGTATTTCCATCATCTCATCTAATGCATGACTAGGATCAATGTTTGGGCAGAGCCGTGGCCGTATGTTTCTTTCTACCTCTCCCGTTTTCTCCGCTGTCAGCCGTCTCATATTCTGATTTGCAGCCTGGGTGATGTCGAGCCTGGCGGTCTATCGATAAAGCACGTCCGTGGAAACCGAGAGGTCGTGGGGTCGAATCCCGATCGGATCACGAAAATTTTAGTCTGCGCTTAAGCTAGTCTAAAGCTCTCAACGATTTGAGCCCAGGAACGACATGTGGTTCGCTTTTCTTTTTAAACTATAGGTCCCCTTTCCCCAGTTAGATAACGGGAAGACCAGGGGCAGGCGAGTCGCCGAAGTGACCACTGAGCCGCTCACAATTATATGTAACCTATGCGATTTTGAAATACAAGGAGGAATTTAAATATTTGAGTTGAGTGAAGTATTTATGATTTTTTAAAAATTATTTAAGAGTTGGTTACATTTATATCCTTCTTGACCTCGACCCAACTTTGTACTGAAAAATCTTTTTGGCAATTATTTAGTACTTTGTGGTATTAGAATGATTAGACATCAGGGAACAACTTCCATGGTACTAGAAGGAGCTGTAGAGAGTAAAAACTGTAGAGGAAGACAGAGATTGGAATACATCCAGCAAATAATTGAGGACGTAGCTGAGATGAAAAGGTTGGCACAGGAGAGGAATACGTGGCGGGCCGCGTCAAATCTGTTAGAAGATTGATGACTAAAAAAGAAGTATTAGAAAACGTGCCAGATGTCTTTCTGCGCATTTGTATGAATTCAGTAATTCGCTGTTGACAAAATTTCTCGAGTTTTTAGTTATTCACCTTTTGTGTTGTAGATAACCTTACTATTATAGCACGAAGACCTGCGTTGTACATGCGATAATCAAGAAACAAATATTCAAAAGAAAATCAGCTCTTTCGTGCTCTTTTTGGCTTGCACGTTGTCTCCGAGTGAGAACATATCTAAGAAACCACCTTTGACGGTTGCTCTTGCTGCTACTCCACACGACTTGGAAACGTTAATTATGAAAGCGCATCAGGTAGCTATTTTTGTGTGTATTAGTATACTGTTGTGAGAAAACTACGATTTGGCAGACTGGCTTCATCCTGCTCCTACAGTGCCTGCACATTTTTTGTGATTGTCTCGAACGTCAAAAAAGTGTTAAGGAAGATGTATTCATCCTACAAATAATCGTGGCATAATAGTGAAAAACACAATAATGAGATAATTGAGTTTACTGATGACGAATAAATTGTCTAGGTTCTGCATATTTAGTCTTAAAATAGCCGCGGAAAGTCATTGTTTTAGTTTAGGGTAGTTCTACATTGTTTATTTTTAAATTATAAACTGCAAAAATGTATCGAAAAGTTATGTCCTCTTTTTATATGCACTATTCTCTTTTTTATGATGGACGTACGTCAAACCTACCTTGCAACATAAGGTGGACATTGAGATCGATTCTACTAACGTCGAGACTGTGCCGTTACATTAGATTGTAAGTACTACCCCGTTAGAAGTGTCTTTTCCATTCCGTAAGTATAACCAGTCACCACCCAGGACCGTTGCGGAGGAGTTTTCTAAATAACACAGGATGCGCGCACGCACGTACGCGTGATACGAGGTTATTGATACAGCCAGTGACAGATAAAGCAGCCCTAAGTGCACCTTCAAAAACAGAGGGCAAGGATCTGAGAGGTGCTACATCTACCGTATCGATATAAAAATAAACCACCACTCGTTTGACTCACGGGGCACACACACGCTCGAGAAACAATGCCTTTGTTTACTGTGTACGGTGAACCGTTGCTGTCTATCACGCCTTTCTTCAGCGCTCGGAATTAACTCAAAAGACTTTCGATAGACGGGTTTGTTAGGCATTTGTATTGCTCTGATAAGTACGCCTTTTTTCAGCGCTCGGAATTAACTCAAAAGACTTTCGATAGACGGGTTTGTTAGGCATTTGTATTGCTCTGATAAGTACGCCTTTTTTCAGCGCTCGGAATTAACTCAAAAGACTTTCGATAGACGGGTTTGTTAGGCATTTGTATTGCTCTGATAAGTATTCTATTGCGTTGTTATTAGTCATTCGAAAACAAAGGAACGAATGACTGAATTACTTCGATGTAATGTAGCCATTCTGACTGTAGCACATTAAACCTGTGACCGATTGATGATTTCATAGCAAATGGAACACAGTATTTTATTCATCATTCCTTTCGTACTTAATGGCGAAATTTTATCAGACGTAAAAATGGTTCAAATGGTTCTAAGCACTACGGGACTTAACATCTGTGGTCATCAGTCCCCTAGAACTCAGAACCACTTAAACCTAACTAACCGAAGGACATCACAAACATCCATGCCCGAGGCAGGATTCGAACCTGCGACCGTAGCTGTCGCGCGGTTCCGGACTGAGCGTATCAGACGTAAAAGTGACTTCGAGCGTAACCGAAGCTTGTGTTCTGGGCTATAACAAAATACACACGCGATATATGTATGAGCAAATGTGAGGAGCGATTTAAAGTCAAACAACTACCCAAAAAATAGTCACAGGAAACGTAGATAACAGACTGACATTCACTGGAAGGATGCTCAGAATCAGGCTTACCAGATTAAATAGACTAAATTACCGAACTTTTCGTGGCGAAAGGTTTTGCTGACCTGATGGAGAACATAATAAAACACTTAGTAAATAGTAAAAATTATATTTGTTATTGCTAGATACAGCTTTCAGAAATTTTTGTCACCTATAATTTTTTGCATGCAGCAAACTTCAAATTACACCGACTGCATAATTCAGCTTTTACCCTAACGACAAGCATTTTGTTTCCAGCGTCAGGCCATAAATGATTCACGTGGATGTAGATGCTTGACTTTGTGATTGTTCCCAAGTAATATTTAGAATACAGATTGCTGAGTACAAACTATCTAAATCACTGATATGAATGGAATACTTAAAGTACCGAACCCCTCCTACTTCGATACCGAACACGGGATGAAATAGCGAACAGTTCGGTAAAAAACTGAACACTTTGGCAGCCCAGCTCAAAATGTGTAGGAGATAGCTTACAAAACGTCCGGTGGACCTGTATTGCTCGTCAATTTGGGATTCTTACCAGATTGGAGTGTTAGAGGAAACAGAGAAAATCCAAAGGAGAGCAGCACGTTTCCCCACACTTTTCAGTTAACAAGCGCGAACGCGTCATATTGATGCTCGTCGAAATCCTGTGGCAGATGATACAGGATAGGCATTGTTTATCACGGTATAGTTTACTGTTAACATTCCGAGAGCATACATTGTCAAAAGACACAACCAACATATTGCATCGCGAAAAGATGGCTCGCGGAACTTAAATATAGATGGTAGTTAGTAGTGAAATGCAGAACGTTATTGTGAACGTAACAGTACTGGCAGCTTCTGGCGCCACAAACAATGACTATGCTGCCCATTTACTGTCTGAGAGGCCCAGTGGTCAGCGTGTATGGCTGGTATGCGGAGGATCCGGGTTCGTTTTCCGGTACCGTCAGGGACTTTTTTCGTGATGTGAGAACTGGAACGGGGTGTATTCAGCCTCGTGATGTCAGCTGAGGAGTTACTTCAGTGAGAAGTAGCGGTTACGAGGTCAAGAAATCCGACAATGGTCGGGAGAGCCTTGTGCTGACCCCATGCCCCTCCATATTTGCCGGACAGAGTGGCCAAGCGGTTCTAGGACCAGTGCAGTGTTACCCTCTCGCTGGGAATTTCCAATGAAAGGGATTGTCGTTGTGAACGTGGGAAGACACGGGGTCACCTGGCTTAAATTCGCGGTTCATTTGTTGCTCGTGTCGTGGAGCGGACAGGCATTTTCTCGTATGGGCGCAGGTGCTGGGAGTGGCCTTTCGAGCGCATGGACGGCTTGTGGAGATAAAGGTCACCGATAGCGGGCTCCGGGCTCGCTGCAACCTGTTGTGCGGTGGGCGGTTGCCGGTCGCGGCGCGCCGCGCCACGCCGCCCCGCACAGTTATTCGCAAACTTCTCCACGTGACCGCGGCAGCGGTATTTGCAGATACGTCCGCTCTGTGCACTCTGTTTATACGCGTACTTGAGCTCATCTCCTTTGTAAGCGCGTGACCCACTAGCAGTGTTGGCCAGCTTGGGAGTTAGGTTCAGCTCATTCGATGCCGTTTGTGTCAACAATAACAGAGTCTCTTGGGGAAAAACGTAAACTGCGCATGAAAAAAGAAGACGCAAGAAATAGTAAAGAAAGAAAAGCACGTTTAAAATGCAATGCTGTGCTGTGGTGTAAATTCCGAATGGACATCACACAGCAGGTACACAAAAGACGGCAGAAGAATCGCAAGTACTATAAATACGTCTGGAAAGAAAGAATGCTTGTGGATATGTTGTGGCCCTCCCAATTACGAGGTTCTTGGTGGCTGAGGCAATCAGTTATTCACTTAAAATCCGCCAGTCTTGTTGCAACCCTTGTTCACAGTACGAGCAGCCCTTAGCGGATCCCATCTCATCACTATTCATGACGTCGCCCTTCCGGCTTAGATCTTTTTTAATATGTGACTTGTAAGTACTGCATCTTTTCCAGTCAGTACAAACTTTAATTTTATTAATGCATTATATACCTAATATGTTTTAGAACAGTTAGCCTAATTCTAAAGACGACGCTCATAGTAGCGTCGAAACCTGGTCAATTTTGACTTAATATTTGTGACCGAGGGCTTATTTGTTCTAATATAAAATCCGCCAGTTTGCCCATTCCATGTAAATTCAAAACGCCACTCGACTGCAGCTAGTTTCGCACACTCCTACGTCGAATACTGCCCTGTATTCTCTTTTCAGATCACTACGCCCCTTCAAGTATTCACGAACGCTTCACTGTGATGTGCACTGATTTTCCTAGTATTCACACTTATGTATCTATATTTAACACTACACTTTCAATGAGAGATTCTTTTGCCTGCTGTAATCTGCTGACATTTTCCTCAATTTCATTGTCTTGTGTAATCTTGCATCACAGGTTACAAACTTGTTCAAACACTTCGTCTACATCTCTCCAAGTTTTTTGTTTGATAAGCCGCTATATCCTTCGCCAACGCTTTGATTTAATTTCATTTGTGCTTTGTTTACCCTTAAAAAGCCAAATTATGTAGAGCGTCTACTACAAAAACACCTCCCGCTCCTTCAACTGCCGCAGCGGTTCCCGTGAGATAACCGAAGTTACGCGCTGTCGGCGTGGTCAGCACTTGGATGGGAGACCATCCAGGCTGCCATGCGCTGTTGCCATTTTTCGGGGTGCACTCAGCCTCGTGATGCCAATTGAGGAGCTACTCGACCGAATAGTAGCGGCTTCGGTCAAGAATACCATCATAACGACCGGGAGAGCGGTGTGCTGACCCCACGCCCCTCCTATCCGCATCCTCCATGAGGATGACACGGCGGTCGGATGGTCCCGGTAGGCCACTCGTGGCCTGAAGTCGGAGTGCTCCTCCAACTAAAATGCTGTACCGTCAACGATATTTATCTTCCGTATTTGCCAAATTCACTCCTGTACTGAAATTACGTTTCACTTCTTCTGCTGCCTTTTTAGGTGAAGAAGTTAAATAGCTGAACGAGATTCTTGTCTCTCCCGATTTTACATTTTTATTACTCCTGCTTGGTTTGCTCGAATGTTGGTTCAAATGGCTCTAAGCAGTATGGGACTTAACATCTGAGGTCGTCTATCCCCTAGACTTAGAACTACTTAAACCTAACTAACCTAAGGACATCACACACATCCTTGCCCGAGGCAGGATTCGAACCTGCGAACTTCCGATCGTAGCAGCAGCGCGGTTCCGGACTGAAGCACCGAGAACCGCTCGGCCACAGCAGCCGGCTCGAATGTTGTAGACTGCCCTTTGTTCCAGTAGCTTTTTGGTCTCACGCTTTGCCAAATATTACCTGAACTCCTCATGGGAGTGAGGTAGCGCATTGGAGAAGCCGCCAGACATGCATTTGGCAGCTCGGCGATTTGCTACCCAAATTCGACTTTTCCGTGGTTTCCATAAATTGCTTAAGGCAGATGCCGGTGTTGCTGCTTTGGAAATGACCAACATCCCTCCCCTTCCTTCCTCAATTCGATCTCTTGTTCCGTCTCTAACGACGTCGTCGTCGACGGGACGTTAAACCCTAAACCTCCACGCCTTTCTTTATTTACTCCTCCTGGCCGCCCTTCGTCTATGCTGCTAGCTTTGTTTGTGAAACACTGTCCTCACGGACGTTTTCTTTGTGGCGTAGTGCAGTGTGGAGTGAATCACGGCTCGATAGAGAGGCGATCTTCGCCGTGACACTGGTCGCGTCCTGCCGCGCCAGCCCCGGTGGCTGACCCCCAGCAGGAATGCAGCGTTTGCATAACGCGGCGCCTGACTCACACCTGATTCACGCTCGCGACAGCCTTTGGACACACCGGTGTCTCTCTCCTCCGGGCAGCAGTCGCGCTTTGTCCTTTCATTACTCGCTCCAAGGCCTGCCTATCCGCTGTTTACTGTGTAACTCGTGAGGTCGCCAATTATCGTGCTGGTAGAATACACACTACCAAAATTTCAGCTTTCTCACTTTGAAAAAAAAAAAAAAAAAAGGCACTAAATTGGAACACATTGCTTTTGTGACGATTATAAACATCGTTGTTGTTGCTGTTGTTGTTGTTGTTGTGGTCTTCAGTCCTGAGACTGGTTTGATGCAGCTCTCCCTGCTACTCTATCCTGTGCAAGCTTCTTCATCTCCCAGTACCTACTGCAGCCTACATCCTTCTGATCTGCTTAGTGTATTCATCTCTTGGTCTCCCTCTACGATTTTTACCCTCCACGCTGCCCTCCAATACTTAATTGGTGATCCCTTGACGCCTCAGAACATGTCCTACCAACCGGTCCCTTCTTCTTGTCAAGTTGTGGCACAAACTTCTCCCCAATTCTATTCAGTACCTCCTCATTAGTTATGTGATCTACCCATCTAATCTTCAGCATTCTTCAGTAGCACCACATTTCGAAAGCTTTTATTCTCTTCTTGTCCAAACTATTTATCGTCCATGTTTCACTTCCATACATGGCTACACTCCATACAAATACTTCTAGAAACGACTTCCTGACACTTATATCTGTACTCCTTTACTACTTTAAGCGTCTCATTTCCTAATCTAATTCCCTCAGCATCACCCGACTTAATTCGACTACATTCCATTATCCTCGTTTTGCTTTTGTTGATGTTCATCTTATACCCTCCTTTCAAGACACTGTCCATTCCGTTCAACTGCTCTTCCAAGTCCTTTGCTGTCTCTGACAGAATTACAATGTCATCGGCGAACCTCAAAATTTTTATTTCTTTTCCATGGATTTTAATAGCTACTCCGAACTTTTCTTTTGTTTCCTTTATTTCTTGCTCAGTATACAGATTGAATAACATCGGGGATAGGCTACAACCCTGTCTCACTCCCTTCCCAACCACTGCTTCCCTTTCATACCCCTCGGCTCTTATAACTGCCATTCGGTTTCTGTACAAATTGTAAATAGCCTTTCGCTCCCTGTATTTTACTCCTGCCACCTTCAGAATTTGAAAGAGAGTATTCCAGTCAACATTGTCAAAAGCTTTCTCTAAGTCTACAACTGCTAGAAATGTTGGTTTGCCTTTCCTTAATCTAGCTTCTAAGATAAGTCGTAGTGCCAGTACTGCCTCACGTGTTCCATTATTTTTACGGAATCCAAACTGATCTTCCCCGAGGTCGGCTTCTATCAGTTTTTCCATTCGTCTGTAAAGAATTCGCGTTAGTATTTTGCAGCCGTGACTTATTAAACTGATAGTTCCGTAATTTTCACATCTGTCAGCACCTGCTTTCTTTGGGACTGGAATTATTATATTCTTCTTGTAGTCTGAGGGTATTTCGCCTGTCTCATACATCTTGCTCTCGGTAGAGTTTTGTCAGGACTGGCTCTCCCAAGGCTGTCAGTAGTTCTAATGGAATGTTCTCTACTCCCGGGGCCTTGTGGATCATCCCTTTATATTTATAAATGAACTGAGTTTCTTATTGGCGCTTGGTCTGTGAGTCTTCGCGTGTCGTGGATGCTTCAATTATTTCACGAGTGCTTTCAGCTGAAAATATAGGATTTGAATGTGTAGTGATCGTTGAATATCTGTGCCGGACGGGAATTCGAACCTGAAGTTCTTTCAAATCACGAGGAGTCTCCTAAACCGTTAGGGTATCAGCGCATACCAAGGCGTGACTCAAAACTCTCGTCTCTGATATTTCTGTCTGTGATTTCAGAAGGCTACCGCTCGAGATTCATTGTAGATTCAGCACATCTGAACAGTTTGCATTGATTTCAATGAATGTTACTGGATCTTCATTGATTTCAACCCCAACGACACTTTTATTTGAAGTCAGTGCACATACAAGGTCTGTGAAACGTCAGCAACGCAAGGATTTTACTATACGGTCAAGTTTCGTAACCTTTATTAATCTGAAAAAAATATTAATGTAACTATAGCCTTCTTCTCTTTCAGTAGATTGTTGTTCCTGTTCAGTGGTTTCGGTAGCTCTCGAAACAAGATTTGTCCTGATGTAACATTTTTCTGATGTTCACAGTGAAATTTTCACTAACAGAGAATTGAATTTTGCTGGACTCGAAGAGCAAGTTTGCCGATGTACTGCATTTTCCAATTCATTATCCTGCGTTTACTTGGTTTCTTTAATGGAACAGCGTTGTCAGATAGGTACTTCAGATTAAGGGCATATTCGATCAGTTATTGCGAAGACTCTCATTCCAAATATTTACAAACAAAGTGTCGCTTTGTCAGGTTTCAATCGGGGTTAAAATTTATATTGTTCAGTAGGAAAAAAATGGATTCGTGGCCTTTGTTGACATAAAAGTTGGTAATATTGACCACACAGTACAATATTTGCCTCCTCGCGGGCTATCACTCGTAGAAAAACGTGTTTCGGATTCTTGAAACTTGTGTAAAATATTAGGGGAATTCACGTTTTGTGAAATTCCTAGTACTGATATTAATTTTGATGAAGACAGTTGTGGATTCTTTGTAACGATAAACAACACGCCGCTAACGGCTATGAATGTGTGGATTACAGCATGGTGCAGAGCTTTCAACTGAACGCAATATTTTCAGTTTTCTGGGAGGACTTTGGCGTACCGTTATAAGATATAATGTTTGATTATAGGGTGTAATGACAGCGTCCGTTTCGTCATGAAAGAGTGTCAGTAAAGAAAGAAAATAGGCTTCGTGCCAGCGGGTAGCCAACTCGTAACAAAGAGGACGTGTGTGTGCGTGTGTGCGTGCGTGCGAGAGCGCGCGAACGCGCCTCATTGTGTGTGTGTGTGGGGGGGGGGGGGGGCAGCGGGGATGGTGGTGGTGGCGGAGGGGACGAGCTCATCGTCCTTTCCCGATGAAAGGGCGACAATCAACAGTGTCTTGTGTCCTCACTCCAAAAGACAATGCCGAACGGTTTGGAATTTAACGGCGGACGTTGGAACGGAGTTGGAGGTACGCCAAGGTCGCGAGGGACAATGGATGCAGTGGATCAAACTACGGTTATCATCATCAACAAGCACGATGATGTAGTGTAAGTCAGTGGGCTTCTGTTCTGAATGCTGAAACCGCGTACCCCCATGAAAAATAGGGCCGCCTCTGTCGGCAACCTAAGCTATTATCTTGTCTCTATCGTCGCAGATTTCAACAAGGTGTTACAGTCCTGTCTTCCTTACGTTCTTCTACATAAATTTATTTTCAGTAACTGGTGGCTAAGTAGCTAAGTGTCATACAACAAAACGAAGGCTAACGGTTTCACCCCCAGTCGGTTCCAGATGCCTTATCGCTTCTTTTAGCTTTGGTAATTATTCAGGTATCAATAAATTGCGTGTTACACTGTGATTTGGAGGCCGCGTTGAAAAGGAGCCCCCCCCCTCCCCCCTCTCACCACGGATGGCTGAGTCAGGTCAAAGATCGGAGAAAGACAAAGAAAGGATATTTAGAATTTAACGCTCCGTCGACAGCGTGGGCACTGGAGCTCAAGCTCGGATAACGAAAGGATTAGGAAAAAAATTGGCAGTGCCTTTTCAAAGGAACCACTCTGACATTTGTCTGGGGAGATTTAGAGAAGTCGCAGAAGACTTAAATCCGGATGGCCAGACTGTGATTTGAACCGTTGTCCTCCCTAATATGAGTGGAGTGTGCTAACAACTGCGCCAGCTCTTTCGAACAGAGGGGCATTGCATCTCGCCTAGTAAAACACTACGGTGTTCAAACCGGCGTAAGATTGAAGACAGGTTTACCTTATTGTCAGCCACACTGATCGCCCCCGTAGCCCAAGGGCTGGCGTCTCTGCCTTCCCTGTGGAAGGACTTGAGTTCGTTTCACAGTACCTCCTCAGATTGTTTCCAAGGATAATTACATTTGGAACGGGGTCTGCTTAGCCTAGTGAGGCCAAATGAGGAGATACTTGAATGAAGAAACAGCGGCACCGATTCATCTATTCGCAATAACGGCTATGGCGATTGGCTTCCTGCTGATAAGTATGGGCCACGATCATACTCGTAGATCGCTGGTAGGCCAGTAGTCGGCCAGTCGGAACAGGTCTAAGACAATCTCTGAGTGGCGCTTACGTTTACGTTTCATCAACCACACTGCAGGGATAATTAATAGGTTCAAATGACTGAGCACTATGGGACTTAACTTCTGAGGTCATCAGTCCCCTAGAACTTAGAACTACTTAAACCTAAGTAACCTAAGGACATCACACACACCCGTGCCCGAGGCAGGATTCGAACCTTCGAACGTAGCGGTCGCGCAGTTCCAGACTGTAGCGCCTAGAACCGCTCGGCCACCCCGGCCGGCAATTAATAGGTAAACTGCGATCAACTCAGATGTTGGATTGAATACAGTGGTGTCGTACTAGGTATAGTCATGTTTTAGGTGGTATTCTCTTGCCTTTCGCCTTCGTATATTCTTCGCTTAAAGCTGATTTTGAACTTTGTGAGCGGATTTTCGTGGTATAGTTTGCGCCTGTCTTCAAAGGTCTGTCAGTTTAGTTGTTTCGGTATCTCTGTGACCCTCATCATTTCATTGCCGGTCGCGGTGCCCCCCATTGTATGCGTGTTTTTAATATAATCTGCAGAAGTTCCGCTGTTTCTAGATCACCAACTGGCGCCCTGTTAGAATCCGAGAAGCTATCCCATGGAGTCACCGATTTTACTCGCTTGTAACTTGCTTTCTTGAAAGCTAACCTGCTTGCGTCTTTGCCGTGCAGTACAGGTAAGCTGCAGTAGATGTTCTTTTACCGAGTCCCAGATAGCCACCTCTCTCAGCAAAGTGCCAGCCGGTGGAGAAATACTTGCCTGTGGGTGTAAGCGACGGTGAAAATGAGGGAGACCAGAGCCAGCGTTTTTTCCCGATTGTGTACGAAACGCCGCGGCGCGAGCGGACGTCAGTGGGGCTGCGTGTGACGCGAGGCCGGCACGCAAATAGCCGGGCGGCGCACTGGCCCACGGCCACCGCCTCCGTCACGCCGCGTCACCCATCGCCGTCACGCCTTCCGCTCACCGCTGGACACCCCTGATGATGCCTCCCAGGCTCAGTAGCTGTAGCACTGACTGCTCTTGCCAAGTACTGCAAGAACGATTTGCTGACGGCGTAAACTTTTGGCGGATTGACGCCCCTCTGTAATGACCTCGACGTCTGTAGGATGCCACGGTCATCGGACTGGATGAAGTAAGCAAGCAAAGGTTGCAGCTGCACTTCTCGTTTCAAAGAGGACTGTGGCTTGGATAAAGGAGTGGAGGAGATTCTGCATCTACATCTACATTTATACTCCGCAAGCCACCCAACTGTGGTTGGCGTGGGGCACTTTACATGCCACTGTCATTAGCTCCCTTTCCGGTCCCAGTCGCGTATGGTTCGCGGGAAGAACGACTGCCGGAAAGCCTCCGTGCGCGCTCGAATCTCTCTAATTTTACATTCGTGATCTCTTCGGGAGGTAATGCAGGGGGAAGCAATATATTCGATACCTTATCCAGAAACGCACCCTCTCGAAACCTGGACAGCAAGCTACACCGCGATGCAGAGCGCTTCTCTTGCAGAGTCTGCCACTTGAAACTTCCTGGCAGATTAAAACTGTGTGTCCGACCGAGACACGAACTCGGGTCCTTTGCCTTTCGCCCCTCTGCCACTTGAGTTTGCTAAACATCTCCGTAACGCTGTCACGCGTACCAAATAACCCTGTAACGGAACGCGCCGCTCTTCTTTGGATCTCCTCTATCTCCTCTGTCAATCCCACACTGATGAGCAATACTCAAGTATAGGTCGAACGAGTGTTTTGTAAGCCACCTCCTTTGTTGATGGACTACATTTTCTAAGGACTCTCCCAATGAATCTCAACCTGGTACCCGCCTTACCAACAATTAATTTTATATGATCATTCCACTTCAAACCGTTCCGTACGCATACTCCCAGGTATTTTACAGAAATAACTGCTACCAGTGTTTGTTCCGCTATCATATAATCATACAATAAAGGATCCTTCTTTCTATGTTAAGGGTCAGTTGCCACTCCCTGCACCAAGTGCCTATCAGCTGCAGATCTTCCTGCATTTCGCTACAATTTTCTAATGCTGCAACTTCTCTGTATACTACAGCATCATCCGCGAAAAGCCGCATGGAACTTCCGACACTATCTACTAGGTCATTTATATATATTGTGAAAAGCAATGGTCCCATAACACTCCCCCGTGGCACGCCAGAGGTTACTTTAACGTCTGTAGACGTTGAGAACAACATGCTGTGTTCTGTTTGCTAAAAACTCTTCAATCCAGCCACACAGCTGGTCTGATATTCCGTAGGCTCTTACTTTGTTTATCAGGCGACAGTGCGGGACTGTATCGAACGCTTTCCGGAAGTCAAGGAAAATAGCATCTACCTGGTAGCCTGTATCTAAGATTTTCTGGGTCTCATGAACAAATAAAGCGAGTTGGGTCTCACACGATCGCTGTTTCCGGAATCCATGTTGATTCCTACAGATCAGATTCTGGGTTTCCAGAAACGACATGATACGTGAGCAAAAAACATGTTCTAAGATTCTGCAACAGATCGACGTCAGAGATATAGATCTATAGTTTTGCGCATCTGCTCGACGACCTTTCTTGAAGACTGGGACTACCTGTGCTCTTTTCCAATCATTTGGAACCTTCCGTTCCTCTAGAGACTTGCGGTACACGGCTTTTAGAAGGGGGGGGGGGCCAATTCTTTCGCGTACTTTGTGTAGAATCGAATTGGTATCCCGTCAGCTCCAGTGAACTTTCCTCTGTTGAGTGATTCCAGTTGCTTTTCTATTCTTCCTTGGACACTTATTCCGATGTCAGCCATTTTTTCGTTGGCGCGAGGATTTAGAGAAGGAACTGCAGTGCGGTCTTCCTCTGTGAAAGAGCTTTGGGAAAAGGTGTTTAGTATTTCAGTTCAATGCCGTCATCATCTCGGAGTGTCTGGATATGCTGTTTAGAGCCACTTACTGATTTAACGTAAGACCAGAACTTCCTAGGATTTTCTGTCAAGTCGGTACATAGACTTTTACTTTCGAATTCACTGAACGCTTCACGCATAGCCCTCCTTACGTTAACTTTGACATCGTTTAGCTTCTGTTTGTCTGAGAGGTTTTGGCTTGGTTTAAACTTGCAGTGAAGCTCTCTATGCTTTCGCAGTAGTTTCCTAACTTTGTTGTTGAACCACGGTGGGTTTTTCCCGTCCCTCACAGTTTTACTCGGCACGTACCTGTCTAAAACGCATTTTACGATCGCCTTGAACTTTTTCCATAAACACTCAATATTGTCAGTGTCGGAACAGAAATTTTCGTTTTGATCTGTTAGGTAGTCTGAAATCTGCCTTCTATTACTCTTGCTAAACAGATAAACCTTCCTCCCTTTTTTTATATTCCCATTTACTTCCATATTCAGGGATGCTGCAACGGCCTTGTGATCACTGATTACGTTCTGCGCTTACAGAGATTGTGGCTGACACTTTTTTAATGTTTCACCCTGACTAGATGTACAGAAACAATTTCACGTGGCGTAATGGCCTGGTAAAGGCCCTTCAATTTGATACCAGTTCGACAACTTGTGTGTCGCTAATCTACACCCGTGGAAAATGGGCCTACAGTTTAATATGGAATGTGGACCACTTGTCGTTCCTAATGACTCCTCGCATCGCTGAGACGCGAAGGCTAGATTACATCTACATCTGCATCTACATGGATACTCAGCAAATCACATTTAAGTATTTGGCAGAGGGTTCATCAAACCACTTTCACAATTCTCTATTATTCCAATCTCGTATAGCGTGCGGAAAGAACGAACACCTGTATCTTTCCGTATGAGCTCTGATTTCCTTATTTTATTGTGGTGATCGTTCCTCCCTATGTAGGTCGGTGTGACCAAATATTTTCGCATTCAGAGGAGACACTTGGTGATTGGAATTTCGTGAGAAGATTTCGTCGCAACGAAAAACGCCTTTCTTTTAATGATTTCCGGCCCAAATCCTGTATCATTTCTGTGACACTCTCTCCCATATTTCGCGATAACACAAAACGTGCTGCCTTTCTTTGACTTTTTCGATGTACTCTGTCAGTCCTATTTTGTAAGGAACCCAAATCGCACAGCAGTGTTCTAAAAGAGGCCAGACAAACGTAGTGTAGGCAGTCTCCGTAGTAGGTCTGTTACATTTTCTAAGTGTCCTGGCAATAAAACGCAGTCTTTGGTTAGCCTTCCCCACAACATTTTCTATGTGTTCCTTCCAATTTAAGTTGTTCGTAATTGTAATACCTAGGTAATTAGCTGAATTTACGGTTTTTTAGAGACAGACAAAATTTCTCTGGTCCGAGCGGATTTAGATCCCACTCTCTCTCGGTTTTTATGCGCTCACTTCACCATTAGATCACTAGGTGTGATAGAGCAGAAACTCTAGACTAGGATTGCTTCTTTCATACGCCAGTTCATAGTACCCACTGTACCACCTCGCTCGACCGATGTAGATTAGATTCATCGGCTACGAGTTCAGGTTTTTTTTTTCCACAACGTTCTTGATGAGCTACCATTCAGTAGCTGCCATACCACCGACCTAGCAGAGCCTTTGTGAATTCGTTCCATGTCGGTTCTTACGCTATTTGGCAAGGTCTCGAATCGCTGGAGTAACAGAATTGGTCGCACTTGTATGCTGAGGATTCCACGTGTTGCTATGAGATATCCAGTCGTTTTTGTGACCTATTAGAAAGAGTTTCTGGCACAAAGTTGTTGCCGATGTAGGTTTACCTATACTGACTAAAGAGTGTCTCACAGTTGCGTTATACCACAGCTAGCGACATCATGAATCAGTGACGTGGCGGAAAATATTAATTCAATTGTAGCATTTTTGTAGAAGACATCTACACCTATTATGAACTTTAAATGCAAAATTTGCGGCATCTGTTAGTCAGCTCTTTACAAAATTTCTGCTTGGTGCGAAAATGCTGTCTGGCTGCACGTGAGCTGCCTAGCAAAGAACCCCGATTAAGTTCCCTGAGCATTTTTGTTTCACTTTCGTGAGGGCTATACCGATCTATGAGAGCGTCTGTCAATTCCTTCCATGCCGGATCTTATTCTATTTGACAACGACTCGAATCGCTGGAGCAATAGAAGTGGTAGAAGTTGTATGATGAGGATGCCATGTCGGTTCTGATGCTATTTGCCAGAACTCGAATCGCTGGAATTATAGAACTGGTCGCACTTGTATGCTGAAGATTGCAGCAATCTGAAACAGAGAACACTTGAGGACTGGCGGCCAGCTTCCCGCGCCATTCCTACAGCTAGCCTGCTGAGGGCTCATCTACATCTAAATCTACATGGGTACTCTGCAAATCACATTTAAGTATCTGGCAGAGGGTTCATCAAACCACTTTCACAATTCTCTATTATTCCAATCTCGTATAGCGCGCGGAAAGAACGAACACCTGTATCTTTCCGTATGAGCTCTGATTTCCCTTATTTTATCGTGGTGATCGTTCCTCCCTATGTAGGTCGGTGTCAACAAAATATTTTCGCATTCGTAGGAGAAAGTTGGTGATTGGAATTTCATGAGAAGGTTCCCTCGCAAAGAAAAACGCCTTTCTTTTAATGATTTCGAGCCCAAATCCTGTATCATTTCTGTGACACTCTCTCCCATATTTCGCGATAATACAAAACGTGCTGCCTTTCTTTGAACTTTTTCGATGTACTCCGTTAGTCCTATCTGGTAAGGAACCCACACTGCGCAGCAGTATTCTAAAAGAGGACGGACAAGAGTAGTGTAGGCAGTCTCCTTAGTAGGTCTGTTACATTTTCAAAGTGTCCTGCCAATCAAACGCAATCTTTGGTTTGCCTTCTCCACAACATTTTCTATGTGTTCTTTCCAATTTAAGTTGTTTGTAATTGTAATACCTAGGTATTTAGTTGAATGTACGGCTTTTAGATTAGACTGATTTATCGTGTAACCGAAGTGTAACGAGTTCCTTTAACATTCATGTGGATGACCTCACAGTTTTCGTTATTCAGGATCAACTACCACTTTTCGCAATGTTCAGATATTTTTTCTAAATCGTTTTGCAGTTTGTTTTGCTCTTCTCATAACTTTATTAGTCGATAAATGGCAGCGTCATCTGCAAACAACCGAAGACGGGTGCTCGGATTGTCTCCCAAATCGTTGATATAGATAAGGAACAGGAAAGGGCCTATAACACTACCTTGGGGAACGGCTGAAATCACTTCTGTTTGACTTTCCGTCAATTTCTACGAACTGTGACCTCCCCGACAGGAAATCGCAAATTCAGTCACATAACTGAGACGATATTCCATAAGCACGCAATTTCACTACGAGCCGCTTGTGTGGTACAGTTTCAAAAGCCTTCCGGAAATCCAGGAATACGGGGTTCTATCTGAAATCCCTGGTCAATAGCACTCGGCACTTCATGTGAATAAAGAGCTAGTTGTGTTTCACAGGCATGATGTTTTCTAAACCCACGTTGACTGTGTGTCAATAGACCGTTTCCGTTCTAAACTCCTGATGAATATCAACGTTAACGATATGGGCCTGTAATTTAGTGGATTACTCCTACTACCTTTCTTGAATATTTGTGGGACTTATGCAACTTTCCAGGCTTTGGGTACGGATCTTTCGTCGAGCGAACGGTTGTATATGATAGTTAAGTATGGAGCTAATGCATCAGCATACTCGGAAATGATTTAATTATTTATGTAGGTTACCAGTGAATAATAAGGTCGGTAAATATACGGCCAGAGGTGCCGCCCCATGACGTCAGTATTGGTTCTTGTGCAAAAAAGTTTGAGGACCACAGGTTTGCAGTGTGGCACCGTGTCGAACGCTTTCCGGAAAACCAACGAAAATGCTTCCCTGTTGACATCAGAGTCATCGGCGACCAATATGACAGCGCTTTTTGTGCCCCTCTGGTGGGTCACCGATGGTAATTGTCACGCATTGCGAGCGGTCAGGAGTAACCTCGTGGGAGCTGCGCCCTTGCGCCCGCTGTTGGCTCGTGCCGGCTGGGACAGGTTAGTAGCTGATGCAGAGGGGACAGCATTCCGCGCCGATCCCGACCTACGTACCGCGCCAACGGAATTCCCGCCGGAATCCATTATCCAAGGGCAGCGGTCACGCGCGTTCACTGATCAGTCCCGGCAAACATCGCTTCACCTCCAAAAAGTGCAATATATTAGGCTCGTTACGGGTTCTTGCACGTTGAGGTACGAGGTGCATTCAAGTTCTAAGGCCTCCGATTTTTTTTCTAATTAACTACTCACCCGAAATCGATGAAACTGGCGTTACTTCTCGACGTAATCGCCCTGCAGACGTACACATTTTTCACAACGCTGACGCCATGATTCCATGGAAGCGGCGAAGGCTTCTTTAGGAGTCTGTTTTGACCACTGGAAAATCGCTGAGGCAATAGCAGCACGGCTGGTGAATGTGCGGCCACGGAGAGTGTCTTTCATTGTTGGAAAAAGCCAAAAGTCACTAGGAGCCAGGTCAGGTGAGTAGGGAGCATGAGGAATCACTTCAAAGTTGTTATCACGAAGAAACTGTTGCGTAACGTTAGCTCGATGTGCGGGTGCCTTGTCTTGGTGAAACAGTACACGCGCAGCCCTTCCCGGACGTTTTTGTTGCAGTGCAGGAAGGAATTTGTTCTTCAAAACATTTTCGTAGGATGCACCTGTTACCGTAGTGCCCTTTGGAACGCAATGGGTAAGGATTACGCCCTCGCTGTCCCAGAACATGGACACCATCATTTTTTCAGCACTGGCGGTTACCCGAAATATTTTTGGTGGCGGTGAATCTGTGTGCTTCCATTGAGCTGACTGGCGCTTTGTTTCTGGATTGAAAAATGGCATCCACGTCTCATCCATTGTCACAACCGTCGAAAAGAAAGTCCCATTCGTGCTGTCGTTGCGCGTCAACATTGCTTGGCAACATGCCACACGGGCAGCCGTGTGGTCGTCCGTCAGCATTCGTGGCACCCACCTGGATGACAATTTTCGCATTTTCAGGTTGTCATGCAGGATTGTGTGCACAGAACCCACAGAAATGCCAACTCTGGAGGCGATCTGTTCAACAGTCATTCGGCGATCCCCCAAAACAATTCTCTCCACTTTCTCGATCATGTCAGACCGGCTTGTGCGAGCCCGAGGTTGTTAAGGTTTGTTGTCACACGATGTTCTGCCTTCATTAAACGGTCACACCCACGAACGCACTTTCGACACATCCATAACTCCATCACCACATGTCTCCTTCAACTGTCGATGAATTTCAATTGGTTTTACACCACGCAAATTCAGAAAACGAATGATTGCACGCTGTTCAAGTAAGGAAAACGTCGCCATTTTATGTATTTAAAACAGTTCTCATTCTCGCCGCTGGCGGTAAATTTTCATCTGCCGTACGGTGCTGCCATCTCTGGGACGTATTGACAATGAACGCGGCCTCATTTTAAAACAATGCGCATGTTTCTATCTCTTTCCAGTCCGGAGAAAAAAAAATCGGAGGCCTTAGAACTTGAATGCACCTCGTACAGCTGCTGTTAACAGCATTCCACAGTTACGTCTTCTTCAAATGCGATGATTAAAAGGGTTTCAGGGATGCACTACTGTTCAATCTGTACATCGAAGAAGGAATGACGGAAATAAAAGAAAGCTTTAGCAGCTCGGAGACGCTGTGGAGATGGAAAGACTGCAACACATAGCCTTGTCGACAGCGATTGAATATAGCTGGGAAATGACAGCCGTTGCATCATCCAGTCATCACCGAGGCATTTACCGTGAATGCTGTAGAGGTCCCAGACTTGCTCCCTTACAGATTAAAACTGTTTCATTACAGGATAAACACTACTACAGAATGGGTGTTCATAATTAATAAGAGGTACTGAAACGAACTGGGAGAATAACATGCGTGTGTTACGGCCGGGGACTAGGTAACGAGACGCATCCTGAGACAATAAGGAATCCGGTAATAGGGAGACTAATGCTTGTAAGAAAAAGGCGGGAGTTCGGGTCTATAGTGCCATTGTAGTTCATCTACTTCTGCATCAATATACCCTGCAAACCGTCCCGAAGCGCATGGCAGAGGGCTTCTTCACATTCTGTTCATGTATGAAGCTTGGAGAGAACGGTTGTTTAAATGTCTTTGTGCACGCTGTAATCAATTTAATCTTGTCCTCCCGATCTATAAGTAGTAGGTTGTAGTATACCTCAATAGTTATTATTTAAAGCCGGTTCTCGAAACTTTGTAAGTAGGCTTTATCGTGATAATATGTAAACTGAAGTTGGAGGGTGTAGAAAGGAAAGGGAGGGAAGTAATGATATCAGCTACATCGGAACTTTATGCTGAATCAGCGGCGACGAGTGAAAATGTGTGCCAGACCGGATTTCGAAGCCGGGCTCTCATGCTTTCTAGGCCATTTCGTTAAGCGCTGCGCCACCAGGACAGAGTGTTTATCGCAAATGCGCATACTATCTCGGAACGCCTCTCAGGCGATCCACATTCCCACCTAGTGCCACCTATCCGCAGTCTCCCCCCATGTCATCTATTCTCTCTACTCTGAGATTCCCTCAGGAGGTCGAACGCAGTTGTGCATCTGCACTGAAGGTAATACATTCATTGATCAGTGAGGCGAACCAATTATATGAATGCGTAATGTCTATTCTTTCGCACATGTCGTACATTCATATAATTTCTCAGATACCACACATTCATATAATATCTCGGGATAATTTGTTTCCATCTTCAAGGTCTGCCAGTTGATTATCTATTAATCTTTGTGACACTCTCCCACGGCTCAAACAAACCTGTGACCGCTCGTGCTGCCCTCTTCCATATACACTACTGGCCATTAAAATTGCTACACCAAGAAGAAAAGCAGATGATAAACGGGTATTCATTGGACAAATATATTATAGTAGAACTGACATGTAATTACATTTTCACGCAATTTGGGTGCATAGATCCTGAGAAATCAGTACTCAGAATAACCACCTCTGGCCGTAATAACGGCCTTGATGCGCCTGGGCATTGGTTCAAACAGAGCTTGGATGGCGTGTACAGGTACAGCTGCCCATGCAGATTCAACACGATACCACAGTTCATCAAAAGTAGTGACTGGCGTATTGTAACGAGCCAGTTGCTCGGCCACCACTGACCAGACGTTCTGAATTGATGAGAGATCTGGAAAATGTGCCGGCCAGGGCAGCAGTAGAACATTTTCTGTATCCAGAAAGGCCCGTACAAGACCTGCAACATGCGGTCGTGCATTATCCTGCTGAAAGGTAGGGTTTTGCAGAGATCGAATGAAGGGTAGAGCCACGGGTCGTAACACATCTGAAATGTAACGTCCACTGTTCAAAGTGCCGTCAATGCGAACAAGAGGTGACCGAGACCTGTAACCAATGGCACCCCATACCATCACGCCGGATGATACGCCAGTATGTAGATGAATACACGATTCCAATGTGCGTTCACCGCGATGTCGCCAAACACGGATGCGACCATCATGATGCTGTAAACAGATCCTGGATTCATCCGAAAAAATGACGTTTTGCCATTCGTGCACCCAGGTTCGTCGTTGAGTACACCATCGCCGGTGCTCCTGTCTGTGATGCAGCGTCAAGGGTAACCGCAGCCGTGGTCTCCGAGCTGATAGTCCATGCTGCTGCAAACGTCGTCGAACTGTTCGTGCAGATGGTTGTTGTCTTGCAAGCGTCCCCATGTGTTGACTCAGGGATCGAGACGTGGCTACACGATCCGTTACAGCCATGCGGATAAGATGCCTGTCATCTCGACTGCCAACGGCGCCAACCTTGTCTGAATGCCCTAAAAAGCTAATCATTTGCATATCACAGCATCTTCTTCCTGTCGGTTAAATTTCGCGTCTGTAGCACGTCATCTTCGTGGTGTAGCAATTTTAATGGCCAGTAGTGTATTATAATTACGGCTGAGCCTATGTGATCGTTCCATTTCATACCCCCACAACGTGTCACACCCACCTGTTTCGATGAACTGATCGATTCCAGCTGTAACTCGTTGATACTGTAATCGTAGAACCACAGAGTACTGCTTTTTTTCGCTTGTTTTGTGAAAAGCATAGTTTTACATTTCTGAAGATTTAAAGTAAGCTGCCAATCTTAGTAGCACTTTCAAGTGTTTTCAGGCAGTAGAGACGATGCATGACTGCATCAGCCGTAACTGTCTTACGGAAATCACAGAGAACAAGGCACGAATATACGAAACAGATTAAAGTGGGTTGCAGTACTTGTGCACAGATGAAGAGACTCTCACGGGATGGGCTACGGCGGAGAGCTGCGTCAAAGTAGTCTTCGATAGGAAGACCACGACAACATCAGTGCTGAAACGCGAGCTGAAGTCGCGTTACCCAGACAACGCTGGCCGGATCTCTAGCGGCTGCCAGCTCACGAGGCTGCTGGCTGTCATCCCACAGTTTCCTCCTCCCATGCCTCTCGGGCGCCAGCTCCCGTTCGGAGAGCGGGTGGCCAGGGCGGCCGGACTGGATGCGTGTAGCACGACAGCTGGCACGGAGGCTCGCCGGCTCCCGTCACGCAGGTGGCGGCGAGCTGAGTGCTTTTAGCGCTTATCGCTGCGTTCGGAAACACGAGAATGGCGTTCGATGACCTCTTGCACTCACCCTAACCCCTTACTTGGTCGGACATCGACCTCTGTTCATAGTTCAGGCGCTACAACAGCTATCCAACTTTCTTCGAGTTTATTGCTACAACTACACCATCTCGTCAGAGTATCAAGACACCATGAATACACGATGTGTCCACGCTTCGCCTTTACGGCCGCTTCAACTCTGCTGGCGACACTTTCAATGAGGTCTCTGATTCTTGAAGTTTTCCGGGCGTATTGAATGTTCGATGCGATTTCGGGACTGCAGCCGGATCATGTTGACTGCTTGCCACGATATTTAGGCTGGCAATCGTCCAGCCATCTTCGGGTGAGTGTCCGTCCGTCATTGGAGACTGCAAGCTCCCGGAGTCAACTTTATAACAAAAAATTGGCGCGAAAACGCATGCGCATTGGCCTCCGTCACAGGAGCGTCCTCTATCGAAATTCGCGCCCTCTGGAGCTACTGTTCAATCTGTGGCGCGCAGGCGCATGCGTAATGGTGAAAACTACATGTCCGCCCTCTGTCGGAATGCGCGCCCGCGTCGCAAAAAATGGACGTCAGATGTCGCCAGGCGTGTCGTTATGAATAAAATGTTTTCTCTCAGAGGAAATTAGAGAGATCACCGGGTCCCAAGCCTTGTCCAGTTGAAAACCGCCATCACGATTTATAAAATTGTGCGATAGGCGTATCTCCACAGATCCTTTAATTACTGAATCCCAGAAAGTATTCGCTGGGGCCAAGGTTTTCGTGGCAGAAAAATCCATAGCGTGTCCTGTGGTAATACAGTGCTCAGCTACGGCCGACTTACTGGGCTGCGAAAGGCGAGTGTGGCGTTCGTGTTCAACGCACCTTTCATGTACTGTGCGTGTCGTCTGACCGATGTAAGCTTTGCCACACTGGCAAGGAATTTTATAGATCCCGGCCTTCCGCAGACCCAGATCGTCCTTTACTGAACCGAAATGGCACTGATCTTCGCCGGTGGCCGGAAGATTACTTTAATTTGATGTTTCCTTAGAATCCTGCCTATTTTAGATGAAAGGTTGCCGACGTATGGAAGAAACGCCCTGGACTTGAATAGCTCCTTATCTTCTTGATTTTGTAGGTGGTCGCGTTTCTTCCTTATTAGCGCTGTTCTAATCTGATGTGGAGAGTAACCATTACCTCTGAACACCGACTCTAAATGTTCCAGCTCCTTTGTAAGGCTGTCTCCATCAGAAACAACATGAGCCCGGTTCACCAACTTTCTAAGGACGCCGGTAGTTTGTGCAGGATGATGACAACTCGACGCTTGCAGGTAAAGGTCCGTATGTGTTGGCTTAAGGTAGATAGAATGCCCTAATGACCCATCCAATCTCCTAGTAACCGAGACGTCCAAAATCGGCAAGCAACCATCCTTCTCTATTTCCGTCGTAAAGTGGATGTTCTTGTGGATTGCATTCAGATGTTGCAAGAACCGTGACAGTTCTTCTTCACCATGGGGCCACACTATAAAAGTGTCATCTACATATCGCCAGAAAACTTTCGGTTTAAGTTCTGCCGAGTCTAGTGTGCTTTCCTCAAAGTCTTCCATAAAAAAGTTTGCTACCAAAGGCGAGAGAGGACTGCCCTGGGCAACACCGTCAGTCTGCTCAAAATATTCGTTGTTAAATAAAAAGTAGGTTGAGGAAAGGACGTGATGGAAAAGTGCTATTATGTCGGCCGTGAACTCATTGCTGATGAGCGACAAAGAAGAACCTTAGTGAAAAGTGAGATGACATCAAAGCTGACTAGTAAGTCAGTTTCACTGAGTTGAAGTGACTTCAGTCTATTGATAAAGTCAGCCGAGTTGCGAACATGATGCACGCACTTCCCCACAAAAGGTCCCGGGGCAGGCCAGTTCGTTTCAGGAATGTTATTGTCTACAGGCCGTTATCTCACAGACGCAGCTTTATGAGAGAGAGCATCGTCATGCTGAAGCGAACGATCATCATCTCCGGAATGTTCCTCTACTGTACGCAGTACACAATGACACCACAATATCGGAAACCACCTCCTCCGTACTTCAAAGACGGCAGGTAACGTTCCCTAGGCGTTCAGCAAACCAATACTCTTTCGCAGGATTTCCAGAGGTTATAGTGTCCAAATCAGTCGTTCCCAGTCAGCCATTGTCCAGTGGTGTTGCTGTTGCACCACGTCAAGCGTTGCTTAGCACTGACTACACATGTGTGTGACTTAAGAGGAGTTGCTCGAGTAGGCACCATATTCTTTTTAACTCCCTACGCACAGCCATTGCGTTAGCTAGACTACTAGCACTTTGGAACTCCCGAGCATTCAGATGTTGCAAGAACCGTGACAGTTCTTCTTCACCATGGGGCCACACTACAAAAGTGTCATCTACATATCGCCAGAAAACTTTCGGTTTAAGTTCTGCCGAGTCTAGTGTGCTTTCCTCAAAGTCTTCCATAAAAAAGTTTGCTATCAAAGGCGAGAGAGGACTGCCCTGGGCAACACCGTCAGTCTGCTCAAAATATTCGTTGTTAAATAAAAAGTAGGTTGAACACGAACGCTTCCGCTCATTTCGTGCGATTTCTTACAAACACCCTCCGCAATGCTCACAGTCCGCGTCCGTCAGTACACGAGATCTGCATAGTCTTCGTTTAGCTGCGGTTGTTTCTTTGCGTTTCCACTTCATAATCACATCATGAACACCTGGGCAGCTTTAGAAGAATTCAAATATGTTTGATGGATTTGTTACTCAGCTGACATCGAATGAATGTTACACGTTCCAGTACACTGAGTTCTCTTGACCTACCCGTGCTGCTGTTTCTGCTTTCCGTCTCTTTTTATACTGGAGAGTCTTTCTTTCGCGACATCCAGTGGTCAGTTCCGCACTATATGGGGATGTCCGGATGTTATTGATCAGCTAGGGTATGTGCTGGATAGGGATTCAAACCAGAATCCCTGAATTTTACTTGCAGTGTACTACAAATCACGGCATCCGGGCACGCTTCTCCTGCCGCACCAATGCTTCCAGTTCGTACGGCCTCCTCCCCTTCCCATTCAAAATCTGCTGTCGTTCTCACATAGCGTTGAAAGATTAATACCTCCAAGAGAACGGAATAAGCGGAGAATTCGGTAGGGAAGGGCGGTGCCGATGGCTGACTGATGTTTTCGCCTGAAAACTCGAAAGCTTCAACTTCATTATCTCCTTGATACCAGCAGAATCAGTCGGGAGGGTGGGGGGCACATATGGAGCACTTGTAATTTATAAAAACAAAAATTTTATGTTTTCCTATGTATGGAACACGTATTATGTTCGAGTATAATGACTTTTCTGGAGACTAGAAATCTACTCTGTGGGAATCAGCATGGGTTTCGAAAAAGACGGTCGTGTGAAACCCAGCTCGCGCTCTTCGTCCACGAGACTCAGAGGGCCATAGACACGGTTTCCCAGGTACATGCCGTGTTTCCGCAAGGCGTTCGATACAGTTCCCTACAGTCGTTTAATGAACAAAATAAGAGCGTATGGACTATCAGACCAATTGTGTGATTGGATTGAAGAGTTCCTACATAACAGAACGCAGCATGTCATTCTCAATGGAGAGAAGTCTTCCGAAGTAAGAGTGATTTCAGGTGTGCCGCAGGGGAGTGTCGTAGGACCGTTGCTGTTCACAATATACATAAATGACCTTGTGGATATCATCGGAAGTTCAAATGGTTCAATTGGGTCTGAGCACTAGGGACTTAACTTCTGAGGTCGTCAGTCCCCTAGAACTTAAAACTACTTAAACCTAACTAACCTAAGGACAGCACACACTTCCATGCCCGAGGCAGGATTCGAATCTGCGACCGTAGCGGTCGTGCGGTTCCAGACTATAGCGCCTAGAACCGCTCGTCCACCCCGGCCGGCCATCGGAAGTTCACTGAGGCTTTTTGCGGATGAGGGAGAGGTTGTAACAGTGGAAAATTGTACTGAAATGCAGGAGGATCTGCAACGAATTGACGCATGGTGCTGGGAATGGCAATTGAATATCAATGTAGACAAGTGTAACGTGCTGCGAATACACAGAAAGAAAGATCCTTTATTATTTAGCTACAATGTAGCAGGTCAGCAACTGGAAGCAGTTAATTCCATAAATTATCTGGGAGTAGGCATTAGGAGTGATTTAAAATGAAATGACCATATAAAATTAAAGCAGGTACCTGACTAAGATTCATTGGAAGAATCCTAAGGAAATGCAGTCCGAAACCAAAGGAAGTAGGTTACAGTACACTTGTTCGCCCACTGCTTGCGTACTGCTCACCGGTGTGGGATCAGTGTCAGATGGGCTTGATAGAAGAGATAGAGAGGATCCAACGGCGAGCAGCGCGCTTCGTTACAGGATCATCTAGTAATCGCGAAAGCGTTACAGAGATGATAGATAAACTCCAGTGGGAGACTCTGCAAGAGAGACGCTCAGTAGCTCGGTACGGGCTTTTGTTGAAGTTTCGAGAACATACCTTTACCGAGAAGTCAAGCAGTATATTGCTCCCACCTATGTATATCTCGCGAAGAGACCATGAGGATAAAATTGGAGAGATCAGAGCCCACACAGAGGCATACCGACAATCTTTCTTTCCACGAACAGTACGAGACTGGAGTAGAAGGGAGAACCGATAGAGGTACTCAAGGCACCCTCCGCCATACACCATCAGGTAGCTTGGGGAGTATGGATGTAGATGTAGATGTGCTAAGCCCGGGACAGCATGTCAAATAATATAGCGAATCCGTGCAATCCCTTCAGTCACTTTGTATGTTCTGTTACAGCACGCGTGTGCACTTATCAAGGTCTGATGAAGACTGCGTCTAACCAAGACGTCACGTAATTTATTGAAAAAGAGCGAAAGTTGTGGTACGTAGTCGGCAGATTTCACAGTGAATCCGGTGGGACGGATATCTGCAGGGGTCCGACGCGACGTGTCGCGGCGTACTAATTGCTTAACGAGGCTTGGCGCGGCGGGTGCAGGGGTCAGCATTGCCGCCGCCCACGGACGACGCCTCCGGGCGCATCCACGCGCGGGTCGTAGCCCTCTGCTGCTCCAGGCGCCACCAGCCACTCTGACGTCGCCACTGTCATATCCTGTACTACGTCCGTGGGAAAAACACCACAGAGTCGCTCTAAACTGAGTAGCGAAGCTTTACGGGAATAGCTGTCCGATTGTGTTGGCAATATTTCTTCTTTTTTAACATAACGCCAGTTTTACGCAATTCGAGTGAAGCTTACGTAATATGACAGCTACATCGGCTGTTCAAATTTTTGGATAGCTAAAATGCTATAAACGTAGGCTTCCGCGGCCTCTGTCACATTCAATAAAACTTTTCTGCGTTTGTGACCGCATTGTCAATATATAAAAGTACCGACGTTTCGGTCCCTGTTGCAAGTGGCCTTCTTCAGGGTGTTTTTGTTTGAACAAAAACACCCTGAAGAGTCACAACAGGGACCGAAACGTCGGTAGTTTTATATATTGACAATGCGGTCACAAACCCAGAAATTTTTTTATTAAAAAGCTAAAATACTGTTTATTTTTAATAGCTACAAAAATATTACGCTTTGACTAACGGTTTCATTTCAGTGACCGCTGACATACTACGCTGTGGTTGGCTGGAGAGGGAAGGGAAGGAAAGGGCATAGGAGGGCTGGGAGAATGGGTGAAATGACGTCATTTGATGACAATGACGCCACTGATAAGAGAGGGCGTGGCTTGTGACTTCGTGATGGTGACGTTCTAGATAGGAGCATGAATTGAGGGCCCCGTCTGTGATTAACTTTGATTCCATAAGAAACTGTTGTGCACATCGTGGAGAATAAGGAAGCAGAGACACACAGCAATGAGCTGCAACCTCATTAGCTTTTATTACTCTTTCCTATGTAGATTTCAGCTATAAATAGCCGCCTTTAGTGCATTTGAGTTACAGTCCAACAAACTCGGAGCAGTTCAAAAATGGTTCAAATGGTTCTGAGCACTATGGGACTCAACTGCTGAGGTCATTAGTCCCCTAGAACTTAGAACAAGTTAAACCTAACTAACCTAAGGACATCACAAACATCCATGCCCGAGGCAGGATTCGAACCTGCGACCGTAGCGGTCTTGCGGTTCCAGACTGCAGCGCCTTTAACCGCACGGCCACTTCGGCCGGCCGGAGCAGTTCATGTGACCATACGAACTTACTAGTGTATAGACAGAAGGAAACACCAGTAAAATCATATGGTGACATGAACTGCCCCGAGTTTGTTGGTCTGTAACTCAACTGCACTGAACACAGCTTTTTATAGCCAAAATCTAGGTATGCAGGAGTAATAAAAACTAATAGGATTGAGCCTGATTGCTGTGTGCCTCTCCTTCTTTCCAGTCTGTGATGTTTACACTGCAGCAAGGGAGCTGGAATACCCACAGATATAATACTTATATGTCCGGACCACTTCCATTACGTTTTACTCATCGTCACCATTATGCATTCCTCGCCAGTCTGCCGGCTCATCCATTCGTTTGTTTTTCATGTCTGACCTCAGATGTTAAGTCCCGTAGTGATGAGCCATTTGAACCATCTGACTCTTACGGGATCGCCCATCTCTTCCCTGTCGACTCCTATTGCTTGTTCTATCACGTCATCAAACAAGTCATCCCCCTCATAGTAAAGTACATACTGCTGTTAATCGTGACTGAAGCAGGAACTTGTGTAGTACGAGTATATGAAAATCGTTCTCTCCCTCTCTGCTAACAATGCAGCGAAAGTACTGATAGTTAATCTCACTTCATCTACTGAAGAAATTGGGTTCAAAAGATTTACAGACAGCGTTCCTGGAAAACCAAGTTACGATCGAGCAACCAATCTCAATTCAGGCCTGACTTGTAAACACGGCAGATGGAAATTGGATTTTGCCGGCCGCTGTGGCAGAGCGGTTCTAGGCGCTTCAGTCCGGAACCGGGCTGGTAGTACGGTCGCAGGTTCGAATCCTGCCTCGGGCGTGGATGTGTGTGATTTTCTTAGGTTAGTTAGGTTTAAGTAGTTCTAAGTCTAGGGGACTGATGACCTCAGATGTTAAGTCCCATAGTGCTCAGAGCCATTTGAACCATTTAATAATTTATGCAAAACTTCTGTCCTTATAAAAGCACATACTGTATGTAACCACCGTCTGAAAATGGGCAAACCAGACAAACTATAATGTTTAGAGCCATTTTGAATTTGTTTTCCGTCTTCCGTAAGTAAATGTTTGAAGAAAACAGATACCGATAGCTGTAATTTTATTAATAATTTTATTGGACAACCAATTTTTGCGCCTCATTGGATCTTCAGGTCCCTGTATACGTAACTAGATAAGTCACCCAAACGTCCATACTATTACAAGCATCACTAATTTCAACTATCTTCGTAGATTTCCGAAACTTCTCTGTAGACGTAGACTCTCCCCATCTCTAACGACGTGTACAAAGATGTTCCAGAAATCTACGGAAGCCATCTGTAACTAGTGATCCCGTTAATAGCGTGGACGTTTGGATGACTTTTCTAGCTATATGTATAAGGGCTTGAAGCTGGTGCCATTGAGGCGCTGTAACTGGTAATCCAATAAAATAATTGATAAACTTGCGGCTGTCGGTATTTATTTTCTGCAGGTGTTTGACCGGCCACAGTCCCATTCTATTTATACAAGATGGAACTACCGGCTGGTCCCGGCGGAGGTTCGAGTTCTCCCTCGGGCATGGGTGTGTGTGTTTGTCCTTACGATAATTTAAGTTAAGTAGTGTGTAAGCTTAGGGACTGATGACCTTAGCTGTTAAGACCCATAAGATTTCACCCACAAGATGGAACTATAGTGGCGGCCGGCTTGGCCGAGCGGTTCTAGGCGCTTCAGTCTGGAACCACGCGACCGCTACGGTCGAATCCTGCCTCGAGCATGGATGTGTGTGATGTCCTTAGGTCAGTTAGGTTTAATTAGTTCTAAGTGTTAGGGGACTGATGACCTCAGATGTTAAGTCCCATAGTGCTCAGAGCCATTTGAACCATTTGGAACTACAGTAACACGTAAACGTGGTGACCGACCGACAACAGTCCGCGAGTGTTGTCAGTGGCTGCCCGGGGCAGTCAACCCGGCTGCCGCAGGCGGAGTGACGCAACGCATCGCGGTCGCAGAGAGGGAAAGTGCCTCGCCTCGCCTCGGCTCGCCCTGCCGGTGTTTTGCCGCCGTATTTGGGTGAGGGCGCGGGCTGCGGCCCACCAGCTGCGCACCTGTGCAGTCTGGGCTGCCGTAGGGCCCCCGCAGATCCGCTAACGCCGCTAAGTCACTCTTGACTCACGACATCCTGTCCCGAGGCCTTCACACCGCAGCTGGCGTTGCCACCGCAGATGCAGCCGGAAGGGCTAATGTCGCAGTTCCATTCCTCAACCGTCCCGGAAGAAAACTCTTCAGGACAGGTGTTTCTGGTATTCAGATTGGGAAACAGTCTTATTGGGGTTAGACAAAATTATGGAAACACCGAGACAAATGCATGTTCGAATATAAATACGGATTGCTAGCTAAACCTTCAGGTTTCGCTGTTGCATTTGACCACGAACGGCATCTGTGCAATCTCGTCAGTACTTTGTACGTGTAAGTCGTGGTTATAGCAGTATTCTGTGTGAAACTTCCTGGCAGATTAAAACTGTGTGCCGGACCGAGACTCGAACTCGGGACCTTTGCCTTTCGCGGACAAGTGCTCTACTGATTGAGCTACCCAAGCACGACTCACGCCCCGTCCTCACAGCTTTACTTCTGCCAGTACCTCGTCCCCTACCTTCCAAACTTTACAGAAGCTCTCCTGCGAACCTTGCAGAACTAGCACTCCTGAAAGAAAGGATATTTCTCATTCTGGAAACATTCCCCCGGCTGTGGCTAAGCCATGTCTCCGCAATATCCTTTCTTTCAAGAGTGCTGGTTCTGCAAGGTTAGCAGGAAAGCTTCGGTATGCTGTAGATACACAATGGACGAAACTTAAATAATACTGACTGTACCGCACGGTCTATCAACAATCAACCTGTATTTGTCCATCACCAGACGCCTGGAAGCTGTTTTAAACGTCTCCCTAAAATGTGTTAGGCATGACGTTTTTGGTGTTTCCATATATTGGTCCACCCTCTGTACATTCACAAATAGGAAAATTGTGACCTTCTACCTATTATGCTGTAGATACACAATGGACGAAACTTAAATAATACTGACTGAACCGCACGGTCTATCAACAATCCATAGTGCATTGACCCTTGAGCCCGAAATCTTCTTCGTCAGAAAAAGCAACGTAAAACCAAGAATTAAAACCCATCCCTGAAAAGCCACAGCTAAAAATTATTGATCGAGACCAGGAGGGGGGGGGGGGGGGGGCGTTTCATTCGTTAACATACATAAAAGCTAAGCACACACAACTTGCTTCGTAACTAGCAGAGTACTGTGTCTGCCTGTTTTCTCCGTTTGTCGTAGACTGCGAAAGGACAGACATTCTAACGATTAAAATAGCGTTTTCAATGCTAATTAGCAATTTATATGGAAATTATGTTGATTATCGTGTTAAATCACAATTTGTTTCATGGTCTATCCTTTTCTGCAAACTAATTACTCGGCATGTTCAGTGCGGCAGAGATGTCTCTCGAAATGATGTAACCTTTGGTTGCAGCTCTTCTCGGTCTTGCGTCAATCGACAACCACTAGGCGAATGTTCCTAGTCACCGCAGGGATCATTTCTCAAGTCACCCTGAAATGCTAACGCTGCATAAAGTTGCAAGCTGTTTAATCAATAAAGTACGGTCGACTCAGATGGTGCCCAGACAAACGACGTGCGGTAGACGCAGTAGATGGGTTTAATTACACCCGAGTGACGACAGTTCTTCTCACCATCACATTTATGAATCTCAGATATAGACTGCTGCCTTTGTAACTAAATTCACACGCAATTAGGTGGACCAATGAGACTCGTAATGTGGTTCTATTGGTGTCTTTTAAATAACTTTACTTTGTGAACTGTACTTTAAAGTCCATAATCAATATGTAAATTACAACATCCTTTAGTGTTACTACATTGAAATTCTCATTTTACGATATGTTTCCAGACATCGAATACCGTATTCCACTAGCGTCGTGGACATCAGTGAAGCAGGAGACCAAAGACTCGAAATATCTAGGTCGATTGCAACTTGCGAGGTAATGAGAAATAAGCTAGAAAAACAAATTACTAGAAGTGCTTCACGTTTCATGACTGCGCCCTGCGTCACGAAACAGACTTCGGCATGCAACTGCAAGTTCTGTGGCCTGCAACTCTTACATAATTTGAAGAAGAGGGACATTTGTAAAGTATTACGTAACCGGAAACAGAGGCCACACCTATGCTAACGGGATCTGTTGGTGATTAAATTTGCAAAGTAATAATTTCGCAACGACATGCTTCCTGTTGCTGCGGTAGTGACTTGTGTAGCATGTTTCCTGCCTTACTGTATCTACCTATAAGTTATAGCCCACGGTGTGCAATTAATTATCATTCTGGACTGCTTGATACACCTGGTTTACTTTCTCCACGCAGTTTAATGTGTATCTGTGTCCTTTTCCTTCAAGAAATACCCGCAATTTGTATTACTGTACGAAGATTTGCGTTCAGCAGTTTTACTGCTTCGCTGAAAATGTCAAACTTTTAGTGCCACACAAACTTTTTTCTTCGAATTATCTATCGTCTCGGAAATCTTTACTTTTGTAAGACATTGTTATTATGTATTAAAAAAATGCTTTTTCCCAAATTGCCGTTGTTTTCATACAATTTTGTAATTGGCTTACCCAGTGATTGTCACATAGGTTTTACTCCCTACCGAGGATAGTAGTCTGTAATAAGATCTTATTTAGTTAATGTCTAGTCCACGACAAGAAAGTCATTTTAAAAGAATTAGACAGAAGCTTTGTTTTTCGACTAGTATTTGTAAGTATTATTGGAAAGTCTCATCTCCGAAGTAAATACTTACAAAATATTGAAAAAGAGCGTTTTAATTGTCCACCTCGATATCTATCTACAAATACGTTTTCGACTGCATTAAATTAGTAAATTTGTGAACTTGGTTGGTCAGCAACTATTACTAGATCACATAGATACGCTTAATACCTTTATTTATTTTTAACAAGTCACTGTAAGAAGTAAAACATCTATTAGGCGTACTACGAATGTGGTGGTGTGGACATGTTGGGAATGTGGGTCTCACGGGGAGCGTGCAAGGGAAAAAAAAAAAAAAAAGGATCAACAAACGAACTTGGCCGGGTGTCATGTGACGTCCGCACCGGCCAAACACAATGAAGAAAATGAATAATAAAAAAAAGGTGGCTCTGATGGATAGAACGTCTGCCATGTAAGCAGGAGATCCCAGGGTGCCGGCCGGAGTGGCCGAGCGGTTCTAGGCGCTACAGTCTAGAACCGCGCGACCGCTACGGTCGAAGGTTCGAATCCTGCCTCGGGCATGGATGTGTGTGATGTCCTTAGCTTAGCTAGGTATAAGTAGTTCTAAGTTCTAAGGGACTGATCACCTCAGAAGTTAAGTCCCATAGTGCGCAGAGCCATTTGAACCATTGTAATCCCGGGTTCGAGTCCCGGTCGGGATACACATTTTCAACATCTCCCTAATGATGTATATCAACGCCTGTTTGCAGGTAGGGTGTCGATTTAATTATCATCTAAAACAGAATGATCTTTGATCATACCTCTTTCTGTTATGTTGGTTTAATCTTACATCACTGGACTAAGGTAGGTCTCATTTTGACATATAAGTGCGAGTACTCCTTATTCGATTGAATACCTGCAACAGTGAAGTTGCAAATAAATGCGTTATAGATTTTGATTTCTCCCTGTTTTGTGTGGCATGGTCTACGAGACAAAAGAATTTTAATTTTCTTACACTACAAATGGTTCAAATGGCTCTGAGCACTTTGGGACTTAACACCTGAGCCCCCTAGAACTTAGAACTACTTAAACCTAACTAACCTAAGGACGTCACACACATCCATGCCCGAGGCAGGATTCGAACCTGTGACCGTAGCGGTCGCGCGGCTCCAGACTGTAGCGCCTAGAACCGCACAGCCCTCCGGCCGGCCCTTACACTACAAATATCAATTCGAGTATTTGTTTAAAATGTGTGCACACGGACGGGGCTACAGCGTGCAAAAGGTTCCACTGGAAAATCAACTAGTACTTACGTAGCAACTCACCAACAAAACAAAGCATAATAAAACAATGAAGACAAGAAAACTGCAAAACGTCAGTAAATATAGACTCACTGATCAATCGCTTCATAGTCGATTTTTTTCTAACACACTGTTAGAAATAACATCAAATTTACTTGCAGCTCAAAGGCGAAATTTTCATTTCCCTCTGCGCCGTACCTGTATTGGCAGAATCCCGCTCTGCTGGAGAGGTTTCTGCTGCGATATGAAGCACGCTGCCTTGGTGGAGCACCGGACTCGTCGATGGGCGCACACGTCCCGCCATTATCCGCCGCCACAATGCGCTCTGCTTTCATTTCGCTGTCTTTCACTCCGGCGGTATCTGGCAATAGCGACTCCAAATATCTGTCTCGGCTGCCTTCACAGCGAAACAATACAGAAAAATAAGCAGCGGAGAACAAGGGGAGCAGGGTACGCTGCGGGCAAGAACACGCGTCGAGATCCCAGCGAAAGATTTGCATCCGAATACAGCTTCATCATTTCTTTCGTTTCCGTCTGTACCTCAGACAAAAATACAAATATCTATTCTTCTGAACAGCTCCAGTGTGGTCGGCAGGCGCTTCTCCGTCGTGAATTAGGCTTTAAGGCAGTCCATTCTTCAGAAATTGTCTTCCCATCTACTCTCAGTTCTCCCTAGGTCTCATCTACCGTCCCGTTTATAAGCTAGAGCCAATTTGGGTAGCCGTTTTTTGTTCAGTAACTGTGCAAGTTCGAACCAGATGTAGCGGAATTTTCGTATGCTACGTTCAGTTGGTTCCCTTTTAGTTCTCGTCGTACTACTCGTATTTCATTTCGTACGTGGTCTGCTGTGGAGGCGCCTGTTGTCCTTTCCAGAAATTTCATTTCCACCCTTCATATTGTTCCTCGAGTTCTTTTGCTACCTGAACTACTCTTGGTCCCCGTTTGATGTTATTTCTTTGACCTATTACGGGCGATTCCAAACGTACTTACACATACAGTCTGTTTTACATCTGGAACTCTACTGCTGTCTCTCTGTGGCTAGGTGGGTGGTTGTAAATTTACAAAGACAAAGCTTTGGGATTTCAATTTGCAATTGGTTCTGGGATGTCACTTTCTCTCTTTCTGATCTGTAGCGTTAAGGTGTGGAAATGTGAAAAAACCGCCGGCCGTGTGGCCGAGCGGTTCTAGGCGCTGCACTCTGGAACCGCGAGACCGCTACGGTCGCAGGTTCGAATCCTGCCTCGGGCATGGATGTGTGTGATGTCCTTAGGATAGTTAGGTTTAAGTAGTTCTAAGTTCTAGGGGACTGATGATCTCAGATGCTAAGTCCCATAGTGCTCAGAGCCATTTTTTTGAAAAAAAACCCAACCGTGGTTCGGAGTCCGTGCTAAGCTGTACGTCCTCCAATAAATTCCTGGACGAATCAGTTCAAAAGTCGGAGTAAGTTAAGTGGGTACCACTTCTAACTAATTCGGGGCTAGGGACGCTCTGCGGTTGTTCAAAACAACTGTCGGGTTGAGCACAGCTTCATCTTTGGGCCCATTAAACAGCCCAAACAGGCGAAAAATAATACGCGTCCCAAATTCATTTTCTCCGCAATGATTTAGCTTCGGTCCAGATCTTTTCAGCAGAAAGTCATTACTTTACCTTTTTTTCTCAGATGTAAGCGTCGTATTGTTCACACAGTCCATTCAACTGGCAAAGTGCACGTTGTAAGTCATATTCATTTTCTTACTGTATTAAAATTATATAAAGTAAAATACTTGACGTACCGATTTTTTTTCAAATTTTGATACGTTTGTGTACAGTTGGGCCCAGATTCTTAGCGGTAGAGAACCGTGAACCAAATTTACACGATTCGCAAACAGGTGGCATATACAACTATCCTTCCCATCTTGTTTAGTGGTAATGTCATTTCTTCACAGAACTAAAATAACGGTAAATCCAGAATTTAAAACTGGTATGTAGTGGCACCTTAGAACTCACGCTGGGCAAGAAAACGCTCTGTAAACAGACAGTGACCGCGTAGGTACGTGTTATACTAATGGTAGACAGGGAGGATATATTGAGACTAAATAACATCGCTGGGTCAAATAGTTATTAGCCACCTACACTGGTCAGCATGTTTGCCGTTTATCACTGTTCTGCGCAGCTCGTCGGAAGAATGCTCTATTGCCTTCAGCAGCTCGAAAAGGGATCACGCAGAACAGAGTTCCACGCATGGCAGAGACGCATGGCGTTTTTCTTACTGCATATCCGTTTATGAAGAATCATTCATCTGATGCACTGAATGCGGGATGAACACGTGTAATGAAAACAAACCAGTGTTCATTTGCTACTAGCAAGCGAGGCGGTGCATCTACAGATATTTTGTTCTGTCTCGTTTCGCAGAGTCGAATAGGGCAACTGTTTCAGTGGAGATAAGAGACGATGCTCTCCTGCTGACCCACTTACATAAAGCGAGAACGCTTCGCCTGCGGAATTCCTCGAGTGCTTTGATATCTCCATTTTAGAGGCCGAGCAAACAGGGGGGGCCGTGCGGAATAAGAAGCGAGCGTTCCAGCCCAGCTGGGGCAGCGTGGCGTGTCATGGCGACCAGGGACCAGAACGGCGCTCGTCCGAGACCACGGACACGCCTCTCATTGTCACAGGGTCACCGCTGCGGACACAGCCCTCGTGTTCAGCACCACTCTGTTCCTCGCCTCAGTTTACAATTTCTGGGTGTTACCATTCCACTCTTCCTCGAGGGCTAATGGGCCTGTAGACAGCGGTGTTATTTGCAACCAGTTGAGATAGTGCTGACTAATGGCGCCTGCTGACGTGGCGGATGTATTTGTCGCTGTTTCGCTGTGGCGCATGGCAAGAGTGAAGTACTGTGACGTGTCAACGCGGATAGTGGATTAGCATAGCAGGGAAGACACATTCTCTAACTGAAAACTTGAAATAAAAAAGGCTGTAAGTGCCAAAATCACGAGTTTGAGGAAGATGAGTTTCCAGTATACAAGGTAATAAAACGTCATAATTGCACTATTAATGTGTTTTATTTGAAAGTTAACTATAACATGGGTCTAGTTTACAAACGAAATTACAAACATTTTATTGAAATAATATGGAACACTTACTGAGAGCGCCATAGTTCAGCCGACGCCCCGAGCAGATGCAACGAACTAAAAAATGTGCCCCGATTAGAGCCGGCGCGGTAGCTTAGCGTGTTCGGTCGGAGGGATGCGTGCTCTTGTACTAAAAAAAAATTGAGTCAAGGAATCAACGATCAAGTTGAACGGTTGTCTTGTGACGTCCGCCTACACCAAACTCAACGAACTATATATATATATATATATATATATATATATATATATATATATATATATATATATATATATATATAAAGCGGATCTAGGCGCTTCAGACAGGAACCGCGCGACCGCTACGGTCGCTGGTTCGAACCCTGCCTCGGGCATGGATGTGTGTCATGTCCTTAGGTTAGTTAGGTTTAAATAGTTCTAAGTTCTAGGGGACTGATGACCTCAGATGTTAAGTGCCATAGTGCTCAGAGCCGTTTGAACCATTTTGAGCCATAGTTCAACAGTCAACAAAAAGATACTAAAAGTTCATCTGCCTTTTTAAAGCTGTATGTGATCATAATTTGTCAGGTACTGCATCATTTCCATCAAATGTTTCTTCTTTCCTTCGAAGATGTGGACTATAACATCCAAGCAGGTAGTTACCTTTTCTTCATGTCCTGTACTCGTAAACCTTTTCTTGAAATAGTGATATCTTCCCAGGCCTCAGTTTCATTCAAGCTTTTCCTGGCCTTAACTACATGAGGCTTATGTCTGTCCAACCATAGCCACTGTACTTTAGATACGTTAAGATTTGCTGTGTTTATACTACAATCTGCAGCTTTCTTGAAATCTAAGAAGCCAGGTGCATTCATGTTACTGACGATAAATTCCTTTGTCTTGATTGCTGCCCCTGTCCTTTACATCTTCTGGAATAATACATCTGCAATAAGAAGAATGAACATTCTGTCCAGTTGTAGTGTAGGTTAGCGTTTAGCAGCGAGACATGCCTCCTTGCAGGACGAGCTTTTGCGGGAATACATTTATTACTTTAACTTAATGTATTCATGTTTTAGCTTTTTCTTCATTGCTGCCACAGTACCTTCTCCTTTAATTTGTCGTTTCTTCCCACACAAAACGTTAGACATCTGTTGCTTCCGCTATTTTGTCTAAGAATAAGGAGTAAGCGCGCGAAACATAGACTTTCATGTATTAACAGCAGTGGCTGTTAAACCGTATACTATCTGTTGATTGCGTTTGGTACTACACTTTTGTTCGTGGCAGTTGGAGCCTTTAATATGTTATTGGACTTGGCTTGCAGATCCCATTTCACACAAAACCTCAAAGTCCCTTATTATGGCACTTACAGCCTTTTTTATTTCAAGTCTTCAATCAGCTGCGTATGTCTGATGTTCACGGCCATTTTCAAAGGAGTACGCAATAGGCAATCCCAAACTGTTGATCAAAAAAGTAAAGTTTCGCTCTCACGCTTTTAATTTAAAATACATCCACAACCTAATATATATATATATATATATATATATATATATATATATATATATATATATATATATATATATATATATATAATTTGTTGTCGTCGTTATCCAAGTTAGCAACAAGTTTAAACAAAATTGCGTATATGCATTTTTGTATATATAATCCCTTTGTAAAATTTTCAACAAGAAAATATACCAGTAATAAAACTGAATTTGTATTATGTAACATGTAAAACCATACAATGTACGACCTACTATAAAACCACAGGCAGTAGGTCTTCATTTGAGAAATAAATAAAAAAAATTAGCTATGACTTAGGAACATCGACTAATCGAGAATTTTGTGGCCCACCGTCCGCGGAGAATAGAGCGATCGTAAAACTACAGTAAAGTTGTTTCAATAAAGCAGTCTTGATCGTAAGTTGTTTATTTCAGTTGGTGACCGATTTCGATCTTTTATAGGTTCATCATCGGACCATTTTACTGTATTGTAACAGCAGGAGGCGGCGGCGTGGAGCAACTCATTCTAGAGATGGGTGAAGAACGCAGCAAAGCGATCAAGATTGCTTTTATTGAAATAATTTTGTCTAATAATCGGTCGAGTAACTCATCAGTTGGTCTCACGGGGCTGAGCGCTGCCTGTACCAGTCCTCGGACCAAGGGAAAATCCCTGCGAGTACCGAGAGTCGAACGTGGATCTCCGGCATGGTAGCCATCTGCGCTGACTACTCATCTAAGGCGGCATACGGGTCGATCGTATGAAGCTAATTCCATCCCCAAGTTTCATCGTCAGCCTTTGTTTATATCTACCCCTAACCTAGTAAACTTAGCATCCTAACTAGACGGTCGTTGCCATCTTGACATATTCGGGAAAACCGAGAAAAGTTCCGAGTTAAGAGCCTCGCCAATACAGAGTACTTAATTGCTGAGAGCTTCCCTCCGTAGCCAAAGCCGGTAACGCACGCTTGTCTGGCGACGCTCGGCTGTACGTCAGCTGGTTCGAATCCCGGTGGTGGGAAATCGAGACCTGCTGGGGGAAGAGACCTTCAGTGCTTGTATTTAGCTCACCAACGGAAAGAAGAAGTGGGACTTGAGTGAAAGGGAGGAGAGAGTGAGAGGGGAGGGGGCAAGTAAAGTTCCTGATCACCAGACTTTGCGCCAATTTTCTGGTTTTATTTCAAACCTCTCCGCGATATGTCATGACGTGGGAGCACCAGGTGGTGGTAATGTCAATCCGTCCGTCTAAAGGAGAAGTTAACCTCTGTTGCCCCACGACGTTAGTCAAGAGTAGTAGACTATACGCCGGTAGAAGTTCTGAGTTCTGTTTCCTCTTCCATCATCGTCGTCAAAAACATATACACGACGCTTTACGTCCGCCTCTGGTAGCTGAGTGGTCAGCGCGACAGAATGTCAATCGTAAGGCCCCGAGTTCGATTCTCGGCTGGGTCGGAGATTTTCTCCGCTCAGGGCCTGAGTGTTGTGTTGTCCTAATCATCATTATTTCAGCACCATCGACGCGCAAGTCGCCGAAGTGGCGTCAAATCGAAAGATTTGCACCTGGCGAAAGGTCTACCCGACGGGAGGCCCTAGTCACACGACATTTATTTTACGACGCTTTACTCTGCACGGTGTCGTCACACTTACCCATGCTAAACATTCATACTGACAGCACAACACTCACGTGTCGCAGGTGAAAAGTACGCATTTTAGGCAGATAGAGAAGGACTGTCCGATTTTTGTGATTGAACACCTGTTGAATAACCCAGAAAAAATTCCACACTTCTTTTGTATTTGTTTTTGCATGTCATGATCAAAACTCTAGTTAACTTGGACTGCACTTACCAAAGAAATCGGCTACCAACGTTCACCTGAAATGCTTTGGTGGAAATGCCGTGTGTCTAGGACCTCCCGTCGGGTAGACCGTTCGCCTGGTGCAAGTCTTTCGAGTTGACGCCATTGCGGCGACCTGCGTGTCGATGGGGATGAAATGATGATGATAAGGACAACACAACACCCAGTCCCTGAGCGGGGAAAATCTCCGACGCAGCCGAGAATCGAACCCGGGCCGTTAGGTATGACATTCCATCGCACCAACCACTCAGCTACCAGGGGCGGACACTGCTTCGGTAATCCTCGAAACACGAAAATCGCAATCGCTGGACGGAGGCCTGAAGCCTGTTGGAGAAAACAACTCCCCCTGCGACACTTACTTTCACGTCTTGCCAATTCATGAAGACGTCATACGCGCGAGTATCACGAATTCTGTTTTCTATGCACTACCGTACTGAATTTTCTGTGTATACTTTGCACCTGAATCGATGTAATGAAACGGATTAGATTCTGTCCAAAATAATAATAATAATAATAATAATAACAATTCATTCTAATCCGGTGTACGGGCTGAATCTGGATCTAGCTGCCGTTTACGAAGTTGATGTGGAAAGCAAATAAAGTGCGGCAGCGGTTTTTACAATCGCCTGTGAAGCTGCCCAAAAGCGAAGTAGTTTGTAATAGGCGCGACCGATCGATTGGACAGAGCGCCCGGGAGGCGTGGTCTTCACGTGTTGACAGGCGGCGTCGCCGGAGCGACCTACAAGGCGCTCCTAGCCGCCCCCGCTTTCTCTGCCGTCGCCTAGTCAGCAGCGGCGCAAGCGGCAAACGCGAAACGATTCGAGTCGGAACAGGTGCCGCGATAATGCGGAACGCTCCAAGCGGAACATTATAAATTGCTGCCCGAAACGCGAGATAATGGTCTGACACGTCGTTGCAGAAACGAGGTTCAGCGGTAAGAGCCAGTTTTTACGCAAGGACACTTCTGTTGTAAAGATTAACGGCATATCAACTGCGTGTCATTGAAGCAAAATCAAACGTGACGCTTCTAACCGAAGATGCTCGTACGTTTTCTTCTGTACGCTCTTTTTTATTTCTTACTCCTGTACTTTAAGTACCCATCCCCAGAGAGGAGAACCCTGATTTTTGGAGACGCCACAGTGATCACTCTGCGGGAACTACTCGTAGACCACTGGCATTTCCTGGCGGTGGACAGTCAAAGCTCATGTGGCAATAAATTCGAAAGGTCTCTCGTTAGATAATTTACATGACCGATGTACTGCTTTAGCAGCAAGTGACTATGATGAGGAATCTATTATTTACAGAAATGAAACGTCACCGAGACATACTGTATCTGCAGTCGTCTTCCACAGCCAATCTGAAATAATGGAACAGAGCCTACTTCTCACAAAAACCAACCTGTAGTACAGTTCAACGTTTCTTCTTCTATCTGGGTTCCATCTGTCCATCAGCTATCAACGATTTCTTGAAGTCCACTACGGAAATTAGCTTCGTGAGTTAGGAACGCTGATAAAAGACCAGGCGAGCGAAAAGCTTTGGAAGAGGTTGCTATACTTTGCACTGGAAAGAACATGTCAACTTTTGCAAGTCGTATTTGTCTAATGCTGATATCTTAGGCCATAGATGAAATAGACTCATATGACTCCTTAGTCTATATTGCAATCAACATCTCGACCAGCTGACTAACAGTGGCATCCGTTTCCAGACGACTTGTGACATACAGTTAAATTTATCTTATTCGTAGTATTTTCAGTAAAAATTTCTTTGTTACAATAGTGAAATCTCAGGCAGCTTTCGGCTGCACTGAATGACATGTGAAAGGAAGTAATATTTCGTTTCACGGGCATGACTATTGTGTAAACACAACATTAAAAAATTGCGAGCATATTTCTCCTTATTAAGTCAGTGATATTAGAAGTTGAAGTTCAGGAGTGATATTACTACGTAGCAGATGCGTATGATCTTCTATTTGAGAGTATTTATTTTTGTCTAAAGAATACGAATTGAATAATAAGGTTTATTATACAGGGTGTCGAGGAGGAATGGTCAGTACTCAGGGATATGACAGGAATGACCATTCGAAGCAGAACTGTCTAGTAGAAATGCGCTGTAAAATGCATGCCTTAAGAGATTTGAGCACTTGTTCATCTTCGATAATGTGAAACAAATTTTTCTATTGCAAATTCTTTGCTTCCCATATTTTAAAAAGAGGTGATATTTACCAAAACAAGAAAAAATTATGTGGCAGCAATGGGCTCTAAAACGCATGGCTTAAATACTATGAGCAGTTGTTCGGCAGAAAAGATATGTGTCATAGTAGCGAAGTTCTTGTAGCTTTTAAGATATGCATTATAGAGCCCATTTTTAGGAGACCTCTTTTCTTCGAATGTTCATTCCTGTTATACCCTGAGCATTGACAATTCCTCCTGGGACACCCTGTATATCAGTCTTGTGAAAGTACGTTGGTCCTCACATGAAAATCTCGATGAATGACGAAGATTTTGAGACAGCAAAATGTTAATATCTAACTCAATACCAGATTTATCTCTATAATCAACGTTTTCGAATATATTATGCTTCTTGTCTTGATAGTGTTTAGGTATTTGTACTGTCTCTAGGAAAAGTCGTGAAACACACACGGGGTTATTTCATACAAAAACTGGATACTACTGTGGAGAGAAACATACTGTGGAGAGAAACAGCTGTCATTTCCTATAAAAGCATAATTAAACATTTCACACTTATTGTTGAGGAATCGTCAGAAAACTAAGTGCTTCCTGCCAAGCTGATATTTTGTCTTTTATTCATGTGAAAGCGGTGAACTCGCAATGTAACAAACAAAGGAATTCAGTGAAGAACTGTAATTCTGCCGCTTGTAAAACACAATGTTCAAATTATCGTTACCCTTTCACTTGGCCACAAGTAAAAAGACAACAAGGGAATTAATACAAGGAGTTTCGAAAAACCGTACAAAACTCAGGTTTTTACCCTACCTCACGTGACTTGGAAGCTGGTTTCAAACCTTGACACGGCAGACATGAGATCATGAATGTTCTATCTGTATCTACTGTCTACTGCGAAAAGCGTTAGTAGTTTCGTGCGTCGATAAATCGAAGAATATCGTGCTGTTTCAGTTCTTTGACGTAACGCCACAGCTGACGTTCGACAGAGAAGTTTGTTGCACTGCAGTATCTGAGAGGTCCTTGGTTCAAGTTTAGCCGGCACGGTAGCTCAGCGTGTTCGGTCAGAGAGCCGGTTGGCCTCTGCAATAAAAAACTGAGTGGAAGGATCAAGCACCGAACTAGAACAGGATGTCTTGCGACGTCCGCAACGACCAAACACAACGATCAATAACGAACAAAAAAAAAAAAAACCTGTATACTTTCCTGGGGTGTATTTTTGTACTTCGTACAATATCTTTTTCGCTCCCTATGGTGAGTTAAGATTTCTACCGTTTCTTATCTTTTCCGCGCCCATTTCTCAGTTGCAAAAAGAATGTAGACTGTTATGATCTCTCAGGTTTTCTCAGCGTGACTGATCATTTGTGTTTTTTTCCGTGTTCAGCCGAGTTGTTGAATCCATTTTTCTGCACGATATTTCGATGACTGACAAATTTATCTTCTCCGTGTCAGTATGCGCACCCGCTGCGTCAGAACAAAGTTCGTAGAACATGAACTAGACGAATGTGTCCAAATATCGTATTGAATAATGGATAGAAACCTCGGCTGAATTTTCGAAAACACGTCGTAGTTGTAAGGTCAAACGAACTTTGGATTCCACTTTAAAAATTATCGATGTTATTTTTTCGCCTGATTTATCAGTGTCATATTGGTATTGATTACCTGAAGTAAAATGGAATTATATGATGCTGTTTCGTGATTTATCATTGTGAGATTTTAGATCTCTTCAGTGCGTGTTCGTGTAACCCGTAACAGTGTTTGAAACCCCCAGTTTCCCGCGGTATCCACGTTAGATTCGTCTGGTTCTACTACACACCGATTAAAGATTTAATGTTGGTACTGTGTTCGCAGTCCTTTTTGAATAATTACGTCTCTGTTCAAATTGCTTCATTATGTGCAGTTACCACTTGCTCGCATTAATCCTCTCGCCATGGTTCACAACTGTGCTTCATCTCCATCTCAGTCTGTAGTGCCGGCTGGGGTGGCCGAGCGGTTCTAGGCGCTACAGTCTGGAACCGCGCGACTGCTACGGTCGTAGGTTCGAATCCTGCCTGGGGCATGGATGTGTGTGATGTCCGTAGGTTAGTTAGGTTTAAGTAGTTCATAGTTCTAGGGGACTGATGACCTCAGAAGTTAAGTCCCATAGTGCTCAGAACCATTTGAAGCATTCAGTCTGTAGTTTTTATGATGTTACTGTTTACTGCTTTTGTCTTCCTCTTAAATTCTCGCGGTGAATGTGTTGTCACTTAAAGTAAATTCATGTGCGTTTTCGTGTCGTTTCAAGCAGGATGATAATAAACTATATTAGTGGAATTACAAAGCACAGTCCAGAATGAATTTTTCACTCTGCAACAAAGTGTGCCCTTATATGAAACGTCTTGGCAGGTTGATCCGGGACATTTGTGTCTCGTGAGCAAGTGCTCTACCGACTGGGCCATTCATGACAGTTTTGAAGGTAGGAGATGTTCATGACAGTTTGGAAGGTGGGAGATGTTCATGACAGTTTGGAAGGTAGGAGATGTTCATGACAGTTTGGAAGGTGGGAGATGTTCATGACAGTTTGGAAGGTAGGAGAGGACACACTAGCGCGACTTAAGTATCGAAGACGGGTCATGAGTCGTGCTTTGGTCGCTGTGTTGGTAGAACACTTGACCGCGAAAGGGAAAGGTCCCGGGTTTGAGTCCCGGTCCGGTACACAGTCTTACTCTGCCAGGAAGTTTCAAAGCAAGTGTATTCATTCATTTATCATGTTGTGTAGGTCTCATCAGGAAGGAGAAACTTCAGGGTCGTGGAACGAATCAAGGTATACGTTAAGAAAAAAACAACTCTTAGGAAATTAATCCGTACCCTACATTAGTAATGGACATCACTATGCAGCTTAATATTATTTGTGCACACGCCAGCGAAATAAATCGTAGTAAATTGGGAGGAAGGCCATTACTGGGAAAAATGCTGGTGCTTCTTCAGTTGTTCAGCTATTTATCTCCTGCCGGTAGCTTAATATGTACACTAAAACACTGATGTTTTTCGAAGGCAATAGCTAAATGCATTTTTTAACAGAAGAGTTCTGTTTATGTGGCAATAATGCATTGCTACGTACCGTGTAACTGACAGGTATTTTCAATCCTCCGCTATTGACAACCAAATGACTTTTAGTGGGTTCGCTAAGCGGACATGTTTTTACTTTTCCTTGGAACTGGTGGGATTTAAGAATTTCTGGCTCTGAACACATTTGCATTAGAATATATAGTTCCATCCTCAGTTCTAACATGGTATCGTAATCTTTAAATGTCCCTCGAGTAAGCTGTTTGCTATATCAGATTTTAATATATAAATCCATTGAAGTTTAATCGCGGAATTTCGTCAGATAATGATATGTTTTTTGCTGGCGATAACCTATATGAGTATGTCTCGTAGCAGAAATCTTCCAGACGACGGTATCTGAATGTCAATATAGAGCCGTTCCGCTGTGGGGTGGTCTGAAAGTGTAGACGATACCATCGGACATCGTCGACCAAGGGCAAGCGCCGGACAGCTTTCAGAACCAGCTGATTGGCACGTCCCCCCTTGAAAAGCCTGTCTCTGCGTCACCCGTTTGGGGTAGAAAGCAGGGAGGTGTTCGCGGACGGCCGAGGAGACGCGGAACCTGCTGGCGACGGCTTTCTCTCACTTGCAGACACCCGACTCCTCGATACGCAGCAGCGTCATCATGTTATGCTCGCCTGTCATAATTCGTTAATTTATGCTGTCGTTTTGTAGTCTGCAATACGAAGTGCGACGAAATCGTTCGGTAACAAGGTAGTTGTTATTTTGAAATAAAATGTGACACCATGTCTCATTTCTTAAATGGTCATGGGAGTCAAATTGGGAATTCGGTATGGCTGTTCTAGGCAACGTCATAGTCGATATACTTTGTTACTGTTTTATAAAGTGTAGGGCCTGAATCAGAATCGAGTAGTTGAACGAAGGAATATGACGTACTGCCTGTGTGCTTTTGGTCGCGATCTTCGGCTAACGTTTGTTTAAAGATTTTTCTGAAGTTTCACCAATATTAGTGGCTAGCGTTGTCAGAGTTTCTGCTCCATTGCTAATGGAACTATAAACGTCGGCCGGGGAGCACGAGTTAGAAGCCAAGAGGCAATACACCAACAAGTGACCAAGAAAGTCTCAATAATTTTGTACGAAGGAGTATGTCGTGACATTTGAACAGTTCTGCCAGATCTGCCTTCCGCCCGAATTCATTGCTTTTCGCAAGTAGTCGCCTTAACTATTAGGGTATCAGAGCATGTCTCCAAGCCTAACTCAAAACTTTCGCCGTTATTGATGTTCCCCATGTATGATTTCCGGAAACTGCTATCAGAGATTGTTCCGCAAATTATGTTCGAAACGGAGTTGATCGAGGGCCATGTCTTACCCTGCCGCATGGGATGTGCTTGAAATGAATCAAAAGCATTGAAATTAATGAAGATCCATTGACATCAAATAATATCAGTGCAAACCGTTTAGATATGGAGGACCAGCAAGGTAATGAATATGGAATGACTTGCATTCGAACCTGCGTTTCCAACACGCTTCCATATGTTTTCCCACAGAGTATGTGGAAATAGCGACACTGGGGAACGGAGCAGGTGAAGGACGAAAGAGGTGACCGGATTTAAAAGGCTTCATCCAACGGGCGGATCGCTGTAAACAATGTCACAAGAGCTCTTCCAAGAGTCCCTCAGAGAAATTTGGGACAGATTTTGCTGCAGAATCGAGAGCCTTTTTTCCTATTGCGGTCCTAAAGTGCTTGTACAGCAAACATGCAGAAGGACAATGTGTATTATATCTGCAGTTACAGGTAGTTATTCACTTACACCAAAAATAGCTCAGAGTTGGTGAGCTTCTTTCATGTTTTCGTGAGATTTTGCAAAACCAAGCGCAGCTTGACATTTTCTAAATTCGAGCTCCTTGTCGTCCATGCAGAGAATAATGAACCTGTGGCAATATCCGAGGAGATATGACCACTGGATTAAGCTGCACGTCGGGAGTGACACATAGCTCAGACGAATCATGTGTCATATTCGCGCTATAAACAGCAGACTACGAATGCAGGGATTGCTGTAAGTTAATTACGTTCCACGCAGTTACGCAAGCTGTAAAACAGAGACAAAATTCTAAGAGAAGTTGAAGATACGCAAAGTCTAACTTTATACCCACTACGGCGTAGTCATTCTGAATCTTATTCTCGAGAGCGAGGCGTTTACACAGTGCGCCAAGCTCGGTTTTCGTGACGTGTAGTTCAAATGGCTCTGAGCACTATGGGACTTAACATCTGAGGTAATCAGTCCCCTAGACTTAGAATTACTTAAACCTAACTAACCTAAGGACATCACACACATCCATGCCCGAGGCAGGATTCGAACCTGCGACCGTAGCAGCAGCGCGGTTGCGGACTCAAGCGCCCAGAACCGCTCGGCCACAGCGGCTGGCCGTGCCGTGTACTCTATCGTCCTGGTATGTGGAGAGTTGATTACTGCCGCTAAATGTTTCGACAGGTGTAGCTGCCTCGTTTATCGACTGTCAGAGACGACCTGCTTTTCTGTGGTTATGTAAGTTACCACGTGACGAGGAAAGCACTTGTGTCAACGGAGACAGTGACTGCCGTCTGCATTCATTATCTGTCACTCTATTCAAAACCTACGCTGCGTCTGCAGCAGATAGCCTCCATGTTATCTTGCATCGGTAATTTGATATTTTATTCGCTTTTGCAATGAGAGATAACTGTTTTCTTCGTCGCAAACATTAAAACAAAAGGTGATTAACTTGACCTCCTCCATTGTTAAGGAGCGATGAGTTCAGTTTTGGGTTAACAGCACAGCGGAAATCTTTTGGTCAGAAGTGAATCAACCAAGTCTATTGTTAGTAGACGCTTGCAGTGCAGTGATAAGCTATGCATAACATGTGCGTATGACTGTTTATCGAAGTACAGCATATTTCATCGGTGATCACATCTATAGTCTTTTATCTACTTTTGTTCTGCGAGAGTGGATCACGTGAATATCACCTTTGGTTCTCAGAAAGATGCAATCGTAACATGCCTCTATTTGAAATATTCTAGGTTTATAAAACTGGTTGCTGATATAAAATATTCGCTAACGTCAGCCATTTCAGTAAACATTTGTATCATTTCTGAATCGCTCTCCTGAATTCTCATCAGTCTTCCGTTGGTTTGATGCGGTGTGCCATGATTTCTTCTCTTGTACCAACCTCTTCATCTCGGAGTAGCACTTACGTCCAACGTCCTCGGTTAATCATTGGATGCATTCCAGTCTCGGTCTTCTGCTGCAGATTTTGCCCTCTGCAGCTCTCTCTAGTAGCGTGGAGGTTATTCCCCGATAGTTTAATACATTCTATCCCTTTTTCTAGTCTTTGTTTTCCACATATTCCTCTTCTGGTAGATTATGCGGAGACACCTTAGTTTTCAGCATCTTTGTGTAATTCTACATCCGAAACGCTTCGATTCTCTTCTTCTCCAGTTTTCTCAAATCCACGATTCGCTTATATATTTGAAAGAGTAAAAACTTCGGTACTAAATGATATTGATACTGCGTATCTGACAATGCTCCTGTGATTCTGCATGCTGTCGTCATAGGGAGAAAGAAGACAGTTCTCGAAAGAATACGTGGGGCAGATTCAGAACTAGGCGTACAACTGGAATTCTGTGTTGAATGTTCTAACAACAGTCAGCGGGATAGATATGCTGTACATTATCTATCTGTTTCTACGGATGAAATCGCAACAGAGACAAACACGGTGATATGAAGCAGTCTATGTCAATAGTAAAGTGGTTGTATTGAATATTTTCATTGTACGAGGGCACGCTGAAAAATAATGCTTTACAATTTTTATTTAAGAACTCTTAAAGCTTTTTATGTAAAACAAACGCTAGTAAAATTCGGCATCTTTATGCTTCATGTCTACATATTTATTTCTCAGCATAGTCACCCTAGCGACGAACACATTTATCGCAACGAGATACCAGTTTGTTGATACCGTCACTGCAGAATGCAACGACAACGTCACTTCTTGCGTTGCTTCATCTCTATCAAAGTGAAGTCCTCGATTTTTTTTTTTTTTTTTTTTTTTTTTGTAACAGGTGAAAATCGGATGGAGCCAAGACGGAACTGTTTGGAAGATGATCGATGACGGTGAACACAAGACGTCGGACTGCTAGGGACGTTGCAGCGCCTTTGCGTGGTTTCGCATTGACATGCTGAAGGAGACGATGCTCCACATGCGGACGGACTCTTCGAATTCGATATTCTATTACATCACGCTATTACTTGCGCACCGACATCGTCGATTTTCACACTGCCGTGTTACACGCTACAATTCGATGCAAATACGTAGGCATGAATAATAAGGATGTAGAATGTTGACAACGTTTGTTTTATTTAAAAAGTTTTAAGGGTTTTCACACACAAAAATTCGGAGGCATTACTTTTCAGGAGGTCCTTGTAGAAAGATTTGAGTACAAATTACAGTTGCAACCTCAGGAAAGATAGTAACGAAATTTTACTTGCTGTGCGTATACAGTATAGTAGGAAGAACACATTAACACAGGTTTGGATGATTTAGGTGTGTACTGGGGTGCGAAATTTAGCACAAAGAGCTACCAACTCTGGCAGCGGCAGGGCGTCGAATCCATCTGATCATGGATGACTGATTACGGGTACGTCATTCCATGCTGCGACGACTGTGCTGTAGCTCATCAATCGTAGTGGCTGGCGAGTGGCGGCTTCTTCCGATAACCCACGACCAGATATTTTCAGCGGCAAGCCGCAACAACGGTCGCCTTGGAGACGAGGTGTTGCACACGTCGTAGGCATTTTTCTTGTTGCAAACGAGCCCACTTGCTGACGTGGATAAACGATCCTGCACCCATGCGAACAATAAGTTTGCCGTCGTGGGCGCCACAGACAGTCAGCTTGGCGCCGAGACGGCCCTTCGTCGTCGATTCCATATTCGTTTGATAGTCGTGGGATCCTGACAAACGAAAAGCAGCGACTGTAGCGGAACGATAAACCGCATCTCGATAGGTCATAGTCCTGCTGCTGTAGAATTCCGACAACTTTTTCCACGAGGCGTAATACGATCTTCGCGCAAGTAATCGTCATTGAAACGTGGTTTCCAAATTAGAAATCCGCTGTTTCTCTGCTTTTGTACAGAATATAGTGGGTGGTTGTAATTAAACTTTCCGTAATTAACACGTTGTAACCCAGAAACTAGTTACCTTACGAGTACCTAACTTGGTAGCATTAATGTCCAGAGCATGAGGTGCACGATTTCCACACGTCACGCTGCCACCGTTCAGTTACAACAGTGGCCACCAGGTGCCGTGATCAGTCATCGTGATTCATAGTCTCACGCGTCAGAGCAGTGGCAGTGCACTCGTTGACATGTCAACAGGAGCCTGGACAAAAGGAGCATGGAATTACTGGTGAAGCTCTATATCAAAACAACAGAAATGCTGCAACTGCACTCCGAGAATATCGCCGGCTGAAAGGATAACGGAAGGGTCCTATTTCTCCACGGAGCACAATGGTTCAAATGGCTCTGAGCACTATGGGACTTAACATCTGTGGTCATCAGTCCCCTAGAACTTAGAAATACTTAAACCTAACTAACCTAAGGACATCACACACATCCATTCCCGAGGCAGGATTCGAACCTGCGACCGTAGCAGTCGCGCGGTTCCGGACTGAGCGCCTAGAACCGCGAGACCAGCGCGGCCGGCACGGAGCACAATGAAGAAGTTCGAACCAACTGGAGAACTGGGCGTAATTCCGGGAAGAGGCCGACGACCGGTTACACCATAGATTGTTTCTTTTGCTACGACAGACAACGCTGCGCGCAATTCCCAATTGTCAGGCAGTGCGCGTGCTGTGTCGCGACAGTTGAGCATCCCGTGGTCCACTGTACGGAAGGTACTTCGAACCATTCTCAAATGGTATCCGTTCAAGACCCATATCGTACAGCAGCCTGCACCACAGGACGCACAGCGACGTGTTGACTTCGCTCTCCACTTTCTCGCAAGGATTGAAGTTGACTAGGGTTGGGCCTGGACCATCCTATGGTCAGACGAAGCTCATTTTTGTCTGACGGTAAGGTGGACACACAGAACTGCCGAGGGGGGCGACCTTCACCTCCAGTCACTGTGTATGGAGTTCCTCTGTATGGTGAACATGTCATCGTATGGTGTGGCTTCTCGGCTACGTTCTACGTTCATCATTGGTCCATTCTTTTTGGGACATGTTGGTACTCAAGGACCAAAGACGTGCAGTGCGACTGGCCGTCGTTACTGTGATATGCTTCACCAGCGTGTCAAACCCTGCAGGAGAGAGACGCATTGAACTCAACATCACTCGTGATGTTCACTTGCTTCTCCGAAACACATTTGGAAACGATCGAATTATCAGCCGATCGTTTCCAAATGCTTGGGCAGCACGATCAGTTGATCTCACTCCCTGTGATTTCTGGTTGTGGGGCTACGTGAAGGACAGGGTTTACCAGAGGAACATTCACACAAGTGCTGATCTGAAGCGCAGCATATCAAGAGAGGTAGCCAGCATACCTACGGACATGCTTCGTTCTGCTGTGCAGAAAGCAATCCTGCGCTTTTAGACTCTTCTGGCTACTATGGGTGCCCTATTGAGCCCCTTTTGTAGCAGTAATGGTTCCGGTATGTAACGGTATGATGTACCATAGCAGCACATTTAAAGTGTTTCAGTTGAATTGATTCTGCAGTGTTTCTCCTCCCCGTGTCCTGGACATTAATGCTACCGAATTTGGTACTCGTACGGTAATTAGTTTCCGTGTTATAACGTGTTAAATAGGAAAAGTTTCATTATAACCACCTGGTAGATGGCCTAGCGGCTGCCTACTTCGTGCGACGGTAGCGGATTGCTAATCATTTACATATCGAATCATTTAGCACACTGCGTTCCAGTCTGCCGCATGCCGCCTTTACATTGTTGCAGTTTTAATGGTCAGCAGTGAAGTTGTGTAGCCACAATGGGAGTACGGTTATTGAGGCGCCTGCGAACATCCCCAGCCATAAGTAAAAGATGCCACTTGTACCGGGCCTCAACTTTTCCAAGTGTGTTGAGCAGCGAGTCTAGCATGCAGCGGGTGCTTCCTGCGCCCCTGTCGCACCAGCGATATCTCCCCCTCGCTACTCGTACGGAAGCTGCTGACTGTCGGAGCCCTGGCGTCTCGCCCCGCGTGAGTAGAAGAAGCGCGTAGTCAGCTGTCTGGGGAGTGCCCTTGCAGCGAGAACGCGCGCTGCCACACTTGCCGAGAGCTCTCCACTGTCGAGGGGAGGGGGGTGGGGGCTGCGAGATACAGTGGCTCAGTTGCAACCTCCCCTCCCCTCAGTGCTTCTAACGAAACTCGCAAGAGGACGACACGACACACCACACCACTCTCTATCCTTCACGTCCGTGACTACGTGATACTGGAACAAGTATCATCCCTCCATTACTTTTGGCTGACAAACTGACTTAGACAATAATGAAGCCTCACATGAGTCCCGCGGCTATCTGAAAAGACAAGGTGACACATCGTGAGCTAAACTAGGTTCTCTTGGGTTTCGGCAGATATTTGCTTATGGTCGGCGCTACAGTCCGAGTAGAATCTTGGTCTCCTTTTTTACGTGCCTCCGTTCTTCTCAGTCCTTTTCTCTCTTTCGCCAATTCCTGATTCCCATTTGCTCTGAGGTCCTCTTCCGTATCTTCGAGCCACCTTTTCCTGGATCTTGGTTCAAATGGCTCTGAGCACTATGGGACTTAACTTCTGAGGTCTTCAGTCCCCTAGAACTTAGAACTACTTAAACCTAACTAACCTAAGGACATCACACACATCCATGCCCGATGCAGGATTCGAACCTGCGACCGTAGCGGTCACGCGGTTCCAGACTGAAGCGCCTAGAACCGCACGGTGACAATGGCCGGCAAACCTCTGAGAGGTTCCATGCCCTCTTTTGCATGTCTCCTCTCATTTTCACCAATTTTATTAATGTTCTATGTCATTGCACGGTAGTAACAGACTAAAAAAGGTTATTGTAATGAGAGTATTTGTACTGAGAGCTTAAAAATACTTTTCACTTGATTCCTAAACATGTTGTTTTTCTTTCTTGGCCGGCCGAAGTGGCCGTGCGGTTCTAGGCGCTGCAGTCTGGAACCGCGAGACCGCTACGGTCGCAGGTTCAAATCCTGCCTCGGGCATGGATGTGTGTGATGTCCTTAGGTTCCTCTTGATTTGGAGAAAACTTGTGGACTGTGCCATGCTGAGTGCGACTGTCTGGCACCGGATGGCCGGTGGTCTAGGCAGGTTGTTTTCTTAGCCGGTCAAACGGCAAGTTCAGTGCCCTCAGCTGAATAGCAGAGGCATGATTGGTCAACTTAAACTGAGGCTTGTTGACGTCTTAAAGCCCTGCTCGAGACTGGAGGGAACGGTCGCTATTGGCGCGAATGATGTTCTGAGACAGTGTGGGGGAATTTTGGAATCATAACTGAATGCTGATGCGCAGTTTTCGAGGAGAGTAGTGAGTAGAGCAATGCTGGCTTCGCTGCTTGCATCGCATCGCAGAGGGAGATTCGGGATCTGATCTTAGTCGGAGTCGGACGGTCTTTCGACTTGGTCGCTCTTTTTCGGAAGAACTTAGAATTCTCTGCCAGCCTTCGTGGCCAGGGGCTGACACAGAGTTGCTGCACGGCAGAAGTCGGCGCCTAATCATCAGGACGCTGCCTACCGACGACGTGCAGCTGATTTCAGTACTAGTTCAGTATTTTGCGGCTCCAGCGTTGTAGGACCTTATCAATTTCATACTGAATCCCTCAGCAGCACGCGCGCTCGCTTTGCTACAAGGCCACCTTGCTTGTTTCTCCATGTGATTCCATTTCAGCTCTCACTGCCAATTGCGATACTGCTATATAGTCGGGAGATTAATATTTGATTCATTAGGACCTCCAGTCATTATCGTGAATCTATTGCATCACAGAGTAGGAGCCCCTTGTTCTCGAGTCAACTCTTATTCTCATAATATTTGGTATACCCTATCCTTTAACTTACTGTGTGTGTAGACAATCATGTGCATTTATGTCCTGATGTATATTTTAAATCTCATTGTAATATTTAATCCGCATATCATTTCGTAGATATAGGCAGAATCCCAGTTCCTATTGTTTATTATGATAAATGTTGTGTACATAGTTCCGCGTAGTCAGCGCGTACACAACTTTCCCAATAGAGTGCAGGCGCAGCGCTCGTCCGTCTCCGCACTACGAGATGGCGCTGTCTTAGAGACGGACCAAATTCTGCTTCCGCCGATCCGCGTATTAATATGTAACGCAGCCAATGAGATTGCTGGTAACGTAGAACCTTTTATCCTCGCGGATCACACTCGCGCAGTGATACCAGAACGCGCGAGGTATTATAACGAGTGTACAGACCTCCGATTAGTCAGTCTGCATTAGTCTGCACCTAATAAGATTACCATATTCCTGTACATAGCCATGAAGGTAAATGAATAGACACTTTGTCAAGTATCAGTGATATGTGAGAATAAGATTAACGTACCAACACCAAAGGAACTTCAGATTGTCAATTGTAAACAGCATCCAGAATCAAGTTACGTAATATCTGTTTTTATTATTTTCATAAATGTGTGTGAAATTTAATCAAGTTCTGTTTAAAGTGGCTCACCGTCAATCTGCTACTCTAAGAGTGCAAGTGGCATTTCTATCGTCTGACCTTACAGCAGAAGATAAACACGCCACGATAAGACCACGAGACATATTGCTGACACTCGCCTACTTCGTTAGACCGTCAAGTCCAATAATCTGATGGTGTGTGTACCGAAGGTCTTACAGTACGCACACCACAATAAAGTTCTCTTTTTTTGAGTAGATTACAATTTCTAATAAATTATTGTGATTGTGCACTCCTTATTTTACCAACTAGCAGGGTCCATCGTCATTTCCTTCCGTTACCATTGTGCTCATAATTAATTAGCTGGTAGATAAGGAGGGGGTCGAGTGCATGTCTCATTCTCATGCAAAATTCGTCTGAATTAAAGAGGTACAAACTCTTCTCCATCCCTGCACCTCGCACCTCAGGCACTTAGAGAGCTTTCATTCGAGGTGTCATGTACGTTTAGCAATGTGCCCTCTTGACTGATGACTAACTCTGTGTGCTTGTTGGTGTGTTTCCAGTCGCTGATCGCGGGCTCCGGCTACGACTCGCCGGCGCTGAAGCGAGGCGTGCTGTGGCAGCAGCGGGACCGGCTGTTCTCGCGCTGGAAGGAGCGCTACTTCGTCCTCACCAGGGACTACCTGCACTGCTTCAAGAGGGCCTCCACGCCGGGCCGCATCTCCGACATGGGGCAGTTCATCTTCAAGGTGGGTCCGCCGCTCGCACACACTCTTTGTTTGCTATAGGTAGCCAGTAGCTGTATCGTTCGTTTCACCTCTCTGGATCGAGTAAAGCAGTGGTCTCGAGTTGCAAGAATACTGACGTTTCACCCTTTCGCAGTCAGCGTTTTGCAACAAACAAATCATTCTGGAGCGGGATGGGACAAGAACTCGGAAGCAGAGTTATCCGATTCAGATTTTAATTGGAGCATGGATTTTATTTCGGTGTTTGAAGATTTCCGACGTACTAATTGCTTGGAGGGTTCTCAGGTTGCATCGGATGCTGTAGTGGGAGCTGCACAGTGTTTTAACAGGCAGAAAAATCTACATCTACAGACACTCATTTTTAGAAGAAACATAACACTTGAACGACTAGAGATAGGACGTTCATACTCGCGGGACATATACATTACTATGTTCAGCAGATTAGCGTTTGAACCATGTAAGCCCGCGGGTTCAAGGTCAACATCGATATTGCGGCGCAACACCGCCTACCGGTAAAATGTCTCTTTGGCTCTCGTTTGTCGCTATAAACAGAACGTAATGGATCAGTGTGACTCGAGCAGAAGTACAGGATCCCTCGCCGACGTACACACGAACCTTACCGTCAGATCAGTGAGTTTGATAGGAGCATTATTGGCATGAGAGAATGTTGTGTATCCATCTGGGTGTGTAGTTCAAATGGCTCTGAGCACTATGGGACTTAACATCTGTGGTCATCAGTCCCCTAGACTTAGAACTACTTAAACCTAAGTAACCTAAGGAGCGTAACTGTGCAGCCTACTGCACAGTGACGCCTGAAGATGGTGAACAAGCTGTCTCGTTGAAATACTGTGCCGTTTCTACAACATCAGAGACACCGCACTATGACCTTCCAACCAGGGATTTAACTACGTTTTTTATCTGTCCCGACGGACTGCTGCGGCTGGAGAACGTGATCTTAACTGTTAATTGTGCAAGGGCTGGCGTTGTACGGAGTTTCCCCCGAGCCTAATCAGCTAGAAAGCTCTCTCTCTCTGAGGCCCGTAGCTTGTGCGTTGGGTATCTCTAATTCATATAAATTATGCTGAAGGGGAGGACGCAGTATATGCTGACTGTTGTGGCCGGGAACTATTAGGCTAGCTTAGAGGTAGCCGGCTTCTCCTTGGGTTTCCGTTACCTCCAGGTACTCAAGGAGCATCATTAACGATATTACAAGAAGTTTTGGCAGCGGAACGCACAAAAGCGGTGTTATAAGTGGGAGTAAGGGATCTCCAGTCCGAATGTCTGTATTCTGCTCCTCATGTCTGATTGGCTGGTAGGGCTGAATTTTTATGCAGTTTCTGCAAGATGGCTGAAGCAAGATTTGTGAGTCGGCGCGCAGCTCTAGGCAAGTCCCGCTGAATTGGGAGTTAGTGATCCTCAATGACCAGTAACGATATTCTGCTAGTACTGGGAGCTTAAAACAGATTGCTCGTGCGTTCCCCTTTCTGGGCATGAAATTGTGATCGGTCATTTCCGAATTCATAAGCGAGCGTTGCGTCTTAGTGTGGCCACACGAGATTTATCAGAACAAGTTTCACATAAAAACATCGAGCCAATGGCGATCTGGAGGTGGTGCTTGATGATAAGAGAGATGATTGGTGAGCATACATTGAAGCTAATAAAAACCTTTTGCTGTCGTGGAAACTGCAAGTGTTTCGATTTCAACCTGACTCTCGACCTACATGGTTTTAAACTGCTGTGTTGTTTAGTCGCTGTAAACAGTTCTATCAATGTAGCAACGATCTAGTTGATGGCAATGTGTGTTGTCCAGAACAGTATAGATTCTCCTCGGTAAGGTTCTGCCTCCGTGTCATCTTCTGACGTATGGTGTTTTAAGGGACGATCACGAAGTTACCATTCGAATGGCGTACAGTCCAGAATCGGCTTGCCAATCAGGCAAAATGCCGTGATCATCGAGCCAATCATTCCATCGTCGCACTAGTATGAAGATACCCGTTTGGTAAAACACTATGTCTTGTTGCCTGAAGAAGTCCGGAACTGCCTGCTGCACATCCTCTTCCTGAGATTTTCACTCTGCAGCGGAGTGTGCGGTGATATGAAACTTCCTGGCAGATGAAAACTGTGTGCCGGACCGAGACTCGATAGCGGAACCTTTGCCTTTCGCGGACAAGTGCTCTACCAACTACCTCGTCTCCCCGAGTTCGAGTCTCGGTCCGGCACACAGTTTTAATCTGCCAGGAAGTTTCAGATACCATCTTCATACACATTGGTAATAACGTCGCCTTGTTCATGATGCCTTATTTACCGTAGACGCATTGGAAAGACACGAATGTCACACTAACCCTTGCCTCCATATCGGTGCTCGTATACCTGCATCGGAGTCACGCTACGTTGCATATATGCATGTTACAGCATCGCCCTAAAGACGGAAGCCTTTTGACCGTCCCTACACTTTGATACGGCATATCACTGTTGTCAGCTTCTCGCACCTTGGAGCCATTCTTTTACAAGCAGTTCATCAGTTGTCCTGTTCCAGTCCTCCCACCAACGAAAACGCTTTGGCACCATCAAGAATCGAATCCGGGTGCTCCGCACCGCAACCAGACACGCTAACCGCCGAGATCCGCAGGAGTTAAATTACTACCGGAATTTTTTTATTAGTGTTGAAGTTGTTACAGTTTAAATCCTGTCTCACGGGTTCCATCAAGGCTGGCGCGCCAAGTGTAGAAGTGACGATGATCGATCCGGGCCCGCCGATAAAGGTTTCATTGCGGTTCAGTGGTGTAATACGTCGCATGGTTTGTCCTGCATGTCTCTGACTACATGGCTTTTGGCCGGGGACACATCTTCGCGCGACGCCACGCATCACAGAGAATGAGATGACGGAACGTCTCAGCTATACCAGCAAATTGTACGGGGAAGCTGCTTCTACCGCTGCCAGACAGCTCCTCTTACTTGCTTTTCTATCCTCCAACGAAAGCTGTCCGTCCTGATTAACAAGCAGAACTAGCAGCGCTGGGAGAAAGGTCCGGCGGAAAGTGGCCAACTCACTCCCTGGGCACCGTCTGCTAGTGTTCGCTCGTATAGTTTAAAAAAATAAATAAAAATGAACGTGTTCCAGTAGCGGAGATTCGTAAGAAAAACTGCGGTCGTTACAACTTAAAGAGGCTCATTTCGTCAACAGAGTCTTTAAAGCTCCTGACTGAGGATCTCAGCAGTAGATAGTCATTTATCGTTGATTATTACTTTCGTTAGCTTCGCCCTGTACAGTGGTGACCAAATCAGAAGGCGAATGCGTGATGCTTTCTGCGCTGAGAGAGACGCAGAATACTGTTCCGTTTCTGCCCCTTTCTTGAAAACATTTTTGTGTCAGAATATTATCGCGCAGCTAATACTTGTTGCAATCTCTTTGTTACCCGCATTGAATACTACAGTGGCTAAAACGTCTCCTCATACGTGCTCTCGAAGCGCTCGTTATAGACAGATGCGCCAGATTAAGGTTGTTGTGTTGCTGTGGTCGCCGGCCGATGTGGCCGAGCGGTTCTAGGCGCTAAGTCCGGAACCGCGCTACTGCTACGGTCGCAGGTTCGAATTCTGCCTCGGGCATGGATGTGTGTGATGTCCTTAGGTTAGTTAGGTTTAAGTAGTTCTAAGTTCTATGGGACTGATGACCACAGAAGTTAAGTCCCATAGTGCTCAGAGCCAACCATTTTTGTTATGATGACAACGAACGAGTCGTCGCCAATGTTGGCTGGTGGCCAATGCTAAACAGAAACATATAAATCACAGCAGGTTTGTCAGTAACGTCGATAAGGTGCTGGCTGCATGGTCTGAATCTGCAACAACTAAAATAATTAGAAGTCGTTGGTAAAAAATATTATATATTGTACTTAACTGGTTGTACAGGATTGTTCTTGGCGGCATACATATAATTATAAATAGATAGCTATTGAGGCCTCACTTAGGCCATACGTTACTAAGAGCCTTGTTAGAGGTGGCTTCCTATCAGCTGAAGGCTATGTTACTTTACTACTTGACTTCCCGAGTAAGATGGACGAGATCTCGCTAGAAACCTGATACAAGCCGCGGAGCGGCGCTGGTCGCGACTCGCGAGTCCAACGACATTAACACGGACCGCGGTCGATAACTTCAACCCCTAACGAGTGTGGTATCGAACGTTTATACCACAGTTAGTTGTAGAACTACATAGCATATAGTGACCTTAGTGAAGAAAGAAAACCCAGGTACATTTTGTAACGAAGAAGTCATAATAATATACTAATAATTTCACATGTACGCAAGTTTTGTTACACGGCACTTAGGCAAACGTAAAGATGTATTAGTAGTGCCTGGATCACACCTGTCACAATCCCCATTTTCGTTTACATTTGCTTTTTTCGGTACTTGATATTAGTCTTGAAACATGGGATATGCCATAGCACTAAATGACAGCTCACTATTCAGTACCGTGATACCCTGCTGCGAGTGCCTCGACACTCTTGCACACGACGACGACTGGAAACAGGAAGAAGCGATGAGAATAGATGCGTGCAGCCGGAAGCAGCAGCTGCAGCATATTGTGACATTCTTATGACGAAATAGACGGACTTTTTATGACACGTATCACAGTGTTGATCGAAGAACGTCGCAAAACTTGGTTCAAATGGCTCTGAGCACTATGGGACTTAACTGCTGTGGTCATCAGTCCCCTAGAACTTAGAACTACTTAAACCTAACCAAACTAAGGACATCACACACACCCATGCCCGAGGCAGGATTCGAACCTGCGACCGTAGCGGTCACGCGGCTCCAGACCGTAGCGCCTAGAACCGCACGGCCACTCCGGCCGGCGTCGCAAAACTCAAGTAGAATACAAAACAATATATTGAACAGCACCTGCTGTTGTCTCGCGTATTTCCCCCCCCCCGCCCCCCCCCCCTTATGCGAACTATGGTTCGATTTTCTTTTTGTTAGTTATTTCTGTTACAACTGTCACAGCCACAAAACTCTTTATCACGCTAATACTTGTAATACTTGACATTTAACATAGTTTTAAAAACTAAAGTACGATCAGTATTCAGCTGATGGAGTTAGGGACATTAAGGATGGGTAAAACCTATTACAAGATTTACAGAGTAAATTGATTCTATAGTCGAAGAAAACGGTGGAAAAAATATTTAAGAATTTATTTGTGGGAAAACTGAAACACGTAAAACAAGAAACAACGTGTACAGTTTGTTGAGAAAGCCGACGAAATAATAATGCAATAGCGCTAACACGGATGGCCTTGCGAAGCTTAAATTAGAAGAGACAGTGCTTCTTTGTCAGTGAATTTAGCGTCTAGTTATTTTGACTCGTTTCCAGATTGAAAGAGATTCCGAGCTAGAGCATCAGTGAAAACTAATTTAAATTATTTTCTAAACGAATGATATGGTTCTTTGATTGCTGACACACATGCGTAATTTAATATTAATCACGTGTTGAAAACTGAATGCGTTATTTACGAGTCAGTAACACATTTTTTCGTGCTTTTCTTTTTTTCCCCTACAAGTCAACCACTTCGTTTCGTTAACAAATTATTTCGAGCTGCGATCCATCCTCCTATTGTATTTTTAACACAAAATTCTTAGTGAGACAAGTAACAATAATCTGTATTTGGCAATGAAGTGTTAAATAACTTTTCGTCACATTTTCGCATTCTTGTGATTAATTATAGTTCCCTGAATTAACAAGAATACAAGGACAATAGTATATTTAAATAAGCCAGAAAATGGGCTGCTGTAGCTTGTGTAGCTTTTTCCTTCTTTTTATTCCTTTATTAACTTCATGTTTCTAGGATGCGTATTCCAAGCCTCTGCCCAACTGCTGCAGACCTCTCAAAAGATTGCCCTTGAAAGCATTGCGTGCGAAACAGGCAACCCACAATACACATCCTCAACGCGGGCCTACATAAGCGGAAGGCGCGGTTAGCTTTTCCACACCAAGCTTGTTTTCGCTTCAGTCCGTTGCTCGTGCTGGAGTATCAACGTTAAATACAGTTTTACCGCTCATTTCTCGTCAGTCTTGCTTCTCGTCTCTGACGCTGGCTTCGCTGAGGACGTATGTTGAAAAATAATGGTGTTTTCTGAACGGGTTGTACTGATTTATTTAGACAGACCACTGATATATTAGATGACGAAAGGTAGCTGCCCTGTTTCCGGGAACGAAATGGTTGTAGCGTATAGAAGTGCCACCTTCTCTCACAAGCAACCAGCAATAATATAAGAGCTGAACACGTCTCAATAACTGGAGTACTTGCGTATTTTCGACACATATACTTCGTAAGAGAGTAAATGTTTTGTGAAGCTGTAGTCAGTACACCCAGTATTTTAAATACTTGCCTGCATGAAAATCGACGGTGGACACCATATTATCCTTACTATACCTCCAGTTGCAGTTAACACTGTGTATCTAGAGGATGTACATAGTGAATACCGAACACAGTCGCGGGTGAAAGTTTACGATTATAGAAACAAAAACGTTTCAGTAAACATAGACCCGCGAACGTGACATTAACAAGATAATCACGAATGTTTAGTTAGAAGGCATCACTGACTTCAGCAGGACATATTGTTCTAGGTAGTACAAAAGTATTTGGTGTGTTGACTTATCGATTAAGTTCCCATCTAATTTGTGTGAAACATCTCCCATTACTTACCTTAACAAGAAATACAACACTGCTTCATCGTGTTAAGCGCTGCAGTGTACTGAATACTCGTGCCGGTTGAAGGAGCCGTTCGACTTGTCTTTCTCGCTATTGTATGCGATACTCCACTCACCCATGCAGTGAGTGAGATCCCTGGATCATCACGGAAACCCTGACAAAAATTCTTTCAAACATCCCTGAATCATGACGAAAGTCTTGAAAAGACTGTACAGTTCCCTGTTGCAATCCTTCAATCACATAAATGGGATTGCTGTATACTTTACTTCTGAGAAGGTCGCGTGGTCTAGGGCGTCTTGTCACGGTCCGCACGGCTCCCTCCGTCGGAGGTTCGAGTCCTCCCTCGGGCATTGGTGTGTGTGTTGTCCTTAGTGTAAATTAGTTTAAGTTAGATTAAGTAGTGTGTAAGCTTAGGGGCCGATGATCTTAGCAGTTTGGTCCCATAAGATATTACCACAAATTTCCAATTTTACTTCTGAGATGATCACAGAAAAATCGAGTGGGTTGATGCCGGTGATGCTGAAGGCTCACCCTACCCATCTTGCGCAAAGTTGGCGTGTTACGTGTGGTCTTACATCAGCATGAAAATGATCAGGCGCCCCAATACGCATCTACAACATTCGCCAACCATGACCCCAGTTATATGGGGCCTTAATCGAGAAGTTTCCATTTTTAATACATATTATCGTACACAGGAAATGGACAAAAAATGGAAACACCAAGAACACATCACCATGCCTAATACGGTCTAGGAAAACCGTTGATATTCAAAAGGGTTTCCAGGCGTCTTGCAGTCAGTAAATACGGGCCTTGTTTGGTTTTCAAGGGCATCGTATACCGCTCCTCCGACAAAACAGTGGCAAGTTTAGGTAATGATGATGTTGGTGGATACTCTCCAAAGTAGTCTACAAAGGCTCAATAATAATGAGACCTGGCGACTGTGATGGCTCGCGATGATGCAACAGTTGATTCTCGTGCTCAAAAAACTGTCCTGAACAATGAGATCTCTGTAAACAGGGGTCCTGTCGCCTTGAAACACAGAATCACCACTTGGGGACAAACTTTGTACCATGGGATGGACCTGATCAGCCAATATGGCCACATAATCCTTGGCTGTAGATCGACTTTGCAGAATGCCCATGGTATACCACAATATGGTTGCCCAGATCACTGAACCCCCGCCATTTTCACTCTTGGGACGTAAATTCTTCCAAAACTCAGAAGCTGTGTTAAACGAGACTCATCGGACCAAATGACATTCTTCCATTGTTCTATACTCCAGGTTTTATGGTTTCGGCACCACGTTTTCCTGATACGAGCATTTGAATCATTGATGAGTGGTTTTGGAATTCCACCTCGCTCTGCAATCCCCAGCCCACGAAGTTCCATTGCTGTTTCGGAGTTGATAAGGTTCGCGAGTGCAACATTTAGTGACTTTGCAGCTGTCGTCCTCTTATTTTTCGGCAAGATTCTCTTCGGAGACCGGAACAGGATCACGAAACACGCACTTTTGTCTGCATTGTGGGTTAATGGCTCTTTTTTTCCGCTTCCCCTGTGTGCTGTATAAATCTTCAATATGGAACAATTTTCTCACATCCTAATTCACTTATCTCCGATGTAGTGCACACACAACTACACTGTTTTTACCACGGCAGACACTTGCAACGTATCGAGGATATTGCAGAGGTGACGTATTCTTGGTCAGATACAACAGCGCAGCTTACAAGCTTGACGAGCATCTGTTTATCTTCAAGCATGGATTTCTCGCTGTGTTTCTACGTTTTGTCAAACCCCTGTACTTTCTCCCGAGACAGTTTTCGCTATTAATTGCGATGCAGCATGTATATGTGGAATTTTTGCAGAAAGTATTTCATATGAAGTTAATGAAATGCGGCACACAAAGTTAGTCAAATTTCTCATGCTTTCATCACCAAAAACATTTATTAATCTGTAAGAGTAGAGCTTACCAAGAGGAAACGAATTTTGAGTTTCTATGTCGGCTGCAGGGAGCGAAAGGCTATTTACAATTTGTACAGAAAGCAGATGGCAGTTATAAGAGTCGAGGGGTATGAAAGGGAAGCAGTGGTTGGGAAGGGAGTGAGACAGGGTTGTAGCCTCTCCCTGATGTTATTCAATCTCTATATTGAGCAAGCAATAAAGGAAACAAAAGAAAAGTTCGGAGTAGGTATTAAAATCCATGGAGAAGAAATAAAAACTTTGAGGTTCGCCGATGACATTGTAATTCAGTCAGAGACAGCATAGGACTTGGAAGAGCAGTTGAACGGAATGGACAGTGTCTTGAAAGGAGGGTACAAGATGAACATCAACAAAAGCAAAACGAGGATAATGGAATGTAGTCGAATTAAGTCGGGAGATGCTGAGGGTATTAGATTAGGAAATGAGAGACTTAAAGTAGTAAAGGAGTTTTGCTATTTGGGGGCCGGCCGTGGTGGCCAAGCGGTTAAAGGCGCTACAGTCTGGAACCGCGAGGCCGCTACGGTCGCAGGTTCGAATCCTGCCTCGGGCATGGATGTGTGTGATGTCTTTAGGTTAGTTAGGTTTAAGTAGTTCTAAGTTCTAGGGGACTGATGACCTTAGAAGTTAAGTCCCATAGTGCTCAGAGCCATTTGAACCATTTTGCTATTTGGGGAGCAAAATAACTGACGATGGTCGAAGTAGAGAGGATATAAAATGTAGACTGGCAATGGCAAGGAAAGCGTTTCTGAAGAAGAGAAATTTGTTAAGATTTAAGTGTCAGGAAGTCGTTTCTGAAAGTATTTGTATGAAGTGTAGCCATGTATGGAAGTGAAACATGGACGATAAATAGTTTAGACAAGAAGAGAATAGAAGCTTTCGAAATGTGGTGCTACAGAAGAATGCTGAAGATTAGATGGGTAGATCACATAACTAATGAGGAGGTTTTGAATAGAATTGGGGAGAAGAGGAGCTTGTGGCACAACTTGACTAGAAGAAGGGATCGGTTGGTAGGACATGTTCTGAGACATCGAGGGATCACCAATTTAGTATTGGAGGGCAGCATGGAGGGTAAAAATCGTAGAGGGAAACCAAGAGATGAACACACTAAGCAGATTCAGAAGGATGTAGGTTACAATAGGTACTGGGAGATGAAGAAGCTTGCACAGGATAGAGTAGCTTGGAGAGCTGCATCAAACCAGTCTCAGGACTGAAGACCACAACAACGACATATCGGCTGCAACTGTCGCTAAACGCTAAGCCCTCTTCCCTCCCTGCAGACACCCTTCGCCCCTATACCGGAAGCATTCATAAATGTTAACGTAGCTCGCAGAGGCCACAGACCTACGAGCACTGTACAATTCTTCTCCTGAGAAACCTGGTTGTGTACTTAGTGGCACGTTGACGCAATGCCGCGAGTTACGTCGTCACAGTGAATATTGCCGCATGAGAACGGAGCTGCGGGTGTCCCAGAAAGTGTGTGCATCTGGAATCACTGCTGTACAAACGAGTGCGGCATCGCCAGAGGAGAAGGAAGGGGAGCTCACGGCTGCTGCGAATGCTAAGTCAGCGCGAGCTCGGGGTGAATGGGACTTTCACAGAGGAAATGGGCTCCAGTTAGCTGGGACGGAGCTAGCTCCGCCGCACCGGAAGGCAGGAGTTCGCACACAGCGGTCTGTGATACGCAAAACCCCACCGGGGGGCACCGGCTGGCAAAGCCCCCTTTCACACGGCAGGTCGTGCTTCTGGATGGTGTGATCCACTAACAGCAGCCGGTCTGCGGCACACAGAGCGGAAGTCTCTCTCGCCGTAGTTTAGATGCCACGTGGCGGCCGAGCTGCCGCCTGTCGGTGTGTTGTTTGTAGTACTAGGCAGTTATTACCCGGCAAAGTAAATTTAAGACCTGACCAGGGTGGCAGCACTGTCGTGTTTACGCTCGAAAAACGGGGGGCGGGACACTGTATTAGTAACAACGTACACTCAAGTGGAGCGCTGCCCCGACACACACTAGACGTCTATACAACATTGGGTGTCGTGGACTTGTGCGACCCGTGATGTCAACGTGGTGTGTCCGACCAGAAATATTTTAGCCATGGCCTTTCCGACAGTCCAACAAGCCGTAAATGTTTTGGGTGGGGGGGGGGGGGGTAGATGGAGGGGAGGGGGGCGGAGAACTCTGATCTGAAATACCACTGTGTAAACATCTACACATCTACATCTATACTCCGCGAGCCACCTTACGGTGTGTGGCGGAGGGTACTTATTGTACCACTATCTGATCCCCCCTTCCCTGTTCCATTCACGAATTGTGCGTGGGAAGAACGACTGCTTGTAAGTCTCCGTATTTGCTCTAATTTCTCGGATCTTTTCGTTGTGATCATTACGCGAGATATATGTGGGCGGTAGTAATATGTTGCCCATCTCTTCCCGGAATGTGCTCTCTCGTAATTTCGATAATAAACCTCTCCGTATTGCGTAACGCCTTTCTTGAAGTGTCCGCCACTGGAGCTTGTTCAGCATCTCCGTAACGCTCTCGCGCTGACTAAATGTCCCCATGACGAATCGCGCTGCTTTTCGCTGGATCATGTCTATCTCTTCTATTAATCCAACCTGGTAAGGGTCCCATACTGATGAGCAATACTCAAGAATCGGACGAACAAGCGTTTTGTAAGCTACTTCTTTCGTCGATGAGTCACATTTTCTTAGAATTCTTCCTATGAATCTCAACCTGGCGCCTGCTTTTCCCACTATTTGTTTTATGTGATCATTCCACTTCAGATCGCTCCGGATAGTAACTCCTAAGTATTTTACGGTCGTTACCGCTTCCAATGATTTACCACCTATGGCATAATCGTACTGGAATGGATTTCTGCCCCTATGTATGCGCATTATATTACATTTATCTACGTTTAGGGAAAGCTGCCAGCTGTCGCACCATGCATTAATCCTCTGCAGGTCTTCCTGGAGTACGTACGAGTCTTCTGATGTTGCTACTTTCTTGTAGACAACCGTGTCATCTGCAAATAGCCTCACGGAGCTACCGATGTTGTCAACTAAGTCATTTATGTATATTGTAAACAATAAAGGTCCTATCACGCTTCCTTGCGGTACTCCCGAAATTACCTCTACATCTGCAGATTTTGAACCGTTAAGAATGACATGTTGAGTTCTTTCTTCTAGGAAATCCTGAATCCAATCACAAACCTGGTCCGATATTCCGTAAGCTCGTATTTTTTTTCATTAAACGTAAGTGCGGAACCGTATCAAATGCCTTCCTGAAGTCCAGGAATACGGCATCAATCTGCTCGCCAGTGTCTACGGCACTGTGAATTTCTTGGGCAAATAGGGCGAGCTGAGTTTCACATGATCTCTGTTTGCGGAATCCATGTTGGTTATGATGAAGGAGATTTGTATTATCTAAGAACGTCATAATACGAGAACACAAAACATGTTCCATTATTCTACAACAGATTGACGTAAGCGAAATAGGCCTATAATTATTCGCATCTGATTTATGACCCTTCTTGAAAATGGGAACGACCTGCGCTTTCTTCCAGTCGCTAGGTACTTTACGTTCTTCCAGCGATCTACGATAAATTGCTGATAGAAAGGGGGCAAGTTCTTTAGCACAATCACTGTAAAACTGGTTTATATTCACCCGTGGCGTTTCCTGTCCTTTTGTCAATAAGAACATCCGTTCACGTTTTAGTCGTTCTCAAGACTAAGGTTGCCACTTTCTTTAAGCAAATAAAGTAAATTGGTTATTAAACGCAGGAAAAAAATACACTGTATTGAAATATTGTCCATCACCAACCATGGTCCTTTTGAAAGACTGAAGATCAAAGAAAGGAAGATATTAAGAAATATCCTTGGCTCCAGATTCCTCAACAACGAACTAATTCACATAAAAAAATGCAACCCTTTACCGAACTACCGAAAAACTTTCAGATCCAATGAGGAAAAGGAGAATTAGTTTTTAGGGTCACTTCCTCAGAATCAGCCCAAATAGATTAACAAAAAAGGTTTGGTCAGTTCCACAACAAAAGACCCGACCAAATTGGTTTAAGGAAACGGGAAATGACTTAAGAGAACTCCAAATCATAGAAAATGCTCATAGACAAAAATTAAAAAAAACACACGTAAAGATAAGAAAGGTAGGTTCAAAGTCAAAATGAAAACCAAAGGACCAATCCAAATCTCTGAAGAAGAACGGAAAGCGAGATCAGAAACATAAAATGTTTTTATTTTTTAATTTTTAGTCTGAGTAAAAAATGGAAGATTGAATTTCTGCGAGTGGAACCAGATACGTGCGAATGAAACCAGCAGAATTGGCACTCGTATTCTTGCTGTTTTTCTCCGAATATGTTTAGATTTCCGATGATGTGTTTCAGGAACGTTAAGAGTACAGTTTAAATTGCTGAGAGTGAAACGAAGATCAGTGACATTGATATTGTCTCCCTTCACGGCAAATGATTAATGGTAAAATCAGCTACAGTTGTAAAATTATTTGTTTCTAAAAAGGAAAACACTGCCCGGTTTCAGGACGTATGTCCCATCTTCAGGTTACTCTATTGGTGGATTTGCAATGTATTCACGTACGGACGCGGTAAACTTGTAATTAGTGCCTCGTTGGTACACGAGAGCAGCTTTCACTGCAGTGGATGACAGTTTGTGGTTTGTTAGACCTGTCGTTGGCGGCTACATTAATGTGAATTCTGACCGTCGGATGGCATGAGCAATCCTCTCGCTAACTTCACGGGTACACAGCCGCTCCCACCAGCATTTCAACTTTGGGGTTGTGCTTCGTACTGATCTTTGAAGCACTGGTAAGTCGCATGCTGGGGGGGTTACATTCGTTTCCCCACATACCTGCATGTGAGTAGTAATCCCTGTTTTGGTCGTTTCAGTGTTCGGGAGACTACCCTTCTGTCTAATGCAGATCCGTGTGTGGCGCGCCCCTAAACCTGGACCGTTTTAAGTTTCGTGATGGGGCATTAGGGATGTTTGCACTTTAATTTTTTATGTGTTTTATTTCATTTGACGGTGGTTTTCGCTTTTCTAATCAAGGACCTTTATCCTTTTACGTAGGTCATCCTCTGCGAAAGGTTCTCTGGCAGACCTAGAATTGAAGAGGAGGATTTCTCTTGCTTGTCCTGTACCAGGGAGGCACTGTTTTAACATATTCAACCTATTTTAACCATAGCTATGCATCCTTTGTGGACTCACATTTTAATGTAACTATTCTGCTAAGAATTACTGTTGGTTCTATTTAGCTTTGATTATCTTAATGAAGAGGATAGGTATTATTACTGATTTAAAAATTTTGCAGATGCACCTGAAGATGGAACATATCTCCTGAAGCAAAGTAGTGCTTTCCTTATTAGAAATAAGTAAATATTACAACTATAGCGTATCTTACTATTGATAATGATATTCTTGCTGGTCTCAATTACGTGACTTTGTTTTCGATTATTTTGCTATTTCCGAAGGTGTGGTCAGGCAAGCTGCTAACGGAACGAGTAGCAATGAAGGTACAGGTCTGTGTTGCCGCGTCGAAGGAAGCCGAAAGAGTGGGGGAGGCATTCGTCGGAAATACCTCGGTGCAAAACTGGTTGGTCGCGAGTGAAGAGGCAGCTACAAAACAGTCGGAAACGCCACGTCAGAGAAAAGTTCGAGTCGAAAGGAATCCAAAACGCCTAAAAAGTGCAGTGCCTGGTGAATGCAGCAGCTACGGCAGCGCCGAAAAGGAAATGAAAACTCGGCGCAAAGCTGACTCATCGAGCATATCACTCACATTATTACATAGAGCTCATCGCAGCTCACGTGACGTACGGGTTTGATCTGCTTCAGGCCGTTGTCTATTTTATGAAATATGCCACTCGTTGTCATGCTGACTTCCTCTATTATGATACTACGCACACCTTAAAACATCCCTCGACACACTCGTTTGTCTTCATAAGCCCACAGATCCTTCCCACACATGAAAAATTTGTGATCTATCTATTCTTTTTTACTGTTATACTATTGTACTGCAATACTCTCTTTCAGACTGGAATACTCTCTTTCAAATTTTGAAGGTGGCAGGGTTAAAATACAGGGAGCGAAAAGCTATTTACAATTTGTATAGAAACCAGATGGCAGTTACAAGAGTCGAGGGACATGAAAGGGAAGCAGTGGTTGGGAAGGGAGTGAGTCAGGGTTGTAGCCTCTCCCCGATGTTATTCAATCTCTATATTGAGCAAGCAGTGAAGGAAACAAAAGAAAAATTTGGAGTAGGTATTAAAATCCATGGAGAAGAAATAAAAACTTTGAGGTTCGCCGATGGCATTGTAATTCTGTCAGAGACAGCAAAGGACTTGGAAGAGCAGCTGAACGGAATGGACAGTGTTTTGAAAGGAGGGTACAAGATGAACATCAACAAAAGCAAAACGAGGATAATGGAATGTAGTCGAATTAAGTCGGGAGATGCTGAGGGTAATAGATTAGGAAATGAGAGACTTAAAGTAGTAAAAGAGTTTTGTTATTTGGGGAGCAAAATAACTGACGGTGGTCGAAGTAGAGAGGATATAATGGCAATGGCAAGGAAAGCGTTTCTGAAAAAGAAAAATTTGTTAACATCGAGTATAGATTTAAGTGTCAGGAAGTCGTTTCTGAAAGTATTTGTATGGAGTGTAGCCATGTATGGAAGTGAAACATGGACGATAAATAGTTTAGACAAGAAGAGAATAGAAGCTTTCGAAATGTGGTGCTACAGAAGAATGCTGAAGATTAGATGGGTAGATCACATAACTAATGAGGAAGTATTGAATAGGATTAGGGAGAAGAGAAGTTTGTGGCACAACTTGACTAGAAGAAGGGATCGGTTGGTAGGACATGTTCTAAGTCATCAAGGAATCACCAGGTTAGTATTGGAGGGCAGCGTGGAGGGTAAAAATCGTAGAGGGAGACCAAGAGATGAATACACTAAGCAGATTCAGAACGATGTAGGTTGCAGTAGGTACTGGGAGATGAAGCTTGCACAGGATAGAGTAGCATGGAAAGCTGCATCAAACCAGTCTCAGGACTGAAGACCACAACAAACAACTATTGTGTGTTACCTTTGTACTAAAGATAGATAACTAAATTATACGTTGATTCGAAACACATGTTACGATTTTATCCCGACGCTTTCAAGAAAACTCTACGACACGGAACCGCAGTGCCCACACAGATTTTATTTTTTTTTTTTTCGTGAAAAGCCCATGTACGATGTCTCTTTTAAAACTACATCGGTTCGCGAAGTTAGCGTTTGTATCGTTCATAATGTCGCCGAAACTGCTGCTAATGCCATCTTTATACCTATCGTCAATCGGGTATTTATTGTGTTCGCCTTGTTTCACCTTTTTTGTGGTACATACTTGAATCCCAGTTCACTCGACATCCTCTCCCCCTTCCGTAACTTGCTCCTTATCGACTTACTCAACTTACACAGTTTGCTTGCACGTCCGTCATCTTTTCTGGTCAGTACTGTCACTCCTTTTTGACCATCATCAGTAAGTTTAAAGAAGTTTAGAGCAAGCCGTCGCGACGGCCTCAAAAGACATTTTCCGCGACCTCCCTCCGCGCTCGTACTGCGAGGTAACAATGTGCACTACTCTGAACTGCGACGTGGCTAAACCAAGTCATGTGATGAAGTTAGTTTTTGTTACGGCTGGGTCTGCGGTTCGCTTTGTCGAATAGTAAAAATTTATTTATTTAATTGTATGGCTCGGGTCCCCCGTCGGGCAAACCGTTCGCCAGGTGCCGGTCTTTCAATTTGACGCCACTTCGGCAACCTGAGGATGATAGGATGATGACGAGGACAGCACAACATCCAGTCCCTGGGCGGAGAAAATTCCCCGACCCAGCCGGTTCAAAATGGCTCTGAGCACTATGCGACTTAACTTCTGAGGTCATCAGTCGCCTAGAACTTAGAACTCATTAAACCTAACTAACCTAAGGACATCACACACATCCATGCCCGAGGCAGATTTGTACTTGCGACCGTAGCGGTCGCTCGGTTCCAGACTGTAGCGCCTAGAACCGCACGGCCACTGCTGCCGGCGACCGAGCCGGGAATCGAACCCGGGCCCAGATGATTGACTATCCGTCACGCTGACCATTCAGCTACCGAGGGATAGTAAAAATGCTTGTGACAGAGGAGTTAGTTGTGATTGCTACAAGTATAATCGTTAATAAGAAACACGAAATACGAGAATCAAAGAACCGATGCCTCTCAGCAACTAGTCATAGATTACGTTTAAGAGTTTTCCACTACTCTCACGAGACGCTTCACCAGAACTCGAGAAATTTTTTCCATTTCTCTCGTATGTCGTTGAATCAATTTTACGACTTCTATGATACACTGAAACCATTCTTTCAACTGGTACACACCAAGATGACGAAACACGCAACTGCAAGAATATTTCTTTGCTGAAAAAAATAAAAGGAAAATTTTGAAACTTCTTGACATATTAAAACTGTATGCCGGACAGGGACTGGAACTCGGAACCTTGCCTTCCGTGGGCACTACCTTTACCTACTGAGGAAAGCACACTGCCGATTTCCGTCCCCCTTTATATCTAATCTGAACTGTACTCCACCTCTAACGACCTCGTCGTCGACGGTAAGTTAAGCCCTAATCCTTCTTCTTTTCCCTTCCTTCTCTCTCCTCCTGGCTCTATACTACTTTGTGACGCACCCGTTAATGCCGTAGAGGTGGATATCGGGACAATTATTGCGATAACGCCACGGCCAATTCTCTCGCCCGAGATGTTACCCCGCCTCTTAATGACGTCGCTGTCGAAGAGACTTTATGCCCTGCCGTTTCTTGCTTCTTATCAATAGGCCTCTATAGAGATACCAGGTACTCGCCATCGCCAGAGCAAGACAATTAGAGCAGCTATTCAACCGTGTATTTGTGTCGGAGGACAGTGTAGAACAATAGTAACGAGAGAAAAAAAGACTGAAATTGTCTTCTGTATCTATTCGTTTTTCTCTCTCTTTGCTTTGGAGACAGGTGAAGGGGGAGTACGGGAGAGAAATGGACTACACAGTGGTTAACCATGTCATTAAAAGTTGCTTGGGTCGGGAATACTGATTTGCAGAATCCTTCTGTTGTCAGCATTCATCTTTCGTCACTAATGAACGTCTAGTTGATATCACCCCCACTGTAAGAAAGTAATTTTACGTGTGGTCTGTAGCGAGGTCGCTGGAGATGGAGCACTATTTATGTAATTATTACACACAGAGAACTTCAGAAGGATAAGCGTGGGCGGAGGAATCGGTCGTTCTCGTTGCGACAACCGTACCGAAGTTCTCATAAGTCCATGTTAAACGCAAAAGGCTTGGGATTTCAGTACCACTTCTTCCGCAATAAACAGTAAAATCAGTTTTACAGGGCAATTTGAATCTGTACTTACTTGATAATGATTATCATGTACCTGATAGGAGAGTCGAGGGCGTGCTGAAAAGTACTGCCTTCTTATGGGAAAACTCTTAAAACTTTTGAAATAAAACACCTTTATTCTTCATGTCTACATAACTGTTTCTAAACAGACCAGTTTGATGATACCGTCACTGAAGAATGTTTGACTTTGTTGGTGGAGCCACAATATCTGCATGCGGTACTCCATCGCTATCAAATTGATGTGCCCGAAGGTGTTCTTTAAGTTTTGGAAACAGATGCAAATCGGATGGGCGAAATGGGAACTCTATATAGGATGATCGTGACAGTGAACCGAAGGCGTCAGATTGTTGCATATGTCACAGCGGTCGTATGTGGTCTGGCATTGTCGTGCTGCAGGAATGGGTGTTCCATGTGTGGACGAACTTTTCGAATTCGAAACTCGAATACAGAATGCTGTTCGTCAAGCATCAACGTAGTTGCGTTACACGCCGGCATGTAACAGGCCACCATTTGGAGCCCTCTAGAGTGCAGCAAATCTGTAGGAATGAAGAATAAAGATGTGGAACGTTAATGAGGTTTTGTCTTATTTAAAAACCATTTCGAGTTTTCACATAAAAAATTCGTTGACATTACTTTTCAGCACGCCCTCGTATATACTGCTCCCGGGAACAGGTGATGTGCCTCGGCGCTCAATGTAACTTGATCCAGTTATTTCTTCGCAACTCCCACGAAAGCTGCATGTGAGCGACTGTAGCAGTCAGTTTGTACGGTTCTTTGTTACTGTAACGTTCTCACGCAGCCTGTACCAGTCGAGAAGAGTTCACGCCAGTCGTACTCAGTGTGGTCTGATGCGCTGCCTCGGATTCTCGTGCAGTATAGGGCTCTAATGTTACATATCCCCTCGTATCAAAATGTTCGTAGATGGTTCAAATGGCTCTGAGCACTATGGGACTTAACTTCTGAGGTCATCAGTCCACTAGAACTTAGACCTACTTAAACCTAACTAATCTAAGGACATCACACACGTCCATGCCCGAGGCAGGATTCGAGCCTGCGACCGTAGCGGTCCCGCGGTTCCAGACTGTAGCGCCTAGAACCGCTCGGCCACCCCGGCCGGCTGTTCGTAGATGTACATAAAGTAAATAGCCTACGTCGGACAAACTATTCTAGCATTGTCAACGCTCATATAATTTCATAAGGGTAGAAGCATTCTTTTAGCAGGTAAATGTTACTTATGTAAATGTTACTTATCTGTGGCTGTCTCGTTGTCTAGGATGTCGGTTTCTGTTTATGCTTTCCAACGAATAGGTCCAAGGTTTTTTCTTTCAGTAAAAGTCACTGGAATATAGTTCCTTTTGATACTATCAGTATTTTTTCATAAATTCTTGACACTTTCTACAACACCAATTGTTAAGCACATGCATTGTGCAGCATTTCAACGTAACATAAAAAACTTGAGAGTTACATTGACGAATCTCGACAATTGAAACTACTGTATTATGGAGTGTTTGAAGCCTAAAATTTGTATAAGTAATACATACCTAGTTTCCGGATCCTTATAGAACAGGACGTACTTCAAATGAATCTGTCTTTACTGAAATTAATTTACAGGTATAATTTACATAACGTTTCCTGGAAATAATAATTTACATAAAGCTTTATGCCCCTAATAAAAATGGAGGTTGCAAATTGTGGCAGTATATATAAAAAGTATCAGCTTCCTGTCTTTCTATAATTGCTGATTGAACTATCAATAATAAAACTAGTAAAATTAAAATTGAAAACAGAAATTTATGTGCATGAAAACTAAAGCATAAAAATATTAGCTTCGCTGTAATGTAGTTTTTGACTCACTTAAGTTAACAATTGTGATAACTAATTTTCATGGCTCAAGATCGATGTTGCTAAATGGATCGATACGAAAAATAAAATTATATTATCAGAAAAATGATGCTTTTGTGATCCAATATATGAAGAATTATTTTTAGATGTGGAATATATAATTTAAATATAAAAATTAACTCAAGTTAGGTCTAAATTTATACGGAATCGAACATTTCAACTGAAGTATGAAAGTTCTGAGAAGACTATATTCATTACAGGACGCGTCAATATTTTATTATGAATATGTTTCGTATATATCACCTTTTTCAGTTTCTTTCACTGCTTCGTCCACCTGCCTGACCCAAGAGGATCACTTCATCTCATAGCCGACTAATCAATACTAATCACATGCTATTGCTTTTCAATGCTTCGTAAGTAAATAGTGCCAATTTCAGTTTCGGGATAAGCAAGTCGCTATCTGATTACATTTCTGTGCGACTCCGTACTAAATCATAGGCACGGCGTATCAAGTTGTTACTGCGAAGCCTCAACATCAGTAGAATTGTGAGTCAACTGCGAGCCTCCAGCGGCCGCTCCCAGGTCACAATCTTATCAGCAGCAAGCCGGACATCGTACATTTTTCCTGTGACAACACTTTGTCGTAAATAATTGCGTCACTGGCAAACACTCGGCTAAGTCGTTAAACAACAGGTCCTAAACGACAGACACCCTATGACTCAAGGCGGAGGAAGTGCACACTCTTAGAAGGCACCTATTGCCGATAGTCGTCTTACCAAAAGAACCCTGACATTACCTGGAAACCAGCACAAGCCTCTTACCTCGCGAGTGCCATGATGCCTACCGATTGTCAACAGGCGGGAATCAGATCCATGCGAATGTGACCAGAAAGAACTTGTTCATCATAGCAAACGAGGGGAAAAAAATGACATAGCAGAACTATTTCTGTGATATGAAGAGCATACAATGTTGTGTTATTAGTGACACTAAGTTTCTGTCAATTGTCTACCGCCTAGTCTGGAGAAATCGTGCGTTTACAGATTAAATTACACTACCTAAAACTGAAGAACTAACTCCGTTCGAACAGGCCTCGAAGGGCCAAATGGTACCGACCGACCGCCGCATCATCCTCCGCCGATGGCGTTACCATATGCATGTGGTCAGCACACCGCTCTCCCGGCCATTGTGAGTTTTCAGTTTTCGTGACCCGAGCAGAGTGCACCCCGCTTGCCAACAGCGCACGAAAGAACTTGCCCATCCAAGAACTGCTTTTCCTGCAATAGGGTTTGCATGGTCATTCCACTTTAAACCGACCCGTAGGCATACTCCTAGATATTTTATCGAAGTAACTGCGTACAGTGATTATTCTGCAATCGTGTAGTCATACAGTAATGTGTCTTTCTGTCTTTACATTCGCAATACTTTTCATTTGTTTATGCTGAGGGGCAACTGCCACTCTCTGCACCGAGTATCACTCCTCTACAGGTCTTCTTGCATATCGCTACAATTTTCCAGCATTGCGACTTCTCTGTATACAACACCTTTATCCGCGCAAAGCCTCATGGAACTTCCTATTATATCATTTATACATGCAAAGCAATGAACCTAGAACACTCCATTGGGGTCCGCCCGAAGTCACTTTTACGTCTGAAGACGTCTCTCCATTGAGAATGAGACGCTGTGTCTGTCTGCTGGGAACTCTTCAATCCAGTCACACAGTCTGAAGTTCATGTATTGCCTTGATTAGAGTAGATGAGATTTACTTTCATTCCAATTGATCCGTAGTGAGGAGGTCCTCCAGGATGTAGAACATGTCAGAAAAACAATACATGACAAATATTTACAACTCAAACAAATAAGCTAATGTACCATTCCACAGGTCCCAAGTGGCATGGTTGCCATTTTTTAATGAAAGCTATATGAAAGAATCATTTTACAAATACTAATGCACTCAATTTAAAATAAAAAAGTTTTTTTATTTATTTATAATGTAATAAACGCGTAATACATCTACTAAATACTTATTTACAATGAACACATTACTGCACTGAACTGTTGCAGAAGTTAGATTGTACTTAAACACACACACACACACACACACGTACACACACACTTATTTACAATGAACACATTACTGCACTGAAATTGTGCAGAAGTTATATCAGTTGGTTCTACTGAGAAATTCATCAATGAAGTAGGAGGAGCCGGCCGGAGTGGCCGTGCGGTTCTGAGCGCTACAGTCTGGAGCCGAGCGACCGCTACGGTCGCAGGTTCGAATCCTGCCTCGGGCATGGATGTGTGTGATGTCCTTAGGTTAGTTAAGTTTAATTAGTTCTAAGTTCTAGGCGACTAATGACCTCAGAAGTTGAGTCGCATAGTGCTCAGAGCTATTTGAACCATTTTTGAGTAGGAGGAGTTGGCCACCAATAAATCCTTTAGCCTTGTCTTAAACTGAATTTCATTGATTATTAAGCTTTTTATGGCTGCTGGCAGGTTATTGAAAATGTGTGTTCGTGAATAATGCACACCTTTTTGTACAAGACTAAGTGACTTTAGATCCTTGTGAGGATTATTCTCATTTCTAATATTGCTTCCATGAATTGAGCTGTTGGTTTGAAAAACTGATATATTTTTAATGACAAATTTCATTAAGGAATAAATATATTGGGAAGCAGTAGTTAGTACCCCTAGTTCCCTAAACAGGATTCTGCAAGATGTTCTTGAGTTCACACGAGATATAATTCTTACTGCACGTTTTTGTGCCCGGCCGGCTGCTAACTGTATTCACGACATATTTTGCAAACAGTATGGCCATATACCACTAAATGTAAATGGAAAATTATATCATTATACAGCACATACTTTAGGAGATATGACATCATAAACAATGAAATGCCCGAAAACTGCCGTCATGCATGACGTTTAAATTTACTGCTTCTTTGGCGCTAAGTCTGTTCGCGATAAATTTCGCGACGGTATCGAAATAAGCTGCTGAATGTAGCTACAAAATTATATTATCGGCTGCTAACTGTATTTACGACATATTTTGAAAACAGTATGGACATGAACCACTGAATGAAAATGGAAAATTATATCATTTTACGACGCATACTTTAGGAGATATGACGTCATAAACAATGAAATGCGGGAAACTGTTGCGTCATGCCTGATCTTTAAGTTTACTACTTCTTTGGTGCTAAGTGTGTTCACAATAAATTTCGCAACGGTATCGACAAATGCTGCTGAATCTAGCTACAAAATTATATCATTGTACGACACATAATTCAGTAGGTACGACGTTATAAACACTAAGCACAAGGCCAGACGTTGCGTGGTGCAGGGTGTGAAAGCACAGCTGTAAACAGATGCCTACACAACGGCGGGTTTCTCCTCTAGCAAATATATAAAACTGTAGATGGGCGAAGTGACATATGTGATAATCTACTGCCGTATCTCTTTTTACAGCTGAAGCTGGTAGACGTGGAGCGCGTGGAGTGGATCAACCGCAAGAGTTACAGCACGGTGGCCCTCGAGTTGGGTCCCAGGGACGGCCGTCTGCTGCTACGGGCCCCCGACGGACTCGAGGACTGGTTCGAACTCCTAGAGGTACGTATTCCGTGCTGCTCTCTAGTTCGGAGTCGGCGATACTGTGCACTCTATGCCTCGTACACACAGCTTACTCTTCCTCCGTTGATGATCAGAAACAGTCTGAAAAGCTTGTAAAGGCGTTGCAGGCGAGGCTTTGCTGAGAAATTGTTATTAAGAAAAACACTGGTATGTTGCGCCATTTCCGGTTTGCTTATCATTGAAGTTAGCTAGTGAGGTAGTTGCGCGTGGAAATTCAAGCAGCCTGTCAGAGACAGTGCCCCCAAAATTGTTCCTGTTTTGGTTTCCTCAAACAGAACAAATGTACCTTTTGCTCACCTAGCTTAAATTTATCACTCCCGAAAAAGGCACGTTTTAACTGGTAATGAGCATTTCAACAAGTGATAACTCACAGACCAAAAAGTGTCTGTGCACGGTCTCATTTTAGCGGGTGCAGTTGCGTGAATTTACGAGCGCGACGATCTGATTGGCTAATTTCAATGCTAAATTACTCGGAAACGGCGCAACGTATCGAACTTTGTTTCTCAAAAAATTATTTCTGAGCACAACCTGTCCTGCAACACAGTTACATGCTTTTCAGACTATTTTTGACTACCCTGTGTAACTCAGTGACTACGATACTTGTTTTCCACTTCACGACAAGAATCTGTCATTTCAGATAAGTAACTTGATTTAGACGCTCACTCCCTCTTTACCTCCCCTCATCCCATCTTTTTGAGGTGGTAGAAGAGTCATATTGAGACAGAACTGAGCAGAACTCGAAAGATTCCAGCGACACATGCTACTCTGACATGTTTTCAGCAGCTTTGAAGATTAAGTGTGTTATCGATGCTCAGTATGGCTCTTGGGGCACGTATAATGTTCACTGAACCATTCTGACCCTCTATGGGAGCGATGAGGCCGTATAATATCCATGTGAATCGAAACTGCAGGTCTCTTCCGAGCCCATGTGCGCTAACAAATATTTGCCCACGAACCCTTTTATGAATTTTGAGGGAGTGACAATGACAGACGAAGAACGTAAGAATTCCCCACAACTAGCTGTTATTACCGGCCTGAAATGAATTCTCCCATGGGCGAGTACCAAATTGTAACTCACCTCATCAGCCGAAGAGACCTTCTTACATGCGTCTGGTGTTCAATAGTGGTATTCGTGCACCAGTCCTAATTTCTATGACCTGTGACGTGCGGCTGGTAAAACTACTACTGGAGGAAGAGGATTCAGTACGACTTAGCAAGGAAATATTTCTGGATGTTATGGGTGCTAAAATATTGTTTTTTTTATTTATTTAGTTGACGATATGTTTGTGGCATATGCAACTCGCTGTATAACCGATGTTGACACCTGTCATCCAGGTGGTGTTAACCACAGTATCAGCTGCGATTTAACGATAGGTTTAGCGCTCGCTTTGTCTCTTCCCTTCTCGTCAATGAAGAGAGACAAGTGGAGATTCCCTCTGTTGTCCAGCCTAGATGTCGCGTTTTTCACTCAGACGATCAGTAAGGATGTTGACGGGACCTTAACCATGTGTCACACCGAACCATTTCATTCGCTTGAGCGCTATCTACTGAACACAGCAGCTTCTTCCTGTCCAATTTCTCTACACTTTAAAAGCGGACGTATATTCTTTTTACTCCTTAAATCAGTTGAAAACAATTATTCGACTTAAATGGAGAGTTCAAGTACACTTACAGCTTGCTGCTGGCTTTTTTGTGGATCCCAGTCCTTGACACCCTTCGATATCACCATTTTTCTCACAACTCGTTTCAGAATTCGCTTTTCTTTCCTTCTTTAATGTGGATTTAACAATAGAAATTCGTGGAGCTTTTGGAAAGGACTGCTACTGTATTTTTGTTACGAAGAAAAATTTTATTAGTGTTTCGAGTCGAAGTAACACTGTAGTTAGTACCTGGCATCGCATTCAGATACATGAAATTCTTCTACGAAGATGATAATATTCCATTTTTTTTATTGTAACTGTACAGAATTTTATAACTAGGTAAAACGAAGCACACCATATTGGAACATCACGTGACAGCTGTATGCAGTGACACAGCGCTGAATTATGTAATAGTTGACTAGTGCGGTTGTCAAGTTATGGGTAACGTTTACTGAAAAATGTCAAAAGATGTGATGTTAGTCAATAAACACTCTGTATATGCCTTGTGATATCCGTACCGTTACAGTCTGCGCGAAGAATACTTTGGAGATTCGTTCCTCACTAGCAACACCACTTTACGGTATAGCTCAGGTTTAGCGCTTTCAGCTGGAGCAAAAATTTCAAAGATGGGGATTACCACAGCGCTCACGTATCAGCCGCAGGAACATTCGTCGAATAAGAACGCGGATTTTTGCGCTGTATTTACGTATTACACGATGTGGCGGGTTAAAAACAAGCCTGCAGTGAGCAGTATGAAATTAAACTAAGAAATTAACGTCTTGTTAACATCGAAGATCTTAGAGATGAAGCAGAAGCTAAGTGGCACGAGAACGGAGAGAAGAACCGGCTGTGACTTTGTCGGAAGAACCGTCCTAGTATTCGCCTAAAGATAGTTGGTGAAACGGAAACAAAGGTCATCATGGACGAATGGGAACTTGAACCACACTCATGGTGAATACGAATTATGTAACTAGAGTACATCATTCGACGAACTTCAGTGCAAGCTTTCGAGAGACGAGCCACGAAATGCTGCCACCTGTGAGCTTAGGAATGCAGCTGGCTAGGTCTTCCGTTCAGATTTCGCGGCGGATAGTCGTGGTGCAACGATTCCCGCAATGTCCGCCAACGCTTCTGGTGAGTCAGGCTTCCGCTGCGGTTATCCTTACATGAAAGCGACGGTCCCTGCAGCTGTGGTTCCTGCACCTCAGCTAGCTGCTTCCGTCCGGCTGCATTTCAAAAGAATCGAATTGGGGACGCGTAGGCTCTGTGTACAGTCGGGAGTTTACCACATCTCCTACTGACGATCGTTAACGCCCCGTTCGGAAGTCCTTGCCAGATTCCATATGTAACGTCCTGCTTCGTAGCAGCCTCCCTACTATAGTTTACTATTTTTTTTTCGCTAGCCAGTGCCTTGGGTTTTATTATAGGCACAGTATTCCTCTTCTTTCAGCTCATTACTAGGACTGGTTAAAGTAGAGTAGTCCTTTTTCTGATAGGGTTGTTGCTGTAGAGCACCACTACCGCTAGAAATTTTCACCAGAATAAAAAAAAAAACAGCCATTTCGTGTGCAGGGTAATTTAAATGTAAAAATAAACGACAACAGCAACAGCAGTCTGATAGTGAACCTGAGACTGCTAACGCCGCTATTTGTCCCTTATAAACAACGTTATTAACAAGTGGCACGTCGGTATTTTTCTGTACGAATCAACCTTACATTTACAGGGGACATGCTAATGTTTGTGAATATTTTACCACATTTACAGGGGACATGCTAATGTTTGTGAATATTGTACCATAACGATTTCAAGTGAAAAGTCATTTGTTTTTATCACCAAGTACAAGTCGAAATGAACGTAGATAATTCCTATTTTGGAATCGGTTATCGTTAACTGCTTATTATTTATGTTAATACGGAGAACGACGCACCACGAAGGAATTATGCAAATTGATCGCAAACTGCTATTCGTACAGGTGTCGCCGAAAAATGAAAAACTGTAAACTTTGGTGGCCGATGGATGAACGTGTGGCGCTGTAAGAAAATTTCACAGCGCAGCTGACACTTATAGCGGTCGACCGCTGTGGCCGAGCGGTTCTAGGCGCTTCACTCTGGAACCGCGCGACCGCTACGGTAGCAGGTTCGAGTCCTACCTCAGACATGGATGTATCTGATATCTTTAGGTTAGTTAGGTTCAAGTAGTTCTAAGTTCTAGGGGACTGATTACCTCAGATGTTAAGTCTCATAGTGCTCAGACGCATTTGAATCATTTGACACTTATAGCGAACAGACGACATGTCGAAACCGGAGCATAAAGTCTCTGCTAATTTCATTCCGTGTACTCGGACAGTAATTGTGCGTCGAAGACAGACACTTGAAGAATATACACAGCATTCGGGAGAGGACGTATAGTTGGGCTCAAAGAAGCCAGTCGGAGTAATCGGTGAATCGTTCCGCATTTGAACAGGGGCCATGCCACTATTCGACGATGTCGGCAGGAATTCTTGAACCATGGCCGAAAACGGCGTCAAGAAGGAAGCGGTCGACCTAGGACAGAGCAATCGTCAGAGAGGCACTCATAGCTTGAGATTCGTCATTATGATTGATCCGGCGTGCAACTAGTGCATAGGTGACCACAGGGACCATTAATAGGCGGCTCAAAGATAGGTAGCTGACATAATGGCGGCCCTTGTCATGATACCGTTGACCTCTGTACACCAATAAGCCTGTTTACAGTGGCGCCGCGCACATTCGGCTGGAATCTCATTGAACGGAGTAGAGTTGTCTTCAGTGATGAGTCCCGCTTCAAACTGAGCCCCAATGACCAGCGAAGAAGGGCAGCGGTATACCAGTATGACTGTCACCCGCCGTATGGCCCGCATCCAGAAGTTATGGTCCAGGTTGCCATTTCATTTCGAACCAGGACCTCTTTGGTTGTCATCGCGGCACCCTTACAGCTCAGCAGTACGTAGACAATATTCTACACCCCGATTCGTTGACCTTCAAGACAAGCCATCGTGGGCCTACATTTGAACAAGGCAATGTCCGCCCACACACAACGAGAGTTTCTACTGCTTGTCTCTGTTATTGCCAAACCCTGTCTTGGCCAGCAAGGTCCCCGCTTGGAGCATTATAGACAGGGCACTCCAATTCGAAACTTTGACGGTCGAAAGCTCCAGTTGGACAGAATTTGGCACAATGGCCCTCAGGAGGACATCCAACAATTCTACTAATCAGTATCAAGCTGAATAGCTGCTTGCACAGGGGCCAGAGGTGAACCAGCGCGTTATTGACTTGTTCAGTTTGTGAAGTTGTTTCTCGTGATTAAATTATCCACTTTTTCTGAAATTGTGATGTGTTTTTCTGTACTTGTACATCACATCTAACGATTTTCGCCCCATTAGGATAATTCCTCTGTGGTGCATCCTTTTTTTTGAGCGGGGGGGAGGGGGGAGTGTATTTTTGACAGCTGAAATTGCTTTAGTTTGCGCCAGTACCTGCAGCATCTTAATTCACTTCTGCAATTCCGCAGTAATCCACAAACTATTGTTGCAGAGCATCTCAAATGTTCAGATGTGTGTGAGATCTTATGGGACTTAACTGCTAAGGTCATCAGTCCCTAAGCTTACACACTACTTAACCTCAATTACCCTAAGGACAAACAAACACACTCATGCCCGAGGGAGGACTCGAACCTCCGCCGGGACCAGCCGCACAGTCCATGACTGCAGCGCCCTAGACCGTTCGGCTGATCCCGCGCTGTCAGTGCATCTCCAAGTTCCAAAAATGTATGGTGCGTTGTGATAGGTGGTGAGTTAATTCTGCCTGTTTTGTACTAAACAGTTTCTAAGACCTACGATTAGTTCGAATTTGTTTTGGTCTATTGTTGGAAGAGGCTTCTTTCGCTACCTGACGAGGACTTTGCTTTCAGAACGACCGAGTTCCTTGGAAGTTTTACCGCGAGGTGAATCGTTAACTAGAAACAGCGTTCCCTGAACTACGTCTGATATTTAACGCAGATGTTTAAGATTGGTTAGATTCAGTTCTCCATTTCTGTCGCTCCCCGTTCCTCTTCTTCGTTCTCACGTGACTGCTGCATGCCAGATCATGGACGATCTGCTGTTCGAACTCACATATAGGCCTGCCGCTGCAGTTCTTTCCTTCCACAATCCCTTCATTTGCAGTTTTCAGTGACGACTCATATCTTAATTTGTGTCCAGCCGCCGGCCGCGGTGGTCTAGCGGTTCTAGGCGCTCAGTCCGTATCTTAATTTGTGTCCAGCCGCCGGCCGCGGTGGTCTAGCGGTTCTAGGCGCTCAGTCCGGAACCGGGACTGCTACGGTCGCAGGTTCGAATCCTGCCTCGGGCATGGATGTGTGTGATGTCCTTAGGTTAGTTAGGTTTAAGTAGTTCTAAGTTCTAGGGGACTGATGATCACAGATGTTAAGTCCCATAGTGCTCAGAGCCATTTGAACCTTTTTTTTTGTGTCCAGCCTATCTCTATCTTCGAATCATTATGTTATTTATAATTATTTTTTTTTAGTTGCAGGACGTCCGGATCAGTCCATTGAACCTTCACTAGTCTTCTTTAACACCATATTTTGAAAACTTCAGCTTTTCATTACCGCCTTCCGCATTGCCCATGTTTCGCAATCACATAGAGCTGTGCTCCTAGTTAAGCTTTTCTTAAATGTTTTTCTGCTGTCAGGGCTTATATGTCTGGATGTTGTTAGCTGTTTCTTTTTCTGAAAGCCCATTCTCCTCATGCAGTCCTTGTTACTATACTTTTCCTTCCTAATTACTCTATCTTCCAGATGGTGAAATCCATGCACTTCTTCTACACTCTTCTGTTCAACATTTCGCCATCCTGCATGTCTACCTCCTGCACGTACCTTTTCCTTAGTGTCCATTTTGTTTGTGTGTTTATAGCTATCAGCTAGCGCCCGTTCCATTTCATTAAGCAGACGACTCAATTTCTGCCCGCTTTCTGGCCCCTTGTTGGGCACGATTTGTGGGCTAAACTAGATCTACGGTCAAGTAGCCATGGCTGTAAACTACTACCGATTTTATTAGCACCCCGATTAATGTTTCGACTTTTTGAATGACAACTTAGTTATAGTGATCACTACCTCAGGAGGTTGGAAATTCCCCTCTACTCTCAGTCGATGCAAGAAAGCTGCAGCATTTTGAGACAGTTATGAACGGATGATAAGCCGCGAAAGCGTAACCTTGTGCTTGTGATTACTATTGGTCAGCAAGCACGCGACACCTGGCGGTGTACGGTGAGTCTGTCTGGGAGCTGCTGGTGGGAAGGTGGCGCCCGGCTGGGCACTGGCCCTCGTCGGCCTCGTGACGTAAGCAGAGCGCGACGCGCCGCCCCTGCTGCCTACTTGCCGGTGCTCTGTCACCAGGTTACGCTACGTCTACGTCTGCACACTGAAACTAGGTGCATAACAAGAAGCTCTTTTGTCAAAACGACATAGGTTTCTGCGACCGGTCTCATGATGATTAAAATTCTTCTGGGTGTTGTACCACGTCATCGTATAAAATACTTTAATTGTAAACTTAAAACCAACGTTTCGACCTTATTGCAATGGCCTTCCTCAGGGAGAGAGGAAGGCTGTTGCAATAAGGCTAAGTTTATAATTAAAGTACACTACTGGCCCTTAAAATTGCTACACCAAGAAGAAATGCAGATGATAAACGGGTATTCATTGAACAAATATATTATACTAGAACTGACATGTGATTACATTTTCACGCAATTTGGGTACATCGATCCTGAGAAATCAGTACCCAGAACAACCACCTCTGGCCGTAATAACGGTCTTGATGGGCATTGAGTCAAACAGAGCTTGGATGGCGTGTACAGGTTGCTGCCCATACAGCTTCAACACGATACCACAGTTCATCAAGAGTAGTGACTGGCGTATTGTGACGAGTCTGTTTCTCGGCCTCCATTGACCAGACGTTTTCAATTAATGAGAGATCTGGAGAATGTGCTGGCCAGGGCAGCAGTCGAACATTTTCTGTATCCAGAAAGGCCCGTACAGGATCTGTAACATGCGGTCGTGCATTATCCTGCTGAAATATAGGGTTCCGCAGGGATCGGATGAAGGGTAGAGCCACGGGTCGTAACACATCTGAAATGTAACGTCCACTGTTCAAAGTGCCGTCAATGCGAACAAGAGGTGACCAAGACTTGTAACCATGGTACCCCATACTATCACGCCGGGTGATACGCAAGTATGGCGATGACGAGTACACGCTTCCAATGTGCGTTCACCGCGATCTAGCCAAACACTGATGCGACCATCATGAAGCTATAAACACAATCTGGATTCATCCGAAAAAATGACGTTTTACCATTCGTGCACCCAGGTTTGTCGTTGAGTACACCATCGCAGGCGCTCCTGTCTGTGATGCAGCGTCAATGGTAACCGCAGCCATGGTCTCCGAGCTGATAGTCCATGCTGCTGAAAACGTCGTCGAACTGTTCGTGCAGATGGTTGTTGTCTTGCAAACGTCCCCATCTGTTGACTCAGGGATCGAGACGTGGCTGCACGATCCTTTGCTGCCATGCGGATAAGATGCCTGTCATCTCGACTGCTAGTGATAAGAGGCCGTTGGGATCCAGCACGGCGTTCCCTATTACCCTCCTGAACCCACCGATTCCATATTCTGCTAACAGTCATTGGATCTCGACCAACGCGAGCAGCAATGTCGGGATACGATAAACCGCAATCGCGATAGGCTACAATCTGACCTTTATCAAAGTCTGGAACGTGATGGTACGCTTTTCTCCTCCTTACACGAGGCATCACAACAACGTTTCACGAGGCAACACCGTCAACTGTTGTTTGTATATGTGAAATCGGTTGGAAACTTTCCTCATGTCAGCACGTTGTAAGTGTCGCCACCGGCGCCAACCTTGTGTGAATGCTCTGAAAAGCTAATCATTTGCATATCACAGCATCTTCTTCCTGTCGGTTAAATTTCGCGTCTGTAGCAGGTCATCTTCGAGGTGTAGCAATTTTAATGGCCAGTAGTGTATTTTATACAATGACGCCGTACGACACCCAGAATCATTTTTGTCATCAAGAAACTACTTGGTCTGACACCGAAGGACAAAATTTTTAAGTAAAAATTTTTCTTACGAGGTGTACAACTTTGCTTCCGCCGTTTTTTCCTCAACATTTAAGGCTTTAATGAAACAAATTGGTTACACATGTATCATTCAAAGTAGTTTCCATCGCTGGCCACTACTTTTTCCCATCGTTCGGGCAGTGTACGAATCCCGCGTCGAAAAAATTGTTCATCTTTTCAAGTGATCAACGAATCGAGCCATTTGTGACTTCTTCATGAGATCGGAAGTGTTGGTCAGCCAGGTCATGCGCCATTGATCTAAACATGTGATAATGAGAAGGAGCAATGTCTGTAGAATACGGCGTGTGGGGTAGGACTTCCCATTTTAACCTTTCCAAGTACATTTTGACCTCTTTTGCAACGTGGGGTCGAGTATGGTCGTGCTGCAAAAGCACTTTATCGTGCCTCTCGCTGTATTGCGGCCGTTCGTCTTTTAATGCTCTACTCAAACGCGTTAATTGCGTTCGATAACGAGCACCTGTGATTGTTTCACTTGATTTTAACACCTTATAGTACATGACGCCGAGCTGGTCCCACCAAATGCAGAGCATGATCTTGGAGCCGTGAGTATTCTGTTTGGCCGTCGATGTGGTAGCATGGCCAGGATATCCCCATGATTTTTTTCGTTTAGGGCTATCGTAATGAACCATTTTTCGTCCCCGGTCACAATGCGATGTAGAAATCACTTCCGTTTTTGCCTCTGAAGCAGCTGTTCACAAACACACAAACGCCGTTCAATGTCTCTTGGTTTCAGCTCACACGGGACCCAAGTTCCTTCTTTCTGAATCATGCCCATAGCCTTGAGACGTTTTGAAATGGCTTGCTGTATCACTCCCACTAATCGTGTCAATTCTTCTTGAGTTTGACGCGAGTCTTCACTCAGAAATGTCTCCAATTCCGCTTCTTCGAAAACATTCTCTCTTCCACCACTATGCCGGTCTACGGTGTTAAAATCACCGTTCTTGAAGCGTTGAAACCACTCACGACACGTTCTTTCACTAATAGCGTCCTTACCATAAGTACTTGAGAGTGTTCGATGAGACTCAGCCGCTGTTTTCTTCATATTGAAACAAAACGGTAACACCTCCCGCAAATGACGAGAATTGGGCTCGTAAACTAACATTTTCAATCAAGAACAACTTTATGATGCAGACACAAATCGACTAATGTTTGAATGAGGTTATGTTGACCGAGGTCGAAACTAACTGCCTGGCGTCTGCAATCTGTTTCTTTCGACCGCTACTTACCGTTGTCGCCACCTGTCGGCAAACAGCGGAGGCAAAGTTGTACACCTTGTAGTTTTCTACGTACTCCCATTTTCAGCTGTGTGCACATAATCAAAACATTTTTTCGTTTTTTAAGAATGAGTTATCTGTGCCTAAGCGTCCAAATTTAGATTTTCTATCGTTTCCATATATCACGAATGGCAATGCCAGGACAGTTCAGATTTCTTATCTTCCCCGGGTTTTTTCCGTGCGTACGCTCTGCCTATAATGATCTCGTCATTCATATAATGTCGACATCTTATTTTCACTTTTAATGTTTTTCTCTTCGCCTCCTCTCCCACCACTTCCTTTCAGGCGCTAGGTGTCGAAAGAGGTGTCAGATGTCAAGAATTTTCCTTAATTTGACTCGACTGCACGAGTGTCTTAGTAATAAAGAACAAATGATTAAAGCTTCACTCACGCTGCGGCAATTTTTCGCGCATCTCAGTGTCTATAACGTCATATCTCTTGAACTGTGTGTCTTACAATGATGCATTTCTGCAGGTACACTCAGCGGCATAAGTGTATGCTGTCTCCAGAGAAGTAACAAATTTATACGCCCAACATCATGCGATAGTTGTTCACACATCTCAGTGTTTATGACATCATATCTCCTGATCTATGTATCATACAATGATATAACTGTGTAGGTACATCCTGCGGCATATGTGGATACTCTCTGCAAAATGTCTTGAGAATAGATTTGGTAGAAAGGAAGTAATAAATTTAAACATCGTGCATAATGCGGCAGTTTTTGATGCATTTCGGTGTTTATGACGTCATATCTCCTGAACTGTCTGGTACGATGATATACTCGTACTTCTGCAGGTGCATTTCCGCATTTGCCGGGATGTGTGGATACTGTCTGCAAAATTTGTTGAGAATATAGTTAGTAACACAGAAGTAATAGATTTAAACGTTATGCATGACGCGGCAATTTTTCGCGCATCTCATTTTTATGACGTCGTAACTCGTGAACTATGTTACGTAGTTTCTTCTTACCCCCACACGCGTTGTTGGCTGACAGTAAAGCATATATGTATCAAGTTTGACTGAAATCAGTCCAGTGGTTTAGGAGGAGAAGTGGAGCGCACACACACACACACACACACACACACACACACACACACACATTTTTATAATATGTACGTATTTTAACTGAAACTTTGCATGTTCACTCGATTATCTTTCACAATTCGAGAGCTTATGCGCAAAACTCATAATTCGAGAGCTTAAGACCAAAAGATCACAAAAAATTCGCTCGCTTAACCAGCAATATGCATTCGAAGAACATGTTTACTTGAAGGTGAAGAATTAATTTTTTTTGTGGGAGGGGACTAAATCAAGTGTGACCAACTAAAACCTTTCGCGTGCTGTTAGATAGAAAAGCCGTAGAAAGAATCAAGCTGCCAGAAGCTCTTTCCTGTGCGAGTCTGTGACTCACTATCTCAGGAATTCTACGTCACACATCCTACCGCACCTTCCTGTACGATTCGTGATTTCAGGCGCTGCCGCGCGTGCGGGTCAGCTGTGCCCGGCCACTGCTGAGGTACTGGCCCGGATGTTTTGCAAACTACGGTCCGGTTCCTGTTCGTTATACGCAGCGGGGTTGCAGATACTACGAAATGAAAGCTATCAGGTGCGAAGCCGGATGTTTTTTCCATCCGTGCGGAAACGAAGAAAAAGCTTGGAAGCTTGTTCACGAAACACGATTTTGCAATAACATATACTGGAACGTAAAACAAATTTTATCACTAATGGTTTAAAAAAGAATGCCGAAGTTGACAACTATTTACTATAAAGGCCCAGGAGATGCGGATATGGAATCTTTTGTATTCTGAGAATGGACTTGTTAAGACCTGTATGAATGTATCAATTAACGAGATCTGAAGATGACATAGCATTCATTACTGAAAGTGGAGATGAGGCAAAATTCGCCGTGTACTCATCGAAACTACAACGCAAAATTAACTAAAATAAAGGCGAACTCTGGGATGCTCCATTTGGAAAAGACACGGACCTTTTCCTCTGTTATTAATGACCTTATTGTCGTTAAGACCTATTCTACCTTACCTCCTTTGAAGGAATAAAGGAGGAGAAGGATGGAAGGGTGACAAAAAGGCCTCTTATGCAGGGTGGTTTTCTTGAATGGGAACAAAATGTATGGAACGTTCTCTAAGGGGATAGTGAGCAAAAACGGTCATATGGATATATGGCCCGAAATGCGTTTCATGGGAGGTACACAGACCTGTATTTGGAGATAAAAAGAGATAAAAACAGTGACTACGGTATCAGCACAAGGCAGGTGGCCCGCGGGTGGCCGGGGGGGGGGGGGGGGGTTAAGCCAGACGACCGTGTGGAACACTTAGCAGAACAGCTGCCACTATTCGTATCACCTGCAAGGCGTGCAAGCCTCATTACTTAAGGACCTGACTCAGCGGCTATTGTTTTGTCGCTGGTTCGTCACATAGTCCACCATGATGCAGGAGGATTCCACAGAGATTGCCAATCGTCACAACACCCACTTGCGGGATACGGATAATACCCATGGTAGAGTTACAACAAACCATCAACACCGTTTCAGCCACAGTATTTGGTTGGGGATTATGGGGGGCCGATTTGTGGGTGCGAAGGTTAGTGTGGCCACTACATGACGGTGCTCCAGCACTCTGCCCGATGGAGCCTGGACTAAAACGCTAGTACAGACAGAACATTCCCACTTGCCTGGTCTGCTCTGTGTGCTTTCTATTGTCTGCACCTTCAAATGGATATACCTCCTGTGGAACGCATTTCTGGCGACATGTTCATATGGTGTGTTTTGCTACTTATTTCTCTCAGAGATCGTGTCCTACAGTTTGTTCACATTTAGCAAACTCACCCATGTATAATACATCATAAACCTAAGGAGATGACATTCAGGGCCTCTGCGGAACCGATAGCTCACGACAAGTCTGCTGCTAGTTACTGTCTTCAGCTAGACTCATCTACCTTACTACTAGATGTTTGCTACTGTTGTCTACTCATCCTTCGTCAGGTCGCCGGAAAAAATCCTAGGTCCCTGTAACATAAATTTGAATAGTGTAATCTTCTAACTAGAGAAGTTTATTTGCCCAGATCGCAACAGATACACATATAGCCAACTACTTTCGGCAAGTTAAATTGGCATCTTCAGATCGTCTACGTACATACATCACTGTGCCATTCTATGTAGTGCACCGTCATTTAGTAACGGACATACCTGGGAACAAGTCATTGATGAATGGCTAAATGACCGTGTGCCACAATGGTCTATGTATGTAGAAGATCTGAAGATGGTAGTTTAACTTCCCGAAACTAGAAAGAAGATTACATTATTCAAATTCAGAGATCGATATCCCGCTGACATTGTCAGGTAATTCCGTCCAAAGTCGGCCGGTGTGGCCGAGCGTTTCTAGGCGGTTCAGTCTGGAACCGCGCGTCCGCTACGGTCGCACGTTCGAATCCTGCCTCGGGCTTGGATGTGTGTGATGTCCTTAGGTTAGTTAGGTTTAAGTAGTTCCATGTTCTAGGGGACTGATGACCTCAGATGTTAAGTCCCATAGTGCTCAGAGCCATTTTAACCATTTTGTTTTTGGATTAAAAATGGTTTAATTGGCTGTGAGCACTATGGGACTTAACATCTGAGGTCATCAGTCCCCCAGAACTTAGAACTACTTAAACCTAAATAACCTAACGACATCACACACATCGATGCCCGAGGCAGGATTCGAATCTGCGACCGTAGCGGTCGCGCGGTTCCAGACTGTAGCACCTGGAACCGCTCTGCCACTCCGGCCGGTTTTGATTAAAAGTTTCGTCTCATTGCCCCAAGCCGAAACTGGTGACATACCGGGTGATCAAAAAGTCAGTATAAATTTGAAAACTTAATAAACCACGGAATAATGTAGATAGAGAGGTACAAATTGACACACCTGCTTGGAATGACATGGGGTTTTATTAGAACAAAAAAAAGTATTGCTAGACGCGTGAAAGATCTCTTGCGCGCGTTGTTTGGTGATGATCGTGTGCTCAGCCGCCCTTTCGTCATGCTTGGCCTCCCAGGTCCCCAGACCTCAGTCCGTGCTATTATTGGCTTTGGGGTTACCTGAAGTCGCAAGTGTATCGTGATCGACCGACATCTCTAGGGATGCTAAAAGACAACATCCTACGCCAATGCCTCACCATAACTCCGGACATGCTTTACAGTGCTGTTCACAACATGATTCCTCGACTACAGCTATTGTTGAGGAATGATGGTGGACATCTTGAGCATTTCCTGTAAAGAATACCATATTTGCTTTGTCTTACTTTGTTATGCTAATTATTGCTATTCTGATCAGATGAAGCGCCATCTGTCGGACTTTTTTGAACTTTTGCATTTTTTGGTTCTAATAAAACCCCATGTCATTCCAAGCATGTGTGTCAATTTGTACCTCTCTATCTACATTATTCCGTGGTTTATTAAGTTTTCAAATTTATACTGACTTTTTGATCACCTGGTATGTCACCAGTTTCGGCTTGGGGCAATGAGACGAAACTTTTAATCCAAGCCGGCCGGAGTGGCAGAGCGGTTCTAGGCATTTCAGTCTGGAACCGGGCTGCCGCTACGGTCGCAGGTTCGACATTATTCCGTGATTTATTCAGTTTTCAAATTTATACTGACTTTTTGATCACCAGGTATAGTAACTGTGAACTGTCTGTTTGAGCCCTATCGGAAGTTTACTTTTGAAACCACAATTTCAGTTACCTAAAGCATCCCAGACCCAATAGGTTTTCTGACTCTATTGAAAATTTCCACAGTTTCCATTTCAGTATTTTAGTTATTCGTTAATTTGGTCCTATGAATCATTTTCAGGCCTAGAAGTAGTAAAACAGGTATTCTGTTGGCTATGTGCAAACATATAATTCAGATTTCTATCAAGTCTCCATTTTCGGAAGAAGATTGTGTAATATTTGAACCCCTTCCCGCTTCTGAAGGTCGAATTATTTGTAGTAATTGCCCAGTCATTTGTAGCCTTGTGACAAGCTACAACTCTAAAGCTCGTATTGTCCAACCAAAAAAACACAATAGTTGGAGAAAGTACGTTTTGTACAAAAAGCAACCAGCACAAATCGGCAACGCGGAGGATACCTTCGAATGGTGCCCCGATTGTCCGACGGCTGCTGCTGCAAAGACTTTTTCTCTACCGCCGAGACGGCGGCGAAGGCCGCTGCAGATCTGTCCCGTTTGTCACGCAAAGCGAGAACGAGGTCGCCCCTGCGCAAACGGTGTCGCGTCGTGCTGAGCTGTCGCGCTTCTCTATCTCGGCTGTGGACGGGCGGACGTCCGCCGCTGCCGGCGCGCCAGACTGCGTGGAGCCGCCGGGCCGCACTGCTTCCGCCGTCGCGGCGATTAATCACCCTGCTGCTCCCTGCCATCAAACCACTCTGGGCGCCAGAAACAGACTAGGGCGGCGGTCGCTAAGCTTTTTTCATCAAGAGACAATACTACGTTGTGGGGCGGCAGCTCGGGCCACATACACTACTGGCCATTAAAATTGCTACACCAAGAAGAAATGCGGATGATAAACGGGCATTCATTGGACAAATATATTATACTAGAACTGACATGTGCTTGCATTTTCACACAATTTGGGTGCATAGATCCTGAGAAATCAGTACCCAGAACAACCACCTCTGACCGTAATAACGGCCTTGATACGCCCGGGCATTGAGTCAAACAGAGCTTGGATGGCATGTACAGGTACAGCTGCCCATGCAGCTTCAACACGATACCACAGTTCATCAAGAGTAGTGACTGGCGTATTGCAACGAGCCAGTTGCTCGGCCACCATTGACCAGACGTTTTCAGTTGGTGAGAGATCTGGAGAATGTGCTGGCAGGGCAGCAGTCGAACATTTTCTGTATCCAGAAAGGCCCGTACAGGACCTGCAACAAGCGGTAGTGCATTATCCTGCTGAAATGTAGGGTTTCGCAGGGATCGAATGAAAGGTAGAGCCACAAGTCGTAACACATCTGAAATGTAACGTCCACTGTTCAAAGTGCCGTCAGTGCGAACAAGAGGTGACAGAGACGTGTAACCAATGGCACCCCATACCATCACGCCGGGTGATACGCCAGTATGGCGATAGCGAATACACGCTTCCAATGTGCGTTCACCGCGCTGTCGCCAAACACGGAAGCGACCATCATGACGTTGTAAACACAACCTTGATTCATCCGAAAAAATGACGTTTTACCATTCGTGCACCCAGGTTCGTCGTTGAGTACACCATCGCAGGCGCTCCTGTCTGTGATGCAGCGTCAAGGGTAACCGCAGCCATGGTCTCCGAGCTGATAGTCCATGCTGCTGCAAGCGTCATCGAACTGTTCGTGCAGATGGTTGACTCAGGGATCGAGACGTGGCTGCATGATCCGTTACAGCCATGCGGATAAGATGCCTGTCATCTCGACTGCTAGTGATAAGAGGCCGTTGGGATCCAGCACGGCGTACCGTATTACCCTCCTGAACCCACCGATTCCATATTCTGCTAACAGTCATTGGATCTCGACCAACGCGAGCAGCAATGTCGCGATACGATAAGCCGCAATCGCGATCGGCTACAATCCGACTTTTATCAAAGTGGGAAACGTGATGGTACGCATTTCTCCTCCTTACACGAGGCATCACAACAACGTTTCACCAGGCAACGCCTGTCAACTGTTGTTTGTGTTTGTGAAATCGGTTGGAAACTTTCCTCATGTCAGCACGTTGTAGGTGTCGCGTCTGTAGCACGTCATCCTCGAGGTGTAGCAATTTTAATGGCCAGTAGCGTATGTACCGATGTTATAATTTGGTAGCCTACATAAGTTAGTATGATATGTGCCACCAATAGACCAGGTGTAGTAATGGCGCGACAAGTCTGCCGCCGGCCACAAGTACTGATAGTTAAAGCCTGTTTTAGATTATTGTTGTGACACTGAAATCGCCTGAAAAAGAGTTATTGTGTTGCTATCTTTGAAAATCGGGTTTCTGCCGATATTCCGTGTCGTACTTGCACGATATTTCGATTGAGTAACTCGCAGTCTTCACCAGGTGCTCCCTGAGGCTCATAGAGTACCTGATGTCAGTTGCGAGCTACTCGATTAAAATATCTTAAGTATGAAGCGGATTACCTCCGAAAACTGTCGCGGAGAATCAAATATGGAAATGTAGCGGACCTAAACTGATTTTCAGCTGCAAACTACGAGGGTCACTCCAAAAGAAATGCACACTATTTTTGTAAAAATACAGTTTTCATTCTGCATGTGTGAAAGTTTTACAGTGTGTAGATACATCCTGCCCGCTTGTTTTCAAACTTAGTTCAACCTGTTCCCGTGAGTGGCGCCATCACAGCATGTCTTCAAGATGGCTGCTACACTTGACGTTCGTCAGGAGCAACGTGCTGTCATAAAATTCCTGTGCTGTGAAAACGAGACAGTGGGAAACATCCACAATAGGTTGAAAAAGGTGTATGGAGCTGCTGCTGCCGATCGCAGTACAGTTAGTTGGTGGGCAAGCACGTTACGTGACGAAAGCGAAGATTGTCCTTGCAGCGGCAGGCCTCGTACTGCACACACTCCAGACAATGTGCAGAGAGTTAACGAACTGGTGACTGCTGACAGACGCATCACAGTGAACGAACTGTCACGCTACGTTGGGATAGAGGAAGGAAGTGTTTGCAGAATCTGAAAGTGTTGGCGTTAAAAAAGGTTTGTGCCAGGTGGGTTCCCAGGATATTGACAGTGGCTCACAAAGAAACAAGAAAAACGGTATGCAGCGAACTTTTGGAACAGTACGAGAATGGTGGAGATGAATTTCTTGGAAGAATTGTGACAGGTAATGAAACATGGCTCCATCATTTTTCACCAGAGACAAAGAGGCAATCAGTGGAGAGGCATCATGCAAATTCACCCAAGAAAAAAAAAAAAAACTCAAAACCACACCTTCTGCTGGAAAAGTTATGGCTACGGTGTTTTTCGATTCCGAAGGCCTCTTACTTGTGGACATCATGCCAAGTGGAACCACCATAAATTCTGATGCATATGTGCCGACACTGAAGAAACTTCAAGCACGACTAAGTTGTGTTCGACCACATCGGAAAAAGCAGGATGTTTTGCTGTTGCACGACAATGCACGGCTACATGTCAGTCAAAAAAAATCATGGAAGCGATCACAAAACTCAGATGGACAACACTGAAACACCCGCCTTACAGTCCTGACCTGGCTCCATGTGACTATTATCTCTTTGGGAAATTGAAAGACTCTTTGTGGAACTAGGTTTGAAGATGATAACTCCCTTGTGCACACTGCCAAACAGTGGCTCCAACAGGCTTGTCCAGAATTTTACCATGCGGGTATACAGGCGCTGGTTCCAAGATGGCGTAAGGCAGTTGAGAGGGATGGAAATTATGTGGAGAAATGAAAATATTGTTCCTGAAGGATGTATCTACACACTGTAAAACTTTCAAACATTTAGAATAAAAGATGGATTTTAAAAAAAATAGTGTGCATTTCTTTTGGAGTGACCCTCTTATATTCTAAAAAAGGAAACACTTTAATGGAGCGATACCGATTAAAATTGCTCAGAAAGACCGAAGCAACCCATCTCCGCCGACAGAATGGAGAAGATCAAGTGCATTGATGAACCAACTTACTCAGTGCAGGAACGTTCACAAACTTAAACTTTCTGCATGCATTCACCACTGCACTACTCTTCATTCTTCCGGTACCTAGATCCCTTATTACCGAAACGATGAAAATGGTTTCCAGAAAGTTCCTCTGGCGGGCTATGGAAATTACACACGCCCGGAACAAAAAACACATCTTTATCAGCAACCCACTTGACTCATATTTCCAAGCCTAATCTATTGCTACGCTCTGCAAATCTGACAGTCTTCTCACACTCACGTCCAGAAAAGACACTGCAGCTATATGTTTTGTCAACGAAAATGGTTTCTGTATCAAAAGAGAAGAAAGCATTAGAAGTATTGGAATTGCCGAAACCAAATGCTTCGGCAAAGATGTAAGGCTTCTCAGTCACAGGTTAGACAAACCCAAAACAGGCAGAGAAAGACGTTCGCAAGGAGGGGTCGCCATCTTTCATATAAAACAACTTGCCGCTATATGACTTAATTTATCAGAAAAACTGAACACCCATCAAGCTATTATCCTAAAAATAGTAGGAAAATATAGGAAACCGATCTTCTTCGCAACTGTATATGTGCCTCCCACTGAGGAACTACCAATAAATCTCTATGATTATATCTCTACACATGGCCCAGCAGTCATCTTAGGGGACCTTAATGCCAGATCCATTGTTCTTGGTGACAAAATCAACAATAAAAATGGCGATCTTCCATTTGCGACGCTAAACTGAAATCTGATCCTCTTAGAAAATAATTCACCTACTTTCATCAATCAACTGGAACCTCCATAGTTGATCGCATTATTTGCACGCCGCTAATTGCTAGTAACTGCAGAGAAGTAGAAATATGGGATAGCGTTTCCAGCGACCACCTGCCCACTATCATAAAAACAACGGCTATTACCCTTGTCAAAAACAATAACCACAAGAGAAAACTTTCATCGACTACTCCAGAAACCTTAATACAAACAAAGCCAACAACTACATCATCAGACTCGAAACTTCGCTCAGTAAATGGAGAATCTGACCTAATCCAATCAAAAGTCAACTTTTACTATTCAGGCATAGAAACCTTACTGATCACCAACAACAGGACCCCACAAACTCAACATTAAACTTCTGGGACAAGAAATTACTTCGCAGCCAAACTTCAAATATCTAGATGAACTCTTAAATTGGCAGAAAAACATGTTTGAAATTATTAAAGAAGCTGAAAGCCTACTTAATTTAGTACATCTCATGAAATAACTAACAAGTGGAGTGGAGCAACCAGTTGCCCTTCGTACATATAAAATATTTGTCCGACCTATTCTCGAATGTGGATCTCAAGCATCGATTGTGTCATCTAACCAAACGAAACAAATTCTACCTGCTGACTGGACGATGCTTCGAGTAGCTAGAGATCTACACTATGAGTTCCCAACAAACTCCCTTCACAAAACACTTGAAACCAAGAACATGATATACAGAAGAACAGAATAAATCACCAGATTCGGGTCCAACAGACTACAAAACAATGGACTTACAAAATCACTCTTGCAGCAACGTTTAATTTTCCGAAATTCAAATATTCATTTCCTCCGTACACTGTTCTTGAAGCAGTATCGAATTCACTCCAACAGAATCCTCTGGAAAACGAAGAAATCAATGAACCGTGAACAGACCAAGAACTCTGACAAGGATTTGGGATGATGCAGCAGCCTGATATACACTGATAAACAAAAGTTTGGAATACTATCGTAAAAAGTAGTCAACGATACTAGATGTCTGATTGACCAAGGCACTTCATGCGTTATCCAGTTAGAGCCCATATACTGGATGGTGTTTACTGCCGGCATGCTTTGTGGCCGTTTCCCAGTCATGTAAACATACCACTGCCACAGCAGCACACCAAGAGCAGTCCAGTATCAACAACAACCTCATTCGGTTGTGTTCCGCACTGCAGTAACATGCCACGTAGAGGCATGCAACACTTTGATAGTCATGATAGTGGCTTTACATTCAGTAGGTCATACACAGCAAGATGGCAGCGATCGGTTACATGTCACCCATAGTGGTGTATCTAAGGTGTGGATAAAGTACAGAGAGACGGGGAATGTAAACGACAGACTTCGCAGTGGTCGTCCTCGTATGACAACACCAATGCAGGATCATTTCCTCCAACTGCCGGCTCGCAGGTGCCCAACATCCAACATCAGCTGCCAGAAATATTGGATATGACTTCTCCTGGGCAATACGGATTCGTACCTCAGACCAAATAGTGTAGAGAAGATTGCATCAGAGTGTTATTCATTCCAGACGACCATTGAGAAGTTTTGCTCTGAACCAACGGAAACGGCGCAGTCGAAGGACCTGGGCTCTTGCGCATCAACGTTGGACCATTGCAGAATGGAGTTATATCATGTTTGTTGAAGAGACCAGGATTGGTTTGCGACCAGACACTAGGCGTGTTAGGGTTTCAAAATGTGCTATACGACACCAGGAACGCAGATACGTTCCGGAAATCCATCCGCTTGCAAGTGGAAGTGTAATTGTTCTGGGCGGCAATAATGGTGGCACGGCGGAGCCCTCTAATTCCCATTTATGGCAGTTTGACCGGTCCCCGATACATTCAAGAAGCTCTACAAACGATTGTAAGGCGCTACTACAGATATTGTGAAGTCGGTGATTCATGCTAGTCGATGACAGTGCAAGACCGCGCCATACTCTAGCAGTGTCTCGGTATCTTCAAAGACGCGACATCAACCGAATGCGTTGGCCAGCACACTCCCCTGACGTAAGTGCAACTGAGCATGCATGGGACCTGTTGAAGGTGGCCATTGCGCAGCGTCCGAATCCACCAGACAATCTTCGGGACCTCGCTCAAGCTGCCACAGAGCAGTGGACCTCATGACCCAAGATAAACTTGAGGGTCTCGTCCAGAGCATGGCTCGCGGAGTTGAAGAACTCATCCGTGCGCGCGGAGGATATACTCACTACCAAACACTGATAATCGCCACCATGAGATAAGGATTTTCACTGTTTTTGTTTTCAAGATTTACATTTCGGAAAGAGTCTGCTTTGTTTTGTAATGATTTTTATAGCTAACCAAAATCGATTTTGTTTTCAGGAGGAATTACGTTATTTTGTCAATAAGGTATTGTACAAATCTCAAAGGATGTACTGTAAGAAGTAATTGCAGTAATTCTACGATATTCTAAACTTTTGTCAAGTGTGTAGAAAGAACAAGTTGTTGACGAAAATTACTTCAATCAATTCTTGTAGAAGAAGGCAATATTATCTACATCGACTAGATTTTCAAGTTTGTCATCTTTTACAGAATTAAACGGAAATTTTCTACATCAACAGAATTCCAAGATCACGATATAACATTATCAATATCACTGAGAAAATATGAAAATATATAAGCTGAACAACATGCAACCAATCCCAGCTGGAGTGTTTTTCGACTTAGAATTTTTTCCCCCAGCTGTAAGGCAAATTCAGGGATCTGGAATGAATGAAATTTAATGAGCAACATCTTCCTCTCAACTACTCATCTGCATGCAATTAAAAATTCTAAAAAAATTAAATAAACACCCAACTGTCGTAGGTAAATGGTGACACAACAGCGTAGATTACAACTACTGGCTGACAGTGCTCTGTTCTCCTGCAACCCACTATCTCCTTCAGAGGTGGAATGAAAAATCATAAAAAAACCATAAAAAACTTGCTGCTGTGACGAGGCTGATACTATACGTAAGTATCTATCCCGCACAAGACCAATGAGCTCTGTAAAACGAGTCTTTCATTGTATAAGTTGATTGGTTGGACAAGATTCGTTATGACTGTAATTTGTATTGCGTAATCAAGGGCGATGACCTATATGTATCCCAATTGCATTTAGCACACAGCATCACTGTTCATTAATCAGTCAGAATTTTCACTTAGTTGGGCCAAATGTTTGGTACGATGATGTACCGTTGTCCGTGTAACATTCAAAAGAACGCAATGACAACTGCAAGAACCCCGATAGTAGCAGAAGACAGTTTATGAACTAATGATAGTTTCCACCTCGTTGTATGGATCAGACTTGCGCTCCAAGAATTAAGGGTCTTAGACAATCGGAAACATTAGAAACGATGCTACTCAGACCAGTAAAAATGTGTAGCAGAGCAGATAAAATCAGGAACGTGTACATAAGAGCAAAATTAGATGTGAAACCTATAACAAAGAAAATTTCACAGAACAGAAACGAGTGGAAGGAACATGTTCTGTGTATGTCGTAAAGCAGAATCTAAAAGCGTAAACTACAGATAGCTTTATTTAGCGAAAGTCGCAGATTTATGGCCCTGTCGGATACGGCATTTACTTAGAAAACACGCTAGCATTAACGTGTGTGACTATTTATGTGCTTTGCATTAAAATTTTATAAACCGCGGTTTTCACCTCGAAAAAAAGATGGCAATAAATTACCGATGCGACGTGCGTAATAGTCGTTTGCAGCTGTCTGTAAACAGTCGTAAACAGGTCTGTATTTTCAGCTACCTTCACACCCAGGGAATAAATTACTAATTAAAAGTAAATTGAAGTTCGTGGTCAAAAGCGTTATGATACATCACACACGCAGACATCATCCATCGAAGAGCAGGAAAGAATAGAGACCTGGAACATAACGTCTTCTTTACAGACGAAATATGACGCGCTTGACTGCGGATTGAAAGCATTATATTCAAATTGTATTTCCTGCCAGCATTTTAAACGATCCTCTGCATCATATAATGCCTCCATCAGTGACAAAAATCATTTTGTTTATTTATGAAGCATACAGGAAGCCCACCCGATCTATTCCGTAATCTTAAAAGGAAAACTCCACATGAAGGAGAACGTTTACTGAGGCAAAAAATGTCTCTCAGGATTACGTAGGTTAGTTATCAGCAAAGTCTATAAGAGCTTTCGGCGTCTATATATACATATTTGACGCAAGTGTCATTAAGAACACTGGTGTAGAAAGTAGGTATATTATCATGGAGCCTCTGGCTGGGACGCAAATCTTTCCAGTCATATTTATGGAGCTAATTTAATAGTTTTCGATCACGTTTATCTGTGACCTTCAATGAAGTCTGCTTGTTATTATAAGAAATTTTTGCTGACTCATTCAGATTCTTTTGTTTGGATCGGAAATAAGAGTATGAACAAAAGTCGCTATCACTGGAGCCCCAAACGTTTTGGACGCACACATGTAGACATACTAGAAGCTTTTGAGCACGCTATTGGAACTATGAGCATTTACCAAGAATAAAAAGAAAGGTGCTGTCAAATTTCGTCTGTCATCCACGTCCTCGTTATCAGTATTTCGCTGTAGAAGGACATTAAGTTGGGGCCAAATTTGCAACGGTTAAAGGTAGGTTATTTCACATATGCCGACACGTTTGTACTGGAATGGATAATAAGTACGTATGTGTCAGACTGGGAATAGAATCCGGGTCTTTCAGCTTCACGATAACGCTGAGCCATCTACACGCGCTCACAGACCAACCCACATTTGACAAAGACCTGAGCGAAAAGCAAAGTGTTACAGCATAAGGTAGATTGAAAAAAAATATATAAATAAATAAATAAATAAAATAAAAAAATAAAAATAAAAAAATCACTCGTCGGTAGCAGAAACAAATAAATACGAGATGTTTGCAGCACAGACCGAGCATTTCAAGACAACGTTTCCTGTGTGCTACCTGTCTAATTAAGCTGGAGAGTAACGACAAACGTTAGTAGACCTATTATTGTACAGGAAACCAAACACCAGGCAGGAGACACTTGCAGCGAAAAGAGATGAAAATAACTTTAAGAGGATTACGGTTAATTATTATTTTTCGTAGGAATAGTGTGTTTGAACGTCAAATATCTTTAACTGGAAACAAATTTCCGCGGAACAATTTAGGGTAGGGCCGGAATCAGGCCGTAACAGCAGGAGCTGCACGCAACTGCACAACAACTGGAGCGTGCATCGACTGCTACTACGGGAGCCGCAGCAACCTAAACAGCTCCCAGGCAGCAAGTACGCTAATAATATACAAATCGAGGGCGAAGAAACTCATGGTTTGCTGGTCTGAGTTTAGTCATGGCAAATTACAATTTAGTAAACCTCTTTGACAATTAGAACTACTGAACTATGCACGAAGATTAACAAATATTTAGACTTGAAGCATGATACAATTTTCTGTCAAACTTTTCGATTGATTTCGTTCAATTCCATTTAACAGTTATATACACCATTTCTGTGGTCTGTGTGGTCTTGGTTTAGCTGTGGTTGTTCCTTTGTGTTTCCAATCCACAGTCACATCTCCAGCAATCGACTTGAACGTTACAAATTTGGGCCCAATTTAATGTCCTTCTTATGAGTTTGTTGCTCAGGTGACATCCAATGACCAGTTCCCATTCTAAATCATTGATCTCTCCTGACCAGCCCATTCTGCTCTTTGCTTCACTGCTGACGACACAGTAACCCCCCCCCCCCCCCCAGCCAAAGTAAAATATCTTTTATACTGGCCTCTTGTGGCGTCTAGAAGTCGATTCCCCATTACTTGAGGTGGTTGGATACTTTTGATCAGATAGTATACATGCCAATCTCAGTATGATTTTATTTGATTTTTTATAGTCATTCAAATTACAGTTGACATTCACATCAACTGTTCAATCATCTCTCCCCAACACGTTCATGTCAATTCAAACAAAGTGGAATTCCTGGAAAATTTCCGCATATTAACGCCCAATAGTAACATAAACAAAAGAAATTCGTTGTGGGGAACCTGCACAATTGTACTTCAGTTGGAAATGGAGTAACAGACTCAGATCTGTGTGATACATAACCAAGGTTGGAAGATCAAGTGGGTTGGTCAAAAATGGCTATTCAGAAGTAGATTGCACTTGAACTTATCCTTTACGATCTTTAACACAGTACCTTACTATGCAATTTTCACTCTGGAGTGTGGTTGTAATGTATCCCCAGTGACCTCTATACTGACAGGAAAGTAGACATTAGTGTTCACATAAGTTGAATTTTTAATGTTATTGATGTGATGAAATACAATTTTAGAAGCTTACAAGCTTATATTTAAACATACTTCCCATCATATGATAGAATGTTGTGAGGTAACAGCACTGACTAACCTTGATAACTCAGACAAATCTGTCAGAACTGAAGACAGGTGCCTTAATTCAGGAGTGCTCACTGTTTTTAATTTATTGCAGGCAATTCATTTACAGTACTGCAATGTAACCAACTGACTGGTGTTTGTCTGTAATTTCAGGAATGTACAGTGGCAAGCAAGGAGCGGCGTCGTGCTCTACGACGATCTCATAACCCAGGCTGGCCATCGCCAACTCCTCACCGTGGAACACCTTTGCAAGACTGGTTGTTAACCAGGAACTCTGGTAAGCACAGATAATTGTCGTTACTTCTTCAGATTCATGCTACATCATTAAACCCCTAAAAGTGAGAAGTTGTACAGCCACTGTGTCTTGGACTGAGTTGGAGGGGTAGGGCAAATCTGGTTTCTACACAATGATTCACAATCAACTTGGACAACCTTCTCAGCTGACCCACCTAGCCATTCATCTGAAGGGTTTATGTACACTAAGATATGGTTTCAATCCTTTTCTGTAGGGTCATATCTCACAGGCATTTCTTAACACTGTGGATGATTGTTTAGTGCATGTACAGTATAGATCTGAGTTCGTGTTGTTGTGGATTAGCATGGAAGTAAAGGAAGGGAGAGGATGAAACTCAGGATCAATACACACCCTACTCCTCTCAGTTAGTCCCAAGTTTACAGCTCTAATCAGACAGATTGCTGTCAACAGCACATGCTCTCCCTCCACAAGAGTTTGTGGAGAGGTTTGATGGGCAGTCCTGTGATCGAGAATTGTAACCAACTGTCTCTTGAGTATTTGATCCTCAAATACTGGTGATGAGCAAATATTATAGCAGTAGAGTTTATATCTGCCATCTCCAGATTGAGTGCCACTAGGCTGAAAGTGATTTACACTAAAGAAATCTAAAAAATAAACAGCTCATATGAAATCACATCTTCTTCTGGGAAGTATTCTCATATTGAGTATGAATCAGTTCTTGTAGATCAATTGTATTAATACATGCTGGATAAAGTAGGTACAATAAACTACTGTATACATTTTTAACTCAAACATTAATTTTTGTGCAGGTCACCTTCAGCAACAGCTATCAGACAGTGTTCCTGATCTGGCACAACATCATCGTCACCAGCATCTCCGAACTGAAGAACGCCGAAGAACAGAGTGTGCAGACACAGACGATGATGAAAGATGGTTCCTACGTAAGCACTTTGACAGGGAAAATAGACTTTCATGTAAGTGATTTGAGCATTATCCTCTACCATTAAATTTTCCAATGAGTTGTCTGTACCCTTTCATGTCATTTGAAACAGTCATCAGTTTTAAACATTCATATGAAATATAGGTCTGAGATGCAGGAACAAGAATTTATTACATGTGTAACGCTACTTGCACACAAATAAAACCAGATTTTTTTTTCCAGTGTTAACAGATATTGACATCAATAGCTGTGACATACAATCGGAAAATCCTCCATCAGTTGCTTCGACCTTCAGGGGCAGACCTACAAGCTATCGTCTCAACAGTGATGTGTTCTTCATGTCTTCAGGTAAATATATTTTATTGCATACAATACATTTCAAAGTATGTGAAAAGTGTTAAAATCTGTTAATATGGCCAGAAGTGGAAGGGCCTTGACATTGGCATCGAGTAAAAAATGGTAAACTCATCTGATATAAAACTGTAGAGATAAAGGAGAAAATAAATACAGCATGTGCCTGCAGAAGCTACAGAAGGCCTTTTTCATTTATAATTATTCTGTCACATGCAATGTAGGCGATGGTAGTTCTTAAAGAAAAATCTTAAACAATCCTGTATGATACAGGAGCACGATGAGAAATGTAAAATAAGGTAGCTGCTCAAGATTTTTACTATATTGGTGTCCAAATATTTGGCTATTTCCCTATTTTGTGTCTAATTCACAATATAATCATACAAACTGTCAACCAGTTGTCTGTACAATCATGTTCTGCACAGAAGATGGCATTCCAGTCAGTGGACAACCATGCTGACAATGGCATCAGGGCATCTACAAAATGAGGAGTGTTTGCCGGGTAGTCTGACATCCACAATCACTGTGTACACAGTCATATGTGGTGCAGTATGGCACAGAGAAGATACCTACCAGACTCTCTACAGTGGAGGGCCATAGAAAGAAAAGAAGCCGTACAGTCGCAAACTGATTTGGCCTGATGGCTTAATGTGAATTGTTCTGTTGCTTCTCAGATGTGGCAATCGTTTACACAGACCGAAATTGTATCCTGAAGACCAGGGTAGGGCTGAAATGTGACTTCAGAAGAGAGGCATGTAACAATATTACAGAAGGAAAGTTGCCACTCACCATATAGCGGAGATGCTGAGTCGCGATAGGCACAACAAAAAGATTCACACAATTATGGCTTTCAGCCATTAAGGCCTTTGTCAGCAATAGACACACATACACACAAGCACACACACACTCACACAAATGCAACTTGCACACACGTCTGCAGTCTCAGACTACTGGTTTCAGGTGTCTGAGACTGCATATGTGTGTGCAAGTTGCGTTTGTGTGAGTGTGTGTGTGTGTGTGTATGTGTATGTATGTCTATTGCAGACAAAGGTCTTAATGGCCAAAACCTATAATTGTGTGAATCTTTTTGTTGTGCCTATCGCGTCTCAGCATCTCCTCTATATGGTGAGTTGCAACTTTCCTTCTCTGATATTGTTACATTCCATTCTGGATTTCCCTTTGTTTGATTTCAGAATAGAGGACCATTATTTGGTTTAAGGGCATGACACTACCACCTTGCATTGCATAGCTACTAGCATTTGAGCTAGCAGCATCCACTGGATGTGTTGTATGGAGGCAAATGGTGTGCAGAAGGCTTCAGCAGTGCCCTGCTGTGTGTCTAACCCTGACATATCTACACTGAATGGACTGTCTATGGACACATCAACATGCCACCTGCGATGGTCAAACAGCAGGTCAGTCTTGTTTTCACTGATGAATCCTGATTTAGTCTGGAGAGTGGTTCTCAACGGATTCGCATTCGAGGGAATGGGGAACATGATTTTGGGACCCAAATGTTGTGGAAAGAGACTGATATCAAGGAGGATCCCTAATAGTGTGGACAGGGATTATGTGTACCACTCATGTCCCTCTTCATAAAATTGTACAGGTGAATTGGCAAGGTTTAACTGCTGTCTGGTATTGTGAAGAGATCATGGGACCTCATTTGTCATTGTTGCAAGGTGCCGTGGGCCTAGACTTACGATTTACGTTCGACATCATAGAGCACATGTGGTTGATCTTTTCTTGAAAAGAGAAGATACTGCAAGCATGACGTGGTCTGTTCACTCTCCCGATTTGAATCCCATAGAGCATGTCTGGGATGCACTAGGGAGACATCTTGCATCACCTCAGCATCCACCAATCACTCTCCAAGAAGCTAGCAGCTCTGCGGGAAGAAAGGGCATTATTGCTTCATCATAAGACTGATGATATCATTTACAACATGCCCCATTGTTGTCAGGCCCGTACTGCTGCCAGAGGTGGTCACATCCCATACTGAGCACATTAACCAGTTGTCAGAATGTGTGACCAAATCCATTAAGTTGGAAAAAATGAACACATTACACAGGTTGCACTTGTTTGCATTCTGTATTCTTTACATTGTTTCTACTTTACTATCACCTATTCATACTGTCTTGTGGAAAAATAAATGCAACCTTGCAAAATTTCCATTTGTTGCTTTAATTTTGGACACCAGTGTATATTTCTCTTTACAAGAAGACAAAAGATAAGGGTTTGCTGCCTTTGAATCAGGTCTAGATTGCTTGTCAGTGTTCTGAGTGACTTCTTCTTTTCCAGTCTTCTCTTCTGTGCTCTTGGATTGTCCTATCTCTCTAACTTTCAGATATGAATATCTGATTTAGTTTCTTTATTGATATTGCTATAAACTACATCACAACAAGTTCTCATCACTTACAGACATTGTTTTGTTTACCTGATATACCTTACTTATGATGCTTCTCAATGGAAAGAGAGGGTTATGTCACTTTTAGCTCATGACTAATTTAATTTACACAAAATTAACATGGCTAAAACAAGCACTACAGAATTTTCCTCTGTAGTAGTAATTACTTTGGAAATTTTCAATATCTATTAAATTTAATAATACATTATCTATTTTACAGGTTCTGAACCACATGATAGACTCCGTCTCCCTGAAAGAAATCCAACACAGACTGTTTCCAGTGCCCGTTCAGTACTAACATCAATAGCATCATTCAGGCACACTCAGTTACCTCACCGTACAAGGACTGCCACAGAATGTAACTCTGACATTTTGGAATCTCCACAGCTGATGAAATTTAGAGGTAAATGTACATCCAATGTAGTTGCAAACTGTGATCAGTACAATTCTGCACAATCAATGTATTAAGTTTGAAGAAAATGATAAATGCTTTCTATGTGACAAATACTTGAAGATTACAACCATTACCTTATTTCCATTGTAATACAGTTGTCTTCAACCATAAAATTTATCACTGTGGCAGAGTTCCCACAATAGCTTGATGCATATAAATTTTATTTTACGTTACTATGTTTCTCTCTTAATTTTTAGCATTTTTAAATACAAACAATATATTTTTTATCAAACAAACTTCTGCCTTTAATGACTAACATTCGCATTGTTATTGATTTTCACTACAAGGACGTTAGGCTGTGGTTGAATGTGACAAAATTCAACAACAATACTATTTATTTTATTAAATAGTAGATCAATGCCACAAAAGCAGAAAAAATGAGTGCTATATCTTTTCTTGTTTTCAGATCGAGCTCATAGTGATGCACAGAGATTGGAACGTCCTAACTGGAAGTTCTTCCCTGAAACTACAAGGAGAACAAGTTGTGCAGTGCAGGGTACACAGGTGTGACATGTACGTGTGGAAAAGTGCTCTGCCAATAATGTGGACAGCTCATAAAAACCAAATGACTTTCTTGATTTGCCAAATATTGCTTATATGTTCCTCAGCTTGTTCCATACTGAAGAACTTTTCTCCTATTGACAGTTTTCTGTGTTTTTTAATTAATAAATGACTTTTTTTAAATTAAAGTTATAAATCTCAGCACATTTATCCTCTGTAAAGTTCAAGGTACCACTTCATTTTTATGCGTGTAACTATGGTCTTTTCTGCTAATAAGAAGAAAAGTGCTAGCAAGTAATGTGGTCAGCTCTTAGACAACAAATAGTTTTTTGATGTGCAAAACATTATTTATGTGTTCTTTGGATACTCAGTTTTGAAGAAATTTTGTTCTAGGGTAATTTTTAAATGTTTTTGTATTAAGTAAAGAACAACCAAAAATTAAAATAAATGTAAATAAAAAATAAAATGTCTATTAATGAGATTGCAGTAAACTGAAACTCTGAAATTAAAATGACTTTGTAGTAATCCTCTGTCAAATTCCATATCTGAAGAACAGAAAACTCAAGTGTCTGGTCTTCATTGTCCTAAGGATTTTGGTGCCTATCTTGCCTAATACTTAAGAATGGTTTTGTCCCAATATTTTTTCTTTCTAATAGTAATGACGGAATGAAGTGTTCTGAAATCTGGTGTATCTTCCAACATTTGCATGTTGTTTCAGTCAGCTGCTATCTTGTGACAAGATTTCTTTGCTAATTTTATTTTGCTGTTCCTTATTATGAAACAAACATTCTTTTTCACATAAAAGATGTAAAAGATGGCATATTTAAACCTTTGTGATGTTTAATATACCTCATGGTTCTTAATAAATCAAGGGACCAAACTGAATAACAGTTTGTTTCACTTTAAACTATTTAAGAATTTTTTTTGTGTGAGTTTTGAATAAAAATGTCTGAAAAACAAGACATCAATTTAAATTAAAAAATAATGCCCTTCCAATGACAAATATAACAGATTGTATACCATTTCTTCAGCAACATACTGTGAAATTAATAATGGTAGCCTTATAATTTTCAGTAAGAAAGGACATGCATGTTGTACATATTATGAAAATATTCATCTGTAAATTTTTGACAGAGGAGGACACTGTCAGTAAATGAAAAACAAAGCAACAATTTGTAATTACTGCATAATGGTTTATTTTCAAATCCATTATTTTGAGAACAGAACTGTAATTTCTATGTGTCTCTTGGTATGAAGCATAGCATAGTCAGTATGGTGTGGCTAATTGCAACACGTAAACACATTAACCAAGTAGCAGCTGTATAACTTCCCACTGGAGAGACTTTAAATTATAAATAAGCCAAACATGGTGTGGATTAAAGTAAAAATTCATTCAATTACACAAAAAGAAGAGTCTGAAATTCATTGATAACCAAGTCCCAGTCCCAGGAGCGGAAAGACTTACCTTAGGGGGAAAAAAGGACGGGTATACACTCGCACACACACACATATCCATCCACACATATACAGACACAAGCAGACATATTGGTCTTATGTCTGCTTGTGTCTGTATATGTGTGGATGGATATGTGTGTGTATGCGAGTGTATACCCGTCCTTTTTTCCCCCTAAGGTAAGTCTTTCTGCTCCCGGGACTGGAATGACTCCTTACCCTCTCCCTTAAAACCCACATCCTTTCGTCTTTCCCTCTCCTTCCCTCTTTCCTGATGAGGCAACAGTTTGTTGCGAAAGCTTGAATTTTGTGTGTATGTTTGTGTGTCTGTCGACCTGCCAGCACTTTCATTTGGTAAGTCACATCATCTTTGTTTTTAGGTATATAGCGCTGGCAGGTAGATAGACACACAAACATACACACAAAATTCAAGCTTTTGCAACAAACTGTTGCTTCGTCAGGAAAGAGGGAAGCAGAGGGAAAGACAAAAGGATGTGGGTTTTAAGGGAGAGGGTAAGGAGTCATTCCAGTCCCGGGAACGGAAAGACTTACCTTGGGGGAAAAAAGGACAGGTATACACTCGTACACACACACATATCCATCCGCATATACACAGACGCAAGCAGACATTTGTAAAGGTAAGTCTTTCCGTTCCCGGGATTGGAATGACTCCTTACCCTCTCCCTTAAAACCCACATCCTTTCGTCTTTCCCTCTCCTTCCCTCTTTCCTGACGAAGCAACCATTTGTTGCGAAAGCTTGAATTTTGTGTGTATGTTTGTGTGTCTATCGACCTGCATGCGCTTTTGTTTGGTAAGTCTCATCATCTTTCTTTTTAGATATATTTTTCCCATGTGGAATGTTTCCCTCTATATATATATATATATATATATATATATATATATATATATATATATATATATATATATATATATATATATATACCTAAAAACAAAGATGATGTGACTTACCAAATGAAAGTGCTGGCAGGTCGACAGACACACAAACGAACACAAACATACACACAAAATTCAAGCTTTCGCAACAAACTGTTGCCTCATCAGGAAAGAGGGAAGGAGAGGGAAAGACAAAAGGATGTGGGTTTTAAGGGAGAGGGTAAGGAGTCATTCCAGTCCCGGGAGCGGAAAGACTTACCTTATGGGGAAAAAAGGACGGGTATACACTCGCGCACACACACACATATCCATCCACACATATACAGACACAAGCCAAAGGGGAAGGTGAATACAAAGTGAAACTACTGGTAAAAACAGAAAGAGAAAATAAAGAGAAAAAAGAGAAATAAGACGACAGGAAAGATTTCGAAATGCAAAGGCGACAATAACAAACGTAATTGTTGGGTTCAAATTAATGATATGGTTATAATAGAAGGAAACATTCCATGAAGGAAAAATATACCTAAAAACAAAGATGATGTGACTTACCAAATGAAAGTGCTGGCAGGTCGACAGACACACAAACGAACACAAACATACACACAAAATTCAAGCTTTCGCAACAAACTGTTGCCTCATCAGGAAAGAGGGAAGGAGAGGGAAAGACAAAAGGATGTGGGTTTTAAGGGAGAGGGTCAGGAGTCATTCCCGTCCCGGGAGCGGAAAGACTTACCTTATGGGGAAAAAAGGACAGGTATACACTCGCACACACACACATATCCATCCACACATATACAGACACCAGCCAAAGGGGAAGGTGAATACAAAGTGAAGCTACTGGTAAAAACAGAAAGAGAAAATAAAGAGAAAAAAGTGAAATAAGACGACAGGAAAGATTTCGAAATGCAAAGGCGACAATAACAAACGTAATTGTCGGGTTCAAATTAATGATATGGTTATAATAGAAGGAAACATTCCATGAAGGAAAAATATACCTAAAAACAAAGATGATGTGACTTACCAAATGAAAGTGCTGGCAGGTCGACAGACACACAAACGAACACAAACATACACACAAAATTCAAGCTTTCGCAACAAACTGTTGCCTCATCAGGAAAGAGGGAAGGAGAGGGAAAGACAAAAGGATGTGGGTTTTAAGGGAGAGGGTAAGGAGTCATTCCAGTCCCGGGAGCGGAAAGACTTACCTTATGGGGAAAAAAGGACGGGTATACCCTCGCACACACACACATATCCATCCACACATATACAGACACAAGCCAAAGGGGAAGGTGAATACAAAGTGAAACTACTGGTAAATACAGAAAGAGAAAATAAAGAGAAAAAAGAGAGAAATAAGACGACAGGAAAGATTTCGAAATGCAAAGGCGACAATAACAAATGTAATTGTTGGGTTCAAATTAATGATATGGTCATAATAGAAGGAAACATTCCATGAAGGAAAAATATACCTAAAAACAAAGATGATGTGACTTACCAAATGAAAGTGCTGGCAGGTCGACAGACCCACAAACGAACACAAACATACACACAAAATTCAAGCTTTCGCAACAAACTGTTGCCTCATCAGGAAAGAGGGAAGGAGAGGGAAAGACAAAAGGATGTGGGTTTTAAGGGAGAGGGTAAGGAGTCATTCCAGTCCCGGGAGCGGAAAGACTTACCTTATGGGGAAAAAAGGACGGGTATACACTCGCACACACACACATAAACATCCACACATATACAGACACAAGCCAAAGGGGAAGGTGGATACAAAGTGAAACTACTGGTAAAAACAGAAAGAGAAAATAAAGAGAAAAAAGAGAAATAAGACGACAGGAAAGATTTCGAAATGCAAAGGCGACAATAACAAACGTAATTGTTGGGTTCAAATTAATGATATGGTTATAATAGAAGGAAACATTCCATGAAGGAAAAATATACCTAAAAACAAAGATGATGTGACTTACCAAATGAAAGTGCTGGCAGGTCGACAGACACACAAACGAACACAAACATACACACAAAATTCAAGCTTTCGCAACAAACTGTTGCCTCATCAGGAAAGAGGGAAGGAGAGGGAAAGACAAAAGGATGTGGGTTTTAAGGGAGAGGGTAAGGAGTCATTCCAGTCCCGGGAGCGGAAAGACTTACCTTATGGGGAAAAAAGGACGGGTATACACTCGCACACACACACATATCCATCCACACATATACAGACACAAGCCAAAGGGGAAGGTGAATACAAAGTGAAACTACTGGTAAAAACAGAAAGAGAAAATAAAGAGAAAAAAGAGAAATAAGACGACAGGAAAGATTTCGAAATGCAAAGGCGACAATAACAAACGTAATTGTTGGGTTCAAATTAATGATATGGTTACAGTAGAAGGAAACATTCCATGAAGGAAAAATATACCTAAAAACAAAGATGATGTGACTTACCAAATGAAAGTGCTGGCAGGTCGACAGACACACAAACGAACACAAACATACACACAAAATTCAAGCTTTCGCAACAAACTGTTGCCTCATCAGGAAAGAGGGAAGGAGAGGGAAAGACAAAAGGATGTGGGTTTTAAGGGAGAGGGTAAGGAGTCATTCCAGTCCCGGGAGCGGAAAGACTTACCTTATGGGGAAAAAAGGACGGGTATACACTCGCACACACACACATATCCATCCACACATATACAGACACAAGCCAAAGGGGAAGGTGAATACAAAGTGAAACTACTGGTAAAAACAGAAAGAGAAAATAAAGAGAAAAAAGAGAAATGAGACGACAGGAAAGATTTCGAAATGCAAAGGCGACAATAACAAACGTAATTGTTGGGTTCAAATTAATGATATGGTTATAATAGAAGGAAACATTCCATGAAGGAAAAATATACCTAAAAACAAAGATGATGTGACTTACCAAATGAAAGTGCTGGCAGGTCGACAGACACACAAACGAACACAAACATACACACAAAATTCAATCTTTCGCAACAAACTGTTGCCTCATCAGGAAAGAGGGAAGGAGAGGGAAAGACAAAAGGATGTGGGTTTTAAGGGAGAGGGTAAGGAGTCATTCCAGTCCCGGGAGCGGAAAGACTTACCTTATGGGGAAAAAAGGGCGGGTATACACTCGCACACACACACATATCCATCCACACATATACAGACACAAGCCAAAGGGGAAGGTGAATACAAAGTGAAACTACTGGTAAAAACAGAAAGAGAAAATAAAGAGAAAAAAGAGAAATAAGACGACAGGAAAGATTTCGAAATGCAAAGGCGACAATAACAAACGTAATTGTTGGGTTCAAATTAATGATATGGTTATAATAGAAGGAAACATTCCATGAAGGAAACATATACCTAAAAACAAAGATGATGTGACTTACCAAATGAAAGTGCTGGCAGGTCGACAGACACACAAGCGAACACAAACATACACACAAAATTCAAGCTTTCGCAACAAACTGTTGCCTCATCAGGAAAGAGGGAAGGAGAGGGAAAGACAAAAGGATGTGGGTTTTAAGGGAGAGGGTAAGGAGTCATTCCAGTCCCGGGAGCGGAAAGACTTACCTTATGGGGAAAAAAGGACGGGTATACACTCGCACACACACACATATCCATCCACACATATACAGACACAAGCCAAAGGGGAAGGTGAATACAAAGTGAAACTACTGGTAAAAACAGAAAGAGAAAATAAAGAGAAAAAAGAGAAATAAGACGACAGGAAAGATTTCGAAATGCAAAGGCGACAATAACAAACATAATTGTTGGGTTCAAATTAATGATATGGTTATAATAGAACGTTTGTTATTGTCGCCTTTGCATTTCGAAATCTTTCCTGTCGTCTTATTTCTCTTTTTTCTCTTTATTTTCTCTTTCTGTTTTTACCAGTAGTTTCACTTTGTATTCACCTTCCCCTTTGGCTTGTGTCTGTATATGTGTGGATGGATATGTGTGTGTGTGCGAGTGTATACCCGCCCTTTTTTCCCCATAAGGTAAGTCTTTCCGCTCCCGGGACTGGAATGACTCCTTACCCTCTCCCTTAAAACCCACATCCTTTTGTCTTTCCCTCTCCTTCCCTCTTTCCTGATGAGTCAACAGTTTGTTGCGAAAGCTTGAATTTTGTGTATATGTTTGTGTTCGTTTGTGTGTCTGTTGACCTGCCAGCACTTTCATTTGGTAAGTCACATCATCTTTGTTTTTAGGTATATTTTTCCTTCATGGAATGTTTCCTTCTATTATAACCATATCATTAATTTGACAGGTTGACAGACACACAAACGAACACAAACATACACACAAAATTCAAGCTTTCGCAACAAACTGTTGCCTCATCAGGAAAGAGGGAAGCAGAGGGAAAGACGAAAGGATGTGGGTTTTAAGGGAGAGGGTAAGGAGTCATTTCAGTCCTGGGAGCGGAAAGACTTACCTTAGGGGGAAAAAAGGACGGGTATACACTCGCACACACACACATATCCATCCACACATATACAGACACAAGCAGACATATTTAAAGACAAAGAGTTTGGGCAGTGATGTCAGTCGAGGCAGAAGTGCAGAGGCAAAGATGTTGATGAATGACAGGTGAGGTATGAGTGGCGGAAATTTGAAATTAGCGGAGATTGAGGCCTGGTGGATAATGGGAAGAGAGGATATATTGAAGAGCAAGTTCCCATCTCCGGAGTTCGGATAGGTTGGTGTTAGTAGGAAGTATCCAGATAACCCGGATGGTGTAACACTGCGCCAAGATGTGCTGGTCGTGCACCAAGGCATGTTTAGCCACAGGGTGATCCTCATTACCAACAAACACTGTCTGCCTGTGTCCATTCATGCGAATGGACAGTTTGTTGCTGGTCATTCCCACTTAGAATGCATCACAGTGTAGGCAGGTCAGTTGGTAAATCACGTGGGTGCTTTCACACGTGGCTCTGCCTTTGATTGTGTACACCTTCCGGGTTACAGGACTGGAGTAGGTGGTGGTGGGAGGGTGCATGGGACAGGTTTTACACCGGGGGCGGTTACAAGGGTAGGAGCCAGAGGGTAGGGAAGGTGGTTTGGGGATTTCATAGGGATGAACTAAGAGGTTACGAAGGTTAGGTGGACGGCGGAAAGACACTCTTGGTGGAGTGGGGAGGATTTCGTGAAGGATGGATCTCATTTCAGGGCAGGATTTGAGGAAGTCGTATCCCTGCTGGAGAGCCACATTCAGAGTCTGATCCAGTCCCGGAAGGAATCCTGTCACAAGTAGGGCACTTTTGGGGCTCTTCTGTGGGAGGTTCTGGGTTTGAAGGGACGAGGAAGTGGCTCTGGTTATTTGCTTCTGTACCAGGTCGGGAGGGTAGTTGCGGGATGCAAAAGCTGTTTTCAGGTTGTTGGTGTAATGGTTCAGGGATTCCGGACTGGAACAGATTCATTTGCCACGAAGACCTAGGCTGTAGGGAAGGGACTGTTTGATGTGGAATGGGTGGCAGTTGTCATAATGGAGGTACTGTTGCTTGTTGGTAGGTTTGATGTGGACAGACATGTGAAGGTGGCCATTGGACAGGTGGAGGTCAACATCAAGGAAAGTGGCATGGGATTTGGAGTAGGACCAGGTGAATCTGATGGAGCCAAAGGAGTTGAGGTTGGAGAGGAAATTCTGGAGTTCTTCTTCACTGTGAATTCAGATCATGAAGATGTCATCAATAAATCTGTACCAAACTTTGGGTTGGCAGGCCTGGGTAACCAAGAAGGCTTCCTTTAAGTGACCCATGAATAGGTTGGCGTATGAGGGGGCCATCCTGGTACCCATGGCTGTTCCCTTTAATTGTTGGTATGTCTGGTCTTCGAAAGTGAAGAAGTTGTGAGTCAGGATGAAGCTGGCTAAGGTAATGAGGAAAGAGGTTTTAGGTAGGGTGGCAGGTGATCGGCATGAAAGGAAGTGCTCCACTGCAACAAGGCCCTGGACGTGCGGGATATTTGTGTATAAGGAAGTGGCATCAATGGTTACAAGGATGGTTTCCGGGGATAACAGATTGGGTAAGGATTCCAGGCGTTCGAGAAAGTGGTTGGCGTCTTTGATGAAGGATGGGAGACTGCATGTAATGGGTTGAAGGTGTTGATCTATGTAGGCAGAGATATGTTCTGTGGGGGCTTGGTAACCAGCTACAATGGGGCGGCCGGGATGATTGGGTTTGTGAATTTTAGGAAGAAGGTAGAAGGTAGGGGTGCGGGGTGTCGGTGGGGTCAGGAGGTTGATGGAGTCAGGTGAAAGGTTTTGTAGTGGGCCTAAGGTTCTGAGGATTCCTTGAAGCTCCGCCTGGACATCAGGAATGGGATTACCTTGGCAAACTTTGTATGTGGTGTTGTCTGAAAGCTGACGCAGTCCCTCAGCCACATACTCCCGACGATCAAGTACCACAGTCGTGGAACCCTTGTCAGCCGGAAGGATGACGATGGATCGGTCAGCCTTCAGATCATGGATAGCCTGGGCTTCAGCAGTGGTGATGTTGGGAGTAGGATTAAGGTTTTTTAAGAAGGATTGAGAGGCAAGACTGGAAGTCAGAAATTCCTGGAAGGTTTGGAGAGGGTGATTTTGAGGAAGAGGAGGTGGGTCCCGCTGTGACGGAGGATGGGACTGTTCCAGGCAGGGTTCAATTTGGATAGTGTCTTGGGGAGCTGGATCATTAGGAGTAGGATTAGGATGATTTTTCTTCGTGGCAGAGTGATATTTTCAGCAGAGAGTACGAGTGTAGGACTGTAAATCTTTGACGAGGGCTGTTTGGTTGAATCTGGGAGTGGGGCTGAAGGTGAGGCCTTTGGATAGGACAGAGGTTTCGGAACTACTGAATTAGGGTGTTGTGGTTCCAGATTGTGTTGATTGGAATTTTGAGGTTTTGGAGGGAGTGGAGCTGGAAGTGGGAGATTGAGTAGATGGGAGAGACTGGGTTTGTGTGCAATGAGAGGAGGTTGAGGTTTGCTGGAAAGGTTGTGAAGGGTGAGTGAGTTGCCTTTCTGGAGGTGGGAAACCAGGAGATTGGATAGTTTTTTGAGGTGAAGGGTGGCATGCTGTTCTAATTTGCGGTTGGCCTGTAGGAGGATGCTCTGAACAGCCGGTGTGGATGTGGGAGAGGAAAGATTGAGGACTTTTATTAAGGATAGGAGTTGACGGGTGTGTTCATTGGCTGAGTTGATGTGTAGGTGAAAGATTAGGTGGGTGAGGGCAATGGATTGTTCAGTTTGCAACTGATATAGGGAATGATGGAAAGAAGGGTTGCAGCCAGAGATGGGAACTTCAAGTGTGAGGCCTTTGGGGGTAATGCCAAATGTCAGACAAGCCTGAGAAAATAAAATATGCGAGCGTAATCTGGCTAGGGTGAAGGCATGTTTGCGGAGGGAATGTAAATAAAACTTAATGGGGTCGTTGTGGGGATGTTGTGAGGGTGACATGGTGTTAGAAGGTGGAAAGTGTAACATGAGGTTGAAATGAAAATGAAAATAAAAATATATGGGGAGAGATAAAGGTGAACTGAAAGTAACTGGAGATCTGTTGTGATAAAAGGTGAAAAAGTGTTGGTTGTGTTGATCCTGTGGTGAACTTGGGTTGGTAGGCAACGATGTGCACAAAGGTTAGGTGGTTGTGTTGCCGCCAAAACACGTTAAAGGATGGAGAAATTCGGGAAAATTTCGAAAAAACTGCGTGTAAATGTATTAAAAAGAGTGGTTTTGTGGCGGCAGATTATGAAAATGAGGCTAACAATTGTCTGGCGAAGAAATAATGACGTTAAAGCCTGTGGGAAGTGACTAAAAATTATCAGTGATGTGAGAAAAACGGAAATGGAAATAAAGCGAAAGTTATCAGGACTAGCCGAAATGGTTGTTTAATAGGTGAAAGGAACTGTTTGTGAACTAGAAACGGTGGATTTTATAGCAGCGGTAGTGTTGAAAGCGGAAAAAAAGTTTTTTGGTTACGGTTTGGAAGTGGGTGACGTATTATTGAGTATATATAGGCGGGATAAAATTGTATAGCACATTACGGTAAAAAGGAGAAGGTGAATACAAAGTGAAACTACTGGCAAAAACAAAAAGAGAAAATAAGACGACAGAAAAGATTTCGAAATGCAACAGTGACAATAACAAACGTAATTGTTGGGTTCAAATTAATGATATGAATATAATAGAGTGAAACATTCCACGTGGGAAAAATATATCTAAAAACAAAGATGATGTGACTTACCAAACGAAAGCGCAGGCACGTCAATAGACACACAAACAAACACAAACATACACCCAAAATTCTAGCTTTCGCAACCAGCGGTTGCTTCGTCAGGAAAGAGGGAAGGAGAGGGAAAGACGAAAGGATGTGGGTTTTAACAAAAAGATGATGAGACTTACCAAACAAAAGCACTGGCAGGTCGATAGACACACAAACAAACACAAACATACACACAAAATTCAAGCTTTCGCAACAAACGGTTGCTTCGTCAGGAAAGAGGGAAGGAGAGGGAAAGACGAAAGGATGTGGGTTTTAAGGGAGAGGGTAAGGAGTCATTCCAATCCTGGGAGTGGAAAGACTTACCTTAGGGGGAAAAAAGGACAGGTATACACTCGCACGCACACACATATCCATCCGCATATCCGCATATATATATATATATATATATATTGACAAAGGCCTTAATGTTCAAAAACTTTATTTGTGACAGTCTTTTTGTTGTGCCTATCTGGTACTATATATATATATATATATATAACTGTGGGACAAGTGGGCAATATGTTAATATTAGTTATAACACATATAAACTGAAATAACTGGCCACAAAGTGTGTGATTTCTTACCAATATTATGAAAAGGAAAGTTGCTAATCACCATATAGCAGAGATGCTGAGTCGCAGATAGGCACAACAAAAAGACTGTCACAAATAAAATTTTTGGACATTAAGACCTTTGTCAACAATAGGCACCAAATAGACACACACACACACACACACACACACACACACACACACACACTAAGTGTGGTTTCAGTTGCCTGAGACTGCAGTCGAGTGTGTGAGGGGTGTGTGTGTGTGTGTGTGTGTGTGTGTGTGTGTGTGTGTGTGTGTGTGTGTCGTCTACTGTTGACAAAGGCCTTATTGGCTAAAAGCTTTATTTGTGACAGTCTTTTTGTTGTGCCTATTTGTGACTCAGCATCTCCTCTAAATGGTGAGTAGCAATTTTCCTTTTCATAGTATGGTTACATTCCATTCTGGATTTTTCATTGGTTGGATTTCTTACCAACACTGACTGAAGTTTTAGGTTCTTAAAAAACTGCCAGTCAAATGAAGGAGGTTCTTTTAGAAAAGTAATTCACTAATTTTCTAGTGTTTTTTAATTATTTTTACGCATCAAGGTTATCCCCTTCAAAATAGCTTCCCTCACCAGTTCTACAGTGTTGAAGACATTGTCTGTGTAGCTGTTCCAGCAGGCTTTTGTCATAACATTTTTAAGGGATGACATTTTGAGACTATTTTGAGTTAGAGAATAAAGAGAAGTAACAGGGATTGAGATTCAATGATTAGCTGTGGGAGGGAGGTGTTGAGTAACTCCAAGAATGACATTCCTTGTCACTCATTTATTAATTATTAATAGGGATTGTTGTGTTACAAAGAGCATTGTTGAGGTGCAGCACCCCAGTACATGCAATGCCTGGACAGTGGGCACACCCATGCTACCTTTTTCCTGAGCCTTTCAAGTATGTTATGATAAACTGTTTGTGTGAATCCTGGTGTCGCAGTATTTGAATATGATTCCATGACTGTAAAAGAAAGTAAAAAAATCCATTTCAATTTAGGTTCTTTCACATTCATTTTCATGGGATAGGGAAAGTGTACATGTGTCATATCTGACTTTGGAATTTGAGAATCTGTACCACCATATATCATGGCAATGCTACTAAAGAAATCTGACTCCCTCTGAAGGTGGTCTGAAGATGAACACATGCATTCTACCAACTTTTCTTCTCTCTGTCATTATGTTTTTTGGATCCATGTTTGTGCACTCGTTGTGCATGTCGAAATACTGTACTGAAAATTGATGGACACTTAACACATTCAAATTTAACTTACTACTGATTGTTCTCACCATCAATAAATACCTCATAAAATACTTCACTCTACCCATATGTTATTGAATTTGAATTTCTTCCCAGATGACCTTTGTCTTCTATTAATTGTCAGTCTGCAAAAAATTACTTATGCAGTCTGAAAACTTGTATCCTGGATAGAGAATGTTCTCCACAAACAGCAATATCACCAAGATTTACACAAAATTTGATTACACAATGTGTTTCATATTTTTGTCAGTTCAATTCATGTTAGCAACACATTTAACGAACATAATTTTGCTTCTCACACTTGCAAGATGTGAATCTTCTTCTGTAGGAAGTTCAAATTTGTACTGAGTCAAATGCTCAATGCAACCTATCTATCATATGAGCAATAAGGCAACAGCATTGTCAGTTCATGCACACTGTTCCCAGCCTCATTACTTTTCTAAAACCATCATAACCCCTGTATATGTCCTGTATATTTACTCAAGTTATTACCAATACACTACTAAGAGTCATTTATCACAAGACAGCTGCTGAACAGCTTACAAAAACCATACAGTCAATGACATGATTATCCAAATATGATAATCCAGAGATGTATCCAGAAAAATACTGAGATTTTCATGTATATTTATAGTTAATCAATTATTAAAGGTTAATTTCTTGAAAACCTGAAGCATGCAGTAAAATTTCTTAACTGTAAAGGAAGAGAAAAACAAATAATTTATAATTATGGACTTACTGTATCCCTTCCAGGATTTTCAGGCAAAATGAGGAAGTATTAATCAAGACTGAACGTAGTAACTTGTTTGGCTTCTCTGTTTGATTTTTGTATTGGCATCTCTACAAATAAATATTTGTTTGATGTCACTACCAAAGTTCTGATGGGCACAAATAAGAAAAAAGTATCATGATTGTTAACCCCTTGCTCACTGTAGTTTCATTGCATTGCTTGTTCTACAATTAAGCAAAACCATATAAATGGATGGGGAACACTGTGGAATAATTTTTTGTCCTATTAAGTGCTGTCTTCACATTGTCATGGGACAGGATCAGGTGTTAGTGTGAGGTAGAGTCAATAAGGTTGATGGACTACAAGCTATGATCAAGGAAACCAATCACCTAGTCATGATGTTTCTCCTTCTGGCCACTGAAACAAGATGAAATAATTTTGTCAAATGTCTTTGGAGGACAGAAGTCTATTACTCATGCCTTCCACTCCAGGCCTCACAAGTGTGTAGTGGGCTAGTGAACTACAAAAAACTGTATACTATATTGTAACTGGCTGTCTCCTATCATGATGACAAAATGTAACAAAACAGTTTGTTCTGATTTGCCTTCTGTTTTACATGATGCGGCATAGTTTCAAGCAGACATCTAAAAAATGAGTTTGGCAGAATGAGCAAAACTGGAAAGAGTCAATGGCTAGAGGGTAAGCGCAGTGATGTAGAGACTTGCATGACTATAAGAAACAGAGGTTCTGTGTATAGCAAAATTAAAGAAACATTTGAAGAATATAGAAATAGTTGTATTAAAATCAAAAGCTCAGATGGCTCATCTGTACAAAGCAAACAAGGGAATGCTGAAATGTGCAAGTAACATGCAAGAGAGTTGTACAAAAGAAGGTAGCTTGACATTATTATGGAAATGGAAGAAGATGTTGATGAAGACGAGACAGGAAATGTTATACTTCTTGAGGAATTTGGCAGAGTGCTGCAGACATGAGTCAAAACATTTTGTGGATTGAGGATATAGACTTTGATGGAAATCTTGCTGCTGCTGAAAAAGACTATTAAAACTGTCCTGGTAGGATGGAAACATGGGTTCTAGGGCAGTGCACACACACACACACACACACAATGAAAGTAATGCAAAATAATGAATAATAGAATATTTTACTCAACTTTGGTAACTCTGGTTACAGCAGTTGTGGAATGCAAGTTTAGCCCATCTATCCTGTGTTGACTACAGTTCCATGAACACAAGTAAATGATGTTCTCTGAACTAAAATTGGAAGAAAACTAATCTTCTGTCTTCATATAATGTTCAAAGAACTGTTCCAAACTAACAGTACTCAACAAGTTTGTTTGTATGGCCATCCTCCACAGCAAGCACAGAAATATTTGTTTTGTAAAGAAAAATGCCTTTTTTTGCTGCAGTGATGCAAAGGAAGGCATTTTTTATTTACAAAACAAATGTAACAGTACTCACTTAAATCTCTAAGGAGGCAGTCTCTGTCCATACATGATGATTCTGTTAACTGTTCTGTTTTTACTGTCTACCTGTCAGCCACAGCTTCTGTCTCACTTTACAACTTGAAGACACAATGAATGTTCTGCAGGAAAGCAATAGCAAGACTTGGACTGACAATGTCTGCTTGTGCATGTTTACTTAAGCTTGTATCTCTCTTCTTGGTGGTGCTGCTGCTCCAGGGGATGTGGTTCTTGTGGACAGCATTATTGGTTAACGTGCAGTATTGTTCCTGCTGCAGACAGACGTTCATGGTACTTATGATACCAACTGGCAGAATCTCTTCTTGTATGGTATCTCAGTATACCACAAAACAAAATACCTGGAATAGATGTCATTGAATCAGAACTGTTAATATCTTTTAGATAACCAAACTATTCCACTTTGTGTGCAAGATACATAAGGCAGAAGAAATGCCCTTAGCCCTCATGAAGAATATGATAATCCCAATTCCAAGGAAAGCAGTTGCTGACAGATGTGGATATTACCAAAGCATCAGTTTAATGTATTAACACAAAATTGTAAAATCCTCAGGTGCCTGACAGGGTCACATACTAAGTTTTCCATGACATTTTGGCAAAAAGACTTGTTACCACTTTCGAGGTGGGTCCTGATGACTGCTGTTCTACCCGGGTCAGTGTCCTATATATGTTGGGTGTTATGCTCTCAACCATTCCGTTCCTGTCACTACCTCTGCAGCTGCCTTGTTGGGTGGTGAAGGTGGTAAAGCCTGGTTGCAGATTGGGGTCTTCAGTCTTTGTTCTATAGCTGTTCTGTAGCTGGCCATACAGGAATGGCCACCAGGTGCAGATCTCACTGCACATAAATGTTTTTCCTTTTTTCTGCTCAGTTGGCTTTCCACATCTGACTCAGCTGTAGGCCACTATCTTTGTTAATTGGGCCATCTTGGATTGTAATTTCAGTGGCCTCTTTAATCAAGCATTCCTGAGAGAGAAGAATGCCTATGAATTGTAGTCTTGTTGCAGTCTATAGCATAGCCAGTTTTTTCTCTATGTTTGGCCATTGCTGATTTGGTAGCCTGGCATAATACAGTGTGATGTCTCTGCTACTGACACCTCTCTTCTATCACGACTACAGTTTCCTCTATATATGGCTTGCATTTGATAAACCCCTGGTTTTCATAGGCCTTACTTAACCTAGTAGAGTCAACATCTTATATTGTGGGCAAAATACACATCTGACATTGTGTTACTGCACTGACTTCTCTGGAGGTGTTGCCTACAATTGAGATGTATGCTAATGATTTGTGCTTCTCTTTTTCTTCCTGCTGTTATCTATGTATAACTTGCCTAAATGCATGTCTTATCTGCCTGTTGCTATACCCATATCTTAAGAATGTTATCACTGTGTGCTTCAGTTCAGTTGGAAGACTGTCTGTGATGCACATGAAAATCCACCCAGTGATCAAGTGTGGGTAAAATGCCTTTACACTGGAAGTTGATGTGACTACTTGAGGTATGTTAATACAGGCAAGTCTATGTAAACTTTCTCAATACACTGTGCTCCAGCTTTTCATCAGGTTTATGTTTCATCAGAGTGTCAAGAAAAGGGAGAATGTGTAATGCCAGATTTGTTTTGACTGGTGTGGAATTTAGGAAGTGTTTTGAAATTAGAAATGAAATGTTTGCAAAAAAAGACCACATCACATTGATAAGTCATGAAAACCCAAGTTTTGGAGTTAATGATCTAGAATCAAATTCTCATGCTTCATCCAATTCCTTGAACTGATTAAATACCTGTTGTCTTTAAGAAAATGACTCATCAAATCCAGAAGTCATTGTTGAATAGTTGAAACAATTGGTGACACAAGATCATATTAATGTTTAGTTTCAATGCAATGAAATGATTTTTTTTCATAGTGTGGGGCCACAGTCATAATATATTTCTTTAAACAAACAAAAAAAAAATGGTCTATTGGCAGTACTGACTTTAAAGCAATGAAATGATTTGCTTGATAATATCAGTGATAATCAGATTTCATGAAGAGCATTAGATTGCAGGTTCGACTTGCAGAAATGAAAATGCATGAACAACAGAAATCATTGCATGACCAAACCAGCCACTTCCAATGAATTTAACAGGCTGAAACATTAATGCAAGCTTTATGCATTATTAGTTAAGAGAATCATTCAGATTACTAAAAAAATAAAAACATAGTTAAGCTCAGATTTTATAGTATTAAAGTAAGATTACTGCATATAGAAGATACGTAACCTTATAGCTTGGCTGAACAATAGGGGTTAGCAAGAAGAAGACGACTTATTAAATTTTGATTTTTCTTAAAAAAAAAATCATCAGAAGAGGGTATCAATTCATAATGTGGAAATAAATTCTGGTTCATGTCATCTCTGAGGCAGCAAAATATAATGATTCACTATACTGTCCCCTTGAACAGTAAAGACAATGTTTTTGGGAGCACCATTCAACATTACAGCATTTAGGGGCTCAGTGTTTGACTCAGTGTAACAATATAAAAAATTACATGCACTGTGTGATCAAAAGTGCCTGGACACCTGGCTGAAAATTACTTACAAGTTCGTGGTGCTCTCCATCGGTAATGCTGGAATTCCATATGGTGCTGGCCCACCTTTAGCCTTGATGACAGCTTCCACTCTCACAGGCCTACATTCAACCAGATGCTGGAAGGTTTCTTGGGGAATGGCAGTCCATTCTGCACTGAGGAGAGGTATCAATGTCAGTTGGTGAGGCCTGGCATGAAGTCAGCATTCCAAAACATTCCAAAGGTGTTCCATAGGATTCATGTCAGGACTCTGTGTGGGCCAGTCCATTACAGGGATGCTATTGTCATGTAACCTCTCCGACACAGGCTGTACATTATGAACAGGTGCTTGATCATGTTGACAGAGGAAATCGCCATCCCCAAATTGCTCTTCAATAGTGGGAAGCAAGAAGGTGCTTAAAACATCAATGTAGGCCTGTGCTGTGATAGTGCCACACAAAACAACAAGGGGAGCAAGCTTCTTCCATGAAAAACATGACTACACAATAACACCACTTGCTGCAAATTTTACTGTTGGCACTACACAAGCTGGTAGATGACGGTCACCTGGCATTTGCCATACCCACATCCCACCATTGGATTGCCACAGTGTGGATCATGATTTGTCACTCCACACAACGTTTTTCTCCTGTTCAATCATCCAATGTTTATGCTCCTAACACCAAGTGAGGCGTCCTTTGGCATTTAACGGTGTGATTTGTGGCTTAGGAGCAGCCACTTGACCATGAAATCCAAGTTTTCTCACCTCCTGCCTAACTGTCATAGTACTTGCAGTGGATCCTGATGCAGTTTGGAATTCCTGTGTTACAATTTGGATAGATATCTGACTATTACATATTATGACCCTCTTCAACTATTGGCAGTCTCTGTCAGTCAAAAGATGAGGTCGGCCTGTACACTTTTGTGCTGTATGTGTCCCTTCACATTTCACTTCACTATCAGATTAGAAACAGTGGACCTAGGGATGTTTAGGAGTGTGTATCTCTTGCATACAGATGTGTGACACAAGTGACACCCAATCACCTGACCACGTTCGAAGTCCGTGAGTTCTGTGGAGTGAACCTATTCTGCTCTCTCATGATTTCTAATGACTACTGAGGTCACTGATATGGAGTACCTCGCAGAAGGTGGCAGCACAATGCACCTAATATGAAAAACATATGTTTCTAAGGGTGTCTGGATACTTTTGATCAAATAGTGTAGTTGCAGTTAATTGAATATAAAACAGATTCACTAGATAGTGGTTTGTTTGAGATAAAGAATGATTCACAGTAAGCAGTTACAGCTGATTAATATGAAAGAACTGATTTGTGTCATGACATTTAGGGAAGGTGGTCGTAACAGATTGCTTCAAGTTTTGATAATGAAATATTAAATGTCATGACTTAGTGTTAAAGTCAGGAATTAAGATAAGCTTGCTCAGATCACATCCCTTAAGAGAGAGTTACAGTATTTGATAGGGTTATTTAAATAAAACATTTTGTTTTGTGTATACTGAATCTTTATTTTTAAGTTGTCAGCCAGCTTCCACACAAAATATAAAACTCTTTTCTCAAAATGGGTTTTCAGCATTTTTTTTTTGAATCTTTCCCTTCGGTAGCATTAAGGGGCCTAATGTTTCTAATCCATACTCCCTATAACCTAATTTGCAATTGGGATATGAAGTCAGCAACAGCATAATAAATATATGGGATAATGTAACAAAATGTCACAATAACAAATTGCAAACAGTAAACATAATGTTACATCCACAGTTACAAATAAATAAATACACATAGAAAACATAATTTAAGTTCTTAACAAATTAAACTGCTTAGATTGGAATATTGAAAATCAGTTGGTTGAACACAGATATCACAGAAATATTTCTTAGTTTTACTTTCCATGCCAGCACATAGGTCATGTACCCAATCTTAACATTTCATACACTGAATCATGTCTTCTTCTGACCTCCGTTGCAGAGATGACATCCATAACCAAGTCACTCTGTCCTTTATTTTTTTATTCTTATTGAAATTTACATTTATCTGTCACTTTTTTATAGGTTTGTGTATGGGTTTCTTCTTTTATTAGCCTCTTCTTTGGTTTCTGTTTCCTTCCTATAAGGACTTGATGATAATTCCATTGTTGGTTTAGGTTGTTTCATATTTTTCTTGATAAGTGTTGTTATATGTGGGATACAAGATAAATTTTAATTTTGGCAACTGTTGCAATATTGTTAATCAGATTCAAATCCCTGAGACATTGTACAAGGTCCAAACTGATCATTGAGTGGTGTTGTAACATTAGGTGGCCTTCCAGATTTTAGTGTTGTTGCTTCAATTCCATCTGCTAATTCTTGGTCTAATTGATCAACAGTAGTAGCTACAAAATTCTCTTCTTCAACAACATTTCTATACATGGCCACAAGCATGTTCCCTTGTTTGTGTGGTGCGGACTGATGTGGGTTACGCATAACCCAGGAGTTCTGCAGTGTTAGTTTATTTTATGATGCTGCCAGGATTTGTTGGTTCATTTTAGTTGGTTTTTAGTGTTTTGAATGATGATATGCTCAATTGCTGTACAGTCAGTTGGAGTAACTTTGTACTATTTTTTTAATCTTTTTTTTTTTTTTTTTTTTTTTTTTTTTTTTTTTTTTTTTTTTTTTTTTTTTTTTTTTTTGAAAATACGGGACACAAAATAAATTAAACATCACAGCAGACATTGTAAAATTTTACATCTTTGGTTACTGAGTGCTTGGAAAAGTGAAAATGTATACTAATTATGACCTGTTAGAGTAAAATTTCATTTCAGCATAACTTTAAACGTCTTAAAAGACAAAGAATTTTTCGTGTTTTTAATGCTCTGGGCAAATTTGGATGATGCCAGAAGGAAATCAGATGAGAGTAAAAAGTAAAAACAAACAGAGTTAATTCAGTACTCGTACTGCAGGTTTACTTTGAAATATCAAGATATTTCTATCGACCTGTGATTTTTCAACTTAAATCACAGTCATCAGAAGCTCTCTTCACAACCAACTCAATTAAAGGATAATCATAAGCCTAAGAGCTTGTAGCTAGTTGGAAAGGCAGCTGAAATACTAACTGGAAATCACAGGGGTAATAAAACAATTACTTTCAGTACAAGATAATACAAGTAGATGGAGCTGAAGCTATTTGAAACAAATGTAGTAAGTGGTATAAAGTGGTAAAAGTTACCCTGACTGAATGCAGGTGGCGATTCGTGTGAGCAGGAAATGATAGGTAAATTTACCATAATTGCAAGTCAACAGAATTGCCTCTACATTTTGGGTATATGTGCTGTGTCCATCCAGTAACAGCAAAATTTGTTTCTGATCCCGTTTTTCTATTTTTGTATATTTTATGAAATGTGATAGTCATTGGACAAACACGTCTGATGTTATCCATCCATTTGTTAAGCATCTGAATGCTGTGTTTGGTGGAGCTACCCTTTTTAAGACATTATTCATTCCGCTGCACTTCAATGTTAACATTAGAGGTATGAATTTGCCTGCTACATTCATTGCAGATCCACGTCTCTGTAAGACTCATTTCTCCACTTGTGATTGTGCCCACCTGGCGTCTGCCTTTTCAGGCATCTAGTAATTCTTCATATTTATCAAAAACCTCATGAACATGCTCTTTATTAAACTCCTTCCTTTGTGCCATCGATATTGTTTTGGGAACTCACAAAGACAAAGTGGGATGATCTTTCATAGACCTGTAAAACTACATTTTACTGGCTATCTTTCTTTCTTTATCGAAGCAATGCAGTACATGATATTTCTCAATGAATTGGTAGACACGTTTTCTTAATTCAGTAATAGTTACTTAAAAGAAACTAGATTCTAAATTTATTATATGCTATGCTCATTTGTCTTCCATCTCGGCTGTCATATCATTAGGTCTTCCAAATTTTGACGTTGTACAAACCCTTAAAATGATGATGCAGTGTAGGCTTTGGTATATTATATCTTCTATGTGCTTCACTAAAAACGATTTCACCAATCCGATGTTTCAGTAAAGCTTCATCCATATATTCCTGATTCCACTTGTAGACTCTCTTATCACAGTAATCAACTGAAATAAACAATTTTTATTTGGTATGTAATTTCCACCAGTGCCTAAGCCATACCAGTATGATTAATGAATGCATCACGGGCATGACTAAGGGAGTGAAACCTCTACCATTTCAAACCAGAACTACAATCATAACTTCAAAGTTTTCTACCATCTGATTATGCTTAAATGAGTCACAGAGCAGCGCAAAAATAGATATGATATAAAGCAATTACTTCATCATCATATTCTTCTCTGAAAATGGTACAATCGAGTAAGAGAGCGTAATAAAAACAGCCAAAAATTATACTTGGTAATTATTTTTCTGTCATGACAGCCAGTGGTCTATTCACTTCTTTCTGATTACTTGCTGTTACATTTATAAATATGGGATCAGATATTACTGTAGTGTGACTTGGGTTGTGGTACGACTAACACAACCTTACGCTACAGCAATGCTCAAGACTGTTTAGGTGAATATTTGTAGTCAACAGTAAATCTGGAAAAGCTGTGACAGTGCTTTCATATGTTAACACTTTACAGAGTTAGAGATGTAATGCAGCATTTAACAGTGAGAACGGTACAGAGTAGATACTAACTCTGTTGAGTATGGTTCTTGATAAGACAGAGTATTATAATGTAGATGTAGTGCTCAGTAAAATTATCATTTAGTATATTTTACAGTTTCAGTTTGTATGTCTCAAATTCATCATAAAAACTTTCATATGATGCAATCAACAAATATACACATTAAACAGATAGATAATTTTGCTCATTATTATTTTTTCTTTTCCATTGTTTCTTGCAGATAGCATCATACAAGCAACATAGAAACATTGGATAGGTGCAGTGAAATAACAATTATGGTTTGTGTTTCATTACAGTACGTGTAAAAATCAGGGGATTCTGGATGGTGGTGATGGTTCAGTAGTTTTGCTGGGCTGACAGTGAGTGACGGACCAAAGGAGACATTGTAGGTGGCATTATCAATCATCTTTGGGACCTGTCTCTGTAGTCAGAATCCAGACAGAGGTTGATGCACAGTGGACAGGAAGGTCTTGTCATTATAGCTCGTGTTGTACCCCATGATGCCATCAGACAGTGCATCGTCATCAGGTTACCATCCAATAGTTTTACAACATTATTACTACAGTGTAAGGTAGTGAAAGAAACTTCTTTGTTAACATACAAGTGAAATATATTACATAAACAGAAATGTATAAGGATAATTAAATGCAGGGATTTATAAATTAGTTATACAAAAGTAATCTTTAATGGGGAAAAGTGTAAACAACTTACAGAAATGTTTTATGTAGCACTGAATGCAATATATCTACAATTTTATTCTCTCCTGTCACTGTTAGTTCCTGGCATTCCTGCTAGACTGAATACATGAATGAGTTATTTCAACAGTCATCACAGAGTCATATAACAGTGCACAGCATAAGCAGTGTTATTTATGGTTTCATGAACACAAATCCACTACTATAGTTGAGAGAAAATTCAGGACCAAACGTCACAAGCTACCACCTCAAAAACAAACTATTATTAATTGTTACAATCATGTCACTGAAACTGGAAGTGTATCATATAGGGCACCAGGTCAGTGTCGGGCAGCTGTCTCTGATGCAGCAATTGGACAAGTTTGGCAGTCTTGAAAGGAGGATATAAGATGAACATCAACAAAAGCAAAACGAGGATAATGGAATGTAGTCAAATTAAGTCGGGTGATGCTGAGGGAATTAGATTAGGAAATGAGACACTTAAAGTAGTAAAGGAGTTTTGCTATTTAGGGAGTAAAATAACCGATGATGGTCGAAGTAGAGAGGATATAAAATGTAGACTGGCAATGGCAAGGAAAGCGTTTCTCAAGAAGAGAAATTTGTTAACATCGAATATAGATTTAGGTGTCAGGAAGTCGTTTCTGAAAGTATTTGTATGGAGTGTAGCCATGTATGGAAGTGAGACATGGACGATAACTAGTTTGGACAAGAAGAGAATAGAAGCTTTCGAAATGTGGTGCTACAGAAGAATGCTGAAGATAAGGTGGGTAGATCACGTAACTAATGAGGAGGTATTGAATAGGATTGGGGAGAAGAGAAGTTTGTGGCACAACTTGACTAGAAGAAGGGATCGGTTGGTAGGACATGTTCTGAGGCATCGAGGGATCACAAATTTAGCATTGGAGGGCAGCGTGGAGGGTAAAAATCGTAGAGGGAGACCAAGAGATCAATACACTAAGCAGATTCAGAAGAATGTAGGTTGCAGTAGGTACTGGGAGATGAAGAAGCTTGCACAGGATAGAGTAGCATGGAGAGCTGCATCAAACCAGTCTCAGGACTGAAGACCACAACAACAACAACAACATCAGTAGTCCGGGTAAATCAATGAGAGTCAGCTTAGGGTTACAGTGTGGAAGGTATTATGGAAATTCCTGTCATTAAAACCCTACAAACTGGAACTGTTGCAAGCTTTAAGAGAAAATGACAAAGAAAAACAGGCTGAGTTCTGTGTTTATTTAACAAAATGCACTTAAGGTGATTTTCTTAATAAAACTGTATTCAGTGATGAAGCCATCTTACATAGCTATGGTAAACTGAATCAGCATAATTATTGGATATGGGACGAGCAGAAACTGTGTTAATAATCAAACATGTGCTGGACTTGCCTAGGATAAATGTTTCTCGCTCTGTAAGTTGAAACAAGATTTAGAATCCTTTCATTTTTGGTGAGTCAATTGTAACTGGCATATCATACCTGGACACAGTTGAACATTATGTAAAGCAACTTTAGTTACCTAAGTTACAACAAGACTTGGGTGCAAAATTTATTTTCCAGCAAGGTGGCACACCACCACATTATCACTGTGAAGCTGTTGTGTATCTCCATAGTAACATGCTGACTTGGACTGGAGATGGTGGAACAATATCCTGCCTATCATGATCACCTGATTTAATCCCAGTTAACTTCTTATAGGGTTAAATCAAAAACAGAGTGTTTGTTCCTCTGCTTACAGGAAACATTGACAAGTTGTGACAATGGATAACACATGCAGGCGCCTCCATATATCAAGACATGCTTTGTATGATTTGGTAGGAAATTTATTACGGATGAGATACTTGTTGTGTTATGAAAGGTAACTGATGATGGTCAAAGTAGAGAGGATATAAAATGTAGACTGGCAATGGCAAGGAAAGCGTTTCCGAAGAAGAGAAATTTGTTAACAGCGAGTATAGATTTAAGTGTCAGTAAGTCATTTCTGAAAGTATTTGTATGGAGTGTAGTCATGTATGGAAGTGAAACATGGACGATAAATAGTTTGGGCAAGAAGAGAATAGAAGCTTTCGAAATGTGGTGCTACAGAAGAGTGCTGAAGATTAGATGGGTAGATCACATAACTAATGAGGAGGTATTGAATAGAATTGGGGAGAAGAGGAGCTTGTGGCATAACTTGACTAGAAGAAGGGATCGGTTGGTAGGACATGTTCTGAGACATCGAGGGATCACCAATTTAGTATTGGAGGGCAGCATGGAGGGTAAAAATCGTAGAGGGAGACCAAGAGATGAACACACTGAGCAGATTCAGTAGGATGTAGGTTGTAGTAGGTACTGGGAGATGAAGAAGCTTGCACAGGATAGAGTAGCATGGAGAGCTGCATCAAACCAGTCTCAGGACTGAAGACCACAACAACAACAGTAGTTGTCGAAACCAGTATTATTTTTCTAATTTTGGACAAGTGAATATTATCTCAGATGCTTTTCTGAAAACTTTCATACAATTTTATACATAGTAAGTTATATTTCAAGCTAAAATTTATGAAAATGAATTAATTTATAAAATGTTTTAGTTTTGATATTATAACTGATAAGTACTAGTTCTGAATGTACAGTTAATTTTTTTTTAAACATTTGAAATTATGAACTATTGGCACACTTAAAATTTCTGTTATTAATTACACAATACTGCACTGGTTACTATATTTATTTCTGTATTCGTTTATGACATAATAATCAAAATTAATAGAAATTCATTTGTAACTCTTTGGCATATGGTTATTTCCACACAGTGAGAGAGCCATAGGCATACCTCTGATGTGATCAGACATATTTTTATATTTTTTGCAAATAATGTAATTTTGGCTTTGTTAATGAGAAAAAACCAAAAGACTGCGTGAGATACTAAAATGAGAGAAAACATATTTACGTAAAACCAAAATTCTGCAGCAACGATCTTCAAATTTATTCAGATCAATTCAACCATGAGGACCTAAAATGTGACATTTTCAGCATCAAGAATCAGATACCTAGACAAGGAGAACTGGAGCCAGCTCTACATGATAAGCTAAGTAAACTAGAAAGTTTATTGTAATCTTCACTCCTCTCATATCTTCATAAAAGACTAATGAAGACAATAATCAAACAATGGAAAATACATGATGGAATGTAACAATATTATGAGGAGGAATGTTGCTGCTCACCATATATCAGAGATGCTGAGTCACAGACAGGCACAACAAAAAGACTTTCAAGATCGGTAGTCATGGAGCACAGACATGTTTTCTGACATGGTCAGTACTGGTTAGGAAATTAATTAGCAATTTTTGGACATTAATTGAGAACTAGTTTGATAGTAAATACGCAGACACATATTTCATTATTTTACTTGTCTTCTGAGAAAGTGTGAAAAATGGTAATTACACTCAAGTTAAAAAAAAAAATAAAATAAAATAAACTGAACACCTTGAATGACTCGAGATAGGACATTCATATTCACAGGACATGTACATTAGTATTTTCTGCAGAAATGATTAGCATTTGAATCATGTCAGTGTGTGGGTTCAAGGTCAATATTGATATCAATGTGGAACACAGTAAATTATGCCTGTGGCTCTTGTCACCATAAACCGAAAGTAATGGATCAGTGTGACTTGAACATATGTGCAGGATGCTTCACAGATGAATGCATGAACTGTACCATAAAATCAGTGAGTTTGAAGGAGGGTACATAACTGGCATCAGAGAATGTCATACATCCATCTTAGAAATTGCTGCTCATATGGGGCGAGGTGTTTAGCTAGCGCAACAGGTGTATGCTGAACGGTTCATGGAAGGCTGTACTCCCCCCCCCCCTTCCCCCCAAAGGATCAGCACTTTAAATGACTGACATTTATAGGGCAGATCAGCATTCTACTCGGTTCTGGCACAACAGTGGAACAGTGAAACACATCAGACACTATCAGGGTGATAGTCTGTTGCCACTTATTGTGGCATGAGTTATGTATGCATCATCCACAATCTAGAGGACAATGGTGTGTGGAATGATGTCACTGGGAACAGAAAATGCATCAGATAGTGTTTTCAGACAAATCCAGGTTCTGTTTGTTTGAAAATGATGGCCAAATTTTGGTTCACCGCAGGCAGGGTGAGCGGCATCACAGTGACTGCATTGACACTAGACATACAGCACCGACTCCAGGCCTTACGGTGCGGGGTGCTATTCAGTACAACCACAAATCACAGCCGATGTGTGTCCAGGGCACAGTGACAAACGTGACCTATGTGAATGATACCTTGCAATCTGTAGCCGTACCCTTTTTGCACAATACCCCAGACACCATTTTTCAGCAAGAAAATGCATGACCACATGTTGCTGCATGACCACATGCCTTCTTGGTGTCACAAGATGTCACCTTTTGCTCTGGCCCCATATGTGGAATATGGTAAAATGATGGGGGCAGTGCTATGATCCAATGCTAACCACAACAGATTAACTTTGGAACCCGGTGAGTGCAGAGTGGATAGCTATACCACAGGATGCCATTCACACCTTATACACATTGATGCCATCATGCATGGAACAAGTTATCAGGGATGATGGTGGATGCTGTACCTACTAGGCAACAGGGCACATACAGAAATGAGGTGACTGAAATGCTAACCATTTCTGCAGAACAAACTAATACACATGTCCTGTGAATATGAATGTCCTATCTCTAGTTGTTCAACATGTTCTGTTTTTTTCTGAAGATGAGTGTGCTTATGATTCATACAGTTCACCATAATTGTGCAGTTTCTCATGTTGTGTTGATAAAAAGTGAGTGGCATCCTCTTTAAACATTCCAGTTCAAACTTTTATTATTTACACAATGCCATTTCCTTGCTAACAGCGTACAACAGCCTCAAGATAATAGATTCATGACCTAGGCACTGTTTACTGCACAGGGGACAACAGCTACAGAAGATTGCAGGTTGGTGAACATTACTCAGAACTTAGTTTGATGACTCTATGATTGTCACCCATGGAGAGTGAAATGAGACATGAAAATGACAGTAGATTTGTTTAATTGACTTCTTTATTCCAGCCCTCAGCTATAGTACATCAGGAACAGCTTGGTGGAGGCTTCCAGTTGCCTCTCATGCAAAGCAATAGATGCCTGGCATTGCTGACAGTGAAAAGAACAGCGTTGAGCGGGATGTCACTTGAATGCCACTGTCAGTGATGTCTGGAAGCAACTGTGATACTGGCAGAGCTGACAGTACCATGGGAGTGGCTGTGAGCTCCCTTCAGTGAATAGGCAGCTCTCTGTTCCAGTGATGGCTCTCTTGACTCAGGGCAGGCTGTCCTGTTCTGTGGTTGAATATCAGACCCCGTACTGCATTCCAGGCCATCACTATGAGTGTCACAGGCTTATGGAATCGGCTGTGACACTGAGACAAGAATATTTTAGTACATGAATGGCTGAGTACATATACACTCAAGAGTATGTTCATTTAAGGCTTGAGGAACATACTCTGACGACTTCCATGGTGGCAAGTGAGGAAAGGCTTCCATCCTTCTGCTAGCATACTGCAGCATCAGCTGTTGCTACACCACACCCAGCTGCCTCTGCTTTGCAAAACCTGTCAGCTGTGTTTTGTTTCACAATGATTCTTGCCTGCTTGTTACTGGTTCTGTTGCAACTCACTTCCACTCTGATGTACTTTTTTTGACTGAATTTGGTTAATATACTACATTACACTCCCCTCTTTTTTTATCAAGACCTGGTCCCTTGGGTTGACCAAACTAGATTATCCTTCACACCAGAGTTCCTGGCGACCGGCCCTCCTCGCCCTGCTTCGCCTCTTAAGAATTGTTCTAACTATTGATTCCTTAACCCTATTGCTTAATCTTACACATTTCTACAGGATCTCTTGCCCTTCTCCTTAACTCAAACACAATGGAACTTACTTCATTACTAGGCTTCTTGCACAATAACCTCTAACTCTCTATTCCAAACTTACAAGCTAAAATGAATCAGTTATCCTTAACACTACACACTTGTGCATTCATCTTCCTTCTGCTGCTCTTATGCTCAGGGTATCCAATCCACTGGAATCTGAATCTGAATGATGGCTAGGTCCAAACTCAGACTTTTGCTTCATTGGCTACGTACCGAAACAAGGACTACATTCAGCAGAACAAGTGCCACTGTGGTGGTTGGTATGACAATAGTCAGTGTTATCTCATTCTGGTACTGATTTTTCCAACAAAAATTTACTTGCATGCAATAAGGTTTACAGTGAGACTCATCCCCCATGCTGGCTCAGAAGTGTGTGTATAGACTGCATTAATTTGGGCCCTAGAGTTTGATTTAAGCTGGTGAGATTTGTGGCAGGTAGAACTTCCATGGGATACTCTCGCCATTACAAACAAGGCTGTGAAATATTCAGGTGAGTTATCCCTGAAATCATGGAGGGCAGCTGGAAAGTAGGTCCCATTGTTTCACATGCTGTTCTATTTAATAACACATTACTCCCATTTAATTCTAGCCTCTTTGCTGACATAAGCTTCCCCTGATCAAAACAACTAGCCACTACTGCCATCTTATCAAATGTAGAGTACAACCACTGCACCTTGACCTACCAAAGTTACAATTCCAGCTCAATTACTTCTTTATTGCATTTTATTACCTCCTTTTATCCCATTAGCAATTTCACAGCACAGGGATTCTACCTTTCTCTTATTACCATATTCAGACAGACTGCGATGTCCCCTTGGTAGCGTTTTTTGTAACTTTACTTCCCCCATTTCTACATATCTTCTCTTGTCTTTTGAAATTAATAATAGTTGCTGTGTTTTTACTCTTACGAATCTCTTCAATATCCCCCACTTGACAGGATATGCTTGAACTACGCAGCACTTGTAATGTGATTATTTTGCTGTTCCTGGTATAGAAATGGAAACTTTTCTTCTGTTAGTTCTCACTGATACTGTGGTTCTCTTGAAATAAAAAGGTTAAATTTTTGTGCTCAGGTTCTAATACCAACCCCAGCTCTGGTGGTAGTTCCTTCTGCAGTTTCTTTAGACCCTCTAAATACTGCTCTGGTGCCAACAAGTTTACCTCCACTGATCTCTTAAAGCCTGCTGAATAGCCTCCTTTAGTTCTGTTACTTCCCATCATACTTCCCAAACAATAAACTTCTACAGACTGCAACCATTCTGCCATTACTACTTCCCTATTTAAGACTTCTATTTCAATTTGTAGTTCCCTGATATTCTGATTAACTGCATCTTCTGCACCTCTGGCATACTGCATTACTTCTCGAGTCAGTTGTTGTGGTAGTCAATATTATTTTCATAAGCCCACCTCCAGCATCAATCCAACCCCTCTTCCTTTGTGTATGTCAAATAACCTTCAGAGCCTGGATCATCTCACTTCTTAATTTCTCATGCTCCATGTATTTTCACACATAGCCTGGCACTTTCTTTGAGTATCCCATGCTTTTCCACTCCCTAACAGCATCTGTTGAATGCTTCTTCCAATCTTCTCAACTCCCTTGAGCTGAATATCACCCAGGCATCTCCCTTGAGCTGAATATCACCCATATGACCCAGTGATGACTGGCAATCACTACATCTACCTGCTTAGTGAACCGCACTCTCCCTTCCAGGTGTTGGTTCTATAACACTTCCACCCCAATAAAGGCCCTTTGTCCTGCTATGAACTGCATCATCTTGCTTTCTCTGCCCCTCTCCTATGGGCAAGAGTACCTATTACTTTCCTCCCCCTTAAATTCATTGTGCTCCACAGTTGCTTATACTAATTACACTAAATGTACACTTGTCCTCAAAAAAAAAAAAAAAAAAAAAAAAAAAAAAAAAAAAAAAAAAAAAAAAAAAAAAAAAAAAAAAATATCTCTTATGCCTTAATCCATAAGGATTCCTCCTTACCATTTCCCTCATTCACCCACAACCTCTTGTTTATCTTCTGATACATTTTTCCTTTCTCCTCATCCTCCCTTTCTGGTCTGCATCTCCTATACCTGGAATAATTTCCAGACTCCCTTAAAAAGTTTTCAAATGCCCTACATGCACAATTGTCATTCTTGTCAGCAATTGAATCTTGACATTTAATGGATATGTAGTCTCTACCACTTGGTATCATTCCTGATAGTTTGCAAAAAACTTCTTTGTCTTTCACTTCAGCATATACGAAGTTGATAGCATTACCCACTGTTCAACCTTATACTATGGCATTCTTGTCATATGGCCAAGTGCTTCTTCCTGTTTCTCCAGTACTTATGTATTTGCCCTATGTACTCTATTCCAAATTTCCCTAGTTACTCTGACAAATTCCTTAATAGACTCTCTAGTCACCCCTTTCTTAATTTTCAATATGTCAAATGGTGATGGCATTTTATGACCATACACTACTTCATATGGCAATAATCCTGTATTCTTATGCTGTTTTGAGCTGTAGACAGAGACAACCTACTTAAATAGTCATTCCAGTTGGCATGATGTGACTCAACATAGTATGCAAGCATCTAACCAATTGTCCTATACACTCTTTCAGTTCTTCCATTGGCTTGCGGATGGAAAGGACTCATACTTAACTTCTTCATACTCAGTAACTCACAAAATTCCTTGAACAGAGCTGACATGATGTTCTTTCAGGCACTCCAAACTTCACTATCCAGTTATTCAGTAGTGCTTGTGCCACTGTTGCTGCCTGCTGGTTTGGCATCATGACCATTTCAACATGTCTTGAGAAATAATCTCTGATTGTGAGTATATAATTATTCCTTGCAGGTGTTTTACTGAATGGACCTAAAACCTCAATCCCCAGAAATTTGAATGGTGCTAATGCTTCAGGTAAACTCTGCAATGGCACTCTTGTTAGACACAAATATGTTCTCTGTGGACACTGTATGTAATTCCCCACATATGGCTTATGTCTGTCTCCCTATTCCTCCACCAATACGTTTCTGCTACTCTTCTGTTGGTAGATCTGCAATCTCCATGACCTGCTAATATGTGATCGTGAGATTCTTGTAGCACTGTATTTCTTATCTTCACTGGTACCATTACCAATAACCTCAACTTTATTTCTCTGCATAGGAACACACCCTGCACACAAAACTGTTACTGTTTAAAATACTGGTTATATTTTTCATCTGCTCTCTGTGCAGTTTGCCATTCCTTTTGCTCATTGCACCCAATACGGAATACTGCTACTTTTCTACTTAAGCCATCAGCATTTTTGTGCTTCTTCCCAGGTTTGTGCATGACTTTTAAATCAAATTCACTTAGTCTTGCTGTCCATGGTGTCAACCTACTGGAAGGATCCTTTAACCCTGTGGTGACTATCAACCAAGTTGTGTGTAATATCTTTGTTTCGCCAAGCTCTTTGCAGCAGTCTGTGGCCGCACGTGAAGGTGTACACACATGGACAGAGAATCACGAATGTATCTACTGTATATGTGTGCTTCTGACTAATAAAATAGTGTTTATTACATGTGGTATAGTGTGCATCATTGGATTCGGCAGTCCTGCAACACTAAAATCCATAACCACAACAGCCATTTTAATGCCACATGATCTGTTATTACTCTAAACTCTTTACCATACAGATGACATTTGAAAGATGTGATTCCATAAATAAACCTTAACATTTCTTTCCCCATTGCGGAATAATTTCTTTCTCCAGAAATTAGTTGTCTTGATGCATAAGCTAATGAATGTTCTATGCCTTCTACCTCTCATGGCAACACACTGCCAAGAGTATGGTTTGATGCATCACATGATAAAACAAATTCTCTATCAAAATCCATAAACCAGAAATACCAACATTGGACTCAGTGTCAAAGCTTCTTTTAGCTCCTCAAAAGCATGCTGGCATTCTTCTGACCACAGAAATTTAGTACCCTTTTTTAACAACTGTGCCAATGGTCTGGCAATGTTCGCACATCTTTTTATGAATCAGTGCTAATAGTTTGTGACTACTAAGAATGTTTGCAACGCCTTTACAGACTCTGGTACAGGAAATTCATGTACAGTTCTTATTAATCTTGGGTCTGTCTTAACAAAATCTTTACCTATGATATGAGCTAGGTATGCTACCTCTTCCATCGCAAAATTACACTTTTGTGTACTCAGTATTACCTTTTCTGCCTTTAACCTTAGGAATACTTTTCTAAATTACTGCATATGCTGTTCCATATCACACCCTTGAAGGATTATGTCATTGAGATACAGTAAGCTTTGCTACAGTTTTAAACGTCTGTGTACTCTGTCCAACAATCTCTGAAAAGTTTCAGGTGCATCTTTTAGTTCAAATGGCATTCGCGCCTGGGTTCCCGCGTTCGATTCCCGGCGGGGGTCAGGGATTTTCTCTGCCTCGTGATGACTGGGTGTTGTGTGATGTCCTTAGGTTAGTTAGGTTTAAGTAGTTCTAAGTTCTAGGGGACTGATGACCATAGATGTTAAGTCCCATAGTGCTCAGAGCCATTTGAACCAAATGGCATTCCTCTGAGCTGGTAGTGTCCCCAGGATGCCAAAAACACTGTTTTGTGTCAATCCAGCTGTGCAACCTCTACCTGGTGATAACCACTCTTCGAATCCATTGTTGAAAAATATTTGCATTGACCTAAATGGTCCAAGGTTTCTGTGACGTTTGGCAAATGGTAGGGGTGTGTTATGTTGTTCTCATTTAGATGTCTGTAATCATAAGAAAACTTATATTTTTGTATTCCATCTGTTTATTTTTTGTCATTATGACTTGCTCTGTGTCCAATAATCTCCTGTAACCCTTTTCTCTACTGTTCCTGTTATCACACAATAGACCTCTGCATATGATTTTATAGCATCCAATCTTACTGGGAATGACTATAGATGGACCTGGGGTTCCCGTTGGCATTTAACCCCTTATTCTTCCCCTTGCCTCTACATCGAAAACTCTTACTTCCTCTTACTTTATTCACATCATCCTAGGGATGGCAACACTATCTCCTTACATGCCCCATTCATCCACACCTGAAATATTTTATACTTGCTGGAATCACTATCTGTTTACCCTGCATTCCAGTTGACAAACTGATCTCCTCACACTCTACTACAGCTAATTGCACTGCTGTGAGCAAATACATCAGACTCCCTGTCTTTATACATCTTCTGCATGCAATCCTCTTAAAAAAAGCATCAAGTACCCTCTGCTCAGCCTCTTGAAAATAATTTCATAGACTGCAGCATTGTGTCCTAATGCATAGCCAAATCCATTAATTTTCCTTCTCCTGTCTGCAAAGTATTCCACTAGTTCTGTATTCTTCTTAGTTATTACCCCTAATTGTTACCTATATAGTGTCTGGTACTATTTTGTTTTGTGTATCTCTGAATTAATCCTTCTTTAAATCTTTGAAATGTTGTGGTCCCCTTAAGTTTTAGCTTTCCCCATTATTCTCAATGTTGCAACACTCAATAATTCCTTAACAGACCAACCTGCCATTTCAGCCAGAGTTCAAAGATCTCTCACAAAGGCCTGTGTATCCTTGGTTGCCTTACCAGAAAAAGGAGCAATTAAACTTGTGACTGACAAATCTACAACTCACTGTAATGATTGCAATTCAATCAACACACACAGCTCTGTTTTATCTGCTATTAACTGTGCTACTTTTTCTAACAATATGTGTACTGATTCCAGCTCTGACACATCTTGTGTCTGTAATCCTGTTGAAGCTTTGTTCTTGACAACACTCATTTTGAGAACTAACACTCAAAAGACAAGAAAACAATATACATTAACTGAATTCTTACATATAATCATGAGCCATCTCAATTCCTGGCATTGCCTATCTATATGCCTCCAACAATTACATGTATAACATTTTACCAGAACTCTGTACATGGCGCTGAGTACCCCTCAAGGTTACACTGTGCACATCTAACAATCACTAACCAATCATGACTTCTGTTACCTCTAAAACTAGACAGCCCACTGGTCCTCTATTCACAATGAAATCTGCTTTACAAAATGCACGACTGTCAAACCTATTCTCCATTACCAGAATACAGTCAAAATTTTTGGACTTAACATACTGTGGGCTGTAGGTTTAGATGATGCTCTAAGAAGGCTATGTCAGTGATCTGGCACTAGTGTTAGGTGACTCCTTGATTGTCACCCATGGAGAGTGAAATGACATGTCAGGATGATAGTAGATTTGTTTAACTAATTTCTTTATTCTGGCTGTTGACTGTAGTATATCAGTAACAGTTAGACGGAGGCATCCAGTTGCCTCTCATGACAAACCACAGATCTCCAGAAATTATGACAGTGCAAAGAGAAGGGCTAAAAGTGGCATTTATAGAATGCCACTGTCAGCAATGTCTTCTGCTGTGACTGTGATGACAGTGTGGCTGTGTGGGGGCAGCCATGACTTCCCTCCAGTGAGCAGGCAGCTCTCTGCTCTGGTGGTAGCTCTCTCATGACTCAGCACAAGCTGCCTTGTCCTATGGTCAAGTAGTGGGCCCTATATTGCATTTCTGAATGCCACTATGGATGTCACAAGATCATTGTGTGGGCTGTGATGCTAAGATGAGAGTATTTTGGTAGAAAAATGGCTAAGTGCTTGTACACTCTAGACTAAGTTTGTTTAGGGCTTAAGGCACATACTCTAAACACCTCTGCAATGGCAAGTGAGGAAAGGCCTCCGTCCTTCCACCAGCATATTGCAGCATCAGCTGTTGCTATACCACACCCAGCTGGCTCTGCTATGAAATGCCTGTCAGTTGTATTTTGCTTTGCAATGCATAACACACTTGCCTGCTTGCAGCTGGCTTTGTTGCAACTTACTGATGCTATGGCATACTGATTGACTGGAAACAGTCAATTCACTACACATTCCACTCAGGATGGTGGAAGCAACTGGGCACCTTGCACGTACTGCAATCCTAGCACAAATGAAATTAATGACACATCATCTGTGGTAGCTCGAAGGAGGTATGAAAGAAGGAAATTTTCATGGGAAAGGATTTATCATACACACGTAAATCCCTCTTGCCAAATCTCTCTCATTCTTCACTGGACCAAACACAACTTATTCTCCTGTTGCTACCACCATGAACTTGTCATGCTCCTTGCTCATTGTTTGGTATCCAAAATTTCTACTGATGGCACTTGCTACATGCTGTCACTGCCCTTGCAGGTCCACATATGCAAGGGAAATGAAAACTGGTATGGAAACATGCTGTCACTGCCCTTGCTGGTCCACATATGCAAGAAAAATGAAAACTGGTATGAAAAACAGACGTGCAGTTGGCATTCAGCCACTGTAAGGAATATCTTCTAGTAGCAATTTTACTAGCCCAACATTTATCAGGTGCTCAGATCACCATCACCACAGACAGCATTGACTCAGATATAGGTGGCAGTTTTTGAGCAAGAGGTGGCAGATGATACTCAGCATCTCATTCTTCCTCATGAAGCTAACAGATCTCAAACAAAATGGTGACTCCAGAATGAGAATTTCACTCTGCAGCAGAGTGTGCACTGATATGAAACTTCCTGGCAGATTAAAACTGTGTGCCGGAATGAGACTTGAACTCGGAACCTGTGCCTTTCATGGGCAACTGCTCTACCAACTGAGCTACCCAAGCACGAGTCACACCCCATCCTCACATCTTCATTTCTGCCAGTACCTCGTCTCCTACTTTGCAAACTTAACAGAAGCTCTCCTGCAGACCTTGCAGAACTAGCACTCCTGAAAGAAAGGATATTGCAGAGACATGGCTTAGCCACTGCCTGGGGGATGTTTCCAGAATGAGAATTTCACTCTGCAGTGGAGTGTGTGCTGATATGAAACTTCCTGGCCGATTACTTAAACACCATCAAAGAGCAACGGTGCGAGCGGACGTGAGATCCTTCTGCCACAGTGGATGGAGATGAATTGCGCCTACCACCGGGCATGGCTGAAGCTACCCCCACCCCTCCCACCACGCAGTTCTCCACCAGCCGTGTGCATCGGGCTACGACTCGGGACTCTGCAGACATAAATACCATAGTCACAGTGCAGACGATCATTCCATCAGCACCAACTGATGATGGTGGAACGGTTATTCGCCGAAATTTCGTGGAACTTTGACGATCAGATCCGGCTGGACACCCAAGAACCTTGGATACGGCACATTTGCTGGGAAAGCCTCAGATCACATACCATCTCAAGTATTTATCCCATAGGCTCAATTCAGCATGTTTTGCATTGAGGATATTATCTAGAGTATGCAGCACAGAGTGTACTAGAATAGTGTATTTTAATTACTTTCAGTCCATTGAGTCTTACGGCATTGTGTTCTGGTGTAAAACTAAATCAAGCTTAATAGATATCTTCAAATTTCAGAAAAGAGGTGTATGAATCATAATACATAATTCTCCAAGGACTCACTGTAGGCCCCTTTTCAAACAACTACAAGTACTCACAATACCATCACTATATATTTAAAAGCATTCTGTGTACAAGAGCACATATGAAAAATCTACATTCAAATGAGGACTGCCATAATTATAATACTAGAAGTCATAAGAATTTGTATGTAGAAAGGGTAAGGACAACACAAACCCAAAGCATGTAAGTTTTTTGGAATAAAACTTACAGTGCTCTGACAGTGTACATGAAGGAAATAATAGATGAAGTAAAATTTGAAACTGAGCTTAAAAATTATCTTTTAAGCAAAATTTTTTATGATGTAGATGAGTACTTTGATTGTGCGTAAATTTATTGCCAAAAATTTTAATTTACATGTCTGAACTTGTACTTTTAAAAATGCGTTGAAAATGATATTCCATTATTATGTTTGTAGTACTTGTATGATAACTTTGTTGTGATTATTCTTATAACATGTAAACAGGAACATCATAAAATGAAATGAATAAATGAAATGGGGTGAAGATTTGGCACAACTTCCAACCCAGTAATTTTGATTTGAATAGTAATTAAGTTATGTGATAGTGGCTCTTTTTTTTATATATATATATAACGTAATGGTTGGCAGAAGAGAAATTGCAAATCAAATATCACAATCTGTAGAGCAAAAGAAAGGGCAAAGTGGTCCTATAATACCACTTAGATTTAAGGAACAAAACATAACTGTAAAAAACCTTGCACCCAAAGACCAAACCAGTGTAAACCATACAGGTTATGCCAATGAGGGTAGGATATTAAATCTAGAACATTTTTTATGGCCAAGCCCCCTACCTCCACAGAGGTGACAAAAAACAGCCGTCAGTGTCCACATACATACAACTTCTCCATATACCACCAAAATGTGCAGTCAATAACAAACAAGCTTGCAGAAATCACAACAGACCAACAATATATAAATGTCATTTGCATTACAGAACATTGGCTGACACCAGACCAAATTAGTTCAGCTGGCATACCTGGTTACACATTAGCTTCCCACTACTGCAGGAAAAGCCAGAAAGGTGGAGGTGCTGCCATATTTATAAAAAATTCTGTAAACTATAGAAGTTTTGACCAGTTTGACCACTTAATTAAAGAAAATGACTTTGAGGCAGCTGTAATCGAAATTCTAGAAGCAAATATAATTATAAAATGTATCTATTGTTCTCCAACAGGCAATGTATATGTCTTCCTAAAAAGCATTGAAATACTCCTAAACAAACTTCACCAAAACAAAAAGGTGCTAATTTTATGTGGTGATATCAATATTGATTTCCAGTCTACATGGCATGTGAATGGATCCCTACTGAATCTCACTAACTCATTCAGTCTGAATCCCACAGTAACATTCCCCACAAGGTGCAAATACAACACCAAAACCACACTTGACCAGATATTTGTAAACTGTCCCTACCACAGAGTCGAACCTGTGAACACAGGCTATAGTGATTACTGTGGCCAAGTCCTATACCTTACAAATGTTCTCTCCTTAGACTGCAACAACAAATACACAACTTAAGTAAGAAACTACAGCAATGAAAACATGAAAATCTTCAATGATTCCTTAGCTGCAGAAACATGGAACAAAGTATATGAAGCAGACAATACAGACAACAAAATGGAATCATTTCTAAACACTTTTCTACATCACTTCAATATTGCCTTTCCTCTTAAACTCAAATGCACCACATCAAAAGAACCCATTAAGAAACTATGTTTAACAACTGGTATAAAGATTTCCTGCAGAAGGAAGAGAGATCTGTTGAAGTATCTTAAAAGAAAGATACATCAAGCAATATGTCAAAATCCTTAAAAAAAAGTCATAGTACTGGCAAAGCAAACAGCAAATGACAACTATGTGGCAACATCCTCGAACAAAACCAAGGCAGTGTGGAACATTATAAGGAACAAAACAAATCAACAGCCACGTAAACATGAAAACACTATCCTGATCCACAACAACACCAGAGTTACTAATCCACAAGAAATTGCAAATATCTTCAACAATTACTATGAAAATAATATTAAAAATCTGTTATAAAGATTCAACAAACCCACACCCAACAGACAAAACAAAATAACAACTCCTGTAGAATCTATATTCTTCTGGGAAACTACTCCTGAAGGAATTGTACTAATTGCAAAGTAACTCAAGAATAAATTTTCATCTGGAATTGATGACATCCCAGATTTTATCATCAAAACTGCATAAACAAAATAGCTCTCCCACTCTCAAATGTGTACAACTCATTGTTGATGGTGGGTACATTTCCAAAATGCATGAAAGTGGCTAAAGTCATCCCAGTCTTTAAGAAAGGTGAAAAACTCAATGCAGAAAATTACAGACCCATATCGCTGTTACCTGTGTTTGGTAAACTTTTGGAGAGACTAGTTCACCAAATACTAATAAATTTTCTTGATAAGAACCAGATACCATCTGATGCCCAGCACTGTTTCAGAGAAAACAAATCCACGAAAACTGTCATATATGAGTATTTACAGTCCACCCTAGATGCTCTAGACAAAAAACAAAAAGCATTTGGGATCTTCCTAGATCTGTCCAAGGCATTTGATGTCATAGACCACAAGATTCTTCTCAACAAACTGGAGTCATATGGCATCAGAGGCACCCCACTAAACTGGTTCAGCTCATACCTGACAAATAGAAAACCAAAAGTGTCAATAAAACACAACAACCAAGGACATATCGTAACATACTACTCTGACTATTGCAATATTAAACAAGGTGTGCCCCAAGGCTCAATACTTGGACCAGTGCTCTTTCTTGTGTATATAAACGACCTACTGTCAAACATCAATACCCTCACCAGTGCACTCTTCGCAGATGATAACAGTATCTTCATAACAAGCAAAAATGAACATGAACTCCAAGAGGCCATAAATGGAAATACAGATGAACTTAGTGATTGGTTTGAGAAAAACACGCTCATAGTTAACACAAAGAAAACCACTTACCTAAACTTCCACCTAAGATCAAATAAAATTATGCCTGATATGAAATTACATGGTTCCCAAATATCCCCAAATACAGAAACAGGATTTCTAGGCCTATGGATTCAGGACAATCTAAAATGGCAAACACACATTAATAAAACTAATAGTAAGCTAAACCAAGTGTGTTATGCCCTATGAATCCTTGCATACTGCACAAACTCAGAAACTGTTCACACAGCCTACTATGCACATTTCCACAGTGTAATTCAGTATGGTATTATGTTCTGGGGAGACTCTACACATAGCCCAAACATCCTCCTCACCCAAAAGAGAGCTATAAGAAAAATGAACAAAGCAAAGCCGACTGATAGCTGCAGACCTCTCTTCCAAAAGGTGCTCATCCTACCCCTTGGCAGCCTGTATGTACTAGAACTATGCAAATTTGTAAAAAGTAATATTACAAAATTTAATAAAAATGTAAATGTCCACGACTATGGTACTAGACAGAAAATGGAACTCCATGTTAAAGAAATGCACACCTCTGCCTTTAAAAACTCTCCCTGCAACAAAGGCATTAAAATGTACAATAGCCTGCCATCAGAAATAAAAAACAGTAAGTCCTTGACTGTATTTAATAAAAAAATTAAAATCATTCCTACTTGATCATTGTTTCTACAGTGCAAGTGAATTTCTGCTCCACATGGGTGGAAAGAAACATGAAACAAATTGCAGCAAAGAATTTTGTAAAGAGTAAAACATTAATGCAAGTATGTGCAAAAATGTTGCATCTATATCATCTGCAACTAAGCAGATTAAATGCAGAAAGAATATCCAACCAGGTAGTGTTGTGTATATGTGTTAGAGGAATATAGCACTAAAATACAAATGTGCAACTGAGTACATAATTTGTGTGTCCATAAATTTGTGTGTCCATAACTTCTCAGAAAATATGTATGTAAGCTCATGTTTGTGTAAACTTTTGGCATATTACTTCTTGCCAGCAAATTATCAGAATGTCCAACATCAAATGTATGTTTGTGCATCACCATGTCATGTACAGTATTGATTCAGAGGACAATAATTAAATAAATAGTAAATCTATGCTACTGCATGTCTTGAGTTTTTGCTATTTTGCAAATGGAAAGAAACAAAGAAAATCTTTCCAGTTTAACCAGTTTCGGATAGTTATGACTTAAAGTAATATTTTATAGTGTAATGAGACTTGATTTGAAATTTTTACTTGTCCACACCTTTCATACTATTGTCAATTTTAGTGCTAATTATTGTACTGTTATGTACTATATAATATATCTATTTATGAAATGAGACTATCATTTTTATAGCAAAACATATTTTTCCTTATATTTAGAAGTAAAAGTGAGTGTACTAAAGTTGGGTATTTTGTCTAATTTTGTCAAATTTTGTCTAAATTTAATTTTTAAATTAGACAAAATACCCAACTCCAAGGGAACTTACAGCAGTGCATTTCCTTGCTAACTGGCGCTTGCACCTGTTGAAGGCATGGACAACTTGGTGAGAAAATGTTTAAAAGCTCATTAAAAGTGTGAAAGTGATTGTGAAAAATACTGAACATTGAACAAGTGAAATTTTCTGTCTAACAGAGTGAACTGCAATGCACAGTGTACTTTAACTTTTTGCAACCCATGAGGATTTACTTTGTTTGCAAGACGGGTTGTGTATAAAGTGATATGTATCTTTGTATGTAATCCTTGTTTACCAAAAAAGGACACCACTTATGATGAAGATGATTAATTTTTATTAAAAGTATAACTTGTGGATATTCTGTGCAAATGTACAATACACTGTATGTAAATATTTTGTATGGGGATCTTCATATGGCCAGTTCATACTGGTATAAATCTGAAAAAAAATTTTACCACAGTTTTGATAAGATTTTGTGTGTAATATTTTTTTGTGTGTAGATTTTTAACCCACTGTCTGGAGTCACTTGTGGTCATTGAATTGCTCAGTTAACTATTTGCAATATCTGTCTGATAAATCTAATGAGGGGGTGATGTCACAAAGCAAGCTAGGATATTTGTAGTTCCCCTCTTGTTTTGCCATCTGCCTCCTTAAAATTCATTTTTACACTTTTAACTAATTACCATTAACATACATGAGCATAATCTGCATTTTCGAGAAAGGGAAAGGTTGGCTCTGAGTTTTAAAGAATAGAACACCAGATCTAGTTTTGTGATTTGTTTTATGTCTGTAAATGATTTTCTAATTTATTTCAACTATTCCTAGTTAATATCTTTTGTTATAGGCTGAAATCAGTAATTATTTCGTAACTTAAATTCTATTGTTGACTTGTAAACAAATATAAATTCTGTACTAATTACAAACATTTGGAAGACAAAATACTACTAATCTTAAAGTACCTATTTTTCTCTATTTGAAAACATGTTAGCAAAGCCACCTCTTAATTAATTCCAAAGTAATTAACAGTTTTGTCAAAAGTATTGTTTGCATAATGATATTTGTTAATATCATGATTTAAACAAATAATTTGACTTAACCCTTGTAGTAGAAGAAACTTTTAAAAAAGAACCAATTTTTTGATGTATTCAGTTAATTTAGTTAGTTAAGTTTTAATTGTAATTTCTGTAAATTTAACTTCGAACAATGTGTAGTTTTGGCATTTATTATTGTGAGGATATATAAGGACCCGATTTTTGGTCCTGAGACAGGCAGTCCAGGGCCGAGTTTCAGACAAGAACCTTTGTTGGTTAGAACAACAACATTGCATCAAATTAACTGTGAAATAACTGTAACACAATTATGCTGTGTGTTAAAACAATGAGAGTGTCTGTTCAATGCATACCACAATATTCTGCAAGACTTGTAAACCTTGTGGTTAGGTTTTTACCGCTCGTAGATGTACAACAGTAAACTAATGAAGCAGTGTGTGGAGGTTTGCTTGTAACCTATTAATGAGGCTTATCGAAAGTTAAACAATAGTGCACTGGCCATATTAAATGTATAGAAGGGGGGTTGTGAAAAGTGAAAGTAAAAAACTGTGAAATGCAAATGGGCACCTCTGGACTAGATCATTTAAAGTAGTCCAAGTTTGACTTCCATCCTCCATTTTTCAGCCAGTATAGCAACGCAGTACATTGACACCGACGACAACAAATGAAGAAATAAAGCAGGTGAACGTCACAACCTATTGAGAAATGTCCAGTCAACGTCTGTGACTCGTAACCAGAAGAAGTTGGAAACAAACTGGTATACAATGAACTCCCAATGGAAAGCACTCATGTGTCTCCAAACCACACAACTGAACTGATCACTACCAGACTCCCATGGACATAATGTCCATTGACAATAAAGGATTTTGTGGCACTGTGCTCATGAACCTCTGCAGCAGGTGAGCTCACTGAAAGCCTACTGACTAACTCTTCAAATAATTTGATGACCACAGCTACAGTGCCAAGCCTATACCACTGCCAACGGCTCACCCAACACCATCAACTCCTCCCCCATCACTTCTCATTACAGGCAACCACACCACCTCCGGCCATGATTCTTCGTATTCCCTGAATATGATTGCCAAATAACAGCCAGTGATGTAGATTGGCAGCCCTCTCTCCTTGCCAATGCTGACATTATCCCACACCTTCCATTGGTCCGTACTACTTTGGGGTGGGGGGAATGATCTCTGTGGGGAGGCCACAAGGTATCAACCTCTCTGACAATAATTTCATGACCAAATAACAGAGCAATACATTTTTGCGAACAGAAAAATCATGGTCATTAAACTGTAATAAAGGATTTTAAAAGAAAATTCTAGAAAAATAAAACATTTGCTTATAAGAAAATAATGATAACATTAGAATGAGGTATGTTAATCTTAATCACAGTAACTTTTAGTGGTATAGATATTTTATGTAACATTTTGTTTACATTTCAAATCTTAATTATATTTCTTTAAATAAAATGTTTTAGACCATTTAATTACTCAGTGTCATCAGTAAAGTACTGAATAATATAGTTTAGTCTGTAATAATTTAAATACTTTTTTTATTGTTGGCCCACGAAATCTTTTATATATACAGTGTATGACAGATTTTTGACAGTATTTTAGTGAATAAGAATGTTAGACAATTATTGTAGTTAATTACCCATATAATCAGATATATTATAAAAGCAATATTTTAATAAAAAAGGTTTTAACCACCTTTTTGAATGAATTCGCATGACTCATGCAATTAATAATTTCCAGCAGCTTATTCTAGAATACTCCTGAATGATATTTGCTTACTTTTTTATTTATTTATGCACTGTATGACACACGGTGGACAACATCGTAGAGAGTAGTAATATTAGATAATTATTCTGGTTGGTTACCAATATAATCGGACATACTGTAAAATAATAAAAAAGGATTTGATATTGTTTTTGAATGCATTAGATTGATTGGTGCACTGAATAATTTCTGGCACATTATTGTTGAATGTTACACCTGAATGATAAGTTCCCGCTTGATAAAGAGTTGCACTGGAACAGTTTACATTAACATTTTTCCTTGATCTGTATGGTTCCCATGCACAACAGTGTTCAGGATAAAGACTTTTTTCTTCTTCATCATACTTTTCCTCACAAAAAGCATAATTTCTAAAATGAAAATGCAGGGAAGAGGAAGAATATTTAAATACTTAAAAAAAGGCTTACATGAACTTCTATATAAAGAGACTGGTAACATGTGCAAATAGTAATGCTTCATTAATGTACACTAGAAAAAGAAATAGTTCTAAGATAGAGCCCTGTGGTACTCAATGTGACAGTAAGGATGGCTCTGAAAGGCAAGTCTGTGCAGTGCTACCGTGCTTGTGTTTGACCTCTGTATGATGAGATTTACTACTTAAGTAAGATTTCAGACACTCATTTGGCACACCTCAAACATGGTAGTTGGACTTGACAGGCACAATACAACAGGAATAAATTTGGACTTATCAGAGGCATTCGGTACTCTCCAACATGATAACCTGTTAGAAAAACTAGAAACTTTTGGTATACAAAGAGTTGTGAAAAGATGGGTTTAGTCTTATCTCCATAACAGAAGACAGATAGTAAAAATTACCTCAGCCAACATTAGAAATCAAGTATTGCTTACAGATCTGATTTTCAGACTGTACCAATTTGGTAAAAATGTGTAGGTGTTCTAGGGCCTCTTTCACTTCTAACTTATGTAAATGAATCACAATTCCAATCAATGGTACAAACATAACCCTCTTTGCTGATGCACAAAACTGATTTTAAATGAACAAGTTGCATTAAATATTTCAAAAACTGTTTATATCCATTTCAAGAAAACAAAGTCAGAAAATAACATGGATCTCAGAATACAAAATAAAGAAGCTTAGAGAGTAGCTGTCACAAAATTTTTACATGTCTGTATTGATGAAAGTTTAAACTGAAAGGCCCACATCCACAAGTTAAGTTCTGCTTGCTAAGCACTACAAGTAATTAGTAATGTGTATATTAAACAGGATAGCAGAATTGTCTACTTTGCTTACATTCACCTGCTATTACCTATGACTCACTTTCTAGGGTCATAAGAAAACAAATCTAAAAATCATCAACACACTACAAAATGAGCCATTATAATGACTACCAACAGCTCGAGCCTAATACCCTACAGCCAGTTATTTCAACAGCTAAATATTTTACCTTTACCATGCCTCTTCATAGAGAAAAGTGTAATTAATATAAAAAGGAGCACTAACAGCATCAAAACTAACTCAGATCTGCATTCACATAATACAACAATGTACAATGACATCCATGAAAAAAGAGTAAATAAGGCTACAGCACATAGTCAAAACAAACATTGGAGGCTGTAAACTGTATAAGAAAGTTCCAAGGTAGATAAAAGAAATAAAAAATTTTGAATAATTATTCAAATTTTTAATGAGCAATTGCTATTACTGTGTAAAGAAATATGTACAGCAACCTAGTAGCAGATAATTATGTTCATGTACCATATGCCATAGTCAATGACAATGGTATTTTTAATCAGTTGTTTGCCATGATCTGAATCAGTATTTGAACAGAGGTGTGACAACTACTATGTGTCTTTATGTAAATCTGAACTAAATATTTCATGTAAAATACGTTTTTCATTAAATCAAACAATGTAAAATACAGGATGGAACGTAAGAATATTATGAAAAGGAAAGTTACTATTCACCATATAGTGGACAGGCTGAGTCGCAGATAGGCACAACAAAAACACTGTCACAAATTAGCTTTCAGCCAATACAGCCTTCGTCAAAAATAGATGGCAGGCACACACACACTCTCATGCAAATACAACCCCCCCCCCCCACCCCACACACACACACACATGACTGTGTGGCAACTGAAGCCACACTGCGAGCACAAGCATCAATGCATGTTGAGAGTGGCGACTTGGTGGGGGTAAGGAGGAGGCTGGGGTGGGCAGGGAGAGGGAGGCATAGTAGGGTGGGGGCAGGAGACAGTGACGTGCTGCTGGGGAGCATACAGGTACAACATGGAGAGAGGGTAAGGCAGCTGTTCGCAGTCAGGAGGTTAGACAGTGGGCAGAGGAGTGGTGGGATGGGGCGGGAGTAGTGGGAAAGGAGAGATATAAAAACACTGGGTGAAATGGTGGACTGAGAGCTGTGTAGTGCTGGAATGGGAACAGGCAAGGGGCTGGATGGATGGGGACAATGACTAATGAAGGTTGAGCCCAGGAGTGTTACTGAAACATAGCATATTTTGCGGGGAAAGTTCCCATCTGTACAATTCAGAAAAGCTGGTGTTGATGGGAAGGATCCATATGGCACAGGCTGTGGTGCAGTCATTGAAATGAAGGATGTCATGTTGGGTAGTGTACTAAGCAACTGGGTGGTCCACTTGTAGGGAAGCAGCCTACTCATGCCTTATAAAATTCACATCAGTCTTTACATTGTGTGCCAGCCAGTCCACTGTAACTAGCTCTGATGTCATAAATGTTACGCAATACTATAAAAATCAAGTAAATAACCTGAAACATTTCTAGCATGTCAGGAGTAATACTAAATCAATATGTGTTGAATATCAGTTCATTAACTTTAACCATTTTCGAAATTTGGACATTTTTCTGTAAAAATCATTGGCGCAACAGAAAAGAGCTAGAAACTTAAAAATTTATATTTGGATTCCTTTTGCATAATAGTTTAGTAGAAACAGTATTCTGGGTCTCACAAATTAAAATTTTAGTTGAAATTCATGATTTTCTGGTTTTTGTCTTAAACATTAAGGAAGCAAGGTAGATTAAGTAGGCGAATAAATAAGGCTAGGATGTTTAAATTTAAGTAGAAGGGAGATCCGCTATAATCATAAAGATATGAGAAGTTTCAATTGAATAACTATAAAACTATAGCAATAGCGTATCTCCAAAGGGCAAGTTCAGAGCTTGTCTACTGCGTGTAGTGTAATTAAATTAATTCTCTCGCCCAAAATATTTGACTTAGCCACGTAAGACTTTTATTATGATTACTTACCTGTGTGCTGAATGCACATTTAAATTGAGAGCTTCATCGGCCATCAGCAAAGGAAGCGATGATTTATTCAATAACTTAAAGTGGTGCATTACTAGCCCAGCGGCTAGTCGGGAGAGCAATTTCGATCAGGCGTTCCCTTAGCCGTCCGCACCGCGGCTTTATATATAAGAACGCTGCGCGAGAGAAAAAAGGCCCCAGTTCTCTCCAGATGCTGAATAGCACACCACCTGTGCTGGCAGTCGCGTCGTGTCAGTATCATTGCTATAAACAGCCTCGGATGCCGTAGTAAGTTACTCGGGATACGCGTAACCATGAAATCATTTTCGAGTGAAGTGTTAATTCGGGGATGACTTTAATGGTCTATCTTCAGTTTGTGTATGTTGTATTTTCACGTGCCGTCGTGGGACAGACATTCTACCATTATATAGCATGGCGTTTGATGAACATTAACATCAAATTATGGCGAGCATTCACTTAAACATTTAATTTGAACAGTTATAGTTGCATCAGCGCATTAGACTCTGAACTGCTCTGGTTGTTGGATTGTGTGGATTCCTTTTGGTCTGTGACTTTCAGAATATAGTGAACCTTTTATAGAGAATCGTTTTTGATTATGAATCCCAGACAATCTCCTAATTCCTCAGAGCTATAAGCTGTAGCTATAAGTGTATTTCTCAGATGAAGTGGGCACTAGGAATTCTAATTACAGGCTTCACGTTTTGCTAATCACTTTCTGGTTGCCAATATTGTAGTTAAGAGAGCCAGTGTTGAGAACGGCAAAAGACTGCATAAATAATAGGAACATTTTTATAACAATTAATTCCACCTGCCACCTCACATATGATTAATCGGCCGGGGAATGCATCTTTTCTATATAACATTCTACATTTAACAACAATTAATTCCACCCGCTGCCCCACATATGGTGAATCAGCCAGGAAATGCAACTTTTCTACATAACATTCTATTTATATAAAACAATTAAATTCCACCCGCCACCCCACACACTTGTTTCTTGGCCACAGTCTGTCAGTAGCCATTCATGAGGACAGATGGCTTGTTGGTTGTCATGCCCATGTAGAATGCAGCCCAGTGGTCGCAGCTGAGCTTGTACATCACCTGACTCATTTCACAGGTAGCCTTGCCTTTGTGGGATAAGTGATGTTTGTGACCAGACTGGAGTAGGTGGTGGTGAGAGAGTGTATACTGTATAGGACAGGTTTTGGATCTAGGTCTGTGACAGGGATATGAGCAGGTGTTGTGTAGGGATGGACGAGTATATTGTGCAGGTTCGGTGGACAGTGGAATATCACTGTGGGAGGGGTCGAAAGGGTAATGGGTAGGACATTTCTCATTTTAGGACATGATGAGAGGTAGTCAAACCCCTGGCCGAGAAATAATTCAGTTGCTCCAGTCCTGGGTAGTAACAAGTTATGAGGGGAATGCTCCTCTGTTGCTGGACTGTGAGACTACGGGAGGTTGTGGGAGACTGGAAAGATAAGGCACAGGAGACTTGTTTTTGTACAGGGTTGAGAGGATAATTACTGACTGTGAAGGCTTCAGTGAGACTCTTGATATACAGGGTGATTCTAAAAGAATACCACAACTTTAAAAATGTGTATTTAATGAAAGAAACATAATATAACCTTCTGTTATACATCATTACAAAGAGTATTTAAAAAGGTTTTTTTTCACTCAAAAACAAGTTCAGAGATGTTCAATATGGCCCCCTCCAGACACTCGAGCAATATCAACCCGATACTCCAACTCGTTCCACACTCTCTGTAGCATATCAGGCGTAACAGTTTGGATAACTGCTGTTATTTCTCGTTTCAAATCATCAATGGTGGCTGGGAGAGGTGGCCGAAACACCATATCCTTAACATACCCCCATAAGAAACAATCACAGGGGGTAAGATCAGGGCTTCTTGGAGGCCAGTGATGAAGTGCTCTGTCACGGGCTGCCTGGCGGCTGTTCCATCGCCTCGGGTAGTTGACGTTCAGGTTTCATAACCAACCTTTTTCGTAGGACTCTCCATACAGTTGATTGTGGAATTTGCAGCTCTCTGCTAGCTCTGCGAGTCGATTTTCCTGGGCTGCGAACAAATGCTTGCTGGATGCGTGTTACATTTTCATCACTCGTTCTTGGCCGTCCAGAACTTTTCCCTTTGCACAAACATCCAATCTCTGTAAACTGTTTATACCAACGTTTAATACACCACGTATCAGGAGGTTTAACACCATACTTCGTTTGAAATGCACGCTGAACAACTGTCGTCGATTCACTTCTGCCGTACTCAATAACACAAAAAGCTTTCTGTTGAGCGGTCGCCATCTTAGCATCAACTGACGCTGACGCCTAGTCAACAGCACCTCAAGCGAACAAATGTACAACTAAATGAAACTTTATAGCTCCCTTAATTCACCGACAGATAGTGCTTAGCTCTGCCTTTTGTCGTTGCAGAGTTTTAAATTCCTAAAGTTGTGGTATTCTTTTTGAATCACCCTGTATTTCAAGAGGGACTGCTCGTCACTGGAGGTGTGTGGAAGAGATTTTGTAGTATGTAATGGGTGGGAGCTGTTGAAGTGGTGGTATTGCTGGTGGTTGGTAGGTCTGATATGGACAGAGATACTGATGTAGTGGAAGTCAATATATAGGAAGGTGGCTTGCTGGGTTGAGTAGGACCAGGTGAAGCCAATGGGGGAGCAGCTGTTGTGGTTCTGGAGGAATGTAGATAGGCTGTACTCACCCTCGATCCAGATTGGAAAGATCTCATAATGAAACTTCCTGGCAGATTAAAATTGTGTGCCCGACCGAGACTCGAACTCAGGACCTTTCCCTTTTGCGGGCAAGTGGTCTACCATCTGAGCTACTGAAGCACGACTCACGCCCAGTCTCACAGCCTTACCTCTGCCATTATCTCGTCTCCTACCTTCCAAACTTTACAGAAGCTCTCCTGCGAAACTTGTAGAACTACCACTCGTGAAAGAAAGGATACTGCGGAGTCATGGCTTAGCCACAGCCTGGGGGATGTTTCCAGAATGAGATTTTCTCTCTGCAGCGGAGTGTGCGCTGATATGAAACTTCCTGGCAGATTAAAACAGTGTGCCAGACCGAGACTCGAACTCGCACCTTTGCCTTTCGTGGGCAGAAGAAAGGCTGTGAGACCGGGCATGAGTCGTGCTTCGGTAGCTCAGCTGGTACAGCACTTTCCGTGAAAGGGAAAGGTCCCGAGTTCGAGTCTCGGTCGGGCACACTGTTTTAATCTGCCAGGAAGTTTCATATCAGCGCACACTCCGCTGCAGAGTGAAAATCTCATTGTGGAAACATCCCCCAGGCTGTGGCTAAGCTATGTCTCTGCAGTATCCTTTCTTTCACGAGTGCTAGTTCTGCATGGTTCGCAGGAGAGATTCTGTAAAGTTTGGAAGGTAGGAGACGAGATACTGGCAGAAGTAAGGCTGTGAGACCGGGCGTGAGTCATGCTTCGGTAGCTCAGATGGTAGAGCACTTGCCCGCGAAAGGGAAAGGTCCCGAGTTTGAGTCTCGGTTGGGCACACAGTTTTAATCTGCCAGGAAGTTTCATATCAGTGCACACTCCGCTGCAGAGTGAAAATCTCATTCTGGAAACATCCCCCAGGCTGTGGCTAAGCCATGTCTCTGCAGTATCCTTTCTTTCACAAGTGTTAGTTCTGCGAGGTTCGCAGGAGAGCTTCTATAAAGTTTGGAAGGTAGGAGACGAGATACTGGCAGAAGTAAGGCTGTGAGACCGGGTGTGAGTCACGCTTCAGTAGCTCAGATGGTAGAGCACTTGCCCGCGAAAGGGAAAGGTCCCGAGTTCGAGTCTCGGTCAGGACACAGTTTTAATCTGCCAGTAAGTTTCATATCAGCGCACACTATGCTGCAGAGTGAAAATCTCATTCTGGATCTCATAATGAATCTGAACCAGGTGAGGGGTTTAGGATTCTGGGAGTTTAGAAAGGATTTCTCTAGATGGTCCATGAATAGGTTGGCATACAATGGTGCCATGTGGGAGCCCACAGCCATACCCTGGACTAGTTTGTAGGTAATGCCTCCAAAGGAGAAGTAATTGTAGGTGAGGATATAGTTGGTCATGGTGACTAGGAAGGAGGTTGTTGGTTTGGAATCTGTCAGGGAAAGGTCGTGTTCAGTAGAGGTAAGGCCATAGGTATTAATGATGTTAGTGTAAAGGAAGGTGGCATTAACAGTGACAAGCCTGGCACTGTGTGGTAAAGGGACTGCAACTGTGGAGATCGGTGGAGGAAATGTTTAGTATCTTTTTTATAGGAGGATAGGTTCCAGGTAATAGTTTGAAGGTGTTGGTCTATGAGAGCAGAGCTTTTCTTAGTTGGAGCACAGTAACTGGCCACAATGGGGCATCCTGGGTGGTTGGGTTTATGGACTTTAGGAAGGACATAGAAGGGAGGAGTGCGGGGAATGTTAGGGGTGAGTAGAGAGATAGACCCTGGGGAGCAGTCCTGGGTTGGGCCTGGGGATTTGAGGAGTGACAGGAGATCCTGCTGTATTTCTGGAATGGGGTCATTGTGGCAAGGTTTGTAAGCGGATGTATCTGACAGCTGGTGGAGTACTTCTGCCAGATAAGCCCAGTGGTTCAAAATGACAGTGGTGGAGCCTTTATCTGCAGGTAGGATGATAAGGTCAGGATCAGTTTTTAGATGGTGGACTGTGTGTCTTTCTGTGGATGTAAGGTTAATTTGCATTTTGCAGGATTTGGGAAATTATGGTGAGGCAAGTCCCAAGGTTAAGAAATTCTGGAATGTTAACAGGGAGTGATTTGAAGGCAGTGGGATTGGATCACAGTTGGATGGAGGATTGAACTGAGTTAGGCAGGATTCAATTTTGATCTTTGGTTGAGTCTGATTGGTAGGGTTGCTGGCGAAAAAGTGTTTCCACTGTAGGGACTATGAGGAGGAGAGAAGGTCTTTAACAAGTCCTACATGACTGATTTTGGGAGTGGGGCAAAAAGGATATTTCTGTGAGGCTAAGGCTTCTATTCAATCTGTATATTGATCAAGCAGGAAAGGAAACAAAAGAAAAATTTGGAGTAGAAATTAAAGTCCGTGGTGAAGAAATAAAAACTTTGAGGTTTGCTGATCACATTGTAATTCTGCCAGAGACAGCAAAGGATAGAGTAGCATGGAGAGCTGCATCAAACCAGTCCATGGACTGAGGACCACTACAACAACAAAAAGGTTTTGGAGAAAAGGTTCATGACTTTGTTTTGGGTCTTTGTCATTTCTGGATTCTGTATCGTGGTGGGAGGGAAGTGTAGTAGGTCTGCGAACAGGGTTTTCAGCTATGAGTGGACATGGGGGAGGTTTGGAGATTTTTGTAGAGGTGATGGACAGTGGTACTCCAAGGCAGGAGTAGGAAGTGAGCAGGGCGGAAAGCTTTTTGAGGTAGTGTTGTGCATTTTGCTCCAGTTGCTGGAGGGCAAGAGTTTCAGTGTGTGTTACGGGTTCCAGGAATTTGGAAATGCATAGCAGGAGAATTTTGCAGATGGAGAGAAGATACAGCAAGGCGGTTTTGTATTGGTTGATATCATTATGCAGGACTGTGTTTGTGAGGACTAAGGATTAGTGGAATCTGAACGGATGGAGGTCATTGTGGAAGGAGAGGTGGCAACCAGAGATGCATAATTAGATGGTAAGGCCAGTTGGGGAAATTCCATGAGCCAAGCAACAATGCAGGGACGCTATATAGGACTGGGTTCTGGCTAGGCATAAGAAAATGTGTCTGTATTGATGCAGATGGAAGGAGCAAGAATCCACAGTGGTGGAAAAAATGCGAAAAATTACATAAATAATGTAGAATTACGTTCGAAAAAATTTGCAAAAATCCACTCAAATAAGTGTGAAAGATCATGAGAAGGATGAAACAGATGCAAAAGTGGGAATGAAGGTGAAATCTGAGGGAGTTGAAAGTAGAAAAAGGCGAAAACTCATCAAAATTGGCGTAAAGTCATAATGAGGTCAATGATATATATGTTGGTTTGTGTAGCAAGTCATTCATTTACATAATTTTTTTTGTTTATTGTGATTTGATTCCCCCTCACCCCATGTGGGTGGTGTAATTCAATCCACATTTATGTAATGTGGAAAAATTTGGAAATTTGTGGTATGCACTATGGGACCAAACTGCTGAGGTCAGTGGTCCTTAGGCTTACACACTAATTAATCTTACTTAACCTAACTTATGCTAAGGACAACACATACACCCATGTCCGAGGGAGGACTCAAACCTATGACAGGGAGAGCTGTGCACACTGTAGCAAGATGCCTCAGACCGCGTGGCTACCCCTCGCAACTTTATGTAATTAATCAAAATTGTGTGGGCAATTTTAAATTTGAGATTGTGTAGGATGCAACACACTTGTATTTGTAGGAAAGGGAAACTCTAGGCTGGAATATAAACAATGTAAAGAAAAAGCACGTTGCTACTTATCATAAAGATGACATGTGAATTTACATACAGGCACAGTTAAAAAGTAGTTACAAAATAGCTTTTGGCCACAGCATTCATCAGGAAAAGAAAGATGAAAACACACACATGCACATTCACTCAACAAGCAAGCACACCTTATGCACACATGACTGCCATATCAGGCAGCTTGTACTGGTATGCAAGTGTCACACGGAATGGAAGCAGTGACCTAGAGGGAGCACGGAGGGGAAAGGGATAGCAGTGTATGGGTAGGAGGAGAGAGAGCAGCGCTGTCTGCAGAGTGTGCAGGGACTAAACTGCCGACAGATGCAGTGTCAGGAGGCTGCGAGACAGGGAAGTGGAGGGGGGTGGGGAGTGGTGGGGAAGGGAGGGGAAGGGAGGGGAGGGGAGGGGTGGGGAGGGATGTGTAGGGTTGGGGAGAATGGGGGAGGGGAGGGAAGGGGAGGGGAGATGAATGGAGCAAAAAAGGAGAGGAGCGGGGAAAGATGGGTGGGTGCATTGGCACACAAAGAAAGTGGGAGCCAAGAACAGGGAAGAGGTGAGAGAACAGAGGGGGTGGAAACTGTTGGGCGAAGGGGTGTAGGGACAAGTGGTTATCATATGTTAAGCCCTGAAAAACTGTAGGTACATAGAATGTGTTGCAAGGATAGCTTGTATCTGTGCAGTTCAGAAAAGTTGGTGTGGAGGAAACAATCCAGATGGCTTGTGTAGTTAAGCAGTCATTGAAATCAAGCAAGTTAGTTCAGCTGTATATAGTGCCACATGGTAGTCTACTTTCCTGGCCACAGTTTAGCAGTGGCTATTCATTCTGGTTGACAGCTGGTTGGAAGTCATATGAACATAAAAAGCTGTGCAATGATTGCAGCAGATGTGGTATATGACATGGCTGCTTTCACAGGTGGCATGGCCTCTGATGTAGGATGAAACTGTGACAGGATCAAAACAGGAAATGCAGGGGTGGGTGGATATGGCAGGTCTTGCATCTGGGTCTTCCACACAGCTATGATACTTGTGGCAAAGGGCAGATTGGGAATGGCATAAGGGTAGATTAATATGCTGTGGAGGTTGGGTGGGTGATGGAATACCACTATAGGACTGCAGACTGCAGGCACACACACTCACTCAAACACAACTTGCACACACATCTGCAGTCTCAGAGAACTGAAACCACACTGCCACTGCAGAGTGGTTTCAGTTCTCTGAGACTGCAGACGTGTATGCAAGTTGCATTTGCGTGAGTGTGTGTGCGTGCGTGTTTGTGTATGTGTATCTACTGCTGACAAAGACCTTAATGGCCGAAAGCTATAACTGTGAATCTTTTTGTTGTGCCTATTGTGACCCAGCATCTCCGCTATATGGTGAGTAGCAACTTTCCTTCTCTGGTATTGTCACATTCCATCCTGGATTTTCCATTGTTTGGATGTAGTAGTTACTCAGAGATGGAGAATCTTGCACAGGATAGAGTAGTGTGGAGAGTTGCATAAAATCAGTCTTCAGTCTAAAGACCACAGCAATGGGAACAACGTCTTGTATGTGATTTCCTTCACATATCCACTCCTCTTACTCGAAACCCTAGTAACAAATCTCTCTTCTATTCTCTTCCTTAACATGAATTTTATATTTTCTTCCTATTTCATATTGCTTCTCAGCATTTAAGCCATGTTTAATGACCCATATACTCACAATATTCTTATAATTGGATGCTACTGGCTTCCTTCTCTTTGTTACAGCCATTATCTTGCATTTATCTGGTCTACATTTAAGAAACAGGTGTCATTCATAACAAAAAGTCTAGATTTGGTCGAGTCTGTCTACATCTCCTTACAACTGTTCAATGGTAATTCTTTCCTATAGACAACAGCAATGAATAATTTGGCAGTGCTAGTGATTCTCTCTGATAAATCGTTTATTTTTATTTGGTTTTGATGGCATACCTCCTGAAATAAACCTGCCCTAGTGTATCTTATTCTTTGTCAGATAATAAACTGCTCCTTACTGTCAGACCAATTCCTTGAAATTTTCAGGGCAGCAGAAGTGGTTCCTCTATTACCGTATTGTAGGTGGGAGTGTATGATACAGGAGATTTTTTTACACATGTAGCTGATGTACTCCCTCCATGTAAGATATGTATCTACTATAATACATAGGAATTTATGTTTATCAATTATTTCAATTGATAATTTTGGCTCAGTATCCACTTGTCTTGACTTATATTTTAGAAAAAACTCCTTCAGAATTGTGTTGCCCTTATTTAGTGCCAATTTATTTTTAGTGAGATATTCTGTGATGAGGCTAATTTTCTCTGTATTATTTTGCACTGCTAACTGTTTTGTAGAGCCCTAGCTTATGAAGGAGTTATCATCAGCATAATTTACTAGGTGTGAATTTTGAGGAATTTTTGTATCATTGATGTACACGATAAACAAAAATTGTCCAATAATCCTTCCCTGAGGGGCTCCACAGTTAAGAATTTTATAAGGTAATTTTACTGTTTGTGAATGTCCCACAGTTTTATGATACAGCTTAACACATTGCCTCCTGTCAGCAAGGTAGGATCTTAACAAATTTAATGTCACTCCTCTGACTCTATAAATTCCCACTTTATATAGAAGAATGGAATGATTTAAGAGTCAAAGGCCTTGGATAAGTCTAAAAAGGTGTCAATAACTTTGTTCCCATCATCAAGTTTATTCAGCACCACTTGTAAAACTGTAGCTACAACTGTTATTGTAGACCTGCCCTTCCTGAAATCGTGCTGAGAGCTTTTCTGTAAATTTTACTTGCAGAAAAATGTTTCAAGTTGATCAAGAAGTAGCCTTTCCAACAACTTACTAAGTATTGATTTCAATTAAATAGGGCTATAATTATGCACATCAGTGATTATTCCCTTTTTATGCACTGGTCTTATTTCAGTACTTTTAACAAGTCAAGGTATGACCCCTGAGAAAAAGAGCTTTTTATTAAATGATGTAGTGACTTTATTAATTCATTACTGCATTCTCTCAGAAATTTGGCTGAGATGTCATCCCACTCACTGGATGTATTTGATTTTAAGTTGGAAACAGTTTTCAGGATTTCCAAATCTGTAACACACTTCAGGAAGACCGAATTACTGACATTACTGGTATTTAGCACCTGTGGTGGGTCAATCAAGTCCTCCCTACTCATCTTACTAAATTTGTCTGAATCTCTCCCATACTTCCTTTGGATCACACAGCAATTTTTCATTGCCTCTTATTACTGAGTTATTGAACACTGCATTGTCACTTCCCCTGCTTTCCTTGTTTACTACACTCCACACTATTTTGCTAAAATTGCTGGATTGTCTCATCTGTTCTGTATGCATCTGTGCTTTTAATGTCTTAAGATATTCCCTGTAGGTTTTTCTACAGGCTTTGTATTTTGATTGCAAAAGAATGTATAACTCCTTCATATCTTCCTTTAATTTTATCATGTTAGAGGCAATTTAAGATTCTTGGAACTACCAGCTTTTCATATAGTCCTACCTGATTCTAGTTTACATGTGTCAGGGTTTCCTTTAATGTGTGATAGTGTAGCTTTCTTTTATAGGTAAATGGGTCCCAATGAGATACAGGACTAAGGAACTATGATTGGAAATGTGGTTCTCAATGGTTCTAACTACAAGGTCTTCCTTGCTTAAGTTTGTAATAACGTGGTCGATACATGTCCAAGAGTCACACGTTATTATTGTTGGTGTTGAATTCACATGGGTGTAATTATGGGATTGTAACGTGTCAATATATACAAGATAATTTATACCATTCGTTAATGAGTCAATGTTCACATCACCTACTATTACAGTCTGTTTTGTCTGAGATGAGGGTTTATTAACAAGTTCTTCCAAATGACAAAAAATTCTTCCATGTTACTTTTAGGAGATCTGTACAGACTAGCTACTATTAAACTACTATTTATGAGCTTTATTCTTATTGTGGCTATTTCAGAAACCATCTCACGTGCATATTTATCTGTCCAGTCAATTTTTCCACACTGGACATTATTTTTGACATAAATACCAACACCAACACCTTTATGTTTTTTCCTACAGTACACACTGATAATTATATAATAATTAAATTAATGCTACACATTTCTTCAATTTTGCACCAACCAAATGCAATGGTGATGCCTATAGGTTGGCTGATCTGCTTATAATGCCAGCTTGCAAAATCTCTACAAACTCTGCTTTTGCTGTAGCTAAACATTTGGTGCTAATCTTTTCAGTTATTGAGTGACTGGCTCGCCAGGTGTTGTTTCAATATGGTGCACTGTGGTATGCCACACTTTACCTATTTGGCCATCAGCTTCTTGTCTACCTCTTGTACACTCAAGTTACATGATGAGGAGATGGTATCTGTAAAACACAGCCTGTAGTACCTGTAGTGCCTTCACCATCCATTGTAATCTGTGCCATACTGAAACTAATCTCCGGCCTTTGCTAACCAACAAAATTTGCTCACTTGAATTTCCTGCTGAAATCCAGGTCCACTTCCACTTTGCAACTACCTTACATTGTTGATGCTAGCTGCCGTAAGGTGTAGAGATGTGGCTGCTGATGCATTCTCATCCTGGCCAACCAAAAGTATGCTTATGTCAGAACCTAAGTCAATCAGGCAGCAATGACTTGCTTTTGTGTAACTTACATATGAATGGGAGGCTCCATATGGTTCCCAAGTTGTGCAGTGACTGTAATCCATAAAATTACCAAATAAGCAGCAACCAGTTGCAAATAAAGAAAACATGATCTTGCAACTGGTTGCTGCTTATTTGGTAATTTTAACTTACATGGAACTGGTGTGATAATGTGAGTAAACATGGTTGTTCTCTGCATGTATGATTGAGCTGTTGTTAATTACTGGGCCAGTAATAGACACTGTGGATTTACCTGTAACTTGGTGCTCTTGCAGAATTATGCAACCTGCCACAGCTACTACAGGCCACTGAAGCCATTTGTTTATGTATATGGGGATGTACATCTGGTGACACAGTCACATCACTAAAACGCTGGTGATACAAGCACACTGGGTTGTGTTGGTCCCCTTGCACCATCTGTCCATCTGTTAGCTTCTGCATCACATGCACATTGCCCGCTACTGCAAGTACAGAGTTGATATCACTTCTCTCTCATGCCACTATGGCTGTTTTTACTAGGTAGAGGCCCATATCATTGATGTCAATATGCAGCAGGATTTTGAAGCATATATTGTGTTTAAATATTTGAATTACCTTGAAGAGAATGGTCTATTAACACACAGTCACCACAGACTTAGCAAACATCATTCTTGTGAAACACAACTAGCACTTTACACTCACAAAGTGTTGAGTGCTCTTGACAAGGGATTTCAAATTGATTCAGTATTTTTAGATTTCCAGAAGACTTTTGACACTGTATGACACAACCAGCTTGTAGCCAAATTGCGTGCTTATGAAATATCATCTCAGTTATATGACTAGATTCATGATTTCCTGTCAGAGATGTCACAGTTGATAGTAACTGATGGAAACTCACTGAGTGAAACAGAAGTGATATCTGGCATTCCTTAAGGTAGTTTTATATGCTCTCTGCTGTTCCTTATCTATATAAATGATTTAGGAGACAATATGACCAGCCATCTGAGGTTGTTTGCAGATGATGCTGTCATTTATTGTCTAGTAAAGTCATAAGAAGATCAAAACAAATTGCAGAATGATTTAGAAATGATATCTGTATGGTGCAAAAAGTAGCAATTGGCCCTAAATAATGAGAAGTATGAGGTCATCCATTTGAATGTTAAAAGGTATCTGCTAAACTTCAGTTACATGATAAATCAGTGAAATCTAAAGGCTGTAAATTCAACTAAATAGCTAGGATTTACAATCATGAACAACTTAAACTGGAAAGAACACATAGAACATGTTGAAGGCAAGCCAAACCAAAGACTGTATATTTTTGGCAAAACATTTAGAAAATGTAACAGATTTACGAAAGAGACTGCCTACACTAAGCTTATCTGTCCTCTTTTGGAGTACTGCTGCATGGTCTGGAATCCTTACCAGATAGGATAATGGAAGAAACAAAGAAGAGTAGCACTTTTTGTACTATCTAGAAATAGGAGAGAGAGTGTCACTGACATAGTACAGGATTCAGGGTGTACATCATTAAAATAAAGGCATTTTTCATTGCAGCACAATCTTCTCATTAAATTTCAATCACAAATTTTCTCTTCTGAAGGCAAAAATATTTTGTTGATGCTAACCTACTTAGGGATAAACAATCATCATAATAAAATAAGGGAAATCAGAGCTTGTACAGAAAGATTCTGGTGTTTGTTTTTTTCGTGCACTGTTCAAGACTGGAATAACAAAAAAGTATTATGAAGGTGGTTCAATGAACCTTCTGCCAGGCACTTAGTGTAATTTGTGGAGTATCCATGTAGATGTAGATGTAGTAATGGTAGCTCCCTCAACCAAATGTGGTGTAGCGTGGCATTAGATATTGTCTCTTCTCTAATGATGCTTGTCAGGTGGTGACAAAACACCAGTGACATTCTGTCAGTGATACACTCACTCTTTAATATCTGTAGCACACCTTGGTCTGATGATTGCACATTTAGCTTACTAGTGTTTCCCTCAAATGGGGATGCTGTTGCTTTGGAGGTGGCTTTAATATATTTGAGATCATTGCTACTGCCTGGGCTTCTAGACTGTTGACTGGGGACATCAGACTTCATGCTGTTACTGGTGATGTTTTGTTTAAATACCAAGTCCAATATCATGAACCACAACCAAGGTTTTTCTGGAAAAGTCTGAGGACTCTAAACTTTCATCCGTGCGTCAGAAACTGTGTTAGCGTAATCAAGTAAACTGTTTGTTACACTTTCAACCCATCTCACCACTCATGTGTATACCTCTATGTTCTTTCACAATTTTCTGACTTGGGCTTTGCTTTTGCACATTATCTTGCATCTGTAATAACTGCATCCTCATCTGAACCCATGCTGATGTGACATCACAGTTTTGCTTTCCATGTTTCTGAGGTGTTGCACTCTTCTGCATTCCAGGGGTCACTGATTTGTACTCACATTCCATTATTCAATAATATCAAACCACTGAGTCAGCAATATTTGATTTGACTGTTTTATTTTACACAGTTAGGTAATGAGACTTAACAAGAATTCACATAAACAAGCATTTGTCCAACATAAATATAAATAAAAAGGGACACAATATTATGACGAGCATAGACTGCTGGTCACCATAAAGATGATGTGTTGAGCTGCAGACAGACACAACAAAAATATTGTTACACATTGAGCTTTTGGCCGAAGCCTTCTTCAGAAAGGAAATACAAAGGAAACACATACTCATTCACACAAAAAAGCACACGTCAAACATGAATGACCACTATCTGCAGTAGCTCTACTAAGAATGCAGCTGTGTTGAACAGAAGCAGTAATTCTGAGTGGTGCAGGGAAAGTGGTGCAATAGCAGGGCACTGGTGCAGGAAGAAAAGTGAGTGCTCCCTTGAGAAATGTGCAGGGACTAGATAATGGCAGGACCAGACTGCCAAGTGCAGTGTCAGGAGGCTGTGGGAGAGGGAATACGGGGGAAACTGGGATCAGGAAAGAAGAGAAGTAATGAAGAGGAAAAGGCCAATAAGAGCATTGGCAGAAAGTGGTCCACAATGTGGGTGAGGGGACATGAATTGGAAGGAGGTTTTACAGCAGAGGGTGTGGAAACTGTTGGGTGAAGGGAGTGGGGACAGTAGGTTACCATGAGTTGGGACTGGAAAGATTTTGAGAGTGGAGAATATGTTTTAAAGACAACTTCCATCTGTGCAGTTCAGAAAAGCAGGTGATGGAGAGGAGTATCCAAATGGCCCATGTTCTGATGTAGCTACTGAAATCGAGCATATTATGTTCAGCTGCATGTTGTGCCAGAGGGTGGTCTACTTTGCTTTTCACCATAGTATGGTGGTAGCAATTGATCCTGATGTACAGCTGGTTGGTAGTCATACCAAAATAAAAGCTGTGCAATGATTGCAGCATAAATGTTATATGACTTGTCTGCCTTCATAGGTGGCCCAGCCTATAATGGGATAGGATAAGCCTGTGACAGTACTGTTACTTAGATCCTGATGCTCTCAGTACTTAGACAGCTGTTATGGACTGCCTAAAATTATATAAATGCTTTGTCATAAGTATTAGATTATGAGAAGTATTATCTTTGGATTAATGTGCAACGTATATATTACTTGTCCCTTGGGTGTTGGCTGTGAATCAGTTGCAATCTTGCTTTATTACCGGTCATTGACCTCCACTGTGATGGCTCCATCCACACCTCCATCCACTTTAAACCCCCATCAACCACTAACAATATCTGCATTTTGAGGGCTGCCATCCATTCCACACACACACACACACACACACACACACACACACACACACACACACACACACACACACAAATCCTTCCCCTACAGCCTGGTCACTAGGTGATAGCATATTTGCCCGGTATGCTGAAGGTCTCACAAAGGTCTTCTCAGAGAGGCACTATCCCTCAGTCCTAAGCCACAAGCAGATTTACATGCCATAATTCCACACATCCCCTATCCTCCCACCACCCCTGACAACCAGTTACAAAGGAGCTATTCCCCCCCCCCCCTCCCCCCCTTCATCACCCAGTACTGCCCCAGATTAGAATAACTGAAGCACGTCCTTCTTAGGGTATTGATTATCTGTCACTATGCCCTGAAATGATGGACATCCCACCCAACATTTCCCAGCCCTCCTAATGTGGTGTTCTGATGCCCAACCAATTTGCACAACATCTTAGTCATCCCCATGCTACTCCCAGTCTCAACCCCTTCCCACAAGGATCATCTCACTGTGGAAGACCCACATGCAAGACACGTGCAATCCACCCATGTTAAAACCTGTGGGAAGCAGCTAAAAATAATCAATGATGTGGGAAAATGGAAATGGAAATAAAGCGAAAGTACAGCTGAAGCCCAGGCTATCCATGATCTGAAGGCTGACCAATCCATTGTCATTCTTCCGGCGGACAAGGATTCCACGACCGTAGCACTTGGTCGTCGGGAGTATGTGGCTGAGGAACTGCGTCAGCTTTCAGACAACACTATATACAAAGTTTGCCAAGGTAATCCTATTCCTGATGTCCAGGCGGAGCTTCAAGGAATCCTCAGAACCTTAGGCCCCCTACGAAACCTTTCACCTGACTCCATCAACCTCCTGACCGCACCGACACCCCGCACCCCTACCTTCTACCTATTTCTTAAAATTCACAAACCCAATCATCCCGGCCGCCCCATTGTAGCTGGTTACCAATCCCCCACAGAACGTATCTCTGCCTATGTAGATCAACACCTTCAACCCATTACATGGAGTCTCCCATCCTTCATCAAAGACACCAAACACTTTCTCAAATGCCTGGAATCCTTACCCAATCTGTTACCCCCGGAAACCATCCTTGTAACCACTGATGCCACTTCCTTATACACAAATATTCCACATGTCCAGGGCCTCATTGCAATGGAGCACTTCCTTTCACGCTGATCACCTGCCACCCTACCTGAAACCTCTTTCCTCATTACCTTAGCCAGCTTCATCCTGACTCACAACTTCTTCACTTTCGAAGGCCAGGCATACCAACAATTAAAGGGAACAGCCATGGGTACCAGGATGGCCCCCTTGTATGCCAACCTATTTATGGGTCTTTTAGAGGGAGCCTTCTTGGTTACCCAGGCCTGCCAACCCAAAGTTTGGTACAGATTTATTGATGACATCTTCATGATCTTGACTCAAAGTGAAGAACTCCAGAATTTCCTCTCCAACCTCAACTCCTTTGGTTCCATCAGATTCACCTGGTCCTACTCCAAGTCCCATGCCAATTTCTTTGACATTGACCTCCACCTGTCCAATGGCCAGCTTCACACATCCGTCCACAACAAACCCACCAACAAGCAACAGTACCTCCATTATGACAGCTGCCACCCATTCCATATCAAACGGTCCCTTCCCTACAGCCTAGGTCTTCGTGCAAACGAATCTGCTCCAGTCCTGAATCCCTGAAACATTACACCAACAACCTGAAAACAGCTTTCGCATCCTGCAAGTACTCTCCCGACCTGGTACAGAAGCAAATAACCAGAGCCACTTCCTCATTCCCTCGAACCCAGGACCTCCCACAGAAGAACCCCAAAAGTGCCCCACTTGTGACAGGATACTTTCCGGGACTGGATCAGACCTTGAATGTGGCTCTCCAGCAGGGATACGACTTCCTCAAATGCTGCCCTGAAATGAGATCCATCCTTCATGAAATCCTCCCCACTCCACCAAGAGTGTCTTTCCGCCATCCACCTAACCTTCGTAACCTCTTGGTTCATCCCTATGAAATCCCCAAACCACCTTCCCTACCCACTGGCTCCTACCCTTGTAACCGCCCCCCGGTGTAAAATCTGTTCCATGCACCCTCCCACCACCACCTACTCCAGTCCTGTAACCCGGAAGGTGTACACGATCAAAGGCAGAACCACATGTGAAAGCATGCACGTGATTTATCAACTGACCTGCCTACACTGTGAAGCTTTTTATGTGGGGATGACCAGCAACAAACTGTCCATTCGCATGAATGGATACAGGCAGACAGTGTTTGTTGGTAATGAGGAGCACCCTGTGGCTATACATGCCTTGGTGCACGGCCAGCACATCTTGGCATAGTGTTACACCATCCGGGTTATCTGGATACTTCCCACTAACACCAACCTGTCACAACTCTGGAGATGGGAACTTGCCCTTCAATATATCCTCTCTTCCTGTTACCCACCAGGCCTCAACCTCCGCTAATTTCAACTTGCTGCCTCTCATACCTCACCTGTCATTCAACAACATATTTGCCTCTGTACTTCTGCCTCGACTAACATCTCTGCCCAAACTCTTTGCCTTTACATATGTTTGCTTGTGTCTGTATATGTGTGGATGGATATGTGTGTGTGTGTGCGCAAGTGTATACCTGTCCCTTCCCCCCCCCCCCCCCCCCCCCCCCCCCTAGGTAAGTCTTTCCACTCCCGGGATTGGAATGACTCCTTACCCTCTCCCTTAAAACCCACATCCTTTCGTCTTTCCCTCTCCTTCCCTCTTTCCTGATGAAGCAACCGTTGGTTGCAAAAGCTTGAATTTTGTGTGTGTGTTTGTGTTTGTTTGTGTGTCTATCAACATACCAATGCTTTCGTTTGGTAGTTACATCATTATATATATGGGGATTTAAATTTTCAGTCTGATGTCCACCAGCAACCTGTTACAGACTTTTGTACCAGAATATGAAACTCCTTTCTGTTCCCATAGGAGGGATCCATAACCTGTATGGGTCATAAATTGTTGAGTTCATCTTAAATTCACTCTTGTTATTAACCAAAAGTACCATTTACCCCTAAATCTATGTCTATATTCATGAAGTGCATGGCAGAGAGTACCTGCTATTGTACCATATTTTAGGGTTTCTTCCCGTTCTATAAATGTATGGAGTGTGGAAGAATGACTGAATATCTCTGTGCATGCTATAATTATTGTAATCTTATCCTCATGATCCCTACATGAGCAATACATAGATGATTGTAGTATATTCCTAGAGTCTTCATTTAAAAGTGGTTCTTGAAACTTTGTTAGTAGATTTTTTTGGGATGATTTTCATCTATCTTCAAAAGTCTGCTGGTTCAGTTTATTCAGTATTTCTGTGACACTCTCGCATGGATCAAACAAACCAGTGACCATTCATGTTGCTCTTCTCTCTATACCTCCAACATCTCCTGGTAGTCCTATCTGGTATGGGTCCCACATACTTCAGCAGTATTCTAAAACTGGTCACATAAGTGATTTTAAAAGCAATCTCTTTTGTAGTTTGACCTTAATTCCACAGTACTCTACCAATATACTGAAGTTTGCCACCTGCTTTACCCACTACTGAATCTATGTGATCATTTCATGTCATATCTCTACAAACTGTTACACCCACATTTAATGAAAAGTATAATTGCTACTCATCATATAGTGGAGATGTTGAATTGCAGAAAGACATAACTGTCACACAATTAGCTTTCAGCCAACAAGGCCTTTGTCAAAACTAGACAACATACACAAACACACACACTCATGCAAATGCAACTCACACACAACCACACTCTCTGGCAGCTGGAGCCAGACTATGAGCAGCAGGGCATTATGGAAGAGGCAACTGGGTGGGGTAAGGAGGAGGCTGGGGCAGGGATTGGAAGGGATAGCAGGGTAGGGATGGGGGATGATAAAGTGCTGCTAGGAGTGTGCAGGGACAATGTGGTGTGTGGGGCAGCTAGGTGCAGCCTAGAGGTTAGACAGAGTGGGGGAGGGGTTTACAGCAAAAGGAGGGAAGTAAAAAGACTAGGTGCACTGGTGAAATAGAGGGTTGCGTAGTGTTGGAATGGGAACAGCAAAGAGGCTAGATGGATAAGGACAATGATTAATGAAGGTTGAGACCAGGAGGGTTATGGAAATGTAGGTTATACTGCAGGGAGAATTCCCACCCACACAATTCAGAAAAGCTGTGGACAGGCAGCTTGTTGGTTGTCATGCCCACATAGAATTCAGCACAGTGGTTGCAGCTTAGCTTGTAGATCACATGACTGGTTTCATAGGTAGCCCTGCCTTTAATGCAATACGTAATGTTTGTGACAGGACTGGAGCATGTGGTGGTGGAAGGATGTATGGAACAGGTCTTGCATCTAGGTCTATTACAGGGATGTGAGCCATGAGGCAAGGGGTTGGGAGCAGGAGCTGTGTAGGGATGGACAAGGATATTGGGTAGGTTCAATGGGCGGTAGAATCTTTGAAGGGCAGGGAAATACCACAGTGGGAGGAGTAGGAAGGATAGTGGGCAGGACATTTCTCAAGAGGTAGTCGAAACTCTGGTGGAGAATATAATTCAGTTGCTCCAGTCCTGGGTGGTACTAAATCATGAGAGGAATGCTCCTCTGTTGGGTGACAGCAAGGATAAGGCGTGGGAGATCTGTTTTTGTACAAGTTTGCGAGGGTAATTACAATTTGTAAAGGCCTCAGTGAGACCCTCAATATATTTTGAGAGGGACTGCTACTCACTACAGATGCAATGGCCATAACAATACTTCAATGTTTTAGTTAATAACAGTTGAAAGAAAGAACAAAAAGTATTCTTAACATCTGTATGAATTCTAAATAATGTGTTTTAAAAAATAGCTAGCCAATTTGCTGAAAATAAATTTATAAGTTGCAAAATAAACTGTTTATGTAAGACACAATGACTAATGAAGGCTGAGTTCAGGTTGGTTACATAAATGTAGGGCATACTGCAGGGAGAGTTCCCACCCACACAATTCAGAAAAGCTGCAGACAGACAGCTTGTTGGTTGTCAAGCACACCTAGAATGCAGCACTGTGGTTGCAGCTTACCTCATAGATCACATGACTGGCTTCACAGGTAGCCCTGCCTTTGAAGGGATAGGTGATGTTTGTGACTTGACTGGAGTAGGTGGGTGTGGGGGGATGTATGGGACAGGTCTTGCATCTAGGTCTATTACAGGTATATGAGCCATGAGGCAAGTGGGTTGGGAGCAGGGGTTGTGTAGGGATGGATGAGGATATTGTATAGGTTCAGTGGGTGGCAGAATACCACTGTCAGAGGAGTAGGAAGGATAGTGGGCAGAACATTTCTCATTTTAGGCCATGACAAAAGTAATGAAAACCATGATGGAGAATGCAATTCAGTTGCTCCAGTCCAGGGTGTTACTGAATCACAAGAGGAATTCTCCTCTGTGGCCAGATGGCGGGGCTTTGGGAGTATCCCTCTATATGGCCCACGAATAGGTTGGCATAGGATGGTGCCATGTGGTTGCCCATAGCTGTACCCCCAGATTTGTTTGGGGATAATGCCTTTAAAGGAGAATAATTGTGGGTGAATATATAGTTGGTAGCCAGCCACTGTGGCCAAGTGGTTCTAGGCGCTTCAGTCCAGAACCGCGTGACTGCTGTGGTCACAGGTTTGAATTCTGCCTTGGGCATGGATGTGTGTGATGTCCTTAGGTTAGTTAGGTTTAAGTAGTTCTAAGTTCTAGGGGACTGATGGCCTCAGATGTTAAGTCTCATAGTGCTCAGAGCCATTTATATAGTCTGTCATGGCGACTAGGAAGGAGCTGGTTGGTTTGGAGTCCATCAGGAATTGGAAGACATAGTGTTCAATATTAGTAAAGCCATGGGCGTAGGGATGTTAGTGTAAAGAGAGGTGGCATCAATAATCACGGGCAGGGCACCATGTGGTAAAGGGTCAGGAGCTGTGGAGAGTCAGTTTAGGAAATGGTTGGTATCTTTTATGTGGGAGGTAGGTTGCAGGTAATAGGCTGAAGGTGTTGGTCTATGAGAGCAGAGATTCTCTCAGTGGGGGCACAGTAACTGGCCACAGTGGAGCATCCTGAATGATTGGATTAATGGACTTCTGGAAGCACGTAGAAGGTAGGAGTGTGAGGAATGGTAGGGGTGAGAAGAGAGATGGACTCTGGTGAGAGGTTCTAGGATGGGCCTAAAGATTTGAGTAGAGACTGGAGATCCTGCTGGATTTCTGGAATGGAGTCACTGAGGCATGGTTTGTAGGTGGGTGAATCTGAAAGCTGGCAGAGTCTTTCTGCCAGGTAATCCTTGCAGTTCAAAACAGTTGTGGAGCCTTTGCTGAGCCGGCTGTCCAACATTTCAATGACTGTTTCATAGCCTGTGCCATCTGTATCCTTCCCAACAACATCACATTTTTTTAATTCTGCAGGTGGGAACTCTGCCTACAATATGTCCTACATTTCCGTAACCCTTCATGTCTCAACCTTCATTAGTCATTGTCCTTAGCCACCTGGGCCCTGTCCTGTTCCCATTTCAGCACTACACAGCCCTCTATTCCATCAATGCACCCAGTCTTTTAACTTCCCTCCTTTTCTGCAACCCCCCCCCCCACCCCACTTTTCCCTGCCCTCCATCTAACCTCCTGACTGCACCTAGCTGCTGCACTTTCCAACTGCTCCCTGCACACTCCCAGCAGCACTTCATCATTCCCCACCACTATCCTGCTATCCCCCCCCTCCTCCTCCTCCTCCTCCCCACCCCAGCCTCCTCCTCACCCCCACCTGATTGCCTGTCCCATAATGCTCTGCTGCTCGCAGTCTGGCACCAGCTGCCAGAGAGTGTTGTCATGTGTGTGTGTGTGTAACATTTGAGTGCGCGCGCGCTGGTGTGTGTGTGTGTGTGTGTGTGTGTTGTATTTTATAATTTTGACAAAAAGGCCTAGTTGGCCGAAAGGAAATCCTTTTCATTAGATTTTTACAGTCCATCCTGGATTTTCCATTGTTTGATTTTACCTGACGGCTTTTCTTCCATCCCAAACCAGTGCTGTTTTCCTTTGTTGCTATTTTGTAATGTGTTACTATTCTGTGCCCATCATTCTGTCTCTTCTTTCCTGTGTTTCTCTTGTCAGCTTACAAACTGCACTGCATGTGAGCCACACTGCATCAATCGTCTCAGCTGTGAACAACAGACGCTGATTATTGGTGCAGCATCATGTCCCACATTACACTCACCAATATCATTAATCCAATACCTTCATATTAGTCATTCTCCCTACATCACCCTCATGTTTTTTTTTGTGTTTTTTGGTGCACCATTCCTGTGCCACACAAACATGTATGCTACTTCTACATTATTTATGTATTTTTTTTTGCATTTTTTCCAACACCATGCATTCTTTATCCTTCCATCTGCGTCAATACAGAAAAGTTTCATGATCCATAGCCAGAATCCACCCCCATATACTGTTTCTGAGCCCCAAATGGCCTTACCACCAAATTATTCATCTTTGGCTGCCATCCTTCCTTCCATAATGACCTCTCTCTGTTCAGAGAGAGTCCTTAGCTCTCACCAACATAATTCTGCAAAAGCATATCAATCAGGCCCAAACCCCCTGGTGATACTTTCTGTCCATTCGTAAAATTCTCCTGCTATTCAGTCCCAACTTCCTGGAACCCATAACACACACTGAAACTCTTGCCCTCCACGAACTAGACCAACATGCATAACATCTCAAAAAGCTCTCCATCCAGCTCACTTATTACTTCTGCCTCGGACTATCACTGTCCATCACTTCCGCAATAACATCCAAACAGTCAGGCGGGAGGTGAAAAAACTTGGATTTCATGGTCGAGCGGCTGCTCATAAGCCACACATCATGCCGGTAAATGCCAAATGACGACTCGCTTGGTGTAAGGAGCATAAACATTGGATGATTGAACAGTGGACAAACGTTGTGTGGAGTGATGAATCGGCGTACACAATGTGGCGATCCGATGGCAGGGTGTGGATATGACGAATGCCCGGTGAATGCCATCTGCCAGCGTGTGTAGTGCCAAAAGTAAAATTTGGAGGCGGTGGTATTATGGCGTGGTTGTGTTTTTCATGGAGGGGGCTTGCACCCCTTGTTGTTTTGCGTGGCGCTATCACAGCTCAGGCCTACAATGATGTTTTAAGCACCTTCTTGATTCCCACTGTTGACGAGCAATTCAAGGACGGCGATTGCATCTTTCAATACGATTGAGCACTTGTTCATAATGCACGGCCTGTGGCGGAGTGATTACACGACAATAACATCCCTGTAATGGACTGGCCTGCACAGAATCCTCACCTGAATCCTATAGAACACCTTTGGGATGTTTTGGAGCGTCGACTTCGTGCCAGGCCTCACCGACCGACATCGATACCTCTCCTCAGTGCAGCAGTCCGTGAAAAATGTGCTGCCATTCCCCAAGAAACCTTCCAGCACCTGACTGAACGTATGCCTGCGAGAGTGCGCCAACACCACATGGTATTCCAGCATTACCAATGCAGGGCACCAGGAACTTGTAAGTAATTTTCAGCCAGGTGTTCGGATACTTTTGATCACATGGTGTATCTGCCACAGCGGAGCCAACGAGATATACGAGCCCTGCAACGAACTTGTGACTTCACGCTAGGTGGCTCGGGATCCACGAGAAAGACAGGTAGTGGCGCGTACGTCACAGGACGGGACACTGCAGGTTTTACTAGTGCCAGCAGCCGTCTCGGACGGGGAGAGAGTGACTATTTCAGACGGGTTCAATAATTCTTGACTGCGTGTTTAAATGCAGGCGAGTTCTCAATAGCACACGACAGAGTTAAGACTTTCAATTAAATATTGATTTCCTGTGGGACCTGCACGGAGCCGAGCGTTTGCGAAGTATGGTGGACAGGCCGACTAGATTTACGTCACAATTTCGTTGCAGGGCCCGTACACTTCGTTGGCCCCGAGTTGGCTTGTCCGCCACACTTAGCGAACGCTCAGATATGTGGAGAACCCACGGGAAATCAGTATGTAACTGAAGAGGTACCCTGCTAGGTGTGCTATCGAGAACTTCATGCATTTAAACAAGCAATCAAGAATTATTAAACTCGTCTGTAATAGGTGCTTGCTCCTCGTCGAAGGGGCCTGCTGGCTCTCGCAAGACTTGCAGTGTCACGTGTTGTGACGTACGCGCCACTGCCTGTCTTTCTCGCGGGCCTCGTGCTACCGTTCGCCGTCTATCCTGCTTTACAGAGCGGGAAAGAGTTCGAATTCCACAATCTGTGACGAGGCGCGGACGACCAACCCTTGTCGCCTATTTCAAGCTGTATCGACCTTCAACACTTTCCATAGATGTTCACGACTGCAGCACGCTAACACCCGACCATTTCCACCGTTCCCGAGGTGCTCGTTCCCAGACTCCGGCCCGTAACAATTTGTCATCGTCAAAGTCGATTATGTTATCTTCGTTAGAATGATTCCCCCCATTCGCCTTTGCTTCGTTTTTATTCTGCCATGGGCAGTGGTCATCATGTTTCGGTTCATCAATGTAATTTGCCCAAGTAGGGATAACTCCTCACGATGACGACAGAGGATATAGTTGAAAGGTTGAGATTACATACAAATATGACGCGGTAATGCATCTGTGAAGTGTCTATCCAAGAATATCGCCACAAAAAGCTTTCTTCTCGGCATACAGCTGGCGGGATCGTAAGAGCTCTTTATAGAAAGGTTTCCAGTACGTCGCGTTTTGCAGCTCTCAGATATTAAAGAAAAGATTTTTTCATTGCTTGCACAAAAGCTGCAATATATTTATTACCTGAAAATATTCGGGCTTTTGTCTTTTTCACAAGGTACCCATTACATAGAACAAAATTTTATGAGTGGATGCTCTGAATGTGGAAAATAAATGTATTAGTAATAATCTGGTCCAAATGGTAGCTACTTTCGTATTTTGTATTTAGGATACACGTAGTGCGAATACTTCTATTTATCTCACCACACTTTAGATGTAACTCAGATTTGCATTAAAACATGTCATAATTATTGTTGTTATAGCTTACTGTAGTACGTCAATGAATGAGCATAAGATATTTTTGTCTTAATTGTGGGACCTTCATTATCCAGCATCATCTGATTCACGTGACAACAATATTTTATGTATAATGGAGAATTTGTTCTCGTTGAAGTTCACTCTGTGTTACGCCCATACGAATATGTAACGGAATTACTCACGGGTTTTTAATGGGAATCTTTGGAAGAAAGGCAACGTCCTATTCATAAAAACATGGAGGGTAAATTCTTCTTCTTCTTCTTCGAATGTGTATCCATTGCTGGACATTTGCGACCACGTAACCCATCTTTACTCTGTTCATTGCCGTGTGTATCAGATGTTGACCTTTCAACTGATGTATGTTTTACAGTCACATCATCTTCTTGCGACCTTTCTCCATTTGCTTTCTGTTTTCCCTTCGGTGCTCAGCTACAGTGAGTGGCACTTTGAATTCCTCGTTAGATGGCCCAAATAGGCATTTTTATTCTTTTGACCGTGATTTAAGTCAAGATTTTATTTTAACAATCACGTAATTTCTTTATTTGTCACTCGTGCTCTCTATAGAATTTTGGGAGACGGTAGTAGGTCCCCATTTCAATTACCTTTATATTTTTCATCGTGAACGCTTTTAACGCCCATTCTTCATTTCCGAAAAGCAGTATCGACCATGTATAGTGTTTCATGAAACAGACTCTGACATTTAGAATACTACCTGTGTTATTAATTAAATTTAGAGAACCAGTATTGCAGTAGAACTATGCCACAATGATAGTACCTTGGTCCTGTATGTCGAGTAGGGATCCTGATAATTATCTTGCTCGCGTTGGAAGCACTTGACTAATATAAAGGAGATTAGGACGTGTACAGACGAAAATAGTTACTTTACCTCGTTCCATACGCGAATGGAATAGGAAATAAAGCTGCCTGTTTACAGACGAAGTTGTATATTAAAAGCCAGTGCCAACAAAACATACACAATGGTTAATGTTCATGCTCCCACAAACGGAGAAAACAAGAAAAACCCCATAGAAACAGAAAAGTTCTGGGAAAATTTGGAGAATATAATGGCCAAGATTCCAAAAGATGATACAAAAGTTCTACTCGGCGATTTTAATGCCCAAATTGGTAGAGAGAAAATCCACCAAAAAACCGTAGGCAAATATCCTGCACATAAATTTACCAATAAAAATGGTACAAGGCTCGTCGAACTATGTAAGCAGAATAACCTGAAGATAATGTCAACATCTCTAAGAAAATGTCCAAGAAAACAAAAGACATGGAGATCTCCTATACAACAAATTGGCGAGTTTCAAATAGATCATGTGGCGATTTCATACCCAGTACAAAAAGAAATTTACGACGTCCAAGTACGCAGAGGAGCAAACATTGATTCAGACCATTACCTAACTAGAATTAAAATCAAGTTTACAGCACGAAGAAGTCATCAGAAGAAAACAGAAATACAGAAATATGACACCAAGAAGATTAAAGAATCTAAAGTAAAAGAAGAATGGGAGAAGGAAAAGGCAAACACATGGGAAGAATTTCATTCTAAAATCACGCGAATAGCTAAGGAAACTATTCCCTTGAAAAAGATATTCAAACACCCTTGGTGGGATTCAGACTGTGAAAATGCATTGGAAAGGAGAATAAAGGCATTTCAAGAATATAACAGTAAAAAATCACAAGAAAGTCTACATTTATTTAACGAGGTTAGAAAACAGGTTTCAAAATCTATTAGGCAAGCAAAAAGGAAGTACACAAAGGCACAACTGGATGCCATAGAAGAAAATTTCCAAAACTATAATACAAGAGACTTCTACAGAACTTTCGCAGATAAAATACGAGGATATATCCCTCAAAATTTATGTTTCAGAAAACCAGATGGTAAATTAGCCCTAACAAACCAGGAAAACTGTCAAGTATTGGCTCAATATTTTTCTAACCTACTAAATTGCCCAGAACCTAGTTTAAGGTTTCCCAAAGAAATCAGTGCCAACGCTCAACCGGATTCATTACCACCAACACAGGAAGAAATCAAATGTCACATTAAAAACTTAAAAAATAATAGAACATCTGGCGAAGATGGCATTGTTGCAGAGCTATTAAAAAACCTAGGACCAAAGACGTTGCAAGAGCTCACAAAAATAATAACAAAAATATGGGAAACAGAAAAATTACCAGAGGATTGGAAATGTGCCCTTATTCACCCGTTACATAAAAAAGGAGACAGAACAAATGTCAATAACTACAGGGGAATCTCACTTTTACAAGTCACCTACAAAATTGTCTCAGCATGCCTGCTGAAAAGAACACAAGAGTAGCTGGAACGCCAAATTGGTGATTATCAAGCAGGCTTCCGACCCGGTCGCTCATGCATAGAACAAATATTTAATTTAAAGACAATATTAAAACACAAAGCAATTAGAAATGCCCCCATAATTTGTACATTTGTAGATTTTAAGAAAGCCTATGACTCAATTGACCGGCAATCTTTGTTTAACATTTTAGAGGAACTTGGACTTGACTCCAAAACACTAAGGCTTATCAAAGAATCACTGACAGACACTGTATCTAAAGTTAAATTCAGGGGAGAAATCTCTGAACCTTTTCTCATAAAAACTGGAGTACGTCAAGGTGACGGGCTATCTCCACTTCTGTTTAATATAGTCCTGGATAAAGTCATTAAGGAATGGGAAAAAGAATTAAAAAATCAATCCTACTGGAAACCAATCCATCTTGGTAGAACCAAAGACAAAGTGGAGGTATCTTGTTTAGCATTCGCGGACGACTTGGCCATACTTGCAGATGATGAAGAAATCGCCACCAAACAAATAGAGATCCTTAAGGAATGCGCGGATAAAGTAGGTTTACAAATTTCGTTTCAAAAGACAGAATTTTTCTGTACGAAATTCCATATACACAGTTTGATCACAAAATATGGAAAAATAAATAGAGTAAAACATTTTAAATACCTAGGTGAAATTTTGGAGCCAACCGGAGGAGAGAAAGTTGCACAGAAGATCAGACAACAGAAAATGAAGAGAGCATATGGTATGACACATGAAATATACAATAAAAAATGCATCTCCTCGAACACAAAAATCAGACACTACTGCGCAGTAATTAAGCCAGCAGCACTATATGCTAGTGAAACGCTCACACTCCACACAAAATGTGACTTAGAAAAAATACTAAAAGAAGAACGCAAAATTATGAGAAAGATTTTAGGTCCAAAATTAACAGAAGAAGGATACCGGATACAATAAAGAAGAACCACAGAAACTACTCGTATATCAAACCTGGCAGCAGACATAAGAAGGCGAAGATTAAAATTTTATGGACATGTCACTAGACTTCCCCCCACACGACTCACCAACAGAATTCTCACTTACATAGAAAAAGTCAAATCAACAACACCATGGATTAGCCAAGTAAAATTAGATTTACAAAAAGCAAATATTGAACTTAAAGATGTCAAAGATAGAAAAACTTTTAGAAATAAGGTGGAAAAGTGGATTGTATTGTCGGAGAAGGAAGCACTAAAGAGACCAGGAACAAAATGGACAGAAGAAAGAAAAAGAAAACATGGAGAACGAATGAAAGAAGTATGGAAGAAACGACGTCAGAAAGCTTTGCGTGATCCTTCTGGGTCCATTCGCGATAAGTAAGTAAGTAAGTAAAAGCCAGTACATGATATCAAACGAGACGTAAACTTCGACTGCAGTTCCTCTTAGGTGGCCGAGTACTTTCAGCAATTCAGAACATATCAGCTTAAAAAATCTGGAATGCGCATCGGAATTGTTTTGTAACACCACGGTAATGAGAAGTTTCGGGGTTAGTTCTACGGAAGTTCTTATTCAGCAGTGATCTGACATATTCTGCGCTTGTTTACTGTCTTTTACAATCTGGTGGATTTTTTAAAAGATTTTTGAAACTTGTTTTTTGCGGAATGTAGTCACGATAACAGTACTCGGTTTGAGTACTGTTCAGAAAGCAGAGATTAAATACAGTTGGTGATGGAGTATTTATTGCTGTCAGAGGTAGTTTGCCTTGTAGCGAAATTGAAGTAGATAGTTCGTGTGAAATAGAATGGGTAGAGGTTATACCTGACAATCGGACTAAACTATTAATTAGATCGTTTTACCGACCCCCCCCCCCCCCCCCTACTCAGAAGATACAGTTGCTGAACATTTCAAAGAAAACTTAAGTCTCATTTCAAATAAGTACCCTGCTCTTACAATTATAGTCGGTGGTGACTTCAATCAGCCCTCGATATGCTGGAAAAATAAAAAAATTATACGTTTAAAGCCGGCGGCAGGCATAAAACGTCATCCGAAATTGTACTGAATGCTTTCTCAGAAAATTATTTTGAACAATTAGTTCATGAGCCCACTCGAAGCGTAAATGGTTGCGAAAGCATACCTGACCTTTTAGCAACAAATAATCCTGGACAAATAGTGAGTATTGTGACGAATACAGGGATTAGCGACCACAAGGCACTTGCTGCTAGGTTGAATACCGCAACACCTACAACCATCAAAAAGAAACGCAAAGTATATCTATTTAAAAAAGCTCATAAAAATGCTCTTAACGCCTTCTTAAGAGACAGTCTTTACTTCTTCCAATCTGATCATGTAAGTGTAGAAAAGTTGCGGAATGTTTTCAAAGAGATAGTATCGACAGCAATTGAGAGATATATACCACATAAGTTAATAAGTGATGGTACTGATCCCCGACGGTACACAAAACGGGTCAGATCGTTGTTGCAGAAGCAATGAAAAAAGCATGCCAAATTTAAAAGAACGCAAAAACCCCAAGATTAGCAAAGTTTTACAGAAGTTCGAAATATAGCGCGTAGCCTACTTCAATGCGAGAAGCTTTTAATAATTTCCACAACGAAACTCTGTCTCGAAACCTGGCAGAAAACCCAAAGAGATTCTGGTCATACATAAAGCGCACCAGTGGCAAGACGCAATCGATACCTTCACTGCGAGATAACAACGGTGAAGACACAGATGACAGTGCCACTAAAGCAGAGTTTTCCTAAACTCCTTCATCAAAGAAGACGAAGTAAATACTCCTGAATTCCAATCAAGAACAACAGCCAAGATGAGAAGCATAGAAGTAGATATCCTCGGTGTAACGAAGCAGCTTAAATCACTTAATGAAGGCAAGGCCTCCGTTCCAGATTTTATACCAGTCAGGTTTCTCTCAGAGTATGCTCATAAAATAGCTCCATATTTAGCAATTATATACAACCACGCGCTCACAGAAAGATCCGTACCTAAAGGTTGGAAAATTGCTCAAGTCACACCAATACCTAAAAAGGGAAGTAGGAGTAATTTGTTGAATTACAGGCCCATATCACTAACGTCGATTTGCAGTAGGGTTTTGGAACATATACTGTATTCGAACATTATGAAGTACCTCGAAGAAAACGATTTATTGACATATAGTCAGCATGGTTTCAGAAAATGTCGTTCTTGTGAAACACAACAAGCTCTTTATACTCATGAAGTAATAAGTGCTATCGACAGGGGATGTCAAATTGATTCCATAATTTTAGATTTCCAGAAGGCTTTCGACACCGTTCCTCACAAGCGTCTTCTAACCAAACTGCTTTCCTACGGAATATCGCCTCAGTTGTGTGACTGGATTCGTGATTTCCTGTCAGAAATGCCACAGTTCGTAGTAATAGACGGAAAGTAATCGAGTAAAACAGGAGTAATATCCGGCGTTCCCCAAGGAAGTGTTATAGGTCCTCTATTGTTCCTGATCTATATTAACGACATAGGAGACAACCTGAGTAGCCGTCTTAGATTGTTTGCATTTACCGTCTTGTTAAGTCATCAGATGATCAAAACGACTTACAAAATGATTTAGATAAGATATCTGTATGATGCGAAAAGTGGCAGTTGACCCTGAATAAAGAAAAGTGTAAAGTTATTCACATGAGTACTAAAAGAAATCAGCTAAATTTCGATTACGCGATAAGTCACACAAATCTGAAGGCTGTAAATTCAGCTAAATACTCAGGGATTACAATTACAAATAATCTAAATTGGAACGATCATATAGATAATATTGTGGGTAGAGCAAACCAAACGCTGCGATTCATTGGCAGAACACTTAGAAGGTGCAACAGGTCTACTAAAGAGACTGCTTACATCACGCTTGTCCGCCCTATTCTGGATTATTGCTGTGCGGTGTGGGATCCGCATCAGGTGGAGCTGACGGATGAGATCGAAAAAGTACGAAGAAGGGCAGCTCGTTTTGTATTATCGTGAAATAGGGGATATAGTGTCACAGACATGATACGTGAACTGGAGTGGCAATCATTAAAACAAAGGCGTTTTTCGTTGCGACGGGATCTTCTCATGAAATTTCAATCACCAGTTTTCTCTTCTGATTGCGAAAACATTCTGTTGGCACCCACCTACATAGGGAGAAATGATCATCACGATAAAATAAGAGAAATGAGGGCTCGCACAGAAAAGTCTAAGTGCTCGTTTTCCCTTGCGCCGTTCGAGCGTGGAATGGTAGAGAGACAGCTTGAAGGTGGTTCATTGAACCCTCTGCCAGGCACTTTATTGTGGATAGCAGAGTAATCACGTAGATGTAGATGTAGATGTAGAACTCCATCAGGCAACTTCGAGCAGCTTGGCAAAGGAGGCAGACAGCTCACTACGTAGGAGAAGACTCTGTATACGCCTGAAAGAATAAGTGGACCGTTGTAAAGCGATGAGAACATGAGCCCCGTGTTGTCGGGAGAGAACACGTTTTACGGAAAACAAACAGCTGCGAATCCCCGGCTTGCAACTAAGCTCTGTACTAGCGGTAAGCCCCTCACGTTCCGCTACTCTAAAGTATTAAGCCCACCTAGGACAGTGAAGCACGCAGGAGAGTCGATATGTATTTGGATACTCCCTCCCTAAGCCTCCGGCGCTACAGGTAAACTACACCGCCAAGGGTCCGGCTCTTCAGCTCCCTCTAGTTGAACTAGCTGCTAGGTCTTAAGCACAGCTAATCACCTGCTCCATTCCCTGTGTGTGTGTGTGTGTGTGTGTGTGTGTGTGTGTTAGAGGCAAATGTATATATACAGGATGAATTACCTAAAGCTAACACCGCAAATATTGCGGAAATGGAAAGTGTTACTGATTTGCCGTTTCCACAGAATTTTTCGTTAGCCAATAAACAGATTTTAATAATCCTTAGAAAGTGTGTTTCTGTGCAAAAATACACATTTTTAAATGGAACAATGCCTATTGATATTAACAAACTAAAAGTAGGATAAATTAGAATGTCAGTGCTGTTTGTTGCAAGGTTTTAGTGCGACTCGTTTACGAGATATCGTACTTTGAAAAGTTTCCGCTCCGCCAACTGTTTGTGCCATTCAACCTGCGTAGTTGCTAGGTACGACGTTATGTTTGTTTACAATGTGCTTGTGTGATGCTTGAGCGCACTGCGACTTGCCGGTCAGTTAGTGTTTGACAATCCGAGCAGTAGGTCATGAGTGGACGATGAGATTTACCAATGCAGAAAAAGTCGGCGTGTTAATGACGTGTGGAGAGTGTAGGAAGAATGCAGTTCGTTCTTGTACGGTGTGTGTGGCAAGGTATCCCAACAGACGTCAAATATCTCAGCAATTATTTACCAACTTTTTCAACCAGTTAGGTGAAAGTGGTAGTGTAACACCTGTGTGTGTGTGTGTGTGTGTGTTTGTTAGAGGCATATGTATATATACAGGATGAATTACCTAAAGCTAACACCGCAAATATTGCGGAAATGGAAAGTGTTACTGATTTGCCGTTTCCACAGAATTTTTCGTTAGCCAATAAACAGATTTTAATAATCCTTAGAAAGTGTGTTTCTGTGCAAAAATACACACTTTTAAATGGAACAATGCCTATTGATATTAACAAACTAAAAGTAGGATAAATTAGAATGTTAGTGCTGTTTGTTGCAAGATTTTAGTGCGACTCGTTTAGGAGATATCGTACTTTGAAAAGTTTCCGCTCCGACAACTGTTTGTGCCATTCAACCTGCGTAGTTGCTAGGTACGACGTTATGTTTGTTTACAATGTGCTTGTGTGATGCTTGAGCGCACTGCGACTTGCCAGTCAGTTAGTGTTTGACAATCCGAGCAGTAGGTCGTGAGTGGACGATGAGATTTACCAATGCAGAAAAAGTCGGCGTGTTAATGACGTGTGGAGAGTGTAGGAAGAATGCAGTTCGTTCTTGTACGGTGTGTGTGGCAAGGTATCCCAACAGACGTCAAATATCTCAGCAATTATTTACCAACTTTTTCAACCAGTTAGGTGAAAGTGGTAGTGTAACACCTGTGTGTGTGTGTGTGTGTGTGTTTGTTAGAGGCATATGTATATATACAGGATGAATTACCTAAAGCTAACACCGCAAATATTGCGGAAATGGAAAGTGTTACTGATTTGCCGTTTCCACAGAATTTTTCGTTAGCCAATAAACAGATTTTAATAATCCTTAGAAAGTGTGTTTCTGTGCAAAAATACACACTTTTAAATGGAACAATGCCTATTGATATTAACAAACTAAAAGTAGGATAAATTAGAATGTTAGTGCTGTTTGTTGCAAGATTTTAGTGCGACTCGTTTAGGAGATATCGTACTTTGAAAAGTTTCCGCTCCGACAACTGTTTGTGCCATTCAACCTGCGTAGTTGCTAGGTACGACGTTATGTTTGTTTACAATGTGCTTGTGTGATGCTTGAGCGCACTGCGACTTGCCAGTCAGTTAGTGTTTGACAATCCGAGCAGTAGGTCGTGAGTGGACGATGAGATTTACCAATGCAGAAAAAGTCGGCGTGTTAATGACGTGTGGAGAGTGTAGGAAGAATGCAGTTCGTTCTTGTACGGTGTGTGTGGCAAGGTATCCCAACAGACGTCAACTATCTCAGCAATTATTTACCAACTTTTTCAACCAGTTAGGTGAAAGTGGTAGTGTAACACCTGGACAACGTAACACAAGTAAACAACTGAAGACAAGAGTAGGAAACTAATGCTGTTGCAGTTGATCCGCTCGTTAGCTCCCACGCAATCGCACGAGCGACGGCATGAGTCAGACAAGTGTCTCACGTATTCTTCATCGGCATAGGTTCCATTCCTATCACATATCTCTCCATCAAGAGCTGCATGGAAACGATTATGAGAATTCTGTTGACTTCTGTACATGGGCATTAAGACAGGTTACCCCAGATGTATCATGTAGCTTGTCTAGTGAGCAAGCCACATTTACCAATTATGAACAGGTAAACAACCGAAACATGCACTACTGGTCTGCTGAAATCCCCGTTTTCTTCGTCTGCGTCCATGGAGTGTAAGAGTATGGTGTGAGATAATGAACCATCAGCTCATAGGCCCGTGTTTCATATACGGGACACTGAACGCATACAAATATCCCAGCCTCCTAGAAGACCATCTTCCATGGATGTTAGAAGACGTTCCTATGCAGACTAGGAGGAACCTATGGTACCAACATGAGGGCTATCCAGCCCAAAGTGCACAAAGTACGAGGGTCGTTTGAAAAGTCCGTGCACAAGTAAAAACTACTTACGTGTTTGGGGTAAACATATTTTATTTTTCGACATAGTCTCCTTTTAGACTTATACATTTCGTCCAACGCTGTTCTAATTTGTTGATCTTTTCCCAATAATCGGAATTATCCAAGTCTGCAAAATAGCTATTAGTTGCTGCAATCACCTCCCCGTTTGAATAAAATCTTTGTCCCACCAGCCATTTCTTCAATTTGAGGAACAAATAGCAGTCTGAGGGAGACAAGTCTGGAAAATAGGGGGGATGTGAAACGAGAATTCTGTTTCCAATAATTTTGCGACCACAACTGCTGAGGTGTGTGCTGGAGCATTTCGTGATGGTAAAGGACTTTTTTTTTTTGCGGACCAATCGCCGGCGTTTTTCTTGCAGCCCGGTTTTCGAAAGGTCCAATAACGATGAATAATTTGCACCTGTAATAGTTTTACCCTTTTCCAGATAGTCGATGAGGATTATACCTTGCGAATCCCAAAAGACAGTCGTCATAACCTTTCTGGCCGAAGGAATGGTCTTCGCCTCTTTTGATGCAGATTCTCCCTTGGTAACCCAATGTTTAGATTGCTATTTGGTCTCAGGAGTATAGTAACGTATCAATGTTTCATCCACAGTGAGGAAACGACGTTTTAAGTCCTGCAGATTCTTCCTAAACAGCTGCAAACCATCCTTGCAACACTTCACACGATTCCGTTTTTGGTCAAGCGTGAGCAATCGCGAAACCCATCTTGTGGATAGCTTTATCATGTCCAAATGCTTATGCAAAATATTGTGTACCCGTTCATTCGAGATGCCCACAGCACTAGCAATTCCACATACCTTAACTCTTCTGTCATCCTTCACCATATCATGGATTTTATCAATGATTTCTGGAGTCGTAACCTTCAAAGGGCGTCTAGAACGTTCAGCATCACTTGTGCCCATATGGCCTCTCCGAAAATTTGGAAACCATGTATAAACTGTTCTAATCGAAGGTGCAGAGTCATCGTAATGTTTATCAAGCTTCTCTTTCGTCTCCTGAGGTGTTTTGCCTTTCATAAAGTAACGTTTAGTCACCACACGAAATTCTTTTTCGTCCATTTTTTGACAATCACTCGACTTTCTTGTTTCACACGAATGGCAAACGCAAAGAAATAGACCAATATCGCTGAAACTTGGTGTGCGTCCTTTTTAAAGATGCTACTAACTAAACATGACCTCGATACGCGCCGGTGGTGCCATCTCTCGGACTTTGCACGGACTTTTGAAACGCCCCTCGTACTACAGCATGTTTTCACGAACTGTTTCCAAATCGTTAGACTGGACACTTAGGGCCTACACCTTGGCCGGCCCGTTCCCCGAATTTGAAGCCTGTAGACTTTTATCTGTGCAGAAAGCTGAAAGACGCTGTCTATAATGGCATATCAACTGTACCAGACGACACGCAACAACGTATTACTGCAGTGTCCTCGGACATATCCGCTGAAACGTGTGCAGCAGTCGTTCCATACCAGACTGGAAGAGTGTATTGGCGCTGCCAGCGGTCATTTTGAACACAACCTGTGATGGTCAGTTGTCTCGTTACTGGTCAGAATCCATAACTAGTGTACGCACTTGTTCTTTATGTGAGCTACCATAAGTGTTGTACAAGTGTCGGTGTGGAAACTTTCCAAAATACCATATCTCGTAAACGACTCGCACTAGAATCCTGCAACAGACACCACTGACATTCTAATTTACCCTACTTTTAGTTTGTTAGTGTCAATAGGCACTATTCCATTTAAAAAAGCGTATGTTTGCACAAAAAACACACTTTGTCAGCATTATTACAATCTGTTTATCGGCTAACAATACGAGCCCCTTACTACTAATCCATTCTGAGGAAATAGCACATCCACAGCACTTACTATCTCCGTAATATTTGCGGTGCAAGTTTTAGTTGATTCACCCAGTGTATATATATAGAGAGAAATTTACGCTAACTGAAATAGAAATTGTTACACCGACAAGTGTCAGTTCGATATTTATCAAACTTTGTGGATATGTTGAGCACATAACGCGTATTAAGTAATTAAACTTTCGTTCCATTCCTAAGTATAAGGTGTGACCTCCACGAGCGCGAAATCTTTATTATGTTTGTTGTGGGAGGGAGTAAACAGCCTCCGAGTGCCATCTTGAGGCATTTCTTGCTATGCCTGAAACACACGCTATGACAGTTGATGAAGTTTCGTGGCTGGGACTAGTACGAAAATATACATCTTCCTGTCTTACCCCATATGCTCTGTGGGTGACAAATCAAAGGACTTTTCAGGCCAGTCAAGGATATGTATGTTCCTCCAGACGTCTGTGTTGTGAACTGCAGTGAGGGATCATCCAGTATTCTGATGGAATATGCCATTTGGTACTCTGGTCATGTACGGTGTGACAATAAGGTTTGCCATTTTATTGGTGAACTTTCAGCCTCCCTTCAACACGTACCAAATCAAAGCTATTAACATATCCAATAGCTCCACACATTATGATTCCATAAACTGGAGAGATACGTTTGTCGAGAGTCGCTGCTTCCTATGGCCTTTCACCAGGTCGGTAACAGACACGCTGGTGTAGATCTGAGCGCCATAAACAGAGGCGAGACTCGTCGCTGAACAGCACAGAATGCCACTAATTGTGCCTGTTGACTGTGGTTCAGCATCATGCAAACCTCTGTTGTTTGTCAGCGGTAGACGGCGTATAGCCACTTGCGTTCTCCACACAGATACAATGGCGGAGCTTTACTGTCTACTATTATTAGTAACGTATTTTTAGTTAAATATACAAATAACTTTGCCTTTATTTAAAAACATAACGTATTATAAAATATTCAATTTGATGGTGCAGCCTTTGCAATAGCCTTAGATGACCAATTAGTAGACTGTCCTTTTATAACCACTTGTTGACAATAAAAAACAAGAACATTCAACCACTTTTTGAAAATGTTTTAAGTTACTCAGCATTACCCCGAGAGGGACGATTCTTTTAAACTGTATTATTTTGCATAAGTCCTTTTCTTTCTTTTTCCATAATTTCAATTAGTTGGTACGTATACACATTGTCATATTTACGAAAGTGTTTGTTTTCGTACTTAATGTTTCTTCTAGTAGTAGTTCCTACATCAATAATATACTCGTATTTACCTGTAAAATCTTTAAGCTAACTACGAGGGATGGGAGATACAGAGTTAGAACAGCAACAAGCTTCAACTTGTGCTTTGGAGGAAGATTCACCAGTTCATTTTCAGAATCTGTTTCGCATTCCGAATCAACAAGACGTATACAGCATACACAAGCGTCAGCAACTGAAACCGAATCGGCACGAAGTATTTACCCAATTGTTTTGTCTTGTTCTTAGAAAATATATGAAAATTAATTCTAACTTTTTTTGTTGTCGGTACCGATTAATACAACTTGCGATCGCACACAATAATGTTATTTTTCGCGGAAAATAATTCGAGATATACTCTCAGAACTTCTCAGTACACTGATGATTATATCCTGACCCTGCACAGAATCGTCAGGAGCAGATGATGCTGTTACATGTAGGATAGTCGCAATACTAGAAAATTGTGGCGTAAGCTAGGAAGATCTGTGGGGGATCGACGCTTGGTACAGGGAAGTAAGAGACAATTGTCGATATTGGACCAGGTGAGATCATCTGATAAAGTCCTGTAACGCTGCCAGATTTTCGTCCCACTCCTGCTTCTACCCTTCTGACTTGACAGTCCAAGATCGTGGACCAAAGCCACTTCGTTTATTCTGAAAATGACGGGAAATTCGAAACATGGTGGGAAATTCAAAAATTCCGTATGTCCTATGTTTAAAACTGAGTTTTCCCCTACCCTCCTGACGACACAGGCCACTGGCACAGCCTGCATGGTTGCCAGGCCACTTGTGATAAGTTTAGAAGCCAAGAATCTAGTTGTGCTAAGTTTAAAATGGTGGGAAATTCAGAAATCCAAGATGGGCACTTGGGCTAAGGTTGAAATGGCGAGAAATTAAAAAAAAAATACCAGCTTCAGATGGTGAAATCGCAACGTCACAGCCCACTGGCGCCGCCTGCATGTTTAAACATTTTCCTCCACAACGGTTAGCAACGCTACAGACGAGTCACCTGCTGTCCGAAAACTGGTCGGTGATAATGTATTCCGATTGACATGGAACGCCGGCTCGACTGTGATGAGATATCTCTAACGGATACTAACATTAACGTTAGTACTTGATAATACGCTTTCTATACCTCCGACTAAGCATAGCAATACGTAGCGCCAAGGCGGCGTCGGAATGCGTTAACACTCAACTTTCTAGTGAGGTACCCAGGCGAAAAGTATTCGAGGTATTTCAACAACTTTCTGGCGTTTCACTGCGCGAGACCGACATCAGGACGCACAAACAGACCGAGTCCATCCCCCCCTCCCCCCAATGTTCAAACGAAATTTGCGATTGTTGTTGGAGTCTATTTAACAATTTTTCCAGTTAAAACCACAGTATAGTTCTGGTTCGGTGAAAATGTATATTCTCCATAATAGATGACAGTATTATTCTTTAACTAACAATGATTTTTTGTTGTAGGCTGGCTTTGGTGCGATAGAAATTTGTCAGCAGAGTTTGAGGTGGATAGCACGGGTAGTAGCGCAGGTGAAAGGAACAACGTAGCGTTTATTGATAGTGTGCAGCTTCTTGGTGAATAATGGACTCTCGGAGAGTATTTCTTTAACTGGAAAAGGTTTTTGGGTGAGGTGCTTTGTCTGGAAGTTCAGTGAAATGGAGACATCTTCTGACTCCGACAGAGGTACCCTGAAGGAAGGTACTGAAAAGTACGATTTTTGAACTGGTGGGTCGTTCTTTGCCTTTCTTGAGTGAAAATAAAAGCGTTTCCTGGTAAACGAGACAGATCCACGGTAGACGAGAATATTGCAGTTCGACACCTGCTAAGTCACTGCCGATGACATTGCTACGTCTCGAATTTGTCACAAAATGTACACTCCTTCCTGTAATGCTTGGTAGTTTCCCATTAGAGCCATACTTTTTGAAGTTAATGGCCAGTTCCTTGATGCTTCCAACGAACAACTTGTGATGTGCCTTTCAAATATTTGGAAGTTCCAGCCGCGTGGGATTATCCGAGCGGTCTGAGGCCTGCAGTCATGGACTGTGCCGCTGGTCCCGGCGGAGGTTCGAGTCCTCCCTTGGGCATGGGTGTGTGTATTTGTCCTTAGAATAATTTAGGTTAAGTTGGTTGGTTGGTTGGTTGTTTGGGGAAGGAGACCAGACAGCGTGGTCATCGGTCTCATCGGATTAGGGAAGGATGCGGAAGGAAGTCGGCCGTGCCCTTTCAGAGGAACCATCCCGGCTTTTGCCTGGAGTGATTTAGGGAAATCACGGAAAACCTAAATCAGGATGGCCGGACGCGGGATTGAACCGTCGTCCTCCCGAATGCGAGTCCAGTGTCTAACCATTGCGCCACCTCGATCGGTTTTAGGTTAAGTATTGGTTAAAAATAGTCTTGTTTGCAATTTTATTTTTTTATTTTTTGTTACTAGCTCCTGTGAACGGGAACGCTTTATGCAGATCTTGGTGCCTCTCGCGTCCATCTAGAAAAGATAACCTGAAGATGCCTAAATAAGGCGAAACGCGTCGTTGAAAAATAAAAAAATAAAAAAAATTGCAACCAAGACTGTTTTTAACCAATACTGTTAAGCACTGGTTTGTTGTTATGCCACATATGGACTGGAAGAATTTCGTTAGGTTACGTAGTGTGTAAGCTTAGGGACTGACGACCTTAGCAGTTAAGTCCCATAGGGTTCCACACACATTTGAACATTTTTTGAAAGTTCCAGAATGATACTGTCTTCTGAGGCAGAACAGGAGGACCTGTGAACCATGAAGCGCCATGTCACCTTCACAAAAAAATTCAAATGGCTCTGAGCACTATGGGACATAACTTCTGTGGTCATCAGTCCCCTAGAACTTAGAACTACTTAAACCTAACTAACCTAAGGACATTACACACATCCATGCCCGAGGCAGGATTCGAACCTGCGACCGTAGTGGTCGCGCGGTTCCAGACTGTAGCGCCTAGAACCGCTTGGCCACCCAGGCCGGCCACCTTTTTAAATACGCTTCGCAAGAGTACATCTTCGATATCATCTTAGTTAGGACAGTGGAACCATTGAGATGTGGAACCATGTGCTACTCGTGATTTCGATCACACGATTGCGGACAAAGATTTTCCAGAAGTTTGGGTCCATTTCTGTCTAACCTAAAGCAATCGCTAAACCAATCTACATAATCACTTTTCTATGGTCATCCTCCAAATCTTGGCAGAAGCAGCGCGGAAGCCCTATACCTGCAAGTGCTACAAATACACTCCTGGAAATTGAAATAAGAACACAGTGAATTCATTGTCCCAGGAAGGGGAAACTTTATTGACACATTCCTGGGGTCAGATACATCACATGATCACACTGACAGAACCACAGGCACATAGACACAGGCAACAGAGCATGCACAATGTCGGCACTAGTACAGTGTATATCCACCTTTCGCAGCAATGCAGGCTGCTATTCTCCCACGGAGACGATCGTAGAGATGCTGGATGTAGTCCTGTGGAACGGCTTGCCATGCCATTTCCACCTGGCGCCTCAGTTGGACCAGCGTTCGTGCTGGACGTGCAGACCGCGTGAGACGACGCTTCATCCAGTCCCAAACATGCTCAATGGGGGACAGATCCGGAGATCTTGCTGGCCAGGGTAGTTGACTTACACCTTCTAGAGCACGTTGGGTGGCACGGGATACATGCGGACGTGCATTGTCCTGTTGGAACAGCAAGTTCCCTTGCCGGTCTAGGAATGGTAGAACGATGGGTTCGATGACGGTTTGGATGTACCGTGCACTATTCAGTGTCCCCTCGACGATCACCAGTGGTGTACGACCAGTGTAGGAGATCGCTCCCCACACCATGATGCCGGGTGTTGGCCCTGTGTGCCTCGGTCGTATGCAGTCCTGATTGTGGCGCTCACCTGCACGGCGCCAAACACGCATACGACCATCATTGGCACCAAGGCAGAAGCGACTCTCATCGCTGAAGACGACACGTCTCCATTCGTCCCTCCATTCACGCCTGTCGCGACACCACTGGAGGCGGGCTGCACGATGTTGGGGCGTGAGCGGAAGACGGCCTAACGGTGTGCGGGACCGTAGCCCAGCTTCATGGAGACGGTTGCGAATGGTCCTCGCCAATACCCCAGGAGCAACAGTGTCCCTAATTTGCTGGGAAGTGGCGGTGCCGTCCCCTACGGCACTGCGTAGGATCCTACGGTCTTGGCGTGCATCCGTGCGTCGCTGCGGTCCGGTCCCAGGTCGACGGGCACGTGCACCTTCCGCCGACCACTGGCGACAACATCGATGTACTGTGGAGACCTCACGCCCCACGTGTTGAGCAATTCGGCGGTACGTCCACCCGGCCTCCCGCATGCCCACTATACGCCCTCGCTCAAAGTCCGTCAACTGCACATACGGCTCACGTCCACGCTGTCGCGGCATGCTACCAGTGTTAAAGACTGCGATGGAGCTCCGTATGCCACGGCAAACTGGCTGACACTGACGGCGGCGGTGCACAAATGCTGCGCAGCTAGCGCCATTCGACGGCCAACACCGCGGTTCCTGGTGTGTCCGCTGTGCCGTGCGTGTTATCATTGCTTGTACAGCCCTCTCGCAGTGTCCGGAGCAAGTATGGTGGGTCTGACACACCGGTGTCAATGTGTTCTTTTTTCCATTTCCAGGAGTGTAGTTCTAGAGGTGGCAAAAATAATCCTGACTGATGAAAACTTTGCTTGCTGCATACTAGGTGAATGGTTACTAGTGTCACAGATTTGTGATGGGCTGCGCCGTAGGCCCATTCGAAAGCGTTAGAGAAGATATGCAGCGAGCTGTCAGATATAGTCATCGGAAATTCGCACAGAATTTCTAAATAATTTCTGACGAATGCTCGTGTGGTTACTTCAACAAGGTCACTATCTATTTACACCATCGTCAGTACGAGCCACTACTATGTCCCCTAATGATCTCGATGTCGATAGCAAGCAGTACCCGTGTCAGGCTGCCTGTGGTAGGAAGGACAGGGCCAAAGGGAGAGTAAACATCATTCATGTTGTGAACTTTCTCTTTATTTTAACAGAACACACTAGGTTAGATGTATTAAACACCTACTGGAAAAATCACCTCCAGTGGTACTGATTACTAAGGAACTGAATAATTTATAACCATAAAACTGTACCAGATTGATTATTAGAAAACAGATTAAATACAATAACAGAAACTACACCAGTACAAAAAAGAGCTATGAATTCTTTCCTGAAAGAAACTTTAAGATTACAGTTCAAAATAGAAGTATATCCCACAAATAAGCACCATATAAGGAAATTACTAAGCAGCCGGTAGGACGTGCACAAGACACGCAAGAGAAATAAACAGACAAAACTGATATTAAAAATTGAGTCCTGGATGGTACAAATACTCAGTGAGAATCTTCATGAAATTAACAGATCTTAAATCTCCTAGTGTTTGGCCAGTTCAAAAACCAACAGTATATACAGGAAGTAAGATTAGTAAACATTCAATTTGCCAAGCCACGCTTGCATAAACGAATTTAAGTAAATAAATTTAATTATTACTCAATTGGAACTTTAATCAGTGAACTCTTCAACAACTTAAATGAGCTAGAAATAAAAATGGTTAAATGGAGAGCTGCAGTAGATTCGCAATGATTAAGACACAAATACACTACTCGCCATTAAAATTGCTACACCAAGAAGAAATGCAGATGATGAACGGGTATTCATTGAACAAATATATTATACTAGAACTGACATGTGATTACACTTTCACGCAATTTGGGTGCATAGAGACTGAGAAATCAGTACCCAGAACAACCACCTCTGGCCGTAATAACGTCCTTGATAGGCCTGGGCAATGAGTCAAACAGAGCTTGGATGGCGTGTACAGGTACAGCTGCCCATGCAGCTTCAACACGATACCACAGTTCATCAAGAGTAGTGACTGGCGTATTGTGACGAGCCAGTTGCTCGGCCACCATTGACCAGACGTTTTCAATTGGTGAGACATCTGGAGAATGTGCTGATCAGGGCAGCAGTCTAACGTTTTCTGTATCCAGAAACGCCCGTACAAGACCTGCAACATGGGGTCGTGCATTATCCTGCTGTAATGTAGGTTTTCACAGGGATCGAATGAAGGGTAGAGCCACGGGTCGTAACACATCTGAAATGTAACGTCCACTGTTCAAAATGCCGTCAATGCGAACAAGAGGTGACCGAGACATGTAACCAATGGCACCCCATACCATCACGCCGGGTGATACGCCAGTATGGCGATGACGAATACACGCTTCCAATGTGCGTTCACCGCGATGTAGCCAAACACGGATGCGACCATCATGATGCCGTAAACAGAACCTGGATTCATCCGAAAAAATGACGTTTTGCCATTCGTGCAACCAGGTTCGTGGTTGAGTACACCATCGCAGGCACTCCTGTCTGTGATGCAGCGTCAAGGGTAACCGCAGCCACGGTCTCCTAGCTGATAGTCCAGGCTGCTGCAAACGTCGTCGAACTGTTCGTGCAGATGGTTGTTGCTTGCAAACGTCCCCATCTGTTGACACAGGGATTGATATGTGGCTGCACGATACGTTACAGCCATGCGGATAAGATGCCTGTCATCTCGACTGCTAGTGATACGAGGCCGTTGGGATCCAGCACGGCGTTCCGTATTACCCTCCTGAACCCACCGATTCCATATTCTGCTAACAGTCATTGAATCTCGACCAACGCGAGCAGCAGTGTCGCGATACGATAAACCGCAATCGCGATAGGCTACAATCCGATCTTTATCAAAGTCGGAAACGTGATGGTACGCATTTCTCCTCCTTGCACGAGGTATCACAACAACGTTTCACCAGGCAACGCCGGTCAACTGCTGTTTGTGTATGAGAAATCGGTTGGAAACTTTCCTCATGTCAGCACGTTGTAGGTGTCGCCACCGGCGCCAACCTTGTGTGAATGCTCTGAAAAGCTAATCATTTGCCTATCACAGCATCTTCTTCCTGTCGGTTAAATTTCGCGTCTGTAGCACGCTATCTTCGTGGTGTAGCAATTTTAGTGGCCAGCAGTGTAAATACATCATCATGCTGTACGACCCTGTCTTGCCGAGGCGTAGTGGGCTCGGAAAGATTAAGTGGTGCAGGATTGACTGCACCCGGCTTGTCGTTCAGTCGAACACGGACTTGGCTCCACTTAATGACGCCGTACATGCTCTGTCAACCAGACAGTTTTCACCCAAGTCCCAGGCAAAAGAAACATAAATGGTAACGTAATTAACAGAGAAATACAGAATTTAGCACAGGAATTGGGTCAGGCGTGTACTATAGACTGAAGGTCATCGTACGACAGTCAAAATTACATCAACAAGAAAAACAAGTAAACAATTTTTCAGTGGGCCAAATCAATGAAACTTGTAAGGCGACCAAAATCTAAACAAAGTTCCAAATATGGTTACGAGCAGGACGTTTCACTGCGAGACACAAATTGCGCGAAACTCGCGCCACGCGTGCAAGGGGTGAAAAAGTAACCGCCACACAAAGAAGCGCAACAAACCCCATGCAAAAGCGTTCGTTTCGCTAAAGAACCCCAGACTAACGGCGGACGGCACGTAACCCTTTGAATAACACTATAGACACGTACAAGATAGTGGTAACCAACACAAATCAAGGTCCTTACTGAGAGAGAATTATTAAGGCTCGAAGCAAAAATGGTTGCGAAAGCATACTTGACCTCTTCGCAACAAATAATCCTGAACAGAACGTGACGAATACAGGGATTAGCGACCATAAGTAACACCTACAGCCATAAAAAAACGAAAAGTATATCTATTTAAAAAATCTGATAAAATGGTCTTAACGCTGCTTTAAGAGACTGTCTTCACTCCTTCTGATCTGATCATGTAATAGTAGAAAAGTTGTGCAATGATTTCAGAGAGATAATATCGACAGCAGTTGAGAGACATATACCACATAAATTAATAAGTGATGGTACTGATCCCCCATGGTACACAAAACGGGTCAGATCGCTGTTGCAGAAGCAACGAAAAAAGCATGGCAAATTTAAAAGAACGCAAAATCCCCAAGACCGGCAAAGTTTTGCAGAAGTTGGAAATATAGTGCGTACTTCAATGCGAGATGCTTTTAATAATTTCGGCAACCAAACTCTGTCTCGAAATCTCGAAGAAAACCCAAAGAGATTCTGGTCATACATAAAGCACACCAGGGGCAAGACGCAATCAATACATTCACTGCACAATTCTACGGTGAAGTCATTCATGACAGTGCCACTAAAGAAAGTTACTATACAAGGTTTTCCGAAACTCCTTCACCGAAGAAGACGAAATAAATATTCCTGAATTCCAATCAAGAACAACTGCCAAGATGAGAAACATAGAATTAGATATCCTCGTTGTCGCAAAGCCGCTTAAATCACTTAATAAAGACAAGGCTTCTACTCCAGATTGTATACCAGTCATGTTCCTCTCAGATACGCTGATAAAATAGCTCCATATTTAGCAATTATATACAACCACTCGCTCACAGAAACTTCCATTCATAAAGACTGGAAAATTGCTCAAGTCACACCACTACCCAAAAAGGGAAGTAGGAGTTATCCGTTGAATTACAGGCCCATATCACTAACGTCGCTTTGCAGTAGGGTTTTGAAACATATGCTGTATTCGAACATTATGTACCTCGAAGAAAGAGAGGCCAAACGATTCAAGGCGCTACAGTTTGGAACCGCGCGACCGCTACTGTCGCAGGTTACAATCCTGCCTCGGGCACGGATGTCCTTAGGTTAGTTAGGTTTAAGTAGTTCTAAGTTCTAGGGGACTGATGACCTCAGAAGTTAAGTCCCATAGTGCTCAGAGCCATTTGAACCATTTGAACCTCGAAGAAAACGATTTATTGACACGTAGTCAACACGGATTCAAAAAGTAGCGTTCTTGCGAAACACAACTAGCTCTTTATAGTCCTGAAGTAATGAGTGCTATCGACAGGGGATGTCAAATTGATTCCATATTTTTAAATTTCCAGAAGGTTTTCGACACCGTTCCTCACAAGCGTCTTCTAACCAAACTGCGTGCCTGTGGAATATCGCCTCATTTGTGTGACTGGATTCGTGATTTCCTGTCAGAAAGGTCACAGGAGTAAAACAGATGTAATATCCGGCGTTTCCCAAGGAAGTGTTACAGGCCCTCTATTGTGCCCGATGTATATTAACGACATAGGAGACAATCTGATTAGCCGTCTTAGATTGTTTGCAGATGATGCAGTCATTTACCGTCTTGTAAAGTCACCAGATGCCCAAAACCAATTGCAAAATGATTTAGATAAGATATCTGTATGGTATGAAAAGTGGCAATTGACCCTGAATAAAAAAAGTGTGAAATTATTCACACGGGTACTAAAAGAAATCCACTAAATTTCGATTACTCGGAATGCGCCCCATACGTTCAAAGGTTTGCAGCCGGCCGCAACCGAAATAATAGTGGTTCGCAATCCAGTAAGCCGCCAGAGTGTCTGTTCCTGGTATTACTGCGCCGCTCAGAGGCGGTGACTGTTAACTGCCGAACTTGTACTAGCCATCAACTGCCAGCACACACCAGTCCTCCTTATAAGCATAAAGCTAGCTAGTGTTATTGCTAGCACCGAATTTTTAAGTGATTTTTGAGCGGTTACATATATTTGTAATGAACGACTTTGTATCAGTCCAAGCTGTTTCCAAGTATACCACATGCGACAGATGTCACATCTCCCCAGTCAAGTCCTCTCTGGTAGACTAGAACACCAACAAGATGTGCTGTATAGCTAATATTACTGATTATCATTGTCGAAACTGCACTTCACAATCCCAGATCTACGTCTGCTCTAACCTATTTTAGTTTGTAGGAAAGAAAATTTTGTGCATTATCACCTCACTATTCTCGGACCTTAGTCACTTCGTCGACAATTTCTCCGTTTTAGGTGACTTTTTGTGGTGAAAGCTTTTAAGGGAGTTGCAGCGCAGGTTTGCTGAGAAATAAATGTTAAGAAAAAGACTGGATACGTTACGCCGTTTCCAAGTTAGTTTGCACTGAAGTTAGCCAATAAGGCCGTATGGGCGCAAATTTAAGCGGCCCGCGAGATACAATTAATATAAATTCCTCTCATAGCACAGGCTATAGCGGACGTGATTGCTCTGGTTCTATCTTTACTACCCACCCATGTCCAATTTTTATATCGCTCTCTTTTTCGGTTTTAGTAAACCAAAGGAAGAACACGTTTGACGACACCGTTTCTGGCGTTCTGCTTGAATTTGTGTGCGTAATGGCTTCACTGCCTAACTTTAATGGTACTTTTAGTAAAAAACGACCCACGTATCGAATTTTTTTCTTAACTATTATTTCACAGCACAACCTATCGTGGAACATGCTTATAAAATTTTCAAACTACTTCTGACTGCCCTGTATACATTTGAACTTAGTGATGTCGAACTCATAAATGTGTGAAGTTAGTAAGTCTTTTATTGATCCATGTTTACTAGCCTTGCTTAGTCCGTATTTACTGGTTTCTGCTATAACTGTGTCCATTAGTAGACATGCGTTTGTTGTTAAAAAAAATGTTCAAATGGCTCTGGGCACTATGGGACTTTACATCTGAGGTCATTAGTCCCCTAGAACGTAAAACTACTTAAACCATCACAAACATCCATGCCCGAGGCAGGATTTGAACCTGCAACCGTATAGGTCGGGCGGTTCCGGACTGAAGCGTCTAGAACCGCTTGGCCACAGCGGCCGGCTGTTTGTTGTTAAGTACACTGTTTCTATAGCTATGGTTTAATGCAGTCTTGCGGCTATCTCCAGTTCCGACAGTCAAATGCTGTTGTAGTTGGATTCGGAGGCTGTCGAAAGAAATGCTTCGAATTCTAGCACTGGCCAAACGAAAGCGTTATAGGTGGAAATTACTCTTTCTGGGCAAGTGCTACCGAGTCCCGATCGAAGCCGTTTAATACTGTTTATTCTGTTTCTTGTCCGCCTCCGTAGCTGAGTGGTCAGCACGGGAGACTGCCATGCGGAGGATCTCGTTTCGATTCCCAGTTCAGCGAGAGACTTTTCCTTTTGTCGCAGAACTACTGCTGGGTGCACTCAACCTCGTGAGGCCAACTTAGGAGCTAGTTGACTGACACCGGACAACGGCCTGGGGTGCGACGTGCTCACCACTTGGCTCTCCATAGCGCATCCAAAGAGGCAATTGGCGGCCGGTCTGTCCCGTTTTGCCCGACTGGGGCCAGATCGCGGAACTTTTGCTTCATTATTTTTCTTGCTTTGCTTACGATTGCGTGAGTGTGCGGCTTACACGATAATGTGTCATCTAGAGGGAGTCCTAAGTATTTGCAAGAGTGTATTGCCTGCATAGTTTGTCACGACAGCGATACGTTTAATTTTTCTACATATACATCTACATCTACATTTATACTCCGCAAGCTACCCAACGGTGTGTGGCGGAGGGCACTTTACGTGCCACTGTCATTACCTCCCTTTCCTGTTCCAGTCGCGTATGGTTCGCGGGAAGAACGACTGTCTGAAGGCCTCTGTGCGCGCTCTAATCTCTCTATTTTACATTCGTGATCTCCTCGGGAGGTATAAGTAGGGGGAAGCAATATATTCGATACCTCATCCAGAAACGCACCCTCTCGAAACCTGGCGAGCAAGCTACACCGCGATGCAGAGCGCCTCTCTTGCAGAGTCTGCCACTTGAGTTTGTTAAACATCTCCGTAACGCTATCACGGTTACCAAATAACCCTGTGACGAAACGCGCCGCTCTTCTTGAATCTTCTCTATCTCCTCCGTCAACCCGATCTGGTACGGATCCCACACTGATGAGCAATACTCAAGTATAGGTCGAAGGAGTGTTTTGTAAGCCACCTCCTTTGTTGATGAACTACATTTTCTAAGGACTCTCCCAATGAATCTCAACCTGGTACCCGCCTTACCAACAATTAATTTTATATGATCATTCCACTTCAAATCGTTCCGCACGCATACTCCCAGATATTTTACAGAAGTAACTGCTACCAGTGTTTGTTCCGCTATCATATAATCATACAATAAAGGATCCTTCTTTCTATGTATTCGCAATACATTACATTTGTCTATGTTAAGGGTCAGTTGCCACTCCCTGCACCAAGTGCCTATCCGCTGCAGATCTTCCTGCATTTCGCTACAATTTTCTAATGCTGCAACTTCTCTGTATACTACAGCATCATCCGCGAAAAGCCGCATGGAACTTCCGACACTATCTACTAGGTCATTTATATATATTGTGAAAAGCAATGGTCCCATAACACTCCCCTGTGGCACACCAGAGGTTACTTTAACGTCTGTAGACGTCTCTCCGTTGATAACAACATGCTGTGTTCTGTTTGCTAAAAACTCTTCAATCCAGCCACACAGCTGGTCTGATATTCCGTAGGCTCTTACTTTGTGTATCAGGCGACAGTGCGGAACTGTATCGAACGCCTTCCGGAAGTCAAGAAAAATAGCATCTACCTGGGAGCCTGTATCTAATATTTTCTGGGTCTCATGAACAAATAAAGCGAGTTGGGTCTCACACGATCGCTGTTTCCGGAATCCATGTTGATTCCTACATAGTAGATTCTGAGTTTCCAAAAACGACATGATATTCGAGCAAAAAACATGTTCTAAAATTCTACAACAGATCGACGTCAGAGATATAGGTCTATAGTTTTGCGCATCTGCTCGACGACCCTCCTTGAAGACTGGGACTACCTGTGCTCTTTTCCAACCATTTGGAACCTTCCGTTCCTCTAGAGACTTGCGGTACACGGCTGTTAGAAGGGGGGCAAGTTCTTTCGCGTACTCTGTGTAGAATCGAATTGGTATCCCGTCAGGTCCAGTGGACTTTCCTCTGTTGAGTGATTCCAGTTGCTTTTCTATTCCTTGGACACTTATTTCGATGTCAGCCATTTTTTCGTTTGTGCGAGGATTTAGAGAAGGAACTGCAGTGCGGTCTTCCTCTGTGAAACAGCTTTGGAAAAAGGTGTTTAGTATTTCAGCTTTAAGCTTGTCATCCTCTGTTTCAATGCCATCATCATCCCGGAGTGTCTGGATATGCTGTTTCGAGCCACTTACTGATTTAACGTAAGACCAGAACTTCCTAGGATTTTCTGTCAAGTCGGTTCATAGAATTTTACTTTCGAATTCACTGAACGCTTCACGCATAGCCCTCCTTACGCTAACTTTGACATCGTTTAGCTTCTATTTGTCTGAGAGGTTTTGGCTGCGTTTAAACTTGGAGTGAAGCTCTCTTTGTTTTCGCAGTAGTTTCCTACTTTTGTTGTTGTACCACGGTGGGTTTTTCCCGTCCCTCACAGTTTTACTCGGCACGTACCTGTCTAAAACGCATTTTACGATTGCCTTGAACTTTTTCCATAAACATTCAACATTGTCAGTGTCAGAACAGAAATTTTCGTTTTGATCTGTTAGGTAGTCTGAAATCTGCCTTCTATTACTCTTGCTAAACAGATAAACCTTCCGCCCTTTTTTTATATTCCTATTAACTTCCATATTCAGGGATGTTGCAACGGCCTTATGATCACTGATTCCCTGTTCTGCACTTACAGAGTCGAAAAGTTCGGGTCTGTTTGTTACCAGTAGGTCCAAGATGTTATCTCCACGAGTCGGTTCTCTGTTTAATTGCTCGAGGTAATTTTCGGATAGTGCACTCAGTATAATGTCACTCGATGCTCTGTCCCTACCACCCGTCCTAAACATCTGAGTGTCCCAGTCTATATCTGGTAAATTGAAATCTCCACCTAAGACTATAACATGCTGAGAAAATTTATGTGAAATGTATTCCAAATTTTCTCTCAGTTGTTCTGCCACTAATGCTGCTGAGTCGGGAGTGCGGTAAAAGGAGCCAATTATTAACCTAGCTCGGTTGTTGAGTGTAACCTCCACCCATAATAATTCACAGGAACTATCCATTTCAACTTCACTACAGGATAAACTACTACTAACAGCGACGAACACTCCACCACCGGTTGCATGCAATCTATCCTTTCTAAACACCGTCTGTACCTTTGTAAAAATTTCGGCAGAATTTATCTCTGGCTTCAGCCAGCTTTCTGTACCTGTAACGATTTCAGCTTCAGTGCTTTCTATCAGCGCTTGAAGTTCCGGTACTTTACCAACGCAGCTTCGACAGTTTACAATTACAATACCGATTGCTGCTTGGTCCCCGCATGTTCTGACTTTGCCCCGCACCCGTTGAGGCTGTTGCCCTTTCTGTACTTGCCCGAGGCCATCTAACCTAAAAAACCGCCCAGCCCACGCCACACAACCTCTGCTACTCGTGTAGCCGCTTGTTGCGTGTAGTGGACTCCTGACCTATCCAGCGGAACCCGAAACCCCACCACCCTATGGCGCAAGTCGAGGAATCTGCAGCCCACACGGTCGCAGAACCGTCTCAGCCTCTGATTCAGACCCTCCACTCGGCTCTGTACCAAAGGTCCGCAGTCAGTCCTGTCGACGATGCTGCAGATGGTGAGCTCTGCTTTCATCCCGCTAGCGAGACTGGCAGTCTTCACCAAATCAGATAGCCGCCGGAAGCCAGAGAGGATTTCCTCCGATCCATAGCGACACACATCATTGGTGCCGACATGAGCGACCACCTGCAGATGGGTGCACCCTGTACCCTTCATGGCATCCGGAAGGACCCTTTCCACATCTGGAATGACTCCCCCTGGTATGCACACGGAGTGCACTTTGGTCTTCTTCCCCTCCCTTGCTGCCATATCCCTAAGGGGCCCCATTACGCGACTGACGTTGGAGCTCCCAACTACCAGTAAGCCCACCCTCTGCGACCGCCCGGATATTGCAGACTGAGGGGCAACCTCTGGAACAGGACAAGCAGCCATGTCAGGCCGAAGATCAGTATCAGCCTGAGACAGAGCCTGAAACCGGTTCGTCAGACAAACTGGAGAGGCCTTCCGTTCAGCCCTCCGGAATGTCTTTCGCCCCCTGCCACACCTTGAGACGACCTCCCACTCTACCACAGGTGAGGGATCAGCCTCAATGCGGGCAGTATCCCGGGCAACCACAGTCGTAGTCCGATCGGCGGATGCGTGGGACGAGCTGGCCGTCCCCGACAAACCCCCATCCGGACCCCCACAGTGATGCCCATTGGCAACAGCCTCAAGCTGTGTGACCGAAGCCAACACTGCCTGAAGCTGGGAGCGAAGGGGTGCCAACTCAGCCTGCATCCGAACACAGCAATTGCAGTCCCTATCCATGCTAAAAACTGTTGTGCAAAGAACGTCTGAACTAATCTACAGAAAGCGCAAACAAATCGACACAAAATTTAAACGGTTATTAAAATACAAGATTGCCTAGTAAATGCAGTAATGCTGCCACTTGTGCACTGCTGACGCACTGCTCGGCGGCGGAAGGAGACTACGCGATTTTACACTATTCAGGTACTAAAACGCGATGCTACAACTCTCAAATACTATAATACGCCCGAAATTTATGAATTAAACAATGCAAGTACCAAAAACACGCAAAGAAATTAAGAATTAAACTATGTAACAAATGAGTGAGCTAGGAGTATACGACTTGCTGCTGCAGCTGCTTATCCAACGGCGGCAGGTTTCAGTCAAGCACTCTATGCGAGATGGCGATGTTTTCTTTTTCTTTTATTCTCCATTTATCCATCCACACTCCTAATAGTGGCATACACACTGGTACTGTTCTTTTCCCTTCCTATACTGACGGCCCAGAGCACCATTATGCCTTTGGTTAGCATGTAGGGGGACATTTACTACCATCTAGTGAGTTTTGGTATGTCCGCTGTATATGGGCTGTACTGGATGACGGACAGGATTGCTCCTTGTGTAACATCAAATTCTGACCTGAGAGTATCTGTGAGCTTGTGTCCTACTGCTATTTTTGCAAACCTGTTCGTAATTATACATCTTATTAACTCCACGAAAAGCCCTACCATATAGTCGCGTGCGTTTACCACCTGCCATCTATCATTTACATCGAACTCTGCAAGCCACCTAACGGTGTGTGGTGGAGGGTACTTCTAGTAACACAAACCTATGCCTGCTTCCCTGTTCCACTCGCAAATCGTGCGTGGGAAGAACAGCTGGCTGTAGGCTTCTGTATTATCTCTAATGTCTCGAACTTTCTCGTCGTGGTTATTTCGCGAGATGTGTATGGGGGGAAGTAATTGGCTGTCCGATTCTTCCGGATTAGTGAACCTATTAGTGATGCACAACGCCTCTCTTGTAATGTCTGCCACTGCTGTTTGGTTCGCCGACTAACGCGGGACGAAATGCGCCGCTCATCGTTTGACTTCGCTCTCTCTCTCCCTCTCCCTTCTCTCAGCCCTGCCTGGTAAGGATCCGCGCTTTGTACGCAACTGAGTTACGTTTCGTTAAGATTCTTCCTATGAATCTCAGTCTTACATCTCCTTTTCCCACTATTTGTTTAATGTGGTCATCCACTTAAGGTCACTCAGGATATCTAGTGCTAGATATTTTACGGTGGATACTCTTTCCACCGATTTGTCATCATTAGTGTAGTTGTGCAGTAGTGAATTTCATTTCCTCTGCGTGCGCAATATGTTACACTTATTTACGTCCAGGGTCAACTGCCAAGCCTGTACCGTTCATCTGTCTTCTGCAGGTCGTTCTGCAAATCGATACTGTCTCTGGCGTTGCTACTTTCCTGTAATGAAATGGAAATGAGCGTTTGGCGTCATTGGTCCAGAGGCCCCTTACGGGGCAAGTCCCGCCGCCTTGGTGCAGTTCTTATTACATTCGACGCCACATTGGGTGACCTGCGCGCCGAATGGGGATGAAATGATGATGAAGCCAACACAACACCCAGTCCCTGACCGGAGAAAATCCCCGAGTCAGCCGGGCATCGAACCCGGGCCCATACCACGGCAATCCGTCACGCTGACCACTCAGCTATCGGGGCGGACTACTTTCCTGTAGGTTATATGCGAACAATCTTAAAGAGTAACGGTCATATCACACTTTCTTGGACTACTCCGGAAATTATATTTATGTTTCTCGATCTTGTTCCGTTAAGAGCGACTAACTTGAGATCTGCAAGGAAGTCATGAATCCAGTCACAAATCTGGCCCAATACTCGGTAAGCTCGTATTGTTGCACTAAACGGCAGTGCGGGAAAGCGTCAAATGCCTTTCTAAAGTCTTGGAATAAAGCATCAGCCTGAGCGACGTCGTCTACAGTGCTATGGATCTCTTGAAGGAACATACCGAGCTGAGTTTAAAAAGATCTCCTTTGCGGAATCCATGATGGCCCCGCTTCTGGGATGGGGAAGCTCGTCGGCCTCAGTTCGAATCCGCCCGGCGTATTAACGAAGCGGGCCGGTGTACTGGACAGTCTGGACACGATTTTCGGCGGTTTCCCACATCCCTGTAGGTGAATACCGGGCTGGAACCCACGCTATGCAAAGATTTAGAAAACTTTCTCACATCTGCATACAGAGCTTACTCTAGTCACAGAAGGCGTACACCGATTCCGTCTTTGGGGAGGGGTAGGGGAGGGTAGATAACAGGAGATTGGTGAACTTAAATGTTTAGTTTCCATAAAACCCGTCATCAGCAGCAGCAGGAGCAGCAACGAAAGGGGATGGGAAGCCTTGTAGCGTCAACTTCTAGATTAGACCGTAGTGCCAGACTTTATCGAATGATGATCCGATATCTAAGAACAGCATTCTGTCATCTCCCACAGTAAGCAATGGCAAGCTTTCATCCGATTCTAGAGCCCAGTGTAACATCCTGTTTTATTACCATGAAAGTCTTCGAAGTACGGTACCGTGTCGCATTGTAAATAACTATCACCGACGTTTCGGCCACAGTTACGTGACAACCGGTCGTCACAACAGCGGTATCCTGACCACCATACGACATCGGTGCAATAAAAACAAATTAACAGTCGCAGCACACAAGATAGCATACATATTACTGAAAAGCACATTCCAGCGACATCCAGTGATTAAATTACACAGCACACAATGAGGAGATAATAGTTATGAGATACCTCCCGATATCGTGTCGGGTCTCCTTTCGCCCAGCGTAATGCAGCGAGTCGACATGACATGAGTCGCTGGAAGTCCCCTACCGAAATATTGAGCCATGTTGCCTCTATAGCTGCTCGTAATAGTTAAAGTGTTGCCTGTGCAGGATTTAGTGCACAAACTGACCTCTCAATGAAGTCCCATAAATTACCGATGTCATTCGTGTCGGGCGATCTAGCTGGCTAAATCATTCGCCCTAATTGTGCAGAATGTTGTTCAAATCAACCGCGAACAATTGTCGCCCGGTGACATGGTGCATTGTCATCCATAAACATTCCACAGTTGTTTGGGAACGTGATGTTGATAAATGGCTGCTAATGGTTGCTAAGTAGCCGCATATGACTATTTCCAGTCAGTGCTCGGTTCAGGTGGACCAGAGGACCCAGTCAGATCCGTGTAAACACAGCCAACATTATGGAGCCACTGCCAGCTTGCACAGTGGCTTGTTGACAACTTGGGTCCATGTCTGCGCCATACTCGAACGCAAACATGAGCTCTTACCAACTGAAATCGGGGCTTAACTGACCAGGCCTCGGTTTTCCAGTCGTCTAGGATCCACCTATCTGGTCACGAGCCCACGAGAGAAACTGCTGTTAGCAAAGGCATCGGTTGCTTGCTGCCACAGCCATTTAATGCCAAATTTCGCCGCACTATCCTAACGAATACGTTCGTCGTACGTGCCACATTGATTGCTGCAGTTATTTTACGCAGTGTAGCTTGTCTGTTATACGCATACGATACTGCTATCGGTCGTTAAGTGAAGGTCGTCAGTGGTGAGAGGTAATGCCTGAAATTTGGTATCCTCGACACGATTTCCGTACTGGAATGCATCATGCGTTTAGCTCCGACTGGCATTCCGTGTTCAAAGTCAATTGATTCCCATCGTGCGGCTTTAATCACCTCAGAAACCTTTTCACATGAGTCACCTGAGTGCCATTGACAACTCCCCTTTTTTTCCTTTATTGTAATTTCCTGCCTCAGATGAGGCGAGCCGGCAGCGGCCTACATACGCCGCTCTTCGGCCAAAAGACACAACATAAATACACGGAAGGCATAGAAAACATAAAAAACATGGTAAACACAAGATGAACACTGCACAAGAGATCAGAAGTCGTTCGACGGAAGACACTGTAATGAAGGGTGGCATCAGCTGAAAATAGATGAAGACGTCTAGGTGGAGACACGAACGTAGGAGAAAACACTGATGAAGACACTGTACACAAACAGAGAGACACTGACGCACGGAAAACACTGTAGACTATCATCGGTGAAGAACTCACACTGATGAAGGCGGGGGCCTGCCTCCAGGTCAAAGGGAGACGTAGGAGGACAGGAACGGGGGCTTCAAGCCAGTGGGAGAAAGAAGGGAGAGAGGGGGGTAGGAGAGAGGGGTGGATGTGGGAGACGTGGGAGAGAAGGAAGGTGAGGAGGGAGAGAGGGGACCCTGGGGGAAAAAGGGGAGAACGGGAGGGGAGAGGCAGAGCTGGTAGGAGGGGAAGATGGACGGGACAAGGACAACATCAGGGAAGGGGAGCTGGAGGAAGCCACCTTGGGAAAGGGTATGGAGGGTGTGAAGATGGAGAGTAGCTGTGATGCAAGAATATTGGCGCGGCAGTGGGCGGGGATGGATGAGGACGGGAGAGACAAAAGCAGGTGTGGGGGATCAGGCTTGCAGGAGGTGTAAAGGATCCATATATGTTTGAAGAAAAGGAGAAGGTGCGGGAAGGCAATCAAGTCGTATAGTATCCACGTGGGGGAGGGGAGACGGATGCAACAGGTGAGCTGGAGCGCATGGTGTTCAAGGATTTGGAGGGACTTATAGTAGGTGGGAGGGGCGGAGATCCAGACGAGATGACCATAGCAAAGGATGGGGCGGATGAGGGATTTATAAGTGTCGAGGATGGTAGAGGGGTCCAGACCCGATGTGCGTCCAGAATGGAGTTTGAGGACGTGGAGCCAGGAACGTGCCTTGGCTTGGATCGTCCGGAGCTGGGGGTTCCAGGAAAGGCGACGGTCAAGGGTGACACCAAGGTACTTGAGGGTTGGGGTGAGGTGAATGGGACGGCCATAGATGGTGATATAAAAATCAAGGAGGCTGAAGGAAGGGAGGGGGGTGGCCTACAATGATTGCCTGGGTTTTGGAAGGATTGACCTTGAGCAGCCACTGGTTACACCAAGTGGTGAACCGGTCAATATGGGATTGTAAAAGGTGCTAGGAGTGTTTCAGGGTGGGGGCGAGGGCAAGTAAGGCAGCGTCATTGGCATACTGGAGAAGCTGAATGGGAGGTGAAGGCGGCATGTCCACCGTATACAGAAGGTAGAGAAGAGGGGAGAGGACAGAACCTTGGGGCACACCGGTGGAGGGGTAGAAGGTGTAGGAATATGTGTTATGTATGGTGACATAGGAAGGACGGTGGGAAAGAAAGGAGGCGATCAGACAGACATAGTTAATAGGAAGGGTGAAGGTTTGGAGTTTGAAGAGGAGACCGGGATGCCATACACGGTCGTAGGCATGTTCAAGGTCGAGGGAGAGGAAGATGGTGGAGCGACGGGAGTTGAGTTGTTCGGAGAGGAGGTGAGTGAGATGGAGGAGAAGGTCATTGGCAGAGAAGGACGGCCGAAAGCCACATTGGGTAGTGGGAAGAAGGCTGTGCTGGTGGAGATGCTGGTGGATGCTTCGGGTGAGGATGGATTCCAGGACCTTGCTGAAGACCGAGGTAAGGCTGCTGGGACGGTAGGAGGAGACAGCGGATAACGGTTTGTCGGGTTTGAGGAACATCAGGATCTGGGAGGTTTTCCACAGGTCGGGGTAGAAGCCGGTGGACGAGACCACATTATAAAGTCGGGCCAGGGTGGAGAGGAAGGAGGCGGGAGCTTCACGGAGATGACGATAGGTAACACTGTCGGAACTGGGAGGGGTGTTGCGTTTTGTGCGGAGTGTACAGATGAGATCTTGAATAGTGATTGGGGCATTGAATTCAGTGTGTGTAATGTTGTCCAAGTACTGGAAGCCAGGAGCGAATAGAGGGGCAGAGGCGTCAGTTCGATCGCGGACATCAGGGAAGAGGGAGTAATGAAACCGGGGATCGTCAGGGATGGTAAAGACATCGGGATGTAAGAAGCAAAGTGTTTGGCCTTACTAAGGTTATCAGGAAAGCGGTGTTCGACAACTCCGCCAATGCACTGTCCTTTTATACGTTGCGTACGCCATACTTCCGCCACCTTCCTGTGTACTTATCGCTAGCCCATGACATTAAAAGAGAAACCGTCACACTATACCTGGGAGTATACACAGCTTCACGCAATACGTATGCATAACGACGGGTAAAGTACAGAAAATACTCCACAAACTTGCACACATAAAGAGTTCATGGTACACACTACCAATCACACAAGTCAGAGTATACCATTGCACTCTGTAGACCGCCGCGGAAGGCCCACAAAGCTATATCTAATTTTGTGTTTAATTCTGGGGCGCAGCGAGGCAAGCACGGCGCTGGAGCGAGAGGAGCCTCCGCCCAGCTGCTCAGCGAATCAGCTGTCCGCGGCAGAGAGGCTCCTTTTTACAGGAATGTGGGAAGTTAATAGCGTCCTCTGGCTGCGACTGCGTGTCGGGTGAAAATTGCCGGCCGGACTGGCGCGCCGCGCTGCGGCCACTGCCGGAGTCTTCTCTCGCCACGCCGCTCAAAGAGCCTCTCGTAATGGCTGCCAGATCAAAGCCATGCTACCTCACCTGCAGAGGGCGCCCGACGCCGCCCGTACCGTCATTCCGCGCCGTTTGCAAGCATCGATACACTCGCCGCTGCGTCCGTGTTGCCATAGTTGCCCGCTTTGACTTCTCGGCCTTAAAATGTAATAGGGTAGGAGTCTCCGCTCGAGAGCCTCTCCACTAGCTATGAAGTTACGTGAAGCAAATTTTTCCTACAGAACGAGACGGGTGCATTCGCTGTATAGCTTTCGTTCGTATCGGTTCAGTTAGAAACATCTGTTGGTTATATCGTTCTAAGTTGCACTAGAACCGAGTTGAGTATCTTGCTATGCGTGTGTGACAAGATATATTTCCACTGCAGCCGTAAACTGCAATACATGGTAGTCTTGAGACAAAGTGATTTTAGGGTTCGTACCTCAATCGGTGGAAACGGAAACCTTATGATATTATGATCGGGGCATCCACAGCGGAGATACGTAGTAAGATAATTAAAAATATCAACAACAAAAAAAAAAAAAAAGAAAAAACCTTCTGGTAGCCGCATTAGCTGTTAATATCTTTGCTACAGGATCGTACACGACGGGTTTCGCTATGATTTAATCTAATCCAAAGGTGTATGAATAATACACTACTGGCCATTAAAATTGCTACACCAAGAATAAATGCAGATGATAGATAGGTATTCATTGGACAAATATATTGTACTAGAACTGACGTGATTACATTTTCACGCAATTTGGGTGCATAGATTCTGAGAAATCAGTACCCAGAACAACCACTTCTGGCCGTAATAACGGCCTTGATATGCCTGGGCATTGAGTCAAACAGAGCTTGGATGGCGTGTACAGGTACAGCTGCCCATGCAGCTTCAACACGATACCACAGTTCATCAAGAGTAATGACTGGCGTATTGTGACGAGCCAGTTGCTCGGCCACCATTGACCAGACGTTTTCAATAGTTGAGAGATTTGGAAAATGTGCTGGCCAGGGCAGCAGTCGAGCATTTTCTGTATCTAGAAAGGCCCGCACAGGACCTGCAACATGCGGTCGTGCATTATCCTGCTGAAATGTAGGGTTTCGCAGGGATCGAATGATGGGTTGAGCGACGGGTCGTAACACATCTGAAATGTAACGTCCACTGTTCAAAGTGCCGTTAATGCGAACAAGAGGTGATCGAGACGTGGAACCAATGGCACCCCATATCATCACGCCGGATGATACGCAAGTATGGCGATGACGAATACACGCTTCCAGTGTGCGTTCACCGCGATGTCGCCAAACACGGATGCGACCATCATGATGCTGTAAACAGAACCTGGATTCATCTGAAAAAAATGACGTTTTGCCATTCGTGCACCCAGTTTCGTCGTTGAGTACACCATCGCAGGCGCTCCTGTCTGTGATGCAGCGTCAAGGGTAACCGCAGCCATGGTCTCCGAGCTGATAGTCCAGGCTGCTGCATGCCCGCATCTCGTGGTCGTGCGGTAGCGTTCTCGCTGTTCGTGCAGATGGTTGTTGTCTTGCAAACGTCCTCATCTGCTGACCCAGGGATCGAGACGTGGCTGCACGATCCGTTACAGCCATGCGGTTAAGATGCCCGTCATCTCGACTGCAAGTGATACGAGGCCGTTGGTATCCAGGACGGCGTTCCGTATTACCCCCCTGAACCCACCGATTCCATATTCTGCTAACAGTCATTAGATCTCGACCAACGCGAGCAGCAGTGTCGCGATACGATAAACCGCAATCGCGATAGGCTACAATCCGACCTTTATCAAAGTCGGAAACGTGATGGTACGCATTTCTCCTCCTTATGAGGCATCACAACAACGTTTAACCAGGCAACGCCGGTCAACTGCTGTTTGTGTATGAGACATCGGTTGGAAACTTTCCTCATATCAGCACGTTGTAGGTGTCGCCAGCGGCGCTAAATTTGTGTGAATGCTGTGAAAAGCTAATAATTTGCATATCACAGCATCTTCTTCCTGTCGGTTAAATTTAGCGTCTGTAGCACGTCATCTTCGTGGTGTAGCAATTTTAATGGCCAGTAGTGTAAATTGCACTAGAACCGAGGTGAGTGTCTTGCTATGGGTGAGTGACAAGTGATAAGGATCCCACAGCGCGCAGCTGTATTCTAAAAGAGGACGGACAAGCGTAGAGGAGGCAGTCTCCTTAGCAGGTCTGTTACATCTTCTTAAGTGTCCTGCCAATAAAACGCAGTCTTTGGTTAGCCTTCCCCACAACATTTTCTATGTGTTCCTTCCAATTTAAGTTGTTCATTATTGTAATACCTAGGTATTTAGTTGAATTTATGGCTTTTAGATTAGACTGTTTTATCGTGTAACCGAAGTTTAACGAGTTCCTTCTAGCACTCATGTGGATGACCTCACACTTCTCTTTATTTAGGGTCAACTGCCACTTTTCGCGCCACTGAGATATCTTTTCAAAATCGTTTCGCAGTTTGTTTTGGTCTTCGGATGACTTTATTAGTCGATAAACGACAGCGTCATCTGCAAACAACCGAAGAAGGCTGCTCAGATTGTCTTCAAAATCGTTTATATAGATAAGGAACAGCAAAGGGCTATAACACTACCTTGGGGAACGCCAGGAATCACTTCTGTTTTACTCGATGACTTTCCGTCAATTACTACGAACTGTGACCTCTCTGAGAGGAAATCACAAATCCAGTCACATAACTGAGACGATATTCCATATGCACGCAGTTTCACTACGGGCCGCTTCTGTGGTACAGTGTCAAAAGCCCTCCGGAAATCCAGAAATACGGAATCGATCTAAAATTCCTTTTCAATAGCACTCAACACTTCATGTGAATAAAGAGCTAGTTGTGTCTCACAGGTACGATGTTGACTGTGTGTCAATAGACCGTTTTCTTCGATGTAATTCATAATGTTCTAAAATCCTACTGCATATCGATGTTAACGATATGGGCCTGTAATTTAGTGGATGACTCTTACTACCTTTTTTGAATATTGGTGTGACCTGTGCAACTTTCCAGTCTTTGGGTACGGATCTTTCGTCGAGCGAGCGGTTGTATATGATTGTTAAGTACGGAGCTAATGCATCAGCATACTCCGAAAGGAACCTAATTGGTATACAGTCTGGACCAGAAGACTTGCTGTTATTAAGTGATTTAAGTTGCTTCACTACTCCGAGGATATTTACTTCTACGCTACTTATGTTGGCAACTGTTCTCGATTCGAATTCTGGAACATTTACTTCGTCTTCTTTTGTGAAGCATTTCGGAAGGCTATGTTTAGTTACTCTGTTTTGGCAGCACTGTCTTCGATAGTATCTCCATTGCTATCGTGCAGAGAAGGCATCGATTGTTTCTTGCCGCTAACATGCTTCACATACGACCAGAATCTCTTTGGATTTTCTGCCTATGTCTAGTATTAATTTACGACTATGGATCGGTTACTTGTCTCCATTTAATATGCACCCCAATGGATTTTGTTGCAATTTTAACCGTTTTTACCGGTCAATCTGTGATATTTTTATGTTACTCATCTTTCATCACACGGAGCTTTGTAGTGTACTTAGCGGCTCTTACCGTCCTCTCTGCAGTTCACCTCTACGTATTTGTTATATTACTCACTGTCTTTATGCACTTTAATTTATCTTTTGACAGTTCCCAGCATTCGGTTGGTACGTAATCTTCTTTCTTCCATCCCCATTTTGCACCCTCCAGTGGGATATTTCCATAGTTTTTGCTGGCTCCTTCTCTCGGGAACACCAAACGCCGGCAGTTTCAAGAACACAACGTCAACTGGGCTCGTTGGTTACCTGGACTTCCTACTTCAGGCGAAATCACGTCTCCAACATGTGGCTTTTGCGGTCATCTGTTGGTTTTTTCATCACCGGTGAGTCTTTACAATATCCAAACGCAGGTTCATTCCGTGTAGTTTTCTTCCGGGGTGTTATTTGAGCTCCTTTTTAGGGCCATACTCGCGGCACCTATGATCATGTTGCTGTGTCGGCCGAACAAGGCGCAGCCAGGGCAAGAGCACGACAGGCGCAAAAATGCGAGCTGGTGCCAGTGCCGTAGGGACTCGCCACCCGAGTTCCAGCAGCACCACTGGCGGCGTTGAAGATGAAGATATCGACTCAGCCTCGGCCAATTGCCGGCGAGTACAATCCGCCAATGACCGGACGACAAAGGACAGAAGCCTACTCGGAAGGCAGAAGACCAGCTCTCGCGAACTTGGTTGTAGATCATCGTCCAGGGCTGACTTAGACAGGGAACGTCGTATAATGAACTCTTAGAATTGAACAGTCAGTTGTTGTAATTGCATTTGCTATGTACTGTGAAGGTTACTTACGATTATTTGCACTTAGCCATTAAGGGCCTTTCTTGTGTTATATTACAAGCAGCGTTGCAGACTTTGTAAGTAGCCTGTTTGTATGTTGGCAGCGTTCTGTGTGTTGGCAGCGTGTTAATATAGCTGACAGCGCTCTGCGTCCTCGGCAAGAGATTCTGTGATTGGACGGACTAGCAGTTAGCGAGTGGATAGCGAAATGTACGGACATGATTTTCTTAATGGACACACTGTGCTGGCAGGATACGCAATGTAAAGTGAGATGAAATGATGTGTTTTTAAGAAAATATGCAAGGAAATGTATGATGAGGGATGTTGTGGGGGCGGTGGAGTTATTGACAACTATATAATTTTTGGAACTGGATGTCACATGAATAAGGTAATATTTTCTAAATACGTTGTTTGCTCTTCAACAAAATCTTTCTTTTGGTAACCATATGTCTCCTTGTAGTTAGAGTCTATAGTAGTTAGAATCTTTCTATTTAACTGGCTGTTGTTTCTACTTGCTGTAATTGCTGTAGTTCGTGTTACGAAGATTTTCTGTGAGGTAAGTGACTCATGAAAAGGAATGGGGTTTCCACTACTGGGGTTGGTGACTGAAATGAGTTTAGGCAATTAGCAGAGTTGGAAGTAGTTTCATATTCCTTTAATTTCATATTTGTTGGAGTTGTATTGTTCTTAGGATTTCTTGCAATTCAGGGCCATTCTTTTGTGTTAGTTATTGGAAGTTGTGTTGTCAATGTATAGCTGTCAGATTGCGTTGGGCTTTATATTGTGGGTAATAAATGAATAGGTTCGAGTTGTCATTGTGAGGGAAAATTCTGTAGGTCAGTCATTAATAAAAATATAACTACAGAGCTAGCACGACAAAAAAAAGGAATAAAAGTGAGATAGTTTTAATACTTTCATCCTGCTTTACCTCCTCTGCATTACTGCAGATGACGTGTTACTGAGCACATTTGTACTGTGCCTGCAGTACAAGTGAGGTGCCTAGTTGTTTCCACTGCCCTGTGTGGAATACATAAGTTCTTGCACACTTCACTAACCTGCTGTCTTCATGATGATGATGCCCCAGCGCAGAAAACAGCACGTAGATCGTGGATTCTTTTTCTTGAGGCTGAAATTAACTTCGCAAGGAACTGCTGCTACGAATAAACTATAACTCATTTGGGATGCCACTCGCGTTTTTATTGATATAGACACGAGAAACTATTCTTGATCACAACATATTGAACATATCTTTCCACAGTCATTATATCTGGCTAAAATAACATGAAATACATCCTGCCACAGACAACATGTCTGCCTACTGGAACCGTCAGAATTGGAGAATAAAATTACATGAATCAAATACTACTATTACAGACAACATGTCTGTACCTATCGACGGTCGGAACTATAGTAAATAAAATTGCACGAAACAAACACTGCTATAACAGACAACATGTCTGTCTACTGGTACGGTCAGAACTGGAGAGCCGGACTGCCCGAGACATTTCGCGCGCCAAGCCAGCAAGGTGTGACCCGAACACCACCGAAGTGCATCGGCAGTAATATCATCAGTCTTTTGTTTTAGTAATTCTTTGATTTTAATAATTTTGAAATGACTGATTGATAGCTGGCTGTTGAGATATGTTTATTTAAGAAATGAAGTAATGTGGATGACAGGTTTAATTAATAATAGCAACTAAAGTTTAACGTTTGGCGTCCTACCACCAAACACAGCAGCCAATCACAGAGCAGCAGCGTCATGCAGGCGGTCTTTCTCACGGGAATGGTACCGAATCTAACATCTGTCACCGGTACCTCATCCCACATTGCATCATCTCTATGTTTCTTGCATCTCCATTGCCCTGGGAATAGCTTCCTGGAGCCTAATATGATCGCTGAATAAGCCAGAAATATTACACTAGTTTCAACTTCAATATTCAACTAGTCAGAAACATAAGAAAACCTTTTTAACTAGTTTGTGTAACTTCGTTACTAATTTATTGGAGTGTTGTAGAACCTTCGTTCTCCTATCCTGTTACCTGACCGTGGGGTACAGCTGTGTAATAGTGGCAGGGAGAAATTGTCTTAGCGGTGTACTGCACCAGAAGCCGTTTCACGAACTCACAAACTCGGCCTACCGTAACAGCAGTAGCAACTCGATCTCCATAACAGCAGCGACGAGGCCTTACCAAACTGTCAACGAGGGTTTGCAAAATATGTATACCGCCTGCACATGCTGCCCCATGGGATTCTGGTTGTTTCTTTTTGTGACATTCCAATTTAAGCGATTCTGACAATTCTAACGCCATATTGACAGCTAACGCGGCTACCAGGAGTTCTTAGAAGATTTTAATAGAATCTTAAATTTAAAATATTTTTTACGTTCATTTGGCTGTCATCTGTCTATCTGTCTGTTAAGATTTATTTCTCTCGGGAACACTTAGAGCTATGAAGTCGAAATTTATTCAAATACTGACATGTACAGTCCATTGGCGGTGAAAAATATTTAAGCCTCTAAGTCAGCGGGATGAAAAGATACGGCTATTTATCTCACATGTTTTGATACTCGTGAACTCACTCAAGACCTGTAGGGCACTCGCCGTTTACAAAGAATCAAAAAATTTGCCAAGAAACGAGGTTTCAAAGTCCAAGTAAAGGAATAACATCCGAAAATGGTTAATTTGTAATTAGATACATAAATTTTTTGTCATTTGTTGTCCGTATGTCTGTTATGACGCCATTTCTCAGGATTGGGTGGATGTATCAAGTTGAAATTTAAGACAAACACGTGGGCTATTTTTTATTAACCTCCGAATGGTCGCAAAATTATAACCATGAAACGTCCCCTTAGAAAAATTATATAAGACTGTGCTTAAACTGACACACAATATTTTTTTTAGCGCAAAGCAATCTGACTTTCAGTAATCCCTACAAGAGAATGGCCCTGACTAAATTAACCTATACGTTTCACAAATCACTTACCCCACAAAAATCTTCGTTACTCGAATTACTGCAATACAGCGAGTGCCACTACTGCCAGCTAAATAAAAGATTCAAACTACGGAAGGCACTAACTACTGATAGGCATAGTTAGCAAATGAAAGATTTTAATAGAGAACAAACAATGTATTTACCTCAATAGTCATAATATATATAGCAGTTCATGACATCCATTCTTACAAATTTCAAAACTCCGCCATTTCTCTCCCCACATCCACTACTGCTGGCAGCTCACCTCTAACTGCGCAACACTACGTGCTGTTCACATCCAGCTGCCCAACACTACAATGGCAGACAACAATGCAAACTAACCACAGACTGCAGACAGCACAGCCAGTGATTTTCATACAGAGCACTACGTAACGTTGCCAATTAGAAAACATAAACAGCCTACTTACATAGCCCCCATGCTCCCCACAAAAAATTTTACAAATTGTTTTGGGCAGTGGCCAATAATGATTTGATAAAATTTTTCATAATTACAATAACAAAGATATAAAATGCACACACGTATTGACACAATGTTGGTCAAAAGCTAAAATTTTCTCACAATCCATAAAAACAGTCCTGATCATTCATCACAGTAAAATTGCAGTGTTTTTCTCAAAGGCTGAGCAGTAAAAGAAAATGCACACGGAAGTAGTGGATTTCCATGCAGTCTTGAAGAAGTAGTGTTGTCCTTCCAACGGAAAGACAGTGCTGGCTCTCGACATGCAGACAGGTAATGGTCCACCACAGAGCAAACCCACAGCAGAGTCATTCGAAGTTTTGAAGAATATTGGTAGGTAGCTCATCACAGAGCAGACCCACTGTAGTTCTGGTAGAGAGTATGGTATTGGTGGGCCACCAGAGGTGCAGACCCACTGCAGTCCTTGTAGAAATAATGGTATTGGTGGGCCATCAAAGATGTAGACCCACTGTAGTCCTTGTAGAGACGGCCAGCAGCCATCTGTTGCGACTGTGCAGGTTCACAATCACCATTGAAGAGTCTTGCGGAGAATATAGCAAGTCCATAAATCACCACCTGTGCACTCACAAAGCTTTTGGAATTGTCCTTAGAGCCAGCAATGCTGTTATCCAGTCCCTTGCTGAATTATTAACACACATGCAAACACTAACAGTCCCTACTTCTCACATATTGTCCATATACTATGACCAACAGAAACGTGTGCAGTGAAATGGAACTTACAAGTTAATAATATGATGAACTGGTGTCAATTACAATTTTATAACATAAGAATGCAATTACAAAAGTACAAAATACATCATTAAAGTACATAACAATACAGATAACATTTGCAGTAAACCAGGCTTTACAAAAGAATAGGAATAAACATATACATCAGTGTTACAAGAATTATGACATAAGTACATACATAAAAGATCAGAATAACTTTTGAAACATCAACCTCACACATGAGCATTAAAACAAAACAGAATAAATAATGTCTAAGCATATTTACAAGGTAAATAACATATTATTAATGCCAATTATATTTGAGGATAACAGTATTCCACATCATAGTGAATGTAGCTTAGTATTAGAAGAAGAAAAAATTCTATGAAACTACACAGAGACAGGAAGAAAACAAATACACAAGGGTACACAAACACATAGTGGGATAATACAAAAGGAAAGGACAGGATTTGTTTTCAGTGTAACATTTGGTACTGCAGTCCAACCCAAAACTTCATTCCATAGATCGTTCCTCTTATTTCGACATTTGCTCCAGCAAAAAAAAACAAAAAAAAAATCCTATCCAAGCGTGCTTTCTGTATTCTGTTCACATCCTTTTTCAAAAATAGTTTTTCTCCACTGTACACTACTTTTTTGGCCAAACCATTTTCTTATAGCTTCTCAATGCAAATCTTCCAATCCATCATAGTTAGTTTCTTATATAGTCTACCTCCTCTTAAGCTAACTTAAATCTACTGAGCTCAGATGCTAAACTAAAGGACGATGCAATGCAGCAGCACAAAACAATTAACACAAACAGCAACGACAAAAAAATGCAAACTGGGAATGCAAGCAGCAATATTACAACTAATATAAGGCAATGAGCAGCAAACAAGAAAAATAAATCAGTAGTAAAACTGGCTTAACAGAGTAATGTAAAGTGAAATTTAGTAGCACTATGCCTGGCAAACAGCAGCAGCAAATGCAATAACTTATGTCTAAACATGACATAGCTCAAGCAGAAAAAAATATTACACTAAAGACAACAATGCAGACAAGGGAAATGTATATTGACATCTTAATGTCTATGTAATTAAAGTGGTGCACCACAACTTATTCTATGAGAATTATTACCAAGTAGTTGAAAAGAAAATTATGTATGCAAATCCTGTGAAGGGAAATGATTATTTGTGCTCTTTTTTCTAAGAAAGTACATCATAAACGTATTCTTTACTGGGTCTGTAGACAGAAAATAGTGATATTAGTACATCTATTAAATTTTATTTTAACCAATGCTGCAGTGCAGCTAGAAACTTGATATTAAACAAAATGAGCAAATATATATATAAAGCAACATATGAAACGTCATTCACTAGGCAAATGGCGTCTCCAAAGGCAAAAAAATTCTCTCAACTAGAAAGACAATAGATGTAAAATGTTTCTCATCATTTCATTAGGCATTTTAGTAAATATCATAAATTAAGAGCTCCACAGTGTAATCATATGTTTTCAAGTTTGAGCGTGTCGTATTTGCGATGCTTTCTACAAAAGAATGTCAATAGCGAGGATAATGGCCTCCTTTTTTCTCCCCCTGTGCCTCTGAAAGGCACACACTAATGTCTTTTCTCCGGGCGACTGTCGCGCAGCTGCCCACGTAATGCATCGTGCCTACGATGCATTACGTGAAGGTCACTTAACTTTCTTACCGAAATATTTACAGCACCAGTTTGCACTACAGTGGCAGTCTCATATAAACAATTTCACAGGTCGAGAATTTGTGTTGCAAATGTGTAGAAACAAAATCTTATGAATATAACAGTGTCCAAAAAATTTTCGCTGGCATTGTGATACATTCACGCATTTACACACATTTCATGACTCTTAAAGTACGATTCTTGGTTTCCAACATCCTTTATCACAAGTCAGAGTCCCTAACCACTATTCATTACTCCTTATCTTATTACACATATATATATTCGTCGACACGTCAATCTTGCGACGACACTTCAATGTTTCATCATAATAAATACATAGCATAATCAAATTCCTGATATAGCATCAGCTTATTGATCATAAACATACCTCAACAGCGTAATACACATCGTCGTCGTAAAAATAACATCATAACACCTCAGTCAAATCTCAAAAACGTCGTAGCTTTCTGCAATAATGTCAAAACCTAAAAAAAAATCTCTGCTCATTTCAATAGTGTCATCTACCTCAAACATACTTTAAAATCTTGCTGCCTTACCAAATACATCATTCAAAGCTCTCATAGTATCACAATGGTTCCGAAAAAATATGAACAGTTCACAAAGTACAGACAAAATACAATTTCATAAGTGTGAAGTTATCAAACTGTGTAATTGCGTAAACATCTGTCACTGATGTAGTAAAATAAATGTTTGTCTCTCCCAGTTAAATGATCAGATAGCTGTGTAATTTATGTGTTAGAGAAACATGGTACCAATGTGTAAAGTTGTATAAGCAAATACCATATTAGCTAGGGCTCATTGTGCTTGCCAAACACATGATACACAAAGTAAGCGTGTACCCCCCTGAGGATTAATGTACTTATACCCTCAGGTGTTACAGATTACAGCAATGGAATGAAATGTCTAACGGAAAACTTTCTTTGTAATTGAAAAATCTTGAAAAATAAATGGTTTAAGTACAAAATTAATCACTCAAATACGTGTCCTGTAGCGCTAAATGTGCGTCTTGCTGTAAGATAATCTCTGTGGAAGTGTCATAGTTATTGTCCTCCGAAAGCTAAGTTCTGCAGAAGCCAATGTACTTACCTTATGATAAACAAAAGTGAAATGCTTTGCATATAGGTATCTCAGTTATTACACTTATTGCCGTGATGAAGAAAGTACTGTGCTGTAACGTATTGTTGTGCTACAGAAAAGGCAGTCTCATTGAAAAGGCAGTCTCATTGTAGCTATACCCCAAAAGTTACTACTAAAACATGTTATACTTTCCAGAATAATACAGAAAAACTGTGCAGATATAAAACAGAAACACTGCAAAAGCAACATTGTAAATTGTCACTCATTAGTAGCGTTGTGATAAAATCGTGTAGCTGTCACATAAACTAACCACTGTGTCATCTGGTATCTCACTGAAAGTACTTTAAATCCAGAATGTATTTTCAAGTAAACCAAAATTTTGCATTAAAATCTCATTATCTGTACCAGTATATGTTCCAAGTATGTAAGCCTTATAGTCATTACGTAATCGTGGAACTAACAAGCAAGAATGTACACACACAATAACACTGTGACGTCTGTTCACTATAACAATGCATTCGTAATTTCTGTTTAAATAAGTTCTTTTGGTTCTTGATTGGATATTTAACTTGAAACATTGTTGCATGGTAACAGTTTCTAAGGCTGACAATGCATACTAGAAATGTGAAGTGAAAAGTTTTATGGCAAAGACAAAGTTAAAAAGCAGATTATCTTTCAATAAACGGTTTTACATGTGAAATGTGGTGTAAACCTTTACTCTTCCTAGTACGCAGAGTTTCAGCTTCTACGCAGTTATCATGTGGTATACGTCGCTAAAGAATACTGGAATTTTTCTCAAGGTAATTTTCCCCTGAGCCAACCGGCGCATGTGGCTGCCTGCGGTGCGAGTCATTGTCTGTCTCTTTGTTGGCGCGCGCCGTTATTGGGATTTGGACACCTAACTTCTAGAAATTCACCTTGACGAGAAGGCCCTGCCCTGTTTGAAGCTCGCCAGTTCTGATGGAATTCAGGTCTGTCGTTTTGTCGGTAGTTTACATAGTTTCTTGTTTGTCGGTCATGTGGTGGAGAATTTCTCCCAGAATCGTAACTGCGTGGTGGACCATTGCATCTGAAGTTATTCTGTCTCGCTTGATAATAATTATTTTGGTTCCCATATTGTCTGTTTCTATGGTTGTCTCTGTCACATTCATTACTATGGAAAAGCGATCTTTCTCTGTAACTATTATTCTACCAACGGTTGTCATATGGGTGGTGTCTGTTTTGGTCATGATTTGTGTTGTGAGAATAGCCTTGTCGTGTCCAGGTATTATTTCTTTCATCGCGGAATTGCGACAGATGTGACCTGTAATTGTTGTGTTCCTGTTTTCGCGTTCTGCGATTGTCAGTGTCAATTTCTAATTCTTGTAACAGTCCCTGAAAAGGTTCAATGTCGTCTTTGCAACGACCTGCCAAAATAATATGTCGTAAATGTTCAGGTAATTTGATCAAGCAAATGCAGATGAGTTCTGAGGGGCTGTATGGGTTTGAAAGGTACTGATTCTTATGCAACATTTCTTCACAATATTTCACAAGACTGGAGAATTCAGATTGTTCAAAATGTTTCATCATTATAATCCTATGTTTTACTCGGTCTTGTGTAGCTTGAGACCAATATGCTGAGAGGAAGGCATGATAAAATTCTCCTTCACTGTGACAATCGTGAATGACAGATCGCATTCTTACAGCTGGTTCATTCTCTAAGTAGCCACACATAAATTCTAATCTGTGCTGCAATGACCAGTTAAGAGGAAAACAATGAGAGAATTGATGAAGCCATGCTCGTGGATGAATGTCGTTGCCAGAATTCTTTAATGTTTTGAATTTACGTGTAGTAATGAACAGCTTATAGTCAAAATCGTCGTGTCGTCGAGTCGCACAACGCTCATTGTTACGTCGTTTCAATGCGCCTTACCAATTTCTTTCATAATTTCCGAAGTGTCCTGTGTTATTATTTTGTGGTTGTTCCGTATTTCTATGTCCCTCTTCCCGTACTGGAGCGCAAGTGTCCTCTGAAGTATGTAATTCTTGTTTTACTTGTGCCAACTGATCTTGTACTTCCCGGATTTCTCTTTTGTACAGTGTATTGATTTGATTTTGATTTTGTTTGAATTTTCTAATTTGTTCATACTCTTCAGTGTCAGTAAAGGCTACAGGTCTTGTGTCATTCATATCATCATCTACCTTTGTAGATAAGTTAGTGAACTGATCCGAAAGTTCGGCTACTTTCTCCGATAGTGTACTTATTTCCTCAGTGTGTTTTTCTGACCCAAATTTCAGAGTGTCCACTTGTGTTGAAATCGTATCTACTGTGTCCTTTAAGTTTTCCTGAGTTTTTGCAAGTTGCGTAACTGAATCGGTAGATGCAACTGAGTTAATTTTAGCTTGCAAGGTCTCATGATTTTCATGAACAATAGTTTGCAGTTCTTTTATGGCTGCTTCATGATTCTGTAATGCATTTTCATGCCGCGAAAAAATAGGTTGAAAATGCTCACACATTTGTGTTTTTACGTCATTACAGACTTTTGACATTTCGATTCAATTTTATGCAACTCAGTAGTTAAATCTTCACGGGTTTGTTCAAGTGTGGTGTCTAACTTTTGAAGCTTTTGCTGTGTTTGTCTCTGATTTTGTTTCATTTGTTGCATTAATTGCAATAATAATGTATTAGTGTCTGGAATCTGTTCCTCTATGCTTTTCGGCAGTGCATTTGCACCGGCAACATTCACATTTTGAAAAGCAGAAAATGTGTCTTGACTTATTTGAGAAAACGGTGAGGACGCAAAACCTGAATCTACAGTATTTGCAAGATTGTGTCCTGTCATTTCGGATTCCTGAGGCAAGCTGTTGCCGACCGATCGATCGATAATGCTTCCCTGTTCACTAATTGTTTCACTGCCTATACCATTATTTGCAGCCCGCTCCATTTCCCTATGCACAGTCACCAAATTACTACTTTGAATGTCTGTTAATTCATTACACAGGGGTGCTGGTAAGCTACGCTCGTCGTCACTATTATTTCTCAGTTTACTTTGGAGCTTAGTGTTACGTTTTTCACACGTCATTATTGTCACAATATTTCACACGATAACACAGAAAAGCACAATTTGAAGAGCAAAAATAAGAGAACACATTAACATAGCGCTGAAAATAATATCTAGTTAATTGCAAGTGGTGCTGCGAAATCTACCTGCATGCCACAACTGTTTTACTGTACAAGAATGAAAACTACAACTACAAAGGAAATTCTCTCTAGTATTACGCGCTAGCAATAAACAATAGCTACACTAATTACACAAACTACAAGAACAAATCAGAAGATTCCAGTGAGGTATCCTCGGCTAAGGGTCGACATATGAAACGTCCCCTTAGAAAAATTATATAAGACTGTGCTTAAACTGGCACACAATATTTTTTTTTTTTTTAGCGCAACGCAATCTGACTTTCAGTAATCCCTACAAGAGAATGGCCCTGACTAAATTAACCTACACGTTTCACAAATCACTTACCCCACAAAAATCTTCGTTACTTGAACTACTGCAAAACAGCGAGCGCCACAACTGCCAGCTAAATAAAAGATTCAATCTACGGAAGGTACTAACTACTGATAGGCATGGTTAGCAAATGAAAGATTTTAATAGAGAACAAACAATGTATTTACCTCAATAGTCATAATATATATAGCAATTCATGACATCCATTCTTACAAATTTCAAAACTCCGCCATTTCTCTCCCCACATCCACCACTGCTGGCGGCTCACCTCCAACTGCGCAACGCTACGTGCTGTTCACATCCAGCTGCCCAACACTACAATGGCAGACAACAATGCAAACTAGCCACAGACTGCACACAGCACAGCCAGTGATTTTCATACAGAGCGCTACGTAACGTTGCCAATAAGAAAACATAAACAGCCTACTTAAACCACAGTGAAAACCTGATGAAGTTTTGCACAGATGTGTTGCACAGTGTCTCTAGTATGGCCATCTATCACTCAGACCACTTTTTCAGTTCTGAGCATATTGCGACAACGTATAATTGCGTCTCCCGGCAAGTGCGAAGTACCTGCTGAGATGTTCCCCCGGTTTCATGTAGACCACACAACGTAACTCTCATGCATAACCTTCCTCATGACAATGCTTAGTCGCACACTATAGTTGCAACAACGTGCTTCTGCAGCCTTTCCGACGGGAAGTGTTTGATCACCCCCATACAGCTAAGACTTGGCTGGCTCCTTCTGATTTTCATCTCTTTGCTCGTATGAACTGCTGGCTACGGGGGCTCACTTTGGCACAGAAAGCGCGCCACCGACCTGTGTAGGGAATTGGTGGAATGCACAGGCAGGTGCTTCCTATGACAAGGATATTAGAAAGTTGGCAGCACGCTATGACAAATGTCTAAGTCGGAGCGATGACTAATGTAGAGAATTAGATGGAAGGTGTAGTTAACTGTTGCTAATAATACATTTTACTTTCAGTGTGGTTACCATTCCGCGACAGATCGGAAGTTAAAAAAGATTACCCTCATACTAAGGTCTATGATCCCTTGGCGGAGTGCAAAACTTAAGCTTCTAAGTTAATGTAATCAAGAGAAACGGCCATTTACCACACGTATGCAGTGGTGTACACTGAGGAAGTCATCTGTTACAACCGTAACTTTTCTTTCGTGTATGCTAAATCGCAGACACTTTGCAAAGATGTTTTCTGTACGGAGCAATCGATCTCTGAAAGAATAAATTTGTTTGACACAATATGAGTATACGGGGAAACACTTTGGCGTGGTGTCTACGGCAGCCAATAGGGGACGAACGTGCCTCGTGATCTACTAGGAAGGAGAGCACAAAAGGAGTCGAGTACACCGCTATCATTCCGCATGGACTGTTGCACTTAGACAATGCTATGGTTAAGTAACATATTAAATGGAACTGAAGTTAGTTTCCTTTGCTCATTCTAACACCTCATACTATAAATAACACGAGTCTTCCCTCGGGCATGAGTGTGTGTGTTTGTCCTTAGGATAATTTAGGTTAAGTAGTGTCTATGCTTAGGGACTGATGACCTTAGCAGTTAAGTCCCATAAGATTTCACATACATTTCAATTTACTGAGGGTTACGCAGTACACTTCAGAGTAACCTGTCGCACCATGAGGGAGAACGTCAAACAAAGTAACTCCTTCAGAGTCCCAGAACACCGTTACCAAGACTTTATCGCTTGAGGGTGCGGTTTTGAACTTTTTCTTCGAAGGCGGTCAGAGTTATATGTTGCTGGCCAGCTCGGAGCAGATCGGACAAGTTTGCGCAACTTGTAGCGCTGATAACAGACGCCTCGCCCAACGGCTCAACGTGCTTTTGGAAGCTAGTAACTCTACGAAAGATATTCTACAGGCGCCTATGAATAGCTGCGATGATCTGCTTTCCGGTAACTAATGAAAGTGAACTACTGAAAGCAGTGTAAGAGTTTTGTTATTATTATGAATAAATTTTTCCTCCTCGAGCACTGCTATCTTACCGAGGCTAGGAGGTTTGAGCACTGTGCTATGACCCAGAGAGTCATGCTGGACGGAGCGTAAGCTCCTGGCAGCGCCACCCAAGCCAGGAGCAGGAGTCAGAGGAAGAACAGTCCACATCATAGACGGTCAGGGAGGGCCTCTTCGGTGTAGAGAATCCGAACCTCCTAGAGGACGCAGTCTTGATTAAATACAGAAATTGGAGAGACGGATCCGTGCCCAAAGACTGGAAACTTGTACAGGTTACGCCAATATTCAAGAAAGTAGTCCACTAAATTAAAGGCCCACGTCAATAACGGCGATATGGAACGAATATTGTGTTCGAACATTATGAATTACCTCGAAGTGGACGACCTATTGACATACAGTCAACACGGATTTAGAAAACATCGTTACTGTGAAACACAACTAGCCTTTTACACACACGAGGAAATGAGTGCTGTTGACAAGTGATTTCAAATTAATTCCATATTTCTAGATTTCCATATGGTTTTTGACTTTGTACCTCACAAGCGGCTTGAAATCAAATTGGGTGCTTATGTTATATCGCCTCAATTTTGCGACTGGATTCGTGATTTCCTGTCAGAGAAATCACAGTTCATAGTAATTGACGGAAAATCGTCGAGTAAAACAGAAGTGATTTCTGGCGTTCCCCAAGATAGTATTTCAGGCCCTCTGCTGTTCCTTCTCTGCATAAACGATTTAGGAGACAATCTCAGCAGCCATCTTAGGTTGTTTGCAGATGATGCTGTCGTTTATTGTCTAGTAATGTCACATACGATCAAAACAAATTGCAAAACGATTTATAAAAGATACTTGTATGGTGCGAAAATTTGAAATTGACCCTAAATAATGAAAAGTGTGAGGTCATCCATGCGAATGCTGAAATAAATCCATTAAACTTCGGTTACACGATAATTCTATCAAATCCGAAGGCCATAAATTCAACGAATTACAATTACAAACAAATTAAATTGGAAAGAACACGTAGAAAATGTTGTGGTTAAGACGAACCAATGACTGCGACTTATTGGCAGAACACTTAGAAGATGCAACAGATCTAGTAAAGAGACTGCCTACACTACGCTTGTCCTCCTCTTATGGAGTACTGCTGCGCGGTGTGGGTTCCTTACCAAACAGGATTAACGGAGTACATCGAGAAGTTCAAAGAAGAGCAGCACATTCTGTACTATCGAGAAATAGGGGAGAGAGTGTCACGGACATAACGCATGATTTGGGGTGGGCACCATTAAATAAAAGGCGTTTCTCGTTGCCGCGGGATCTTCTCATGAAATTTCAATCACCAACTTTCTCTCCCGAATGCGAAAATATTTCATTGACGCCGACCTACACAGGGAGAAGCGATCATCACAATAAAATGAGGAAAATCAGAGTTCGCACGGAAAGATATTGGTGTTGGTTCTTTCCGCACACTGTTCAAGAGTGGAATAATAGACAGTTATTGTGAAGGTGGTTCGATAAAACCTCTGCCAGGCACTCAAATGTGATTTGCAGAGTATCCATGTAGATGTACAGGGCTATTACAAATGATTGAAGCGATTTCATAAATTCACTGTAGCTCCATTCAGTGACATATGGTCACGACACACTACAGATACGTAGAAAAACTCATAAAGTTTTGTTCGGCTGAAGCCGCACTTCAGGTTTCTGCCGCCAGAGCGCTCGAGAGTGCAGTGAGACAAAATGGCGACAGGAGCCGAGAAAGCGTATGTCGTGCTTGAAATGCACTCACATCAGTCAGTGATAACAGTGCAACGACACTTCAGGACGAAGTTCAACAAAGATCCACCAACTGCTAACTCCATTGGGCGATGGTATGCGCAGTTTAAAGCTTCTGGATGCCTCTGTAAGGGGAAATCAACAGGTCGGCCTGCAGTGAGCGATGAAACGGTTGAACGCATGCGGGCAAGTTTCGCGCGTAGCCCGCGGAAGTCGACGAATAAAGAAATTGGCTCATGCCACAACTGGAAACCGACAGCGCCGACTTCATCTTTCAACAGGATGGTGCTCCACCGCACTTCCATCATGATGTTCGGCATTTCTTAAACAGGAGATTGGAAAACCGATCGTGGTGGAGATCATGATCAGCAATTCATGTCATGGCCTCCACGCTCTCCTGACTTAACCCTGTGCGATTTCTTTCTGTGGGGTTATGTGAAAGATTCAGTGTTTAAACCTCCTCTACCAAGAACCGTGCCAGAACTGCGAGCTCGCATCAACGATGCTTTCGAACTCACTGATGGGGACATGCTGCGCCGAGTGTGGGAGGAGCTTGATTATCGGCTTGATGTCTGCCGAATCACCAAAGCGGCACATATCGAACATTTGTGAATGCCTAAAAGAACTTTTTGAGTTTTTGCATGTGTTTGCAAAGCATTGTGAAAATATCTCAAATAATAAAGTTATTGTAGAGCTGTGAAATCGCTTCAATCATTTGTAATAACCCTGTAGATGTAGATGTAGATAGCCGTATCAAAATCAACCATCGAATGACAGACAATCCATAAAGAAAAACACGTGTGCTGAGACACCTAAACAAAGGTGGCAGCCCCACCGCCTAGTTGCCCTGGCTACAGGGGAATTACAACATTACTCACAAAAATCTAGTAGAAAAACGGATTGATCTTTTGATGACGACAAAAGTAGAGGAAAAAGTTAAGAATAAAAGGAGTAGGAAAATTTTGAAAATGGCCACATGGAATGTTGGAGGAATGAGCACTAAAGAACAACTAACAAGGGAATTCAACACTACAAAAATTGATATATCTGTAACATCAGAAACAAAGAAAAAATTGCAAGCGTCTAAAGAAATTAATGGTTCTATTATCATATACAGTGGAGTACATAGAACTGAACGAGCAAAAGCTGGAGTTGCAGCTAAGATCAAAAGTACCCGTAGATAATGATTGCAATCATATACATTCATAAATGAAGACTGATACATTTAAGGTTAAAGATTTGGGAAGCTGGTGATGTAATTGGTGTGGATGCATCAGAGGAGCACAAGGAGGGCAAGAGAGGAGAAACGCATGCAACCTACGAATATATGCAGATAACGATTAATGGAATACCTAGAGCAAAAATAATTGCTGGAGGCTTCAGTACAGGGACAGGCAAATCTACCATTAAAGGAGTAATAGGGCCACATGAAGAAAGTAGATAGTGGAGATCAGTTAAGAGATTTTTCTGTCTTCAACCACGTAAAGGTAACAAATATTCACCCCTCCTCCCCCTTCCCCATTAAGATATTCATAAAATAAGTGGAGTGCTAGGGAAACTAGATCTGTAATGGACTATGTTATTGATAATGAGAAAGCCATTCTATTAACAGAAGACACCAGAGTCTACAGAGAATTTGATGTTAGCACTGATCACTTTTTTGGTAATATCAGAACCAAGAATCCCACTGTATAACAACAAAAACACCATTAAAAAACAGACCCATGAAGAAGTTGACAGAATACATCAAATCTCCGACATCGCTGTGGCCAGAAAAAGATCCTTCAAGAATGGGACCAACGATGACTGAAGAGAATCGATCAATGTGACAGAAGTGCAACCCTTTCGCAAATTGCCGCATATTTCAATGCTAGGTCATCAACAAGTATCAGCGCGTGAACCATTCAACGGAACATCATCGATATGGGCTTTCGGAGCCGAAGGCCCACTCGTGTACCCTTGATGACTGCACGACACAAAACTTTACGTCTTACCTGGGCCCTTCAACACCTGGCGTGTTGATGATTGGAAACATGTTGCCTGATTGGACGAGTCTCGTTTCAAATTGTATCGAGCGGATGGACGTGTACGGGGATGGAGACGACATCATGAATCCATGGACCCCGTATGTCAGCAGGGGACTGTTCAAGCTGGTGGACGCGCTTTGTAATGGTGTCGAACATGTGCAATTGGAGAGATATGGGACCCCTGATACGTCTAGATACGACTCTGACAGGTGACACGTACGTAAGCATCCTATCTGATCACCTGCATCCACTCATGTCCATTGTGCATTCCGATGGACTTTGACAATTCCAGCAGAACAATGCGACACCCCATACGCTTAGAATTTCTACAGAGTCGCTCCAGGAACAGTCTTCTGAGTTTGAACACTTCAGTTGGCCACCAAACAGACATGAACATTATTGAGTATATCTGGGATGCCTTGCTACGTGTTACTCAGAAGAGATCTACAACCTCTCGTACTCTTACGGATTTATGGCCAGCCCTGCAGGATTCATGGTGTCAATTCTCTCCAGCACTCCTTCAAACATTAGTCGAGTTCTTACCACGTTGTGTTGTGGCACTTCTGCGTGCTCGCGGGGGCCCTTGTGCCGTCCCCAGTAAAAATATTGAAAAAAAACTCGAACTTAAATATTAAAAAGAATTAATATGGACGAGAGCTTTTATCTCGATGCGAAATATTATACTGAGTGCGATACTGCCCGCACAGGCCGCACAAATTTCTCATTTGTATTATTATTATATAAAATGTTAATTTCAAATTTCGAGCGCAAAGATTACTAATTATATACAAGACAATCAATGTAAGTTTAATGTGAAGAAGAACGGAGTTCAATTGTTGTTCTACTATCTTTTTCTCTCTCTCTTGTCTGATGTGGTAGAGGTCGGACATCTTTGTTAATTGCCAATGAATGTAAGCTCATTTGTGATATTAATTTAATAATATAATAGCTTAATTTTATTTGTAGAAGGTGAACCCTGTGTCATGTCGGCTTCCTTTTTAAAATCACTATTCTAAGTAATCTTCAGCACAACAGTGGCAGCCTCCGCTGCAGCAACAGACGCCATTACGTGGCAATTTTAATTCACGAATTTAGCGGAAGCGAAGAGATCGCTCGCTCATAATATAACAAATGTTTTCCACAGCCGCCTGACACAGTGGAAGAAAACACAGTTTTTAAGATTTTTATTTTCAGTTACTCGCCAAGATCCAGAGGCACGACTCGGACTTCAATTATTTGTTAACGGCAGTAAGAACAATTCTCTCGCGTATGTGGGCAGTTGTAAATTATAACAAAGAACTCGTACTTGTAAAAAAAGTAGCCGAGGCAAAATATAAAAATATTATTTCAGTTTTGAAATTAAATGCAATTTGTTTCTAGACTGACTCATACTATTGTAACTAACGTGAACAAAATGCTTGCTCATATTAACCTTTATTAATCAGCCAGTTATTAAAAGCATAAACTCAAAAATAATTTCAGTTCAATTCAACGTGACATCCAAAGTTCAATCATTTAAAAAAGTCTTTCGCACCCAAACTACATATTTTTATTATTGTCCCGCTAGACCCTACACGATATTAGCCAGTTGTACCAGTTTCTTTGGTTCTTCAGTATGTTTAAATATGCTTCTGAGTCATTACTCATAAAACAACTGAGTTCTGCAAATACTTGTTGGAATACAGCAACGTATCACAGGATTGGCAAACAGTAGTTGTTAACCCATTATTTTTCTTAAAAGAAGGGGATCGATGAACTCTGGGTATCAGACATATGAAAAACTAATAACAAATAGATTAAAGGTACTTTCGGAAACGTTTCTTACTGAAGAACAGACTGGGTTTCGGATGGGAAGATGTTGCTTAGCCAGTGTTGTTCCAGTCGGCGAAATTATTGAAAAACACAGAGAACGCCATCATCTCACGTACATAGCCTTTATTGAACTATGAGAAAGTTTTCGATGAAGTCAATAGTGTTGAATTATGGTAAATTTTAGAAAAGGATGGTACGCCCCAGCATCTAATAAGTGCAATTCAAAATATTTATATGTGCAACAAAATGAAAGTATAAAAAGGATGTCCGTTTGCGGGAAACACCTGTCAAGAAGTGAGACTAGGGTGTACTTTATCACCCACTTTATTTAATATATACATAGACGACGTCATAAAGGCTTGGTAGAATAAAGAAGCCCAGTATTATAAGTTTAGTAATAAAGTTATAAACACACTCCTGTTTGCAGATGATCAGATAATCTTAGCAGACTCAGAAGATAAATTACAGGGAGCAATTTGGTCCTTGCACAAAGAATCGAATGATTATAGCAAGAAATATATGATGGTAAGGAGCATTTAAGAGCAAAATTAATAACTGATGATATCCGCTAGAACAAATAAACGTATGTCACACACAATAATCAAAAATACAAACTGTAAACATGCCAGCAGTAGGTAGGTACTATAAATCACAGTCACCTCAAAAAAGTCAGCAAAGAGACAGCATCACTGTAAGATTCTCAGCGGGTTGAGCAGACTCGTGACCATTCGTGCTGCCCTTCTCTGCATATGTTCAATATTGCCTGTTAGTTCTATTTGCTACAGGTCACTCACACTTGAGCTATATTCTAGAACTGGTCGCACGAGTGATTTGTACGCAATCTCCATTGTAGATTGACTACATTTCCTCATTATTCTACCAATAAACTGAAGTCTACCACCTGCTTTACACACAACCGAGACTGTGTGATCATTCAATTTTGTATCCGTACAGAATGTTATATCGAAGTATTTGTACGAGTTGACCGATTCCAGCTGTGACACATTGATATTATAGTCATAGGAGTCTACGTTCTTTCGTCGTTGTGAAGTGCACAATTTTATATTTCTGAATATTTAAAGCAAGTTGCCAATCTTCGCACCACTTTGAAATTATATCATCATCTGATTGAATGTTCATGCAGTTTCTTTCAGACAGTACTTCTTTGCAGATAACTGCATCATCTGCAAAAACTCTGAGGTTAGTAGTAAAGTACGGTCATTAACACAGAACATGAACAGCAAGGACCACAACACATTTTCCTGGGGTATACCCGAAGTTACCTCTATATCTGACGATGACGCTCCATCCAAGATAACAGGCTGTGTCCTCCATACAAAAAACTCCTCAATCCAGTCATAAATTTCGCTTGATACCGGATATGATCGTAGTTTTGACAATAATTTGAGTCAAATGTTTCTCGGAAAATCAAGATAAACCGTTCAAATGGTCCCAATGGCTCTGAGCACTATAGGACTTAACTTCTGAGGTCATCAGTCCCCTAGAACTTAGAACTACTGAAACCCAACTAATCTAAGGACATCACACACATCCATGCCCGAGGCAGGATTCGAACCTGCGACCATAGCGGTCGCGCGGTTCCAGACTGTAGCGCCTAGAACCGCTCGGCCACTCTGGCCGGCAGATAATCTGTATTTACCTGGCTTCCTTCATCCAAAGCTTTCAGAATGTCATCTGAGAAAGTGAGAGTTGGGTTTCACATGATCGATGTTTTCGGAATCCAGCTGGTTGACGACGGAGGATGTCATTCTGTTCGAGATACTTCAGTATGTTTGAACTCAGAATAGGTTCTAAGTGTCTGAAAGAAATCGAGGTCAAAGATATTGGTAGTTTCGTGGATCTCTTCTACTATCCTCCGTGTGGACGGGTGTTACGTGTGCTTTTCTCCAATTATTGCACACGGGTTTTTATTAGAGGAATCTACGATAGGGTATAGTTAGATGAGAGGCTAACTCAGCCGCAAACTCAGTACAGAATCTGATAGGGATTCCATTGGGATATGGAGTTTTGTTCAGTTTTAACGATTTGAGCTATTTCTCAACACCACTAGCACTACTACTGATGTCACTCATCTTTTCAGTGGTACGAGGATTAAATTGGGTCAATACTCCTGTGTTTTCCTTAGTAAAGGTACATTTGAAAACATTGTTAAGCATTTTAGTTTTTGCTTTGCTACCACCGCTTTCAGTTTCCGTCTCAGTCACTAGGGACTAGACACTAACTTTGGTGCTGATAGAGCCTTTATACACGGCCAGAATTTCATTGGATTTTGTGAAAGATCATTTTTACAATATTCTGCTACGGTAGTCACTGAAGGTTTCACGCATTGCTCTCTTGACAGCCAAATGTGTTTCATTTCACATCTCTCTGTCTATAGCCCTACGCTTTTTTTACATCTATTATGGAGTAATCACTGTTTCTTTATAAGTCAACCAAACGTGTTTCATTTAGCATCTCTCTGTCTATAGTCCTACGCTTTTTTTACATCTATTATGCAGTAATCTCTGTCTCTTTACAAGTTTCTTTACAGTGATTGCATACCATGTAGGGCCCTACTGGGTACATATCTACCCAGTGCATGGTCAATTATTCCTTTAACCTTAATCCATAATTCCGATACATATTTCCACCCTGTGCTTAAAGTTTAAAGTTCCTCGTTGAGATATGACACTACTGATTTTTTTTTATCTGCATTAATGAACAAGTTATTAACTTTTATCATTTTTAGTTCACCTGAATCTAACATCCCATGAAATTATTTCTAATAGTACTACACGGTCATGTGGTTACATGGCCCTTTCTTTTTTTTTACAGAGATCTAGAACAAGTGCTGATTATCTACGTCTAGCTGAAGGATTTTCGACTAGGTGGAATTATCCTAGCTGTAATGGCAGTGTTGATGTGAGACACATTCAATTTGCAGAATGTGATGGAAGTGGTAGTTCGTATTTGAACTACAAAAGACTTCGAATTAACGTAGTGCCGGCGGTTTCTCATGATAAACATAATTTTAATACCTAGATACAGGGTGTCAGAGACGTATATCGGACAGAGGAGTGTGTTATTACCCATCACTATACCATGATGTGATTAACGTACAGATGCATTTACCTCAGTCTTTACCACCAAGAGAAGAGAAATTAATGTTTCTTATAAGTTTGTTGCGAATGGCTCCTTTTTTATCTCCAAGCTTTTCCTGGTCATAACAACAGTTTAACACACCCAGAAAGAGTATTCAGCTATCGCTTGAGGCGGGCTCGACGAATTATTGACGACGTGTTTGGGATATGGAGTTCAAAATTCCGAGTTCTTTTAAAAACCATCGATTTGGGTGCTACGAAAGTAGAAACGGTGGCTCTTGCTTGTGCCTGTTTGCAAAACTTCCTCCGAAGAAGTACATCATCGAGGAATGTATACGCTCCCTTTGGTTCTATGGATGCAGAAGATACTGACGGGAGTTTAATACCAGGATCGTGGAGATCTGAAATTTCACCATGTGAGGCACTTGTCTTCGTACAAAATATTTCAAGGAGACCGGCGAACGATGCGAAAAAAATATGGAATGAATTTCGCGAATACTTTGTATCAGACGACGGTTTAGTGTAGTGGCAAAATGAAAACGTATGAAACAACGTACCTGCTTCTTGTACTTTTAATGTTACCAAAAACAGATACGTTATTGTGTGCACTGATTTTCACTGTTTAATATATCCACCAACAGTAACTACTGCGTGATATACCAAATTACATGTAAAATGCTCTTAAAAATAAATTGTTTAACTTACTTGATCATCCTCCGTGCTTTCGTCAGTATTTCTGCTTCCTCTGGATCCCACAACAGGCAAGAAAAGTGGTAAAGGTTCACAGCCAAGCAAACCATACTTCACTGGTGGTGTTCCACTTGTTAAGTTCTTCATTTTACTGTAATTGCGCCCAAACTGTGCTTTCAGTGTAATTTTTTTTTAATTTCCACCATTGATACGTTGTATATGTTGGTCAAACACTTCAGTATTTTATGTTTCATGTTTTACATCGTGATTTCTGTACTCTGCAGAAGATACATCCCACCAACAGTGATTAGTATGCAATTCGTCTATGAATTGCAATGTCAGTTCTGTGCTCCACAACATAATTGGGACACCAATCAACGAAATGAGTGAACGAACACGGGCGGCAAGGGCTGCCTGGCTGCCATTTACACGCACGCTATGCAATATTGCGCAACATTGCGTCCACCGGGTGCGACGCAATCAAATGCAAGAAATGCTAGCCTTCTACACACCAGATCATCGTAACAAAAATCTGCACCTACATGACTACTCTGCAATTTACAATTAAGTGCCTGGCAGAGGGTTCATCGAACCACCTTTAAGCTACTTATCTTCTGTTCCATTCTCGAACAGCGCACAGGTAAAACGAGAACCTAAATCTTCCCGTGCAGGCTCTGATTTCTACACTCCTGGAAATTGAAATAAGAACACCGTGAATGCATTGTCCCAGGAAGGGGAAACTTTATTGACACATTCCTGGGGTCAGATACATCACATGATCACACTGACAGAACCACAGGCACATAGACACAGGCAACAGAGCATGCACAATGTCGGCACTAGTACAGTGTATATCCACCTTTCGCAGCAATGCAGGCTGCTATTCTCCCATGGAGACGATCGTAGAGATGCTGGATGTAGTCCTGTGGAACGGCTTGCCATGCCATTTCCACCTGGCGCCTCAGTTGGACCAGCGTTCGTGCTGGACGTGCAGACCGCGTGAGACGACGCTTCATCCAGTCCCAAACATGCTCAATGGGGGACAGATCCAGAGATCTTGCTGGCCAGGGTAGTTGACTTACACCTTCTAGAGCACGTTGGGTGGCACGGATAACATGTGGACGTGCATTGTCCTGTTGGAACAGCAAGTTCCCTTGCCGGTCTAGGAATGGTAGAACGATGGGTTCGATGACGGTTTGGATGTACCGTGCACTATTCAGTGTCCCCTCGACGATCACCAGTGGTGTACGGCCAGTGTAGGAGATCGCTCCCCACACCATGATGCCGGGTGTTGGCCCTGTGTGCCTCGATCGTATGCAGTCCTGATTGTGGGGTTCACCTGCACGGCGCCAAACACGCATACGACCATTATTGGCACCAAGGCAGAAGCGACTCTCATCGCTGAAGACGACACGTCTCCATTCGTCCCTCCATTCACGCCTGTCGCGACACCACTGGAGGCGGGCTGCACGATGTTGGGGCGTGAGCGGAAGACGGCCTAACGGTGTGCGGGACCGTAGCCCAGCTTCATGGAGACGGTTGCGAATGGTCCTCGCCGATACCCCAGGAGCAACAGTGTCCCTAATTTGCTGGGATGTGGCGGTGCGGTCCCCTACGGCACTGCGTAGGATCCTACGGTCTTGGCGTGCATCCGTGCGTCGCTGCGGTCCGGTCCCAGGTCGACGGGCACGTGCACCTTCCGCCGACCACTGGCGACAACATCGATGTACTGTGGAGACCTCACGCCCCACGTGTTGAGCAATTCGGCGGTACGTGCACCAGGCCTCCCGCATGCCCACTATACGCCCTCGCTCAAAGTCCGTCAACTGCACATACGGTTCACGTCCACGCTGTCGCGGCATGCTACCAGTGTTAAAGACTGCGATGGAGCTCCGTATGCCACGGCAAACTGGCTGACACTGACGGCGGCGGTGCACAAATGCTGCGCAGCTAGCGCCATTCGACGGCCAACACCGCGGTTCCTGGTGTGTCCGCTGTGCCGTGCGTGTGATCATCGCTTGTACAGCCCTCTCGCAGTGTCCGGAGCAAGTATGGTGGGTCTGACACACCGGTGTCAATGTGTTCTTTTTTCCATTTCCAGGAGTGTATTATTGTATTATAATGGTCATTTCTCCCTATGTAGGTGGGCGACAACAAAATGTTTATACGCTTCGAGGAGAAAGTTAGTGATTGAAATTTCATGAGAAGGTCCTGCCACAGCGAAAAAAGCCTTATTTTTAATGACTGCCATCCCAATTCGTGGATCATATCCGTGGCTCTCTCTCCCCTATTTAGCGGTAGTACGAAATGAGCTGCCCTTCTTTGAACTTTTTCTATGTCCTCCGTCAGTCCTATCCGACGTGAACCCCACACCACACAGCAAATACTCCAGAAGAGGGCCGACAGGCGAATTGTAAGCAGTATCTTTAGTAGATGTTACATTTTTTAATTGATCTGCCAATAAATCGCAATCTTTGGCTTGCCTTCCCCACAACATTATCGAAGTGATTGTTACAACTTAAGTTATTCGTAATTTAATCCCGAAGTATTTAGCTGAATTTACAGTCTTTTTATTTGTGTGTTTTATCGTGTAACTGAAATTTAGTGGCTTCTTTTTAGTGCTCATGCGGTTGACTTCACACTGTTCATGATTTAGAATCAATTACCCACGTTTTGCACTACGCAGACAATATAATAGGGCTATTCAGATTGTCTCTTAAATCGTTTATGTAGATCAGGAACAAAGAGGGCCTGTAACACTTCCTTGGTGAACGCCAGATATTACTTTTGTTCTACTCAGTAACTTTCCGTTAACTATCACGAATCGAGTCACAAAACTGAGAAGACACTTTACAGGCACGTAATTTAATTATAAGTCGCTTGTGGGAAATGACGGCAAACGCCTACTGTAAATCTAAAAACATGGAATCAATTTGATGTCCCCTGTCGATAGCACTCATTACTTCGTAAGAATAAAGAGCTAGTTGTGCTTCGCGAGGACGATATTTTCTTAATTCGTGTTGGCTCGTATTTGTTAATAAATCGTTTTCCTTTAGGTGATTCATAATATTCGAGCACGGTATGCATTCCAAAATCCTACTGGAGACTGACGTTGGTGATACGGGCCTGTAGTTCAGCGGATGACTCCTACCTCCCTTTTTGGGTATTAGTGTGACTTGAGTAATTTTCCAGTCTATTGGTACAGATCTTTCTACAAGCGAGCAATTTTACATGATTGTTAAGTATGGAGCTATCTTATCAGCATACTCTGGAAGGAACCCGACTGGTATACATTCTGGGCCGGAAGCTTTGCCTTTCTTAAGTGTTTTAAGCTGTTTCGATACACCAAGGATATCTACTTCTTATTACTCATGTTGGCCGTTGTTCTTGATTCGAGTTCTGGAATATTTACTTCGTCTTCTTTTGTGAAGGAATTTCGGAAAACCGTTTTTGGTAGCTCTGCTTTAATGGCTCTGACTATTGTATCGTGCAGTGAAGGTACTGAGTGCGTCTTGTCATTGGTGTACTTTACATATGACCGGCATCTCTTTGGGTTTTCTGTCAGATTTCGAGACTGCTTCGCTGTGGAAACTATCAAAAGTGTCTCGCATTGAAGATCGCGCTTACTTTCGAGCTTCTGTAAAATTTAGCCAGTCTTGGAAATTTTGCATTTAAAAAAAATATGGTATGCTTTTTTCGCTGCTTCTGCAGTACTGTTCTGACCCGGGGGATTCAGTACTATCTCTTATTAAATTATTTGGTGTATATCTCTCAACTGCCGTCGATACTATTTCTTTGAATTGAAAACATATCTGGTCTATGCTGACTTACATTGCAAGTAATGGAGACGTCTCTTAGGAAGGTTTCAACCGAATTTTTAATTGCATTTTTAAATCGATGTTTTATTCTTGGTGTGTTTGGATGTTACGGTATTCTGTCTAGCTAGAACAAGCTTGTGTTCACTAATCCCTGTATCCGTCACGATGTTCCTTATTTGGTCAAGATTATTTGTTGCTAAGAGGTGAAGCATGTTTTCGCAAGCACTTCGAGTGGGATGCTGAACTATTTGTTTAAAATAATTTTCTGAGAAGCCATTCAGTACGACTTCGGGCGACGTTTTATGCCTAAGGCTTCAAACATGTATTTTCGCCACATATTGAGGGTAGCTTGTAGTCACCGCCAACTATACTACCTGTTTGAAATGATACTCAAGTTGTCTTTCAACTGTGGAACCAGCTATTAAGTTATTCCGGTTCTCAACTATAGTCTCTACCCATACAAATTCACAGGAACTGTACTTCAATTTCACTACAAGGTAAACTACTCCTGACAGCAGTAAACACTCTACCACCAAACGTATTTAATGTATCATTTCTGAACACGTTTAGGACCTTTGTAAAAATTTCCGGCTTTAGCCAGCTTTCATAGCTAAAACGATTTGACATTCAGTGCTTTCTATTAGCGCTTGGAGGCCTGGTTCTTTTCCAACAGAGCTACGACAGTTTACAGCTACAATATTGACTGTTCCTATATCTTCGCTGTTCCTGTGTTCGTCTTGCACCCTTAGAAACTGAAGTCCTTACTGCACCTTCCTGAGACCTCTAATCTGAAAAGCCGCCCAGTCCCGTCCACAGAGCCCCCGTTACCCGTGTAGTCGCTTGTTCCGTATAATGGACTCTAGACCTATTTAGCGGAAGATGGAAACCCACCACCCTATGGCGCAAGTCGAGGAATCTGTAATCTACATAGCCGCAGAACCGTCTGAGCAACTGCTTCAGACCCTCCTCTCGGCTCTGTACCAAAGGATCAGAGTCTGTTCTGTCAACGATACTTCGGATGGTGAGCTCCACCTTCATTTCGCGAGCAACACTGGCAGTCTTTACTGCTTCAGATAGCCACCCGAAACCAGAGAGAATCTTTTCCAATTCCAAGGGACACACATGTTAGTACCAACATGAACCACCACCCGCAGATGGCTGCACCCTGTGTTCTTCATGCTATCCAGAAGCACCCGTTTCACATCTGGAATGAATCCTCCTGGTACGCACACGGAGTGCACATTGAATTCCTTCCCCTCCTCCGCAGCTATATCCATAAGGCGCTCCATTAAGCGCCTAACGTTGGAGCTCTCAAGTACCAGTAACCCCACACTCTGTGATACCACAGACCTATCAGGCCGAGAAGATTCCTCTGGAACATAGCGAGCGACTTCATCTGGCTCAGGGACTTCATCAGCCACGGATAGTACCAAAACCTGACGAACCGGGGAGGCCCTTCCATCAACCCATCAGACAGTCTTCCGCTGCTCACCACACACTGGAACGACCTACCACTTGACCTCGAGTGAGTGATCAACGTCAGCAGGGGACATGCTGGACGCCTCTAGGATCGCCCCGTCCAGCTCCCCATAGTGGCGCCCATTGATAACAGCCTCAAGCTCATGACCGAAGCCAATGCTGCCTGGAGTTGTGAGCGAAGTGTCAGCCCATACGCAAGCCAGATGCACCCATACGTAAAGAGTCCCAGAGTGTACTTACACAGCAGCGAACAAAGAACTGTTCAATAAACTCAAATTAAATGTTTAAACACTATTACCAGGCTTCGCCAGACTATGTAAAACTATGAACATGTCAAATGTTGTGAGTCTAAGCATGATCTGTTAATTAGTTTTTTCAAAAATTCTGCTTTTTGCGAAATTTCAGAAGCACATAATATTAAAGTTAGATTGCTCTACTTTAGAATCAGGTTCAGTATGTTATGAAGACATTCCGCAGAGCTTTTCATGAAGCTACTTCTTTTTCTTTTGTTTATTAATTTAAAACCTACTTTTAAGCGAAAAGCTGTACAAATGCGTCTGATTAACGAACCTTTGTAATTAAGCTATTAAGCTAAAATGACAGCACTGTATTTCATATTTGTAGTAATGAAACTGTAGTAATTTTCAAGATAATAATGTATTTAACAAAGATACAAAAATTAGAAAAGAAGCTGTTCACAGGTCACTCCACTTGGTTCCGTTTGAAAAATTCTGGAAGTCAAAATTTAAGAGTTATCAGGCTGATAATTTTATACAATATAAAAAGAGTACAGATTTACTTCGAGAAAAATTTGGAGCGTTATTAGTCTGCAACTAACAATGATATAAGTAATTTTGTAGTCGAAAAGGGTGCTGGCTGGGCTCTGCCGCTGGCATTGGAAGCTGTCTAACAGCAGGTGTTTCGATCGCCGTCCGCACCGAGAGTACACAAAGACCGACGTGTCTGCACTCTAGAGGTTACTGGATTGTCGTCAGTCATACGGGATGTTTTACGCTCCACTACAGAATGTGCCGTGATTCTGTTCGTGTTCCTGTCCGCTTAGTTTTGGATGGCGTTAACGACAACTGACGTAATTGTCTTTCCGTCGAATGAGAGATCGCGCTTATCTAGCCGTGATTCTGTCCGTGCCCATGAGTGGGATTAGGTTTGGATGGCGTTAATGAGGACTGACGCAATTGTTTTTCCGTCGAATGAGAGATCGCGCTTATCCAACGCAAATGTGAACTAATTGGACTAATGATTCACATGCAAGCCCATGTTTCGTTTTCGATGTTCTGTTCCTAACGCCGCCCGCTGTATTATGCGCATGGCGTTCAACAAGTAATGCAACAATTTCCAACACTTTTTTAAAAACAGGTTAGTTTCATTCAGGATCCCAATACTCCTTATTAGTCCCTACTCTTTGCCTACAAAACCCTATTTTTCAACATAATCTCCGTTCAAAGTAACGGCCGTACACCACCTTACTGTGAGGGCCTGTATGCTCACAAGGCAGCACTCTAATGGTAAACGTCGGAGTCAATGTCTTGCTGCATCAATAACCTCCCCATCATCCACTTACTTCTTCCTGCGGAATTCATCTTTCATTGGGTCTGTCCGCCCCGATGGCTGAATGGTCAGCATGACGGACTGCCATCCTAAGAGGCCCGGGCTCGATTCCCGGCTGGGTCGGAGATTTTCTCCGCTCGGGGACTGGATGTTGTGTTGTCTTCATCATCATTTCATCCCCATCTGGCGCGCAGATCACCCAATGTGGCGTCGAATGTAATAAGACCTGCACCAAGGCGGCCGGACCTGCCCCGTAAGGGACCTCCCGGACAACGACGCTAAACGCTCATTTCCCTTTCCATTGTGTTAAACATATGGACGTCATAAGGCGTGGAACCTAGCGAGCGCACATCTTTGACTACCCCAACTGCTGGACGAGTGTGCCAGTACTAACTACAGAGGTGTCCATTTGAGCAGCAGGTGCTTGGCTGTGCTCCATCGATCACCTCGAATGAGTGTCCGTACTTCTAAACATTGCAGGAGTCAGGTGTGTGCGGCCGGCTGGCAAGCGGGAGATGGGACATTTTCTCGCGACCTTGTTGCGATGATGACAGACGCATCGCCCGACGACTCACCGTGCTTTTGTTCACTATCATGTTTCCGTAGACATCCTGCAAGCGCTTACGAATATATGCGATGCTCTGGTTTTCCACCAAAAGAATCTTAATGACTGCTCTCTGCTTGGGACGCATCTCCATTACAGACGCCATTTTGAAGGCTACATAAAGCGCCACCACCACTTAGAACGTCATGAACTATAGGAACTGAAGTAGGAATATTCCAAGATGTCCCACAACAAATTACGAATTTTTTAACCGAAATTGGTCGAGAAGAAAAAGTGTTGGTAATCATTGAACGCCCCTCGTCGGAAACTGCGTGGCTGAGATTATTGTCCACTTTCATGGCGAGCAAAAATACTTGGAATTGTGACTAGAAATCATCTCTGAACAGTGTCAAGCGATGAGTACGATAGGGCAAGCTTTATTGATTTGCAAAAATTAATATTTGTGTGTTAACATTGATCAGAGCATAGCGCCGTTGGCCGGGGTGGCCGAGTGGTTCTAGGCGCTACAGTCTGGAACCGCGTGACCGCTACCGTCGCAGGTTCGAATACTGCCTCGGACTTGGATGTGTGTGATGTCCTTAGGTTAGTTAGATTTAAATAGTTCTAAGTTCTAGGGGACTGATGACCTTAGAAGTTAAGTCCCATAGTGCTCAGAGCCATTTGAACCATTTGAACATAGCTTCGTTAATCGACAGTAGGTTTATATTCAGCGTCGAAGTTCCTGACTCCTCTGCATTATTATTAGAGAGCTGGAATACTTCATTTCAGTTTCGGTTAGCCGAATAGTGTACCTGTGGACTGAAGATTATAAACAGTACGTTCTCCATCGCTTTCCGGAGACCTATGGTGCCGCATACTACCGGAAACCCACCAAAGACATATTGAACCCATGCCACGCACGATGGCTGCTGTACTATGTTAAAAACGAGCGCCAACACGTTATTGTGGAGGTTGTCATATCGTTTTGGCTCACAGGTGTAGGTATTACTCTCTTACCTAGAAGGTACAGCAGAGAGTAACTTCATTGTTTATTATAGGTATTGTATAGTTTTGCTTCAAGCAAAAAAAGTTAATAAACTAATCACTATCTACACATATAACGAAAAATACATCTTAAAAAACTTCCGAGTATTAGCCCAGAACATAAAAGACATACAAATACCCCAAGTAGGAAAATTCATTTCATTTGACATAACCAACTTACATACAAATACACCAGTATCAGAAACAATAGAAATCATAAAGAGAAACCTCCTACTCAACAGAAAAGTATCTGTCATCGAAACTTAACGAAATAATATTTCTATTACAACTTACTTTATCTCAAAACTATTTGAATTTGAAATTAAAATTTATTCTTAATTAGGTGTAGTAGCTATGGGAAATTGTACCTCAGGCATCTTAGCAGACAAATGTATTAATACATTGGAACAGAAATTCCTCATTTAGAATTGGCCAATTCTAAACAAAATTATATATTACCACTGATATGTTGATGACACAATACTAGTAGTAGATGGGGATGACCAAGATGTACAAATGATCCATCAGCTAACAACTTAAACCTAACATAAAATTTATAGTGGAAATATAGCGAAACAAATCCATAAACTTTATAGACCGGAAAATAAGCAAAAATAACAGCCACTACCAATCTGAAATATGTAGAAAAGCTATTATGACTGACATTATCATAAATAAAAATTCTTCTCACCAAAATTCGCATAATCAATGATTAATAGAATTTTAAATTTAATTCTCGATAGTAATGAGGTACAAAATGAAATAAAATGAAATAAAAACACTACAACACATAGCGCAACGAATTGATTTCAACCCCAAAATACCGCTAAAACTGTATGAACGGCATACAAAGCAAAAACAGACGTAATATGTTGAGAAATAATATTCAAAAGAGAAGAAAAAATCACAAATAAACCTCCTTATATTACCACACAGATTAACAACTTGTTCCAGAAGACAAAAATAAAATTTGCGTTCTGTACGAATAACAACTTGAAGACCAAAATGTCATCAACAAAATAGATCTCTATTTCTTTTAATCCAGGCATCCACAGACTTTAATGTGACGATTGTATATATATATATATATATATATATATATATATATATATATATATATATATTGGACAAACAGGAAGGACTTTCGGAATCAAAGTTAAAGGAAACACACGAAACTGCGAAAGCAACAAATCCACATCTTACTTGCCTTTAAAAAGCCAGGAACCTAAAGCAGAAAATATTTAAGATGCTCTAAAAATTCTACACAAAGTATCTAAAGGACTTACAGTGAACATTTGGGAGGAAGTAGAAATTTACACTCATATAGAAAAATATCCAGAATACATTCTCAACGAACAAACAGATTTTAAACATAGAACACACCTTGAAAATTTTATTGACCTTATAAAAAAAGGGTAAATTATCGCGATAAACACAAAACAATAGAACTCATCATTTATGCATAAACATGAAGGTAAGAAATAGAAGGGAGATGTAATTACCTCCCAAACTTGAAGCCGATGTCCACCATTTTATCTAGCCCAAAACATTAGATTCACCACTGAAATACTTCCCGTGACGTCACGCTGACGTACCCGGCCCAGTTTCGACAGAGTTGGGTGCTTGATTATGTGGAGATGTACTTGTTTCATGAAAAATGCTAGCTTGCGTTGTTTAGGGGTATATCAATCGATCCGATCGTAAACCAAGGTCTAAAGGGATCACATTTCATTCGTAAGTGCAGCAATTCAAGCAATATTTTCTTTTGTACACCTGAATTACTGTTGCACTGTGCTCTTTTATTGTAACTGTTTTATTTCTGTCATTTGACTTTAGATTTGCCTTACTGTATGCAGTGTCCGTTGTTTATTTTCTTTCCTATGTTTTTCATTGCCTTCCAAGTCGCAAACGCTCCTATATCCGAGCCACACTGAATCACCGGTCTCTTCCCTGGAGAATACACGGCTACGTAAGCCGGCCTTGGTGGCCGTGCGGTTCTAGGCATTTCAGTCCGGACCCGCGTAACTGCTACGGTCGCAGGTTCGAATCTTGGCTCGGGCATTGATGCGTGTGATGTCCTTAGGTTAGTTAGGTTTAAGTAGTTCTAAGTTCTAGGGGACTGATGACCTCAGATGTTGAATCCCATAGTGCTCAGAGCCATTTTGAACCACGGCTACGTAACCGCCCTGATTGTTGGGACAGCATCTGATGCCCTAAATTCCTCTCGCCGATAGTTATTATTCGTTGTTCACATTTTCGCCCCCTTTAAAAAAGATTCTGGCCAGAACAGTCTGCGACAGCGGACATGTGTGCGTGCGTTTTGTGTTTATGATTGTATGAATGTGTATGTGTGGTCTGCTTCCTTTCTGAAGAAGGCTTTGGCTGAAAATTTGTGTCCACGCTCTTTCCATCGTACCTGCCTTGTATTCAGCGCATGAGCAGCAATCTATCGGTTACTCAGTGTAGTTATTCCTCCCTGAAGTCTGTTGTAAATAATCCACTGCCCTTCAACAGGAATAATGATGTACGTCATTACAATACCAGAAAAAATGACATTCATTGCGATACATTGAAGTTGTCTGTAGCACAAACAACATTTCACAATGCTGCAACCAAAAGTTTTGATCTCTTACCCATTGATATAAAATGCCCGACACAGAGCAAAGTAAAATTTGAAACCAAACTGAAAACGTTTCTCTCTGATAACCCCTGCTATTCTGCGGAAGATTATCTATTAATGTAATGTGTAAATGGTGATGGGTGGGAATTACCGACTAACATCTGTCTGTCTTTAATTAAAAAACGTAAAAACTAATAAATGATCCGCATGGAGGCAAATAATGACTCGTTCCACATCATTATGATTTATAACACGTGGAACATGAAACTAACTAAATACTTATTTGTAAAAGTATGGTGTAGACTCATATACTTTGAAAACCTCAAAGTGAAGTACAAAAGTAAAACTAAGCAGATGATTAAAGTAAATCTGCATTTCAGTTGTGTTATGTTTGGTTATTTCTGAAACACTGACAGAGTTACTGGCGAGAAACATTCATGGAGATGTTGGCCTACATCATTACTAAAAAGTTACTCACATACACGTTAAAGCTAAATATCCAGTTTAAAGGGTCTTAAGCGTTTAAGATTATTCCATTAATCACATTTATGGCATTCTATAATGCTGGAAGATGTTCAAGAAATTGTATCTTTTTTTAACCTGTAAGTTGCTGATATGGGCCATACACTGAATGACGCATCTTAGGTAACATTTCAGAGTGAGAATATGGGTAAACTACAGCGAGACTAGTGCACTGTCAGTCTAATAAAACAAGACCCTAATCTGCTTGCTGGTATACCTCTATGCAATTCTGTTTCTTTGACATTGCAATAATCACTCACTTTGTTGACATGCACAAGATACAGTAGAATGCCTTGCATCTTCCCTCATTGCACACGTTTATAGGTTAGCAAAGAACACGTAGGTAAGTTTTTTGCAAACGCGAACACTAAAAATGTTATGCATATTAGTTGGAAGCTGAAAAAGTAACGAACACCAGTAAGCAAACAAGCATTAGATTGGGAGTTCCTTGTTCATTTGCTCTCGGTACAAATACAGTAAAAGTGGGATTAAGTGGATTCCGAAAGCATGCTTTTCACATGACTTTCTTCTATTTCTGGTTGTTCGTAATGTAGCAGCAAACAACAAGGTACGTTAACGAGGCCAAACGTGTCGTATTTGTTATTCATGTAAGTACTATAATTTTTAGTGTTGCCCGCACAACAGAAAAACTGAACAAGCAGCACTCGTAAACAGTAGTCTGAGAATGTTTTGGGTTACTTAAAATGGCGGCAGTCACCTGCCACTGTTGCTGATAAACAACGGACAGCGTATGTCTGTAATGCCACCTCCCTTATTTTTTTACGGCCAATCGTAAAAACACGGGGGCAAAAAATAAGGGAACTGCCATTACAGACTTTCGCTCTACGTTGTTTTGAAGCTAAAGTGGGGGGGGGGGGGGGGGGCTGCCGCCATTTTAAGTAGCCCAAAACATTATCAGACTACTATTTTCATTATTTCTGTCCTGTGGGCGCAACACCTGTTTTAAATATTAAAATTATAGAGCTTATATGAATAACATATTATCAGGAATGCAATATCGAACGTTTTTCTGTTCTTGAATACGTATTTGCTCTAGTAATACGACACAGTCAGAGTGACGTCACAGGGAAGTGTCAGTACGGTGAACTACTGGGGTAGGAATGCCGTGAATCTACTGTTTTGGGCTAGTTAAGGTGGCAGACATCGGCTTCAGGTTTGTGACTTAATGCCACCTCTCTTCTTTTTTTACCTCCAGGCGTAAGAAACACAAAAATACTATCTCTCACAAATTAAACTTAATCACTGACTTCAGCGAAATAGAAATTCCATTGTAAACATGTAGCATCGCTGGTGCCGTAGGTGCAAAAAAAAGTAACTTCACAAGATCACGCAAAGAGAAAGTAAAAGCGTATATAACAAGATCATATCAAAACAAAAAGACAACCAGCATTCGCGCTCCAAGATGCCATGTGGACTACGTCATACCAGCTACCATAAGACGTAAGTTTAAGGTACCATATGGAGACACAGAATAAGATAAACGTAAGGAACAATGTTATACATATTGTACCATCTTCACATATACTACATTTGATAACGGCTAAACGCTGAAACAACTTCTATCACTACAACTAAACAAATAAATAGTACAGCAAAGACTTATACTTAACATAAAAAGACGTACAGAGAAATAACGTTACCTAGCTAATTCTTTAATGACTATTATAGCACCATTTACAAGCAAAATTTAACATCATTCTACTTAAATTATTTACTAAGATCTCTGTCCTTTCATTTTGCTTACATCTAAGGTTACATACGACTACGTATGTGAACAATATAAATAACTGTCAACTATCTAGTTGGATTACATTGCACAAATTTACGCTCCACATCCTGGGGAAATATGCTTCGGAATTTTTGGAAAGCATAGAGGCAAGCCTCACGTGGAGACAGCATTTTCAGCCCAGATTGCACCCTGCTTCTTCGCCGTTTTCTGATAGGAAATTGGGATACGGTAGAGAAGAATAGGAGCCAGTTTTCGTAGGGTTCTATAGAGGGTGATCAAAAAGTTTCCATTCGATGGCCGGACAGTCCAGAATCAGTATGCCAATAAGACAAAATCGCCGTAAGCATTGAAGCAATCATCCCACTCATGCAACAGATTGAAGATACCCGTTTGGTAAGACACCGTGTACTGCAATCTGAAGAAGTCCATAACTGCCTGCTGCACATCCTCGTCCGACAGGAGTTGTCGATCCTTCAACGGCTTTTTTTATGGGGCCGAAGGCGTGAGAATCACATGGAGAGAGGGCGGCTGCTCTAGTGTCTCTCACAAGTGTTGGCGTAACTCCTGCGTTACGACATTTGCGACGTGGGGACGTGCGTCATCATGAAGCAGCAGCACCCCTTGGCGTAGTTTTCCACAACGATGGCTTCGGCAGACATGCTGCCCCAACAGAAACTCTTCATTCTCCGAGGGATGAAAATCGGCGTTTCTCCTTCGGCAGCTAAGAAAAGAATAACAACAAATAGGTCCTGTTTGGACGCATTTGGTAATAAGATTTTCATAGTTCAAGTTTCCGCATTTAGAGCACACATGTCGGAGAGACACGAATGCCCCACTAATCCCTTGCCTACACATCGATGCTTATATACCGGCACTGGAGTCGCTCTGCGTTGCATATATACTGCAGCAACTTTTTGATCGCCCCCTATTAAAGTTATTTTGATACCTCTTTCCACTTAGTACAAGCCCTAGTTCCGCCTTTATCTCAACGACAACCACGACAGGTGGTTATTCATTTGGATCATGGTAGTATTGATATCTTCATATTTGGCACTTAAGTCTTCGACATAGAGATGAATACACACATCAAAAAAAGTTTTGCATCACCCCGTTTCCCAGAACTCCCGAAGATAGATGTTGACTGTGGATATTGTATCACAGACACAGTCCCTTTGACTGTTCAGAGATGTCACTAAACCTGCTCAAAGATGCATGATGCATGATGCATGATCAACGCCTTTTAGACGAAAGGGGTCCGACAGCCAAATAGTTCCAGTCATTCCACCAGGAAGGAGGTAAACGGCTCGTCTTGTCTGTAGTTCAACCATGCCTAGCCGGTCAATACCGCGGTTCGATCGCGTCCGCATTCATACTTCGTGCCAGGAAAGGCGTCTCGGAGTGAACCAAAGCGATGTTGTTCGGACATGGAGGAGATACAGAGAGACAGGAACTGTCGATGACACGCCTCGCTCAGGCCGCCCAAGGGCTACTACTGCAGTGGATGACTGCTATCTAGGGATTATAGCTCGGAGGAACCCTGACAGCGACGCCACTATGTTGAATAATGCTTTTCGTGCAGCCACAGGACGTCGTGTTACGACTCAAACTGTGCGCAGTAGGCTGCATGATGCGCAACTTCACTCCCGACGTCCATGGCGAGGTCCATCTTTGCAACCACGACACCATGCAGCGCGGTACAGGTGGGCCCAACAACATGCCGAATGAAGCGCTCAGGATTGGTATCACGTTCTCTTTACCGATGAGTGTCGCATATGCCTTCAACTACATAATCGTCGGAGACGTGTTTGGAGGCAACCCAGTGAGACTGAACGCCTTAGACACACTGTCTAGCGGGTGGAGCAAGGTGGAGGTTACCTGATGTTTTGTGGTGGCATTATGTCGGCACAACGTACGCCACTGGTGGTCATGGGAGGCGCCGCAACGGCTGTACGATACGTGAATGTCATCCTCCGACAGACAGTGCAACCATATCGGCAGCATATTGGCGAGACATTCGTCTTCATGGACGACAATTCGTGCTCCCATCGTGCACATCTTGTGCATGACTTCCTTCAGCATAACGACATCGCTCGACTAGAGTGGCCATTATGTTATCTAGAAATGAACCCTATCGGACATGCTTGGGATAGATTGAAAAGGACTGTTTATGGACGACGTGACCCACCAACCACTCCGAGGGATCTACGCCGAATCGCCGTTGAGGAGTGAGACAATCTGGACCAACAGTGCCTTGATGAACTTGTGGATAGTGTGCCACGACGAATACAGGCATATATCAACGCAAGAGGAAGTGCTACTGGGTATTAGAGGTACCGGTGTGTGCAGCAGTCTGGACCACCATCTCTGAAGGTCTCGCTGTATGGTGGTACAGCATGCAAAGCGTGGTTTTCATGAGCAATAAAAAGAGCGGAAATGATGTTTATGATGATCTCTATTCCAATTTTCTGTACAGGTTCCGGAACTCTCGGAACCGAAGTGACGCAAAACTTTTTTTTGATGTGCGTATTTACAGGAAGACAGAACCGACGCTATACCACTGCCTTACAAAGAGAACATTAATGAGTCAAGACTTACCAATGTGACACTGCCGAAAGAATACGCTCCCATGACGTTTTTGCGTTACCATAGGCAACACGTTACTGTCTTGTTTCTTAAGTAGGTTTCTGACTACTTCTGCACACTCTCTGATACTTTTGGCTGGGCTCTGAGCACTATGGGACTAAACATCTATGGTCATCAGTCCCCTAGAACTTAGAACTACTTAAAAGTAACTAACCTAAGGACATCACACAACACCCAGTCATCATGAGGCAGAGAAAATTCCTGACCCCGCCGGGAATCGAACCCGGGAACCCGGGCGTGGGAAGCGAGAACGCTACCGCACGACCACGAGCTGCGGACAAACTTTTGGCAGTCCAGCAATATATCAGCTGTTACGTGATCCAGACATTTTCTTAATTTGCAATATTTTCCTATCTACAATTTACGGGCTCGGATGTAAAAGTGTGAGCATTATAATTTCATTTGTAAACATCCGAAAAACAAAAGGGACGAATAGTTGGTGCTCACCGTCAGTTTACCGATCATACTACGGGATCTCGACGTCAACGACACACGTGGCACGCCCTTCACAGATACCCGAGGATACTGACCGTGCGCTGCCAGTTTCATGTGAACGTACAAGTTGTCCACGCGTGTCCCAGAGTGTCTGCCGTAGAACCACTGCATCAGAATCATTCCAGTAGAATGTTCGCTGCAATCCATTACATGTAATTGGCTGCGCATTGCAGGACGTAGCATTCCCAAATCAAGGTAATTAATTCATGCCAATTGGTACTGCAATATCATAACATCTCTCGATGGGTGTGTTGCCATCATTCTTTTTAAGTTCGATTTATTATTGGGTTTTGTGATGCATGACCGCAGTGAAGTAAGAAAAGCTATAAATAAACAATATGTAAAGGTACATAGTACAAAACACACCAACGATGTATAAGATGACAAAACATATGACATACTATCACATCTAAAGCATAACAGCGGGCTGTTCACTAAAGGTCGAGCTTGAAATGATTCAGCTTCAGAAATAAAAATGAGTTCCATAGAAGACGACAGAGACGCTTCGAAACATGTGTGGTTAAGCAAAAATTAAAAGGACACCCACTGTGTTTAGCAGGTTTCAGAGTATTCTCTAAACTACATGCTAGAAATAATTCTTTTTATTCAGAAATTTTATGAAAATTCGTAATTTCCAGTAATTCACTGTCTACCAGTGTCAACTGAATTACTGTTCACAAATAAATAAATTGACAAGGTGCTCTGAGGATTTCGTACCAGCTCAATTCATCTGTCCCGGGAATCTAGGATCTCGACGATTTTTGCTTGTTATCGACATCAGTACCGGCAAGACTTTCGAGGATGCCTGAAGTTTGTACTCGGATAACAAATGACAAATGAAATATTTTTTTCGTATCAATAATTATCCTATTTTATCCTTTAGTTGTATAGTGAAACCTTGTTTCCTGCCAAATTTAATGATTATACGTCAACTGGGAGTACCCTATAGGTTGTGATGAGTGAGTTTGCGAGTATCAAAATATGTAACACAAATGGTCGTTTCTTTCGATTTCATTAATTTGGAAGCTGAAATTTTTTAAACCGCCAGTGGTCCATAAGGTCTATGGACCTTTAGTATGTGACATCGGTTTAGATCTAATACGCCCTCTCGTCCATGAGAAAAGGGGTCATAGAAGCCGGAATGAGAAACAGACAGACAAATAACAAATGGCAAAAAAAAAACTACTTCGAGTAAAACAATTACAAATTAACAGTTTTTTATTTTTTCCTCCACTTCTACTGTGAATGTTGCTTCTTGCCAACTTTCGTGAGTCTATGGCGACGGGAAGTACACTTCAGGTTTTGGTGAGTGAGTTTGCGAGAATCAACATACGTGGCACAAATGGCCATATCTTTCGACTGCACTGACTTAGAAGCTTCAATTTTCTACAACGCCAAGAGACGATAGACCTTAGTATGGGGCAAATTTCAACTTGATATGTTTACCTGTGTCTGAGAAAAAGGGCGTTTAATAGACGGATATACCCACAGACGGACAACAAAGTGATTCTGTAAGGGTTATGTTTTTACCAACCGAAGTACAGAATACTAAAAACGATAGTGATCACACTGGACAAGGGGCGGGCAGGAATTCTGCACGTGTGCGGTGCACATGCACGTGTGCAGTTAACAGGTGTTCTGCGCGCACGCAGGGGCAAGCTGGCCACCCGCTTCTCTCCCCTCCCCGCCATACCGTCTCACCGCTTCTTCCTTTGTAATGCGTCTTGTTTCCTGGCCTGCTTTATTAAATGAAGGAATAAGGTTAGTAGGAGTGCTTGAAAGTAATCGTGGTTTGAAAGAGTACCTATTACCTACGATACGTGTTATTTAATTATCACAGGTGGAGTTTACAATACGTTTAATGTCTGCAACAAAATTTCTACATACAGACAAACGCAAACAGTTACGTAAATTTTCATTACTGATGTTTGCTCTTAACCGAGACTTTCATAACAGAAAAAAATCTCTCACAAACGTATGTCGAGCGGAACATTGACATTATCTTCATGGCTTCACGATGGAGACGAGGAAACTCTTGCTGTGGAAAGTCGTGATAAAAATCTATTACACGTCTTGCCAAAAGGAACTTGTCTCTCAGCCGAGAATTACGCTGTAGATCTATTAATTCCATTTGCAAACTGCGATGAATATCATCTACAGAAACAGCAGATTGTCTCGAGAACTATTCAAAACCTTGGGATACGTAAGATATATCCCCAAATCGCTTGAAAAATTCCTCTTTTATTGCACCAAGAACGGCAACATACTGAAATTTATTATAATGGCGTTCAATATTAAACTTCCGCTGACCAGCCAGAATACTGTCACATATTATATATTTCCAGTTTTCACGTTTTTGCAGAGAGAAAAAAATTATTCTCCCATTCCGTTTTAAAAGATAGCAAATCTCCAATTCTCCGTTTCCTTGATTCACTCTGCATTTTCCGGTTATTGAAATACAACGTTCACTACGTAGTGGTCGCTTCGCCTCAACGTCCGCATCTTAGCCTGGTACTACACTGCCGCAACCTGCTGGCTGTCGCCACTGCCCCTGTCGACGATTGCACGCGAGCAGCACACGTGCAGCGCTGTGTGCTCATGAGCCGCGTGCAACGTTTGCCCGCCCCTGCACTGGACTATTGATCACACTGGACTAAAAATTAATCAACCTAGGGAACACTTAATACCGACTTGATAGTGTCTCTGTTTGGCAAAGATGAATGTTCATAATTTTCTTCAGGTGTTAGATAACCAGCTGAAGCCAGACACCGATGATTAGATTCCACAGAGCTGTCAAATGGCGAGCACGTTGATTGCTACGCTTCACAAGGCGTTCCAAACAGTAGCAGACATAATTTATGGAATAAGATCAGGTGATTTAGCGAGGTGCTATGTGCACCGAAGAATTAGTCAAACAAGGAATGTGTACGTGCACACCTCTGAACAGGTCTGCTGTCATTTTGGACACATCATCGGACCGCACTACGCATCTTCACTCGACTACCATGCACTTTCCATGTTGTTCGGTCCAATGAACAAGCGCAGCTTTCAAATGGCTCTGAGCACTATGGGACTTAACTGCTGTGGTCATCAGTCCACTAGAACTTAGAACTACTTAAACCTAACTAACCTAAGGGCATCACACACATCCATGCCCAAGGCAGGATTCGAACCTGCGACCGTAGCTGTCGCGTGGTTCCAGACTGTAGCGCCTAGAACCGCTCGGCTACCCTGGCCGGCCAAGCGCAGCTTTACGTGCCGTTGTGGTCCTTCGAGGTCCTCGATTCCAAATGTCAATTGCATGCAGTTCTTATCGCAACGTTCAGTCGGATACGGGTTGAGATGGCCGGCCGCTGTGGCCGAGCGGTTCTAGGTGCTTCAGTCTGGAACCACGCGACCGCTACGGTCGCAGGTTCGAATCCTGCCTCGGGCATGGATGTGTGTGATGTCCTTAGGTTAGTTAGGTTTAAGTAGTTCTAAGTCTAGAGGACTGATGACCTCGGATGTTTAAGTCCCACAGTGCTCAGAAACATTTTTTGAACTGGTTGAGATGGACCTACATTCACTGATAGTAACAATTCGTGTCGGATTTGTATGCAATTGTCGGTCACATAGGGTGACATTTGTGCCCAGAACCTGTCGGTCAGAATCTTCTTACGACCACTGTCCTTATGCCACGTTACATAGTTGCTAGTGTCACGTCATTCCTTGCAGACACGCAGAACACTCCGCAATGGTAGACCAAGGAAAGGGCAACTTCCTTCCCGGTGTTGTCATGGGTACGTCCAAATACGATAGCTCTTTTCTGTTACATCTTCACGTCGACCCTTCCCACAACCTTTCCTGAAGCCATCTGGCATGTACTCAACACTTCAATTAGGTCAGCCATGGGAGGTCAACGTCTGGTACCATTTCGACACCATCAGCATCGGTCTGTGACAAGCAGTGTGCTCTTTTATGGGGATGCTAACATTTTGTCTGGTGAGTGTGTCGCTAATGTATGAAAATAATTGATGTCATGTAAGCGCCTAAATAGTAAGTTACATGTTCCGCAGATAATTTGAACGATTATTTCTTCGAACATATGCGGAATGAGTCAGGTTACAGGATATATATGCGTGTTTAGTGCTACCATGAACAAAAACACGACTTTCTTTAGTCCTACTCATTCAACTCACTTAACAACACTTTATTATTTTTACAGGATACCTGTATTTAAAGAGAAATTCATCATTATTCATCTTTGGAATAGAAGGCGTAGCCCAGGAGAAAATGTTTTAGGTTAGATTTGCTACCAGACAGACATTTTATATTAATGGGAAAGTGAGGAAAGATATTTCTTGCTTCATTCTGAACTTCTTTCTGAGGTACTGGCAGCTCTAATAATGGACAATTAAGTTTATTTTTCCTTCTAGTGTTGTAGGTATGGACCTCACTGCTCCTCTCAAATTGAGATGGATTATCTACGACGAATTTCATTAGAGAGTACACGTAGTGAGACGGCGCAGTTAAGGTGCCTAGCTCTTTGAAGAGGTATATACTCGATGTATGTGCGTGAACTCCACATTCTATTCTTACTGATCGCTTTTGTGCAATAATTACTTTCTTTTTAAGTGGTGACTTACTCCGAAAAATTATTCCGTAAGATATTTTTGAGTGGAAATATGCAAAATAGGTTAATTCGTTTGCTTTCAAGATTAGCATTTATATGAAGTGCAAAAGTAGATGAATTTAATTGGTTGAGAAGCTCAGTAATGTGCTTCTTCCAGTTCAAGTTTTCAGCACTATATACACCCAAAAATTTGTAGTATTCTGCCGTACGTATTGACTCCTTCTCACATTCTACATTTATTGTTGGTATGACTTTGTTGTACAGAGATGAATATATATATATTTTTAAAGTGGGGTGAGTCAATTTTCTGATAACTACTTAATAATTCTTTGGAAAACATCACTTACAATCACTTCTGCTGGTCTATCCCTAAGCGGCGTTTATTAACATATAACACTAGTACTTTCTGCAAAAGTAGTAATTTTGCTAATTGGAAATTAAGTGGAAGGACATTCATGTATATAAGGAAGAGGAGTGAACCCAAAATTGAATCCTGTGAAATTTCCTTTGCGATATCTTCCCATTCATTAAAATTTTCTACCCTTCTAACATTGTTTAAATTATTCAGAACAACGTTTTACATCCTGTTTGTTAAATGTGATTCAAACCAGCTGTGTGTAACCCATAAAACTTAAGTTTTCCTGTGAAGCTAACATGATCCACACAATCAAACGCTTGAAGATCACAAAAATATCAAATGGCGATATTTTATTATTTAATGCATGTAATATTTGTTGCGTGAATGTATAAATAACATTCTCAGTCGAGCTACCCTTCTGGAATCCAAACTGTGATATGGTAAGTAAATTGTTTGTACTTGAGTGTCAGACTGCTCTCGACTACATTACTTTTTAGAATGTTTTGGAGAAAATGTCATTAAGGAAACTGGACAATAACTAAGCCTATCTTGTCTCGTTTCTTACGAAGAGATCTGACAACTGCATATTTTAACGTCTCTGTAAAAATTCCCTATGCCACTGACGCACTACAAATGTCGCTATGGACATTACTCACTAAGTTGGAACAACATCTCAGAATTCTGTTTGAAATCCCATCAAAACCGCGTGAGATTTTGGTTTTTATAATTATTATAATTCTAATAACTTCAGTGAAGGATGTTGGCGCTACTTCTAGTTGCTTAAAATCTTGTAGAATGATATTTTTAATATTTCTCTTGTTTCTTCACCTGAACCATTTAATCCTATTCTTACTTACACGGAAGTATAGACGCACAGTCATTTATTTGTCATCACTTTACACACTTCAGCTGGTGCTCTATCTTCCGAATCCATAATACATCTAAATCAAATACAGCACAAAGTACAACGAATTGAAATAAAAATTGTAGACAAAAAGTTAAGGTAATTAAACATAGTAACTTGCATCGGGCCGGCCGGAGTGGCCGAGCGGTTCTTGGCGCTTCAGTCTGGAACCGCGATACCGCTACGGTGGCAGGTTCGAATGCTGCCTCGGGCATGGATGTGTGTGATGTCCTTACGTTAGTTAGGTTTAAGTAGTTCTAAGTTCTAGGGGACTGATGACCTCAGATGTTAAGTCCCATAGTGCTCAGAGCCATTTGAACCATTTTTAAATGTTCAAATGTGTGTGAAATCTTATGGGACTTAGCTACTAAGGTCATCAGTCCCTAAGCTTACACACTACTTAACTTAAATTATCCTAAGGACAAACACGCACACCCATGCCCGAGGGAGGACTCGAACCTCCGCCGGGACCAGCCGCACAGTCGATGACTGCAGCCCCTTAGACCGATCGGCTAATCCCGTGCGGGTAACCATTTTTAACTTGCATCGACTTGAAGGAAGTAAAATGTTAAAAAGCTCAACATGGACATGATAGAACCACAAAAAATACGACATGGAATTAGTGTGTCCAGCCTGCATGGAACACAAATGCTAACTAGCTCAGTGATGCGCGAGACCCGGAGGGAAGGTACAGCATTCACAGGATGTCAGTAACGTAGGAGACACGCTACGTATTAACTCGGTCTCGACCAGGGAATCACATTGGCGTTCAGTTTAAACAATTTAAGGAAAAGACGGAAATTATAAGTCTGACACACCGGACCGAGGCTTCAACTCATTGGCTTTCATGTGTGAGTCGAGAGCTTTAGCCGCTGCCTCCTCTACGAGGGTAATCCCAAAAGTAAGGTCTCCTATTTTTTATAAGTACAGAACTCTGTGTGGCAGTTGGTCACACTGTTATGAAGAGTGTTTCACGCGCTGTGTGTAAACATGCGCACGCCGCGCTGAGGCGCTCAGTCTTGGCGGCCGTAGGGAATGGAGCTCCCGTTGGATGTTACCGCCAAGTGCGAATTGCGAGCAGTTATTCGGTTTTTGAACGCAAAGGGCACTGTGACGATTGATCCATCGCCAATTGACGGAAGTGTATGGTGAGTCGTGCATGGATGTCAAAAATGTTCGTAAGTTGTGTAGAGAGTTTGCATCGGACCCAAATTCACGACGAACAAAGGAGTGGGAGACCGTCAATTTCTGAGGAGAATGGTTCAAATGGCTCTGAGCACTATGGGACTTAAGATCTGTGGTCATCAGTCCCCTAGAACTTAGAACTACTTAAACATAACTAACCTAACGACATCACACACATCCATGCCCGAGGCAGGATTCGAACCTGCGACCGTAGCGGTCACGCGGTTCCAGACTGAAGCGTCTAGAACCGCACGGCCACATCGGCCGGCTTTCTGAGGAGACAGTGGGTCAAACTGCTCAGGTCAACCATTTACGCTGACAGGTACTGTGAGACTCTGAAAAAATTCAAACGGGCAATTCAGAACCGGAGAAGAGGAATGTTGAGCAAGGGCATACACATTCTCCATGAAAACGCTCGCCCACACATCGCTCGGCGAACCGTTGCTCTCTAGCAACAATTTCAGTGGAACATAGTCACCCACCCACTCTATAGCCCTGACTTGGCGCCCAGTGACTATCACCTGTTCCATGAGTTAAAATATTTGGCTGGAAAGCGATTCAGCTCCGACGACGAGGTGAAAGAAGACGTTCATAACTTTCTGAACAGCATGGCGGCGAGTTGGTATGACATGGGAATATAAAAACTGCCGCAGCGTCTACAAAAATGCATCGACAGAAATGGTGATTATGTCGAAAAATAGCTAAATGTTTAAGCTGTAAACTGATGTAAACCATTGTAGAAATAAACGAGTCTATTTCCTTATAAAAAAAATAGGAGACCTTACTTTTTGGATTACTCTCGTATATCTACATCGACTTATATATTCCGCAAGCCACGACGGAGGGTGTACATCCTGATCCTGCCAATATTATTATCGGTTTCCCTTCTGTTTCCATTCGCGTATTGGACGATGGAAAAGTCAGTGCCTACAAGCCTGTATTCGTACCCTGATCTCTCTTCTTTTATTTTACGATCCCTACTCGTGATCTACGATGATGGTAGCATAATGATCGCAGAGTCTTCTTCGAATATGATTTATCTAAATTTATCCAACAGGGTTCCGTGAGAACTTTACCATTTAATTTTCCCGAGCATTTCTGGTACTCTTTCCTGTGGGCTATACGGACATCTTAAGTTCCCAGCAGCGCGAATCTAAATTCGTTAGATGTCTGCCGAAATACCTGCTATACAAAGACTTCAGACACTGGGACAATGCTACGGAATTAGTCGCACTAGTGTCTTGCACGTGATTTCATTCACACATGCACTGCATTTGTCCAGGACCCTTCCAACAAATCTAATAAGGAAACATCACCAAATTGATCTCATATTTTAAGGAGAAAAAAGCTCACTAGCAAGACATCAGCCCCAACAATCGATCCCGCGTGAAAATTTCGACCATAATTCTGATAATAGACAATTATGACCTTCCGAAAGTACAGCTTTTGAACTTTCGCGCGCATCGTTTGTTTGTCACGTACATCACCCCACTGCAACCGCTTAATGGATAAGAGCGAAGTACTGTACAGCGGATTGGAGTGAGGAAGAGGTTCGCGAAATACTGTGTTGACATTGGTAACGTGCTTTGTTCATTGTATCAAAGTGTGTAGTTTCTAACCTGTAGCTTGTACCAGATGTTTCTTTGCTTTGAAAGTTTTTATATTGCGATACACAAATATGGTGTAAGTGGACGAAACGAATTAGTGTGTCTTTAAAGAAGTAGGATAGTGCTAATTAATTACTAACATCACTTATTTGTTTTATTGTCTTTGGATAGTAAAGTTGGCATAGGTAAATTGAAGTACATTTGCAGGAGATACACTATTCTTCAGCGTAATTGGCATGATTGAATTGTAAACAAAAAAATCATTAACTTCATTATTAACTTCATTGCATAATAATTCTTCAGTTTATTAGGTTTATTGATTTTGATTTTGAGACACACATACTATAAAAGAACTATCACTTTTACGAAGCCCTACAAGTGTCTTCCACTGCGACCAATAAGTTTGAAATTTGACTCAAAGGTGCCTACAGCCTTCCTCTGTATTGGTGCAAAAGTGTGGCACCCTGTGACGTCATCCTCAGGCTCGGCGGCGCTGCAAACAGCAAGCTGTCGACACATACGAAAAAAAGGCCACACCTCAGAAATGCTTGTGAAGTGTAAGGTGGGTTAATGATGTCACACTGGCACCAAGTTTCACCATAATTCCGCTCAATGCCATTGTGGACATGTCATTCGATGGGGAGGTCATCACCACCACACTTCTTACCCGCCCTTCTATTGGCGCCTCTGCGATGGAGGTTAGATCACGCGGTTTTCCTATTGATAGTGGAGGAAAACATTTCAGCCGCACCACCGCTCAGAATCGACGCAATAAAACCTCAGAAGGCAATGAAACCACCCCTCCGCAAGGGACGTTTATTTACACACATTTCGCAATCAAAAACGATAGTTAGAAATGCGATGAGCAACAAGTCGCTGTCCTCGACAACGTTCGGCGCTGCTGACACCCTCTGGATTATTCAACCCTTGAGAAAGTTCGACGCTGCTGACACTCCACTCTATGGACATCGTGGGGCTGCAACCATACTGGACGGTATCTGAGGCTTTTGGAATGCAGCGAATCCGCAATTTTTGCTCTGATATACTGGGTGGAGCCACTAGGCATCGTTCAAATCCATTCCACGAAATTTGAACGTAATACGAAGCAGCAATGTGTGTTCATGCTTTTTGTGGCATCCTGTTTCGCGCCATCCTGTGACATGTGGTTGAATAAAACGGCAAAGGGTCTATCTAAGACCCTTCAGTTCGGCAACGCCTTCGGTGGCACCCGTACACCTTTGTTGAGCATGTTAACACATCTCTTCCACATCCATGTCCTCAAGCGCTAGAGCAGCCGCGAGGCACCACTCAGCTGAATGGGTGTCGAAGTCTCTGGTAGGTTCTCCAAGTCTCTCCGCAGTTCTTTATGATAGTGCAACGACGAAACTCGATGTACACAAGAGTAACGCCGGCGAAACATGTCATAGTGTTGCTCATCATATCCGATAAATCGTTCATGTGTACTGAAAACACCAGAACACCAGATGTACTATTATTCTGTGTTGGGGTAGTACTATCGTTTCTGTGGAGCATTGACGTTCAACGTAGCTCCGTGGGCTCTATTTTTCAAATATTCTTTTAGCCACTCCCATATTTGTAGAGCTGTAAAACTGTTGCACACTAGCTTGGCCTATCGTAAGTAACTTTCGGCTATGGTAGTTTTGCTAGAAGTTTTGGTGAGATAAGATCGTAACCGCGTTACCTGTACGTTAGTGTGTTGTATACATGTTGGGCGTTATCAGACTTCGATCTGTTTCGTTGCATATGCGATCAGTGTCTTACTAGGTTTCCCTAGATACTGGAAGTGGTGAACCATCTGAAAACTGAGGATATACATTATAAAGTACCGTATACCCTATGGAACATTTTTGTTCTACATACACTATGTGGTCAAAAGTAACCGGACACCTGGCTGAAAATGACTTACAAGTTCCTGGCGCCCTTCGTTGGTAATTCTGGAATTCAATACGGTGTTGGCCCACCCTTAGCCTTGGTGGCAGCTTCCAGTCTCGCAGGCGTACGTTCAGTCAAGTGCTGGAAGGTTTCTTGGGAAATGGCACCACATTTTTCACGGAGTGCTGCACTGAGGAGAGGTATCGATGTCGGTCAGTGAGGCTTGGCACGAAGTCGGCCTCCCTAAACATCCCAAAGGTGTCCTATAGGATGCAGGTCAGGACTCTATGCATGTCAGTCCATTACAGGGATGTTACTGATAAACACACTCCGCCACATCCCGTGCATTATGAACAGGTGCTCGTGTTGAAAAATGCAATCGCCATCCCCGATTTGCTCTTCAACAGTGGGAAGCAGGAAGGTGCTTAAAACATCAATGTAAGCCTGTGCTGAGATAGTGCCACGCAAAACATGAACGTGTGCAAGCCCCATCCATGAAAAACACGATCACACCATAACACCACCACCTCCGAATTCTTTCTGTTGGCACTACACACACTGGCTGACTACGTTAACTGGGCATTCGCCATACCCACATCCTAGCATCGGATCGCCACATTGGGTATGGTGATTCGTCATTCCACACAACGTTTTTCCACAGTTCAATCGTCCAATGTTTACCCTCCTTACACCAGCAAGGTGTCGTTTGGCATTTATCGGCGTGATGTGTGGATTACGATCAGCCGCTCGACCATGAAATCCAATTTTTCTCACCTTGCGCCTAACTATCATGGTACTTGCAGTGGATCCTGATGCAGTTTGGAATTCCTGTATGATGGTCTGGATAGATGTTTACCTATTACACATTACAACCGTCTTCAAGTGTCGGCGGTCTCTGTCAGCCAATAGACGAGGTTGGTCTGTACGCTTTTGTGCTGTACGTGTCCCTTCACGTTTCCACTTCACTATCACACCGAAAACAGTGGACCTAGAGATTTTTAGGAGTGTGGAAATCTCGCGTACAGAAGTATGTCACAAGTGACATCCGACCACCTGACCACGTTCAAAGTCCGTGAGTTCCACGGAGCGCCCCATTCTGCTATCTCACTATGTCTAATGACTACTGAGGTCGCTGATAGGTGGCAGTACAATGCACCTAATATGAATAACGTATGTTTTTGGGGGTGTCCGGATGCTTTTGATCATATAGTGTAGTCATTCTCCCGTCTTTTGCTTAAAAATAAAAAATTTCATAGCAAAATTGAAACTTTCAATGCTTTATTGAGGTTTTATTGGAAAACGTTTGATTTGCAACGTGAAATGGAGGAATATTTTAGTAAAACAAAATACAGATTTATCATTCAGCGCTAGAAAAGGCATTTTTTTCCAAGAAAGGTAAGACTAAAAATAAAACGCAAAACGAAAACACCGTTTCAATACTTCTGTTATCGTCAAAAAACTTTCACACTTATCAATAATAACAGAAAACCCTTGTCTTTGTTTGTGGTGAAGAACATCCTACTGAGTGAAAAATTAAAGGAGTAACTACATAGATTTTTTGTGTTTGTGCATGTAAACTGTACTTGCATTAAAAATAGTAGCTTTGTTTACGCAAAAGCGCAGAAGTTACGAGAGCAGATAATATTTATTACTTACATAGCCCAATTTATATTTGGTAAGGATATGATGAAATACGCAGTAGAATAGCAGTGAACGATGTGTGGATCTAATTATGTGCAAAACAATTAAATAAATAAAAGGATGTCGTCGTCTCTCAGTTCCTTTCTCAAATATTTATTTATGTTTCTTTCTCTGCCAATGCTACCTGTACTACCGGTAGTCCCACCATTTGCTAAGTCATTTATGTATTGCACCAAACCTACCGAAGCGTAGTTTTGGTGGAGGGCAACTCTAGGTATTTGGTAAGACAAGTAGTCACAATATGTTGCAGAGTCGAACACGTTTGGGAATAAAGGAAGAGGGAATGTAGCTGATCATCTGTATCTTTTGTCTGCAAAATATCTTTTATGAAAAAAGCAATCTGTGTTTTCCTAGATGTGGTTTTTCCTTAATCCGAGCTGATTCGTTGAGAGAAACTTATTTTCGGCCAGGAATGTCAATGTCTGAACGTAGAAAATGCTCAAAGATCCTACGATACACGGAAGTCAGTGATAGTGGTCCGTAATCTCTCACTGTTTCCCTAAGAAGTTAGTGGGAAGTCTCTGCGTCAATCCCATCGTAGCCTTTTTCCACATTGCACTCATTGTGTCGTCCTTGTGATAACAAAATCTTTAAAGGACAAATATTTCGACGGAGGAACGTTTTCTTTTTTTTCACGTCTTGAAGTTAAATTTTCGACGAACCTAGAGACACGACGAGTACGCAGTACTTTCCACTCGAAGGAAAGTATATCAGCACGCGCTTGGGAATGCTCTTCACAGATATGTGCTGTACACGCAGACCTTCGACTGATGTGACTGCACTAATACGAGGTGCATGCAAATTGTAACGCCTCCAATTATTATTCTCAGGAATGGAAATAGATAGAAACATGCAGTTTGTTTCAAAATATGCGTACACTCGTTGTGAATGCGTGATGGAGATCCCAGCACTGTACGCCACACTGAACTCTAGCGGCAGAGGCGATAATGAGGACTGTTTTTGATACTTGAAATGGCGACGTTTTCATTACAAGAAAAGCTTGTAATCATTCGTTTTCTTCATTTGCGTGGTGTGACACCGACTGGAAGTCATCTCCAGTTGAGTGAGACATTTCGTTATGGTGTCGTGGATGTATCTAACGTGCTTTCATGTGTGTGACAGTTCAGAAAAGACAGAACGTCATGTGACAACAACCAAGACAATTTCGGCCTTGCACCAGCCAGTCTGAGAACAGATCGAGGAAATATAGAAAGTTGTTTCTGAGGATCACCGAACACGTCGCACCCAAAGTTGGCACTTTCGTGGAATCTGCGCCCGAAGACACGAAAATAAGCAAAGTGTCCTGCAGGTGGGTGTCACGAATGCTGACGGACGGCCACAAGGCTGTGTGCGTGGTAATTCCCAGGCAGTGTTGAAGCGTAATGTCGGCATGAATGGGACTTCCTTTTCATCGATTGTGGCAACAGATGAGACATGGATGCCGTTTTCAAGTTCCGAAACGAAGCGCCGTTTTGAAACAGTCCTCTCTTACGCCGGTACTACTAGCGTTGTGTTTGCTGTACAGTAATGCCACCTCTGTCACAAATTCACAACGAGAGAAGACGTATCTTAAAACAAACTACATATTTCTATCTGTTTCCAGTCCTTAGAAAAAGAATCGGACCTGAATACATCTCGAACCAAACTACAGTCATATTACTGATTTGCTTGTAACTTCTTGTTACATTGTATCCATACTGAAATAACATCCGCTGCCGTTATCGGGGCAGAACAGATATCAACCGCCCACGTTTCTGAATTTAATTTCTATTGTGACCTAGTTTAGGACCTAGACCCCTCTTTGTGTGGTGACATTATCGTTATCGGAAGTGTGTAGGGGAATAACCTCACATGTTCGGTTATGCCATTGGCGACAAATCACTAAAAACTTTGACGTCGGGCTCAGTGAATCGATGATGATCATAAGTGGCTCAATGAAGGCGAACCCACAACCCAGCTAGCACACAACCAACAAACATCATACGTAAAGTTACAATAAAAAAGGAGTGAAAAAAGGCTTGAAACCAATGTGATCTCCCAATTCAACATCATTTACACACCAAGGATCGACTGAATTCGAGGACGCCTCTCCGAAAAACCATCGAAAAATTACAAGTTTTTGAGGAAGGAAGGGATTGGAAGGAAGACTGTCGAAAAAGCGTCCTGCAAAATGGGTCCTTATCGTTGACATGACCAAACAAGTTCCTGGTTTTGACCTTCCAAGAAGACTGTGAAAAAGATGAAACAGAATAAAAACCGGAATGAGTCACTGTAAAGGCTTAATAGCAAAGTGAGATTGGTACCATCTACTGACGTAACATTGCCTGGGAGTGAAAGGACTGGGACGAAGAGTTGAACATCATTCGTATGAAGATTTTTATTAATACTTGCCAGTAAAATAATTTTATTAATGAGGGCAACAGGACATTGACATATTAAGATAAAACTGTTAATTTACATACTGATAATAAATCAACAATTTACAAAACTTTTTAGTGACATCAAATAACAAAAGGCGTTAATTCAAATACTTGTTCTCAACTGTCAAAACTCATTCATGGGAACAAGAAATATGAAAATTTAAATTTAGAGCAAATGTTATTCTCTTTATAAAAATACACAAATCTTGTGTGCCACTGGTTACTGTTGTTGAAATATTTACAACAAATTGTAAGAGGAGAAGCAACATAATATTTCAGCAATTGAAGTTACATAACAATCTCTTCGAAGGTTCTGAGAAAACAGTCTTCAAATAGGTAGTCCACAAACATTTCTTAAATGTGTTTGACTAAAATGCAACTGAGATTTACCTAAAAACATTTAAAACTATTTTGTATGAAACCACTACACGTTGGACAATGTAGTCTGGACGAACGGACCCAGACTTACTTAGGGCAGGCCTGATATGTTGCTTACCACACTCCTTTTTTAAGCAACCAGTGGAAACACGCCCCAAGGCACAAGCATACAATGCTAGCCAAACCAACAGAGAAGTAATTTTTAAGTAAAACGAGTAAAAGCGTAAGTCATCAGATTACACGCTGACATTGCAGTTGTGAGAAGTTGCTAAGAGATAATATAGTAACTGGCCAAGGCAACCAGCTCCACTTACACCTAATAGTGAAGTTCAGCAGCCAACCGACACTCAGCTTCAAATCGTGCCACAAGGTTGAAACGGTAAAAACTCAATCGTTGCGCCGTACGGAAAAAATAGATAGAAGGAAGACGCGAACGGCCGCATGATGAAACTCACATATGTAAAAAAAGCTTAGCTCGGAAGTATAACCCACCAAAATATAGGCAACAACATATACCCCGGTAAGGCGTGTAAGTGTGCAGGCTCCAAATAACTAGAGAAAGCGACTTTGTGACATAGTGCACAAAGTACCAGACAAAAAAATATTTTGAACGTTCCAAATAATGACGCACTAAACATTAAAGCAATTTTTAAAACCCCAATAATTTAAAACATACAATCAAATAAGAACTATATGTCAAGTACCAAATGGAAACTATTATGTTTTGATACGAACGGTATTTGCCTGGCCAGACGCAGGAACAGAGAGTAATAACAACAGAAGGCTGAACCGAATCCTATATAGAAGCAGCAGGGCACAAACACGCGCAGGAAGCGGGCCAGTTTCCTTTATCACGCTCGCAGCGGAAAGCAAGATCAGTCTTCATGGGTGCTGCGTGGTCTGTGCACCAAAGCAACGAACTAAAAGTAGTTCACCGAGCATACAAAGCCGCTGTGTGATGACAAACAGTGGAAAACTTGGAGCCGTAAGATGTGTGAATGACGACGAGCCACCCCTCACCTCTAGACATGGTCAGGCAAAGGAATAATGTGTCCAGTCCCGTTTCCGGTGCAGGTTTCCCGCGTCCAGAAGATGCTAAGACACACCAATTTGGAAGTTGGCCCGTTGCCCCCACAGACCTCTGCTCGCCGTGTGTTTTCCTACCTATTTAATATTTTTTGTCATATATTTTCTGGTTTATTATTATTCGTGTTTTTCGCTTTTTAATGTATTACTATGATGTATTTTTAGTTTGTGATGTATTGTCTTCACCATGCCGAACGGAAAGATTTAGGTGTTCCTTTTTCCCACGCGCCATTCTACATCTACATTTATACTCCGCAAGCCACCCAACGATGTGTGGCAGAGGGCACTTTACGTGCCACTGTCATTACCTCCGTTTCCTGTTCCAGTCGCGTATGGTTCGCGGGAAGAACGACTGCCGGAAAGCCTCCGTGCGCGCTCGAATCTCTCTAATTTTACATTCGTGATCTCCTCGGGAAGCAATATATTCGATACCTCATCCAGAAACGCACCCTCTCGAAACCTGGACAGCAAGCTACACCGCGATGCAGAGCGCCTCTCTGGCAGAGTCTGCCACTTGAGTTTGCTAAACATCTCCGTAACGCTATCACGCTTACCAAATAACCGTGTGACGTAACACGCTGCTCTTCTTTGGATCTTCTCTATCTCTTCTGTCAACCCGACCTGGTACGGATCCCACAGTGATGAGCAATATTCAAGTATAGGTCGAACGAGTGTTTTGTAAGCAACATCCTTTGTTGATGGACTACATTTTCTAAGGACTCTCCCAATGAATCTTAACCTGGCACTCGCCTTACCAACAATTAATTTTATATGATCATTCCACTTCAAATCGTTCCGTACGCATACTCCCAGATATTTTACAGAAGTAACTGCTACCAGTGTTTGTTCCGCTATCAAGTAATCATACAATAAAGGATCCTTCTTCTATGTATTCGCAATACATTACATTTGTCTATGTTAAGGGTCAGTTGCCACTCCCTGCACCAAGTGACTATCCGCTGCAGATCTTCCTGCATTTCGCTGCAATTTTGTAATGCTGCAACTTCTGCATTCGAGAGTGGAATCGTAGAGAAGTAGTATGAAAATGGTTCGATGAACCCTCTGCCAGGCACTTAAGTGTGAATTGCAGAGTAACCATGTAGATGTAGAATGTATACGTACACTGACGGAGTTGCATGACATAGACGAAAGTTGGTAGGCATATTTCTACATATGACATATGATGCGTATTCAAATTTCGCGCCAGTTGCATAAGAATAACGCTAATAGTGCCACTATGAGGATACAAATTAGGTTTTCTTCACATACACGCTTTAACTGTCATGAGCGTTAGTTACCTTTGAGATTGGACGTGGTGACTTGACGTTGGTCAAGAGAGCCTTTAAGGCGACAAAGACGCCATTATCAACACCTCTTTGAGTTTGAACAACGTCGTGTAAGGGTCGAGTAGTGGAGCTATGAGAAGCGGGATGTTCCTTCTGCGATACTGCAAAAAGACTTGTCAAGAACGTAGCAACTGTAAATTATTGCTGGCAGTGGTGGTCACGAGAAGGTAAGGTCGCAAGGAGACAGAGCTCAGGACGACCATGCGCCACTACCGAGAGGGAAGACCACCGTGTCAGGTGCATGCGTCTGGCGCATTGTACTGCATCTACAGCAGCAATGTGAGCAGCAAAAAACATGGTTCTAAGCACTATGGGACTTAACATCTGAGATCATCAGTCCCCGAGACTTAGAACTACTTAAACCCAACTAACCTAAGCGCATCATACACATCCATGCCCGAGGCAGGATTCGAATCTGCGACAGTAGCAGCAGCGCGGTTCCGGACTGTGAGCAGCAGTTGGCACCACAGTGACACAACGAATGTTACAAATCTGTTACTTGAAGAACAGCTTCTAGAAAGACGCTCTGTAGCGTGCAGTAAACTGACCCTAAACCGCCGCGATTTGCGACTTCAGTGGTCTCAAGCGAGGCCTCATTAGAGAGCAGCGTGGACGTCTGTTGTGCTTTGTGATGAAAGCTGGTTCTACTTTGGTGCCAGTGATGGCCATGTGTTGGTTAGAAGGGGGCCAGATGAAGGGCTGCAGCCGACGTGCCTTCGCGCTAGATACACTGTACCTAAACGTGGAGCCATGGTCTTTGTAGCGGTTTCGTATGACAGCAGGAGCACTCTCGTGGTAATTCCGTGCACACTGACGGCAAATTTATACGTGAATCTGGTGACCAGTTGTTCTGCCATTCGTAAACAGCGTTCTAGGTGTGGCGAAACAAGCGCTGTATCACTGTGAGAGCTACAGAGGCGAGTGAGTGTGACGGGACCTACCCCAGTTAACTGCTACTAGCGCCACGTCATCAGAACGCGTCTACGTGTAGCAAACAAACTACTGTGCTATAATCTAAGAGTTTGCAATCTTCGTCAGTATATGGTTCAGTATATTAGTGTTCACATTGTAAAGTCTCCAAATGATCTAATGAATATGTTTCGCTAAATACATTATCTTAAGAAAAAATTAGTGGTGCTAAATAATGCAGCTAGAAATTGATCAGAATGTGCAAATGTATGTCACAATCAAAGGTTACAAGTCTCAACTTGATCGGTGCAAAATGTTGGTAAAAAATGGCGTTTTTAAGAAAAATTGAAGGCGCTAAATATTAGACACAGAATGATCAATATACGTTTGTAGCCTCAGATTGATATAAAATAATTAAACATGTGACTCCTTAAGATTCCTCTAATAGTTTTCAAGCAATTAACTACAAACTAAAGTTGGAATGAAATCGTCCCTATTCATAATAGACAGTATGATTTGTATTTATGATAGAAAGTTCTAATTAAAGCGCTTGAGTCCATTCATCACGTAATACAGCTGTACGAAGTTTCAAGACTTTAGTGTAAATAACAATCAATACAAGGAGTCTTATAGATGTAGCTCAGAGGTCATATTCTACTATCGGTCCCACCCTAAAAAGTCTAGCTGGCCAAGTTTAAATGCAGCCGAGAAAAAACTTTTTCAGTAACTAAAGCCAACTTAAATCTAATTACATCAAAGTTATGAAGATTGAAGATTGTTACACAAGGGAGATATTATTTAATAAATATCCGAGGTAGGGGCCATTTAGACGCTGCTACCTTGACCTAAGTCGGTTGATAGCAGATGTTCCGATCGGCGGTTCGCTGCGCTCATATATAAATAAGGCCAGAGAGGCAGCGAGGGAGACACTTTACACCGAGCTATCAATCTGTTCACGTCAGTCAAACGCCGGCATACCATCTGCCTCGGATGACGTCAGAGCTAGGCACCTACCGAACGCGTTTTTGGTAAAGTGGGAAGAGAACTGGCGAGGACAGTACACCGTTCTGGGTAGCTCAGATTTCACGAAAGTAAGTGCTTGTGTGCCGCCCGTAATGTTGACAAAAACGAGTGGCAAGATTATTTTCCACTTTTGTAGCGAGAAATTAGCTTGGATGATGGAAGTCAGGGTGACAGACCATCTGAACTGGAACTTACCTTAGAGGTCGTCTCTGAGCTGCCAGAAGTGCTGTTTCTGATAGGGACACTTATTATTATAGGGAATATTATTATGTTTGTGAGAGTGAACTTTTATTGAACATACTAATCAGTAAGAGCTTGAAACTTTTATTTATAGTCATAGTTCCTGATCCCACCGAGTAGATAGCAAGTATTAACATTTTCTTTTAGTAGGCACGAGAATAACGTGGACTTGCAGACTGGAAATTATGGTCAGTATGTTCTCCATCGCTTCCTTGCTGACAGCAAAAATAGTTTTTAGGCTCTTGTAAACGGTGCAAACAATATTTAACCCACCGCACCAAACAGGGGTTGTTTTCCAACAGGATAACGCTCGTCCACAAACCGCTGTTGTAACCCAACATGCTCTACAGAGCGTCGACTTGTTGTCTTGGCCTGTTCGATCATCAGATTTGTCTCCAACCGAGCACATATGGCACATCATTGGACGGTAACTCCAGCATCATCCACAATCAGCATAAACCGTCCCTGTATCGACTGACCAAGTGCCATAGGCATGGAACTCCATCCCACAATCTGACATCCACTACCTGTAAAACGTAATGCATGGACTTTTGTATCTTGCATTCCACATTCTGGCGGTTACACCGGTTATTAATGCACCACCGTCGGCCGGGATTAACCGAGCTGTCTCAGGCGCTGCAATCATGGACTGTGCGGCTGGTCACGGCGGAGGTTTGAGTCCTCCCTCGGGCATGGGTGTGTGTGTGTTTGTCTTTAGGATAATTTAGGTTAAGTAGTATGTAAGCTTAGGGACTGATGACCTTAGCAGTTAAGTCCCATAAGATTTCACACACATTTGAATATTTTTTTTAATGCACCACCATTTCACATTTGCAGCGTCTTCAAATGGTTCTAAGCACTATGGGACTTAACATCTGAGGTCATCAGTCCCCTAGAACTTAGAACTACTTAAACCTAACTAACCTAAGGACATCAAACACATCCATGCCCGAGGCAAGATTCGAACCGGGGACCGTACCACCAGCGTGGTTCCGGACTGAAGCGCGTAGAACCGCTCGTCCACAGCTGCTTTTAGTGTCTTATCTCGAGCTTACATTATCCTCCGATCCTGCAATATTAGTCACTTGAATGTTTTAAGTAGAGAAATGTATTTCAGAAATTTCGTTAGTCTACATTAATTATTTTTTGGCGTTGCCATTTATTCCGTCTGGGTATCCTAGAAAAAGTTGCCACTAACTTCAAGGGATTGGAAAGAGTGTCTTGAGGAAAAAGTCCAGAATAGGAACCAGTGTCCAGAAACACTTTCCAACGACGCTACAGATCGTCAAAGTTACAGTCGCCTCTGCCTCCCCCTAGTCCAATTCCTCGGCAGCAAACGTGACTTTGTACACTGACAGACAATTGACGGAGAGTCTCCGGATGCTGTTTGTTGCAATAAATAAATAAATAAATAAATAAAATGGGTTTTAAGCCCCGTCGACCCGTCAACATCGAGGTCATTAGAGACAGAGGACGAGCTGGTCTTATTTCAATGAGTGGCTGCTGGTGCTGCGTAAGGTTATAATCGCCGACTTGCGTGGCGGCAGGCTCTTCTTAGTGTAGCTTTGCGATAAAAAATTTTGGGTTCACAGTTGTTTTCTTTCATAATAATTCCTTTCTCGACGTTTTTTGCACTGTGCCCAGTTAACACCGTTATTATGCCGGGCTGCAACATGCAATTTTTTCAGGTTGGTACCTTAAAATGTGCTGCATTACAAGCCGCAAGCAATCACTACGCCTGAGCGCTCCTGTCAGACTCCACTGCACAACAGCTACTAGACTCAGCAGCACTGTGCACATCCGTGTCCAGCGACAACGTTTCCTTCTTCAGATACACTCTTTGATTGTACTCAATACAATATCGTCATAACGATAAACGTGTTTAGCACTCCTTCTTTAGGCCACAAGTGGCCCATTGGGATCATCCGACCGCCGTGTCATCCTCAGCTGGGGATGCGGATAGGAGGGGCGTGTGGTCAGCAAACCGCCCTCCCGGTCGTTATGATGGTTTTCTTTGACCGGAGCCGCTACTGTTCGGGCGAGTAGCTCCTCAGTTGGCATCACGAGGCTGAGTGCACCCCGAAAAATGGCAGCAACCCATTGCGGCCTGGATTGTCACCCATCCAAGTGCCAGCCACGCCCGACAGATCTTAACTTCGGTGATCTGACGGGAACCGGTGTATCCACTGCGGCAAGGCTGTTGCCACGATAAATGTTTTTACTACAAGTTATTACATAATGCTTTTTCAGATGTGGTTCTTCGATTACATAGTCACATTATTCATAAGAAAATATTTTCAAAATAGTGTCAAACTGTATTACAAAATAAACCCTCCATTACTCAAAATTACAACATTAGTTCTATGAAAATTTCTTATGTTAGATACTGTGTTGTTACATACGCACTGATGAGCCAGGACATTATGAGCACCGACGTGTTATCGATATAAATCCGTCGAGACGATAACGCGTCACCTGGCGTGGAATGACTGCTAGTCAGACACATGCATGATGCTTGTAGTATCATTGAGCGTGCTGTCCGTGTGTCGAATGGGCAAGGCGCGCGATCTGTCTGTGTTTGACCGTGGCGCGGAGGCTCGGCCCGAGCATTTCGGAAACTGCACGACTTACCGGGTGTTCGAGGAGTGCTTCGGTGAGTGTCTTCAACGCGAGACACGAAACCAAGGAGAAACAACGTCTAGACGTCGTGGGGCTGGGCGGCCACACCTCATTACAGATGTAATGAGGCTGGGCAGACTGGTGAGACAGGACAGGCGGAACCAACATCAGACTCTTATACCGGGCAGAGTGCAAGTGTGTCTGAACACACAGTGCACCGAACACGCCTAACGATGGGCCACCACAGCCGACGAGCCATTATGTGCTAATTTTAACACCTCGACATCAGCAACTACGACTGAAATGGGCACGTTACCATCGGCACTAGACGTTGTCGTGGTGACAGAGCGGTGCATGGTCTGATGAATCCCGATATCTTCTTCATCATGGTGATGGAACGGCGCAGATCAATCGTCTACCAAAGGAACAGCTGCTTGACACCTGTACTGCGGGACGGAGATAAGCTGGCAGCAGTTCCATTATGTATGGGGAACATTCACATGGGCACCCATGGGACTAGTGGAGCTCGTGCAAGGCACCATGAGGGAAAAGGAGTATCGCACACTGGTTGCAGACCACGTATACTCCTTCATGACAAGCGCGTTTCCCGACGGCATTGACATTTTTCAAGAAGATAATACTCCCCAATTTGCGAGGTCTGAAGTCGATCGAACAAATCTGGGATTTGATTATTTGATTAAACGTGACGTCAGAGCTCACCGTCCCCCTTTTCAGGATTTTCGGGAATTAAGTGTGTGCAAATTTGGTGCCAACTCCCTCCACCGGCCCACCGAGGCCTCATTGCTCCCATGCCATGACGTGTCACCGCTGCTATCCGTGCCAAAAGGTGGACATACCGGCTGTTTGGCATGTGGTCACAACATTCTGCCTGATCTGTGCATATATGGTTTACATTACGTAAGGTATTCTCTAGTTAATCATTTCCTTGCAAAGCAAATGAATTGTGTAATCACCCTCAACTAAGGCAACGTCTATTTTTTAAATCGAACACCAACTAATGTGTTATGCATCTGAATTACTATTACTCAAACAATTTATGAAATTCATTGTACAGCACTAATATTACCTGTACCACAAGAATTTTTTTATAACCATTACTAAACTTTTCAAATTACGAAGTCCATTTAAATATTACGTATATCTTTCTTTTCTCAAAATCAAATCAAATTATTGGCGGTGAACTGCCTGGTGCATTTTGATCAGCTTTGTCTCTTGAGCCTGCAAGTCATCCATGTCCATAAGCACAATCTTTTTTGCAGCATTTTGTCTTTGTCCTTTTGACAGGCAGCGCACAATTCCACGTTATTACAACGTGAATTTATTTTAGATTTTCGCCTGCAATTTAAACGACAAGTCTAAGATCATCTGAAGTTAAAAATGACATTCATCTCCTTAAAAATAATACTATTTACAATACAAAACATAGATAAATATTCACACAACACAAACATTTTTCATAATCCTTTAGTATGGTGTCAGCATTGCTGACGTTAAATGAAAAAGTCAAAAGTCTTTGTTACATGAGTTATTCATGATTATTAAGAGGAATTGATTATTCACGCTCTGATATTGTACATTTTCAGATCTACAACGTTTCATAAATCTGATTTTCTACCCAACCGAGGGTAAATCAAACAGTAGGCATTAGGGTGAGGAACGCTCTCAACTTTGAGTGGTTCTTTGTAAATAAACCTGATCTTACAGACTTCATTCTCTGCCTCACTAGTTTCGTCATGTGTTTTCAGGAGGACACTGCCCCTTATATTAAACTTTACTAATTTAAGGTTAGCACTGTGTCTTTTAATACGTGCCTCAGCACGTTTCCTCATTTTACCTTGTCTTTTGCACAACGTCTAGTGTGGCTGAAAATCTATCAATTCTGTTATTATACTCTTTTATTTAGCACCCAAGTTAATTTTCTCACGTGTAATACTTGTACTTTCATGAGACTCAAAGTTCATAACTTTTTTCATTGTCAGCAATATATTTTTCCCATGCATTGTGGTTACTATGGCAATATGTTTTAAAATATCGGCCTAATTCATGCATACAGCGCTCCAAATTGTTCCCCGACGGGTAATAGGCCGATTTATGATCACTTCTACACTTTTTCCCTTTATGCCTTCATTCCAAATTTTGAGTATGAACGAGGTCTATTGTCCAACAGTACAGCTGTCGGTGTCCCTATCTTCACGAAAGAATCGTCTCCCAATTTACTAAATACTGCTTTAACTGTGGCTTTACGTAACGTATACAGTTTCACAAATTTTGAAACAGTATCCAGCACGACCAATATGTACGCTAAATTACCAGTTGTTTTGTATAATAGACTGTAAAGATACGTTGCCAGTATTTCTAAATTATCTGTAGGTTGGATAATTTGCATAGGACCACGATGGGTTGCATTTGTTACTGTCACTTTCTGACATGTGTCACGCGTCCGTATGCTCTCAGCTACTCTCTGGTTCACATTGTCAAAACTTACTAACTCATTTATCTTGTTTGCACACTTTTTTGTCCCACAGTGACCAAAAGCTAAATGAAAATAATTATTCAACTAAGGGTCATACTTCTGTGGCCACTTTACTCATAACTCTTCCTTGTCGGTATTCTTTCGTGAGTACAGTATGCACCTATAGATCTTACAATATCTCCAATATTTTTCACCTTTCTAATTCTTGGCGTAGTAACCAGTCTTAACTTCACACACTCAAGTTCATTCTGACAACGGCGCATATTCTTTCACACATTTTCTATTTTCTTTTTTTCGTCAACATCCTTGAACTGCATCACTTCCAACACCCCCTCTGGATTTTCCTTATTAATTGTCCCACCAGGATCCTACGGTAGCCTAGACGATGCATTTGTAAAACTATTGCCTACACCCTTACATGACAAATTTTGTAATCGAATTGTTTCGTATATAATGCTCATCTCCTCAATCTATGGTGCAACAGCCTATAACTTTTTAATAACGTGATTGCCTTATGGTCAATATGCAGTATAACTTTGTGACCCCATAAGAAACTTCTTAATTTTTTGAATCCCCAACGATAGCTATAGCTTCTTTTTCCGATACAGCATAATTTCTCCCGTATTTCGTCAAAGTCCCACTCCCGGAAGGTATGGATCGACATTCCTTATTTTCACCTTTCCCTTCTTCTTGGAAAATGCGAACTCCAGTAACTTAAGTCGCATGAATCGATGCCCACAGGAAATGGCACCGCAAAATCTGGATGACGTAAAACTATGTTCCTTGTAAGTTCTTCTTTTAACTTTTCGAACTCTAGTTGATAGTTCCCTGTCCAAACAAACACACTATTCTTCTTCAGTAAACTACTCAGTGGCTAGCACATTGGATTCGCTTTCGGGAGGACGACGGTTCAATCCCGCGTCTGGCCATCCTGATTTAGGTTTTCCGTGATTTCCCTAAATCGCTCCAGGCAAATACCGGGGTGGTTCCTTTGAAAGGGCACGGCCGACTTCCTTCCCCGTCCTTCCCTAATTCCGATGAGACCGATGACCTTGCTGTCTGGTCTCCGCCCTCAAACAACCCCCAACCCCTAAACTACTAAAATTTGGATAGCTAAACACCTGTCCCTTCACATATTTGCAATAGAAATTACAAAAGCAAGAAAAGCCTGCAATTGTTTTTTGGTTCTCTGGGGTGGGCAGTTTCCTATCGCCTCTAATTTCCGCGGGTCTTCTGTTATTCCAGAAGTTGTAATAATAAGGCCTAAACACTATTTCTTTTTTTAACAAATTCACATTTTTTTATTTTCATTGTCATTCCTCGGTTTCTTAATGCTGGGAAAACCTCATTCAATAGTTAACAATGCTGCTCCCGTGAAGAAGTCGCTATTAACAAATCCTCAACGTAAACTATAATTCTGGCATCCAGTTCTTTCCCTAGTACACTATCCAGTGCTCTGATGAACGTTGACACAGACGTGTTCAATATGAAAGGAATGACAATATACTGATAACATTTTCTTGCAAACAAGAATGCAGCCAGTTTTCGCGATTCTTGTTCGAGAGCGATCTACCAATAGCCGGCCGTCGGTTGGAGACCTTCCATATCCCGATTGCTATTGAATTTTTGCAGTACGTCGTCTAAACACTCAGGACAACCTGTCTCACGCTTCACAACTTTGTTAAGATCGCGTGCACCTGTCACGATCCGAACGCTATTATCTTTCTTATTTACCAAACCGAGTGAGTTGTATTGGCTCTTAGCTCGTTATGTTACGCCCCACTCCTCCATACGGTTTATCTCTTTTTGTAGTACTTATTTCCCAGACAACGGTACCTGATAAACTGGTCCAAAAATGGCTCATGGGGTACTGTTCCAATTTTGTTCTCAAAGTCATGTACCCGATCGGATTTGACTGAAAATACGCCTCTATTATTGATCAAAATGTTATACGGCTCATCCTTCTGATCGGGAAATATACCCGAAATACTCTCTACTATCTTCGCATCTACTATCTACTATCTGATATGATAAGCCTCAGACCCTTCACTCAACCCTTCACTCATAGGTAACGTAATTAAACTCGGTTCTGTACCATGACTTTAAATCACTTGATTAACATCGTCAGAATTCAGTTCTAAATTACTCTCTCCTACAGAAGACGTCATTGTCATCTTCTCACAATCACTAGTCACTTCATGTTACGTCATCCAATCTGTACCCTAATAATTTCAGTACTTAACTGATGCACCACTAAAAAATCATGCTTCTATAAAATATCTTTAATATCAGATTGCAGCACGACTTGCTTCTTAATCGGTTTCCTACAGACACCAATAGCACCTACAATTTTCACTCCCATAACAGCCATCACAACGATATCTTTTACTGTTCTGATATTCTCATAATTGAGTTTCTATTCCATACAACTCAATAGGTATTATAATTGACTTACAACACTTCGATTGAATACATATACGTATTCTCCGACAACAAATCTTGCTCCACTTCCAGATCTTTCCATAAAATGTTATCCCTTTCAGCTAATTTATCTGGGGGAATTTTCATTCCTCCCCTGTCTCTTTCTTCCTTTTGATACAAGACCTGTTTAATCATTTGGGTATCTAAGTGATCGGCAGGTTCACTTCCATTATCATTTTCATCTGAACGAATCATATCAATCTAGATTTCGTACATATTGCAACCATCTGTTTCATTACCAATTTCATTGGGTCGTCAGAAGGTACATACCCTTGCCGTATATTACAGATTCCGGCTGTCTGATTAAATTTGTCGATTTCAACTGAATTGGGAATGGCATCTCCAGAATTCTTATTCACTCGCACTTCATGTGCCCCCTCCTCCTCGCTATATTCGTTAATATCATCGACATTACTCATTATACTCTGATTATCTGCAACTACCTCACACAGAATTTCTCTCAGATTATTCGCTCCCTTCGCCTTACACACTTCATAATTATCATTACTCTTCATTATCTTCCACTGAAAGTTATTTTTCTACTTCTCTTCCATTTTTCTAACCCGCCATATATTTTACTTAACTGAATTAGCCATTCCTTCTACTTGCTTACTGCTTCCACTTCATTAACAACGACGACACGCTTCTCCGCGACCGGACACCCATCCATTATCGGTGCCGCCGTGCTATTCGTGCGCGCCGGACCCACCTTTGATTTCATTCGCTACCGCATTTGATTTACTTTGTCCACGAAATTCATTATCCTTGCATTGACAGTCATGCCCATTGTTTCTTATCTGAACGTGCTCGAATTTACACGATTTACTTTGTTGGTCACTGAGCACTCTATTGTTATTGCTACAGTGACATTGTTTTTGACGGCGGTGTCGCGTATTGCTCTCTGCTCCAGTGCGCTCGTCCGTAACTATTGCGGATCTCCACTTTCCGAACAGTGATTTCCGCTCATTCGTCCATTCTGATATCCTCTTCCGCGACCGCCACCTCTTCCTCCTCACCTACCTCTCTCTACAAGAGCACATCTCATCTCGTAATCATTGTTACGGTTATTGTTCTGGTTGTTGTGGTTATATTGGTTCCTATTTTCGTGATTATTGTTATTGTAGTTCCGGTTTCAAATGTCTCGGTACCAAGCGTCAATGGCGCCCAATTTTTTTTTAGAAAACATGTTTTTGTCATGAAACTTCCTGGCAGATTAAAACTGTGTGCCCGACCGAGACTCGAACTCGGGACCTTTGCCTTTCGCGGGCAAGTGCTCTACCATCTGAGCTACCGAAGCACGACTCACGCCCGGTCCTCACAGCTTTACTTCTGCCAGTATCTCGCCTCCCACCGTCCAAACTTTACAGCAGCTCTCCTGCGAAACTTGCAGAACTAGCACTCCTGAAAGAAAGGATACTGCGGAGACATGGCTTAGCCACAGCCTGGGGGATGTTTCCAGAATGGATGTTTTGTCATTTTCGCTCATTAAGTAGCCTCGGACACTCCTCGGTAATCTACGGCGCAGCAGCGTTAACATGTTCTTTTTCTGACAGCTGGCCTTTTACGTACTCGAATTTTTTAAACAATTCCTCACAGTATGCTTTCATGTTCGTTTCATTGCATGGCTGTTGTGGAGAAGCTTGCATAAATTCTTGAAATACTCCGTCCTGTTTATCTACAGAGCAGTATTTCTCCCCAAACTTATTTAAAAATGTCTTTTAAAGGCCGGCAATTGTCAATAGTGTGGACTACTGAGCTACTCGTGTCCCCGATTAATTTTGTTCACGCAATTCTATTTCGATCTTCTTCAGGTAATGCTGAAGGGAATATTTCCCTTCATGTCTCCATAAAAATAACAGGATGGACACAGTCTTTTGGGTGGAACATCTTATTCCGAAATTTTCATGATTAGGATAAGCTCCTCTTACAGTGAATGTAGCAGCCAAATGTTCCACTTTCTTTATTTTTTTTTTATTTGTTCTTTGAAGTTATTAGTTTCAGCTTTCAAACTCTCTACTTCTTTATTTTTAAATGCCATCGTTTTGTGACGCTAACTTCCAACGTCTCAATGTTATCCTGCGCATCAGTTCTAATAGCAGACACGGTTTCCTGTAATTTGGTCTCTGTCGTGTTTTGAACCGACCGATTTAGTTTGCTAAGAATTTTTTCCTACTCATCATTTATTATTTTACTTTTATGTTCTGCTTTTGTCTTTAAATCCACAGCTATTTTAATGCTGACTGCATCGTAAAGTTCTTCTCTTTGCTTTTTGATTTCTTATCTTACTGACTTCTTTAAAGGCTCCATTTTACTGTCAAATTTACCGTCTAACCCATTTACTTTCTTAGTTATTGTATCATCCATTTGTTGGGTCAGATTTTTTATAGGGTCAGATTTTTTATATGTTCACAAATTTTGATATCCAGCTAATTCATTTTCTTATCCAACTTGACGAAGGTATTTACTTTTTCCAAATCATTATTCGCCGTTAATATCATTTTTTTTCAATTCATTCATAACGCCCTATAGCACATCGCCCACCTGATTCAATATCGATTTTATTTCTGTTTTCGTTTCGATCGACGTGCGACCTACACCCCATTAGATCACCCCTTCCGTATTTTTCTCTTAAGAATCGTTGATCCCATGTTTTATTGTCATGATGCTTAGATGTAGCACGTTTATTGAGCAACGCATTCCACTGTCATTTGTCAGCTCGCCGTCAAACAATAGCGATCTTGGCTCACGCTTTTGTTTCTGCCTCTCCGCCTGAATTGGCGATTTCAGCATTTTTGTTTTTTCTATTGTTTGATCGCAAAATCCACTAACTAAAATTAATTTCACCACTAAAATTTGCAAAGTTCGGCCACTGGACAATCCCAAGATTAAGAAACGTTCTGTCACCAGATCGCCACGTATAACGCACCTATACTTTCGGATAATTGAAATAATTGATAACTAATGCTGGTAATCTCCCTTTTGTGTTGGAAAATGCATTTGTTCCGAAGAACAAAATAAATAAAAAAATACAGTCAGTTACAACCGAATCGTTATTACGCCAGTACTTCTAGCCAATAACGATCGAAAGAATTTTAGCAAATGATGAAAACCGCAAAGTAGTTAGTGAAATTTCAGATAATGAAGTTACACATATTTTAGTTTAGATTGCAATGGTTATAGAAGGAGGTCTCCAGCTTACGGTGTGAGCGAACGTTATTGTATAGCCGTTAATTAATTTGGAAAAGTATTTACGTAATATTTAATGAAAGACAATCATGCGGGTACGGTGACAATAACACTGGCTTGAGTTCAGATTCAAAACCATGGTTAGCAACATGAAATAAATCTAATCGTGAACTCAGTAAAGCAAATAGCGCTAACCATATGCGCTCGAGTGCTAATTGTTTGGCACTCTGTTTGTGTAATAAATAGCTTCGCGCAGCCTACCGTAATGCCTTCTTCTAATATTTCTTTTGTATCCTGCCTCGAAGGCGGCGCTGGGGTCTGCTTCTGGAAACTGAACGGTACGCCGAATGTAGGAAATGAGTAGGAGCAAGTGAAGTAAAAATCTCGGTACTGCTTTTAAAGTAAAAGTACATTTAATACAGAATGTTAGTCAATGCCATATACGTAACTTTCGGTATAGATGAGCACGTAGGTGCGAAGCCGGATGTATCAAAGGTAACAGGGAAAATCTGTAGTGGCTCGCCCGCTATGAGGATGAAACAATGTTGGTTGGTCGTCAGCTCGCGAACAAATGGGCAGAATCTGGAGCTGTCACGTGTTTTGGAAATGAGAGCCGAAATTATTGATCACACGAAGAAATTAGACATTCTCATCTACAATAATCTTTAAAAACTCACTGAAATTACTTTTTCATAATCACTGAATATTAATACTGTCTTTTTACGTGAAGATTTCGCTGAGCGACGATGTCCATTGTCATTAACAAGCAGCGTTAATTATTTTTTGAGGTTTTTTAACTTATACGTTTTTAAGCAAATTATCAAAATTAAAACAGCTCAGCAATTTTAGTCTTTTTACCATCAACAATGACCCTCGGTTTTAATTAATAAAGACAAAATAGGGCCCTCCTTGGTAATTGTTCAGGTTTAGCACTTGTAACACAGCGAGCACGTTCAGTCGATAATTATTCACAAAATGAAATTACTACACTGGTTAGCCTTGATACGCTTCTAAATATTGAAGTTGATATGGTCTTACTTCAGTGAGTGTCTGCTGGAGCTGCGTAAGGTAACAATCGCCGATAGTGCATGGTAACAGGCTCTTCTTAGCGTCGCTTTGCAATAAACAATTTTGGGCTCACAGTGCTCCTCTTTCATAGTAATTCCTCTTGATGCTTTTTACACTGCGCAAGGTTAACGCCGTTATTATGCCTGGCCATAAAATGCAATTCTTTCAGTTTGGTGCCTTGCGATGTGCTGCACGAACTACATGCCGCTAGCAACTAAGGCGTAGCGCCGTATACCGATCCTGCCTTGGAGGCGGTTAAGTGGGAGATGTGTCTCACAGCTGGATAGTGACAGATGGTGATGCGAGACTGGCCGCGCACGTAGTTTATGTATCAGCCGATAGAGGACAGTATTGGATAGGGGTCTGATTTAGTTTCGATTGTGCCCACTAGAGTGCACTAAAGTAATAGAATGTTTTTCGTAAACTATTCTAGTATTTTCATAAAGTGTTATTATGTCTTTTTGTGTAGGTGAAAAGTAATAAATGTGTTTTAGCAGTATGAATGATGCGTAAGTGTGGTTTAAGGTTAATATGAAGATAATTGTTTAACGAGTTATGTAGTGGGATTTAGTGTGGGAACATTTCGAAGAAGTATAGATGTGGACAAAGGGGATATTTGTAGAACAGATTTGTAAAGTATGTTTATGGTAAAGGGAAAGTTAATTCAGGTATAAATAACAATAGTAAATAACTTTATGCATAAACAAAACTTCAGCATATGAGATAATTACGTCGGTAAAAAGTGCACTCGTTAGGTTTACTATTTTGCGATTGGCTATTGATGAAAAGCGCGGGATGACGCGAGAGAATGTTGTTTTGCAATTGGTTGTTGAGTAAACTGACCAGTGGTAAAGCAATATTCTTCACGCGCCTTTCTCTGCTGGTAGAGAAAACTTAGAGTATTCTAGAGAGGAGTCAGAGCCTAGCCATGAAACAGTTCGGACGTGTGTAGTAGTAGTTCCGATGGAAATGATAAGTTGTCAGCACTAGCAGTGTTTCATACATCAAAAGTGTAGTAAAGTGACGGCATAATTATTCCGATGGGTGTGCAGAAATTTGGGAATTTTTAAGGGAATTTTGTAATGAGAAAAGACATATGTTTCGCGTGGCGTATTGAGCATTAGGTACCGACAGACTTAATATCTGGCGAGCATTCTTAACCAAAAACAATACGTATTTTTGTAGCTATTACGGTTTCGGGAAATGCAACACCATAAACTTGCTAACGTGAGTGAAAGGGATAGTGAGTGACTGCGTTAAGACTAGCACGGTCTAGGCAGTGATACTTGTTCAGTTTATCGAAACAATCATGCGGGAACGGTGACAATAACACTGGCTTGAGTTCAGATTCAAAACCATGGTTAGCAACATGAAATAAATCTAATCGTGAACCCAGTAAAGCAAACAGCGCTAACCATATGCGCTCGAGTGCTAGTTTCAGTAGAGTGCAGTTTCAGAATATATTAATTAAGGACAAAATTTCCAACCTTTCATTTAGTGTGAAAACTTTTTCCCGAAACGTAGATTAGTGACTTTAATTGCAGCCTGGTTCACGTCGAAGTACAGTAGGTTTCGTTCGGCTTCCCTACTGATGATCTGCTGAGATAATGTTCACACGTAGGTGCAGGTTCGTCGTAAAGGGACGGAAAGAACCGCACCGCCGCACAAGCAGTACGCCTGAGCGCTTATGGCAGACTCTACTGCACAACAGCTCGCGCCAGCTACAACAGCACTGTGAGCATCCACACCCAGGGACAATGTTCCCTACTTCAAATATACTCTATGTCTGTTCTCGATAGCAGATCACCCTGACCAGTCCAGCGTGTATGCTACGTGTTATTACATAATTCTTTTTTTAAATATGTCACTTAAATTACAGAATAATATTAATTCATAAGAAAATATTTTCAAAATAGTGACAAAACACATTACATAAAAGATTAGTCCATTACTCAACTTTCATACTGCGAAAATGTCTTATGTTAGATACTGTGTTATTGTGTTACAAACCTTTCGCAGGCAACTTCCTTTCAATGTGTGTCCAGGTATTAGTCACTGTACACTACAGTTTTAAATTATCAATGTTGAACAAAGAGAAAGCTTCGCAATAAGCTACGTGTTGTTCCCAGCACTAACTGCTGTTTTAGATTTTTTGAAGAACTGTGGTGACTTTTAGTGGTTTATGGCTGCAGTTTCCAGTGTGGAGCTCCATTGCTGCATTACCACTTCTGGCTACCGCGTCGTGTTGCCCATTTGTTCGCATCGCAGATACCGCCTCACTGCTGCCAAACTGCTCACGGCACTTACTCGGATATTCGCGGAATCTACCCTGGAACTGACGGTTATTGATTGTTTCGATTCGCAGTACTGTGCGTTGTCCTGAATAGCCGCTTTTCCTGAAATACAGTGAAAGGTACAGCATTACACAATTTGTGGTGCAGATGGCGGGAGGCGGGAGGCGGGAGGCGGAAGAAAACTGGCATCGGGGTGGAGAGTCGTTGTTACTCTTCGCCCAAGAGGCTATAGGTGGCGTTTAGAGTACGGATCAGCGACAAAGATGTACTAAATGTCCCCACTCTTGATTTCTAGTTCAGGTAGTGGCTTGAATGGGTACACCTCTTCTGTGAAACATGGAAATCTGATCACCCGATTTTTTTCTGAGGCACAGAGCAGTGTCTGTCTTTTGTTTAGCGTAGGTCCTGCAATTGTTTTGTTCAAACTCTGTCATCTCACTTACAAAATCGTTCGCAGTTTTGTAGAAACCCAACCAGGCCAGTGAATCCAGTGTGCCGTGTGCACTAAGAGTACATATCATGACACATTAAAAGAAGAAATTATTGCGTCAGTGACTCCGACAACCACGTAAAAAGCAGTCATCTGTGCGTCGAACTGCGAGTCTTGTAAATATCCCATCGAATCAGAGCACTTGCAAAAGGTTAGGCTAGCTTCTGACAGTTCGAGCGTCCAGTCGAATAACAGCTCTTCTCAAAACTCACAGACAAAAATGCTGGACAAGGTGTCCATATTTTAGAGATAAATGCGGAAGGATTGACAAGAGGCAAATCCGATTACCTGAGCAAATTTGATGGTGAGCATAACATCGACGTTCCAACTCTAGGAGAAAGTCATGTGGGTGACATCAACTCAGCGCCTAGGTGTACGATCGCAGAATATAAAATAATATCAGTGCTCTACTCTGCTATCCATGAACTCAAAATTTTAAAAAAATCTGCCTCTCGGATTATACTGAGGTAACCTGCCAGAAAATTAACGACGTACAAGTAAGTGTGATAGAACTAAAATGCTCGACTGCTACATCAGTCTACAAACCACCTAACATTAAGTGGGCAACACCAGGCTTACTGAAGGTGACTAGGCAGTATTTCTGTGTGGGCGATTTTAACAGCCTATGCATACATAAATATAAACGACAATGGAGAAAAACTGTCCGAATGGATCGACACACAAAAACTGTATCTAGAAACATTGTGGTCAAACAGACGGCAAGCTGATACAAACCCTGATCTATCCATTTCTCCACGAACAAGAACAAACTACCACTGGACCACTCTAGGAAAGTATTAAACATGTCGAAGAAGGCAACATCTTACAACAAAAATCAACATACATATTGATATATGTTACTAAATCTACCAATAAACCCAGACAGAAACGCAAGAAAACTAGATGGATACAATATACCCAGGGAGTGGAGAGTAATCTCGTTGGATTCTTACAAAACTTCAAAAGATTTGTGGAAATTATTTTAGATGTAGCTAAACGGAATAATAAAATAACATTATGAATCAGGCTGAGATAAACCTAACCAAATCCTCTACAAAAAATACCAAGGTCAATCGTTAAACAGTGATTATAACTGAACGAAGGCAGTAAATAGAAATGAAAATATATTATCTTCCAACTGAACTTCACTTTTTCGGGTAGGAAACATTGAACACTCCTGAAGAAATTGGGGACATCAACCAAAGCATAGGATAACGCCATCAGAAACAGCGTTCCCCTGAAAAACAAACAAACCAGAGCTAAGCCAAGTCGGTAACGACCTACAGGACAAGATTACCCTAGCAGATCTCTTCAGTGAACAGGAGATAAAGAGACCATGAAACTCTAAAAACAAGAAAAACAGCAGGGATGTATTTGCATATTCCTGGAGTTTATAACACACCTATGGAGACAGTAAAGGTAATGGCTGAAGGAATTTTGCACACTCTTTAGGTTGTGTAACAAATGCAAAATTTCTAGGAATGAATTTTGATTCCCAGTTGAAGTGGTGTGAACACACAAAGGTACTTGCTCACAGAAAGTCATCAGCATGTTATGCCCTTAGAATCCTATCATCAGTGTGCAACATGCAGTGTCTTCTAGTTACGTATTATTCATATGTACACTCAATTCTTAGCTATGCCATTCTTTTTTGGGGAACAAATGCACAAAATATGAACACAATTTTCAAACTCCAGAAAAGAGCCAACAGTATAATAACCAAAAATACTAGTGGAGCTCAGTGTAAAGATCCGTTCAAAACGCTAGGGATTTTACCTGCTCCATGTGAATACATTTACCAGTCATTTATACACATCAAAAATAACATTGGTAATTACTGCACAGACAGCTCTCTCCATGACCATGCAACAAGAGAGAGACTCAACTTACATTTACGAAGAAAAAGTAAACATAAAACTCAAAACAGCATTTTCTACCAAGGAATAAAACTGTACAATAAATTATCAAAAGAGATTAAAGAAATTCCAAAAATACACTTATTTAAAACGGCAGCTATAAAGGACCTGTTATGCAATACATTTTATACATTGAAGGATTACTCAGATAAAACAGAATAGGGGTTTGATAAACAATGTTATACAAATAAATAATAATAATAATGATTATAAAACATCCAACATTCCACGTAACATCTTGACTTTATGTTTTTTCCTTTCTATAAAAACGTACCTCCAAGCTGTGCATAGCACAATACTAACACTTCTTCCACTTTCTGAGCTCAACATCTCACTCATTATGGAGGGATGCTGACTCAGTTTTTCAGGATAGCAAGTGGGAAGTTCCAATACAGAAAATGGCCCAGAGATCACCAGTGTTTGTTTGTTTGTTTGTTTGTGTGTGTGTGTGTGTGTGTATGTTTAGTGAGTGAAGTGTTATGAAACAATGTACATATATTGTGTGCAGTGACATAGTGAGATATGAGTGAACAGTATGGAATTACATGATTTAATAAGTTATCTGTAAAAAAGTATTGTATACTAGCAGTAAATCTAATGATTGTCTCTAACAAGAAGCCTTCAAATACATGTGTACACGAATTAGTTTATTTTAAATTGGTCTACACTTGTAAATACTTTGACATGTCCTTTATCCTCCTTGTAAAAAGAGATCTACAGAAGAATAAAGCTACTACTACTACTACTGAGAAAATTTTTCCTCAGTTCAGAATTGCACACATGTTGGAAATCTTTAAATTTGAGAATCCTTAGGAAGATGTTTCTATCTAGGGCCTGATCGCATTGCTGACTGTCAGCTTCAAAATATGTAGTAGGACACTTAATGAAAGATTATTGCTGTGTGGGTTGGGGATGATGAAACATCAGTCTGTGCAAGCTGTTTTAGTATCATTATTCATTCCACGAATTATTTTATGTGAAGGAAGAAATTCCAATAGATTATCTCTTTCTTGGTATCCATTTCATGAATATTACTCATGTGTTAGTCTCCATTCCTTTTAAATGTATTTCTGTAAAAAAATGGAGTAAATTATATGGAAATCGTTTACAGACTTCCCGTTTGTTTCCCCTTGTATCTGTCTCATTATTTGTGACAATGACTAAAGGAGGCCATAAGTTCTCATATTAATGTAATTGAAGTTACAATCGTAATATAACTTTAGTTACAGTAACTTAACTGAAAAAGTCTTTTGAGTTACTTAATCACAGGGCGTCATCTTTTACATTAATGCTTGTGAGCAAATCTAACATAATATTGATGACACTGCACTGTTGTGTGAACAGCTAGCAAAATTATTGGTGAACTTTCAGAGTTTTAGCCAGCAGCTATGTTAAGTTTAAGCACTATTGCAGGACAGTGATTTTTTTTTTTTTTTGGTGCATGCAGCTCAGTGACTTATTTGAGGAATCTGGTCAGAGCAGAGCAGCGTTTCAGAACTTTAGAGGCTAAACGAACTACTGTTTTCTGTGCTTGGGAAACAGTGATCAGTTGTAATTTTTCCACATAATCCAGAAGTTGTATTTATAATCAAATGCAGATTTAACATGCGACAGCTTCTTTTTTTCATTTTGATTGTTAGTGGGGAAGCTATCGAGTGTATCACAGACAGTTCCTTCTTGTTTCGATATATTAATCATTGCAGATTACCAAGTTCAGTTTAACGAAATTAAATTTCACATATAGACAAACAGATGATATACTGTTTAGTACTAGTTACAGTGCCTGAACTTCAAATTTCACACTAAGACAACAATGATCATTAATGATCCTTCATGTAAATAATTTAAGGTTACTAATTTTCTTTATAAAATTGCTAAATTAAATAACTGAGATCACTTTTGGGAATTTTTATACCTTTCCATAGTTAGCAATATACATTGCTAATTTCACAATCAAAAGTAGCGCTGTTACATTATATTCAGGTCATGGTACACTGGCGCTACAGCAATTAGAATTAGAACATTTCCTTCTGCATTTTGAATATTGCATTAAGACTCTGCATCCCTGTAGAACGAATCAGCATTAATTATTTTTGAGATAGAGTGCAGAGGTGATGCTAAAGTTACGGTTAGAACAATTTATACTATGTTTTACAGGAAGGATATCTGGTCACAAAGTTAAAATACAAATAAATCTGCCAACTCAAGAACAAAAGAAACAGAAGACCTTATACAACACGATGAATGCTGGCAATAAATAAATAAATAAACTGACAGTATGTCATTTCTACCACGTGCATTTTAATTCCTCGTTTCATGCTGTTATGTGGCGAGTGCATGGCTATCTTGGTATTTAATATATTGGCTAATATATGCTATCAAAAATCAATGTAACAATTATAGCTCAATGGAACATTAACCAATTAACTTTATTTTGCTTGTTACTAAGATAGTAACACACAGAACTGTCACAGTCAAGCCAAAATTCTTGATCACCTTACATAAACTCCTGAGCCAAAATTAAATTGACACTGCCCATTCCAGATGAAAGACCTCCCTGTGGCTTGACGTGCACGTGACTCAGCAAGAAAAGTATATAAATAGAAGAGAGATGAATGGGGAGCACCGCCTACATAGCTACTTACTGAGGAGGTAGAGAGCTAAGAGCTGGAAGTGGAGGTTGAGAGATAAAAGAATATTCGCAGTTTTGTACACTGTGATGAGGGTTTGTCTTTTTTCAGAAATATTACAGTCGATTGTGATCACTACTGGAGAGAACCGCTACCAGCAGCGAGATTTATGTGAGGAAAGTACTTTGTCCATGACAAGCGAGGACTAAAGAGAAGAGCTTGGATTAAGAGAAAGCAGAAGCCCAGTGTACTATGAGAGGTGACCAAAGGAAGAGATATCAGATATTGGACAAAGATAAAGGAAGTAAGCCACCCACCTGATGCAACGTTAGGTAAGATTAGGTTTATAGTGCAAGATCATGTATACAATGGGATGTATTAATTTACAGTTTTAAACTCAAAGGAAAGTTATTCAATTAATTTATAATTAGCTCGCAATCTATCATGTGGATTTAACTGTATTCCAGAGAACCTCTTTGGCCATTAGTAGTGGATGATAGTTTGCAGTTGTTAATACCAAACCTTTAATTGTGGCCTCCTCCTGATGTCACTTTGAGATGTCATAAAATGAGACTGACAAGAATCACTATCTGAACTTAACAAGACAGTGGAGAATAGGCGGTATGAGTTGGTTCCAGTACTTGTTGAGCCCACAGCAGAGTTGTGGCTGCCATAGGATTGACCAAAAGAACTGTAGATATAGTCAAAATAATTTTGTTTGCTTAATAGAGTTTGATAGTAGATAGCTTTCATTTGTTTGCACATATGGGAGTCAGAATGTCTGTGTCTGTATTGGCAACGATTTCGCAGTGAGATATTTTGAGTCCACGTAGAATGACATGGGTATTGTATTGTATTGTACTGTATTGTATGTTAACTGGGGGCCTAGAAACGACGGAGAGGTTCCGTCTCCGCCCCAGCCGCAGTGGTCTACAACCCCACGACGACTACCACAGTCCACTTCACCCCTCCGCCGCCCCACACCGAACCACTCTTTCAGGGTTACGGTGCGGTTAGACTCCGGGTGGATCCCCCCCCCCCCCCCCCCCCCCACTCCAGGGAACGTCTCACACCACACGAGTAGTGTAACCCCTATGTTTGCGTGGTGGAGTAATAGTGGTGTACGCGTACGTGGAGAACCTGTTTGCGCAGCTATCGCCAACATAGTGAAGCTGAGGCGGAATTAGGAGAACCAGCCCGTATTCGCCGAGGCAGATGGAAAACCGCGTAAAAACATCCACAGGCTGGCCGGCTCACCGGACCTCGACACAAGTGCGCCGGGCGGATTCGTGCCGGGGACCAGGCGCTCCTTCCCAATCCGGAAAGCCGTGCGTTAGACTGCACTGCTAACCGGGCGGGCTCATGACGGTTTATGAGAAGAAGTAGTCGGTGAAAGCCAGATGCTGTCCTACTTCTCCCCATCCTGCACACCCTTCTCCTGACGAAAGAGATACCGTCTTGTCTAAAGGCGTTATTAGAGTTTAGGTATGTAACTACTTGAGTACTTTAATGCATGGCTCTTATAAAGTTAAATTTTATAGAGTACATGAATATTGGAATCATATTGTTTCGTTGTTATTGTTTTCTGTATTTGTAAGTGAGATGGAGCTCAACTAAATACCCACCTTGAATCTTACAGTTGTTTTAGCATTTAAGTCTTACAATCTGTTAAGAAATTTCCTAATCACATCATGGTGTTTCATTCCTTCTAAATGTATTCATTTTGTGAGATCACAACTGTTCTGAGGCTGTTTACGTCGATCCTGAAGTCGAGGCACGTCTATAGCTGACGTGGTGGCACGTAGTTTCACGAGGACACTACTCTGTTCAGACTTGGGGTCCAGTTTAGCAGTGGGCTGAATGTGGGACCAGTGAAGAGAGGGAGTTCACGTTTCCTAGCCTCCGGGATGACTTATCTGCCCGCCCCTATGTCGTACCTGAGCAAGCAAGCGAGCAGCTGACTGTAGCCACCGTATTGCCCCTTCCATTGCAACAATACATCAGCGGGCTGTCCGACATCGACAATTACTTGATGGCACATGCAACAGCATTTCTCGTCTTTTCAGCAGTACAGGCATGTACTGGATGCCAGTGTTCGAGAGTTCTTAAAACAGGCTAATAGCCTCCTGCTGTGGTGCAGCTAAGTGAAAGTTTCCACTTCTCGTGTTCGTGTGCCAGTGTGGCATAGTGAGTGCACAGATGATCACATTGCTGAACAATGTGTGCCTTGATGTAGCTACGGTGGTGTAACATGAAGAAGAACAGACACCCTTAAATAGCAGTCCTGTTCAATGACCACAGTGTTGTAGTATTATTAGGCATCTTGAAATGGGACATGAAGTTTCGTTTATGACCAGGAGCAACTGTGATATAAATATTTTACTGTAATAATCTCAGCTGCAGAAATCTGTTTGGTTAGATTAAAGGAAAATATTTTCATTTTCATTTCATTTTTCGAAAGCAATTGCCAGTAAACACTCATGAATAGTAGACACTCCTCAGAAAAAAATGGCTCTGAGCACTATGGGACTTAACACCTATGGTCATCAGTCCCCTAGAACTTAGAACTACTTAAACCTAACTAACCTAAGGACATCACACAACACCCAGTCATCACGTCTCCTCAGAGAAACGAAACTTAGCTGAGGAGGTGCTGCTTCCCAAATCGTGCAGCGGCGCAGTGCAATGAACCCTTAGACGTTGATGATCATAGCAGTTGCGAGATGATGTGAATAGCTTGCCATGGACATAGCCAGACGATTGAAAGAGATATAAGACCATCATGATCTAGCTCAACAGCCACTTGACCATAAAACATAGATACCACGCACATAGTACTTATTAATAACTGACATAGATAATTCCATGCTGAATAAACCCCGAGTTATGTAAGAGTGCTCAAATATAACAGAAATCACAGAATTTACTAAATTTGGTGGGAAAGCCATGACATGTCAACATAAGCCGCTCTGTATCATGACCTCTTGCCCAGTGTGATTTTGATAGAGAACGTTTTATTCATTTCTATTACTATGTTACGTGTGTCTATTATAATGTTAACGTAGGATTATTGTCTATTTTGTATGCATTGTTAACTTTCAAGTCATTACCTTTGACATAGACCACATTAAACCGGAAAGAAATTACAACAAAATCAAGACCTTTAGTTGCTTACAGGTGTTGACAAATATCAACAGGGACAGATGAAAATGTGTGCCCCGACCGGGACTCGAACGCGGGAGCTCCTGCTTACATCACACACATCCATGCCCGAGACAGGATTCGAACCTGCGATCGTAGCAGCAGCGCGGTTTCGGCATGGCAGACGTTCTATCCGACTGAGCCACCGAGGACACAGAGAATAATGCGACTGCAGGGACTTACGTCTGACACGCTCCCCCCTGAGACGGGACCCACACCTCCAACCTTCTGTCCATACACTGCATGTGTAGTGCCCCTGCCCACTATACTCATTACTCGAGGCAGTCAGTCTACCGATTCCCGTAAGAGTTCGGGCAATGTGAGTGTATTCGCACTGAGAAAGATCATTGGCCGGTAAGCCTTACCTATATTAAGATGGTATCTGTTCATTCGGACATGTCCGAAAGAACAGACACCGTCTTCACATTCGCCGGCCACTGTGGCCGAGCGTTTCTAGGTGCTTCAGTCCGGAACCGCGCTGCTGCTACGGTCGCAGGTTCGAACCCTGCCTCGATGATAAATGTGTGTGACGTCCTTAGGATAATTAGGTTTAAGTAGTTCTAAGTCTAGGGGACTGATGACCACAAATGTTAAGTCCCATAGTGATTAGAGCCATTTGAATCGTCTTCATATTCAAACACATTAAACCTGTCCTACAAATGAGGGACTATGTAAATTTTATTGTTAATCTAACGAAAGGTCGTATATTCCATGTGGGTTATCAATCATTGTAATACATTCACGTTCTTAATTAGAGCTGCTTTTCAAATGTTCCCCCTTGCCTTGAACTCACGCATCCTCTAAATGTTCGTCTGAAGCTTTAGATTTCAAATCAATACCTAATCAGATTTGATGCATAATGAATGTTCCTGGGAAGTGGATTTCGTCATTGTGCTGTCGAACCGTACTACCGCGATCTACCCGTTGCGAAATTTAACATTTAGCCCTTGATAAAGTTTGCGAAGCGTCACCAACAGTCGACATTGCACGCATAAGCTGCTAAGAGTGAGACGAAAATTACAAAATTTACTTGCTTCCTCATTTCGATAACCCAGGGCAAGTATCGAAGTCTATGATATACGGAAGCTCGCGTTACTTCTTGTGCCGAGTCGTAGGCGTTCATTCAGGATATAAAAGGTCAGATTTTAATACAAGTTTCCTTAAAACAGGAGTAGTCGCTTTACAGTTGTCGACTCCTATCAAAAGCATGATCAAAACTATCTGTTCACCTATTCGCAGACATAAAGTGGGATGTGTGGATCTTTCATCTTTATGAATTCTGCTGAGAATACTTTCAATAATAATAACTGTGTCTGAACTTCTTTGGAGGAATGGCAGCCCATTTTTCCTCAAAGATAGTAGTAATGTTGAGTCTGGCCTCTGAAGTGAATTCGACGTTGTAACTCATCCAGAAGGTGTTACAGTAGGTTTAGGTCGGGACTCTGGTGAAGCCAGTCCATTTCAGGAATGTTACAGACGGCAGACGATTGCCTCATAGATGTTGCTTTATGACAGGGTGCTCTAGCGAACTGTTCCAAACGACCATCGCCTCCAAAATGTTCCCCTACAGTAAATAGTACACAATGCTGTAAAATACACTGCTGGCCACCGTAAATGCAACACCGTGAAGGAAGCATCCGAATCAAGTGAAATTTACACCATGAGTTTGCAGCGATGAGATATGCAACTGATTAGAATTTCAGCGCAGACGCACATCACGCGCGCCTGTGGCGCCACCTCATAGCGCCATTTAAGGCTTGGCGATTTCGACGAGTGTACGTTCGGCACGTGTGTTTACCTTGTGGTTGTTTCACAAGACGATCAGTTATGCCTCGTAGAAAACAGCGAACATCTTTTGATCAAGTATCCGAGTTCGACAGAGGAAGGATAGTGGCTTACCGAGATTGTGGATTATCATACAGAGAAATCGCTAGTCGTGTTGGACGAAACCAAACAACTGTAATGCGGATATGTGACCGTTGGATGCAGGAGGGTACGACGGACCGACGTGGTCGATCGCATTCACCTCGGTGCACCACTGCACGTGCTGATAGGCAAATTGTGCGCATGGCAGTGACAGATCGCTCAGTGACATCCCGAACCATAGCACAGCACATTGCGTCTGTAACGCATCATCCAGTTTCTGTGCGTACCATTCGACGCCGTTTACAGCAGAGTGGTCTGTCCGCAAGACGTCGATTGCTTCGTCTACCATTGACGCAGAACCACAGACGTCTCCGTCGCCAATGGTGTGATGACAGACGGATGTGGACGGCAGAATGGAATGACGTTGTCTTTACTGACGAGGCACGCTTCTGTCTGCAGCACCACGATGGTCGGATTCGAGTGTGGAGACACCGTGGAGAGAGGATACTGGACAGCTGCATTATGCACCGCCACACTGGTCTTGCACCGGGTATTATGGTATGGGGCGGTATTGGATATTACTCTCGCACGCCTCTAGTACGCATTGCCGGTACTTTAAATAGCCGGCGCTACATATCCGAGGTGCTGGAGCCAGTTGTCCTTCCTTACCTTCAGGGCTCTGCCACAGCCATATTTCAACAGGATAATGCGCGACCACACGTGGCACGCATTGTCCAAAGGTTCTTCGTCAATAACCAGATTGAATTGCTTCCCTGGTCGGCTCGCTCTCCGTATCTTTCGCCGATAGAAAAATGTGGTCCATGGTTGCTCAACGAGTGACCCAGATTACATCCCCAGCTGCCACACCAGATGATCTTTGCCAACGTGTGGAAGCTGCTTGGGCTGCTGTACCCCAGGAACACATCCAACGTCTCTTTGACTCAATGCCGAGACGTGTGGCAGCGGTGATCTCCAACAATGGCGGCTACTCTGGCTACTGATTCTGGCAGGAACCACATGTCACAGACGTCTGTAAACGTAATCATTTGATACTTGGTCAACATGTTATCTACAAAATAAATTTTGTTGTGCTACCTCTTGTCTTTCTTGGTGTTGCATTTACGGTTGCCAGCAGTGTACGTTAATAGATTCCCGCATTTAGCGCATTTTTAAGCGCAATGGGGGGATCACCCACCCTAACCACGAAAAACAACCCTGTATCGCCTTCAACGCCACCTCCTCCGTGCTTCACTGTTGGCACTACACATTACGGCAGGTGACGCTGTCCTGTCATTCGCCACAAACAAACCCGTCCATCACGGTATAGCGTGATCCATCACTGAGAACCACTCGTTTCCAGTCATCCACTGTCCAGTGAAGTCGCTCTCCCGCCACCTCATCCATTGACTTCAGAAATGTGAGGCTTACGACAAGCCGCTCGACTATTGTACCCCATTAGTTTTAACTCTATACGCGCACAGTCATTGTGCCAGCTGGCCTGCTGGCAGCACTGTTTAACACACGAGTGATTGCTTCCGCTGATTTCTTGCGACTATTTACAAGCACCCTCCAGGGTGCTCAACTGTCCCTGTCCGTCACTACATGAAGTCTGCTTGGTCTTGATTTGGCTGCTTCTCTCCTTCGGATTTCCACTTCAAAACGCATCACCAGCATCCGACGCGGACATCTCTAGAAGCGTCCCTGATGAATTGATTTCTCACACCCAAACATCCAGATGTCAGACACCCAGATCTGTACCGAACGTTCCAAGAATGAGAGTTTCACTCTGCAGCGGAGTGTGCGCTCTTATGAAACTTCCTGGCAGATTAAAACTGTGTGCCGGACCGAGACTCGAACTCGAGAACTTTGCCTTTCGCGGGCAAGTGCTCTACCAGCTGAGCTACCCAAGCACGACTCACGCCCCGTCCTCACAGCTTCACTTCTGCCAGTACCTCGTCTCCTACCTTCCAAACTTTACAGAAGCTATCCTGCGAACCTGCAGAACTAGCACTCCTGAAAGAAAGGATGTGGCGAAGACATGGCTTAGCCACAGCCTGGGGGATGTTTCCAGAATGAGATTTTAACTCTGCAGCGGAGTGTGCGCTGATATGAAACTTCCTGGCAGATTAAAACTGTGTGCCGGACCGAGACTCGAACTCGGGACCTTTGCCTTTCGCGGGCAAGTGCTCTACCAACTGAGCTACCCAAGCACGACTCACGCCCCGTCCTCACAGGTTCACCAAACTGTACCAAACGTTGTTCGTCGACAGAGAAGGCGAAAACACCGAATTAGTTCATGCTGCGTGCTGTGGTCCAGTAGAACGTGCGTAAACGGTAATTAAAAGTATCATCAGAGCTACGGAGCACAGGAAAAGCGTATCTGTAAGTATTTGTATTGTAGATTTCGCGTCGGTGAGAAGGTGACAATGATGACAATTTTTCTTAACTGTTTACGCCTGAAACTGTTATATGAGAGAACATTTTTCTGACATGTAAAAGGATGTTCTTTTGGCAGTCTCTTTTCGCTTCGTTAGTTGAACATTATGTACTCATTACTGATCTTATTATTTTGTTAATTATTAATTATTATTATTATTACTGTTACTGCAGCACGTGTGATGCAATTGCTTCTTTATTTTTCTGTTTTCATTGTGTATCCTGTGAAAGTACAAATGTACACTATAGGTTTACTACTTCCAACGCAACGAAACAAAAGCAGATCGCTAAGAGAATATTGCTGTAAACTCCAAACAGCCCTTTCACATGTCATAAACACGTTATTCCGTATAACAGTTTCACGAATAATACAGTAGAAAACTTCGTCGTCATTGGAGTTTCAACGCGGCACCTTTGGTAAAAGAATCTAACGCTCGACCTACTTCCCTCCAGAAGCAACAGGTTTTAGTTACAACTGAGCTTTTCATCTGCTTCGTAGTTCTGGTGTTACTTTTGATTACCGTTTACTCCCATTCTGCTGGACGACAGCACATAGTATGAACTAAATCGGAGTTTTGGTTAATACTGTATCGCTGATGATGATGATGATGGGTTTGTGAGGCGCTCAACTGCGCGGTCTTCAGCGCCCGTACGAAGTCCCAAGTTTTACACAGTCCAATTGACCCACTGTCACGAATGATGATGATGATGATGATAATGATGATGATGATGATGGTGATGATGATGAATGATGAGGACAACACAAACACACAGTCCCCGGGCAGAGAAAATCCCTATCCTGTCTGGGAATCGTACCCGGGACCCCGTGATCCAAAGGCAGCAACGCTAGCCACTAGACCTCGAGCTGCGGACATACTCTGTCGGCATACAACTTTCGGTACCAATCTGAGTGTCTGACATCTCTAGGTTTGGGTGTCAGATGACGTCTACATCTACATCTGCAAATCAAATTTAAGTGCCTGGTAGAGGGTTCATCGAACCACCTTCACAATAATTCCCCATTGGACTCTCTAATATTCCATCCAATGACTAGTCCACGTCCCAGGTCACTGAAATTTCCTGACCGACTCATTCTGCTGTTAATGCTTGTCTGCTGAAGACAATATTCTCACACTCGTAATAACTGGTTCAACTGGCTCTGAGCACTATGGGACTTAACTTCTAAGGTCATCAGTCCCCTAGAACTTAGGACTACTTAAACTTAACTAACCTAAGGACATCACACACATCCATGCCCCAGGCAGGATTAGAACCTGCGACCGTAGCGGTCGCGCGGTCCCAAACTGTAGCGCCTAGAACCGCTCGGCCACCCCGGTCGGCCGCTCGTAATACAACAGCAGGTCGGCCTCTCCTGACATCTCGTGGTCAGTACCACTACACAGGACTGTCCAGACGCTTTTGATCAGACAGTGCATACTGTTTCTGAAGGTGTTTTGGTGCTCTGAAGTAGATATCAAGATCGGCTGGACGCCCCTCTTTCTTTTGTAGGCAGTAAAACCTAGTGGCACCACTGTTACACGGTATTTATTTTCGTCATAGTCCAAATTTCCCAGTTGACTTGCAACAGGGCCTCGGTTGAACCATCGAGCGAAGTGGCGCAGCGGTTAACAAACTTGACTCGAATTCTGGAGGACGACGGTTCAAATCCGTGACGAACATTCTGATTTAGGTTTTCAGTGATTATCTTAAATCCCTCCAGGCATATATCTGTTTTTCACTGAAAGCACACGGATTATCTCCTCCCCATTCTTGAAACATTTCCAGCTTACGCTCCGTCTCTAATGACCTCGATGTTGATGGGACGTTAAACCATAATCTTCCTTAGTTAAACTGTTATGTAAGTACATATGAGACTGCAGGGAAACGAAATGGAAGTGCTAAGGTAATAAAGAAGCAAGTACTGTGAAAGCTATTACATACCCAACCTCCAAAACTTTCGTAACCCCACAACATGCAGTATCGAACATGCTCCTAATCACCGGTCTGTGTGCATCGGCGGGTACCGATTGCAGGCGATAAGGTTGACTGTTTGCCCAACTGCGCGAGAGCAGGTGCAACATTACCTCAGCAAACATGTCGCCTGCGCGCGATGAAGTATCTTATAACAGGTTGACTGCGGGCGAGTATTTTATTCGCTAGTCGGTAATGTTTGCACTGAACTATTGGCAGCGTTAGCCGATTTCTCCAACTGTGCTAGTTCTGACTCCATGCAATGTGACTAGTAAGACATAAATTGATTGTAACGTTCCTGTGGCGATATGACAAGTGAAAGAGGCCGTAAGTTGACCGTTGTCGGAAGAAGTAAATTTCGGAAAGATAGAGAAATACAATATTGAGTAGCATGGAGGCGCACAGTAAAAACTTGGGGGTCACTTATTTACTTAAACAATTCTTCAACCGGCATTCTGTTTATTAATGAAGTCAGTCATAAGTTGAGAAGTCATTGATAACATAAACAGACAAGTAACTTTCAGTTGTGTAAAACGGAGGGCAGTTACTGAATTACAAGTATGTGAGAGGCCTCTAAAATTAATTCGTAAAGGCGCTGCCTCCAATAGTTCAATATTTTCAGCCAAGATGTTACTAATATTTAAAATTTTGTTTATCGGACCGAAGACGTCAAATGAAGTTCACAGTGTTTCGAAGGAAATGCCTATTTTGCGTTTAAGAAAAGAAAATATTCTTCTCATCAACGACTCTTTAATATCGTGTGCTTTTCAACTGAAAAGAATTTTCTATTGCTTTGTGATAGTGACAAATTTTTTTTTAAGTTACCTTCGACTACTGCTGTAAATTTTTATTTACAACAATTGTATCAAGGAATGAAAGAAAGGAATGTAAATACAGTAGTCACAGAGAGTCCTAAGTCTGTGAAAATGGGGAGCAAAAAGCTGCAGCGTCAACTTAATGGGAATAACGCGCGGTCCGATTCTTCTCGCCTGCTTTCATCCACAGCGTCATATCTGGCATAAACGGCAAAGCTTACACCAGTCACTAAGACACCAGCAGCTCACTAAGACCCAACAGCTAACATTCAGTAACAGGTCAATAAGTTGCACCACAGACAGTCGCAACGCCGAAGATTAATTAATGTGCAGTAATAAAATTTCGGGAATACACTACTCTAGGTAATTATCTAAGTGATTAACACTTAATATCACAGGTTAATATAAGCTCGAGACAAGCCATTGCAAACGGGAAATGCTAGTACATTAATAACCGGAGTAACATTCAGAATGGTGAATGCAAGCATGCAAACATGAGTTCATTGTGTTGTAAAGGTGCCGGATGTCAGTTTGTAGGATCAAGTTCCAGGCCTGTTGTAGTTGATCGGTGAATACCGGAACGGTTAATGCTGCTTGTCGATGACGCTGGAGCTGTCATCCGATGATGTGCCATATGTGCTTGACTGGAGACAGATCTGGTGATAGAGCAAGCGAAAACAACGTATCGGCACTCTGTGGAGCGTGTTGGGTTACAATAGCGGTGAGTGGGCGAGCATTATCCTGTTGAAAAACACCCCCTGGAATACTGTCCATGAGTGCTAAAATGAATTCGTTAAACTTCGGTTACACGACAAATCAGTCTAATCTAAAAGCCGTAAATTCAACTACATACCTAGGTATTACAATTACGAACAACTTAAATTGGAAGGAACACATAGAAAATGTTGTGGAGAGGGCTGACCAAAGACTGCGTTTCATTGGCAGGACACTTGGAAAACGTAACAGATCTGCTAAGGAGACTGCCTACACTACGCTTGTCCTTCCTCTTTTAGAATACTGTTGCGCGGTGTGGGATCCTTACCTGATAGGACTGACGGAGTACACCGAAAAAGTTCAAAGAAGGGCAGCACGTTTTGTATTATCGCGAAATATGGGAGAGAGTGACACAGCCGGCCGGGGTGGCCGAGTGGTTCTAGGTGCTACAGTCTGGAACCGCGCGACCGCTACGGTCGCAGGTTCGAATCCTGCCTCGGGCATGGATGTGTGTGATGTCCTTAGGTTAGTCAGGTTTAAGTAGTTCTAAGTTCTAGGGGACTGATGACCTCAGTCCCTTAGTGCTCAGAGCCATTTGAACCATTTTTTGAGTGTCACAGATATGATACAGGATTTGGGCTGGACATCATTAAAAGAAAGGCGTTTTTCGTTGCGAAGGAATCTTCTCAGGAGATTCCAATTCCCAACTTTTTCCTCCGAGTGCGAAAATATTTTGTTGACATCGTCCTACAGAGGAGAAACGATCACCACGATACAGTATGGGAAATCAGAGCTCGTACGGAAAGATGTAGGTGGTCGTTCTTTCCGCGCGTTATACGGGATTGGAATAATAGAGAATTTTGAAGGTAGTTTGATGAACCCTCTGCCAGGCACTCAAATGTGACTTGCGAGTATCCATGTAGATGTAGATGTAGAATGGCAGCACAACTGGTCGAATCACCAAATTGACGTACAAATTTGCAGGCAGGGTGTATGGAATTACCACGAGAGTGCTCCTGCTGTCAAACGAAACCTCAATCCAGACCATGACTCCAGGTGTAAGTGTAGTGATCTAGCACGAAGGTACTTTGGTTGCAGGCCCTCAATTGGCCTCCATCTAACCAACACACGGCCGTCACTGGCTGCGAGGTAGAACCAGCTTTCATCACAAAGGACAAGAGACCTCCACCATGCCCTCAAATGAACTCTCACTTGACACCACTGAAGTCGCAAAGGGCGCTGGTTTGGGATCAGTTTAATGCACGCTACAGGGCGTCTTGTTCTAAGCCGTTCTTGACGTAACCGATTTGTAGCAGTTCGTTGTGTCACTTTGGTACCAACTGCTGCTCAAATTCCTGCTGTAGATGCAGTACGATGCGTCAGAGGCATGCACCACACGCGATGATGATGTTTGGTTTGTGGGGCTCTCCACTGCGCGGTCATCAGCTCCCGTACAAAGCCCCAATATTTAAGTAATCTAATCTAGCCACTTGCATGACTGATGGTGAAATGATAAGAACAACACAAACACCCAGTCTCCGGGCAGAGAAAATCCCCAGTCCGGCCGGGAATCGAACCCAGTACCCCGTGATCCAGAGGTAGCAACGCTAACCACTAGACCACGAGTTGTTGGACCGCAAACACGATGGTCTTCCCTCTCGGTAGTCATGTCGCCATCCTGAGCCCGGTTTTCTTGCGACAGTACATTCTCGTGAGCACAGCTGCCAGAAATCATGTACAGTGGCTACATTCCTGCCAAGTGTTTCTGCAGTATCGCAGAAGGAACATCCAGCTTCTCGTAGCCCTATGACACGACCTCGTTCAGACTCAGTGATGTGTTGATAATGACGTCTACGTGGCCTTAAAGGCATTCTTGGCTGACATCAACTCACCACGTCCAATCTCAAAGGTTACTAACGCTCACAACCATCACAGCGTGTTATGGCTCCAAGCACTATGGGACTTAACATCTGAGGTCATCAGTCCCCTAGACTTAGAACTACTTAAACCTAACTAACATAAGGACATCACACACATCCATGCCCGAGGCAGGATTCGAACCTGCGACCGTAGCTGCCGCGTGGTTCCGGACTGAAGCGCCTAGAACCGCTCGGCCACCGCGGACGGCACAGCGTGTTAAGCCTGATTTGCATCTTCATAGTGGCGCTACTTGTGCCACTATTATGCGACTGACACGAAATTTGAATAGACATCATCTTTCAGATGCTTAAACACCTAGCAGCTTCTATTTATGTCGCTCAACACCATCTCAATAACGTGCAGCTTAAATCCTTCAAGACGACGACCACAAGAAACGCAATTACTGTCAGAAACAAACATAAAAAGGACGAAATACACTACTGGCCATTAAAATTGCTACACCAAGAAGAAACGCATTATTCATTGGACAAAAATATATTATATTAGAACTGACATGTGATTACATTTTCACGCAATTTGGGTGCATGGATCCTGAGAATCAGTACCCAGAACAACCACCTCTGGCCGTAATAACGGCCTTGATACGCCTGGGCATTGAGTCAAACAGAGCTACGATGGCATGTACAGGTACAGCTGCCTATGCAGCTTCAACACGGTATCACAGTTCATCTAGAGTAGTGACTGGCTTATTGTGACGAACCAGTTGCTCGGCCACCATTCACCAGACGTTTTCTATTGGTATGAGATCTGGAGAATGTGGTGGCCAGGGCAGCAGTCGAACATTTTCTGTATCCAGAAAGACCCGTACAGGGCCTGCAACATGCGGTCGTGCATTATCCTGCTGAAATGTAGGGTTTCGCAGGGATCGAATGAAGAGTGGAGCCACGGGTCGTAACACATCTGAAATGTAACGCCCACTTTTAAAAGTTCCGTCAATGCGAACAAGAGGTGACCGAGACGTGTAACCAATGGCACCCCATACCATCACGCCGGGTGATACACCAGTATGGCGATGACGAATACACGCTTCCAATGCGCGTTCACTGCGATGTCGCCAAACACGGATGCGACCATCATGATGCTGTAAACAGAACCTGGATTCATCCGAAAAAATGACGTTTTGCCATTCGTGCACCCAGCTCCGTCGTTGAGTACACGACCGCAGGCGCTCCATTCTGTGATGCAGCGTCAAGGGTAACCACAGCCATGGTCTCCGAGCTGATAGTCCATGCTGCTGCAAACGTCGTCGAACTGTTCGTGCAGATGGTTGTTGTCTTGCAAAACGTCCCCATCTGTTGGCTCAGGGATCAAGACGTGGCTGCACGATCCGTTACAGCGATGCGGATAAGAAGCCTGTCATCTCGACTGCTAGTGATACGAGGCCGTTGGTATCCATCGCGGCGTTCCGTATTATCCTCCTGAACCCAGCGATTCCATATTGTGCTGACAGTCATTGGATCTCGACCAACGCGAGCAGCAATGTCGCGATACGATAAACCGCAATCGCGATGGGCTACAATCCGACCTTTATCAAAGTCGGAAACGTGATGGTACGCATTTCTCCTCCTTACACGAGGCACACAACAACGTTTCACCAGGCAACGCCGGTCAAGTGCTGTCTGTGTATGAGAAATCGGTTGGAAACTTTCATCGTGTCATCACGTTGTAGGTGTCGCCATCGACGCCAGCCTTGTGTGAATGCTCTGAAAAGATAATCATTTTCATATCACAGCATCTTCTTCCCGTCGGTTAAATTTCACGTCTGTAGTACGTCATCTTCGTGGTGTAGCAATTTTAATGGCCAGTGGTGTATTTCTTTCACCTACTTAAATGAAACTAACCGCCAGAATTAGAGAGTTTTAGGTTTGGCAAACTTAAAATACAACAGTAAGAGTAACATGACAACCAATACTCGAAAAATAACACGCACGCATTCCTCCAGAATGAACTGAACAAAAAATACACAATTGGAATCGAATACTTCGCTTGAGCTCTAGCTCAATCGAAGACAGCAATATCTGTCACGCCCCTCTTCCACCCCGTCCCACAAAACCATAGTAATTAGCCAAGCAGAAGGCCTGCGTTCGAACAGCGGCGAATTGCTGCCGACTAGTCTTCAGGTGGTCGGCTTTTGTCAGCCGGTGGCGGTTAGCGCGTTTCTCCCCGAGCGCGTGTGTAGGAGGGGCGGCAAGGCGTGCTGCCGCCTTCTCCGCCGCCCACGCGGGCAGCCACCGAGGAGTTGCGCCGGACGCGGACGACAGGTGCTCCAGGAAAACACGCCGACCGGCCTCGGCGTGGCGTATTGATTAGCAGGCCGGCGGGGCGCGGCCTGGCCCACGTCGGAACGCGTTGTGCGTGCACGCCGCAGACGCCGCCGCCGCAGCCACGGCCTAGGTTAGGGAGCACGCCCTGGCGGCCCTCCACAGCGTCCTCCGGTAGCAGACGCCACCAGCTGGCGGGCGGCGCGGCGGTGGCGAGGCGGCGGCAGCGGCGGCGGCGGCGGCGACGGTCTGCGCTGACGTTGGAGCGCGTCGCCTAGCAACGGGCACCGGGCGCGGGCGCGGCCGGCGGCTGGCCGCGCGAGGCTCCAGTAGACGCCGAGCGGCGCCCACGGCTGCCACGTCGCGCGCAGACATGGACGCGTCCAGCCGCCTCTACGACGAGATAGACGCCATGGACTTCAGCAGGTAGGAGCCGCCCACCTCGCGCTCGCCGGATCACTCGCTCGCCTACTTCGAGGCTATTGTTCACCGGCCCCACAACCCGTACGAAGATGGATTGACTGACCGGTGCGAGAAGACTGAAATCACAGCGTCGCGAGATTCTCCGCGGATTTATTTAGTTTTCTCAACAAGCGCTCTTGGTGGGGGTACACAGTCATGTAGAATTTTTTGAATGACATCACATTCGCCGTTGAGCGCAGGAGTTATTTATTTCACAATTCCAGTTTCGCCCTTTGGGCTATTTTCAAGTCGTACTGCAAAAGATTTCGCTTCTGCACATGCCAGACTTTAAAATCCTGCGACATGTATATATGGCCATCGTCAGAAATAGGCCTTCGTTCTGTAGAAATACAGTACATCAGACAAGTACGAAGGTCTCGTCTGATGTTACTGTATTTCTACAGTGGAAAGGCCTATTTCTAACGATGGCCATATATACATATCGGAGGATTTTAAAGTCCAGCATGCGACGAAGAAAAATCTTTGCAACACCACTTGAAAATAGCATAAAGACCGAAATTGCAATAGCGAAATTAGTTTCTACGCGAATATTATGTCCCTTAAAAGAATAAAATAAAATAAAAATTTAAAAAAACCTGAAAATGGTTTTGTATAGCGAAGAGTCTTACTCTCAAAAGTTCTGAAGGAAGGAACGGAAATTAGAGGTTAAAGTGCCATCGCCAACGAGGTCATACGACTACGAAGACTATTTAAGTCATTGCTCATTACATTATCTTGTAGCTATACCGATTTATACTCCATAGTCATTATAAATAGTCCTAAAAATCGCCTAACCAATGACTGCATTACAGCATTTTGGGAGTCAACATTTGATTGAGGCTCCTACTAGAAGACTCAAGTAGGAGCCTCAATGAAATGTTAACTCCAAGAACGTTTCGATGTAGCCATCGGTCGGGCGATATTTATGGGCTATTGAGAATGACTATAAACTGGAAATCGGTACGGCTCTAAATAATTTGGTGAGCATTTAATGAAATTTTATAGTGAGAAATGACGGCCTTAATCAGCCACGTGGAAAATGTAAGGTAACTGGAGACGGCCGCGTCTCCTTTCAAAGAAACCAACCAAGTAGGACCTATTAGCCTTAAGAGGTTTAGAAAAAGCCCGAAAAATATGACTTTTGATAGCCGAAATACCAAAATATCCGACAGCCGATATTCCAATACGGTCAAAATAAATAATATTACCTGGAACACACATCTCGCGTGATAACAGAAACACAAAAAAAAAGAACAGTTCACACGAAATGAGTATGGAACACCACGCGCAATCTGCCTCACATCGTGTGTTTCTTTGTTCTAAGAGATGTAGGTTCCCCCGCTAACAATAACCAACATACAAACTACTGACGCTGGAATACAATTCTGCTCCACAACCCACGACCCATTGTCGTAATAAATATTGAATTACGCACGTTTTCGCTAAAAATTAGTTGCCACGCACAAATCACGCAGTTCCACTCTCTGTCTTATAAAAGACGCGACGGCGGTATTATTATTATTTAAAATCTTAAATGACAAATTCTATTTACTATCATAAAAATAATGAATGCTGTTAATTGTAGTGATGTTTTGACAAACAGCCTTATTAGTATTTTTATTGTAGGTCGTCTGACACACAAGAACCACTGTATTACAATCAATTATTGCTCGAATTATAATCATACCCTCAATTGTAACAAAATTATAACATAAGAAAATGCGTGGCAAAATTTCGTGACGTTATGTGGAAAATTTCCTGTGAATTTAAACTGATAATTACATGATAATTCCTCCGTTTTCATTCACCTTAGCTTCACCCATCCATACGTTTCCAGTAGATTGTCATTGCACTGAACTATCTTCAGTAACGAGCCAAGGTCCTATCGAGGGAACTAGCTTAGAAATCTACTTTAGCAACTAATAATATAATTTAAAAAAGGGAACAATGAACTGACTTTCTCACATTATACTTCTTTTATAAGATTTCAACTAGCTAAGAACAGCTACTGTAACTGTTATAAGAAGTCATACTGTTTCACATCATTCAGTTCATTAACGTTTGTAATCTTTCCCAAAGTATTGTTTCTGCTTTTGAGTCGTCTTCCACTTTCAAATGTTTATTTTCATAATATTCCCTACACATAAACCATGTCATTTAAAATTAAAAGTCAATCTATGAAGTTTCACTTCTGTCTCTTCGTCGTCAGGAGAAACAATTCGACTGCTCGATTGCGCCCCTATAGTTATGGGCATGATTCTCAGAGTCTTGAGTTTCAACTTTCAATTTTATGTTGCTTTTGTACCGAAAACTTTTTATTAACGCTTGCCGTTGGGCAATATGTGGCCAGCAGTTTCACATTTCTTTTATCCGTTTCAGTTGCGGCTTACCAACCCTTATTTTATTATTTTGTTTTTACTGCATTGTAATGTACTATTTTTGGCTTTGTCATCACGGACATGCCAATGGTTTAGTCTGGAAATGATGAAGCGAGTATTTGTTGAAGGGGCTACGTCAACTTTATATGAAGCTATTGAGAGAAAACAATGAAGATTTGTATGAGGGTGGTCTTCTGTGGACTTGGACCGGCAATCTCCCACGCGTCAGTTATGAGCTTCCAGTGTCTCTCAGCGACAATACTACAGACACGAACCTAAAAGACGTCACTTTTTGCCTCGCGAATTCTACCAAATGTCCTCTCTTCTGTGACCCAGCACTCACTCACCACATTAGAAGTTTCAAATCAGTCTGCCGTGGTTGTACAGCATAATAGCACTATAACAACAATTGAATTCTGTTAACAGCCATCGTCCAAAACATTTGTTTTTACACGCAAAGCGTCCCGAACCTAAATATCTCACGTTCAGCTATATGTATTCTATGTCACAATGTTTTGTTCTTGTGGGAGCTTCATTGTTATGGAGTTAGTTCAAAATGTGCAAATGTGCGTGAATTCCTAAAGGGACCAAACTGCTGAGGCCATCGGCCCCTAGACTTACACACTACTTAAAGTAACTTATGCTAAGAACAACACACACAGCCATGCCCGAGGGAGGACTCGAACCCCCGGCGGGAGGGGCTGCGCAGTTCGTGACATGGCACCTCAAACCTGGAGGCCACTCCACGCGGCTATGGAGTTGGCCAACGAATACTAAAATTCCGAGATGAACTAACAAAGCAAGAAATCTCTCTTGCCATTTTAACGTTTCTGTAGGAATAGTGTGTAAATACCTATTGGCCAATGCAAGAAATTTAATGTCCTCAATCTCGAGCTCATCGGCGGCGAAGAATTAGCTCGGACTGGTCAAGGATAAGGAAAGTAACACGTCTTTACTTTATTTAAGGAATCGTGCAGACGCTCGTCATAAGTGAACTGAGAAAATCCCTGACACTACGTGAGGATGGTCAGATGCTCCTTCCGAAAGCGAGGCTAGTGTTTCGCCACCTGTGGGCCAAGAGAGATATCCAATACCTCAACTGCAGTCATTCAGTATCACAACTTTTCTGGGCAATGATTATACACTCCTGGAAATTGAAATAAGAACACCGTGAATTCATTGTCCCAGGAAGGGGAAACTTTATTGACACATTCCTGGGGTCAGTTACATCACATGATCACACTGACAGAACCACAGGCACTTAGACACAGGCAACGGAGCATGCACAATGTCGGCACTAGTACAGTGTATATCCACCTTTCGCAGCAATGCAGGCTGCTATTCCCATGGAGACGATCGTAGAGATGCTGGATGTAGTCCTGTGGAACGGCTTGCCATGCCATTTCCACCTGGCGCCTCAGTTGGACCAGCGTTCGTGCTGGACGTGCAGACCGCGTGAGACGACGCTTCATCCAGTCCCAAACATGCTCAATGGGGGACAGATCCGGAGATCTTGCTGGCCAGGGTAGTTGACTTACACCTTCTAGAGCACGTTGGGTGGCACGGGATACATGCGGACGTGCATTGTCCTGTTGGAACAGCAAGTTCCCTTGCCGGTCTAGGAATGGTAGAACGATGGGTTCGATGACGGTTTGGATGTACCGTGCACTATTCAGTGTCCCCTCGACGATCACCAGTGGTGTACGGCCAGTGTAGGAGATCGCTCCCCACACCATGATGCCGGGTGTTGGCCCTGTGTGCCTCGGTCGTATGCAGTCCTGATTGTGGCGCTCACCTGCACGGCGCCAAACACGCATACGACCATCATTGGCACCAAGGCAGAAGCGACTCTCATCGCTGAAGACGACACGTCTCCATTCGTCCCTCCATTCACGCCTGTCGCGACACCACTGGAGGCGGGCTGCACGATGTTGGGGCGTGAGCGGAAGACGGCCTAACGGTGTGCGGGACCGTAGCCCAGCTTCATGGAGACGGTTGCGAATGGTCGTCGCCGATACCCCAAGAGCAACAGTGTCCCTAATTTGCTGGGAAGTGGCGGTGCGGTCCCCTACGGCACTGCGTAGGATCCTACGGTCTTGGCGTGCATCCGTGCGTCGCTGCGGGCCGGCCCCAGGTCGACGGGCACGTGCACCTTCCGCCGACCACTGGCGACAACATCGATGTACTGTGGAGACCTCACGCCCCACGTGTTGAGCAATTCGGTGGTACGTCCACCCGGCCTCCCGCATGCCCACTATACGCCCTCGCTCAAAGTCCGTCAACTGCACATACGGTTCACGTCCACGCTGTCGCGGCATGCTACCAGTGTTAAAGACTGCGATGGAGCTCCGTATGGCACGGCAAACTGGCTGACACTGACGGCGGCGGTGCACAAATGCTGCGCAGCTAGCGCCATTCGACGGCCAACACCGCGGTTCCTGGTGTGTCCGCTGTGCCGTGCGTATGATCATTGCTTGTACAGCCCTCTCGCAGTGTCCGGAGCAAGTATGGTGGGTCTGACACACCGGTGTCAATGTGTTCTTTTTTCCATTTCCAGGAGTGTATTATCATCGAGCAATCGTGACTGTAAGACAGAGCAAAATGAAAAGATGTAGCCAACATATACAAATAAACAGCATCCAGACAGGTCCTGAAGGCTCAACTGTACCGACCGGCCGCCGTGCCATCCTCGTCCTTAGGCGTCACCGGATGCTGGTACGGAGGAGCATGTGGTCAGCACACCGCTCTCCCGGCCTTTCTCAGTTTCCTTGACTGGTGTCGCTACTTCTCAATCAAGCAGCGCCTCAATTGGCCTCACCAGGGCTGAGTGCACCCCACTTGCCAACAGCAGTCGGCAGACCCGCAAGTGACTCGTCCACGTTCTAGCCAAGACCTACCTGACTTGAACGGGTGTCACCACTGCGGCTAGTACACGTGTACTTCATAGACAGAATTCTCAGAAGTGGCTTCTAACTGCGGCAGGTTCAACAGTGAAGAACAGACGTCAATAATACTAGAGTATCTGAACGTTTTCTGAAGGGCTCTTGAACAGTGGAAGAGGCGTCCATCTTAAACTTCACTTTCCTGATTCCTTCATCATTAACACGTTGGCTGCCGCACGCTTGGGTCATAGACGTCGCGCCGCCAAACAAGGCTAGGCTCTGCTGTGGCCGCCAGCAGCCACACGGCGGTCAACGTGCTGACGTACCGCGTCAGTCCAAATACACTCCTGGAAATGGAAAAAAGAACACATTGACACCGGTGTGTCAGACCCACCATACTTGCTCCGGATACTGCGAGAGGGCTGTACAAGCAATGATCACACGCACGGCACAGCGGACACACCAGGAACCGCGGTGTTGGCCGTCGAATGGCGCTAGCTGCGCAGCATTTGTGCACCGCCGCCGTCAGTGTCAGCCAGTTTGCCGTGGCATACGGAGCTCCATCGCAGTCTTTAACACTGGTAGCATGCCGCGACAGCGTGGACGTGAACCGTATGTGCAGTTGACGGACTTTGAGCGAGGGCGTATAGTGGGCATGCGGGAGGCCGGATGGACGTACCGCCGAATTGCTCAACACGTGGGGCGTGAGGTCTCCACAGTACATCGATGTTGTCGCCAGTGGTCGGCGGAAGGTGCACGTGCCCGTCGACCTGGGACCGGACCGCAGCGACGCACGGATGCACGCCAAGACCGTAGGATCATACGCAGTGCCGTAGGGGACCGCACCGCCACTTCCCAGCAAATTAGGGACACTGTTGCTCCTGGGGTATCGGCGAGGACCATTCGCAACCGTCTCCATGAAGCTGGGCTACGGTCCCGCACACCGTTAGGCCGTCTTCCGCTCACGCCCCAACATCGTGCAGCCCGCCTCCAGTGGTGTCGCGTCAGGCGTGAATGGAGGGACGAATGGAGACGTGTCGTCTTCAGCGATAAGAGTCGCTTCTGCCTTGGTGCCAATGATGGTCGTATGCGTGTTTGGCGCCGTGCAGGTGAGCGCCACAATCAGGACTGCATACGACCGAGGCACACAGGGCCAACACCCGGCATCATGGTGTGGGGAGCGATCTCCTACACTGGCCGTACACCACTGGTGATCGTCGAGGGGACACTGAATAGTGCACGGTACATCCAAACCGTCATCGAACCCATCGTTCTACCATTCCTAGACCGGCAAGGGAACTTGCTGTTCCAACAGGACAATGCACGTCCGCATGTATCCCGTGCCACCCAACGTGCTCTAGAAGGTGTAAGTCAACTACCCTGGCCAGCAAGATCTCCGGATCTGTCCGACATTGAGCATGTTTGGGACTGGATGAAGCGTCGTCTCACGCGGTCTGCACGTCCAGCACGAATGCTGGTCCAACTGAGGCGCCAGGTGGAAATGGCATGGCAAGCCGTTCCACAGGACTACATGCAGCATCTCTACGATCGTCTCCATGGGAGAATAGCAGCCTGCATTGCTGCGAAAGGTGGATATACACTGTACCAGTGCCGACATTGAGCATGCTCTGTTGCCTGTGTCTATGTGCCTGTGGTTCTGTCAGTGTGATCATGTGATGTATCTGACCCCAGGAATGTGTCAATAAAGATTCCCCTTCCTGGGACAATGAATTCACGGTGTTCTTATTTCAATTTCCAGGAGTGTAGTTTAGATACTGAATTAATTTTAGAAATAAAGAAAAGTTAAAATGGTGGTTTTAATGCCTCAGGTGTCCTACATAGTCTCCCTCACTTGATTACAACGCACAGAACGTTCATACAACTATGTGAAGCAGTCATAAAATTCCTTCACATGAAATTACATTGTTTCAGGGACGTTTTCATGTCCCAAATATGTATGATGTCTATACACAGACTGAAGTGATGACTTTAAATCTGAGCCATGGGGGCGACCAGAAGCTGAGTCTTCCGCTCGATAGGAAGATGCACTGACCACTATGCCACCCTGACACAGGGGCTTCGTAGAATTGCAAGGACTACCCTGTATGTCCAAAGCCACTTTATATGTATGAAGATGGTATGTCCGAAAGAACAGAACCATCGGTGACCATGCAGCTCATTAGAATTAAATTACAATGAAATTAAAACTCTGAGCTGCATACAGGCGGTGATATAAGTCGACGGGTACAATTGAAAATGTGTGCCCCGACCGGGACTCGAACCCGGGATCTCCTGCTTACATGGCAGACGCTCTATCCATCTGAGCCACCGGGGACACAGAGGACAGTGCGACTGTAGGTACTTACCTCTGGCACACTTCCCGTGGGACCCACATTCGCATCTTATTGTCCCGCACTATACTCATAGTGCCCCTGCCTATTACACTCATTACTCGCAGCTTTACTGACGATCTTCTTCTGTGCAGATGCACAAACAGTGCCCGAACTCTTACGGGAATCAACTTCCCCGTTGACTTATATCACCGCCTGTATGCAGCTAAGGCTATTAATTTAATTGTAATTTCAAAGCCACTTTGCCAGGGAAGCGCAGTGGTTAGCACATCTGCCAAGTGAGCATGACATCTGGGCTCGAATTCTGGACTTCAAATAAATTTTCATTCTCTGCTTCAGTCTACATATAGACATCATATATGTTTGAGATTTTGAAAGGTATCTGGAACGAAGAGGTTTAATTTGATATTGCCTTGGTTTGATGCAGGATACCCCGTTCCGTTCGATGCTGAGGTGCTGTTTCAATACGGTTGGAGAGCCTCTGCAATACTGTTCGAGTTTAGGGGCGATACCAAGTGGACTGAGGCATGCATGGGAATTTGGACTGACGAAGGAGGCGTGCTAGGGTATTCCGTGCAGCCGCCCGGGGTGGCCGAGCGGTTCTAGGCGCTACAGTCTGGAACCGCGCGACCGCTACGGTCGCAGGTTCGAATTCTGCCTCGGGCATGGATGTGTGTGATGTCCTTAGGTTAGTTAGGTTTAAGTAGTTCTAAGTTCTAGCGAACTGATGACCTCAGATGTTAAGTCCCATAGTGCTCAGAGCCATTTGAACCATTTATTCCGTGCGGTTATGCGACGCCACTGTGCCAGGGTAGCGTAGTGGTCAGCGCATAGTGTGCAAGAGGCCTAGGTTCGAATCCCACCCTTGGTACAAATTTTCATTTGTCGCTTCACTCTGCTTATAGACATCAGAAAATTTCTTCTTTTGGATGTTGCTCAATTCGCACGTCACTATGGCTTCAGTGTCGGCTACGTCGTCAAACCGTTGACCCTTCGGGTCAATTTATGCATTGTGTCGATTTGTAGTAGGTTCGTATTGATAACACCAAGTCTCGTCACCCATGATGATTTTGTCTACAAAAGATACGACTGCGATCTACATTTCAATCAGGTCGTGGCAGGTCTCCACTTGTAGTTTTGGTTCATGAGTCAAAGCATACGGCGCAACCTTTGCTTACACATTTGTCTTCTTCGGAACATTCTAGAGAATGTTTTGAACACTTGCTTTAGAAATGTCACTGAATTTAGATTTGTGACACAAGAACGGTTACACATAACGACTGCACGTTTACTACTTAATAATGCCTGCTAACTACTTACTGGTCGAATGCACGTCCGTCGTTTACAACTGTTAGTTCAACCACGTCACCTGTACGCCAGTATTAAAATCTGTCTTGGAGATTTTTGGATGGTCAGTGTATTTCTCTTAGAGACATGCTTGCACTTAAAAACTTCACGACTTTTTCTAGGAAGATTACTACGGCAGAAAATAATGAGTACAAGCGCTTCAGAAACATTTATAAAATTGGTCACGACTCATTAAGTAATGTTCTGAAATTACAAAGAGTATGTTACCTGTAATTTTTCATTAATATTCGACATTCCATTGAAGTTATTTGAACCTATAAACGCCTGAGCTGGCTTTTAGAAAGTTGAGCTTCGTCGAAAGGAGGCATAGTGGCGAGTTAGCAACGGCTCCCTGCAGGAATGAACCAATAATACCCAAATCTTTGCGCACAGGTATTTTTTGTCCAGTTAAAGTTTTCTGAAAATTACGTCCTGATCAGAATTGGTCAGTACTGGAAATACAATAGTTACGTTTCCCTTCAGCCTCTTGATTGCTTTAATACTGCAATTCATCCTTCCCTGATACGTTCAAATCGTTTCATCTGCCCGTCACTACCACACACATTTGCAGCTGAGCCTTCTTTCTTGTAGTGAGGATCTTCCGTAGACTTCTTTTCTTGTCTTCCATTTTAGTATTTTTTCTTTTCGTACCTCACTTGTCCAATTAATTTTTGACGTTCTTCGACAGCATCAAAACTTTGAGTGTTTCCAGTTTCTTCCCATCCCGATTTCCAGACGTCCACGTTTCACTCCCATACACAGATCTGCTCCAGACATAACACTTTCAGGAACTTTCTCCTCATTTCCATATCAATACCTGATGCCATTTGAGCACTTTATCCAGTATTACTCTCTTCGCATATGCCATTCATCATGTGATACCGTACTTCAGTTGGCAATGTTTTATAAACTTATTTCCTAGGAAGGAGACTCCTTTCACTTCTGTCAGATTTTGATGTCAAGCAAGTATATTTTCTCCATTCTACTATTTTCGTCACTTTAGTCTTTGCTTTTCTTTTTAAAATCACTATCTGATCAAACGCATCCAGACATCCTTGTGCTGGTGGTTGCCTGCCCGAGAAAGAAATAAAATTATGATTTCTGCGAACCGATGCCGCATACTGCGCCACCACGCAGACAACCTATCAGTTTCAACACCACTAAGAAGAAAGAAGCAACATGTAATGCTTACTGACTGGTAGCAAGTATACCCACAGCCATTTGTTGTGAGACGTCAAAAATTTTTTATCTGTTCTCCGCTATCCTTCTTGCGACTAAAAACGGCAGAAAGCTCTGGATTATAAAAGCTCCCAGTAGCGTTCTACGTTCACGATGTATTAGCAGCCAATGTTAAAACAATCAAATGTGGATGTACGAGTTTTCTGAGTGCAACTGAAAGTTACCTAATTGACAGCAAAATATGGACATACCTGATTCAAACCCTACTCTCTGAGTCAAGATCATTGTTCGTAGTAGGTAAATGCTAACATTAATATGGTTAATGATTAATAACAGCAACCTTTCAATAGTTTTGAATTTTACTTCCTAAAAGAGTGCACTTCGTTTCCTCCACACCTCCCCTTTCCACAAAATTAATATGATTCGCCCTCTCTCCCTTACCCACATCATATCATGTTCAAAATGGTTTAAATGGCTCTAAGCACTATAGGACTTACCACCTAAGGTCATCAGTCCCCTAGACTTAGAACTACTTAAACCTAACTAACCTAAGGACATCAAACACATCCGTACCCGAGGCAGTATTCGAACCTGCGACCGTAGCAGCAGCACGGTTCCGGACTGAAGCGCCTAGAACCGCACGGTCACAGCGGCCGAGCAGACATCCTTACATAATGCGGAACTGATCACTAGGTATTACGAGAGGCCAGTGTAAAAGGAGACAGGGAGTACTGTGTCGTCAGTGAAGAAGCTGTAACAGCAGAATGAGTGGGTGAGGAGAGGTCAGTGACTTCCAAAGTGGACTAGTCAGTGGAAGAGATCTGATTGACACATCCATGAGGGACACTTGAGCCCTGCTGAGGCTGACTAAGTCGACTTTCAGGGACGCGAGTGTGAAGCTGAAACGCGAAGGAACAACCGTGTCTGAACCAAGACCAGGCACACCGCACGTCCTGACGGACAGGACCCGTCGAGCATAGTGAAGGGTGGTTGTATAAAACTAGCGCAAGGAATGACTTGTGAGTCCCAGCTACTAGCAGTCCATCAAGCACAATGATTCTCCCTAGGGGGTTAAAAAGAATGGGTACAGTGATCGAGCAGTTCGTCATCAGCCACATACTTCTATAGACGGAGCTGAGCGTCACTTGGGGCGGTGCAAAGAGCGACGCTAATGGGAGCGATTGACTTAGCGTGAGGGATGACTCTATACCCTGTGCCAATGCGATTGAAGAATTTGGGTTGAGAGAATGCCTTGAGAACTTTACCTGCCATTATGTGCAGATCCAACAGTGAAGTACGGAGGACGTGGTGTTACGGTATGGGGGTACTATTTGTGGTTACGGTGTGATCCCCATATTTTTAGATTTCCAGAAGGCTTTCGACACCGTTCCTCACAAGCGTCTTCTAATCAAACTGCGTGCCTACGGAGTATCGCCTCAGTTGTGCGACTGGATTAGTGATTTCCTGTCAGAAAGGTCACATTTCGTAGTAACAGACGGAAAGTCATCGAGTAAAACAGAAGTAATATCCGGCGTTCCCCAAGGAAGTGTTACAGCCCATCTATTGTTCCTGATCTACATTAACGACATAGGAGGCAATCTGAGTAGCCGTTTTAGATTGTTTGCAGATGATGCGGTCATTTATCAAATGGTTCAAATGGCTCTGAGCACTATAGGACTTAACTTCTGGGGTCGTGAGTCCCCTAGAACTTAGAACTACTTAAACCTAACTAACCTAAGGACATCACACACATCCATGCCCGAGGCAGGATTCGAACCTGCGACTGTAGCGGTCGCGTGGTTCCAGACTGAGGCTCCTAGAACCGCTCGGCCACTCAGGCCGGCTGTCATTTATCGTCTTGTAAAGTCATCAGATGATCAAAACGAATTGCAAAATGATTTACATAAGATATCTGTATGGTGCGAAAAGTGGCAGTTGGCCCTGATTAAAGAAAAGTGTGAAGTTATTCACATGAGTACTGAAAGAAATAAGCTAAATTTCGATTACGCAATAAGTCACACAAATCTGAAGGCTGTAAATTTAGCTAAATACTTAGGAATTGCAATTACAAATAACCTAAATTGGAACGATCACATAGATAATATTGTGGGTAGAGCAAGCCAAAGACTGCGATTCATTGGCAGAACACTTAGAAGGTGGGACATGTTCTACTAAAGAGACTGCTTACACCACGCTTGTCCGCCCTATTCTGGAGTATTGCTGTACGGTGTGGGATCCGCATCAGGTGGGACTGACGGATGACATCTAAAAAGTACAAAGAAGAGCAGCTCGTTTTGTACTATCGCGAAATAGGGGAGATAGTGTCACAGACATGATACGTGAATTGGAGTGGCAATCATTAAAACAAAGGCGTTTTTCGTTGCGACGGGGTCTTCTCATGAAATTTCAATCACCAGTTTTCTCCTCCGATTGCGAAAATAATTTTTTGCTATCCACCTACATAGGGAGACATGATCATCACGATAAAATAAGATAAATCAGGGCTCACACAGAAAAATTTAAATGCTCGTTTTTCCCGCGTGCCGTTCGAGAGTGGAACGGTAGAGAGACAGCTAGAAGGTGGTTCATTGAACCCTCTGCCAGGCACTTTATTGTGAATAGGAGAGTAATCACGTAGATGTAGATGAACAAAATGCTAATTGTGGAAGGATATGAACACATTTTACACCACTGCAAACTGCTTAAAATAGTGGAACAGTTCGGAGTCGATGATAGTATCAGTGTGATACAAAGCAGCATCTGGCAGGCGATAGTTTGTGGACAATAATATCTGGAAATTGACTGGCTCGTTCAGATCCCAGACCTGAACCAAATGGAATACTTTTGGGGTGAGTCCTAAGGTAGACTTAGTTCCAGATCACAGCGTCCAACATCGCTACTTTCCTGGTATTTGCTCTTGAGGAAGAATAGACTGCCATTCGTCCACAGACATACAGGAACCTCACCGAAAGCACTCAGCAGAGTTCAAGCCACCAGAAAGGCAAGGATGGACACATCTTAGTGGCCAGTAAGAACTGTTCACATACTTCTGACCGGATAGTGTATTATATGTGAAGTCTGTTGTCCATCCTTTTAACAAGTCTGCTAAGTCCCCCTCACATCCGGTCGGAGGGGCTACAACGTCTGCGAAAATTTGCATTGTCATCTGCTCCCTTTGAAGTTTCATTCCTCTCTCGGAATTTTCATCCACTCCCCTTCACTGTTTTTTCGGTCTACAAACTGAACAGCACTGACGATAAGATGCAACCTTCTCTTACCCCCTTCTCAACCCGAACTTGTGTTTCTCGGCTTTCCGTTTTTGTTACCTCCGCAAGGTTTTTTTGGCGGTGTTATAGATATTTGTATGGTGTTTGTTTGGCATCTAGCTACACAACTATTTATCTAATTACAGTGTTATTCAATATATCACAGTTGCATATAACTTGTTATGTTAATAGGGGATTATCGATATATCTCATTATTTCTTAATTTACATCTTATCACTACAATCAACACAAAAATATAATCGTTCGTAATCTTGTGCTGAGGATGTTAATAATTGACGATCATTTTGCACTGGAGTAAGTTTTATGGGTTCATTTTTGGAACAAATTAATTAAGCAGGCAGCAGATTAACACCGTATCCAAATAACTAGTTATAAAACGACTGAAAACGGTTCCTTCTTCTGGTAGCAGTTGCTGGTATGCACCTGTGGAGTTGCTGGCGTGCACCTGTGGAGTCAATCGAGTATTTCGGTTGATGTGACTCGGTGATCTCACAGGTCGGAATTTAGAGTTAAATGTCCGGTTGAAGAAAGTATGTTGTGAAGCGGACATACATCGTCCGTTCAAAAACTTCAGTGGCTGACGTTACCCCTGACGTATAAGAGACGTCGGAGCAGTTACTACGGTGGCATCTGCAACTAACAACTGTAAACAAAAGATGTCATTCGACCAGTCGTTGTGAGTAGGCAGTATTAAGTAGTGGACGTGTGAACGTAGTGCTTCAGAGTTATTGTGTCGCAAAAGAATACTGGAGCAACATCTCTAAATCAAGTGTTCAAGATATTCTGCAGCTTAAAGGTTTCCAAAAAATTACGAGTGTGTTTCTAAAAGAGAAAAATGGGTGCAAAGTTTACCTAGCACACCTTAACTCCAATCACGCCCAAAAACAATGACCCTTGGATGCCTGCCGCAGCTTGATTGAAATGCAAATCTCGAACAGTTCTTCTCTGAAGAAAAGAAAAATCCCCTGTGACGAGACTTGTTGTCGTCAGTACGAACCTACCACATATGACAAAGAGCGGAAACTGACATGAAGAGTCAAAACTTTGACGACATAACCAACTTCCAAGCCAATATTACGCGCAAGTTGAACATTCCCTAGAAGATCTTTTCTGACAGTTTTACGTGGTTGTACCAACGTTCTGTACCTTGTACTCAAGTGGAGGCAGACTATGTAGAATACCCGAACCATTAAAACCATCATCGTACCTTTTCTCTATTTTTTATTAATCTAATCTCGAAATTTTTTGGGCTGACGGGTTAGGTTTTTGGCTGTAGGGCAAGATTCGTGACACTTGTGGATAGAGGAATCAGTTAGATGATTGCCTTACAAAATTTGTCCTGCTGCCTGGCGCAGCTAGAACATCCGAGCATAAGGGTATTATAGATTATTTGTCGTCCTTATAGTTCTGTCAATGGGGGTTGCAAAGTTAGCAAACTTGGGACATAAACTTAACTTCCGATTCCGTTTAAATGTTAACAGCTTTTGTATCTCTTTTTTCTGTTGTCTTATATTTGATTATGTTGAATGTATGTCACTGCAGCTTTACAAATGAAAAAGTGACTACTTGTTGCAGAATTGCTCAATATCACTGTGTAACGATACAGATACTGTATGAATATGTGTAGATACAATTATCCTTCGTTACATGTAGCTCACATATTAATTCCTGTGACTTTCTTCGAACAATTTTTTTATACAACTGCAGGGAATTTTTAAGTTAAAATAATCACAAGAGTAGTCTAACAGACTTTCTTCAGCACGTTTTGAACGTGTATAGCTTTCCGGGAACTGAAAAGCAACATGAGTTCGGAGAACTGAACTCACTCACTCACTCTCTCTGTCTCTCTCTCTCTCTCTCTCTCTCTCTCTCTCTCACACACACACACACACACACACACACACAAATTCACATACACATACGCACATGCAAAAGTAGCCAACAGTTTAGTAACGTCATTGTTTCATAAAGAGAGGACTTAAAATTCCAATAACAACATCGCATTACATGCGTGTATTTCAATTTCTACTTTGACCGCTAGTGCACCTATTTCGAGAGCCTATTTTAGGACTTCAGTGAAGTGATAATTCTACTACAGGAATTAAAAGGTGTCAAGGTATATTCCAGTTATACCGAGAACATGTTGCGTGCAAACATCCTATGTAAAACGGTGGAGCACAGATTTCTCAGTGTAGAGAAACTGCTTCAACCCTGACCATGTTTGAACGCAAAAAGATTCTTTACGACAGTAGAGCTCCGTAAACTATGGGTTACATTCCGAAAAACGCAATGAAACTACTCTCTTCTTTTATATGTGTCACAATTTATAGGGTAGCTGCCCATATGCGGTTGTCTTCATATATTGTCTCCTTGCAGCACAGCTTACGTTGCACTACAGAAGTAAAAGCTTCTTGGCCATTATGAAGGAGTTTGTGTGAGTACTGACATTACTTGATGTAACTGAAGTTCACTCGAAAATGTCAGATTATTTGAGATGGTCCTCAGTCACAGACTGAAGTTACGCGCTTTGCTATGCTTTTCCAGTAAAAATCCGATGTAGCTCGTTATCGATGATTTGGATACTGTCTGCAGTCACGTGAAGATAACTCTACAGGACGATTTTGAGTTCTAGGGATAAGAAATCGTGTCGAGTTCATAAATACTAGGAGACAGAGCGAGTGGAAAAACCATTCAGTTGAGCGAAGTTTCGGACGATACATAATACTCTATAGTCACGGGTATAGTAACTAGATATAATTTCGTCTCTGATTATTCATAATGCCAATACTCATGGAGTTCTCATTCATATCACGTCTGTATGTATTTGTGCGGTGCAAGAACTTTTACAACTGTACATCTACATCTATATATAGTCCTCAAGCTACCGTGCGATATGTGGCGGAAGGTACTCTGTACGACTACTTGTCATTTCCTTTCCTGTACCACTTGCAAACAGAGCGAGGGAAAAACGACTGTCTGCTGGCCTCCTTATGAGCCCTAATTTCTCGCATCTTATTTTCGTGGTCCTTACGCGCAATGTATGTTGGCGGCAGTAGAATCGTTCGGCAGTCAGCTTCAAATGCCGGTTCTCTAAATTTTCTCAGTAGTGTTCCACGAAAAGAATATCGCCTTCCCTCGAGGGATTCCCATTTGAGTTCCCGAAGCATCTCGGTAACGCTTACGTGTTGCTCGAACCTACCAGCAGCAAATCTAGCAGCCCGCCTCCGAATTGCTTCGATGTCTTCGTTCAATCCGACCTGGTACGGATCTCAAACACTCGAGTAGTACCCAAGAATAAGTCGCGCCAACGTGCTGTATGCGGTCTTCTTTTCAGGTGAACCACTCTTTCCTAAAATTCTCCCAATAAACCGAAATTGACCATTCGCCTTTCCTACCACACTTCTCACATGCCCGTTCCACCTCATATCGCTTCGCAACGTTATGCCCAGATACTTATACGACTTGACTGTGTCAAGTAGAACACTAGTAATATTGTATCCGAACATTACAGTTTTGCCCTTACTGCTCATCCGCATTAAGTTACATTTTTCCACATTTAGCACTGGCCGCCATCCATCACACCGACTGGAAATGTTGTCTAAGTCGTCTCGTATCTTCCTACAGCCACTCAGCTTCGACACCTTGTCGTACATCACGGCATCATCAACAAAAAAGCCGCAGACTGCTGCCCACACTGTCAGCCAAATACAGAAAATAACAGCCGTCCCATCGCACATCCCTGGGGCATTCCTGACGATACCGTTGCCTCTGATGAACACTCGCCGTCGAGGACAACACACTGGAGTCTATGATTTAAGAAGTCTTGGAGCCGCACACATATCTGTGAACTTATTCCATATGCTCGTACATTCGTTAACAGCCTGCAACGAAGCACCGTGTCAAATGCTAGCCGAAAATCCAGAAATATGGAATGTGTCTCTTGCCCTCCATCCATAGGTCGCAGAATATCATATGGGGAAAGAGCAAACTGAGTTTCATACGACCGATGCTTTCTAAAACCATGCTGATTTGTGAACATATGCTTCTCAGTCTCAAGGAAGTTGATTATATTCGAATTGAGAACATGTTCAAGGATTCTGCAGCAAACCGAAGTTAGGGATAGTGATCTACAATTTTGCAGGTCCTTCTTTTACCCTTTTTGTATACAAGCGTCACCTGAGCTTTTTTCCAGTCGCCTGGGTCTTTGTGCTGGGCGAGAGATTCACAATAAATACAAGATAGGTGAGGGGCAAATGCCGTAGAGTACTCTGAGTAAAATCGAACTGGAATTCAATCCAGAGCTGGTGATTTGTTCGCTTTTAAATCTTTCTGTTGTTTCTCTACAACACGTATGCTTATTAATATGTCGTCCACGCGGGAGTCTGTCCGATGGTCAGTTGACGTTACGTTTGTACGATTCACCCGTGTGAACGATTTCTTGAATGTGAAACTTAAAACTTCGGCTGTCTAACATTTCTGTCTTATCCTTACGTGCCTCAGGTGCATGACTTTGATTTTGGTAGTAGACACGCCTCCTTCATTCTCCTCGGCATAATGCAGCACTTAGACATGGTGAAAATTTCTCGGCTTTAAAGCGAAGTATTAAATTCTCTTACGTAGTACCATTTTCCGCCAATGTACATTGACCAACAGAGAAGTGAAGCACTCAGAAGACATTGTCGGACGTCAGTCCTACTTCGTGAAAGTACTAACCATTGGTGGGTATACACTATGTGATCAAAAGTACCTGGACACTCCCAAAAACGTATGTGTTTCATATTAGGTACATTGTGCTGCAGCTACTGCTAGGAAATCCATATCAGCGACCTCAGTAGTCATTAGACTTCGTCAGAGCAGCTCAGCGTAACTCACTAACTTCGAACGTTGTCAGATGATTGGGTGTCACTTGTGTCATACGTCAGTACGCGAGATTTCCACACTCCTACACATCCCTCGGTCCACTGTTTCCGATGTGATAGTGAAGTGGAAACGTGAAGGGATACTTACAGCACAAAAGCGTATAGGCCAACCTCGTCTGTTGACTGACAGAGACCGCCAACAGTTGAAGAGGGTCGTAATGTGTAATAGGCAGACTTCTAACCAGACCATCTCACAGGAATTCCAAACGACATCAGGATCCACTGCAAGTACTATGACAAGCGGGAGGTGAGAAAACATGAATTCATGGTCGAGCGGCTGGTCATAAGCCACACATCACGCCAGTAAATCGTAAACGACGCCACGTAAGGAGCGCGAAGATTCGACGATTGAACAGTGGAAAAACGTTGTGTGGGGTGACGAATCACGGTACACAATGTGGCGATCCGATGTTAGGATGTGGGTATGGCGAATGCGTGGTGAACGTCATCTGGCAGCGTGTGTAGTGCCAACAGTAAAATTCGGAGGCGGTAGTATTATGGAGTGGTCGTGTTTTTCATGGAGAGGGCTTCCACCCCTTGTTGTTTTGTGTGGAACTACCACAGCACAGACCTACATGGATGTTTTAAGGACCTTCTTGTTTCCCACTGTTGAAGAGCAATTCGGTGATGGCAATTGCATCTTTTTACACGATCGAGCACCTGTTCATAATGCACGGCCTGTAGCGGAGTGGTTGCACAACAATAACATCACTGTAATGGACTGGCCTGCACAGAGTCCTGACCTGAATCCTGTAGAACACCGTCGGTATGTTTTGGAACGCCGACTCGGACCGACATCTATACTTCTCCTCAGTGCAGCACTCCGTGAAGAATGGGCTGCCATTCCGCAAGAAACCTTCCAGCACCTGATTGAACGTATGGCTGCAAGAGTGGAAGCTGTCATCAAGGCTAAGGGTGATCCAACACCATATTGAATTCCAGCATTACCGATGGACTGCACCAGGAACTTGTAAGTCATTTTAGCCAGGTGTCCGGATACTTTTGATCATATAGTGTATAAACGATTACGGGTTGCATTCTCTGTGATAAGTAGAGCAGTCATCAGAGTGCATTAATGTTACTCGTGTTGAGAGTTGTTACCAGTCCTGGTAGTGTACGTAAGAGGGGTGAACAGCATCAGATGTTGAGTGATCGCTGAAGGGCACGGAGATGCCGAGTTCTCGTATGAGACAACGTACTGGGTTGCGACAGAGTTATCAGCACATGACAGAACTTGAGAGGTGCCCACATTCTGGTCCTCCATTTTGCAGACTGGTCGAATCGAGTAGCACCCACATTTTTGGTGCATTCGGATGTTTCGGATGTGACAACGGCCCGACGTTGGGCTGCATGAGCACGTGATGTCAGGGATACTAGTCGACAAGCTTCCTGTCGACCACATCTGACCACCACAAGTGACAATCGCCGAACTGTCCACCGAGCACATTATAACCGTTTCACATCCACGCCTGCCATTTGAGAACAAGTAATGGTCACTGTCATCCCGCACCCTTGGTCAGACTAGGGAACTACCGTCCCATATGTAAACGTATTAACACATAACGCTCCTTTTAGAGTGAAGCCATGACAGGGCAAATTGGACACCTGGTTAATAGCGTCCCATTCTGTTCAGCGATGGATCGTGGTTCTGCACTATCCCAGACGACCATCGTTGGTCAATATAGAGGCGAGGTGGGGAGGGAGCCCCACTTTTCCCATATTTTGGAGAAATGGAGCAAATGGCTCTGAGCACTATGGGACTTAACATCTGAGGTCATCAGTACCCTAGACTTAGCGCTACTTAAACCTAACTAACCTAAAGACATCACACACATCCATGTTCGAGGAAGGATTCGAATCTGCTACCGTAGCAGCAGCTCGGTTTCGGACTGAAGCGCCTAGAACCGCTTGGCCATAGCGGCCGGCTATTTTGGAGAGGCACAACGATTTTACTCCTGGCATCGTAGTGTGGGGAGTGATTGGGTATGGCTTCGGGAGCTCTGATGGCACAACGCTTACATCACAGACATACTGCATCGCCACGTGTTCTCTCTCATGCAAAAGTAAATTTGTGACGTTTTCCAACAGGAGTATGCTAGTCCATAGAACGTATGTATCTCTATAAAATGTCTGTGTGATGCTGAGGTGCTCCCGTTGCCAGCAAGATCCCCAGATTGGTCTCTGATAGCACATGTGCGAGACTAGCGTGGACATCAATTCTGTCCCACTACCAGTATTCAGGTTATCGAGGACCAGTTGCAATAGTCAGGAGATACCTTCCCTCATGGTAGGATACCACGGCTTTATGGCACCCTTCCCAACAGAATCAGTACATACAGCTGTTCCAGAGGGGTGCACTGTCATTATGGTAATTGGTCTCATAGTGCCAAGTCTTTTGCAAATTTTTCTGCATATTTTAATCACCGAATTAATATCACATACCCTCCCAGCCCGTGAAATTTTATTTCGTTCCCTCTTCCCCTTCACTTTTTTCCTCAGGCAGCGTACTTCTGCCAAACTTTTTCCAGTGAATAGATTGTTTGTAGTTTGACACGGAAGGACTGTAAAACAACAATTTACAGAATTATCTCTTGATTGCAAGAGCGTACCAAGTAATGCGCAAAGGAGGGTGGTTGCCTGCCATAGAAACAAATAAAATTATGATCTCTGCCAACCGATGCCGCATACTGCGCCGCCACGCAGACAACGTATCATTTTCAACAACACTAAGAAGAAAGCCACAACATGTAATGGTTACTGACTGGTAACAGGTATACCCGCAGTCATTTGTTGTGAAACGTCAAAAATATTTCTCTGTTCTCCACTATTCTTCTTGCAACTAAAAATGGCAGAAAGCTCTGGATTATAAAAGCTCCCAGTAGCGCAGTACGTTGACGATGTATTAACAGCCAATGTAACAAATAATCAAATGTGAATGTGCGATTTATTTGAATGCAACTGAAAGTTGCCTAATTGACAGCAAAATATGTACAAATTCGGTACAAACCCTCAGTCAAGATCATTGTTCTTTGTAGGTACCTGTTATATGCTAACATTAATATGTTTAATGATTAATAGCGGTAACCTTTCAATAGTTTTGATTTTTACTTCCTAAAAAAGTGCACTTCGTTTCCTCCACACCTTCCCTTTCCCTTCCCCACATCATATCATACAATGGATTCAACATATTTTGCAGTCCCAATCGTTGTAAATGTGGAAACAGGCGGAAGTCGTAGGGTACCTAATACGATGAAAAGAGTGAATCTAGTTTTGGCTCATCATTTTCACATTGCTGAAGCGCCTTTGTAGACAGGGGCATCGTCCTGGCGGAAAAATAATTATATTCTTTCTTCTCTATTGCAGCCCGCTTCTCGCGTAATTTTCAACCAGTTGGTCCAGAATTTTTAGTTCTATTCGTCAACTAATTTTCTTTTTTATTTTCGAGAAGAAATCAATAACAAGACTTTTGCGACACAGAAAATTATCATCCTCCCGGCAAATAAAACTAGCTACGCCGTTTTGGGAGCAGAGGCACCTGCTTCTACCCACTGCTGAATCGCCTCTGACGTGAACTGGTGGACATGCGACTCATCTAAAATCACAAATCGGCACACAAAGTCAGTTGGATCCTTTTTGAAACAGACCAGACATTGATGAAGTTTTAACAAATGGTTCATTCTTAAAGTAAAATATAGCAATTCTTCTTTCTACTATGCCTGTGGTATCAGCTCTTCCATAGACAATAATCGTCGATGGCCCAATACGCTGTTGTGTAATTTCTCAACGTCTGAGAAAGCAACTTTAGGACGTCCTACGCAGTTCTGCTCTCCACATCGTAATTATTTAAAATGGTGGAGCAAGCTCATGATAAAACCTCAGCAACTTTGGAGGATTTCCTGTTGGCGATAAACCGCCAAAAACAATGAATTTCACAGAAACACGATATTCTGAAACATCGATTTCAACAAAACAGACAAGACGATTTCTTCACAAAGTCGTAAGAACAAACTGTTTTTGAGATGACGTTTCCACTCAGGCACAAAGAACAAACATTCCAGGAGACTTCATGCTAATACCGTGTGGCACCGCCGCTAACTTTGCTAATGGCTATTGTTTAAACTGGAGGGCGAGGAGAGGAGAAAGGAAATAAACTCACGATGTCAGGTGCATCGGCACTTTGTGCGGAATCAGCGGCGACGATTGAAAATGACGCCGGACCGGGACTCGAACCCAGGATCTTCCTCTTACGAGGTAGTTGCGTAGTGCTGTTCTGGACAGAGCATTTATTGCAAATGCCAGACTATCTCGTCAAGCTCCACGGCTGGCTAATATTCCCACCTAGCGCCACCTATCCCCAGTCCATGTCTTGAATGCTCGCTAATTTTAGGTTCCTGCTTAAGGTCGAACGTATACTTACATTTGCACTGATAGTTCTTTATTAGTTGCCCATCGAGGCGAATCAGTGGTGTCTGTTCTTTCGAACATGTCCGAAAGAACAGATATTATGCGTTCATATACTTGATAATGGTTTCATTTCGGCGAAAAAGTGGGTCCACATGTTTCTTCAGGTATTGCATGTCCAGATGAAGCCACTCCATGCTGATTAGATCTCGTAAAGTGTGTGGATATTGATTTCTGCGTTTCACGTGCTGTTCCAAATACCCACAGACGTGGGATTAAAATCGGGCGATTTAGCGGGACAATCGAGGTGCAATACTGTGCCAGAGCGTTCGTCAAACCAGGAATGTATGTTTGCAGCCCTACGAATTCGGATGACGGGAGTGGCCACAGCATGCTCATCATGAAAATGTAGAAGAAAGAGCAAGCCTTGATCACTGATAATGTTAAAGCAAACATCCCGAGCCATGTAATTCCTTAGACTTCTCCGGCGGTTCGTTATCATTTCGTAGAATCGGGTGTACTGCCGGTGGTCCGCGTCTTCCCAACACGATATTTCGACATTAACTCGGTGTCTTCGTCAGGTGTTTCCTGAGACTGGTCGCTTTGCTGAGCGGCCCTCATATTTATGCCTGGACGGTGGCCGGTGTTCAATATGAGATACGAAGTCGGAAATATATTTTTCGGAAGAGGCGAAGAGGCAGACCACCGGCAGCACTACAGCCATAGCGGGCGCGGATGGCATATTGGACACCAGAAACCGCCCGGGCGTAAATATGGGTCCCACTCAGTAAAGCGACCACTCTCACGAAACACCTCACTAAGACGCCGAGTTACGACGTCGAAATATCGTGCTGGGAAGACGGACCACCGGCTGTACACCCGTTTCTCCGAGATGACATCCCGTATCATGTTCACTGTTACCTGACTGAATGGACCAGAGGCATCGCACGAAGAAGATCCCCAAAACGTTAAAGAACTACCTCAGGCCTGTCGTGCACGCATTACACGCTGGTGGTTAAACACCTCATTGGGTCGTTTGTGCCTCGCATTTTTAGAAAAGAGGCAAAAGTACGATCTATCGCACCACATTACCAGCCTCCAGTCGTTGGTGTTGTTTGCTCCATTGTAGACGTGCAGCATTATACCTCTGTGGGCAATAGCCTTTTGCGAGCAATCCGACTCCCAAATGTACATTGCATGCAGTTCCCTTCGCAATGCTCAATCGGAAACTGGTTGAGATCGACCTATATTCGCTCGTGGCTTGAAAGCGTGATACTAATCCCCGGTCCTTGTCGCTTACCTATTTACTACCATGGTTCTTATGCCGTGTTACCTGATGAACAGACCCGCTGGATAGTTTGCGTTGATACACCAACAAATCCGTCAACTTCATTCACGGTGTGGTCGGGGGTACATCTAAACCGATATTCTGCCATTCTGCCAGGGCTCCACGTCTACTCGCCTTACTGGGCTGATTGCATTTAACCGATTGACACACATAGATCATACCACTTCACTGCCGTAACTTAAGTCATCGGTGGAGGATCAAATCACCTTCTGGTACCAGCTGTACCCCATCTACACCTATCCAAGATGGGCCAGTCCCGACAAATATTTTGAAGTCCCGACAAATATTTTGTTTGTGACCGTATTCCACAATAGTGTTGTGAGACACATGAAATATCCCCGCTTCATCTCCTATAGTTTAATGAGGTTCTGGTAAGTGGTGGCCCTATACGTAACCTCGAAAATGGTCTGCAACGGAGGTGCGTTCCCAGCAGAGAGCTGTCTTTGAGTTTCTTTTGCCGGCAAACCAGAGCGTCGCAGATATTTATAGGCGTTTCCTGAATTTCTGCTGTGACCCGACAGAGAACAAAAGCACGGTGAGTCGTTGGGCGAGGGGTCCGTCATCATCTCAAGAAGGTCGCGCAAAACCTGTCCGATCTCCCGCGTGCCGTCAGTCCACACAGAGCTGTGACTTCTGCAGTGTTGGAACGTGCGGACACTCTCATTTGAGGTGACCGACAGATCGCAGTCAAACACTCGCTGCTCTGCTGAACGTCTCTGGCCGTAGTGCTGACACACTCATCCACCAGTTGGGGTACTCAGAGGTGCGTGTCCACTGGATTCATCGCTGCCTAACAGAAGACCGTGAAGACCATCGGTCAAGCCCAGTGAAGGATGCAGTCTGCGGAAGCTGTACTTGGATGATGGGGACGTTACTGATGCAGCAAGACGTTGGCCCTGACGTCGACCAGTAGAGCGATACCATTCTGGCATACGGGCCCTCCTGTAAGGTGACGTAAGGCCGTCAAACTGAACGGAGATGTTGAAAAATAAGATTTTGTAGCCAAAGAGTGGGGAATAACATGGTACACTTGAATCCTGAATAAAACCAACTTGCTTTAAAGAAAAAAGTGTTGCATGATTTACTGGACGCCCCTCGTATTATACCATAATTCCGTTGCGGCTCGGTGGCTAAGTGTGCAAGCGACAGGCTACAAATTTAAATATCTGGAGTTCAGTCCTCTGTCGGCTATTGGATAATTCCTGTCATTAGTCACTTCTTTCACCTTGCACAAGATCTGTTAACATAAAATGTGCCAACTTGTATTGCGGTCTGAAGCCCACGTTAATCCGTTACCTCCGTACAACTGGCTTCGTGTGTCAGAGAAAGCCAAGGGCATCTGTATTAATAAACAGATAACGCGGGGCACGGTCCTAACGGCGGGATGCCTATCTAACGATTTGCAGGAGCAAAAAAATTAGTTCTCAGTACTTCATATAATTTACCGGCCGAGTTAAAAAATTTAAAATGTTGTCAGAAACCAGTCGTTAGGAGGCATAGTCTTACGTTAAAGGTTTCACACAATAAGCATTAAACTTAGAAACTTGGGAAGCGTAATTCGTGACAGGCAAATTACCCAGTCTATATTTGTATTTTTCTTGACAATGAGTGTACTTACCGGGTTCCAACTAAATTTGCACATAATTTCGAACTATTTCGAAACTGGAATGAAATTTTCACTCTGCAACGGAGTGTGAGCTGACACGAAACTTCCTGGCAGATTAAAACTGTGTGCCAGACTGAGATTCGAACTCAGGACCTTTACCTTTCCCGGGCTTGAGTGGGTCACTAAGTAGAGCACTTGCCAGCCACATGCACATGTCCCGAGTTCGAGTCTCGGTCCGGCCCACAGTATTAATCTGCCAGGAAGTTTCATTTAGAAATTTTATCTAACTGATAACCTCCCTTCTCTCTCCCACACACAAACAAAATAATGAAACAAAATAAGTTTATTGCTTATTACATTTTCGGTACTTGCAAAATTATATCGCTGACTGACGCATAATTCAGAAGATACGACGTTTTATACAGTGGAGTTCGATTCTTTGAAGAATCGGGTGTGGGCGTATACTGGTACTATTTCTAATAGGACTGTATTGAACACAGCTTTACGAAAATATTACTCGACGGAAGTGACCGGGGACATCGAAAAAGTCCATATAAGGGTACGTCGTTTGGTGTTATCGCGAAACAGGGGAGAGAGGCTCATGGATATGATGAGTGAGTTGGGGTGGTAAACGTTAAAAGAATGGCGTTTTTCATTGCGGAGAGATCGTTTCACGAAATTTCAATCAACAACTTTCTCCTCAAAAAGTGAAAATATTTTATTGGTGCCAATCTACATAATGAGAAATGATCATCGTAATAAAATATAGAAATAAGAGCACCTGCGGGAAGATTTAAGTGTTCATTTTTCCCACGTGCTGTTCTAGAGTGTAACGACGGGGCAATAGTCTGAAGGTGTTTCGGTGAACCTTCTGCCAGGCACTTCAGCGCGAACCGCAGAGCAGACGTGTGGATGTAGATTTTCATTTCCAAGATTACAATCGTGGTATAACAAACATGAATCACTCTGTGCCATGTACAGCGACACTACGAATCTTTCATCTAAATAGACATATATAGAGATACGTTTAAGAAGTTCGTTATTATTGGGGACCTATACGATAGTGTTTTAAGACCTGGACAACGAAGTGAAAACGACAGTCACTCACTATCATGTTCAGTACTGTTCTCAGCAGAATAGTAAAGATTACAAAAGCCAAAAATAAACTTTGAATTAATGGTCGACTACGGGGTGGATGACAAAGAGAGATTTTAGTTACACATGACTTCATTACTAGTAGAGCAATGATCAGACAACGACTAAAAATCATCAAAGAAAAGGCTCATTAGCGAAAACTAGCAACATGTTTTGATCCTCTCAATGTCCTCGCACATGTCAGCGCATAAATTGCTTTTTACACATTATTATTTGACAATAAAGAGGAATTTGAAATAAGGATGTAATAATAGTTGATTCTTAGACGCCGTTTTAAAGCAGTTACTGACGCAATAAACATCAATTCATAACATATTCATCAGACTTCATGTCGTCTGCCTCCTTCACGTCACAGATCAGTCATTCTGTCATTAGCCCCTTATTCTGATTTTCTTGTTTTATTGCCACTGTAATTAAAATCAAGCATTTTCCGGTCGTGACATCCCTGTTGTAGGGATTTTTCCACATCTACATCTACATCTACATCAATACTCCGCAAGCCAACTGACGGTGTGTGGTGGAGGGCACCCTGAGTACCTCTGTCAGTTCTCCCTTCTATTCCACTCTCGTATTGTTCGTGGAAAGAAGGATTGTCGGTATGCTTCTGTGTGGGCTCTAGTCTCTCTGATAGGAGAGAGCAAAATACTGCTTGACTCTTCGGTGAAGGTATGTTCTCGAAACTTCAACAAAAGCCCGTACCGAGCTACTAAGCGTCTCTCCTGCAGAGTCTTCCACTGGAGTTTATCTATCATTTCCGTAACGCCTTCGCGATTACTAAATGATCCTGTAACGAAGCGCGCTGCTCTCCGTTGGATCTTCTCTATCTCTTCTATCAACCCTATCTGGTACGGATCCCACACTGCTGAGCAGTATTCAAGCAGTGGGCGAACAAGCGTACTGTAACCTACTTCCTTTGTTTTCGGATTGCATTTCCTTAGGATTCTTCCAATGAATCTCAGTCTGGCATCTGCTTTACCAACGATCAACTTTATATGTTCATTCCACTTTAAATCACTCCTAATGCGTACTCCCAGATAGTTTATGGAATTAACTGCTTCCAGTTGCTGGCCTGCTATTTTGTAGCTAAATGATAAGGGACCTACCTTTCTATGTATTCGCAGCACATTACACTTGTCTACATTGAGATTCAATTGCCATTCCCTGCACCATGCGTCAATTCGCTGCAGATCCTCCTGCGTTTCAGTACAATTTTCCATTGTTACAACCTCTCGATATACCACAGCATCATTAGCAAAAAGCCTCAGTGAACTTCCGATGTCATCCACAAGGTCATTTATGTATATTGTGAATAGCAACGGTCCTGAAATCACTCTTACTTCAGAAGACTTCTCTCCATTGAGAATGCCATGCTGCGTTCTGTTATAGGAACTCTTCAATCCAATCACACAATTGGTCTGATAGTCCATATGCTCTTACTTTGTTCATTAAACGACTGTGGGGAACTGTATCGAACGCCTTGCGGAAGTCAAGAAACACGGCATCTACCTGTGAACCCGTGTCTATGGCCCTCTGAGTCTCGTGGACGAATAGCGCGAGCTGGGTTTCACACGACCGCCTTTTTCGAAACCCATGCTGATTCCTACAGAGTAGATTTCTAGTCTCCAGAAAAGTCATTATACTCGAACATAATACGTGTTCCAAAATTCTACAACTGATCGACTTTAGAGATATAGGTCTATAGTTCTGCACATCTGTTCGACGTCCCTTCTTGAAAACGGGGATGACCTGTGGCCTTTTCCAATCCTTTGCAACGCTATGCTCTTCTAGAGACCTACGGTACACCGCTGCAAGAAGGGGGGGCAAGTTCCTTCGCGTACTCTGTGTAAATCTAGATATTTGTGGAGAAATAGGTCACAGTGATACCTCGCGACTCTCCCCTTCAGCTTTCATGCACAATAACCACGTCAAGAGTTCAAACAACGCTGCTCGCGTTTAAATAGTTACTATGGCGATATTCCTCCTTCGTTCTTTCTTTCTTTTGCTACTACCTTGTCCCGCGGTTTCGCAGGGTCGGCAGGGTTAGGAACGGATTTGGCAAGGTTAATTTTAAGGGGTGGCCCTTTGCACTTCCTGCCGCAACCCTTTACCCCCTGGGATGGAATTAGTGTACCCCACCTGTCTGCGTCGAGAGTAATCCACGGAATAGTGCGAACGTGTTCAGATGTCTGCGAGTTGTGTAACTGAGGCGGAACGTGGGAAACAGCCCAGTATTCACCTAGGGGATGTGGAAAACCGCCTAAAAACCACATCTAGGCGCGCGCCTACCTGAGTTCAGGAAGCAGCGCATTAGCGCTGTCGGCTAACCTGGTGGGTAAACGGTTTTATGGCGATATGACAAATATGTTTAATTTCTCCACCACACATGCAAGTTATATAAGTTCATACATCTTGATATTTCATGAATCCCTATAAACAATTACTAGATTCAAAACGAAAATAATAATACAATTGAGTAACGTATTTTACATTAATACCAAGTTAACAGGGTATCCTACAGAAACAGCGTATACTAGAGGATACTTTTTTTCGTTCTGTAAATATTCAAAACATTTCGCTACTGTACAGATCAACAGAAACTGCTTTATGTATAAGAATGTAAGGGAAAAAATCCCAACTGTTTGAATGAGAGACTACATCATTACAGGGCATACATTGCAGAACACCATGACTATCAAACCCATCTTCAGCTTAAGAACAGATTGACTTCTCGTTCTTGCAACCAGCTGCCTAAAATAAGCAGACACACAATGTCATGGTGTTAGAGGGACATTGTGCCTTCAAGAATTTCTAACTGTGCTGTCGACAGGAGCGGCATTCAGTTTCTAGTCCAGCCACACTAGTATGTCTTTCGTGATTTCCCAAACTCGCTTATGCATTTATGCGACAATATGTTGTATCCAACATAACAATGAAATGCATGTAGGTTTGTATACTTTGGGGACAATAATCAGTGCAGTCGCACGTCGCACCGGCATTCCATACACTACTGTTTAGTTGGCACTTAGGCGTACCCTTCAATGCTATCCGTACAGAATCCATCGGCATCATGAACTGTTACCTGGCAATTTAGTGAAGCGGAGGCATTTGCGGTGTGGGCGTTTCAAAAGATGGCGGAAGATGACGATTTGCTGAGTAACGTGTTGTGGACCGACAAAGCTCATTTCACACTCCGAGGGCCTGTCAACGCCCACAACTGCTGAATTTGTGCTACCGAAAATCCTAGAACTGTCGTGGAAACTCCATTTCACGACGAGAAAGTCACGGTATGGGATCGATTTACCACATCTACCGTTAACGGGCTTTTTTTCTTCGAGGAAAAGCGTGATTCTGGTTTTGTAACTGCTACCGTGACGGGTGAGAGGTACGCCGATATGTTACAGAATTGCATCATCCCCAGCCTGGCTGATAAACACCTGCTGGAACGTACGATGTTTATGCAGGATGGCGCTCCACCCCATATTGCTAGACGCGTGAAAGATCTCTTGCGCGCGTCGTTTGGTGATGATCGTGTGCTCAGCCGCCACTTTCGTCATGCTTGGCCTCCCAGGTCCCCAAACCTCAGTCTGTGCGATTATTGGCTTTGGGGTTACCTGAAGTCGCAAGTGTATCGTGATCGACCGACATCTCTAGGGATGCTGAAAGACAACATCCGACGCCAATGCCTCACCATAACTCTGGACATGCTTTACAGTACTGTTCACAACATTATTCCTCGGCTACAGCTATTGTTGAGGAATGATGGTGGACATATTGAGCATTTCCTGTAAAGAACATCATCTTTGCTTTGTCTTACTTTGTTATGCTAAATATTGCTATTCTGATCAGATGAAGCGCCATCTGTCGGACATTTTTTGAACTTTTGCATTTTTTTTTGTTCTAATGAAACCCCATGTCATTCCAAGCAGGTGTGTGAATTTGTACCTCTCTATCTACATTATTCCGTGATTTATTCAGTTTTCAAATTTATACTTACTTTTTGGTCACCCGGTACATTTGGTAGTGTCACGTAAAGGGTTGACGCGACAGCCTGGTTGGGTCCTTTCATAAGGTAACACCCGTGTGCTTCCCCTGTCCTTTAGTAAGCGAACTATTGCTCCGCCTCTTAATACCCTCGCTGACTACGTGATGGTGAACTCTAAACACCCTTCCTTTCTTCAGAAGATTTCTCTGGGTGGCCCCAGTCAGTAACTCGCATTGTATTGGTGCCTTGTTACGGATCCCGATAACGGCTATTCAGTGCTAATGACTTGGGCGGATTGACTCGCTGCGGTTCACTTCATAACTCAACAATACCAAACGCTGCATAATCCGCAGCGCAAGCGTGGGGATTGTGGCAGTGGTGGGGGTTGTAGGCAGTCACCATGTACGGGAAATACTGAGTGCTGGAGGGAAGTGCCGTTCTAAACTGAAGCCTATGTTCAATTCTTTTGTAAATATTAACTGAAGTCACTCTACGTCCACACCTGCATGATCATTCAGAAAGATTTGTCATCTCTGTTTTGATCAATACCTAAAAAGAATTGCGCTGAGAATGCAACAAAAGTAAAGATTTATTTTTGCCTGGCTTGTTAACTATTTGCAGCTTTCAGAGAAGCGTCATGCGTGGCGAATTTTGAGTAAAATCTACATATTTTTCTTGTCATATTAAAGTTTACTTCTTTTGCCAAAACAGCTTAGTATACACAGTGTCACTTCACTAACACGTTCAGCAGACCCAGTTGCGAGAGAAATATGAAACAATGGGTTATTTAGTTTGTTTCGTGAGGAACTGAGGAAAAGTAAGGTCAATAGCTTAGGAAAATACGCATTCTCGGCAGAAAAATAAACGTGTTATGTCTTCATTTATGTTCCAAAATCCATAGCATTTTTTGTTTCACAAGTTATCGATGGTACCTACAAATTACAAGTTTTTTTATCGAAAACCATTGTAGTTTGTGGAATACCACGGCAGTTAATAATGTTTTGCATGCAAACCATATGGCAAAATACTCACCTGTTCGTGAGCAAACATTTTCCAAAATCTCATTTCGATATCTCTAACCGTTGAAGAAATATGAGAAATTTTGTGGATATTTCACTCTGGCCTTATCGCTAGTGCGCGCGATCGCAAATCAATGTGCTACGTCACATCAGATTTCTCGATACTGGTGAGAGTCACCCAAGACTAAAGAAAAACTTAATACGTTAGCTAAATTTCATGTGCATCAACATATTATGTAACATGCACCAAACACTAAATCACGCAGGCCCTTATTTTTCATACCACACTTTTTCAAATATCGCGCAAAGTCTTTTTTACACGCAAGTATCACAATAATTGTGCCCATTAACGAAATTATGGGCGCAGCCTCACGAAGCGGACATACACTACTATCCATTAAAACTGCTACACCACGAAGATGACGTGCTACAGATGCGAACTTTAACCGACAGGAAGAAGATGCTGTGATATGCAAATGATTAGCTTTTCAGAGCATTCACACAAGGTTGGCGCTGGTGGCGACACCTACAACGTGCTGACATGACGATAGTTTCCAACCAATTTCTCATACACAAATATCAGTTGACCGGCGTTGTTGTGATGCCTCGTGTAAGGAGGAGAAATGCGTACCATCACGTTTCCGACTTTGATAAAGGTCGGATTGTAGCCTATCGCGATTACGGTTTATCGAATCGCGACATTGCTGCTCGCGTTGGTCGAGATCCAGTGAGTGTTAGCAGAATATGGAATCGGTGGGCTCAGGAGCGTAATACGGAACGCCGTGCTGGATCCAACGGCCTCGTATCACTAGCAGTCGAGATGACAGGCATCTTATCCGCATGGCTGTAACGGATCGTGCAGCCACGTCTCGATCCCTGAGTCAACAGATGGGGACGTTTGCAAGACAACAACCATCTGCACGAACAGTTCGACGACGTTTTTAGCTTCATGGACTATCAGCTCGGATAGCATCGCTGCAGTTACCCTTGACGCTGCATCACAGACAGGAGCGCCTGCGATGGTGTACTCAACGACGAACCTGGGTGCACGAATGGCAAAACGTCATTTTTTCGGATGAATCCAGGTTCTGCTTACAGCATCATGATGGTCGCATCCGTGTTTGGCGACATCGCGGTGAACGCACATTGGAAGCGTGTATTCGTCATCGCCATACTGGCGTATCACCCGGCGTGATGGTATGGGGTGCCATTGATTACACGTCTCGGTCACCTCTTGTTCGCATTGATGGCACTTTTAAAAGTGGACGTTACATTTCAGAAGTGTTACGACCCGTGGCTCTACCCTTCATTCGATCCCTGCGAAACCCTACATTTCAGCAGGATGATGAACGACCGCATGTTGCAGGTCCTGTACGGGCCTTTCTGAATACAGAAAATGTTCGACTGCTGCCCTGGCCAGCACGTTCTGCAGATCTCTCACCAATTGAAAACGTCTGGTCAATGGTGACCGAGCAACTGGCTCGTCACAATACGCTAGTTAATACTCTCGATGAACTGTGGTATCGTGTTGAAGCTGCATGAGCAGCTGTACCTGTACGCGCCATCCAAGCTCTGACTCAATGCCCAGGAGTATCAAGGCTGTGTTATTACGGCTAGCGGTGGTTGTTGTGGATACTGATTTCTCAGGATCTATTGCGTGAAAATGTAATCACATGTCATTTCTAGTATAATATATTTGTCCAATGAATACCCGTTTATCATTTGCATTTCTTCTTGGTTTAGCAATTTTAAAGGCCAGTAGTGTATAAAGCTACAAGCAATGTAAAAATGACTCTTTAAAAGTAGTTTCTGTAAAACCTTTGAGAAAGATTTCAGGGTATGCGCCTCAATTCTATTATTGCCGACCTCCCGAAAAGGGGCAAACACTGCCGGCCTCTGCTTATCAACAAACCGATGAACTCGCCCAGTGCATGAGACGAAATTTGGCCACTGCGCATTGGCCACTGAATCCTACTCAGACCCTTCAATATGAGACTTTGAGACTTGGTTGATAGGTGTGCGTCTGATCTGTGAACCTCTGTTGGCTAACGGCAGAACTGGGAGTTTATTCGAAGATTCGAAGCAAATTAATCGCTGAATGATGGCAGAATGCTAAGACTTGGCGTCGTGTGAGGACGCTCGTTTTCGCTAAGTACTTCGCTGTGGGTAGGACGTTAGATTGGAGAACGGATCTCACATCAGATGGTGACAACATTCACGGGCTTCTCTACAGCGCTAGACTTGCCTTTCTCACAAGCTTCCGAGTGCTAGGCGAACTTGGTCACGTAATACGTGGTTCCCCTTGCGAAAAGTACATTTCGCTTTAAAGATAGCTTAACGGGCAAAAATAGCCAGGCATAAAGCAGCAAGCAATGCCCTAGTTGACATAGCAGTAGAGTTGTAGCATCGGTTATAGTAGTTGTAGTAGTAACAGTATAGTAGTTGAACTTCTGGTAGTAGATGTAGTCGTTGTTGTAGTGAAAGCTTTTCCTTTTTAGGTGTAAATGCAGCTAACAGCTAAAGGTAAGGCAATCGGCGGTACGGCCGGTGATGAACTCGAAATGAGGCAGTGGCAGCAGCATTAAATGTGACTGAATGTGACTGCATTAAATGTATTCGTGGCTGGAAACGGCCGACTTGCTTCTGTGCAACAACCAAGATTATCGCACAGTACCGCGAGAGGCGTGCAGTAAGCGTTGAAAAACAACGTATAATAGCATGCAGCACACAGTGACGTGAAGAAAAATATTATGGTAAATTACCATGTTTTTTTAAGGAGATCATCTTCCCGCCGCCGAGGAAACCTAAAATTACCTATCAGTAAAAGAGTAAATGCTTGTCGAGTGCGATATTCGACGCAGTTCTCTGTCTGTACGAGACGTTTCACCCACTCGTCCACTTGACACGTTGTCGCCCAGACTACCAAAGTCACTGTTTGAAACTGTAGTAACAGTAGCTACATCATATGCATCGGAGTGTCCTACAAATTCTGAATCTTCTGCTTGCTCTTCTGTAACCTCTAACCTGTAGTATTCTACAATATTTATTATTTTACAAATCGGTTTTCGGCTGTTGCATCATTGTCAGGTTCAAAGATAGATAAATAGGAGCAAGCGTGAAATTTTTGTGGGATACAAGATTTTAAGGTACATCTACAGAGTATCTCAGTTGGTTTTCAAATGTGGCAGCTGTGATTTAAGACTAAAATAAGAGAAATTATTTCAGTAAAATACGAAGTAAAATTATTTAGTTCAGATAAAATATGTGACACATTAAATAATTAGCTACGTGACAAATTACAACAACTGTTCTAAGAAGGAAAATAAATTGAACAATGCACAGGGTGATTCCTTTGCCCCTAGCTATGGGATTTATGCAACTCGCAACGCCTTCTTAACTTACGTTGAGATTTTCAATATTCTCTCACTCCCTACGCGCGAACTGTTAGTCCTACCGAAAAAATGAACACGACCTCTTTGTAGAAAATTTAATGTAATTAATTTTGCAGTGGGATACGTTTCGCTGGATGCCAAGGTTGTCGAATTAAAAAAAAAAACTTTGTTTGAAGGTCACTTTTCTACTTTTTTGAATAATTTGAAAACTACGATCTCTAGCGAAAACGTATCACAATAGAAATTTTAACATTAAATTTCCTACAAAAAGGTCCTGTTCATATTTTCTGTGGACCTATAGTTCGCGCATAGTGAGTGAGAGAATATGAAGATATTGTATATGGTACCTGGAGGCACTGCGGGTTGTATAAAACCCTGTATAGTATTCTGTGAAGACATGTTCGAAGCAGGTGACTGAACAATTCTACAATCTTGTCCTTAACAGGTCCAGTATTGCAAACAGATAAGGTATTACAAGTGAGATTGACCAGGTAAGTGAAACAACTGTAATTATATAAGGCACAATTTTAACAGTAACTGAATTAAAAGAAAAATGGGGCATGTGAGTAGGAGGGGTAATATAAAAAGTGGTCTGGATGGGATTATTAACAGAATCTATAATTACAATTAACAACTAAGGGATCTGTCTCTGATCATTAAGTACTAACCCTAGGCATGTAGATATATGTTAATTAATTTCCATTATTTCAAGGAAATTTTCCTTCTTTTGGGGATGTTAAGTAAGACTTCCACGTTACATCTTATAACTGTGTCCTTCTTCAAGCAAGTGATCTGCAAAGTAGAGACTCCTTCTATAACTCTCCAATTACTACGGTGTTCCTTCAATCGAGTGGATATTGCCCTGCCAGGTTAATACGTATAGAATGTGACACAATTACACTTGACTCTATGTATTCCACGCTTTTACAAAGCTGATGTGGTGCTTTTACCATTGGGCAAAAAGTATCCAATAGTGTTGTGCCCATAAAATGATGGTTAAACTTCCTTATCCGGCACAATCACGTTTTCTTTTTCCTAACGAAATAAACAGCTGCGGCGGCATTTGACATTCTCAGGTCGTATGTCACAGGCCATGATTCAATCAGTTTATTGACAATGTGATTTCCGGATGGATGGGATTGAGCGACGGCTTATTTTACGATACGAGGATAGCCAGTTCCTCTTCAAGCCTGTCGTTTCATTAGAAATAAACGTGATTTTGCAGTGTAATTAAATTATTTTTGAGAACAATCAATCACTGTGCTTTACAGCTCCACAGAAATGTTCTTTGTGTGTTTCAAGATTCCATCTCTTCTGTTCTGTTGTTCGCACTTTGCACCCTTTGTGTTTGAAAACATTTACATTTGAACAAATATTTACTTTCCTCCAACAGGTGACGAGGCTTTTCCGCTTTGGTTTACAACCAGATGGAAGCAGTTTTATTCTTATTGCGAATAATTCTCCTTTCACAAAAAAGTAAACCAGACGTTCAAAATGAAGCATTTCCTGCGTGATGAGATATTCTGCAGCAATCAGCCGATGAAAGTCGTGAAGGAAAAAGTAATGTCTGGTAGCACTGTTATCTACGTTTTACAAAGCGAAATGGGTAGTAAATATCTACTCGAAACATATGGCTGGCTGGCAGCTTTACGACAGAAAGCTAAAATTTCGTCAGTTCATATTGTTGGGGTAACCAACATTCAAGTACAGCTTTTTCGTGTCCTAGCGGAATGAACACGGTGGAGCATTATGTGCATGTACACACACCTAAGTTACGCTGTTATTTTTGGAGGGTATAAGTCACTGAATTTGGTAGTTGAAGCGATATCTGTGACAGGTGTCTGTTCGGTGAAAGATCTGGGGTGACTGTAAACGACAAGTCAATTTTATGAAAATGAAGATCGTCTGAGTTTTAGCTACTTAAGTTTGACTTTGCTACATTAATAGTTACTAGTATCATCTGTGGGAGAAATTCGACCAGTTGTGTTTATAAACTGACGAAAGTCAACTATTTTGCGTAATTAATCGGAATTTATTCGTTTGCATTCTTAACTCTTATTTCTTATAGAAATATAACTGCGCATTACAAGGTGCACGACTGTACATAGAAGTCATTGGAATTGATGTATGATAAAAAAATTTCGTACATCTTAAAGTGATTCATTCCACATAAAAATGTGTCCGAAATTTTAGCCTCTGAACTGACCATAGCAAATGCTGAATTTTACCTATGAATATTAGTTAAAAACCTCTTTGATTTCTCTTTAATTGTAGGGAACATGTTCCGCCGTTTTGCAAACACTATGTTCTTTTCTTTTAACCCAGACATGTTTCAGCACCTCTGTGCTACCATCAGTGGCGTTTGTTTATTGAAAACGTGATTTTACATTATATGGTTTTGCAAGACCAACTTTATGGTGTCATGTACTGTTAGCTTGTCATGTTTTGTTGTGGCTAAACCTTCTTCTTTTGCGTTCTGAGGGCACTGCACACATACATATTAGTGTGCTTTTTTGTGTAATTTAGTTTTTTTATAAATGCCTTTTCACTTCGCAAAACGCGAAAATAACTGACACAAAACCGCGTTTTTCCAAGTGAAAAAGCATTTTTTAGAAACGAAATTACACAAAGTACATTAATACGTGTGTGCAGTGCCCTCAGAATGCAAAAGAAGAAGGAAGAGTCACAACAAAACATAACAAGCTATTAGTGCAAGACACCGTACAATTGGTCAAGCAAAACCATATAATATTAAATCGAGTTGTCAACAAACAAAACAGATTGCTGATGGCACAGAGGTGCTGAAACATGTTTGGGTAAAAAGGAAAAAATGGTATCTTTGCAAAAAGGCGGAACCTATACCCTAAAATTTAACGGTAAACGTGGAAGGAAAGACAAGAGATGCAGATCCAAAAGATGAATATTTCTATTTAATTGTTCGAGTATTTGAAATAAATTCTTGATATAATGCGCCGAAAAACAAATTTTGTGTTGACGACAGCAAATTAACTTTTCCCTCATGGCAACACAGTGTGAATGGCGTTGCATTACGTAAAGGAACCTAAGTTGCGAAACGTTTTGTATTACAAAATCTGTACTCTAAATACATCACACCGCAGTTACAACTCTCAAAATTATTTGGAAGTATTTTCGGTGCACATTGAAATATATCTTTCGAAACAATAGTAGAATTATCATAATCAATCTTCACATTATTGTCTACGCAAAAAATTGACTCCCTTTTTTTCTTCGTCTTTCAGTCCGACCCGTTAGTGCTCTTCTTCGAGATACGTCCCAAAACTTTTAGTTTCCATATAATAAGGCAAGCCGTAGTTATTCAAACTGAAGGAATTGAAAATTAGGAGCTTACTTCAAATTTTATGGTATTGGCGGAAAATGAATTCAAGGTTAGTTTCCCTTACTATTCGACAACAGTAAGCGGAAAAACGACAGCAAACAATGTTATGTGCAGTCTGTGTTGCCCCCAAGACTTCGTTACTACGATGTTTTGTTTTTCACCGCTGACAACATCAGCGAGCTAGCACTTGTTTCATTGTAGCTACTGCAAATGAACGATATGCTATATTTAAATATGAACGTCACTAGAATGCGATTACACGAAACTTTGTTACTCTCTTGTGTCATTCGCTACTTTCTTGTGTCATTCCCACCGTAGCACCCGATCAATATGCGGCGTACAAGTTGGTAGCACTGTGAAAGACAGAGGCAAACTTTTGTCGTCTGTGTTTGTCTGCTTACTTTCACCTCTCTTAACGGCAACATGATTTTTTTTTGTGCACGTCTATGGCAAAGTAATTTTCAAATTACATGTACTTCATTGGCCTTCTTGTATAATTAATACTGAAAATCGGTAGTTCAGTTTTTGAGGGTCACATATTTTGATATCAGTAAGATTAATGAATGCCGTCCAGGATGTCCGTTATTTAAGAAGTTTCGCTTCTTTCATATCGAGCATCCTTACATTATGAGTATACACCCATGCACCCGTTATGCTTTGTGGCAAGTACAAGGGTTATGCTGTGGTGAAGGTATCTCTGATAGTCGCTTCAACAGGAAGCATCGACCGAAATGCGTGCTGCTGTGTCATTTCTCTTCAGCGGCCTGGTTGAGTTCGCATTTTCCAACATGCACCGTCAGAGTGTACTGTGAGTTGCAAGTAACGCTCGCAACGATGTGTTACCATGTTTATTTTATTGTTCCTGATTGACCACAAGAACCACTTATGTTTATTCAGACCTATTTCTACTGAAATTTGCCTAAACGGACGGTGAGACATAACCGGTGTGCTTAACTGGAAAATAATCTCTCCCACATAGCACGAAGGAGAAAAGCACCAGCATCAAAGTATACTGGAGTTAAACTTTTGCTACTCCAGCCTGATGATACTGCGCTACATGCCGTTATACGACTATCATTTCTTGAGTTGCGACCACGTGGGTTGAATGAAACCATTGACGGAAGCAGCGACGGCATACTTTAAACTTACAAGATAAGGAAACGAAATGTATTTTCAATGATAATACGATAAGTTTTGTGTCCACGGTTAAAATGATCTATTGGAAATTTGGCAGCATTGTTGGCAATAATAAAACTAGGAGCGACCGTAACTGTGACTCAAGTATGTTCATGTTAGTCAGTGTATCTCTACTACGATACTCAGTTAGAGGGAATGTTTGCCTTCCAAACGAGTTTCAAACGTTGTACAATTTGTGTTAAGTGTAAATTGAAGAGACTTCTTTTTTCACCTGCATCGCCGCATAAAGATATTCATCAACAAATAAAACATTCAGTCAGCAGAAAGTTGAAATGCTGAGCTGTATTCGAAGTACCGATGGAAGCTGGTAATGATAAATCAAAGATATTTGTCTCTTTGTGTCGCAGGTACCAAACAAATCCAAATGAACATCTACAGGACTCTTCACATCAATCAAATGGCTCAAATGGCTCTGAACACTATGAGACTTAACTTCTGAGGTCATCAGTCCCCTAGAACTTATAACTACTTAAACCTAACTAACCTAAGGACATCACACACATCCATGCCCGAGGCAGGATTCAAACCTGCGACCGTAGCGGTCGCGCGGTTCCAGACTGTAGCGCCTAGAAGCGCTCGAGCACCCCGGCCGGTTCACATCAATCAGTTGAGCGGATTTTACAGGAACAAGACTACATATTTCGTGTGTGCCACAAGGGTTGTTGAAAAGCAATCCCTGCAGTGTGTAAGCTTCTACGCAAATACAAGTGTGCTGCCACCACGGACTGAATTGATGGTATCTTACCTATAGTACTGGCCATTACATTGCTACACCAAGAAGAAATGCAGATGATAAACGGGTATTCATTGAACAAATATATTATACTAGAACTGACATGTGATTACATTTTCATGTAATTTGGGTGCATAGATCCTGAGAAATCAGTACCCAGAACAACCAGCACTTGCCGTAATAACGGCCTTGATACGCCTGGGCATTGAGTCAAACAGAGCTTGGATGGCGTGTACAGGTACAGCTGCCCATGCAGCTTCAACACGGTACCACAGTTCATCAAGAGTAGTGACTGGTGTAGTGTGACGAGCTAGTTGCTCGGCCACCATTGACCAGACGTTTTCAATTGGTGAGAGATCTGGAGAATGTGATGGCGAGGGCCGCAGTCGACATTTTCTGTATCCAGAAAGGCCCGTATTGGACCTGCAACTTGCGGTCGTGCATTATCTTGTTGAAATGTAGGATTTCGCAGGGATCGAATGAAGGGTAGAGCCACGGGTCGTAACACATCTGAAATGTAACGTCCACTGTTCAAAGTGCTGTCAATGCGAACAAGAGATGACCGAGAAGTGTGACCAATGGCACCCCATACCATCACGCCGGGTGATACGCCAGTATGGCGATGACGAATACACGCTTCCAGTGTGCGTTCACCGCGATGTCGCCAAACACGGATGTGACCATCATGATGCTGTACACAGAACCTGGATTCATCCGAAAAAAATTACGTTTTGACATTCGTGCACCCAGGTTCGTCGTTGGGTACGCCATCACAGGCGCTCCTGCGTCAAGGGTAACCGTAGCCATGGTCTACGAGTTGATAGTCCATGCTGCTGCTAAAGTCGTCGAACTGTTCGTACAGATGGTTGTCGTCTTGTAAACATCCCCATCTGTTGACTCAGGGATCGAGACGTGGCTGCACGATCCGTTACAGCCATGCGGATAAGATGCCTGTCATCTCGACTGCTAGTGATTCGAGGCCGTTGGGATCCAGCACGGCGTTCCGTGTTACCCTCCTGAACCCACAGATTCCGTATTCTGCTAACAGTCATAGGATCTCGAGCAACGCGAGCAGCAATGTCGCGATACGATAAACCGCAATCGCGATAGGCTACAATCCGACCTTTATCAAAGTTGGAAATGTGATGGTACGCATTTCTCCTCCTTACACGAGGCATCACAACAACGTTTCACCAGGCACGCCGGTCAACTGCTGTTTGTGTATGAGAAATCGGTTTGAAACGTTCCTCATGTCAGCACGTTGTAGGTGTCGCCACCGGCGCCAACCTTGTGTGAATGCTCTGAAAAGCTAATCATTTGCATATCACAGCATCTTCTTCCTGTCGGTTAAATTTCGCGTCTGTACCACGTCACCTTCGTGGTGTAGCAATTTTAATGGCCAGTAGTGTATAATGATCCATGAGACATCCCTCTTCAGAGACGCCGATAAAGTGAGCGAAGTGACTGTTTAACGTATCCATAGTCTGCACAGCCGCAATTGACGAGCACTTTCAATTGCTTATGCAATGGGGTCCTCTTGCAATAATCAGACTCATGTCTATAATATGGAATATCTCTTAATGGGAATAACCCAGTTATGGCTTAACTGTTCAGAGGCTTATGTTCCATAAGACGTTGATAGAATTCGTTCGCTAATCTAACACTTCTACCACGGATAATAATATCTACTGACCAATTGGTGTGCAACGTTCCCGAAATTTTTGTTGGTTACAAGGGCGGAAACCTTAATCTAATGAAAGGATGTGGCAGCTGGGAATATATCTCAGAGAGTAGAAAGGCGTCACGATGGATTCTGTGTCAGAAAAACGGAGGCTATGGAAGTTGCCCTGGGATAGGATATGGATGGTCCTGATGTGGAGGGCGAAAAAAAAAAATGGTTCAAATGGCTCTGAGCACTATGGGACTCAACATCTGAGGTCATCAGTCCCCTAGAACTTAGAACTACTTAAACCTAACTAACCTAAGGACATCACACATATCCATGCCCGAGGCAGGATTCGAACCTGCGACCGTATGTGGAGGGCGGTTGGATGTATTGGTATTGTCACTGTGGCAGCTCAGAGCGGGAGACGATGAGATAGAAACTTTTTTTTCTTCATGTTAACTGTATGAAAAAGATTTGCAAAACTGTTCTAAGAATTTCAAAATAGGGTGGAATTTTATCAGCTGGCAGGGTATAAATTTTGGAGAGGGAAAACATATACGGAAGACGAGGTGCAGTACATGATATGCTAGGACACGTATGGGTATGTTAAAATTCTGGAGAATCGCAGATCCGAGGTACATCACAAAGATGTGAATTCTATAGGCGTAGAGGGTAGCGAAAGAACGTAATGACCTGACCAGTAGTTCTAATAATTTTAGTCTATTGCAGGCTTTTGTTAGAGGGCCAGTAAAATGCGGCGCCACGTTAGTTTGTGGTACGTAGTGTGCCTAAGATTTTCTATTCTGTTAGTAGTATGTATGGGATTATTATATATGGTGAGGAGGAAATTAGGGAGATGGAAGCGACGGGAAGCAAGGCCTACGATTATTGCCTGGACTTTTTAATCACTGTTTTTGATGTACTAAAAGATTACACCAGAAGTGAAATTATTGAGGTCAATCTGTAGGGACTCTTGGTAAGTTGACCGTTGATATACTGGAGTAGATGGAAAGGGATGGTGACTTGGGCGTGTCAAATGAACGGAGTGGATAGAGTAGATGGGACAGGACCAATTCTAGAGCAACTACTGACGACGCTGACGAAAGGAAAGTGTGTCAGAAAGGAATCTATAAGGCCTTGGGAGCGGAACGACGGTTGTTCAGCTGGAGGGAAGGAGGTGGATAATGTTGAGTTGACTGTCTTTGTAATGTTTGAGGCATAATCTACACATGATATCTGGATGGGATGGCTGCTGTTGTAAATTTTTGTGGATACTTTGGATTCAGATAGATTCAGTCTTCCTTGAGTCATCAGTCTACCTGACTTGATGCGGCCCGCCGCCATGAATTCCTCTCCTGTGCCAGCCTCTTCATCTCAGAGTACCACTTGCAACCTACGTCCTCAATTATTTGCTGGATGTATTCCAGTCTCTGTCTTCCTCTACAGTTTTTGCCCTCTACAGCTCCCTCTAGTACTATGGAAGGCATTCCCTGATGTCTTAACATATGTCCTATCACCCTGTCCTTTCTCCTTTTCAGTGTTTTCCATATATTCCTTTCCTCTCCGATTCTGCGCAGAACCTCCTCATTCCTTGCCTTATCAAACAACCTAATTTTCAAAATTCTTCTGTAACACCACATCTCAAATGCTTCCGTTCTCTTCTCTTCCGATTTTCCCAAAGCCCATGTTTCACTACCATACAATGCTGTGCTCCAAACGTACATTCACAGAAATTTCTCAAATTAACGTCTATATTTGATACTAGTAGTCTTCTCTTGGCCAAGAATGCCCTTTTTTCCGGTGAAAGTCTGCTTTTGACATCCTCCTTGCTCCGTCCGTCATTTGTTCTTTTGCTGCCTAGGTAGTAGAATTCCTTCATTTCATCTTCTTCATGACCATGGACCCTGATGTTAAGTTTCTCGCTGTTCTCATTTGTCCTACTTCTCATTACTTTCGTCTTTCTTCGATTTACTCTCAGTCCATATTCTGTACTCATTGGACTGTTCATTCTATTCAGTACGTCATGCAATTTTTCTTAATTTTTCTCAATATATCAATATCATCAGCGAATCGTATAGTTGGCATGAGTGTGCATAGGACACAACATTTCGGCAATCGACCACGTTGCCATCATCAGGTGCGCTGATGTTCTGATGTACTTCAGCGCACCTGATGATGGCAATGTGGTCGATTGCCGAAATATTGTGTCCTATGCACACTCATACCAGGCTGTTCACCCGAGATTTATTTCGTCATAAAATACGCCTGGAGACATTTAAGAATCAATCGAATGGTTGATATCCTTTCACACTGAATTTAAATTCCACTCTTGAACTGTTCTTTTATTTCCATCATTGCATCTTCAATGTACAGCTTGCAGTAGGGGCGAAAGACAAACATCCCACTCTTACCCGCTTTTTAATCCGAGAACTTCGGTCTTGGTTGTCCACCTTATTATTCCCTCGTGGCTCTTGTACACATTGTATATTGCGCTCTCTCCTTACAGCTTACTCCTATTTTTCTCAGAATTTCGAGCATCTTGCACCCTTTTACATTGTCGAACACTTTTTCCAGATCGACAAGTCCAATGAAACTGTCTTCATTATTCTTTAGTCTTGGTTCGATTATCAACCTCAACGTCAGAATTGCCTCTCTGGTGCCTTTACCTTTCCTGAAGCCAAACTGATCGTCATCTAACACATCCTCAATTTTCTATTCATCTGTATATTATCCTTGTCAGCACCTTGTATGCATGCGCTGTTAAGCTAATTGTGCGATAAATCTCACACTTATCAATTCTTGCAGTCTTCGGAATTGTGTGGATGATATTTTTTCGAAAGTCAGTTGATATGTCGCCAGACTCATCTATTCCACACACCAACATGAATAGCCTTTTGTTGCCACTTCCCCCAACGATTTTAGAAATTCTGATGGCATCTTATCCATCAGTTCTGCCTTATTTTATCCCAAGTTCTCCAAAGCTCTCTTAAATTCTGATTCTGATACTGGATACTCTATCTCTTCTAAATCGACTCCCGTTTCTTCTTCTATCACATCTGACAAATCTTCCCCCTCCATAGAGGCCTTCAGTGTACTGTTCCCTCCTATACGCTCTCTGCTCTGCATTTAACAGTGGAATTTTCGTTGCACTCTTAATGTTACCATATTGGTTTTAATTCCACCGAAAGTTATTTTAACTTTCCTATATGCTGAATCAGTCCTTCCAAGAATTATTTCTTTTTCGATTCCTTCACATTTTTCATGCTGCCATTTCGTCTTAGCTTGCCTGGACATCCTATTTATTTCATTCCTTAACGACTTGTTTTTCTGTATTCCTGAATTTCCCAGAACATTTGTGTACTTCCTTCTTTAATCGATCAACTGAAGTATCTCTTCTGCTATCCATAGTTTCTTCGCAGTTACTTTCTTTGTACCTACGTTTTTCTTTTCGTCTTCTGTGGTTGCCCTTTATAGAGATATCCATTTCTCTTCAACTGTACTGCCTGCTGAGCTATTCCTTATTGCTGTATCTATAGCCTTAGAGCACTTGAAGGATATCTCGTCATTTCTTAGTACTTCCGTATCCCACTTCTTTGCATATTGATTCTTCCTAACTAATCTCTTAAACTTCAGTCTACTCTTCATGATACGCTTTACAATCCAGGTACCTCACTAAAGACGGATGTTTGGATAATCGGTCAGTAGGTTTGGGTTTCACTAGGAGGTTAGCTGCGTTTAAGGAACAGCGGTACCTCCGAGGTCTTCCACGGCTCGGAATAGAGACTTGCATGTAAGATGGCTTTGTGCAGCGTGGCTAGTGCTTATAGGAAGGATTATGGACTTCGTTTAAGGTGGCGGTAAGTGAAATCAGGAACAGGAGATGTAATTTGTTCCTCAAAGAATGTTGTTTTAAGGTCTTGAATCGACATATTTAATTTGGTTTGTGGTGTCATGTGGTTATGGAAACTGAGAGAAGGAGGTGAGGTGGTGGTGTTGGTAACCAGGTAGACAAAGAAGTTCGTGGAAGCATGGATCACTGGGAACAGAGAGTATGTCTCCAAGATACGAGACACAGAGGTTGGCTTTACGGAAGGAATCGGATATTGGTTGATTATGATGGAAGAGCGGAGAATGTATTGATGGATTTGTGTCACTGAGGTGGTGGAGTGCTTTCCAATCCTTCGTTGAATTTATGTGAAGTGTGGTATTGGGTTTTGTAGATGTCTGTTGGCAATTCAGACATGTACTTGCTTTTGGGAGGTTCCTGAACTGATTCTGGCTGCGCTTTCGTGCAACCTCGAGCTAGCGTCCCCGTCTATGTCACTTGGCGTAACCGGGTTGGTCTGGGTACCGTACGAAACTCTGTATCTTCTCCTTTGCACTGTTGATAGGCTGGTACTAGAGTGAGATGCCAAGCGTCCTCGACGTTTTAGTTGACTTATTCCGAAACCAACGCCATGATGACATCTTCAGTTTCTGGCCCAGATGCGAGAACGAACAGTGGACTTTGAACGTCCGCAGCAGGATGTAATTTTTTAAGAGTGTTTTGCTCGATGAGGGCTACAGTTTACTATCTGTCAAATAACTTCCGGGAATTCAGCCAGGTTAACACTTTCAGCGGCCGCCGATATTTCGGCGGGAGAGCAACCAGCCATTTTCAAGGCAAACTTCAACGGACAGGCGGCGTACATGCAAATTTAAAACCTCGGTTCTCGGACAGAAGCAGGAAAGATAACACACACTCTGAACACTAGTGCCACCAAAGATGACCAAAGTCAGAGCCATCGATAGTGATACTCAGAACTCGCAGGTGAGGTAGCATTGACTCTGTCCCTCTGTTTTTTGACAAGGGAGTGAGTCGGATACCAAACAGAGTTTAAACAGAAACCTCCATCCCTGTTAACGAGGTTGCTCGCTAATTTAATCTCAACTGCCTCCCTACTAACACTGTCCCAATAGCTGGACGTGCATGCCAATATCTCGGTATTTATTATATAACATGGGGTGACCAGTATCCAAGCAATGTTCGGCAATAGCAGATCTACTTGGCTGCAGTCCACTGCGGGTGTATATCATATTCCTCGTAGCTGCGGCATGGCATATATTGGTCAAACTGTCAGGACCGTGAAGGACCGATGTACTGAGCATAAGCGGTAAACACGATTACAGCAGCTAAGTAAATCTGCTGTTGCCGAACATTGCTTGGATACTGGTCACCCCATGTTATATAATAACACTGAGATATTGGCATGCACGTCCAGCTATTGGGACAGTGTTATTAGGGAGGCAGTTGAGATTAAATTAGCGAGCAACCTCGTTAACAGGGATGGAGGTTTCTGTTTAAACTCTGTTTGGAATCCGGCTCTCTCCCTTGTCAAAAAAACAGGGGGACAGAGTCAATGCTACCTCACCTGCGAATTCATAGTCTCAATATCGATAGCTCTGACTCTGGTCATTTTTGGTGGCACTAGTGTTCAGTGTGTGTGTTATCTTTCCTGCTTCTGTCCGAGAACCGAGGTTGTAAATTTGCATGTACGCCGCCTGTCCGTTGAAGTTTGTCTTGAAAATGGCGGGGTGTTCTCCCGCCGGAATATCGGCGGTCGCTGAAAGTGTTACCTGGCTGAATTCCCGGAAGTTATTTGAAAGTTGTATACGCCAGGAGAAACTCAGGTCTCACAGTTTACTGTCTCGTCGACAACAATGTAATTAAAGCCAATTCACTTTGAGATACATGTGGGACGTAAATTGCGTAAAGTAGCGACCTGCGAGCACCACGCCACCGTCAATCCACATATTTCGCAACCGAGTTATTCATAACCACCCTACCGAACGTCACCGGGTGCACCCTCGTAATGTTCCTCGACAGCAACGGTAACGTCACTCAAAAATCCCTTTGTCGGTGCGGCCGGTTACGGCTGCTGTGTGTAATATTACCCACCAGTTTACGTAATGCGCAAATCAATAACAGCAGCGTCCGCACGTAATCGCGACTGGAGATAGGAGCGTATTTTTGTCGTCGTTTAGTAGTCGTTTTAAAGTTGTGCAGCGGGCCAGACGGAGCGGGAACGAGTGCGTTGTGCGGCGCTTGCGCTGAATGTGGCGGCGTGGCGGTGTTTGGCGCTAGCCGTCGCCGTGGCCGCTCCGCCGCCGCCGGCGCGCGCGCATCAATAGCGGAGCAGCAGGTTGTTGCACCCTGGCGCGGCGCGTCTGCCCCGCGCTGCACTCGCCACGCTGCGCACCGCCCACCCGCCGTGCTGAAAAAAGTGTTCAACCTCCCGCTTCCGGTACAGCACTACTGCTGAGTTTTCCTGGCAGCAGGAATTTGGCGCTGCGTGGACGGGACAGGGCGCTTTGCGTCGGAACGGACGCGTTTCTGTTTTCTCACAAAACGAAACCGCAATCGCATTAACTATTTAGTTCGTGCGTGCTGTCTGGCAAGAGTGTTCGGAAAAGGTGTTATCACTTTAACAAAAGCGTTAATATACACTGAGGTCACAGAAGTCATGGGATAGCGACATGAACATACAGGGTGTTACAAAAAGGTACGGCCAAACTTTCAGGAGACATTCCTCACACACAAATAAAGAAAAGATGTTATGTGGACATGTGTCCGGAAATGCTTAATTTCCATGTTAGAGCTCATTTTAGTTTCGTCAGTATGTTCTTCCACCTACCCTCAATGGAGCATGTTATCATGATTTCATACGGGATACTCTACCTGTGCTGCTAGAAGATGTGCCTTTACAAGTACGACACAACATGTGGTTCACGCACGATGGAGCTCCTGCACATTTCAGTCGAAGTGTTCGTACGCTTCTCAACAACAGATTCGGTGACCGATGGATTGGTAGAGGCGGACAAATTCCGTGGCCTCCACGCTCTCCTGACCTCAACCCTCTTGACTTTCATTTATGGGGGCATTTGAAAGCTCTTGTCTACGCAACCCCGGTACCAAATGTAGAGACTCTTCGTGCTCGTATTGTGGACGGCTGTGACACAATACGCCATTCTCCAGGGCTGCATCAGAGCATCAGGGATTCCATGCGACGGAGGGTTGATGCGTGTATCCTCGCTAACGGAACATTTTGAACATTTCCTGTAACAAAGTGTTTGAAGTCACGCTGGTACGTTCTGTTGCTGTGTGTTTCCATTCCATGATTAATGTGATTTGAAGAGAAGTAATAAAATGAGCTCTAACATGGAAACTAAGCGTTTCCGGACACACGTCCACATAACATATTTTCTTTCTTTGTGTGTGAGGAATGTTTCCTGAAAGTTTGGCCGCACCTTTTTGTAACACCCTGAATACAGATGAAGGTAGTATCTCGTACGCAAGGCATAAAACTGCAGCACATAGCCGGAGCTGTTATTTGTGTACAGATGATTCATGTGAAGAGGTTTCCGATGTGATTAGGGCCGCACGACGACAATTAACACTCTTCGAACAAGGAACGTTTGTTGGAGCTAGACGCATGGTTCTTCCTACCTCGGAAATAGGTAGGTAAACTCATGTTCATAAATTAAGGATAATGCTGACACATGGTGAAACAACGGTCTGATGGGCGGTTTGCGGATTTAAATCACCTCGGGGTATGACCATGCGGTGCATTTGACGCGCGGTCGTTGCGCAGTGGCCCTGGCAGCAGTCCACATACTGCTACGGTCGCAGGTTCGAATCCTGCCTAGGGCATGGATGTGTGTGATGTCCTTAGGTTAGTTAGGTTTAAGTAGTTCTAAGTTCTAGGGGACTGATGACCACAGATGTTAAGTCCCATAGTGCTCAGAGCCAAACCCAGCAGGTCGGATCACGGGCCCTCCGTGTGCCACAAAGTGTGATCTCAAGATTATGGCAACGATTCCAGCAGACAGGCAACGTGTCCAGGCGCAACAGCACGGGACGTCCACAGTGTACAATACCACAAGAAGACCGATATCTCACCATCAGTGCCCGCAGACGGCCACAGAGTACTGGAGGTAGCCTTGCTCGGGACCCTACCACAGCCACTGGAACAGGTGTCTCCAGACACACAGTCTACAGACGACTGATCAGACATGGTTTATTCGCCAGGAGACCTGCAGGGTGCATTCCACTGGCCCCTCGTCACAGGAGAGCCCGTAAAGCCTGGTGTCAAAAATATAATATATGGTCACTGGAACAGTGGTCCCAGGTTATGTTCACGGACGAGTCCTGGTATAGTCTGAGCAGTAATTCTTGCCGGGCTTTCATCTGGCGTGAACCAGGAACCACATACCAACCCCTTAATCTCCTTGAAAGGAACCTGTATGGAGGTCGTGGTTTGATGCTGTGGAGCGGTATTATGATTGGTGCACGTACACCCTTGCGTGACTTTGACAGAGGAACTGTAACAGGTCAGGTGTATCGGGACGTGAGTTTGCTCCAGTATGTCCGCCTTTTCAGGGGTGCAGTGGGTCCCACCTTCCTCCTGATGGATGATAACGCACGGCCCCACTGAGCTACCATCGTGTGCCTTCAAACAGAAGATATCAGGTGAATGGAGTGGCCTGCCTGTTTTCCAGACCTAAACCCCATCGAGCACGTCTGGGTTGCTCTCGGTCGAAGTATCGCTGCACGTCTTCCAACCCCTACGACACTTCAGGAGTTCCGACAGGCGCTGGTGCAAGAATGGGAGGCTATACCCCAGCAGCTGCTCGACCACCTGATCCAGAGAATGTTAACCCGTTGTGCGGCCTGTGTACGTGTGCATGGTGATCATATCCCATATTGATGTCGGGGTACATGCGCAGGAAACAGTGGCGTTTTGTAGCACATGTGTTTCGGGATGGTTTTCTCAAATATTGGACTTACAGATCTGTGTCGAGTGTGTTTCCTATGCGCCTATACTATTAGCGCCAGTTTTGTGAAGTGCCACGTTGTGTGGTACCACATTCTGCAATTCTCCTTAATTTATGAGCATCAGTGTATTTCAATATTCCGAATCCACAGAGTCGATAGTATGCTGAGAATAACATATGTTAGTAATTACCTCTCCTCGCAGACAGTGCAATGGCCGGCGGCCTTCACTTAACGATCGACAGTAGCGGCGTTTGCGTAGAGTTGTCAGTGCTAACAAACAAGCAACTCTGCTTGAAATAACCACAGAAATCAATGTTTAAGAGCATGACATCGCCTCCAGCGCCTCTCCTGGGCTCGTGACCATATCGGTTCGACCCTGGACGGCTAGACGACTGTGGCCTGGTCAGATGAGTCCCGATTTCGGTTGGTAAGAGCTGATGGTAAGGTTCGAGTGGTACACCCATCCCACGGAGCCAAGGACGAGCACGCCATCGCCTGCAGCGCCTCTCCTGGGCTCGTGACCATATCGGTTCTACCCTGGGCGGCTAGACTACTGTGGCCTAAGAGCTGATGGTAAGGTTCGAATGGAACACCCATCCCACGGAGCCATGGACGAGCACGCCATCGCCTGCAGCGCCTCTCGTGGGCTCGTGACCATATCGGTTCGACCCTGGACGGCTAGACTACTGTGGCCCGGTCAGATGAGTCCCGATTTCAGTTGGTAAGAGATGATGGTAAGGTTCGTGTGTGGCACACATCCCACGGAGCCATGGACCAAAGTTGTGAACAACGCACTCTGCAAGCTAGTGGTGTGGTGTGGGATGTGTTTACATGGAATGGACCGGGTACTCTGGTCCAATTGAGCCGTCCATTGACTGGAAATAGTTGTGTTCGGCTACTTGGAAGCCATTAGGAGTCATTCGTGGACTTCACGTTCCCAAACAACGATGGAATTATTATGGATGCCAGTGCGCCATGACAGTTGGCCACAGTTTATCGCAAATGGTTTGAAGAACATTCTGGACAATTCGAGCGAATGATTTGGCCAACCAGATCTTCTGATTTGGATCCCATCGAACATTTATGGGACATAATCGAGAGGCCAGTTCGTGCACAAAATCCTGCATCGAAAACACTTTCGCTATTGTCGACGGCTATAGGGACAGCATGGCTCAATATTTCTGTCGGGGACTTCCAACGACTTGCTGAGTCCATGCCATGTCGAATTGCTACACTTCGCCTGACAAAAGGATTTTTGACATGACATTAGGAGGTATCCCATGACTATTCGCACCTCAGTGTACTATACGGTATTGATGGACGGCGTGGGAGAAGTAGCAACTCTGGGTTTGCCAATATCTAAACATATGCTGCAGGATGAAGAAGAGAATTACTTACTCTGCACCTACACGATGTGCAGAAAAACGGCCAGCTATGTGTTTCTGACACTGTGGCAATTATCAGTTCGTCTTCCTCGGCACTGAAATTTACTTGAAGTTTTCTTACATACTTAGTACTCATTTTGCACACGAACTCTACGTGATTTGCAGCAATTGCTTCTCGAGAAGGCAGGGTATAACGCTTTAGATTCGTCCATAGCTAGTTGGTGTGTCATGTCTCATGTAAAGCGGCTTAAAACCCGGTTTCCAAGGAGCAGGAATTTTGCTCCGCGTGAAAAGGACACAGCGGTTTGCGTCGGCAAGGACGGCTAAGATAATTACGTAACACATGTGTGTTTTCACCGGAAATGAAACATTCAGCTCATTAGCTATTCACTACACTCTTTCCGTCTGCGAAAAACATTATGTGAAAGTAATTTTCTTATAGTTGTTATCAATAAGTTTTTATTGTCCGCAAGAAATTCAATTAAAAAATAAACTTGTTACAGTTGTGTAACACACAACAGGAACCTCACCTGCACACAACCACAAAACAGTTTTCATGGGTTCCAGTGATTTTTATGCCGATTGTCTCTCCTAAGAGTCATCAGGCGCATTTTCTATGACATTTTGGTAGATATCTGCGATTTAATTTTTGAATTGTGTAGTTGGAGTTAGCCAAAATAATTATCGATCGTTTTGTTTTTCAGACGAAGCTCAGTGACAACAGAAAGCATCGATTTATTTCCCATTACTAAAATATGGTTCAAATAGCTCTAAGCACTATGGGATTTAACATCTGAGGTCATCAGTCCACCATTCTTAGAACTACGTAAACCTAACTAACCTAAGGACATCACACACATCCATGCCCGAGGCAGGATTCGAACCTGCGACCGTAGCAGCAGCGCGGTTCCACACTGAAGCGCCTAGAATCGCTCCGTCACAGCGGCCGGCTTTCCCATTACAAACAAAATGTAGTTTACCACGATCATACCTATGGTTTTGAAGAACATATCTATTTCATCCTGTTTTGGTGTTTGTTTCGACAGCTCTTCAGACACTTTATAAAATGGCGTCTGTCTGTTCTGTTATCTTTAAATATTTGTGAAGAGCATCACTTTCCTTCCTCTTTTAGATCGGAGGACGTTAGCATACGGTCTGATGAGGTGATTCTGATGTTTACTGAGGTTAGAGGGAAAGTGGTTCACACTCAGTTGTTTCTTTAGACTTGAATCCAAAGTCACTGCAGTATAACATTTGAAAAAGTGCTCCTTTAATCTTTCAAACATTCTAGAAATTTTAGCCTGTCCCAGTAGCTGATACTCTTTTTTGCTGTGATACCTATTTCATTTTTCTTGTTTGTTCTGTAGTGATCACGGGTACTCTTCCACCGTATTTGGCATTCATTCACTAGGACGCAGCGTAAAACGCATTATACTCGCACAGAACCAGTTTGCCTGTCACACCTGACGTAAAGCGTTGACGCACTACGTATTGCGCATTAATGGAAAACATGTTTACTGTTTCGTCACTGTTGGGAGGACAACGCGTTACACGTGGCGCATTACGTACTACGCAACGAAAAATTACTGATCCTAGAAAGAACCGGCATAACTTAGCAGCACTTTCACAATGCGCTTCCAGCAGTCTCAAGAAATTTATTTTCTCCTTTGCGCGGTACACGGACGAGAACAATACACAGCGCCCCAGTGCCCCTTCAGACACAGCGAAGTATTTCGCGTTGTCTGACATATTGCCTAGTTCGGAGCGTTTCCCATTTTTATTAATACGCCGTTGGAGCGCGTCTCGGACACAACCAGATATAAGGCAGCAGCACTTGAGATAAAGAATTAGCCAGCTCCGGTGAGATCACAGTAAGACCGTCTAAAAGCGACTCTAGCCTTGATAATGGTCTCAGCTCGTCGAAGAAGAGAGTCCGCTTCAGATACGTCATATCCAGTTAAAACCACTCACTGGTGATTAGGTCCTGCAGAGGTACCAAACTGCGCGGATGTTGACTGCTGCTGTTCCAAACAAGCCCAGAAATTTTTTGTTGGTTTAAGATCGGGTGACTGATAAGGTCAGTGGAAGTACAATAGGCTACCAAAGTGTCCGCCAAGCAGGGAATGTATGTTTGTAGCCCTGTGAAGCTGACTGTTGTCATCTTAATCATCCCGAAAGACGGGTGTTCCTACAACATACTCATCATGGAAATGTAGAAAAAAGAGCAATACCTGCTCACCAGTAACGTTCAGATAAACATCCCGGTACACACACGTGGTAGCTTGATTGAGTAGGTCCGAGCCATGATACGAAAAACATTCGCAAAACATTCCAAACTACACTGTCCAGTCAAATTAATGTGACCATCTGTCAGATCTTGAATAACCACATTTTGCAGCGAGAACAACAGCGAGACGTTCAGGAAGAGTGTGAGTGAGGTTCGGAAAGGTACCGAAAGAGTCATGTACTCCACCGGGCCAGTGCGCTGGGTTTGTCGACTGAGTATCTATAGCGCCAACATCCCGACTGAAGTGGTCCCAAAGCATCTCGATTGGATTAAAAACCGGCGTATCTGGTGGCCAGGGAGTTCGATGAACTCATTCTGGTTCTCTTCGAACCACGCACGTACACTGCGAGCTGTGTCCTGCTGGGGGATGCCATTATGCGGAGGAAAAACAACCTACATGTTGGGGTGAGAATTGTCCCCAAGCACAGATGCGTGCTTATGTTGATGCATTGTGCCTTCCAGAATGACGCGATAACCCAGAGAATTCCACGAATACATACTAAACTAAAACTTAACTCCTCCCGAACAGGCCATGAAGGCCCAACGGTGTCGACCAGCCGCCGTGTCATCATCAGCCCACAGGCGTCACTGGATGCGGATATGGAGGGGCATGTGGACAGCACACCGCTCTCCCAGCCGTATGTCAGTTTCCGAGACCGGAGCCGCAACTTCTCAATCAAGAAGCTCCTCAGTTTGCCTCAAAAGGGCTGAGTGCAACCTGCTTGCCAACAGCGCTCGGCAGACCGGATGGTCACCCATCCAAGTGCTAGCCCAGCCCGACAGCGCTTAACTACAGTGATGTGACGGGAACCGGTGTTACACTGTGGCAAGGCCGTTGGCTCACGATTACATACCCAAGACCATAATGCTCCCTCCTCCTTCCTAGACCCTTCCGGCGATTGGTGCACGGCCATTCGCACCAACGGCCATTTGTACAACGGAACATGAAACGTGATTCATCTGAAAAGGACGCATCTCACCACTCAGTGGACATTCAGTTGCGGCATTGGCTTGTAAATTTCAGCCTTCGCCACCGATGAACAGCGGTCAGCATGGGTGCATGAACCATGCGACTGCTGCAACGTTCGCGTATTTAAGGAGACATTGTTAGTAGCCCCTTGGTTCATCTGGGCGGTCAGCTGCTCAACAGTCGCACGTCTACTCGCCTTACACATCTGCGCAGCCGTCATTCAGCCCTGTCATCTACGGCCCGTTGTTCACCAAAGTTGCCTTGGCGCTAGTTTTGTATTGCGCCATTTTTACATCTGCATCTACATGAGTACTCTGCCAGTCAGAGTGTTCTCCGAACCACTATCAAGCTACACCATGTGATCAGATGTATCCGGACACCTGGCCGAAAATGACTTACAAGTTCGTGGCGTCCTCCCATTGGTATTGCTGGAATTAAATATGGTGTTGGCCCACCCTTAGCCTTGATGACAGCTTCCACTCTCGCAGGCATACGTTCAATCAGGTGCTGGAAGGTTTCTTGCGGAATGGCTGCCCATTATTCACGGGGTGCTGCACTGAGGAGAGGTATAGATGTCGGTCGGTGAGGCCTGGCACGAAGTCGGCCTTCCAAAACATTCCAAAGGTGTTCTATAGGATTCAGGTCAGGACTCTGTGCAGGCCAGTCCATTACAGGGATGTCATTGTCATGTAACCACTCCGCCACAGGCCGTGCACTGTGAACAGGTGCTCGATCGTGTTGAAAGATGCAATCGCCATCCCCGAATTGCTCTTCAACAATGGGAAGCAAGAAGGTGCTTAAAACATCAATGTGGGCCTTTGTCGTGATAGTGTCACGCAAAACAAGGGGTGCAAGCCCCCTCAATGAAAAACACGACCACAGCATAACACCACCGCCTCCGAATTTTACTTTTGGCACCACACACGCTGGCAGATGATGGTATGGCATTCGCCATACCCAAATCCTGCCATCGGATCGCCACAATGTGTAACGTGATTCGTCACTCCATACAACTTTTTCCACTGTTCAATCGTCCAATGTTTACACTCCTTACACCAAGAGAGGAGCGTTTGGCATTTACCTGCGTGATGTGTGGCTTATAAGCAGCCGCTCTACAATGAAATCCAAGTTTTCTCACCTCCCACATAACTGTCATAGTACTTGCAGTGGATCCTGATGCAGTTTGGAATTCCAGTGTGATGGTCTGGATAGATGTCTGCCTATTACACATTACGAGCCTCTTCAACTGTCGGCGGTCTCTGTCAGTCAATAGACGAGTTCGCCCTGTACGTTTTTGTGCTGTAAGTGTCCCTTCACGTTTCCACTTCACTATCACATCGCAAACAGTGGACCTAGGGATGTTTAGGAGTGTGGAAATCTCGCGTACAGACCTATGACATGAGTAACACCCAATCATCTGACCACGTTCGAAGTCCGTGAGTTTCGCGGAGCGCCTGATTCTGCTCTCTCAAGGTGTCTAATGACTACTGAGGTGGCTGACATGGAGTACCTGGCAGTAGGTGGCAGCACAATGTACCTAATATGAAAAACGTATGTTTTTGGGGGTGTCCTGATACCTTTGATTACGTAGTGTGTTTCTCTTCCTTTCCACTCTGTAACAGCGCGCGGGAAAAACGAACACTTAATCTCTCTGTACCAGCTCTCTTGGCTCTGAGCACTATGCGACTTAACTTCTGAGGTCAACAGTCGGTACCAGCTCTGAATTGTCTTATTTTATGATGACAATTATTCCTCCCTATGTAGGTTCGCGCAAGCAAAATATTCTCACACTCTGAGGAGAACGATAGTGATTGAAATTTCATGAGCAGAGCATGTCGCAATAAAAAACACGTTTGTTTTATTAATTGTCAGCCCAATTTACGTATCATATCCGTGGCACTCTCTCTCCTTTTTCGCGATAATACGAAACTAGTTGCTCTTCTTTGAAATTTTTAGATGTCCTCCGTCGATCCCATTTGACGCTGATCCTACACCACACAATAATACTCCAGAAGAGGACTTTAGCATGTGTAGGCTGCCTCTTCAGTAGAACTCATTTATTGTTCTGCCAATAAACTGTAGTCTTTGGTTTGCTTTACCCACCTCATTATCTATTTGATCGTTCGAACTTAAAGTATTCGTAATTGTAGTCCGTAAGTATTTCGTTGAGCTTACAGCCTTTAGATTTGTGTGATTTATCTTGAAGCCGAAATTTAGCAGATTCTTCAAACTTTTCGCTATTTAGAGTCAGTTGTCACTTTTCGCACTCATGCAGGTATCTTGTTTCAATTGCTTTGTAGTTTGTTTTAATCAACTGATAACTTTATGGGACGGTAACCGAGAGCAAACACTCTAACAGGGCGACTCAAATTATCTCCTAAATCCTTCACGCAGATCAGAACAATAGAGTGACTATAACACCTCCTCGGGGAAAGCCAGATATTACTTCTGTTTTACTCGATGACTTTCCGTCAAAAATGGCTCTGAGCACTATGGGACTTAACATCTGTGGTCATCAGTCCCATAGAACTTAGAACTACTTAAACCTAACTAACCTAAGGAGATCACACACGTCCATGCCCGAGGCAGGATTCGAACCTGCGACCGTAGTGTTCACGCGGTTCCAGACTGAAGCGCCTAGAACCGCACGGCCACACCGGCCGGCGACTTTGCGTCAGTTACTACGTAAGCACGATATAGTTTAACCACAACGGCACGCGAGCAGTTTACAAACTTAGCCTTTTCAGAAACGCTTCCATCCTTGGCCCAAAAGACAATGATCATGTCCTATTGGACATAATATAAATCGCTACCTTTCGGCATTACGACAACGACTGCACTGTTTTTCGCATCCTCCCGACACGCTTTAAATACTCTCCACTGCTAGTGCTGCCACCTACCGTCTGTGAGTGGTTGTAGCACGTCGACGTCGAACGTAGGCGGTGGTGACGTTAATGTGACTGGGCCGTGTACTTCTGGCCTGAAACGCACCCTCCACAGACTCCGGGTTGAACGTGTCATACCGAGAGAGGTGGCGGAGTGGTCAGCACACTGCAGTCGCATTCGGGAGGAGGACGGTTCAAACCTGCGTCAGGTCATCCTTATTTAGTTTTTCCGTGATTTCCCTAAATCGCTTCAGGCCAATGCCAGTGGTTCCTTTGAAAGCGCACTTCCCGATGACCTCGCTGTTTGGTCCTCACTCCCAAATCAACCAACCAACATCAACTGAACGTGTCATCGGACCGTCGGTGCACTCAACGCCTTGCGTAATTTTAAAAAAAAGAGGAAAAAGAAAGACTCTTCGGGCCACACTTCACACTGTCAGTCAGCTACTGTCCAGTTTCTGTTTTGTTTGATCCACTGAGGCCCCACATATTTATGTGTCGTTGCCAAGAATGGCTTTTTACAAGGTGTGTGACTCCAAATGTCTGTTTCATACTGTTCCCTCCATTAAATTTACTCTGAAACTGCGAAAATCTTAGGAAAGTGTGGTTCACCGGTAAAGGAGATCGGATGTACAACGCTGGTGGGTCTTATTCTTGAATACTGCTCGTAAGTTTCGGATCCGTATCAGGTTGGATCAAAGGAAGACATCGAAGAAATTTAGAGGTGGGATGCTTGGTTTGTTACCGGTAGGCTCGAGCAACACGTAAGTGTTACGGAGATGCTTCGGGAACTGAAATGGGAATCCCTGGAGGGAAGGCGACGTTCTTTTCGAGGAACACTGTTGAGAAAATTTACAGAATCAGCATCTGACTGACTGCCGAGCGATTCAACTGCCACCAGCATACACATATCAAAAACAGTTTTGCCTCACCCCGGTACCCAGAAATCTTGAAGACAGGCATAGAATGTGGATATTTTATCACAGACACGGTCCCTTTGACTGTTCAGAAATGTCACTAAACCCGCCTAAAGATGTAAACAACCATACATAAGTAGCGCCTATTAGACGGAGGGGGTCCGACTGCCGATCAGTTCCACTCATTCCTCCAGGAAGGAGGTACACGGGTCGTGTTGTCTGTAGTTCAGCCATGCCTAGACTGTCAATACCGCGGTTCGATCGCGTCCGCATTGTTACTTTGTGCCAGGAAGGGCTCTCAACAAGAGAAGAGTCCAGGCGTCTCGGAGTGAACCAAAGCGATGTTGTTCGGAGGGGGGGGGGGATATTAGTGTTTAACGTCCCGTCGACAACGAGGTCATTAGAGACGGAGCGCTAGCTCGGGTGAGGGAAGGATGGGGAAGGAAATTGGCCGTGCCCTTTCAAAGGAACCATCCCGGCATTTGCCTGAAGCGATTTAGGGAAATCACGGAAAACCTAAATCAGGATGGCCGGAGACGGGATTGAACAGTCGTCCTCCCGAATGCGAGTCCAGTGTGCTAACCACTGCGCCACCTCGCTCGGTGTGTTGTTCGGACATGGGGGAGATACAGAGAGGCAGGAACTGTCGATGACATGCCTCGCTCAGGCTGCCCAAGGGCTACTACTGCAGTGGATGAATGCTACCTACGGATTATGGTCCGGAGGAACCCTGACAGCAACGCCATCATGGTGAATAATGCTTTTCGTGCATGCAGCCACAGGACGTCGTATTACGACTCAAACTGTGCGCAGTAGGCTGCATGATGCGCAACTTGACTCCCAACGTCCATGGCGAGGTCCATCTTTGCAACCACGACACCATGCAGCGCGGTACAGATGGGCCCAGCAACATGCCGAATGGACCGCTGAGGATTGGCATCATGTTGTCTTCACCGTTGACTGTGGCATATTCCTTCAACCAGACAATCGTTGGAGACGTGTCTGGAGGAAGCCCGTTCAGGTTGAACGCCTTAGACACACTGTCCAGCGAGTGTAGCAAGGTGGAGGTTCCCTGCTGTTTTGGGGTGGCATTATGTGGGGCCGACGTACGCCGGTGGTGGTCATGGAATGTGCCATAACGGCTGTGCGATACGTGAATGACATCCTTCGACCCATGGTGCAACCATACCGGCAGCGTATTGGCGAGGCATTCGACTTCATGAACGACAATTCGCGCCCCCATCGTGCACATCATGTGAATGACTTCCTTCAGGATAAAGACATCTCTCCACTAGAGTGGTCAGCATGCTCTCCAGACATGAACCCTAACGATCATATCTGGGATAGATTGAAAAGGGCTGTTTATGGGCGACATGACCCACCAACCACTCTGAGGGATCTACGCCGAATCACCGTTGAGAAGTGGCACAATCTGGACTAACAGTGCCTTGATGAACGACGAATACAGGCATGCATCAATGCAAGAGGTCGTGCTACTGGGTATTAGAGGTACCGGTGTGTATAGCAATCTGGACTACCACCTCTGAAGGTGGCGCTGTCTGATGGGACAACATGCAACGCGTGGTTTTCATGAGCAATAAAAAGGGCGGAAATGATGTTTATGTTTATCGCTATTCCAATTTTCTGTACAGGTTCCGGAACTCTCGGAACCGACGTGATGCACAACTTTTGTTGGTGTGTGTACATTGCGCGTTAGCACCACAAAGACCAGATACGAGAAATTAGGGGTCACACGGAGGCACTTAGACAGTAGTTTTTCGCTAGCTCTATTTGCACGTGGCATATGAAAGTAAGTGGTTGGTAGTGGTACAGGGTACCCTCCACCACGCACCGTACTTTGGCTTCCGAAGTATCTATGCAGATGTAGATACAGATGCAGCAATAGTCTGAAGTTGGTACGAAGAACCCTCAGCGAGGCAGTTAAGTGTGAATTGCAGAGTAATCATGTACATGTAGATGCAGAGATGAGCATGCATTCACTGATAGCAGAACTCATGTCGGGTTTGAAACCGATTGTCTCTGCCCCCTGCGGTTACATTATTATTGTGACCAATGTACCTACCCCGCTATACGTGGCTTCCAGTAGCACATTATTCACTGTAGAGTCCATTTTGTTTCTACAACAAATCAGAAAACTTCATCAGCTGCTTCCTCACAGTCACGTGCAAACACGACAGCTCGTTTCCACCATTGCGTCACGTCTCCATGTCGACCCGCGTTACTACGTTGATCCCATACAACTGATTGGCAGATGAAGAACACTTCACTTTCATGCCCTATGCAGGTGTGGAGGGCCAGGTGAAGGCCTGGTATCGCTCCAAAGCGAACAGTGTGGATCGTTTGATTGGGTGACTAATGTTTTTTTCTGGTGAGCGTATTAGCATTTAGCGTTAGAATTTAAAAACTACGTATGCATAAACATGCGAGACTGCCATATCAAAAATATAGCGGCTTCGATTAATTAAATGTTAACTATGCTCATAGTGGCTAAGTGTAGGTTCCATTACTGTTATGAATGAATTATTTGTTTCGAACGGCTGACGTTCACATTTTTATCATATTTTAATGTAGTACGATGGCGTGCTGAAAAAGTAATGCCTCCGAATTTTTTATTCTGTTCTCAATATTGATGAGGAATATTACACGTCATGCATATTACTCGGTCGACATTCCCGCTCGCTGACGCAAATTGCAAGCCTCTGCCTCAAGAGGACTCCGGATTGTAGCGTGTAGCATATCCATGTGTGGCGTCGATAGTTACTATGCCACAACGTAGGTACACGCTCTCGTAAGTTGTCACTACGAGGGAAGACTAACTACGCCGACCTTAGCGCCCTCTGGCCGACGCTGTGGAGCTCAGCGAATGCCGTCTTGATGTCGCCGATTTCATCAAGAGCAGACGGCCTGGAAATATCGCTTCTACAACTGAGTGGGCTAGCTTGCTACTAAGACTTTGTATTAGTTACGTTCAGTTAAAGTTTGGACAGCAACGAGTATTTGTTAGTTTTGAGATTATACAGAACACTCCTCCTAACTTCACAGGATTAGACATGGACTACGGCTTCACACCTACGTGCTCATCCTAGCCAAAGTTATGTATGCATTTGATATTTACTTGTGTTTTTGACTCTATTAAAAGTGTTAAAGTTACATGCATTACCGAAGTGCTTCACCTCTCCTGTTTCTACTCTCTTCCTTCACTCTCGGCCTATATTACAGAACCAATTCACAGGATTTCCATGCACCGCCTATCCAGGAGGGATACAAAACATGGAGGTCTACAACGTAGCTATGTCGGTGAACGAGAAACAGTGTGCTGTAATCGTATTTCTAACAGTAAAAAGTCCCCCCCCCCCAAATGAAATCCATAGAAGAATGAAAATTTCACTCGGTAATGATTATATCGACATGAGCAAGATGCGACGTTAGGTTGTTCGTGCTCGTAAAGTCGGAAACGATGGTGCTAACCTCAGCGTGTGTGGCAGAACCTGGAGTATTTCCAAAACTTAAAGAACACCTTCGAGGACTTTTCTTTGTCAGTGATGAAGCGGCGCAAGTAGTGATGAGGTTGCAGCTCCGCCAACGAAGTCAAACATTCTGCAGTGACAGTTTTAACGAACTGACCCCTCGTTGGGAGAAATATGCTCGTCGCCAGGGTGATTATGTTGAGAAATAAATATGTAGACATGAAGAATAAAGATGTAGAATTTTAATAAAGTTTGTTTTGTTTAAAAAGCGTTAAAAATTTCCACAGAACATGAAAAATACGGAGACATTACTGTTCATCACGCCCTCATACGTACCTGTGCTAAAATATTTTCATTTGTCCAGCGCGGGCTATATTGAGCCACCGCACAATCAAAGAGATGTCTCAAAACAACATTACTTGTCACTACTGAACATCGCTTTCTCGATCCCTCCCCACCCCTACACCATTTTCTTTTAAGCAGCGACTGCTTCAGTATTACTGTACACATAGTTTTTTAAGTTATCAGACAGTTTTTTACTAATTCATTAAATTTTGTTGTCATACGCACGCGCAAACGGCTGATAATGAGCAATACATGCTAGAAACGCATCCATTGTATAAATTATACCAAAACAAATAATGTGGCTGACTGCAGAACAAAATGCTAATTTCTTAAGGAAATAATATGAGGACAAATTGAAAACATATCTCCTTGAATCATCGCGTTTTTTGGGGGCGGGGGGGGGGGGGAGGGGGGGGCAAAAATGCAGTGTATTATCCTAGGTATTGTTCTCTTAGCTCAAGGCGCTTTGTCCAATGATTTTCCTGTGATCGCTGTAATTTCTTCCTCGGAATCAAAACGTGATTTCCCGGCACCTATGGATACAGATGGTGATAAATCTGGTGATCAGAGTGCTTGTTCCAACAATTTGTATTTCAGATCCCTCAGTTTTGCAATTGCGAAAGCACCTCTTAGAGTAGACGCACTATCCTGATGAAAGTAGCTGTTTTATTTTCTTCTACACTCCAGGCTTCTTCTCCTGTACACTTTTCATCCAGTGATCACATTAAACTAACAGCTCTTCCCCTGTTTTCCCTTACTTGGGGATTTCGATACGCACCACTTCCTGTGGGGAAGGACCAAGCCGTCTGCTAGGGACCTTCTGATTGGCCACCTTCTTTCCGATCTTGATCTGTGACTCCTCAGTGATGGTACTCATGGCATTTTTTTCGGTTACCTATCTCACGATTTCTTCACCAAGTCTTCTGGATTTGCTACTATGATCACTGCATGGCGATCTTTGTCGCAGTTTTCACTTTCTCGCAACCCTGTCTATTGTCACCGCCAGACAGGCCAATAATCACAGTGAACTCTTTGAAGAGCCAACTGGCAGCAATATATCTCTGTCATCATCTCCGTGCCCTCTGACAAATTGCATCGTCGAAGTTGTGGGAACGTCTCCAACGTTATTACCCGCGTCGCTGGAGTTGCTTTTCCCTTTTCCACAGACCCTCTCTGCCGCCATCAGGTGCTGTGATGGACCAAAGACATTGCAATAGCTGTTCATTATCGTCGCATGACTCCACAAAGTCTTAAGGGGCATTCTTTACAGACCACTCTCGCCACTTTTAAGAGACCCGTGATAATTTTCGCTATCTAATTAAACGCAGTAAGAAGAAATACTGCAACTGCTACATCTCCTCTTCTCGAACGTATGCCTCTTCATCCCTGGTGCGGGCCAAGCTCCGTAGTTCACTGGGCTGCCAAGTTTCTGGACTACTCCTTCACGGTGGTATTTCTAACAATGCATCGATTCTTGCTGAACATATCATGACCCACTTTTCGACATCATCGTAATTATCTTCTTAGTGGCGTTTTTATGAATGCATAAGTTAAAGACATTCCCATGTGCTTTATTCCCGTCGCACTGTATTATATAATAAACCTTTCACCGAGTGGGAGTTCATGCTCTTACCTTTACTCAGGATTAGGACCCAGTGCCTGATTCAATTCAAAATCGGAGGATACAACATCTGAATGTTACTCAAAAGCTACATATCTGGTCCCGATCTTCAGCTGTGTTTAGCTAGATGTTTTCCCTTCACAATGGAAAGGCACTATCACTGTCCCAGTCCTTAAGCTAGGCATATTTCTAAAGTCAGTCGACAGCTGCTGAGCGATTAGCCTCATCAAAGTCTTTTGCAAACTGCTTGAAAGATTTGTAACGCAACGATCGTGCTGGTTTGTCGAATCGCAAGGTCTTTTGACCTCCTATCAGTATGTTTTCGGGAGCGACAATCTACATCCGACCATCTGGTAAACTTTGAAACATCAATCTGATAGGCTTTTAGGAAATGGCAGCGCCTCATTGCAATCTCTTTGACTCACATACAGCATACGACACATTTTACTTTTCGTCCATCACTGTGGGTTTTGAGGCTCCTTGTCCATTTTTAATCGTCATTTTTTATCTCACTGGTTGTTTCAGGTTACAGTTAGTACATCTCTCATCGCTCCACAGGACCAAGACAACGGCGTCCCGCAGAGTTCTGTGATGAGTATTATGCTCTTTCTCGTCACCATCAATGGGTTAGTGACCTCCAGTAGGACTGGTAATCATTTCCGCGCTGTATGTTGACGACTTCTGCAATTGTATAGGTCCCAGTCTGTAAACCTTGGCTGAACGCCAGCTCAAAGGAGCCATCTGAATGGCATCCTTCTGTACCATTTCCCTTGGTTTCCAACTGTCTCCCGGAAAAGCACGAATCATGGATTCCTGTCTCATACCACGATCCATCCTGACTCAGTACTCTACCTCGATACCCAACGCTTGGATCTTTTTCCACGGTCCTGAATTTTGGGATTCTTCTTTGATAAAAAGTTGGCATGCATCCCCAAATTCGTCAGCTAAAAACTATCTGCCTACAAAAGCTTTACTTTTTCTGCTTCCTTGCCCACGCCTCATGGGCTGCGGGTCGTGCTACTCTAACCCATATTTACCAGATCCTTGTTTTGTCCTGATTGGAAAATGGGTGCCAGGTTGATGACTCAGTGGCATCTTTGGCGTTGAAATTATTGGATTCAATGTATCATCGTGGAGTATGACTGGCCGCTGGTACATTCTCGATTAGTTCCGGAAAGTCTCCTTGCCGAAGTGAGGATCTTACCTCCTCTGTTCCAATGGTACCAATTCTTGCTCACTTACACAACCACCAAGCCACCATCCCACAATTTCCTAATTGTCCAACTCACCAAATTCTTTTCGAATACGAGGGACATCGACCCCTGGACACTCGACTACAGTGGGATTGCCAGCTGAAGAGCACTTCGAGGCCCTTTACCGAGACCACTGCCTAAACACCTTAAAATGCACTCCCCGTGTTTTCCCACACACCCTCTCTCGGTTAGTACTCAGATAGCGAATTAGGACTGATCTGTTTTAAGCTCCTAAAGTCTCGGTCCCTCTCATGACACGTCGGCGTCTGTTCCTCTTACATTACTGGCCTTTAAAACTGCTACACCAAGAAGAAATGCAGATGATAAACGGGTATTCATTGGACAAATATATTATACTAGAACTGACATGTGATTACATTTTCACGCAATTTGGGTGGATAGATCCTGAGAAATCAGTACCCAGAACAACCACCTCTGGTCGTAATAACGGCCTTGATACGCCTGGGCATTGAGTCAAACAGAGCGTGGATGGCGTGTACAGGTACAGCTGCCCATGCAGCTTCAACACGATACCACAGTTCATCGAGAGTAGTGACTGGCGTGTTGTGACGAGCCAGTTGCTCGGCCACCATTGACCAGACGTTTTCAATTGGTGAGAGATCTGGAGAATGTGCTGGCCAGGACAGTAGTCGAGCATTTTCTGTATCCAGAAAGGCCCGTACAGGACCTGCAACATGCGGTCGTGCATTACCCTGCTGAAATGTAGGGTTTCGCAGGGATCGAATGAAGGGTAGAGCCACGAGTCGTATCACATCTGAAATGTAACGTCCACTGTTCAGAGTGCCGTCAATGCGAACAAGAAGTGACCGAGACGTGTAACCAATGGCGGGTGATCCGCCAGTATGGCGATGACGGATGCACGCTTCCAATGTGCGTTCACCGCGATGTCGCCAAACACGGATGCTGTAAGCAGAACCTGCATTCATCCGAAAAAGTGACGCTTTGCCATTCGTGCACCCAGTTTCGTCGTTGAGTACACCATCGCAGGCGCTCTTGTCTGTGATGCAGCGTCAAGGGTAACCGCAGCCATGGTCTCCGAGCTGATAGTCCATGAAGCTACAAACGTCGTCGAACTGTTCGTGCAGATGGTTGTTGTCTTGCAAACGTCCCCATCTGTTGACTCGGTGATCGAGACGTGGCTGCACGATCCGTTTCAGCCATGCGGATAAGATGCCTGTCATCTCGACTGCTAGTGATACGAGGCCGTTGGGATCCAGCACGGCGTTCCGTATAACCCTCCTGAACCCTCCTATTCCATATTCTGCTAATAGTCATTGGATCTCGACCAACGCGAGCAGCAATGTCGCGATACGATAAACTGCAATCGCGATAGGCTACAATCGGACCTTTATCAAAGTCGGAAACGTGATGGTACGCATTTCTCCTCCTTAGACGAGACATCACAACAACGATTCACCAGGCAACGCCGGTCAACTGCTCTTTGTGTATGAGAAATCGGTTGGAAACTTTCCTCACGTCAGCACGTTGTAGATGTCGCCACTGGAGCCAGCCTTGTGTGAATGAGCTGAAAAGGTAATCATCTGCATATCACAGCATCTTCTTTCTGTCGGTTAAATTTCGCGTCTTTAGCACGTCATCTTCGTGGTGTAGCAATTTTAATGGCCAGTAGTGTAGTTCTTCAGGGTGCTACCATATTTTACACTGATGGTTCTAAAACCACGGACAGGACGGGATATGCTTTTACATCAATCAACAACCTTTGTTGCCGGCAACGTGTTGTACTTTCACGACAGAGATGATAGCCATTAAAAGAGCTCTATGTTTTACTATACAGATCGCCCTCGACAGTGCTGTAATTTGCAGCTACTTAACGAACAGTCTCCAGTTATCTGATTAATGTTACTCTGTGATACGCCCATACTACCTGCTCAGTGGTTTTTGTCTGGGTGCAAAGTTTTTTTGAGTATACCGAGAAATAAACTAGCCAACCGTTTGGCTAGAGAAGCAATTACTCGCCTAACGTTCGCTTTGACGATCCCATGTGAAGATCTGAGGGTAAAAATAAGATATCTTCTCACTTGCAGATGGAAAAGCATCTGGTGGGTCCTCTCTAATAAACTCCCCACTCTCAAGGAGACTATTGCTGAATGGTGATCCTCCTCCTGCTCTTCCAGAAAGAAATTCGACATCCTACCCGCCTCCGAATCGTTCATACCAAATTAACTCCTATGTTACTTTGTACCGTGAATGACCTTCACGTTGTGGATGTGGAGCCTTACAGACATTAGCTGACATCCTGGAGCAATGTCCCATCCTTCTGGATCCCCAGGCTAAGGGTAGTCTGCCGAGTTCTTTGCCTCTAATATTGATGGACGACTCAGGGACAGTTGAACTCATTCTCTGTCTTCATCTATTTTTATCCATTTGAATTACCTGTAACCATACACTTATCTTTCTCACGTCACACTAGCAGATTACATGTCACTAACTCGACATACCATGCCGTGTACTGCATAACACATGCCTGTAGGTAGGCATAGCTGCCGAAAACAATCACTGAAATAAATACAAATTTCATAACATAGTGAGTGTCGGCGCTTCATTTCGTCAGCATACATAATTACTATCTTGATGTTGAAGCTCTTGTCTGTGTTCGCTTTACCAATAACACATGTTTTGAGTGGGGTCCGCCTTTAGTAAAACACAATTTTGCTTTTTGTCCCATACATTTCCACTGCAGTTGCAACATCATCACTGGGTTTTTTATTATTATGGCTGTTAAACATAAGGAATGTTCTTTACTGTTTAAATACATATAAATATTAGTTTCTGAACCGTAATTACATGTAAACCTGTATTTAAACAGTAAAGAACATTCCTTATGTTTAGCAGCCATAATAATAATAAACCCACTGATGATGCTGCATCTGCAGTGAAACATGTCTGGAACAAAAACAAAATTGTGTTTTGCTAAAAGCGGACCCCACTCAAAACATGTGTTATACGTAATTACTATAGACATAGATTATCGTCACAGTGAGTGATTTCATTATAAAAGGAAAAGTGTAAAAACTCAAGAGACAATGTTGTTTGAAAAACACTCAAATAAGACAGGAATCCAAAACCTGATCTGAGCACCACGAACTCTACTATTACATTAATGTCTTAGAAATGAATTACAGTTCAAACAACCTTTCGGGTTGCAAGATTTCGTTAATGTTTGCAGAGTCAGGAACGGCTATTGATTAGGAGGCATTCAAAGATGATCGATTAACGTTTTTTTAATTCAAAGCTTGTCAAATAAATTAAAGAATGATTGCTTACATAAAAATTAAACTTGTAGCTTATGCAGTGGTTGAGTGAAGGCTACACAAAATTCAGTAGGAAACCGTGGAGGGAGCAGTCGAGAAACCGGGAATTTCTTTTTGTGGCACGTACATCACTAAGAAGGGGAGCCGTGTAAAGCTCTCGGTTCTTTCGGCCCATTTACCAGAGAGGTATGAATTGGGGAAATGTACTTCGAGGTGGAAATATGTAGAAGGGTTTTATAGTTCTGACATCTTTTTAACAACAAAGGGAACCCTAAGAAATACTTAGAAAGAAGAGACTCGGCCTTCAATATACCGGCATACTATGAGCCAAAACATTATTACCATCTGCTTAGCAGCTTGTTTGTCCGTCTTTGGATCGAAATACATCAGTGATTCTGCGTATCACACATCCGTTAGTTTGTTAGTAGATTTTTAGAGGCATGTGGCATTAGATGTCTAAGCACAGGTCATGTAATCCTCGTTAATAACGGGCCACCGATTTGCGTACGAGGTGATGGCGCCCGATAGCGCCCAGATGGGTTCCATAGGATTCACACCAGTCTAATTTGGACGCCGAGACATCAACATGAGTTCACTAAAATGCATCTCAAACTATTGTAGCACGGAGAATTATTCTACTGAAAAATGACATCGCCGTTGGAAAAGACATCAAATAAGATGATGGCAATTGTGGAGAGGACCATTGGCCTAGTGTAGAAAAAATGTGACTCACCCAAGGAGCGGTTGTAGGCGCTTCAGTCTGGAACCGCTACGGTCGCAGGTTCGAATCCTGCCTCGGGCATGGATGTGTGTGTTATCCTTAGGTTAGTTAGGTTTAAGTAGTTCTAAGTTCTGTGGGATTGGTGACCTCTGATGTTAAGTCCCATAGTGCTCAGAGCCATTTTTTTCACCCAAGGAGCCGACACGTTTCCATCGATCGACGGTCAGTCCCGATGTCCCGTGCCCGCTGTAACCGGAACTGGCTATGGTGTTGGGTCAGTATGTGAACACGTATGGGTGGTCTGCTGCGGAGTTCCTCGCTCAACAATGCACGGTAAACGGTGTGCTCCGAAACACTTGTGCATTTACTAGCATTGTGCTCTTTCGCCAGAAATGCCACAGGTCACCATGTATCCTACTTTACAGAGTAGACAAGCCTCCAAACTCTACGTTCTGTGAAGAGTCGTGGACATCCAACAATTTGGTGGCTAGTGGTAGTTTCATTGTCCTTCTACCTCTTTCCGCAGATGCTCATGGAAGTAACACGTGAACATTCGACGAGCTTCGCCGTTTTCAAGATCCTCGATTACAAACTCTGCGTAATAATAATCTGCCCTTTGTCAAAGTCGCTTATCTCAGTGGATTTCCCGATTTGCAGCCCATAGCTTCACTAGGGTGATCCGTCATCCGTGTCTGCTCCGCTTACATACTTCTGTTCCCGTATCATGTGCGCGCAACGCCACCAGGAGGTACCAAGCGTCGCAGCTGTCATATTGTCTTGACTTATCCGTAATGCAGAAAATAAGGAGAGAAGAGAAATACAGTATCTCGTTCACGAAACTCCAGTATCCTTAATGGAGTATCGTTGAGTACCTCTGCGCTCCAAAATGAGTTTTTTGAAGAGAGAAAAGCTTCTGTCCATAAACCAGCATTGATTCTGAAAGCATTGTTTGTGCAAATCATCGAGCGCAACTAAATAATTTGATCCGTTCCTGCGTAGCCAGGGCGGTAGGGGAGAGCCCAACACTAGTGGTGGGGCTCCTTTGTGAACGGCCACCACGTGTAAGACGAGGAGCAGTTACACAGCTGAAGCCTATGCACAAACGCATATCTTCAGTAACTTGTAAGTTACAGACAAGTAGTCCGGAAACGATGCTTGTCAGTACGACTAATAATTTAACAAATAAAGACAGGCACTTGTTTTTCACTAGAGAGCCAAAAACGAAATATTCGAGTAAACAAAGGGTCGATCAGAACAAAACAAGATGGAGCACGCATTGTCAGAAGGAAATAGGAAGTGTCATAAAAGAAAAAAATGGTAAAAATGCAGCGTAGCTTTCTGTAGTACTGCGTGTAAAATAAATAACAGGCGACACTCGAAAATTGAGTCTCCAGAAAATCTATTCGACAACAATACCTTAATAATAATTTAAATAAAACTGAATTTTTAATATACCACGTTTTCAAATCGGACTAAAAAGTACAAAATAATTTCTCCTATACCGATGTTGTTTTTCTGGTTATTTGTCCGAAGAATGCAGCTCTCCTTGCAATTCTGTTCTGTGCAAGCCTCTTCATCTCTGTATAACTTTTGCAGCCTACGTCCTTCTGAGTCTGCCTTGGTTTCCCTCTACGATTTTAACCCCCCACGTTTCCCTCCGATACTGAATTGATCCTTTGATGTCTCAGAAAGTATCTTATCAACTGCGGCCTCCTTCTAGTGACGTTATGCCACAAATTTCATTTCTCCCCAGTTTTATCCAGCACCCCCTCATTGGTTGCGCAATCTACCCGTCTAACCTACAGCATTCTTTTGTAGCACCATATTTGAAAAGCCTCTCTTCTCTTCTTTTCTAAACTGTTTATCGCCAATGTTTCACTTCCATACACGGCTACACTGCAGACAGATACCTTCAGAAAAGACATCCTAACAGTTGAATCTATCTCTGATGTTGGCAAACTTCTCTTCTTCAGAAATTCTCTTCCTGCCATTGCCATTCAGCATTGTTATACTCTCTACATCGCCCATCATCAATTGTTTTGCTGCCCAAATAGCAAAACCTATCTACTACTTTCAGTGCCTCGTTTGCTAATCTAGTTCCCTCAGCATTACCTAATTTAATTCGACTTCATTCCATTCTCCTTGTCTTGTTTTTTTTATGTTCTTCTTATATCCTTCTTTCAAGGCAAAATCCATTCCGTTCGTCTCCTCTCCCAAGTCTTTTGTTGTCTTTGACAGAATTACGTCATCGGCAAATGTCAAAGTTTTTATTTCTTGTTCCTGAACTTTAATTGATACTTCAAATTTATCTTAGGTTTCTTTTACTGCTTGCTCCGTGTACAGATTGAATAACACTGGAGATACGCAATAACCCTCTCTCACTCCCTTCTCAACCACTCCTTCCATTCATGCCCTTCGAGTTTTATAACTGCCATCTGGTTTCTACACAAGCTGTAAATAGCCTTCCGCTCTCTATATTTCACCCCTGTTTCCTTCTGAATTTGAAAGAGAGTGTGCCAGTCAACATTGTCTAAAGCTTTCTCCGAGGCTACAAATGCTACAAACATAGGTTTGCCTTTCCTCAAACTATCCTCTAACAGAAGTTGCAGGGTCAGTATTGCCTCACATGTTCCTACATTTCTGTGGAATCCAAACTGACCGTCCCCATATATATTCCAAAGTGCTTACAGTTGGTTCAGAAAATTTGTGTGTGTGAATTTTTAATAGTGTGTAAAATTTTAAACAAAAGAACTTCGGTTGCTTGCAACAGATAATAAAAAGGAAGTGAATTATTCATGTTTCATTTAATAAGTAGTGTAGTAGCAAGAAGGTTGACTATTCATATATCAATTATATAGTGCATACACTCCACGTTCTTCGTTTTATATCTGACAAGTATTTTCATAGTTATTAAAAATTCACAGTCAAATTTCCAAAAGCCAATATTGCTCAAAAATGAACATGTTGTACTACAAAATAATGTTTAAGACATGAAGATGACAACTAAGACCGTTGAAACTGATTTGATTTTGAATAGTTTGTAACAATTAAAACATCGCCCTTCAATATTGCCATAATCAGACGATTCAATGATAAATCAGGACTATCTATGTGTCAGACAGGAAGTAATTTCAAGACTCGTTTTAGAGAGCATACATATAGCCAAAATAAGAGCGTTTTTAGTACACGTTTAGACAGAGGAAAACATTCGGTAGGTAACATAGAGAATAATATGAAATTGTTGCATAGGGAGCCAAAGGGACAGTTACTGAACCTACTCGAAGAAATGGAGATTTATGTGCACAGAAAACGGCAACCAGAATTACCTCTGAATGAACAAAATGAGTTTAACGTAAATGCTTATTCTGATGTACTCAGAAACCTACCGGTTTGAGCAGCGTCGAGCGCCCCAGAGCATTGGCGTGCGGTCGTGCGCACCGGCCGGCGGCGGCGAGGAGACTGGGCCTCCCTCCGCAAGTTCCACAGCAGCAAAACAAGAACGTCATACGGAGACGCCACGACGTGCCGCCATTGAGACCACACGCCAGATGTATTATAGACGATCGATTTTTTAATTTTTAATTAATAGTCACTACTTCGTTAATTACCTTACAATTACGTTTATGATGTGTCTGGCTGGAAGATTTTATTTTATAGGTGTTTTTAATCTTATACTTTTTGTATTGGCTTTTGTACAACTGTATGTTTTACCTTGCCAGGCTAGAAGCTTCACATTATTAATATTGCACTTTTTATGTGGATTTCAACTATGGCTCCAATTCCTCTTGGAGTATGTCAGTACATGTTTTATTATCAGACGCTCGTTTTGCCATGTGAAGTAATTTTAATTAATGACTACGCATACCGCATATTAACCATTACAGATGCGACACTGGTTAATCATGTAGCCTAGCTGTAGTGCCCTCTGCTGGCCTCAGTGTCCTTGCATAAATACCAGACGCTTTCTGATCATCACCAGCACTTAGTATGTACCTACATGTTTAGTTTGACGTTGATACTTCATCAGAATATTTTATGGTATGTATGCCTGGTGTACATGGCTGTTAATCATGTAAACACTTTATTTTTCTTATGTAGCACCAGGACTTTTATAGATTTAGCGTCAGGAAACTAGCGTAGTTGGTTACACAATGTTTTTGTTTTTGTAATAGATCTGAAGACGTCAGTAGCCGAAACCGATCACAGTGAAATATAAAAATTTACGTGATCAACACGGAGCTGTAAAATAAAGTGCTATCTATGTGGGGTAGGGATCTGTGTGAGGCTACAGGAAATATTTTGTACTTTTTAATCCTATTTAAAAACATGGTACGCTAAAATTTTATTTTTATTTGAATAATTATTTTACCATCCACGACTGGAACAGGGAAAGGGGGAAATTATTGTGGTATACAAAGTACCGTCTGCCACAACAATAATTTGCCAGCAAACATAAAAAATTTAGTTACAAATAAAGATCAGTTTAAAAGGAGCCTGAAAGACTTACTAGTGGCCAACTCCTTCTACTTCATTGACGAATTTTTTAATAGAAACAAATGATGTATTGTATATATTCATAATATTAGTATTGTTATTTCAGCTTAAAAAAATATTGACATGTTCTACATCTACGAGGATCTCCTCAGCACGGATCAATGAAACGAAAAACTAATCTAATCTAATCACACGGTGCAGAGGAAAGTGAGTTATATTGCACTGTCATCCATTCCTAAGCTATGTTTAGAATTTCAGGCCTCTAGCTCATTATGAAGTTAGTTTAAAATCAATTGCAAAACTTATACCGAAGAAAGAGAGACAGACAGAAAGACAAGAAAATAACACAGTAAAAGGTAGTAAAATAAACTTTTCTTCTTCTTGTTTTTTCCTGAAGTAGTGAATCCTTGAGAGGTCTGGCACATATGTTTTCCACCTCCTTTCTTCTGTGTCTCCTGGCCACCAGGAGCTGTTGCAGGACGATTGATTTACGGATCCAGTTATATGGCTCCTTCCGTGCATAGCGATTTTACGACTATGATGAGTAGGGCCTGAAGATGGTATCAATGTAATGCCGAAACTGGTAGCACATAGTGAAACCTTTCCGTCTCCTCTCTATACCTCTTTTGTTATTACGCAATAACCGTCTCCTCTATATCTCTTTTGTTAATGATAACCTTCCCTTTTACAACAAACTATGTAACCTTTTCTTAGGATTTCTATCTCTTGCTTAATAATAACAAATGAAATCTTCCCTTTGAAATTTATTCTCTTTCTCAATTTTCGCATACAAATTTAATTGCCGCTTATTAAAAGTGATTTTCTCATTATTTCGACGAAACATAGAATGTGTCGTCGTCGTGGCCCTCAGTCGTTATCTGCAATAACCCAAAACTGTTCCTTACCTTTTTTCAATGTTACTGGATCGCCATCTGACTGCTACATCGAACTGCGACATGAGTATACTTACTCTGTTTTACTATACTCTATTAGCTGCTGGTGGGCTTTCATAATAAGTGGCTGTATTTATTACCAAAGCTGACGTTATTCTTTAATAGCAAAGCTGACGTTATTCTTTAATTAATTGGACTGAAATTACGTAATTCATAGTTAAACTTTTTCTTGACAACAATAAAATTTTGCAAAGTTTTACGTTGATGGTTTTTGGGATGGATTATAATTAGAAATGCAATTTTTGCTGGCAAAAGTTAATTATATTCTGAATGAAATGATTTTACAAACGTTAAAATGGGACTTACTTTTTACAATAATCTTACAACTAGCAATGCGCAAACATACCTTCAGTAGTCTTGAGTTTCTCAAAAAATTAATTCAATAATATTAGTTCCTCTTATTATAATAGTTAGTTGATGTCTCTGTACATCTGTTTATAATCTCTTGTAAATCATAGCTAGTGGCTGGCAGGCACACCGCTCCTCTCAACCTCTCGCTTCAGACCTGCTACCGACTCGCTTCACTTCTCGCTTACTACTGACTTCCTACGAACACTAAAGTGCGGTCTCTCCCGCCAACAGTGCTTTCTGGTGCAGACAATCCCTGCTACCATTACAAAATGTATCAATGCGCGGTCTTTCCCGTTCTTTTCTTAAAATGTATCCATAGGCAGTCTCTCTCGCCCTTTTTAAAATTATAACAATTTGCGGTCTCTCTTGTCAACAATACTTTGGTGCAGACATTCCCTGCTACCACAATTATTTCCAACATGACAAATATTAATTATTCCTACTTAATCCTATTAATAAAATATAAAAATCTTTCATAAATTGTGATTTGACAATAAACAATAGAAATATACACGTCTTATAATAGAAGTTTATAAAGTAAAATAAACTTCTACAAATCATACGGATGTTGGTAAATTATTGCATGAAGAAGTTCATGCCAGCCGTCGTCCCACGATCCATAATGGATCAACGAAGATTCCTTCCTTTTTCTCTTTATTGTGCAACTGGAATAGCTAGCGGTTCCTGTAACCAACTCAAGAAAGGTTTATAATAAAATTGTTGCTTCCTTCTTTGTCTCTTCTGACAAAAACCTAGTGGCACTGCATATAACAACACATGCGTGATTATGAAGAACTTCTGCTGCATGAAAACTGCGGCGCCACGCTGTGAAGTAAAGAGACGGCAGTGGGATAGCTCCGAGGTGTGCGGGTTGGCGAGCGCCAGGCGCAAGCCTCCGACACAGCCGCCCCTTCGCAATGACGGCGTGGACTCGCCCTGCGCCCACAACCAGAACACGTTACTGCGCCAGCTCCACGTCATTTCGCGCGAACTCTGCACTACGTCCTACGACTCGTGGATATAGAACAGGCTGATTCTACACACTGGCTTTCTGATGTGTATGGAAAAATCAAACGATGAACAAATACTGCTTAAGGGAATCAAGAAGCACTGACACTAATTTTCTGTAGCTCAGCATTTAACTAATTCACACACAAAATCATAACATTATAAACACTTCATGGAGCTGCCTCGTCTAAAGGAAACACGCTGGTCGCTAAACGTGCGAAAAATGTCACTAGCGAACGTAGTGAAAGGAGTCCAGGCAGCCCTACTCGCGGTGTTTCGTAGAGCTAATGTGATATACTTTTTCTTGTATGTGCCATCCGCTAACCAGGAAGTCTGCCGTCCGGCTGCCTGTTTTGAAGGTCGTCCCCGTGAACTCTGACGTTGAATATTAACTAAACCGTCAGACGAACAGAAAAAATAAAAGAGGAAATTTCTTCTGCCGACCACTTGTACTTCCTGGCAAGGTGACGTTTCCTATATGTACTGAAATATTACCATGTACTATACTGTGTGTAACGGGTATCAGCACTGAAATTTATATTCGTGATTGAGAACGGTGTACTGAACAACATTACGTCATTATTCACGTCATTTACAGCATGATAATTATAGCTATTACAAGTCATACGTTTTTAGATTTGATGGTACCTCCCAGCACACATGGAAAGAGCAGGCCATTAATATATGTTTGTCTCTGGCCAGCAGATCAGGTACTGCGGTATGGATACGTGGAGGTAAAAATGACACGCATATTCCACATAGTGATGCAGTTACGACCATGCAGAAAACATCAGCCCGTAAAGTTTGTGGCGTTTTTGCGGGAGGCCGTTCGACGTAGGGAATGTGACGTGTGAACATACACCACAGATATAAAAATATTTGCACTTCTACTCATTACACCCTGAAGACTGTTAAAAACGATCGAAGATAAGGAGCAGGAGCTCAAATAAGTGACTCGCTCGAAGACGCTTTGGGTAATAGATTACAGTGCTTCGTCTGGACGTGAACACCTACTTAGGGATAGTGCTAACTTCAAGAGCGCTTCAGGGAAGTGAGTCAGCACCGCTCGTGTTTTCTGAGTACATAAACCATCTGTAGAATAGAGCGGACAACCATCTAAGATTCTTTAATGATGTTGCAGTTTCGTCGTCGTTGAGATACATAATGAATTAGACAGAATTTCTGTTAGGTGTGATGAATAGATAAATATAGGTCAATGTAAGTAATGGACGCTTAGGAGGAACTTTCCTGTAAGATTCGAATGCAGTATTAATGGAATGATGCTTTATCCTGCCAAAAGGATTAAATTTCTAGGTATCACACTGTGAAACCACACGTAATGGAATGAGCACCTAAGGTCAGTGAAAGGAAAGGTTATGTTTTCTTACTAATTACACCGAGACTTCTGGTAATGAGTAGTGTACCTACAAATGAGATCGCATACAGAATGCTTGTGTGTGTCATTCTTGAGTACGACCAGAGAGTTTGGGATCTTCACAAGGTTCGTTTAGAGGACGAAATGCCGGCACGGTAGCTCAGCGTGTTCGGTCAGAGAGCCGGTTGGCCTCTGTAATAAAAAAAACTGAGTGAAAGGATCAACAAAACGAACTTGACTGGATGTCATGTGACGTCCGCAACGACCAAACACAACGATCAACAACGATCAACAACGAACAAAATGCAAAAAAAAAAAGAAAAAAAAAGTTATTCAAATGTACGAGAGTCCGACAAATTGAAGAACGGTTCTACTGCCTTCAGCCAGGACGAACTAAGAGAGATTATAGCTTCCACAGAGGCGTATAAAATATTTTTCGTCGCTGTATTTGCAGTGATGTAAAGTGCATTCCACCTTGCGTTTTAAAATGGTTGGCGTAGTTTGGGTATAGATGGAGAGTCTCGCAAGAACATTCTCGACATGAACCGTACAACTATATTATTCACAAATTCAATTAGATATGGACCATGGACGTCAGGTGGTTTAGGAGAGAATTTTCGGAAGTAACATGAAAGATTGACAGTTGACTATCATCATTCAGCGGTTCCTGCTCTGTGTACAGCTATTGTCCGTCTGTATGGTTTTGAAAGTCAGAAGATGATCATGTGTTAATCGAAACAGGTCATATGGTAATGTATGTGACTTTGCGGTCTATATCGGTTTAAAATCAATTTGAAATAAAAACTGAAGGTGAGGGAACGTTTAACGGCAGCGTGAAGTGTCATAAAGGGCAATCTTCACGTTTGGGTTTCTTTCCTTGTGAGGATATATGCGCTGAAAAATTTCTATTTCAGGGACAACCACAAAAAAATCATTAGGGTCTACTATTTTACATACTGAAAAGATAGCTGTTATCATGCTACCGCCTGTTTAGCCCCTTCATTGTAACTAAAAAAAAACTGTAAATTGATTCACAGTGCAAGGTGCTTGGTGATATCTGAACAACAGTCAAGAATTATTAATAAAGCACTTTTGGAGTGTGCAACAGTCATCAGCTCGACGATCTTTGTATGTAGCGGAACGGTCCTCTTTATACACTTCTTACTGCAATCGGTGCGAATTTTGTGTACTTGATTTCATACAGAGGGAATCAATTCTACTGTGTAATTACAGACGTGAAATATTTTTTGCTATGTTCAGCTTATAATATGTTTATGTATGTTCGCTAATATAAGTGCTGTTCAGGTCACATATAAAAATTATCATCGTTACATTTTTTGGAGCTGTCATTTCTGCTTAAATTTTTTCCCTGTAATTAATTTGTATTCCATTTACTCAGTTTTTCATTTGCAATCCTGTGCATGTTATAGTGTGTAATGCATTTTTTTAATAATCTGCCCACGCCATGCACCGCGGGAATTACAGTGCATTCAGATAAATTAACAGATGATGAACGATTGTTACGGTAACTATTCAGTTATTCAGCCATCAACTTATTGCTGAAAGTGAGGAATGAAACAACTTATTACCGTACTTTAAAGCAGTTAGAGCCTTGTATTGTTAAGGCACCGACTCTTCGAAAGTGGATAACGCGTTATCACAGGAATTTCACATTAGGAAAGCGAGCCCTTATTGTATAGAAGCAGTACAGACATGGAGAAGTATATGTAGCCCTGTAGGAATGTCAGTGAGAAAATGCAAAGAATACTGTCTTCTATTCAGCTATGACAAGGTGATAATTGCTGAAGAGTGCGGCGAATGTAGCTATGTGCTGCGAAAGCTGTTTGAAGAATATGACTTGTGTTCAAAAATAAACACAAACTGAATATACACTGGCCAGTCACATAAATGTGACCATCTGACAAAAGCCTGAATAACCAACTTTTACAGTGCTGACAGCCGCGGGAGGTGCAACAAGAGAGTCCTTCAGGCTCTGGAGGGCACCGTCAAGGATGTGGAGTAATGCCCACTTCAGTTCCTTGGTCAACTGCTGCACGTTTCTCTGTTGATCTATGGCGCGAACAGCCCGATAGAGGTGGTTCCAAAGACTCTCGATTGGGTTTTAATTCAAGGAGCTTGGTGGCAATGGAAGTACGATAAACTCATTCTGGTTCTCGAACCACGACGTACACCGTGATGTGTGTGACAAGTTGCAAAGTTGCATTGCTTTGTTCGTAGATGCCATAGGCCCAGGAAAAACAAATGGCATGTAGGAGTAGAAATGATCCCTAAGAATAGATACATCTACATCTACATCCACATTTATACTCCGCAAGCCAACCAACGGTGTGTGGTGGAGGGCACTTTACGTGCCACTGTCATGACCTCCCTTTCTTGTTCCAGTCGCGTATGGTTCGCGGTAAGAACGACTACCGGAAAGTCTCCGTGCGCGCTCGAATCTCTCTAATTTCACATTCGTGATCTCCTCGGGAGGTATAAGTAGGGGGAAGCAATACATTCGATACCTCATAGAAACGCACCCTCTCGAAACCTGGACAGCAAGCTACACCGCGATGCAGAGCGCCTCTCTTGCAGAGTCTGCCACTTGAGTTTGCTAAACACCTCCGTAACGCTATCACGCTTACCAAATAACCCTGTGACGAAACGCGCCGCTCTTCTTTGGATCTTCTCTATCTCCTCTGTCAACCCGATTTGGTACGGATCCCACACTGATGAGTAATACTCAAGTATAGGCCGAACGAGTGTTTTGTAAGCCACCTCCTTTGTTGATGGACTACATTTTCTAAGGACTCTCCCAATGAATCTCAACCTCGCACCCGCCTTACCAACAATTAATTTTATACGATCATTCCACTTCAAATCGTTCCGTACGCATACTCCCAGATATTTTACAGAAGTAACTGCTACCATTGTTTGTTCCTTTATCATATAATCATACAGTATATGATCCTTCTTTCTATGTACTCGCAATACATTACATTTGTCTATGTTAAGGGTCAGTTGCCACTCCCTGAACCAAGTGCCTATCGGCTGCAGATCTTCCTGCATTTCACTGCAATTTTCTAATGCTGCAACTTCCCTGTATACTTGTCTTGATCCACTGTGCCTTCCAGAATGACGAGATCACACAGGTAACGTCACGCAAACGTTCCCCAGACCGTAGCACTTCCTCCGCCGGCCAGGACAGTTTGCTTTGGGACGTTCCACGACATGCACGCCAACGGCCATCCGTCTGATGGAGTACAACAAGCGATATACCTGACGAGGCCACCTATCGCCACTCAGTGAACATCCAGCTGCGGCAGTGGTGTGAAAATTCCAGCCTCCGTCGTCGATGAACGGCAGTCAGCATGGATACGCGAACAAGGCGCTTGGTGCGGAGGCCCATATGCACGACGTTGTCTGAACGGTCATTAAGGAGACACAGTTGGTAGCTCCTTGGTTCATCTGGGCGGTCAGTTGCTCAACATTGTACGTGCACATCTGCGCAGCCGTCGTTCATCCCTGTCATCTATGGCCCGTGGTGCAACAGAGTTGCTTCGGCGCCTGTTTGGATAGTTGCATTTTGCCACGCCCGGTATACATTAACCACGGCGGCATGCAAGCAGCTTAGAAACTAACCCGTCTCGGAAATGCTTCCGCCCTTGGTCCGAAAGCCAATGATCATGCCATTTTGGGCATCTGATAAACCCCTCCGTTTCCATAGATTATTAGCGGAACTGAGTGACTGTAATCGCTGGTCGAACGTGTGTACCTGGACGGTTTGATAAGATGTCTTCTGTGTTACTGTATGTGCTTATTCGGTTAGTACAAAAACTGTATTCTTACCCTTTTAATGCGACGGCCGAACGTATAGGAATGTGCCGCGTGTCCATTGAATTTTGTATCTAGTTACTTGTTACGACGTACAGATAGATGTTGTTATGATATTATGGAGATATGAGAAATGTTGCATGCATTTTATTTATATTGAAATAAACGTCTAATATTAAACGTGGGTAGGTACTTCTTACTCAAGCCAACATTTATATACGTCTGAAAAATAATGCTGCAATTTATTAGTACGAAGAAGTTCGACTGTTTCAAGAAATATATTCTAATTTCAAGTTAAGAGAAGAAAGAGAAAATATTTACAAACTATTTATGCCGAAGGAAGATTACTGAATGAGACAAAGTTGATTTGTTTGTAGAAAGGAGTGGCTTAATAAGACTGAACATTATATTGAGGTTCTGCGCTGCTCAGCGACGATTCTTACAAGGAGACGTCAAAGAATTCAAATTATTGTAATTTTTTTTATATTTGTGTTACATGAAGTTCAGAACTCAAATATCTATCGCCAGAAAGACTAATCGATTCAACTCTCAAAAACTCTCGACAAAATTGACTTTGAAATTTTTCGACCATGTTTAATGCCCTAAAGTAATATCTATTGTTTTTGACACATAGTGTGACTGTGGTAGAATGCCCGCCTCCCATGTAGAGCTCCTGGGTTGAATTCCTGGTCGATGCAAATTTTTTAATTGAGGTGTTTGTGTACGAGTATTTCTCTGGAGCGTGAAATACGTAAAGATGGGAAGGAATCAATAGCGTTCAAGACTGTTGTTCACTGGTTCGAGTCTCGGTTTGGTCGTTACTTTTTCGTTTTTTTTTCCCTTCAGTTCGAATACCTATGTTATTTATTTACATCTACATCTATGCTCTGGAGGTCACTGCGAAGTGAATGGCAGAGGGTAAGTCCCATTGTACTAGTTATTAAGGTTTCTTCGCATTCCATTCACGTATGGATTTAAATATAAAACTGATTACATATACGGTAATTATCACATACAGATTGAACATTAACTAAATCGACAAACTGCTGGGACGGATTCGTGCCTGGAAATGAGAAGAGACTGAGCACAGCAACGCGAGCGTTTCTACGGGCGTAAGAGAAACAGTGCCGAACACATCTGTGTAAAGCTTCATCGGATTTGTACTGTGGTTTCGCGACCGATCGTGCTTTGCATTCCGAACAGTCCTCGCAGCTCCCCACACGTGAGCTGCGCCTTCCGCGCGACAATTTAGCACACCGTCGTCACTTCAAGATATTTCAGAATGGTTTAAAGAACACTCCAAGAACCTGCATTTTCTTTGAGAACTTTCAGGACAAATGACACGAAATCTGTTTATGAAATCTCGGAAACTATCGAGAGAGGCTTTGGCGCCTTAAACACAGCTCCGACTAGTCTACGTGAGTTTTGGGAAACCGTTTGGGGATCATGGATCGGGAAATTCATGACAATAAAATTCGCTGTCGCCACTGGGGTGTAAAGGGATAAGAATGATTAGTGTTTAACGTCCTATCGAAGATGACTTTTTTGGGATCGGAATAATAACTCAGATATAACAAGGAAGGAGGCGGAAATCACCCGTGTTCTTCTCAAACCAAACATACGTCATTCGTCTTCATCGATTTATTGAAAATTAATTTCGGGCTAACGGATGTTTGAACGCCGCTCTTTCCATTTATGAGTGCTGCGCCTTAACCACTCCTCCACATCGAGGTCGTAGAAATCGACATGCCGTTATACCCTAATCTCCATTTCCTTCCTGTCGGTGTGTAGATAAGTTCTGAGCTACTGGGTATTTCGCTCGTGCCCGTACGTGACCACAGCTTCTTACATTAAGCGCAAAACGTTCTCATCGACAAGTAGCACAGCCATTTAAGTTGTTCCGTGATACTCTGTGGGACACGAGGAGAAAATAAGGGAAAGCAATAGACTTAACACGCTCGCCACCAAACTGCATTATCAGAGGAAGGAGTGGTAGCATAATTGTAGGAAGATAATATCTATGTCTGGCTATCCTAATAAAGATTTTACATTGTTTTTCATTAAATGATATTATCCGAATACTGGGATGTTTCCTGAAACAAGTCACATCACACAACTAATCAAGTACTTTGTCACTAATGGTCGCCTCGTCGATGAAACATGAGACACGAATTCCTGTTGCTGTGTACTGTAGTGTTTTTGAGTAGAGATTACGAACGTTTATGACCGTCTCCTGTATCTGACACTTTTTCATTGGCGGTCAACCTGCAGGTATCCAGATGGAACACGTTTTTGGGAAAAGGTAGCTGGCTACGGGAGACTTGGTTGCAGCCTACTCCTAGCCACCAAATGGTTCAAAATGGTTCAAATGGCTCTGAGCACTAAGGGACTTAACATCTGAGGTCATCAGTCCACTAGAACTTAGAAATACTTAAACCTAACTAACCTAAGGACATCACACACAGCCATGTTCGAGGCAGGATTCGAACCTGCGACCGTAGCAGCCGCGTGGTTCCGGACTGAAGCGCCTAGAACCGCTCGGCCACCGCGGCCGGCTTTAGCTTCGTGTCAGGTGCTTTGGAGGAGGAGGAAGAATTCCAATACACAAAGATAGCGGAGGAAATTGGTAGCGGAGAAGACGTGCTTACTTACAAGTTTGGTGTAAATAATTGAGCCCTTGCAACTAGGCGCTCGTTGGCGTTATAAGCAAACGAATGGTTTCTCATTATGCACAGTGTTAGCCACATTATGCACCTTTCATATGTAATCGTATCGTCTAACATGACAACTGATCTGTAAGACCAGAAATGCCTTTTTTCGACGATGTCATGTCGCAGACAGGTCAGACATATTTTAACATTTCAACATGCTCTCCAATTTCCCAAATCTTTATTGTGTAAACTGCGAAATTTTTTTATAAAAAAACCGATTTAACACAGCTGTAGATAGGGAGGATACAAATGTCCAGCCCAAAAATAGCAGCAGATCTCTAGTGTGAGTTCCGCGAGGTCCTCATTAGCGCCGTGTACAACGCGGTGTAGCGGAGTGGAAAGGTGCTCTGTCATGGAAAACGCTAAGCGTGTGTGAGAGACTGACACCGGGCTCGGAGTCACCTGACGTGCCGCCCTGCAGCGCCTCACCAGCAAATGAACGCCGTGGTTGCCGGCTGGGTGCCTCGTACGGCCGAATGGCGCCGCAGCTATGGAAACGGAAGTGCATCGTCACAGCCAACTCCGCTCCACACAGGAGAATCGTAATTGGATCCCAGCTCACTGGCGAGTCGTGTCCTTCTCGGCGAGTTCATCGAACGGATGGAGATTGATATGTCAAAAGAACGATAACAGACAGAAACACTATACAGCATTGCTTGAAGGACACAACCCCACTAACAATGTTAGTGTCCGCGGATTGATTTGGTGTAGAATGAAATGTTCACTCTACAGCGGAGTGTGCGCTGATATGAAACTTCCTGGCAGATTAAAACTGTGTGCCGGACCGAGACTCGAACTCGGGACCTTTGCCTTTCGCGGGCAAGTACTCTACCAACTGAGCTACCCAAGCACGACTCACCCCCCGTCCTCACAGTTTCAATTCCGCCAATACCTCGTCTCCTACCTTCCAAACTTCACAGAAGCTCTCCTGCGTAGGAAAAAGTCCAAGAGAATCATTGCGCCGTTTAGTATTTCAGACTTGTGTGTACGAAATGCACGAGGCCTGTTCAGTAAGTAATGCAACACACTTTTTTTCCCTGAAAGCAGGTTGGTTTTATTCAGGGTTCCAATGCACTACATTATCCCTCATTCTTTTGGCTACAAAAGTCCTGTTTTTCAACATAATCTCCGTTCGATGCGACGGCCTTACGCACCGAGCGTGATGGCACAGTGGTTAGCACACTGGACTCGCATTCGGGAGGACGATGGTTCAGTCCCGCCTCCGATCATCCTCATTTAGGTTTTCCGTGATTTCCCTAAATCGCCCCAGGCAAATGCCTGGATTGTTCCTTTGAAAGGGCACGGCTGACTTCCTTCCCCGTCCTTCCCTAATCCGATGAGACCGATGACCTCGCTGTTTGATCTCTTTCCCCAAACAACCCCAACCCAACGGCCTTACGCTACCTTACTGGGAGGGCGTGGAAGCTCGCACGGTACCATTCTACTGGTCGACGTCGGAGCCAACGTCTTGCAGCATCAATAACCCCGACAACATCCACATACTGCTTCCCGCTGAGTGTATCTGTCATCGGGCTAAACAGACGGAAGTCGAATGGTATGAGACCCGGGCTTTACCTGGATGAGGAAAAACAGTCCAATGAAGTTTTGAGAGCTTCTCTTGGTTGCTCGTAGTTGTGTGAGGTTTTTCGTTGTCATGGAGAAGTTCGTTTGCATTTTTATGGCGATCAACACGCTTAAGTAGTTTCTTCAGTTTCCTGAGGGTAGCACAGTAGATTTCCGAGCTGATTGTTGCACGGTGAGGGAGGGTATCAGAGTCCCAGAAGACCGTCGCCATGCCTTTACCGGCTGAGGGTACGGCTCTGGACGTTTTCTTCGGAGGTGAGATGGTGTGGCGCCCCTCCATGTATGGCCATTTTGTTTCCCGTTCGAAGTTTCATCGCCTCTCACGAGTATTCGACAAAAAATTGTCACGATCAACCTCGTAACGTGCAAGTAACTCCGCACAGATCTTCCTTTGTTGCCCGTTATGGACTTTGTCAGGCAGCGAGGCACCCAGCGGGCACACATCTTTGAGTATCCCAACTGCCGGACGAGATTGTCAGCACTACCAACAAAGACGCCCAATTGTGCAGCGAGGTGTTTGATTGTGATCCGTCGATCACCTCGACTGAGAGTGTCTGCACGCTCCAACATTGTAGAAGTCACAGCTGTTTGAGGCCTGTCGGCATACTGGGAGATCGGACACGTTGTCTCGCCCAACGACTCACCGTGCTTTTGTTCATGCCATTTCGAAGGCTTCGTATAGCGCCACTACCTATCGGAACTTCGTGGAACTATAAGGGCTGAAGCAGGAATATTCTATCATGTCCCGCAACAAATTCCGCATTTTTTCAACCTAAACTGGCCGATGCAAGATAGTGTTGCATTAGTTATTGAACGCCCATTTTAAATGTAACATTTTACGTGTAAATAGGCGAAGAGGTCCATTACTTTTCGATTACGTTACTGGTAAAGAAACACTAGACAGAACAATGACCTTAAAATACCAACGAGTAACCGTCCGCAGCGACTAAAATGGAATTTCCACTTAGAACATATTGTAGGAGAAGTATGTGGCAGACTGAGATTCATTGGAAGAATCTTAAGGAAGTGTAACTCATACGTGAAAGAGGTGGCTTATCAAACAGCTGTTCGAGCGATTCTTGAGTAGTGTTGAGCAGTGTGTGATCCTTACCAAGAATAAAGGACAGAAATTTTCTAACGAATAGCGCCATGTATCACCACAGGATTGTTTAGAACGCGCTAGAGCGTTATGGAAATGCTCAACGAACTTCAGAAGCATTGCTACCGTTTAAATTTCGAGAGGTTAAGCTGGAAGAAGAGTTGGGCGATATATTATTTCCTCCCGCGTATGTCTCGCGAAATGACCACGATGAAAAAATCAGACAAATCAGAACGCACACGGAAATTCACCGTAGTCGTTCTGCCCACACACCATTCGCGAATGGAATGGAGAAGACAGAAAGTGATAGTGGTAACGAACCTATTCTCCATGTCGGTACAGATATGGAAATAGATCAATATGTAGATGTTGGATGCAATTAATGCAACGTGAATCACTGGAACCATCTTTTTCCATCAAACAATAACGTGTGATAGGTGTGTGCACAATATAATGCAATCATTTGTCAGAAAACTAATATAAGAAGTAACGAAAAGATTAACGGGTCCTCCACAGAGGACAATCCGAGAACACAAATCACCAATGCGTCTAGAACAGTATCATAAAGCGCTTTTGATGATAGTGTACTTAGTTAGCTGCACCATTCCCTCGATCGAAATCCATGCGATTTACACTATATATATATATATATATATATATATATATATATATATATATATATATATATATATATATATACACTCCTGGAAATTGAAATAAGAACACCGTGAATTCATTGTCCCAGGAAGGGGAAACTTTATTGACACATTCCTGTGGTCAGATACATCATATGATCACACTGACAGAACCACAGGCACATAGACAAAGGCAACAGAGCATGCACAATGTCGGCACTAGTACAGTGTATATCCACCTTTCGCAGCAATGCAGGCTGCTATTCTCCCATGGAGACGATCGTAGAGATGCTGGATGTAGTCCTGTGGAACGGCTTGCCATGCCATTTCCACCTGGCGCCTCAGTTGGACCAGCGTTCGTGCTGGACGTGCAGACCGCGTGAGACGACGCTTCATCCAGTCCCAAACATGCTCAATGGGGGACAGATCCGGAGATCTTGCTGGCCAGGGTAGTTGACTTACACCTTCTAGAGCACGTTGGGTGGCACGGGATACATGCGGACGTGCATTGTCCTGTTGGAACAGCAAGTTCCCTTGCCGGTCTAGGAATGGTAGAACGATGGGTTCGATGACGGTTTGGATGTACCGTGCACTATTCAGTGTCCCCTCGACGATCACCAGTGGTGTACGGCCAGTGTAGGAGATCGCTCCCCACACCATGATGCCGGGTGTTGGCCCTGTGTGCCTCGGTCGTATGCAGTCCTGATTGTGGCGCTCACCTGCACGGCGCCAAACACCATACGACCATCATTAGCACCAAGGCAGAACCGACTCTCATCGCTGAAGACGACACGTCTCCATTCGTCCCTCCATTCACGCCTGTCGCGACACCACTGGAGGCGGGCTGCACGATGTTGGGGCGTGAGCGGAAGACGGCCTAACGGTGTGCGGGACCGTAGCCCAGCTTCATGGAGACGGTTGCGAATGGTCCTCGCCGATACCCCAGGAGCAACAGTGTCCCTAATTTGCTGGGAAGTGGCGGTGCGGTCCCCTACGGCACTGCGTAGGATCCTACGGTCTTGGCGTGCATCCGTGCGTCGCTGCGGTCCGGTCCCAGGTCGACGGGCACGTGCACCTTCCGCCGACCACTGGCGACAACATCGATGTACTGTGGAGACCTCGCGCCCCACGTGTTGAGCAATTCGGCGGTACGTCCACCCGGCCTCCCGCATGCCCACTATACGCCCTCGCTCAAAGTCCGTCAACTGCACATACGGTTCACGTCCACGCTGTCGCGGCATGCTACCAGTGTTAAAGACTGCGATGGAGCTCCGTATGCCACGGCAAACTGGCTGACACTGACGGCGGCGGTGCACAAATGCTGCGCAGCTAGCGCCATTCGACGGCCAACACCGCGGTTCCTGGTGTGTCCGCTGTGCCGTGCGTGTGATCATTGCTTGTACAGCCCTCTCGCAGTGTCCGGAGCAAGTATGGTGGGTCTGACACACCGGTGTCAATGTGTTCTTTTTTCCATTTCCAGGAGTGTATATATATATATATATATATATATATATATATATATATATATATATATATATACAGGGTGTGTCACCTAACATTACCGCTGGATATATTTCGTAAACCGCATCAAATACTGAAGAATCGATTCCACAGGCCGAACGTGAGAAGAGGGGCTAGTGTAATTGGTTTGTCCATAAAAAAATGCACGGAAGTATGTTTTTTAACACAAACCTACGTTTTTTAGTTTTGTTAGCACATCTGAACATATAAACAAATACGTAATCAGTGCCGTTTGTTGCATTGTAAAATGTTAATTACATCCGGAGATATTGTAACCTAAATTTGACGCTTGAGTACCACTCCTCCCCTGTTCGATCGTGTGTATCGGAGAGCACCGAATTACGTAGGGATCCAAAGGGAATGGTGATGGACCTTAGGTACAGAAGAGACTGGAACAGCACATTACGTCCACATGCTAACACCTTTTTATTGGTCTTTTTCACTGACGCACATGTACATTACCATGAGGGGTGAGGTACACGTAAACACGTGGTTTCCGTTTTCAATTACGGAGTGGAATAGAGTGTGTCCCGACATGTCAGGCCAATAGATGTTCAATGTGGTGGCCATCATTGTTGCACACAATTGCAATCTCTGGCGTAATGAATGTCGTACACGCCAGAGTACATCTGGTGTAATGTCGCCGCAGGCTACCACAATACGTTGTTTCATGTCCTCTGGGGTTGTAGGCACATCACGGTACACATTCTCCTTTAACGTACCCCACAGAAAGAAGTCCAGAGGTGTAAGATCAGGAGAACGGGCTGGCCAATTTATGCGTCCTCCACGTCCTACGAAACGCCCGTCGAACATCCTGTCAAGGGTCAGCCTAGTGTTAATTGCGGAATGTGCAGGTGCACCATCATGCTGATACTAAATACGTCGACGCGTTTCCAGTGGGACGTAACGTGATGCTTTATACCTGGGAATAAATTTTGGATTCAGTTCCAATCCGAGTACATCATCATCCACGAACATTAATTTGTACTTTTTGGTGTTTCATTGCTTGCAAAGCTTTCAGAAAGTTGAGAAACATCGAATCTTCTTGTTTACTCCGTTATTGGCAGAAGAATATCGTGTACGAAGAAAGAGAATTGGGTTTCATATCACTGATGTTTTCTGATTCCCTTCTGTGTTTCTTGATGAAGGTAATTTTTTCCAGGTAGGTCATTATGTCTTTACTCACATCACCTCACAGAAATATAGTTGAGTGAAACTGAACATCGGTTTAGTGCACCAGTTCTGCTCCATTTCTTGCAGATCATGTGACTTGTTCTCTTTTATAGTTTCTGGGTTGTGTGCTGGAGTGAAAAGCGCTATATTAGAGTCAATAACAGAGAATTCAGTTGCAAATTCTATACGCAGGTTGTATGAAAAAGATACAGCCAAACGTTCAGAATATATTCCTCGTACAACGAAGGCGAAAGTATGTTATTGAGATGGGTTCTGGAAAGCTTTATTTCCATGTTGAAATCATATTTTGCAAGTCTTAATAGCAAGATGGAGCTCCTTTTTGATTTGACTGGTAATTCCTGTCGTCATATTTCTTATTTAATTCGAAAACAACATTTGAAGGCAGAATTCAACATTTCGGGTTTAATTTTGCTGTTATCTATCGTCAAAAAGGATCTATCTACTTATGTTTCAGCTACTGGCAGCCATAACGCCTCCTAGAGATCTGTGAGGCACCCTGAGATAATATTTTATAGTGTCAGTTAGTTAAATCTTGTAGCAGTTTCTTTCTGGCATCTAAACATACACTCCTGGAAATGGAAAAAAGAACACATTGACACCGGTGTGACAGACCCACCATACTTGCTCCGGACACTGCGAGAGGGCTGTACAAGCAATGATCACACGCACGGCACAGCGGACACACCAGGAACCGCGGTGTTGGCCGTCGAATGGCGCTAGCTGCGCAGCATTTGTGCACCGCCGCCGACAGTGTCAGCCAGTTTGCCGTGGCATACGGAGCTCCATCGCAGTCTTTAACACTGGTAGCATGCCGCGACAGCGTGGACGTGAACCGTATGTGCAGTTGACGGACTTTGAGCGAGGGCGTATAGTGGGCATGCGGGAGGCCGGGTGGACGTACCGCCGAATTGCTCAACACGTGGGGCGTGAGGTCTCCACAGTACATCAATGTTGTCGCCAGTGGTCGGCGGAAGATGCACGTGCCCGTCGACCTGGGACGGAACGCAGCGACGCACGGATGCACGCCAAGACCGTAGGATCCTACGCAGTGCCGTAGGGGACCGCACCGCCACTTCCCAGCAAATTAGGGACACTGTTGCTCCTGGGGTATCAACGAGGACCATTCGCAACCGTCTCCATGAAGCTGGGCTACGGTCCCGCACACCGTTAGGCCGTCTTCCGCTCACGCCCCAATATCGTGCAGCCCGCCTCCAGTGGTGTCGCGACAGGCGTGAATGGAGGGACGAATGGAGACGTGTCGTCTTCAGCGATGAGAGTCGCTTCTGCCTTGGTGCCAATGATGGTCGTTTGCGTGTTTGGCGCCGTGCAGGTGAACGCCACAATCAGGACTGCATACGACCGAGGCACACAGGGCCAACACCCGGCATCATGGTGTGGGGAGCGATCTCCTACACTGGCCGTACACCACTGGTGATCGTCGAGGGGACACTGAATAGTGCACGGTACATCCAAACCGTCATCGAACCCATCGTTCTACCATTCCTAGACCGGCAAGGGAACTTGCTGTTCCAACAGGACAATGCACGTCCGCATGTATCCCGTGCCACCCAACGTGCTCTAGAAGGTGTAAGTCAACTACCCTGGCCAGCAAGATCTCCGGATCTGTCCCCCATTGAGCATGTTTGGGACTGGATGAAGCGTCGTCTCACGCGGTCTGCACGTCCAGCACGAACGCTGGTCCAACTGAGGCGCCAGGTGGAAATGGCATGGCAAGCCGTTCCACAGGACTGCATCCAGCATCTCTACGATCGTCTCCATGGGAGAATAGCAGCCTGCATTGCTGCGAAAGGTGGATATACACTGTACTAGTGCCGACAGTGTGCATGCTCTGTTGCCTGTGTCTATGTGCCTGTGGTTCTGTCAGTGTGATCATGTGTTGTATCTGACCCCAGGAATGTGTCAATAAAGTTTCCCCTTCCTGGGACAATGAATTCACGGTGTTCTTATTTCAATTTCCAGGAGTGTATTTCAGCTAACATTTGCCAGTCAAAACAGATGACAGAAGTCAGGGGATACCTCCACATATCGTGTCGCACCTCCTTTTTCCCGGCGTAGTGCAGCAACTCAAGGTGGCATGGACTCAACAGGTCGTTGGAAGTCCCTTGCAGAAACATTGAACCTTGCTGCCTCTATAGCAGTCCATAACTGCGAACGTGTTTTCACTGCAGGAATTTGTGTATGAAATGACCAATCGACTGTGTCCCATCAGTGTTCGACTGTAAAGATGTCAGGCGATCTGGATGGCCAAATCATTGACTCGAGTTGTCCGGAATATTCTTCAAACCAGTCGCGAATAATTGTGGCGCGGTGACATACCGCATTGCCATCTACAAAAATTCCATAGTTGTTTCGGAACGTGAAGTTCATGAATGGCTGTAAATGACCTCCACATAGCCGAACATAACCATTTACAATCAATGATCGGTTCTGGACCCAGTCCATTCCACGCAAACACGCCCACACCAACTTGCACAGTGCCTTGTTGACAACTTTGGTCCAAGGCTTCGTGGGGCCTGGTCCACACTCGAACCCCACCCCCAACTCTCACCAACTGAAATCGGGACTCATCTGACCAGGACACGGTTTTGCAGTCGGTTAGGGTCCTATAGATACGGTCACGGCCCACGAGAGGCCCTGCAGGCGACGTGGGGCTGTTAGCAAAGGCAGTTGCGTCGATTGACTGCTGCCATAGCGCATTAACGCCAAATTTTGCAGCACTGTCCTACCGGATATGTTCCTCGTACGACTCACATTGATTTCTACGGTTATTTCATGCAGAGTTGCTTGTCTGTTAGCACTGACAGCTCTATGCAAACGCCGCTGCTGTCGGTAGTTAAGTGAAGACCGTCGGCCACTGCGTTGTCCGTGGTGAGAGGTAATGCCTGATAATGTGGTGTTCTCGGCCCAGTCTTGACCCTGTGGATCTCGAAATACTGAATTCCCTAAAGACTTCCAAAACGAAATGTCCCATCCTTAGTTGCTTCAACTACCACTGCTCGTTCAGTCTATTAATTCCCGCCGTGCAGCCATAGTCATGTCGGAAACCTTTTCACACGAAACGCCTGAGTGCAAATGACGGCTGCGCCAGTGCACTACCCTTTTATCCCTTGTGTGCGCGATAGTACCGCCATCTGTATTAAGAGCACATCGCTGTTCCATGGCTTTTGTCACCTCAGCGTAAGTTTTCTATTTTTCCCTGAACGTGTCGGGCAGTAAACGCTGTTTGAAAAAAGTTGTTAGTCGTTTTTTTTGTATCAAGAGGGTTTCCACCGCCTTCAATAGCTCCGATAGGTAGATTCATTACTAGAGCTTTATCGACTGTTCGCTTGAAGTTAAGCCACCTTCCCTCTGAAAGTTCCTTTCTGCGTAATGAGGTAACCTCTTCCTTATCGATTTCAATCAACATATAGACTTTTTACCTTTGTGCTCAATGCTGCTAGAACCACCTCATGTCCACACATTCCAGTCTCTGCCCAAGAGATTAGTTCTGACTGTTAGCAACAAATCTAATATATTTACATGTGGGTTCAGTTCCATACTATTCATTCTACATAATATTTAGATAAAGATTTTGCAACGATTTAGTAGAAATTTTTCTCGTCTTCCAGTAATAAATTACCGATTCCTCCGCCCCCCTCTGTTATATATAAGTAATACACCTATCAGTGAGATTGAGTTCGCTAAGAAATTGCCATCTACTTTTGGAGGTGAGTCGCGCGACGAATAGAAGGATCCAGCTAACAGTTATTTTCTGTCATTGATAGATGTTCTCGACTGAAGCATTTTGTATTAAGGCTCAACCTGTATCACAGTTCATATAAGCTTCTTGTCTACTGCCATGAATCTGCCATATACTGCCTGGTGGAGAAGATCCTTTAATCAATAATGTTTGAAAATTTAGATTTTTTTGCATGTCTTCTACAGTTGGTAACTACTATATTGTGAACTTAAGAATTTTTCCGACAAATTGAAAGTTCAAAGAAATTTTGGGCTTGCAGACAGCTGTCGTTAACTACACTACAAGATATTTCGACACAGCACTTGCCTGTCTCGTTAGGTGAGACTACGAAGACTGACAGAGATCGTCTTCCAATCCGTAATTTATTACGCACTTGAGTATTCTGCGCATGCGCCGAGATCGTGATGGCGGACACTACCCGGCGACAGCACCCTCGCTGGCGGAACTGCAAACTGGGTTGTTCTCAGAACTGACGTTCGCCACGGCCATCGCCGAATTCCGTTGTCTTCGATTACGAAAATCGTAGAGATGATAGGGTTTCACGCATTATCTGCCACGGTTCATCCTATTTTCCGCCACGCGTATTTCCACGTATTCTTTAACAATGGAGTCCCAAAAATTATCTTGCTGTGGTCAAAATTATTGTTTTATCATACTCCATTGAGCGTCCTTTGGAGATACATTTTTCGGCAGTCGGAATATTACTTTGTTCCAAAAGGCGAATACAGCGATGATGTCCGTACCCACGTTCTTCCATGGTGTGTGTCGTCTGGCCTCTGTGAACTGTACCACTGTGGCAATGTATTTTGTAAATTCCAGCCTTCTGCAATAAAAAAATAGCCTTCACAGATACCAGAAGATCGACAATCTTTGATAGTGGACGGAAAACCCCTTTCACCTGAAATTTACGGCGGATTCTAATTATCTGAAGCGAACTATTATTAGAAAAGGGAAAACAAGTCCCAAATTCTTTGAACAACTACGAGGGTGAGTCAAATGAAAACCTTTAATATTTTTTAAAATATTATTTATTGTGCAGAAGTGGTACAAAGCTGTATCACGTTTCAACATTATCTCCCTTACGCTCAATGCAAGTCCTCCAGCGCTTACAAAGTGCATAAATTCCTTTAGAAAAAAATTATTTTGGTAGTCCGCGCAACCACTCTTGCATCGCGTGGCGTACCTCTTCATCAGAACGGAACATCTTTCCTCCCATTGCGTCTTTGAGTGGTCCAAACATATGGAAATGACTTGAGGCAAGGTCTGGTGAGTATGGTGGATGAGGAAGACACTCAAAATGCAGGTCTGTGATTGTTTCAACTGTTGTACGGGCAGTGTGGGGCCTTGCATTGTCATGTTGTAAAAGGACACTTGCTGACAACAATCCATGTCGCTTTGGTTTGATTGCAGGACTAAGATGATTTTTTAGGAGATCTGTGTATGATACACGGGTGACAGTGGTCCCTCTAGGCATGTAATGCTCCAAAATGACGCCTTTTTCGTCCCAAAAGAGAGTGAGCATAAGCTTCCCTGCTGATGGTTCTGTTCGAAACTTCTTTGGCTTTGGTGATGAGGAATGGCGCCATTCCTTGCTCGCTCTCTTCGTTTCCGGTTGGTTGAAGTGAACCCAGGTTTCGTCCCCAGTAACGATTCTTGCTAGGAAACCATCACCTTCTCGTTCAAAACGCCGAAGAAGTTCTTCACAAGCATCAACACGTCGTTCTCTCATTTCAGGAGTCAGCTGCCGTAGTACCCATCTTGCAGACACTTTGTCAAACTGGAGCACATCATGCACAGTGTGGTGTGCTGAACCATGACTAATCTGTAAACATGCTGCAATGTTATTCAGTGTCACTCGGCGGTTTTCCTTCACTGTGGTTTCAACTGCTGCAATGTTCTGTGGAGTCACTACTCGTTGTGCCTGACCTGGACGAGGAACATCTTCCACTGAAGTCACACCATTTGCAAACTTCCTACTCCATTCGTAGACTTGCTGCTGTGACAAACATGCATCACCGTACTGAACCTTCATTCGTCGATGTATTTCAATAGGTTTCACACCTTCACTGCGCAAAAACCGAGTAACAAAACGCTGTTCTTCCCTGGTGCAAGTCGGAAGTGGGGCGGCCATCTTTATACTGATACTGCGAGGGTATGTGTGCATCTGCACTATTCTTCCACCTACAACCATTCTGCACGCTGTTTGTAGCACGCTTACCCACTTACAGGATAACGGCGCGAAATTTCGATTTGTTACTACAAATTTAAGGTTTTCATTTGTCTCACCCTCGTAATATTTTAATAAATGCGATTGCAGGCTTTCTCGGCTTATTCCAGTGATGAACCCTTCTCGGGTGATCAGCCGAGTTGTGGCGTTGTCTTGTCGCAACGTTTTGATGAGTTTCGTACTCATCATCCTCAAGCGAGGAACACTTGAGAATGATGGGTACGAAACTTACCGAAACGTTGCGACAAGACGACGCCACCACACGGCTGATCACCCGAGAAGGGTTCATAACAATATATTAATATTCCACTTGATCTGGTATTTTGGAAACCTCTGCAGCAATGCAAATCGTGACTCAACGCAGAGTAGTCTAAACTGAAGAGCAACTGCTTACGTTCCACTTGGAGTCATACACAGTTGTGGATATGGACTGTATAATTCCGAAAACCTTAGTCCCTAATGGAAGAATGTCGAAGCTAGATTGGCTACGTCTTTGCTTTCACTCTTCCATTAGGCGCAAAATCATTCCAAAAAGAATGTGTCAGAGTGTGAGCTTTGCCAACAACTAAATAGCCCTCGTTTCAACTATGTCTGCCAGTCGTCCAAAGGAACGAAGTATTCGCTCATATTCAGACAACACACACTGCTTCAACAATCTTGAGTTGGTTCCACCACGCTCGTTAAATTTCTGCTGTGATGTCCTGTGCAGTATACTGTATGAGTTGCTCAGACTGAGTTCACATGGCCCTACTGCTCACCTCCCACCGTTTGGCACCATCTGCTTAAAGGAGACCCTCATTTATCGTACGTTTGAACAGTATAAGTTTAATAGACGTTGCCCCTACTGCACCTGCTTAAAAGGGAAAGATAGCGGGGAGCAAATGGAATGAAGAGGAAAGCGAAGAAAATGAAGAGGAAAGCAAGAAGGAAGGGGGAAATGAAGATTAGGTCTTAACTGCACGTCGACGACATGGTTATTACAAATGGAGGACAATCTTGGATACGACAAGGAGGCCGGCCGCTGTGACTGAGCGGTTCTAGGCGCTTCAGTAAGGAACCACGCGGCTGCTACGGTCGAAGGTTCGAATCCTGCCTCGGGCATGGATGTGCGTGATGTCCTTAGGTTAGTTAGGTTTAAGTAGTTCTAAGTCTAGGGGACTGATGACCTCAGATGTTGAGTCCGATGGTGCTCAGTGCCATTTGAACCATACAACGAGGATGGGGAAGGCTGTGGGTCACGTGTTTTTCAAAGGAACTGTGCCAACATTGGCCTAAGGCGATTTTGTGGAACCGCAGACAACCCACATCTGCATGGCCAGATGGAGATCCTAACGGACGACTTCCTACATGTGACTTCACCGTCTTAACAACGTTGCCACTATGCTGAGGTAGCATATGCCTGAAGTTCACACGAGGCGCCACGCCTGAAGTACAAGTGCGTCACACTGACTCGGATTCAGCACAAGATGCAGACACGACTTGAAGCACGTTCAGGAGGCGGATGCGACTCTCCCCTCACACTGCTCGCCCTGCACAGAGTTAGTGGACAGCCTCTCATTGAGCATTCTTTGTTTGAGTGGGCAGTGTTCGGAGTGCTACGAATCTCATTTCATTTTCATTTTCGTGTCAGTTCTCCCGACTACCCCACTTATTGTACAGCATCTCGACAATACTCAAAGCAGCCTTCAGCTGTGCTTGAATTTCAATCTGCTCATTCAGTGCCTAATAACAACATTCATAATCGTCCTTCCTTCTAATTTAATCAGTTAAGTAATGGCCCAGTGTTATACTAAATAGGGTAACTCGAAAGTCTGACAGAAAGTAATTACGTAAACAAAATTAATTTTTTTTACATAGCATGTTTTTAAACTGGACAAAAGAGTATAAAATATTTTCTCCTACCCTCATTCATATCCCCATACAGATAGCCCAGAAAATTTTTGCTAGTGAGTCTTTTGATAACAATGACAGTACTTGTAAGATTTATAACGAATAACGTGGAGTGCAAAGCGTGAGATATGTTATGTGTTCCACTAATCTCATTGCATTTGAAATTGCACGAGAAAATATGTACTTTGAGACCGTAGTTTTTCTCGACGATACTTTTGAGTTAATACTTCACGGAGTTCTTGCCGTGTCAAATTTGTGTGTGTAATCTAAAAGTTTCGACGACTTCTTCTGCAATCATTGTCGGAACTTATCCGTAGGCAGTGTGATATGGAGGACCTCTAAGCTACTTGGACTGAACGTAACTTGGGTTTATAATACCTGTGGCCGTGTGGCTCCCGTAATCGCAACATATAACTTGTCTGACACTTGATATGGTACGCAAAATGCGGTTATTCTGCAGAGAACCACAAATAACACACGCCGTCTCCAATTTACTACTGAAGTAAATTAAATGTCGTAGGATATTTGATTTGAATATCTCCGATTATTTGTTTTTAACTTTTCGTAATTATATTGGTTCGGCTCATTCTAGCATCCATAAAGTCGCAGAAGGGAAGAAACTTTTCAATATAACTTCCAGTTTTCGTCGTAGTAGCTCCTGACGGCGACGGAGGAAGTCGCGAAAGCTTGAGATTGCATCCAAAACTGACTCGGCAAGAGCTCCGTACAGCGTTTATTAACCCTTTCAGACCTGAATTTCCTCTTGAGAAAAGAAAATTTTTCTTTATGATGTAATGCTTTTATGTGATTTTCTTGTGATTTTGGATGCAAGATTTATACAAAAATATGCATTCGTTTTCAAAACATACTTTGTACACTTGACTTTATTTTATGGAGTAAAATGACTAATTAAGAAGTATTCAATAATTACCATGCAAAATAACAATAATAATATTCAATTATATAGCGGAACATAGCGAACTAACCACAGCCACGTATTCCCGTGGTCACGAGCTGCTGCGCACTTCTACACTGACTTGCTGATATTTTCGTAGTGATGCCCAACAGTTGGCAGCACTTTTGCATTATGAAAATGATGAACATTCACAAATCTGTACCGCAGGTTTACATTGGGAAAAAATGCTTCCCTTGCAAATTAAGGCACAGTAAAAGTTAATGTACACAATTGTAGCCAGAGGGTCTGAAAAGGTTAAACTATGTACTACTACTTTCTTCAGCTATGATTTCACGACGGCTTTTACTAAGCAAGATGTAGAATTATTATTTTTCCCTCTTTACCAACATACTCCCTCCACCTCGAGACAAACGTAGCTTTGTGTAGGGTCGCAAAGGAGAAGGTACCGCCTCCTCACACACACTAACTCCCACGCCACGCTCGGTACGTTCCCTCTGCACGGCCGTACGAGATTCCCTCCGGCAACAGAATTCGAAATAGTTGGCAGACGGAGCAATTTTCCCGACAAATTACGCAATGATGGCCCGCCCTGCATCTGCAGCCACTCATTACGCAACGCCATTAGCGAATAACGCAACATAATTAACTGAGCGTAGAGGTACGTCAGGGAGGGGAAAAAAAAAACAAGGAACTGAAAAAAACGTAATCTGCGGACAACACGTTGACGTTCCTGCTCAAGTAATTTAAATTAAATCTCATAAAGGGACCAGTAACGTCGAATGGCGCTGAGTAATCCGGAACAATGGACGCACGTATAATGGCTGTGTGTTTCGCCCTCAATACATGTCTCGGCTGCTGCGGCAGTTACCTACGGGGTAGGGCTGTAAAGGTGCTGACTCACGAGAGGATTTTTCTCCTTTAGTCTACACCACCGAGATTTTCGCTAAACACAACCCTACAATTTATCCTTACTGTCTTACCTATCTCGTTTCACTGATGGGTCTAATTCCTATACAGTAGAAATTAAGCTCCAATAACAGTGTGGATCTCCCAGTAGAGAATGTCTGGAGCTGTCTCCATCTCCATTCCTTTTTATTGCTCCCGAGCAGAGAGGTAGAGATACTGTGTTCCATGTTTCGTAATGTTAGCACTTCGTAAAGCCTGAAGTCATATTCAGTTGTCCCTGTTTCTTCTCTTTCCACCGAGCGAACCTTTCACAGTTGCTGGGTTTGCAATACTACTGTTTACATAAAGTTCATTCTCGTGCCACGTACCGCTAGCATTCAATATTACGCCGTTTTAGAGTACGCTATTTGTTGAGGTATAGGAGGAAGGAATTCTATCTGGAAAGCCAGGTACCCGTTTTCCACAGTGAGACGAAAATAACATTTTCCAACAGCTACCTATTACTTCGAAGCCATGTTTAATTTCTAAGACAGAAAACCTACTTCGGAAGTAGTAGTTAATCACATTCTCTGAGCCCATACGACATAGTCTGTATGCGAAAATAATTACTACTGGTGGAGCTAAGAATATACATTTAATTTACTATTTGAATGAATGTGAAATACTTTTCCTGTTTACATAAACTGGAAATCCGCATCCGTAGTTGAGCTGAAAGCTTATCTGACTACCATGCGAAAGACTCTGGTTCTTTCTTCATTGTTGTTGGGGGGGGGGGGGGAGGGAGGGAAGGCGGTGCATTCACCGTCTTGAGGCTAACAGGGAAGCTATCTACGAGGGTTAATCGGAAAGTAAGGAACGATCGGTCGCGAAATGGAAAATACAGTGAAAATCTGGTGAAGCTTTGCACAGATGCTTGGCCACTGTGTCTAGTATGCCCATCGATCGCATCATGTCGCTCCTTTCAGTTCTGGGCTCACAGTGAGAACGTAAAGATGGTTAGAAATTAACGTCTCCCGCCAAGTACGAGGGCCTGCCGAAAGATTTCGCCTGAAGCTATGCAATCCACATAACTGTCAGGCGGTTTGTTCAACGCGACAATTCTCGGCCTCACTCTGAAGCGGCAATGAAGATGCTCCTGCAGCGTTTTCGATGGGAAGTTTTGATCACCCACAATACAGCTTGTAATTGTCTACCCCTGAGGTTCATCTCTGCTCAAATGAACCGCTGGCTATGAAGACAATATTTTGACGCAGACACTGAGCTGCAGTCCAAAGTAGAAGACTGTCGAAAAGCACTGGCAGCTGTCTTCTATAACGAAGGAATTAAAAAGTTGGTACAACGCTACGACAGATGTCTGAAGTCTGAGCGGCGAGTGTGTAGATAAGTAGGTGGAAGGTGTAGCTAGCCTATGCAAATAAAACAGCTTTAATTTTCACTGTGGTTTCCATTTCGCGACCTATCGTTCCTTACTTTCCGAATAGCCCTCGTATGAATGGGAAGTAGCCGCTCAAAGGCCTAGAAATCCGAAAGGTGTGCTAACCCCATGTCCCCCTCCGCGCCCCCCCCCCCGTACGCCCCCTACATATGGCATACCTGCCACACTCCAGGGGATAATAATTGTTGTCATCTCCACACCGACGCTTTCTTACTCGATATTTTTCAGTTGATTCTTTTACTCATATCGTACTTTATAGCAGGTATTCTGTCGAATGACGCTAGTAATGATTTATTGCGAACCTCTTGAAGTCGAATATAAACTTTGGAGTAAATAAAAGGAAAGATTTGGTGCAGCCGCCTCTTTGAAACTTACTCTGTCTGACCAAAAAGATGGAATGAGCGTTTATTTGACAGCATTTTCGGCACTACTGTGGGCTAATCTTTCAGAACAATGGGAAAGCATGAAAAGTTTACTCCCCCAGTTGTATAAGCTGGCCAACGAACACCTGACAATTTCGACGACATCAGTGCCTTCGTTGGTGTTTATTTTCAGAAGTAGACAGGATTTTGTCAAAATCACATAAGAAATTATCAGCAAAATGACTAAATATCAATTTAGTTTTAATTGACTATGCAGAGGAACAGCGGGAAATCCAGATAAGATTTAATTTATTTAGGTTTAGGTACTACTCAGTTTTTTTTTTCAGATAATCTATTGTGTAAAGTCATATTTCAAGATCTAATGTTTTTAATTGTTATCTGTAATTAAAGTAAAATCTTTGGTTGATTTAACACTTGTATTATTCTTTGGTACAAGCATATGATGCCATCAGCCGAACAGTTAAATGTTTATTCTCTATCAGTTTCGAGTATTAGAATCATCTTCACAGGCGAAAACTGTAAGGTGCAAGAAAGACGATTACAGAATATACACAAGCATAACAGAAAATGGAGGAATTAAAAAACGTCATTTTAAAACCATAATCCTTACGCAGTGTACATCAATGAATCAAACATACATTTTCGTCAAATATGACCCAACCAAATGTAGAAATACACAATTGCCATAGCATTCTGTCTTAACATCGCATCGCGGTGTAGCTTGCTGTCCAGATTTCGAGAGGGTGCGTTTCTGGATGAGGTATCAAAAATATTGCTTCCCCCTACTTATACCTCCCGAGGAGATCACGAATGTAAAATTAGAGAGGTTCGAGCACGCACGGAGGTTTTCCTGCAGTCGTTCTTCCTGCGAACCATACGTGACTGGAACATGAAAGGGAGGTAATGACAGTGGCACGTAAAGTGCCCTCCGCCACACACCGTTGGGTGGCTTGCGGAGTATAAATGTAGATGTAGATGTAGAACAGAGTCCACATAAACACGCTGTGCCTTGGTACAACTACAGTAGTGCATGCTTGTTGATAACTCCACGCTTAATAGCTGACACTTAATAAATGCAAAAGGTACAAAACTATGTGACCGTCAAAGGGATCAAATCGAAACACACAAAGTATGAACACACAAACAGCTACAAACGTTCTTTGGTTTAGTCAAAGTTCACACTTACACAAATAGCTGCTTCAACAAAAAGCTTAACATCTACTATAGCAAAGGAGCAAACTTATACAACAGTGTGAGAGCAACTGAGATATCGATGTGATATGGAGTATCAAGACCACCAGATGTACGTAGCAAGCCATAATTCAATATGTCTTAAATTATCTCCTTATTAATTTGAAATATTGTACCAAACTATGTACTTTCCACAGATAACCTGAAGATGGCAGTCACGCCGAAATAAGCCTATTCTAATACACATTATACCACAATATGATCAAATACTGCAGCGTCTTTGGTCTTATAATAGCGTCCTTTTGGGATATTGTTGCAAGCGATTCTCGTCAGGTATGCCTACGGCCCGTTCATATCTTAATGTAGAGTAATTTCGTCCTACTGCTATAGTTAGGTTGTCAAGGACGCTATTTTTGGTTGAAGGGCAGGAGTGTGAGAGCGGGGACCAAAAACTTTCAGCGAAACTAGTTTTTATCTTAATTCCAATTGGCTGGTATCGAATGACTGAAAGCCAGTACAGTGACTTAGTATGTTGTTCCCGAAGTATCTTCCGCATTTTTTAAAAAGCAAGTGGCTGCCTAGCTACTGCGTGTGTTTGTCGTAACTGTGTACTTTCATCGCAGTCATTGCAAAGTTCCACCACTGCTGACTCGAAGTGTTGTCAGAGTCGAATGTACCTTCCGCGTTTCGGTAGACTCACTCCTCTGTCATCCAGTCAAGAGTGGAGTACAATAAAGTGCGATGAAAGAAGCGATGATGTGGCCTCGCACCCGGAAAAGTTTCATTACACGCTTCCAAAGAGTATACTCATCTGTAAACAAAATCATCGTCAGCGAACAATTTGAGTATGCCTGATAACTCGTTTGTGTTTATTGAGAACTCAAGCGGTCCTATCACACTCCTGTGCGGTATAACCGGCGTTATTTTAGATTCAGTTGAAGATCCTCAGTTCAGGTCCGCTAATGGTTTCCATTGTGTAGTTGCTCCATTTTGTCGAATATTGCCCGTAAGTCTATAATGGATTACAATGTCTAACGCCTGCCGGGAATTTGTGAAAATAGATGCTAATTGTTCACCTATATCTACAGCTATAAACTGCTGCGTATCAAAAGAGCGGGCTGTGTTTCGTACTATTGGTTTTCCTGGAGCCGTCCAGAGTTGTTGAAGGACGCTATTCGTACGGTTCGAGCTTCGAAAATGTTGTAAGATCGTACCTTGAAACTCTGGGATGCTGCAAGAGGTAATTATTCTCTAACTACTTACCGCTGTCACCCCATTTTGGCCTATTTAGTGATATAAATCTTGTTGGTACTATGTAAGTCATCAGCTTTTATCAACTGACGTTTTCTAATCTTAATATACCAATTTATTTAAAAAGGTAAGGTAAAGTACAAATAACATTTTATCTTCCAGAGAAATGCAGGAACACGTAACGCATTGCTGATCTTACTACTCATCTTGGAATACAGACTGCAGAAAGCCAAGCCTTCGTTTACAGCATTTGCACATTTAGAGAAGGCTTTTGACATTGTTGACTGGGTACGTTCACGAATTTCTGAGTGTAGCAGGGATACAATACAGGGAACGAAAGGATGTCTACAACTTGCACAAAAACCAGACTGCACTAATAACAGTCGAAGGACGTGAGTGGGAAACAGCTAACTGAGAAAGGAGTGAGACAGAGTTGTAGCAGATCACCGAGTTATTCAGCCTGTTTCTTAAGCAAGCGATAAAGCAGACGAAGGAGAAATTTGGAAAGGGAATTAAATTTCAGCAAGAACAAGCAAGAATTTGAGGCTTGCCAGTGAAATTGTAATACTATCGGAGATAGTAAATTACTTGTAAGAGTAGTTGAACAAAATGGATACTGACTTGGACAGATATTGTTAGACAAATATCAATAGAACTTAATCAATGGTAACGGAATATAGTGGAAATAAATTAGGTGACACTGAGGGAATTAGATAATTAAAGATGGTAGAAGTATTATAGTAGATATTTTTTGCTACTTGGACAGAAAATGGCTGACGATGGCCAAAACAGAGACGACATAAAAGCCAAACTGAAAATTGCAACAGAAGTGTTTCTGAATATGAGAAGGGTGATCTGGATAAGGAAAGTTTAACATACGATATCAGTTTGAGAATTAGAAAATCTCGTCTGAAAATATATGTCTGAAGTTAGCGTAATACGGAAGTGAAACATGGACGATAAACAGAAGAGGCAAGAAGAGAGTAGAAGCTTTTGAAATGTCGTGTTGCAGGAGAACGCAGAAAATTAGAGGGGTCCAGCAGATAGTTAATGACGAGACGCTGAATCGAACGGGGCAAAAAAAAAAAAAAGAAAATGACGGTACTTGATTAAAAGACGTCGTCTGCTAAATCACTCCTTGGAACAACTCTTAGAAAAATCTATTTGCTAATCGAAGGATGTGTATATGGAGGTGGAAAGGAGGAGGGGTTAAAATTTGTAGAGTGAGATCAAAGATTGACTTCAGTTATTAGGTTCGAAGGGATGTACCTTTCGCAGTTATGCAGAATGAATAGTCTGCATCAAACCAGCCTTTAGACTGAAGAGACCAACAACAATACAATATTATATCTGCGTTGATCAGGAACTGTTCTTAACTTTTTGTTAATATTAACGTAAGTGAGAACATAAAAGATGAAGAAGAAAATTTCGGGATGAACCACGAGGAAACACATCAAATTTCAGATAGGATGAAAGGACAGAAAGAAAAGCGGTCAGATACCATTGCGCAGTTAGATAAGCGGAGTAGTTACATTCACCGAGAGGGAGGATACTCCACAATAAAGGAGAAGTGCTTCAGCCTCTTTCTGAATGAAGCGTGGCTATCGACCGACCGTACACTACTGCATAACACGTTCCTGAAAAATGTAGCTGAAATGGAAAAGTAACTGGAAAAAGTTTCTATTTTAGGAGCTGGGTTAAATTGCATAATTTCTCTGATAGGATTCATTTTCAATTCAGCATGCTTGCACATGAGATTTGCCGCAAGAGAACTGAATTTTATTTAAGTAAAATACGATTGTGCGCGAATTCAGTCTTTTCTTTATCCAATAGTCTGATGGCCCTATTGCGGAATTCTGTGCGTGCACGCGCGGGCGCGCTGTGTGTGTGTGTGTGTGTGTGTGTGTGTGTGTGTGTGTGTGTGTGGGTGGGTGGGTGGGTGGGTGGGTGAGTGTATGTGTGGAGGGGAGAGAGAGAGAGAGAGAGAGAGAGAGAGAGAGAGAGAGAGAGAGAAGAGAGAGAGAATAAAAAGCGCCACGGGTTTCTCTTCGATTCTAAAGAAGTAAAGACACAGGGAAAGGATGTGAAGGCGGTGGATGGTTGGATAGACGAGTAATGCAGACTACACACCACGATGTGCCACTATTTGAGAGTAAACGATAAGAGCTTAAAAATTTTTAAATCATGAACCGCAGCATGTGTGCCAGTGTCATCCTTTATGTGAAACTCATCCAGGTTTAGTTTCAATACGTGGCCCAATATACAACGAAACGATCCCGATATTAATCATTTAAAACAGAAATTTGTACAAGAAGAGGCAAAACACATTATACGTCGCGTGGAAGATAAGAAGATTCCGTCAAGCTTTTCAGACAACACCCTGAGTTACCTACAGAAGACGTTGGCAGATCCTGCAGGATTCTCATACGAACGGTATACCTTCATTCCAGTGGTGTGTACAAGTATCATCTCTCTCCAGTCTCTGGCGACGACCAGACAGAGCTGTTCGTTGACCGTTCCTGACAATTCGCATTACCGCCAAAGTTGACAGATAAAGGCAACCTTAACTCAAAAAAAATGGTTCAAATGGCTCTGAGCACTATGGGACTCAACTGCTGAGGTCATTAGTCCCCTAGAACTTAGAACTAGTTAAACCTAACTAACCTAAGGACATCACGAACATCCATGCCCGAGGCAGGATTCGAACCTGCGACCGTAGCGGTCTTGCGGTTCCAGACTGCAGCGCCTTTAACCGCACGGCCACTTCGGCCGGCCAACCTTAACTCAAAGACGGCTTTCAACTTCTCTGTTCAACGATAGTGTGTGCAACCACAGAAACAGACTCACACTACTCAATTACTCTGAATCACCAGAGCGATTTTTACAGATAGCTAAGAAGGATCCCAAATACCATTACTATGTTTATACGGAGAGAAAAATAGGAAAAAAATATAATCAATTCCATAAAAAGCTAGTTATTTTTTATGACTGAATAAATATATTACGTCTTTATCGCGTGTGAGAACTTAATCATTTATGGAATGTGTTGGCATGTTAACAGTCGACGTGTTTCAGGGGAAGATCAGTTTTGGTTCTGGGGAAATGCAGAAACACGCGAGGCAGTACTGACTTACGACATATCTTTGAAGGTAGGTTGAAGAAACATATGCACATGCATACACCTTTTGTTGATTTAGAGAAAACTTTTGATATTTTTAACTGGAATACACTCTGAAATTCTGGAAGTAGCAGAGATAAAATATGGGGAGCAAAAGGTTAATAACAACTTGTACAGACGCCAGACTACAATTATAATAGTCGCAGGTATGAAATGGAAAATAGTGGTTGAGAAGGGAGTCAGCCAGGGTGGTAGCCTGTCCCTGATGTTATTTAGTCTGCACCCTGAGCAAGAAACCAACAAGTAGTTTGGAAACCTATTTAAAATTCAAGGAGAAGAAACAATAGCTTTGAGGTTCGCTGATGCCACTGCAACTAGGAAGAGCAATTTAACGGAATGTGTAATGTCTTCAAAATAGATTGTAAGATAAAGATCGACAAATGTAAAACGAGGGTATTGGAATACAGGCGAATTAGAACTGGCTGTACTGGGGGAATTAGATTAGGAAATGAGACAGTAAAAGTCTTAGACTAGTTTTGATTTTTGTATAGAAAAATAATTATTTAAATAAAATTAAATTTTAATAAATGACCGTTTTAAACGCTACTATAAAGTTATAATATTTTCTCCTAGCCCCATACACATTCGTAACAGTAGAAAGGGAAATCAGCAATGATACACCAAGTACCCTCTACCACACTCTAGACAAGAAGGCGAGTTAGTATAACATTTTCATTTGATGAATCGCTAAATTTATATAGTAGAACAGACAGGGTGGCAAGAAAGCGACTTGATAAAAATGTGGTAGTAAATAACGAAGGCTGAAGTAGACAGGATGTAGCGTAGAAAGCAGGCTAGTTTTAGCAGGAAAAGTATTTCTGTAAAAGAGTAAGTGCTAGAAAGTCTCTATTGAAGATATTTGTCTGGAGTGTAGCCTTGGACAAAAGTGAAACATGGACGATGATATTTCAAGAAAAATCTGAATTTCTTCAAACGTGATGGTGTAGAAGAATGCTGAACATTAACCAGGTAGATCGGATAACAATTGAAAAGGTACTGAATGTAACTGGGGAGAACATAAGTTTTTGGCGCAATATAACTAAAATTAGGAATAAACTGTAGGACGCATTATGACCCACCAAGGGATCATTATGTGGTAATGGAGGTAAGTGGGGAGAGTGGAAATAGTAAAGGGAGATCAAAGATTGACTACATTAAGCAGTTTGAAATTGGTGTTGGTTGCAGCAGTTGCGTAGGAATGAACAGTCAGGGCCGACTAGCATGGAGAACCCCAGCAAAGCAGTCCTTGGACTAAATAGCACGACCACCACCACCACCACCATCAACATAGCGCTTTTTGCAGAGCACTGTTTCTGAGGTTCACCTCAGTCTCTGTCTCACATATGGCGTCTGTAGTCCAGGCTCGCCTTACTCATCACCATTTTCCACTCTTGATCTCAGATGCTTGGGAATGCTTTCCGTATGACAACTCACCTGAAATCAGCTCGCTTTGTAGTGCGTTAGGAAACTCATTAAAGACGTTTTGTATATGGTATGACCAGCATGGCACATCAATAATGCGCGATCGAAGTGTTTTGCGCGACTGCAATGTAGCGAACGATGCAGATGACAGGAATCTACGAGCAGGCGGAGCTCTATGCTCCACGAGCAGAGTTCTCCACGCAGGTATAGTTCGACTGAAATAGCTTTGTAGCTTTGCGATTGACGTTTCAGTGAGTCGAGTGTTGCGGGCCGCTTCCAGCTAATCGAAGTTCTTTCTCGGTCGCCATGTGATCGCTGCGTTGCCTGTTTTGTAGATACATGTAGTTGTAGATGACTGCACACCGTCACTGCAATTGTGAATCACATTCGAGCTTTGGTACTCCTTCGTCTCCGCTGCTGAGGCTTCAGCTGAGATTGTTGTGCGGTGGGCCCCTGAGCGGCCTCAGCCGATACTACCCGCATGGCCGTTACGTTAGGCGGGTTGCATAACACGTTATTCCCAAGGCGCTCCCTGCTGGCCGTCCGACTGTGACAGAAGCTTATGCCTGCCTGTTATCATCGTCTCTGATCGGCTTTACGTCGCTCTCACAGCCATTATATGTGCGGCTTCGGACTCAGATATTTTGTACCATCCATCATCAGAAGATCCTTTATTCCTTTGCTGCTCGTCGGCATACATAAATAGCGAAGTATTTGAGAGCAGGCCGTTATCGTTGCGTATGACATGTGTAACTATCGCAAATTTGTGTATTTTCAGGTTTTCGTTGCTAGTACATTCCTCGGGTTGGTCACTGGATAAAACTGTGCAAGTTCTACTCTCTTTCAACGAAACAACTTTTCGACATCCTAAGGTGGTGGTTGTTAATGTGTTCACGGTGTCGCCGTGGGAAGTCCTCTCTGCCCCATAGAGGCCAGCTATTTTGTGAAAGATTCTGAGGGAAAAGAACTTCGGTCAGTAAATCTCTTGGTGATATGTTGACGATACATTTGTGTTGTGCCCCACGGAATAGAGACACTCCTATGTTTCTGTAGCATTTGAACTCGCTTCATTCGAATATTCAATTCACCATGGAGTTGGAAAAATACGGTAGCTTAGCATTTCTGGATGCTATAGTCAGAAGAAAAGCCGACAGAACGCTGGGTGGCAGCGTCCGCAGCAAACCGACTCCCACAAGTTCTATTTGTAGGCCAAAAGCTGTCATCGCCCTTCACAGTGCGGTAGCGTCTCACGCTTCCTGGTACATAGAGTAATTGTGATCCCAGATTCCGACAACCTGCCAGGTGAGAAGCAACCTTAAGGACATTGTTTCCACAGAACGGTTATTCTTATAAATAATACGTAATGCATTCCAATCAAATGTGAGTTCAGTGTTGAGATGCAACGGCCCTCTTGCTGTATTTTGGCGACATGCCTGCAAGTATCGACAGGACCCTCAAGAAAAGTGCGTTTTTCCACCTGTTTTGATGAACCTGTTAAGTTTGGTCAAAGACGTACCTGACCTTAGAAAACGCGTCTTGTATAAGATCTCAAGCCAGTGTGAGAAGTTGTACGGTGTCTGTGCGTAAAAAAGTTTAAACCAGCTGACGTAAGAGTTTCGCGTAAGACTGCCCTGATGGAAGATGTCCACTTTATTACGTGAAAAACGCCACAGAAAATATCATGACGTGGTCTGACTGGTCTTCAGGAACAACTTCATTCACACAAACGTACTAACGTCCAACGTATATATTTTTGTACCTGAAAGTATTCATTCCTTTATAGTGAATATTCCTCCTATGACAGACACTAACACCTGTTCCTCCACATTTCCTATACCACACTTTGTAGGCAAAGCAAGGGGAAGGAGCCTGCCTGGCTCAATTTTTCAATAGCGAAGCTCAGAATGCAAGAGTTTTACAAAAATACTGCACGGAGCATGGTATCACCACTGCAGATCCGAATTTCTCAACATAAACTTGATTTCTGGAAACTGAGATATGTCTACCAAAATATTGCAAGTAATCTTTCGTTCTTGGAAATGTGTATATTATGAAATAATTTCTGTGCAAATAACGGTGGGGTGATGGCACACGATCGTAGTCAGTTACATCTACTGCACTATGTATGTGCATCTAGCCTCTTGTATTTCAAAAACAAACTTTCCTAAAAATGTACTTTTGCGCTTAATTTGATGAGGCAACGACGCTTAAATAAATACAAGAGGTTCTGTAACATCTAATGATGATTTAAACCTACAGGATACAAATGCTTTTACAAGCAACGTCATAGTTTGTATCACAAAAGCCACGTGGCACCCATAGCCACGACAAGACAGAGACTCCGCCTAAAAAGTGTTTGTGAAACTAACCGAATGCAAGAAAACTTTTTTCAATGAGAAGCCTGTTTATTCAAGTCGATTACGAATAAATACCCGGTATAAAGAGAACGGAAACTGCCCCAAATAAGTCGTAATCGCTACTCCGACCTTGCCATTCCCGCTGGTTCCATATAAAAGGAACCTCTTGCCCCAATATGGCTTGCCAAGTTGGTAGTTACAGAATAATATGATCTCGTCTTCCAAGCAGACGCATGGAGAAATGTTATATACAGTTCTCAGCAAAGGTTCTTATTCACAAACCTACGGTTGCGTTCATACATCATTCTCCGTCCTTCTAGGCATCATTGAGGGCAGCCACGTTTTTTACCACGACGAACGGACACACAAGCAAAAGCACACCACGAACGCCAGAAAAGAACAGAACGTAGCAAAGCTTTGCTCTCTTCGAAGTTGCAAGGAACGCCGACAGTGCCACCGCCTTCAGTTCTCATTGGGCAAGCCCGCGCTCGCCCAAAGATCTTAGTTAAGACAACCCAGCGCAGTAGAAACAGAGGCGGCTACACGGATATCTACTAGTGTACTAGTGGTCAAAGAAGTTAGAGCACAGATTGCTGGCGAGTAACAGACGCGTAAAATGTGATACTTAAAAAAATAAAAAATAAGAAATAAATAAAAAAACACCGTCCGAACAGGCCTTGAAGATCCAATGGTACCGACCAGCCTCCCTGTCATCCTCAGCCCTCAGGCGTCAGCGGGTGATACGGATACGGAGGGCTATGAATGAGGTCAGCACACCGCTCTCTCGATCGTTGCCAGTTTTCGTGACCCTTATCGCCACTTCTTAATCAAGTAGCTCGTCAATTGGCCTCAGAAGGGCTAAGTGCAGCCAGCTTGCTGACACCACTCGGCAGATCCGGACGGTGACCCATCCAAGTGCTAGCCAACCCCAACAGCGCTCAACTTCGGTGACTGACGGGAACCGTTGTTACCACTGCGGCAAAGCCGTTGGCTAATGTCATACTTGGAAGTTGGCAAATCGTAAAAGACATCTTACCAAGTCTGGGGAGACATGTTGCACCGTGCAAGACTGTGGTGCTGAACGCCATCGACATACACCCCTGGTCCCACCCGCCAGGTCAGCTGTGGTGAGAGGCTGCCTGAACACGGAGCATCGCTTGTTCTGTGAAAAGAGTGAAGTTTTATCTTCAGTATCACAGTTCTGGGACTGTGTTTTTAAGGAGTCTGTGTACCCCAATACCACAGGCAATGTTATGAATGGGTGGCAGGCTTTCATCTAAACACTGCCTGCAATCCAGCACTGGTTACCATTAAATTTAAACGAGAGTAACAGGAACCTCCGCTTTCTGACCCGATGCAGCAAATTTCAGAGAGTTAATTCAGCTTTTAATCACACAAGCTCCCGGCATCACAATCGTTGCCCCTCTGAAGGCGCGAACGGCTACTGCCCCCCCCCCCCCCCCCCAGCCCTTCATCCCCTGCTCGTAGCAGGGGGCCTTATGGGCCAGTTCGCACTGAGGCGATACGATACACTATAGGACACGTTGCATATTATAGTGCGCCCGACGCGACGCTTATAGGGGCGACATTCGTGTTCCCATTGAGATGGCACGATATGCGATACGATAAGCGATGCGACTAGCCAAACGATAAGCAGCAGGACAACAAGAATCACGTAGGGGAGACCGGGGCAAGTTGACAATGTTAATGATTAAACATTTTTAATAAATTCATTTTTTAATAAATATATTTTTTCATTGCAAATATTATTTGACTGGTCTTTATTGCAATGTTCGTAATTATATATCATTTTATTGTAATGTTATTTGAATTTTTTTTAATTTTAGAAAGCAATGCAAAACTGTCATCTTGCCCCAGTACACACACACACGCACACAATGTTATAAGAATATTTTTGCTTATGAAACAAACATTCAATTCTTACGTCATCTGTTTTCTTCAAATTACGACGTAGTGTTGCTTCAGGATATTGTAAACGTTTGCTGCTTCCTTCTTTGACGTGTGTTATTGCATCAACCATAGCATTTCGGTCCCACTCGCCTCTGGTGGACCTTTTTTATAAGTTCTCACCATGTCTGGATCATAATGTGTCATAAATTAGTAAAGTAGCCCACTTTCAGCATGTTAAGAGATAAGTTGTGAGTCATGATAGTCAAGACTGTTACACAAAACACAAAAAAGGCAGTCAAAAATTGAAACAGGCACAGTAAAAATCACATGGGGCAAGATGACGAGGTCGTCAACTTGCCCCAGCCAACTTGCCCCGAACGACAATGTTACAAACTTTACATTATTGAGGCAGTTTAAGGAAGAATGATGTGTAAATACACAGTCGCTATGAAAAGCACATTGTTTATGTTACTTCTGTGTGGTAAAGCAGAAAACAATATCTTAGCTGTTAGTCTGCGAAGTCTTAATTCACAGATGTAGAAATTGCTGCGCGTCACAGAAAATTCTCGATCAGAATATAGCAAGGAACGATACGGCACGAGAGGCGTCAGTGCACTATATTTTACTTCCTAGTCGTGTGGAGCGCTAGTAGTATGCATACGGTGCTTCTACCTAGATATGGAAATTTAAACTAAATCATTTTTCATCTTGCCCCGCTCGTCAACTTGCCCTGGTCTCCCCTTCGTTTTTCAGTTCCAGTTACAATGATGAGCTCTTCTAAGGAGGACGTTATTTAGCTTCTCATTATTTAGATCTCGAAAAACTGAAAAAGGAGACGAAGTAGTGGGTGCTTCCGTACAATGCTACAATTATCAAAAACAGTTTGACAGTGGTTTCTCGTGAGGTCTCCCAACATCAAAAAATGTCATGAATTGTGCAGAATCAGTCCAAAGCCTTTCCATTTTTGGAACAACTATTAGCAGCTGCTTTGCCAAGCAGGAAGCAAATTTTTGACTTTATGTTTGTCCTGCTGAGAAGGTACTCATTACAGTAACGTAAGTTGGTGCAAGTGTATGAATGATGTTAAAATGCCACCGTGAGAAGTTTATCTTTCGTAAGACACTTAGCAAGAATTTCATTAAATATGGTGCATATATAAATAATGGTTACAAATTAATAAAGCTAGGATATATTTTTCTACAACTGTTCAGTTTCGCAAAGGAGTATATAAATCAGTTTGAGGAGTTTTACGGAAAAATGTTGCCGGATTTGAAGTGGGATTAGTCACCATCGATGGTGTAGTAGTGGGCGCTGAACCCTGCATAGGAGTAGACAGTGACGTTTCCTTTTCGCGTTTGTCCAGTTGCTCATTCAGAAGTAACAGGTATCAGTAGTGGAGACTGAAAATACTTCAGCCAGCGTCATCAGCTGATAACTCCCGGTGTTTTTTCATTTCAGTTATTTTTTTTGTTGCCAGCTTCGGCTTGTATCAGAGCCGTACGAATAAGAGAAACACGAGGCAACTCCGCAATCCGCAAAGCAGGTCGTAGCAGACGGCAATATCTTCGCGAGCGGCGCGTAGGTGCCAACCTCGTAGCGGAGAATCTTCAATATATCTCACGTATTTTGTCGAGAATACAAAGAGGAGGTAGCTCTCCTTCCATCATTAAACACAATTTCGATATGTTAGCTATATACCGTACACAGCAATCTATGACATAAAATCCACGAAACGTAAAACACCCAGCGACTCCATTCTTCACTGCAAACTCTTCACAATATGCCTGGTGGTTTACCCGTTTTCGGAGATCACAGTAATTGTGGCCAATGAAGGAAAGAAAACCAGTCCATTAGGAAGCTGTGATGTCAGATTATAAGAAAAAAGTGTTTGATTGCCGGACAGGTTTCTCAAAATGGAATGAGAAAGACTGCATAGACATCCCAAAAGTGTGTTTTCTAATTTTTTTACACGAGAAGTAAACGTTTAACTGAGAAGCCAACTACAAGAGAGATGTAGCTTTGCTTCACCTACACAAAGCAAATTTTTTTGGTCACATCGGATTTTTTTTAGTCACTTCGGATTTTTTTTAGTCACATTAGATGACACGAAATTTCCCTCGCCTTTTATCATTTTACTGAAGTTGTGTGCTCCGTGCTGTGCTGTGAGATACGGCAGAGTTGTGTGTCGGTATCGTATCGCTGTCGTCCCATTCCAACTAGTTAAGTCGCTTCCGCTATGTTTCTATGTGCTCCGCTGCTGCGGGTTGTCTCTGCACGGCGACTGCAAGCGCTAGTTTGATGCTTCTCCATGCTTGCGTAATTCTTGCTACCGCCTCCGACAAATTTCGACGTCGTCGGGCAATTATCACGAATTGCGTCTTGCAGCAGTGAACACATGAACGACCGCCACCTCAAGATGTGGAACAGTTGCTTCGATGAAATACCGCAGCACTTGCACAATGTTATCCGGCAGAAAATCCTGGGAAGTGCATTTGTATTCAGAAATTTATTTCTCTGGCGTACAAACGTTGTGATATAGTTTCTAGTAGCGGTTTTAACTAAACTAGAAACTGGTACATGTACATACGTATATCGCCCCTTAACGAACGGCTGGATCGTGAATCTATAAAATTATTTAAAGTATACTGATGAGCAACTGACTTAGACGGCGAACAGAGTATGGCACCTTGTTTCGTTGTGATAACGATGGTGCCGCGTCGTGGCGTGAAATGTACAAGGTAGTCACGGAGCAGTTTTCCGGAGACGGAGCATTCGCACTATCTCAGTCGGAGCTCCCAGTTGCTCGGGATAAGTAAGCAACAGAGAATTCTAAACAGCCGGCCTTTTTCGTCTCAGGGTAGTGACGCGCCGTCGAATCCCTAATACAGGGCAAGGCAGCTATTTCCCTTCATATACTTTCTAATTCTGTAAAGATTTTGATAGTCCGTTCATTCATAACTATCAATATTTTTCAAAAGTCAGGAACTGTCTCAATGATCATTTTAAACAATAAAAACTCGGCACCAGTCTTCTCCGTACTTGGCATGACGCGTTTCAGGAATTTATCCACCTTTTCAAATGCTGTGCCTATTTACGTGATGTTTGTGTTCCTGTTTCCATGTGGTTGTCTGTTTATAGTTTTAAGAGACACAACACCTTATAACTCGAAGACAGCACATCTAATACCACTCTAAAGTACCATGTTGTTGTTATGGTCTTCAGTCCAGAGACTGGTTTGATGCAGCTCTCCATGCTACTCTATCCTGTGCAAGCTTCTTCATCTCCCAGCACCTCCTGCAACCTACATCCTTCTGAATCTGTTTAGTGTATTCATCTCTTGGTCTCTCTCTACGATTTTTACCCTCCACGCTGCCCTCCAATAATAAATTGGTGATCCCTTGATGCCTCAGAAGCCCTACCAGCCGATCCCTTCTTTTAGTTAAGTTGTGCCACAAATGTCTCTTCTCTCCAATTCTATTCAGTACCTCCTCATTACTTATGTGATCTACCCATCTAATCTTCAGTATTATTCTGTAGTACCACATTTCGAAAGCTTCTATTCTCTTCCTGTCTAAACTATTTATCGTCCACGTTTCACTTCCACACATGGCTACCCTCCATACAAATACTTTCAGAAACGACTTACTGACACATAAATCTAAACTCGATGTTAACAAATTTCTCTTCTTCAGAAACGCTTTCCTTGCCATTGCCAGTCTACATTTTATATCGTCTCTACTTCGACCATCATCAGTTATTTTGCTCCCCAAATAGCAAAACTAATTTACTACTTTAAGTGTCTCATTTCATAATCTAATTCCGGTAGCAGTACCCGATTTAATTCGGCTACATTCCATTATCCTCGTTTTGCTTTTGTTGATGTTCATCTTATATCCTCCTTTCAAGACACTGTCCATTCCGTTCAACTGCTCCTCCAGTAAAGTACCATAGTACTTGAATATCAGAATACGTACATGGAACGCGTCGTGCTAGGCACGGGAAAATGTAACTTTTAGATCGTTTTATTATTGAAACCGTATCTTCGCTTTAATGAACAGTCTCTATCACGTCTCAAATAGCGATCGATGTGTTCCGGCAACCTTAAACCCCGAGATGTAGGTATCAATTTTTTTTTTCTGAAAAAAAAAACAATGATGTGTTTTCGTTCCAGAATATTAATTTTAGATGAGTTTTGTTGCTGTTTATGCTATCTTCATAAGTCAGTTCATTGTCAGCTTTTATACTACGAGAAATCATTTTAGACTAAATAACTATTCACAAATTAGTAACTCAACAAGACTAAACATTTTACGAAAAGCGTAAATTAAATGAGCTTTGCCATATGTCTAGGCTCCGATTTACTCCCTGGTGCGCTGGTTTCCTTGAACCGATTCCGTTGACCAGCTCTACTACAAATCACCGAATACTTTTTGAAGCCATTCTGATCCATGACTGATCAAACGCTTCTCGTAACTCATGAAGATTGACCGAATTTGTCTCCAAGGCAAGTACATCTCGCTCGATGGCATCCCAGATTTGGTCAGCAGCAAAGAGACTAGGTGATATAGGTGGGGGATGGGGCAGGGCACACAAACACTCTAGCTTCTGGAGTCCTCAAGTCAACCCATTGACTTGATCCGGGAGCGATGGAGTGATAGTTTAATGGTGCTTCCTTTTGCTGACGATAAAAGTTAATAGGGTGTGAGCGTACTCTCATCTCAGTATTTGAACATTGAAGCAGTGCGCCGATGCTGGTAATTTGATCTGAGGCATTTTCACCGGAACTGGGCTTTGTTGCCAGCATGATCGAGAGTCAAAGGAAATGGGAGATCCAGCACATCTGAGTACGGCAATTTGATTACACCTAAATAATAAAATGAGGATCCTTGCGATAAGGAATGGGACAGATTCTGCTGATAATAATCAAGGAATTAGAAAAGGCTGGCAAAGTTCAAAATGCGGTACATAAACTCAGTCACATTGCTGCAAAATAGGGAATAAGAATATCAACAGATAAAATAAAAATGAAGCCTGACGTTGTCACGAAGGAAACAGGAGTCTTAACGTAATTTATTGAATAAAAAAACATTTAATACAAAAACTTCTACTGCAATTGATATGATACTTTACAAGAATGATGACTAGTTTCGGTGTTTTCAACAACTGTCTTCTGATCGTCCAGATTGCATATGGATTGACCTGCATTCGTATTATGGGTCAACAAGACTAGGTCAGTATGCAGTTAAATACGTCTTCGAGAGCTAGCCAAGTTGTAAGCGATGGTCTCGCAAGATGCAGGTAATCAAGAAGAAAAATAGTCAATTGTATAAGTAAAAATTGCATCACACACATTGATAATAGGCATATGATGCAACCTGGTGAGCTCTCGATGACACTTGTAACTATATACTACCCTCCCCATACGGATGCATATCATTGCGTGACTGTTGCTAATGACGACTTTTTTCAATGCATACTCAACTCGTCCTTACCATTTGAACGATCTAAAGTTGATTGTTGAAAGCGACCGAAACTAGTCTTCATGCGTTAGTTGTATAATATGCAGGGTGTTACAAAAAGGTACGGCCAAACTTTCAGGAAACATTCCTCACACACAAATAAAGAAAAGATGTTATGTGGACATGTGTCCGGAAACGCTTAATTTCCATGTTAGAGCTCGTTTTAGTTTCGTCAGTATGTACTGTACTTCCTCGATTCACCGCCAGTTGGCCCAATTGAAGGAAGGTAATGTTGACTTCGGTGCTTGTGTTGACATGCGACTCATTGCTCTACAGTACTAGCATCAAGCACATCAGTACGTAGCATCAACAGGTTAGTGTTAATCACGAACGTGGTTTTGCAGTCAGTGCAATGTTTACAAATTCGGAGTTGGCAGATGCTCATTTGATGTATGGATTAGCATGGGGCAATAGCCGTGGCGCGGTACGTTTGTATCGAGACAGATTTACAGAATGAAGGTGTCCCGACTGGAAGACGTTCGAAGCAATTGATCGGCGTCTTAGGGAGCACGGAACATTCCAGCCTATGACTCGCGACTGGGGAAGACCTAGAACGACGAGGACACCTGCAATGGACGAGGCAATTCTTCGTGCAGTTGACGATAACCCTAACGTCAGCGTCAGAGAAGTTGCTGCTGTACAAGGTAACGTTGACCACGTCACTGTATGGAGAGTGCTACGGGAGAACCAGTTGTTTCCGTACCATGTACAGCGTGTGCAGGCACTATCAGCAGCTGACTGGCGTCCACGGGTACACTTCTGCGAATGGTTCATCCAACAATGTGTCAATCCTCATTTCAGTGCAAATGTTCTCTTTACGGATGAGGCTTCATTCCAACGTCATCAAATTGGAAATTTTCACAATCAACATGTGTGGGCTGACAAGAATCCGCACGCAATTGTGCAATCACGTCAGCAACACAGATTTTCTGTGAACGTTTGGGCAGGCATTGTTGGTGATGTCTTGATTGGGCCCCATGTCCTTCCACCTACGCTCAATGGAGCACGTTATCATGATTTCATACGGGATACTCTACATGTGCTGCTAGAACATGTGCCTTCACAAGTACGACACAACATGTGGTTCATGCACGATGGAGCTCCTGCACATTTCAGTCGAAGTGTTCGTACGCTTCTGAACAACAGATTCGGTGACCGATGGATTGGTAGAGGCGGACCAATTCCGTGGCCTCCACGCTCTCCTGACCTCAACCCTCTTGACTTTCATTTATGGGGGCATTTGAAAGCTCTTGTCTACGCAACCCCGGTACCAAATGTAGAGACTCTTCGTGCTCTTATTGTGGACGGCTGTGATAAAATATGCCATTCTCCAGGGCTGCATCAGCACATCAGGGATTCCATGCGACGGAGGGTGGATGCATGTATCCTCGCTAATGGAGGACATTTTGAACATTTCCTGTAACAAAGTGTTTGAAGTCACGCTGGTACGTTCTGTTGCTGTGTGTTTCCATTCCATGATTAATGTGATTTGAAGAGAAGTAATAAAATGAGCTCTAATATGGAAAGTAAGCGTTTCCGGACACATGTCCACATAACATATTTTCTTTCTTTGTGTGTGAGGAATGTTTCCTGAAAGTTTGGGCGTACCTGTTTGTAACACCCTGTAAATTGCGGAATAGGCAATAAAAGCTGTCTATTTTTAAAAATAATTTTATTCAGTATAACAAAAGTGATGGCATTTCAAGTATTGGAGCCCACAAGAGCCGCAATTGTAATAGATGGACAAATAATTGAACGAGGAAGAAAGTTTTAATACTTTAATACTTAGGGTGCAATTTAAATTTCCCTGGTCAGATGACGTAGAGCTAACACTGATGAGATTCAGATATTTCAGTGGAACCATACAACGTACATCAAAACATAACGTACGGATAAAAATATTAATTGGACTTTTCATACTAACGCCGTTGCCTTTGCTGGTGTATGGCAGTTCAGATGGTTCAAATGGCTCTGAGCACTATGAGACTTGACTTCTGAGGTCATCAGTCCCCTAGAACTTAGAACTACTTAAACCTAACTAACCTAAGGACATCACACACATCCATGCCCGAGGCAGGATTCGAACCTGCGGCCGTAGCGGTCACGCGGTTCCAGAGTGTAGCACCTAGAACCGCTCAGCCACCTCGGCCGGCGTGTATGGCAGTGAATGTTGGACCCTAACATGGGCCATAAAAGAAACACCGATATGACACAACAACTAAGTTTCACCTACTACAAACATAATTAAAAAATCCCGACTGAAATGGAGAGACCATGTCCATCGCTCTCTCTCTCTCTCTCTCTCTTTTATTTTTTTTTCATTTTTTTCCCGAAGAATCGGACGGAAGAACTTCTATAGAAATCTGCAATATCCGCTAATAACTGAAAAGTGCTGTCACCTGCAGTGTTTATGTACGCTTTACCTTGAACTATTGTCGAAATCTTTGTGTCTTTAAACACTGAGAACCTTCAGTAACATTACTAGACTGGACTGTGCCTCTTATATTGAAACTGACAGTAAGATGCCAGTATTTATAACCTTTATTCTTGTATCATGTAGCAAAATGATTAGAGCACACTCGTTCAATAACTAAAGTTCAAGAATGAGTTCTGGTCACACACGTGTAACTTTTTTCAATGTACAGTGCAAATGTTTATTTCATTAAAGGGTTTTCAGAATATACGTGGGTGAAGGCTGAGCTCGTGGTATGTTGTTCGAAAATCGCCTTGCAGCCAACGAATTGAACACTTGTTGGTACAACCTGCTGCTCTGTGGACAGAGAGTGATGGTTGCCCGTCTATCGCTTAAACGCGGGCAACTGATATAATCTGTGTCGAGGTCTGGTTGGACTTTGACATAAATTGAACCACGCGTATTTCGTTGCATAATGAGCCCCGTACGGGTACGAAGAACGCGGTGGAATATTCTAACAAAACAATACCAGTACACAACGAAAGGCCCTTACAAGAGGTGTGCTGCAGCCGAAGAAACGCTAGCACATGACCGAACCGAAGATTCTCCTATCGCTCGCCGATTAGAGAAGATGGCAGCAGTCACTTTCCATCTCACGTATCCTTCTTCCACACTAGAGTACCTCCAGCACGTGCCTGAAGGGTTTTCTGTTGGAACGTTGGGGGTGATCTTCGACGTACTTGAACGCTGCCTTCAGCGCGTGTCGACGTGTAGCGCGCACTTCAACAAAGACGATGTCTTTCATACATCGAGCGTACTATGGCGGTGTTCGTGCGCAAAAGCTCAGCTCAGTGGCTAAAACTGTCCTTACGTGGGACGTGTCTCTCATCATGCCAAACGTGATTTCAATCATGGTTTACAATCGCTAAGAAACGGGCTGGTGCATCACGCGGAACGTGCTTCTCAACGCGATTTGCCACTCCAGCGCTCGCCAGAGCCTGTTGTCATCTTTATGAGAGGCGCAAACAATAAAGTTTGTTTATAAAAATGGACGCACGTAAAATGCCTACAGTAGCTCTAATAAAAGCGTACATGTGCTCCCTTGTCCGTATGCTAGTCCTGTTTTTCTGTTTGTAATACACTCCTGGAAATTAAAATAAGAACACCGTGAATTCATTGTCCCAGGAAGGGGAAACTTTATTGACACATTCCTGGGGTCAGATACATCACATGATCACACTGACAGAACCACAGGCACATAGACACAGGCAACAGAGCATGCACAATGTCGCCACTAGTACAGTGTATATCCACCTTTCGCAGCAATGCAGGCTGCTATTCTCCCATCGTAGAGATGCTGGATGTAGTCCTGTGGAACGGCTTGCCGTGCCATTTCCACCTGGCGCCTCAGTTGGACCAGCGTTCGTGCTGGACGTGCAGACCGCGTGAGACGACACTTCATCCAGTCCCAAACATGCTCAATGGGGAACAGATCCGGAGATCTTGCTGGCCAGGGTAGTTGACTTACACCTTCTAGAGCACGTTGGGTGGCACGGGATACATGCGGACGTGCATTGTCCTGTTGGAACAGCAAGTTCCCTTGCCGGTCTAGGAATGGTAGAACGATGGGTTCGATGACGGTTTGGATGTACCGTGCACTATTCAGTGTCCCCTCGACGATCACCAGTGGTGTACGGCCAGTGTAGGAGATCGCTCCCCACACCATGATGCCGGGTGTTGGCCCTGTGTGCCTCGGTTGTATGCAGTCCTGATTGTGGTGCTCACCTGCACGGCGCCAAACACGCATACGACCATCATTGGCACCAAGGCAGAAGCGACTCTCATCGCTGAAGACGACACGTCTCCATTCGTCCCTCCATTCACGCCTGTCGCGGCACCACTGGAGGCGGGCTGCACGATGTTTGGGCGTGAGCGGAAGACGGCCTAACGGTGTGCGGGACCGTAGCCCAGCTTCGTGGAGACGGTTGCGAATGGTCCTCGCCGATACCCCAGAAGCAACAGTGTCCCTAATTTGCTGGGAAGTGGCGGTGCGGTCCCCTACGGCACTGCGTAGGATCCTACGGTCTTGGCGTGCATCCGTGCGTCGCTGCGGTCCGGTCCCAGGTCGATGGGCACGTGCACCTTCCGCCGACCACTGGCGACAACATCGATGTACTGTGGAGACCTCACGCCCCACGTGTTGAGCAATTCGGCGGTACGTCCACCCGGCCTCCTGCATGCCCACTATACGCCCTCGCTCAAATTCCGTCAACTGCACATACGGTTCACGTCCACGCTGTCGCGGCATGCTACCAGTGTTAAAGACTGCGATGGAGCTCCGTATGCCACGGCAAACTGGCTGACACTGACGGCGGCGGTGCACAAATGCTGCGCAGCTAGCGCCATTCGACGGCCAACACCGCGGTTCCTGGTGTGTCCGCTGTGCCGTGCGTGTGATCTTTGCTTGTACAGCCCTCTCGCAGTGTCCGGAGCAAGTATGGTGGGTCTGACACACCGGTGTCAATGTGTTCTTTTTTCCATTTCCAGGAGTGTATAATAAATAAAAAGCATAATGTGCATTAAGAAGATGCAAGGCAAAAAGAAAAGTTTCATGCCCGGAAAGTAAGAATGTCAACAACGTCACTTTTTCCATTACAAATACAGCGATACAGATATGTAGTGTTCCACATCAGGTAAAAATTATTTCATCATTCCAAATTTTTCGTTAAAGCCTAGTGGCGTTCTTAATATTAGGTAGGTGCATAAGGTCATGCCGCACGGGATTAGCCGAACGGTCTGAGGCGCTGCAGTCATGGACTGTGCGGCTGGTCCCGGCGCAGGTTCGAGTCCTCCCTCGGGCATGGGTGTGTGTGTTTGTCCTTAGGATAATTTAAGTTAAGTAGTGTGTAAGCTTAGGGACTGATGACCTTAGCAGTTTAGTCCCATAAGATTTCACACACATTTGAACCCTTTTTTGAACATAAGGTCGTAGCGTTTTTGATTTGCATTTTGGTATTCCAGTTACAACAGTTTTATCGATTGTCATTTTCATTTGTAGTTCACTTTTGCTGTTTGGCTTCACATTACGTCATTTTATCATTTGGAGGTAGTGAGTGGAGCTGTGGATGCTAGAAAATGGAGTGCCAAGTGAAGAAATCAGAACGTTCCTGACACATTCTTCTGTTTGAGTTCAATAGAGGGATGACAACAGCGGAGGCAGCCAGAAACATTGCCGACGCGGATGCGATAAATCCACTGGTCAGAGCACGGGAAGAAAATGGTTTCCTCGTTTTAACGAGGATCGCTTTGACGTTAGTGACTCTACACGTTCAGAAAGACTTTCGGGGTTTGATGAAAATCATTTAAAGCCACTTATCCACAGTGAAGTATGTCAGTGGCCTCGAGCATTGGAAAATGCGATGAACTGGGATTATTCCACCATCGTACGACATTTGCGTGCAATGGGGAACGTTCAAAAATTGGGGGTAAGGATTTTGGCCTATAGTACAGAGGGGTCCAAAAAATGTATCCGCTGTTTAAAAGTCCATAACTGGCAAACTAATTGACGGAGTTGTCTCATCTTGGACAGTGTAATAGTTTGTAGTTCCGGCAATCGCCACACAAGCGTTGTATTGCGTTGTTTTGTTTTGTCAGATGACAGTCGCCAGATAGTCAGTGTTTTTTTTCTTAGTTGTACCTAGTTACTCGAGTAAACATGGCTGGCGCAAGGCTTACATTCTATGAAAGGAAGTCAATTTTGAATTGGTATTTTAAGTACGAAAACATTAATGACGTTCAACGGCAATGGCGAAATGAGTATCAAGCAGAGCCACCGACACTTTTAACGATTCGTCGCATTGGAGACAAATTTGAAGCCGAAGGCTGTGTTAAAGATGTACACAAACAACGATCTGGACGACATGTAACAGTAACAAGTCCAGCTAACTCCCGTCGTGTGTTGCAATAATTCACTCGCTCACCACAGTGGTCTGTGAGACAGTGTGCCCGTGAAACTGGAGTGAGTCGCCCAAGTGTTCAGCGAATTTTGAAGACAGCAAAGTGGAAGTGCTACATCCCAGGACTGCTACACGCAATGAACGAGGACGACCCAGATCGTAGAATGCAGTACTGCGAGTGGTTTACTAACATGGTGCTCAACGATGAAGAGTTTGCAGAGGTGATTGTGTGGTCTGATGAGGCACAGTTCAAACTCAATGGTACAGTAAATCGCCACAATTGGATCTAGTGGGCCGCCGAAAATCCTAATGTTTATGAAGACAAAACCGTGAATTTGCCAGGAGTAAATGTGTGGTGTGGGTTGCCTTACCGGGGCTTGATTGGGCCATTCTTCTTTGACGGCACAGTTACCGGTGAGGTGTACCTTCAGAAGCTTCAGACATCCATTTTACCTGCCATCCGAGACTTGTATGGAGACGGAAGAGTTTACTTTCAACAAGATGGTGCCACAGCCCACTACCAAAGTCGTGTTATGGCTTATCTCGACGAAAATCTACCAGGAAGATGGATAGGCCGTAGAGGTACTGTGGAAAAAGCCACGCACATTGGATGAACTTCGAGAATCCATCGTACATTCATGTGCAAATATCCAACTGCACACGTTGCAGTCAGTAGTTCGTGCTGCAGTTGGGCGGCATCGTTTGTGAGTGGATGTTAATGGTGACCATTTCGAACACTTACAGTGATATCTTTAAGTTGGACTTTAAGCTACACTTTCACCAAAAATGAGACAACTCGGTCAATTAGTTTGCAAGTTATGGACTTTTAAACAGTGGATACATTTTTTAGGACCCCTCTGTATATACGCCAAAATCACAAAAATCAGCGGATGGGCGTATGAGCGTCTCTGCTTGCTCGTCATCAACTGGCTCGTGAACAACACCGACCATTCCTATCCTCTACATGAAGATGGTATCTGTTCTTTCGCACTCTTACGGGAATCGTAGACTGACTGCCGCGAGTAATGAGTATAGTGGGTAGGGGCACTTCAAATGTAGTGTGTGGACAGTTAAGTTGGAAGTGTGGATCTCACGGGAAGCGTGCCAGAGATAAGTCCCTGCAGTCGCAGTACCCTCTGTGTCCTCGATGACAGTTCCGCTTCGAGCGCCGAGCGGGAAGGTTCTTGTTTATTTCACATGCCGCAGCGTCGCTTGTATGAAGTTTTCCGCGTTAGTACTGTGCTGTCTGCCCAGTGACTCGTAGCACGTCCGCTCCGCCTTACTGTCTGTTTAGTGTTCGTCTACTTGCAGCGGCGTCGGCCGCTCCGCTATGGCTACCACGGTTTCCACTTGTACTCCACGAAAAGGTACTGTGAGCTTTACTTCCGATAAAACAACGTGACACGTGTAGCCTGAGTTCCTAGAGATCCACGATTGGCTTGTCGATACAATTCATGTGAACTCTGATCAGGTCCACACCGCTTATTTTGACGCAGACGAGTACGTGTTTTTCGTGAAATTTATGGATCCCCTTCACGTTGAAAGATTATTGTCGAGACTTGGTTCTCAATTCCCGCTCAAGCATCGCGATAATTACGTTAGTATGATGTTACTCGCAGATGCTGAAATTGACTATACCAATGTTCGAGTGTTCAAACTCCTGCCGTAGGTTGACAACAACTTCATAAAGGACATATTGACTCCTTATGGCAACTTGAAAATCGTCCGTTGTGAACGTTAGTCTACTCAACACAGATTACAGTGCTATAGTGGAATTCGTTCCGTGGAAATGCATGTCAAACGCAACATTCCATCAAATTTACTGGTGTGTGGTTATTGCGTTCGTGTCATGTATACTGGTCAAGAGGGAACCTGCTTTCTATGTAATGAAAGTGGACATGTTCGGTCTAATTGCCCGCGGAGGGTTTTTGAATTAAAGTCGTCATTAACGCAGCGTCGCAAATTGACAGTTGCTGAACCTGTTCCTTCCACTCCCGACATCTAACCTACTTCTGCTTCAGATCATAATGAACAAAAATTCAGTTCTGATAATCGTGTGACTGAATTTCCGCCTTTACCCCCCCGACAGGTTCGGAATCCTACTGACCCCGGGATAGAAACCGTAACAGTGACAAACAAGCGACGTCGCACTCAAGATGGTGAGGATGAGGATTTGGCTGTGCCTTCTGCCCCAACCTCCTCCACATTGACTGCGTCCCCTGCTCCTCTCGATGCTACAATACGTCCCGTCCGTGGTACGCTGAGTGGCGAAGAAGTTATCTCCAGCATCCCTCCTGCTCGCTAAGTAGCTACTCCTGAGCTGCCTGCGAGTAGAGAGGGAGCGGAGTCCTCCCGTTTGTCTTTGTGTCCTCCGTTACAGTCTGAGACAACGCAATGTCCTCCTGCTCCTTCTACTTCAGACGCCGACGGTTTCCCGATTTTTCCGCCTCCAACAACTCCTGGGGAGAATAAAATTAGCGACCAAGTATCATCTGTTGTATTGGTAGTTCCACAGAATGTTTGCGCCTTAGTGACTGGACCTGCAGTACATGACCCTTGTTCTGAGGGCAGGAGGCTGAGCCTATAACCACTCCTACACCTCCGTGTGCAGAGGCTGCCATGCCACGTAGCCGACAGAAACAGCGTATGTAACGTGACTGTGAGGTATCACGTAATAAATCTAAGAAAAAAGGTTGTGATGATGGGGGTTCTGGTCCCCCAATGTCTGATTCATCTTTGGACTCCGCAGTGGACCTTGACGCTCAGCTGTCTACCTAATTCTGCTCAATACGTTCCGTACATACCTGTATAGCAGAGATGAATAACTCAAGCCTACATGTTCCTTTCCTTAAATGTTAATCGTGTGGAATCAGAATTGCGATTGGCTTCGCTGCGTCAGTTCATTCATGATTCATATGCGCACATAGTCTTCAGTAATTTTACCTTACCCGGTTTTCGATTGATCTATAATGTAGGACCCGAATATTCAACGAGGACCGCCTTATTCTTTCGCAAAGGCATTCCTATTGCTCAGGTGGAAATGCTGGGCTCTGGCAGGGGTATAGGTTGTCAACTATTTAATCTTACATTACAGGTGATGAAACCTTAAACTGACCTGTGCAATGGATCAAAACTGTATATTTAATAGGATCATCCCGCACAGGCAGCAGTAGCAGCTTCACAGGTAAATTCGATGATGGACTGGGTGTCCCATTAGGAATGTTAGGAGGAATGCTGTTCTGGGAAGCATTGAGACAACTCTCTCTCTGCTCCAGATCCACATCGCAGCTATGCGTCATCGCGTGAGAAATGGCTCCTAGGTGGGTCCTGTATCGGGTGAAGTTAGTGGAGATTTTATAGTTCGTAATTTTTCTCAGTTGGATGGTGCAGATTATCGGTGATAGCATGTTTGGCTGATAGATTTGAATGGGCGTTGATCTTCTTCAGTCTGTAGTATCTGTATCTAGTTCAGAGACGTACCACATTGCGCGCATTTCCACAGAATGGTCAAAATGAGTTCCTGTTGCACTAACTCAGGTCGTTCTGTTTCTACAAGGGTTGCAGAAGGTGGTGGATATGTCTTCCTCCGTCGGCCAAAGTGGCCGTGCGGTTCTAGGCACTGCATTCTGGAACCGCGAGACCGCTATGGTCGCAGGTTCGAATCCTGCCTCGGGCATGGATGTGTGTGATGTCCTTAGGTTAGTTAGGTTTAACTACCGTAGTTCTAAGTTCTAGGGGACTAATGACCTCAGAAGTTGAGTCCCATAGTGTTCAGAGCCATTTGAACCATTTGTCTTTCTCCGACTTATTCTCAGTTCCGACTTAAATTGGATCGATCACATGCGGGAAGCTGTAGAAATGGGAGCACTTGCAAGATGCATAGCGGCTGACTAAAAGCACGTTGGAACTTTACTGTAGCAGATATACTCGAGAGAGGTGTCTCGTTTCAATATATGAGAGTGCCAGAAATATGATTCACTTGTGGGTGTATTTCGACACAGGTATGTGGTAGAATGGAAAGATTTCATTCCAAATAATGTACATCATTTCTAGCAGGTAGTGTAACACTAGAGATTTGAAAAGCTTGTGCACATTTTCTTACATTTTCAGCACATCATTTGGAACTATTGTTTGTGTTCCTTCTCAGTCAGTCATCGCCTATAACTTACTGGATATATCGCAGAACCTCTGATAAGGTATCGTGTCAGAATACGTTACAGATACTATAGAAATGTCTAGCTGGGGTGGTGTGAGGGAGTCGCAAATCCTGCTTACATACCACGTCCCTTAGCCGAATCACTTTCAAAATTCAGCGATTTTATAACGAGGCTGCATTGTGGGCTGCGTATAACTGGAGTGCTGGTCTGATAATATACACTCCAACGATCACCGTCTCGGTATTTGTCTGGATAGAAAAACCACCTCATTCAGAGGTAATGTCGTACCTCGGTTTAGAAAGCCAGTTTAGCTTTTAACATAGATACTTGTGTGCACCTGTAGAACCGTGACCGCTTGTGACAGTAACATACAGTAGTTTCTGGGATAGAGTTTTTTTAACATCTGGCCGATTACGTCTCTCTTTCTAAGACACAGTGGTAGCACTCACAAGAAAAACTTACGAGACACGTCCACCCATTGTTGATTTTCTCTCAGTATTATTTCGTATCACCAGCGATCGGTTATTGATGAAGTGTTATACTTAGTAGTAGATGGTGCATGATATGTTCGCATTTGAGCATCAGGCTTATAAAGTATGTGTTTGTGTTCCGACATGTGTAAAGGAAGTGTATGTCCGGTTGTAAGGACGGTATGGATTTGACGTGGAGAACTTTGATAGCATGGTAAGAGTATGTCAAGTCATAAGAATGGTACTGCTATTTCTATTTTCAGAGCCACAGCCGTCAACAGAGTGTATTTTCAATACTTTGCTCATTGCCGAATGTCGTTCAACTGAGATCGCCATCGTAACATTTAGTTGTAAGTACAGGGATAAAATATATATATGTGACCGATTTCTTAGGATAAACATTCTACCTGTACGTGCTTGGCCTGCAGCGCTGGTGACCTGTGCGGGGGTGATTCACGTTTCCCTTTAATGGTAGGAGGTGTCAGACTGGAGATGCCTGTTAGAGTGTAGGAACGTAGGTGAATTACCCGTGTTGTCCTCTGGACGACCAAATCGCGAACTAAGACTTAGTATGTGTTGGATAGCTTTCGTGATTACGTGGAAACTTGAAAAGATTGAATACGGAGGTGCATTTGTGCTGGATCGTTATTCCTGTCCATGTAATTTGTTTGGTTGCCTGCTTCTGAACATTTTGCACCTTTATTTAGTTGAGAGAAGATCAATTGTGGTGTGTGCATCTAGCATGTGGAAGACATGTTTGCCAGTTCTCTAGACATGAGAAACACTTTGGCGGACCTTTTAAATTATGGGGATTATTTGGAATCTACTACATCACCAACATCGGTATTCGAGAGTGGAAATATCAGTTTCCTCTATTTGTTTCGAGTTGCTGAGTAGATGTCTTCATGGACTTGAGAAGTTTTTAGTTAGTCAGTGGTTTACAGCACGCCCCACCTAGCTAAAGTTTCGGGTTGAGAGAACTAATTTCCAGTCTATATCTTGGGAATTATGTTGCGCTAGTGATCGGTAGGATGTTGCCTACTACTTGATAATGAGAAGTACCGTGAAAATGGTATAATATTATGGAAAACCATGCAAAAAAATACATGTGTTCTTGTAATACCCAAGTCTAGAGATATGTGTAGAAAAGTGAACAAGCAAGGAAGCAGATTGGGAGAAGAAACAGTAATGTGTTTGTGCCGAAGGGAAATGGCCCCGAATTTGTAGAACAGGTCTGAGAGCGACTTCAGTCCACTGTGGGTACTCTGGTCACACATTGGGTGTGAATGACTTGTGATCATCGGCTGCAGGAAAATATCTAGTGCTGAGAGGAGTATGTACATGGTACTGTCCGTCTTCGCATTATTTGTATGAATAATGTAAAAGAGATGATTTTGTTTGCCACAGGATGTGAATTGCATGTTTACTACATCGACATGTTACATGGGGATATACTGCTTGGTTGGAGATCGGTTCCGCACACTAATATTCAAGCTCCTGTCCTCGGTGGAGAGCAGTGTAATTGAGTACAAGTTTTTCCGTTTTTGGTGTTATGTAGGGTAAGCGGTTGTATATTGATGGGTCACAAGTTGGTTTCACGTTCTAATATTCAAGCTCCTGTCTTCTGTTGGAGAGCAGTGTAAACAAGTAATTTCCATGAATACAAGGTGAGACATCAAGAAAACGAGCGTTAACTATGTCTGGGACACTATCCAATTTCTGCAAAGTCGACTCGATTCTTATTTTTACATAGTCATGTGACATCAATATAAGATTGTGAACCTTGTTAGATGCGCTTGCAAGAGTTTGTAGCTACACGAGCACACATCGCGGCATTGCGTCAGTCATGCTAGGCAGTTAAGCACTGTTAGATGTGTCTCTCATGATGCGCTAGGAACAATGCGCCCTGTGCTACTCTGCATCAACGGTAAAGACACACTGCCCAAAAGCGTCTTGCATATGAGACCGGCGTGAGCGTGCCTTGGATTTCTGTGACGTCAGTATAACACTGACTGTATACTTGAAAATAGAAAAAACTTTCACCTGGATCCGGCGGCAGCTCACGGCTGTGATGGCGTGCGTGCCCCTAGAGCGTCTGTGCTGCCGCCCGGTTTCATCAGCAATGGTGGCTAGGTGAACACACATTTCGAGAGGAATTTCTCAGGTATCAAGTTTGAAAGGGATGTCGCCACCTCATGCTTGGAGCAGCTGTACGTGGTCTAGTGGACAGGGGATGGAGAAGGGTGCTTGCGCACATTGATTGTATGTCTGTTGCATTATTTTGTGAGCGGGTCTGTAGGCTGTGCTGTGCATTATTTGAACAGTTTACGACTTGATTACGTGTCTGCACATCAGTGTACTGCATTATTTAGGAGGAGTTTGAATGTACGTGCTCAAATAATTCGGTAAATTAGTAGTTCTTTGCTTGTCTGCAGCGCTTTATTTAGAAGTATTTTACAGGTCTGCAGACTGTGTATTGTCACCCCAAGCACATCAGGGCGAGTTTTTGTGTCAATATGATAAATATACTCCATCTCTAAGTAAAATGTTCCAAAATAAATAGAGTACACTCCTTCCTTACTCTCCCCAGCAGCCCAGCACAGGCTGAGTCATTTTCACGCCATTTTCCCCCTCCAGACCACCATCTTCGATTATGTCACAGGAGGGTCAACAGTACCCTCTGGTGGGCAGTACTGTGTACTAGATCAGTTGGACTCTAGATCTTCCAGTGGAGAGGCTGCTTGCAAAATAAAGACTCATGTCCAGTACAGGCAGAGTCCTTTTCCCACCTTTACCCCCACCATCTTGGATTACATCACGAAATGGATGACAGCATCCTCTGGTGGTGGTACTGTGTACTAGGTCAGTTGGAGTCTGGACCTTGTGGTGAACACACTGGACGGTGGTGCTGCCTCTGATTGTTTAAATAAAGACTAGTGCATGATTTCGATAGTTAGAGATTAGCAAGCATGTTTACAGATTTTTTTGATGAATTATTATTTTGACAATTTACGAGTTGTTCGTCTCTCTGGACATAAATGTATTGCATTATTTACCAGTGGTTCTCAGATCTGTATGCTGTGTGGCATGTGAGGGCGTGTGTTCTGTATCACTGTGATAAATATACCCCACCCCTAAATAAATTGTTCCAAAATAAATGAAGTACACTCCTTCCTTTCTCCAGCAGCCCAGTGCAGGCTGAGTCCTTTTCCCACCAGTCCCTAGGAAGAGGTGGCGTTCAGATGACTTAGGTTAGCAGAGGTAGCCCAAGTGACCTATCTTCCCACGATTTTTCTTTGGTTAGTAGAGATAACCGTGGTGTGATGCATTATCCTGTTGGAATTTTAACTTGGCGCCATTTTTCTGGAGTAGGGGGGGTTAGGTTAATGGAGGTTGACCTATCTTCCCACCAAAAGCCACCATCTTTGATGACGTCACCACCACCATCTAGAATGTCGTCATGCACTTTTGCCAAGTCTACACGCCGCCATCTTTGATGACGTCATCGCTGCCATCTTGGATACATCTGGAAACAATGGAATGTTGGGTGGCGTTGCCCTTGTTCCACTACTTACAGGGCGTTTCAAAAAGAAAGAGCAGATTTCAAACATTTATTTCTCAAAAACTACAAATGATAGAAACACAATTCAAACGTTTCTTGTCAGAGAAAGGTTCAAAGTTTTTCAGTGGTCCGCGCAGAAGTTCCATGCAAATCCGCAGTGGCGCTGGCGTTTGTTTGTAGGAAAATGGCGACGACACCACAGGAACGATCATTTTGTGTGCTGCAATCTGCAAAGTTAGAGTCCATTGTTGGTGTGCAACGTGCATTCCGCCGTCAATTCAACAAACAGCCGCCTCGTCATAAGCAAATTTATGAGTGGCATCACAGATTCGTAGAAGATGGTTGCATCTGCAAGCGAAAAAGCACGGGTCGTCCACGCACATCGGATGAAAATGTCGAGCGTGTCCGTGCAGCTTACGAAAGGAGCCCTAGAAAATCCACGACACGGGCAAGTCACGAACTAAACATGTCTAAAACAACGGTATGGCGCGTTCTGAGTAACCGTCTGCACATGAAGCCGTACAAACTGCAGTTATTGCAAGCATTGCGTCCTGACGACCACAACAAAAGGTTCGAATTTTCAACTGCAATTCTACAGGACATGGAAGAGGACAATTTTGCCGAACGATTAATTTTTTCAGATGAATCAACGTTTCACATTTCTGGTAAAGTTAATCGGCATAACGTACGAATTTGGGCGAGTGAAACTCCGAGGGACGTTATTCAACATGAAAGAGACTCACCAAAGGTTAACGTCTTTTGTGCAATTTCGGTAAACAAAGTTTATGGACCTTTCTTTTTCATGGAGAAAACTATCACAGGAACCATTTACCTGGACATGTTAGAAAACTGGCTATTTCCTCAACTTCAGGAAGATTCAAATCACTTCATCTTCATGCAAGATGGCGCCCCACCACACTTCTCTGAACCTGTACGACGGTACCTAAATAACACCATTCCAGGACGGTGGATTGGAAGAGCAGGAGCACAAGATCAATGTCATCGTCTGTGGCCTCCCAGGTCACCAGACCTTACTCCCTGCGATTTTTATTTGTGGGGGTACATAAAGGACTGTGTTTATGTCCCACCTATGCCCGCTACTCTTCAAGAGGTACGACATCGAATTGTTGCGGCCGTGAATTCGGTAACTAAAGACCAGTTGCGTCGTGTGTGGCAAGAAATGAGATACCGGTTTGATATTTGTCGTGTAACAAATGGTGCTCATATTGAGGTACAGTTTTGATATTTGTTGTGTAACATTTGGTACTCATATTGAGTGAAGGACCGTTGGAATTGTGTTTCTATCATTTGTAGTTTTTGAGAAATAAATGTTTGAAATCTGCTCTTTCTTTTTGAAACGCCCTGTATATAGCCTGACTACTCACGGTAGTCGGTTTGTACTATGTAAACACCTCTCCTTGTAACGAATATTGCCCTTTGGCTACATTGCACATCCAAAGTTGTATTACAACAAAAGATTTCAAACAGACAAAGGAGAAGAACTGTGCCTTCATATGTGTATCTTTCAAATGAAATAACTCAGTGAAATCATACAATATAACCAAGATTGATGAAGGTGTGGTCAGTGTTCAAAAGTGGTTCAAATGGCTCTGAGCACTATGGGACTTATGTTCTGAGGTCATCAGTCCCCTAGAACTTAGAACTACTTAAACCTAACTAACCTAAGGACATCACACACATCCATGCCCAAGGCAGGATTCGAACCTGCGACAGTAGCGATCGCGCGGTTCCAGACTGTAGCGCCTAGAACCGCTCGGCCACACCGGCCGGCGTGGTCAGTGTCTTAGAAGAATTATCAGACTGCATTTATGTACCAAACAAAGTAATATAGCTACAGAGAAGCATTCTCTCTCTCTATCTCTCTCTCACTCACTCACTTACACACACACACACACACACACACACACACACACACACACACATACACCTATCATATTTACTGAGCAGCTAGTATAAAACGTTGAAATGACTGTGATGACTTTTCAATACGTAACGCTACAAAACTGTTTCATGAAGCAATAATATGGTCCTTTAAAATTAATCTTAATGCCAAATACCATTAATGAATTCAAGTTACTCTATTTAAGATCATCATTTCATATCAATGTATCAGTGAATTTGTTTCGGTAAGCGTTTTAATATTTCAATACAGATATAATTTTACCATTATAGGTGAAATAGTCAGTAAAACCCTGAAATCACTCACAAAAGTTTCTTTTGCAAAATAAAATCGTTCAAGAGCTGTAGAGAGCTACGCATTACGCAGTTTGTGGCACTTACCTGTGTTTCTTTGGTGAAATTTTGCGGCTAATTATAAATGAAGCACACACAGCAGTGGTGTAATATTCTAAAATATTTATTATTTATTACACGAGCCAGTTTTCTGATGTTATGCCATCATCAGGTACAAAGATAAGCATGTGGTGCAGTGAAATTTTGTTTGACCAAAGATTTTAAAATAGTACATGTACAGAGTATCTTCATTTCCAGAGATGAAAATGTTAATGTTGCAATAGGAATAAACTAAGCAATGTTATTTCAGTGTAAATGCCATGTAAGATTATTTAACTAAGATAAAATACGAGACACATTAAGTAATGAGCTGTAGACAAATTACAACAGTTGTATATAGAACAACATAATTGAACAATATGCTTTGGTGGCATATTCTAAAGATGTGACTGAACAAAATAATCTTGTCTTAACTACGTCCTAAATTACAAACAGAGATACAATAGTGATATTAAGCAGGTGAGTGAAGCCCCTATGGTTATGCAAAGTAAATTTTGACACTACGAGAGAAATTATAGTAATTGAAATGAAGGAAATTGGTCATGTGAGCAAGAGGGGGTAATTTAGAGCATAGCCCGAACGGGATTATGAGCGGTATCTGCAGGTAGAAGTGGTTATTCAGTACTAAGCGTGGGTTGATGGACAAGTGTTTATTAATTTCCATAATACCAAGACAGTTCTCCTTCTTTCTATTGGAGATGTGATGTAATACTTCATATTTAACTTTGAAACTATGGTCTTCTTTAAGCAGATGGTCTGCAAAACTAAGCTATCTCAACGATATTTAATAGCTTCTCTCATTTTTTTTTCAAAACGCTGTCACTTTACCTCAGCAATTGACATTTCTTTCACAGAACATCACCATGATATAACACTTTCATTTAGAAGCAATGCCAGCCACTGACTGTATTTCCCAAAAACTTGTGATTATCTAACTTATTGAATCTCCCGTTGCTCAACAACAAATAATGTCTTTGCCCTACCTCGTGCACATATCTCAAACGCTTGCAAATAAACAATATCTTTCATGACGTATACTGTACTGTTTTACACATCATTTAAATGTTTAACGAGGTAATTGAAAATGTATCGTTGAAAAATAGCAAAAAAATAAAATTACAATTTTGCACAGACAATACGGAAACGGAAATATTTTGTCATGCCACTAACAGGTGACACTGGTTGTTACTTTTTTAACACATTGGTGCATTTACTGAGACGTTTCAAAGTAAACTGCATGCTTGTAACAAATCGGGAAGAAAAGGTAACTGTAAGTGCCTCGAATTTATTGTGTTATAACAGCGTCCAGTTACACTGATTAATGGAGAGTTTACATTGTTCTCGAGACCCCTGAACAGCAGGTTAAAGACCGTTTTGAAATTCATTAAGTGCACTGAAATGAAATGAATGAAGCAATGGGGATAAAGTTAATGAAGCTGCAGATACATGAAATGATGTCAGTGCAATCCGTTCATATATGCAGAACCTGTGATGTGATGAATATTAATTGTATGTCATCGCTTGGCGTTCCACCCTCTTCGGAGCCAGGAGCGTATTAAGCCCATTGTAATTTTCCCAGCTTATAGGTTACGCGTGTACAAACTTGATTTGAATTGATTTGTGTGTTCCAGAATCATGACCCTTTTCACCCTCATCCTACTGGCACCTGTACCCCCATGCACTCTACAAGAAATAAGATTGTACCATACTCAAGAAATATATTTTCTCAAGGTATATACGTCGTAGGGGTAAGGGTGGTATCGTGCGTTTCTGCTAATAATTTGGCCCCCTCAATATCTAATAAACAGAGTCGTCCATTCTGGTGATGCATGTATCAATTAAAGTTACTAGTCTGTAGCTACACCTATAGAGCGCCCTGACCCATTAGCTACTTTTACCATTTAGCGGTAATGTTATCTTTATTTCACCGCCGACAAAAACTTTTAAAGGTAACGGTTTGTGTCACTACTAACTACAGCAGCGCCTATATAAATAATAATTATGATATTTTCGCTGTATTACACATTTACCAAGTGCTATGTTCCAGTGCTGATATTGCACATTATACTTAACGTTAAACGATGATAAGTCTTTGTTTACAAGAATTGTAGTGGTGGTATTATGATCCTCTTTGGTGCCGAAGTGTGAGTCTCCCGTACAAAAGAAGACAAATTATAATTACTACAGAACCTCTGTTCAGTTTTATGTTGCAGAGATCTCGCAGAGTTAACACTAGGAGAAAACAAAAAAGAAAGACTCAGAATAAACAAGACATGATAAGAGCTTTAAAGGCACTATCGAGCACAGAGTATGCCTAAGAAAAGCAGCAAAATATGGGGACGATCTTGAAAAAAATGTCTACATTATACAATCTTATAAAAATGTTTGATTTAATAAAAGTGTCTTTCTTAGAATTTCTTGAATTTAATCCGTGGCTTTCATATTACAAGCATTTTTGTTTGTAGATTGTGTCGTGCGTAATAAGTCAAACACTGCATGATAAATAAGTGAAAAATATGCCATAGTATATGCTCAGCAAGTTTTAGTATTTTAGCAGTAAACAAAGAAAAAAAGTGACGGCCTTACACTACCTCTTCCTATATTTGTACCATTTTTTGTTCAATCTTTTTCAGATGTTGGAGCTAAGCTGAAACAAACTATTCCGCCCCCGCACACGCACACAATGTTTTATATGCTTATTGATTCACGAACTGAATTTCATTCAATTCTGACACTACCTTGGCGGCGTTGTAAGATTGTCTCAACTACCATAATCACTGTTATGTAGAAAACAGCGATCGAGATGCAGCTCAACATTTTTATGAAGAAACCCATGTGGCCTTTGTTTACATGAAGCTAAACCGCACAGGTAGACGTAACAGCATATCTATGGGATGCGTCATTTCTTTCCCACAATTACTTCCATTCCACATGGGCTTAATATATGTTGCACTTCTTAGGGACCGAGTGGTGAACGAGGGTGGCAGTGACAGCCAGTTGAAAAATTTCTGAACGTCTTCGTAGCTAAGGCGTCGCAGGCTGGCCTGCAGATACAGTGGGTGGCGTGAAATTTCAGCAGTCCTCCACGGCCGCGTTTTAAACTGCTGGGAGCGGCCCGTTCCCTCCTAAAACACTGGAATCGAACCGAAGGAGCGGGTGCGCCTCCTGCATGCAGATTACCCTCTCCACTTAGGACGTGCGGGACAGCCTACCGGGCAGAACGAGGCGTTCTGAATTGAAAGGCCTTCAGCGCGGGCTTGCAACGATTTTCCAAGGGCGTGCGTGCCATTGCTAATATTGTTTCCCACCTTTCATTTCATGCAGAGCGAGACGTGGTCGGTGTAGGAAGACGGTCTCCAACTGCGAGACATTCTCCCCTATATCTCGAATTCAGCAAAACCCAAGTAAATGTCCTACAAGTGCGCTAATTTCAGAGTTTGTTTTGCTTATTCATTCATTCATTCATTCATTCATTCATTCATTCATTCATTCATTCATTCATTCATTTATTCATTCCTCTTTTAAGCTATCAAGACCGAGGGCATAAAGCTCTCTTACATCTGAAGAGGCAGTCTACATCATTTACACTATATTCATTACGATAACTATGTCATAAGTGACAACTAATACAGAATAAATCATTAATAAATTATTATTGCACAGAAAAAAACACAGTTTAGATTTGTTCCTGAGAAGCACAGAGATAAAGATGAATTACAGGAAGGCGGATTTAAATAATGATCACTAGCAGCAATGGACATGAAAGAAGTGGGGCAATACCAAGAGAAAGGAGAACATGATAAATTACTATCAATGAAGACTCGGGAAGAGAAATTGGCGTAATTGCTTGAGAAGTAAAAAGAGAAATAGGAGTTACTGGGGAAAGGTAGGAGCATCTGATTTGATTTTTGGCATAGGGCAGAACGGAACAGGTATCCTTGACATACAAGGAAACAATGATAGGCTCAGGACTGATACCTCCGACACTTCTGAGTGAACATGCATGCAGGGTGACTATTCATTCTTACAGACAAGAAGTTGCTGTCTGTTTTTCAAGTACCTTTCAAACCACGTCAATGCATTATCTAGCAAAAATTGAAACTGTTGCTTTTTCATGAGCTCACTGTCAAAACTGACTGCATCGAAGCGAGTCCAGACAGATGGGCTCGATGCCGTAAAGCGAGTGTAGCTTCCTTCTCTGATATGGTACTAATATTTCATTATGCATTTCTAGTGAACATCACCATTTTTTCAATGCGTATCTTAATGTTCTAGGAAAAGAAGTTATACGAATATTTACCTTGTACTTGACATCAGCATCTAGGGGCTGGTGTAAATTAAAAATCTTGATTCAACTTCAAATCGACCAGGTTTTCAAGTAGATTAAGACTGAAGCACTATATGGACTTTTTAATTTTGGATTCTTTTTAATATGACGTTCGTCCATCTCAAGACTGTTCACAAACATTGCACACCACCTTAGAACATATAGGGGTTTGACACAAAAGAGGAAAACTTACAGCCGCGCTTTCTCATAACAAAAAACATAAACAATATGAGCAGTATCTAATCAGTCTAAGAGCTCACAAGAAGTAGTGAGGAATTGAAGTGAGGACTCCTAGTATATATGAAACATTATTCCTTCCAGAAGCATCTAGAAGCTTCTATTAGTCAAACTGACGAAAGGAACAATTTCTACTTTTAAGAATAGAGTCAAATTTAAATGATATTCTCACATAATGGAAATACAACGTATTTATACAGCTGCAAAAATTAAATTCAGTAATTTTAAAATCTCTCTCTTGTAAATAACAGTGTATATTTAGCTTTTCCAAAATGTATAATTATTTACGTAAAAGCTAAGTATTGGTCTGGAACACAATGACGGTAGCCCCTTAACTGAGCAATAAATTCACGTGAAATATTACGTATACTACATTTAGAAAAATATTCAATCCATGTGCATTTCTTATGAATGATCATCTCATCTTCTCTTCAGGTATTAGGCAGGAATTGCCTGTTAAAGTACACATCTCCGTCGGGGTCTTCCCATTCTTTGTAGATGTTCGTTCCATTTTCTTCTGTAATCTCGAATTCAATCATTATGATATTTATTGTATATATTTACCATTATGATATTTATCATTGTGATATTTATAATTATATGGTATTTATTATTCTTAGGAATGATATTAAAAAAACCACATTACGTTCTGCATCGGCACAAACTCTATTTTGACGTAGGTCATTATAAAGTGCAATATCTGCGATAGCTAATTTTCATAGTACTACCTTATTTTTGTCGTCGTTGTTGTGTTCTTCAGTCTGAAGATGCACGTCTCCACGCTACCCTATCGTGTCAAAGCCTTTTCATCTCCAAGTAAGTACTACAACCCACATCCTTCTGAATCTGCTGATTGTTTTCATATCTTTTTATATCACACTTCCCTCAAATGCTAAAATGGTGATTCCTTGATGTCACAGAATGTGTCTTCCCAACCCATCCCTTCTTCTAGTCAAGATGCACCACAAATTTCTTTTCTCCCTTGTTCCGTTCAGTACCTTTTCGTTAGTTAGGTGGCCTTCCTGTCTATTGTTCAGCATTCTTATGCAGCACCACATTTCAAAACCTTCTATTCTTTTTTTGTCTAAACTGTTTATCATCCTTGTTTCACTTCCGTACATGGTTACACCGCACACAAATACCGTCAGAAAAGATTCCCTAACACTTAAATCTGTATTCAATGTTAACAAATTTCTCTTCTTCAGAAAAGCTTTTCTTACCATAACCGGTCTAAATGTTGGACTTCGGCCATCATCAGTTATTTTGCTGCCCAAATAAGAAAACTCGTCTACTACTTTAAGTTTCTTGTTTCCTAATCTAATTCCCTCGGCATCACCTGATTTAATACTACTGCATTCCATTATCTTTGGTTTGCTTTCGTTGATGTTCATATTACATCCTTCTATCAAGTCACTTTCAAAAAATGGTTCAAATGGCTCTGAGCACTTAACATCTATGGTCATCAATCCCCTAGAACTTAGAACTACTTAAACCTAACTAACCTAAGGACAGCACACAACACCCAGTCATCACGAGGCAGAGAAAATCCCTGACCCCGCCGTGAATCGAACCCGGAACGCGGGCGCGGGAAGCGAGAACGCTACCGCACGACCACGAGCTGCGGACCAAGTCACTTTCCGTTAAGCTGCTCTTCCAAGTCCTTTGCTACATTATCTCATACAAACACGCAGAAATATTATTACATAGCACTCTAGATTGGAAAGATATAAAAATTTCGAAAAAAACAGCAGAGTATTGTGTAATTGTGTGGGAAACACGACCCTCATACTTTGTAACCCAAAGCCGGTTAAATATTACCGAAAAAGGAGGTGGTATCGCAAACTTCGGTTAACCTAGGATATTTCCCTCATTCTTCGTTTCTTGTACGGCAATACGTTGACCCAGATTTGCGCCACATCGTTCAACGGGCATCGTCGTCTGCCTGCTAGTCAGTGCCCAGACGATAACTGAAACCAGGGACTGTTTGGCACAAGGCTTACGTGACTTCTGCGGCCGTGACACCATAATAAATAAAATAAATCCAGTTTGACGCGAGTATACAGGGTGAGTCACCTAACATTACCGCTGGATATATTTCGTAAGCCACATCAAATACTGACGAATCGATTCCACAGACCGAACGTGAGGAGAGGGGCTAGTGTAATTGGTTAATACAAACCATAAAAAAATGCACGGAAGTATGTTTTTTTAACACAAACCTACGTTTCTTTAAATGGAACCCCGTTAATTTTTTAGTACATCTGAACATATAAACAAATACGTATTCAGTGCTGTTTGTTGCATTGTAAAATGTTAATTACATCCGGAGATATTGTAACCTTAAGTTGACGCTTGAGTACCACTCCTCCGCTGTTCGATCGTGTGTATCGGAGAGCATCGAATTACGTAGGGATCCAGAGGGAACGGTGATGGACCTTAGGTACAGAAGAGACTGGAACAGCACATTACGTCCACATGCTAACATCTTTTTATTGGTCTTTTTCACTGACGCACATGTACATTACCATGAGGGGTGAGGTACACGTACACAGGTGGTTTCCATTTTCAATTACGGAGTGGAATAGAGTGTGTCCCGATATGTCAGGCCAATAGATGTTCAGTGTGGTGGCCATCATTTGCTGCACACAATTGCAATCTCTGGCGTAATGAATGTCGTATACGCCGCAGTACAGCTGGTGTAATGTCGCCGCAGTCTGCCACAATACGTTGTTTCATATCCTCTGGGGTTGTAGGCACATCACGGTACACATTCTCCTTTAACGTACCCCACAGAAAGAAGTCCAGAGGTGTATGATCAGGAGAACGGGCTGGCCAATTTATCCGTCCTCCACGTCCTATGAAACGCCCGTCGAACATCCTGTCAAGGGTCAGCCTAGTGTTAATTGCGGAATGTGCAGGTGCACCATCATGCTGATACCACATACGTCGACGCGTTTCCAGTGGGACATTTTCGAGCAACGTTGGCAGATCATTCTGTAGAAGCGCGATGTATGTTGCAGCTGTTTGGGCCCCTGCAATGAAGTAAGGACCAATGAGGTGGTCGCCAATGATTCCGCACCATACATTTACAGTCCACGGTCGCTGTCGCTCTACCTGTCTGAGCCAGCGAGGATTGTCCACGGACCAGTAATCCATGTTCCGTAGATTCACTGCCCCGTGGTTTGTGAAACCCGCTTTATCGGTAAACAGGTAGAACTGCAACGCATTCTCTGTTAATGCCCATTGACAGAATTGCACTCGATGATTTAAGTCATCACCATGTAATTGCTGATGTAGCGACACATGAAACGGGTGAAAGCGGTGACGATGCAGTATGCGCATGACACTACTTTGACTCAGTCCACCGGCTCTCGCAATGTCCCGTGTACTCATGTGTGGGTTCATGGCAACAGCAGCTAACACACCAACTGCACCCGCTTCTCCTGTGACGGGTCTGTTACGGACCCGTTTGCGTGCTACGACCATACCTGTAGCACACAGTTGGCGGTAGATGTTTTGCAATGTGCGGCACGTTGGATGCTCTCTGTCCGGGTACCGTTCTGCATACACCCTGCAGGCTTCAGTTGCATTTCGTCGACACTCGCCATAGATGAGTATCATCTCCGCCTTTTCAGAGTTCGAATACACCATGGTCACAGTTCCTACAACACTACACTATCACAGACGTCTGGTAACACGGTGTACTAAAGTTGGTCTGCGTGCGGAGACGAATGCAGAATAAGGAGGAGGAGGAGGAGGAGGATGTTAGTGTTTAACGTCCCGTCGACAACGAGGTCATTAGAGACGGAGCGCAAGCTCGGGTGAGGGAAGGATGAGGAAGGAAATCGGCCGTGCCCTTTCAAAGGAACCATCCCGGCATTTGCCTGAAGCGATTTAGGGAAATCACGGAAAACCTAAATCAGGATGGCCGGAGACGGGATTGAACCGTCGTCCTCCCGAAGGCGAGTCCAGTGTGCTAACCACTGCGCCACCTCGCTCGGTTGCATAATAACAATAGCAGCAAGCGCTACATGCGGACGCTGCATGACCAAACCACAACAGTGCACTACAGCCACACTCGTGAACACGGTCGTCATCGTAAACATGTCCCTGCAGATGCTGCTCGCCGACCGTGGCCCGTGTTTGTTACAACACGCAACTGAACGTCGGAGGTTTCAAGCGTCAACTTTAGGTTACAATATCTCCGGATGTAATTAACATTTTACAATGCAACAAACGGCACTGATTACGTATTTGTTTATATGTTCAGATGTGCTAACAAAACTAACGGGGTTCCATTTAAAAAATCGTAGGTTTGCGTTAAAAAACATACTTCCGTGCATTTTTGTATGGTTTGTATTAAACAGTTACACTAGCCCCTCTCCTCACTTTCGGTCTGTGGAATCGGTTCGTCAGTATTTAATGTTGTTTACGAAATATATCCAGCGGTAACGTTAGGTGACTCACCCTGTATACTGACCGTCCGACAGGGCTGAGAATTTGTCAAAGCAACGAGTCAGCAAGTCATCAGCCGTCTTTTCAGTGTCGGCTTTCGCTATGAGGACGCCGCTGCTCTGCCGTCATCCTGGCTGCACCACTTGCTTACGGGATCCAGCCGCCGCCTCACAGGCCGAACGTCGAACTGAGGCCTTCCTAACGGGCGGGAATTTGTACAGTAATACATTCGAACTGCGACTGTTAGCTATATGCGCCACTTAGATCTGTCACCTAGATACATTTGGCAGTATGGTGCCTGAGAGGATTTTGGTTACAGTCTAGCTGCCACCCACTTTCGATATTTCCATCATTTATTAACTTTTAACTGGGCGAGGCAGTATCTACACTTACATCTACATCTACATCCATACTCCGCAAGCCACCTGACGGTGTATCTCGTCTCTCTCTCTCTCTCTCTCTTTCTCTCTCTCTCTCTCTCTCTCTCTCTTCTTTGGTATAAAATGTGTTTGGATTTTGAATGTAACATATGGTCAGGATTGTTTGGAAAAAGGAAAAGGATATTTAATACACTGTTGGCGTTGGGTATATCCTGCCCGCTCGTAAATGTGGCTTATATATACGCCGAAGATAATCAAAGTTGCTACGCAGGCACAAATATTAGTAAAAATGGGCGCGGTCTTGCTTGCAATGGTTTAATTACGTAATTCAAACTCGCGGCTGGTCCAAATATAATCAAATGTAGCAAGAAACTATTATTGTGATTGCCCGATAAGTTAATTGCTGCGAAGAGAGAGGCGATACAATCATCTACGTAGCGTAAGGATTTACTCTCACGATAAATAATTCCATTTATATCACACTGGTTTCAGTTTCGTTAAGCATTTACTTGACAGAAATAAATTTAATTGCAAACTCAAAGATATCGTGAAGCAAACCTAAGTCCTGTTGCTTACTGCAGTTAAATTTATATACGCAATGCCGTAAAAATTCTGATAAAATGAACTTTGCAAATATTACTGGTTGAAAATTATTATCAATATTCAAATTATTTTTACATTACCTTGAGAGTGAAGCCCAACATTTCATATTTAATTAAATTCCATGTAATGATCGCCTATGCGCCATTAGACACAAGAAAGCCAGATGGGCAATCTTCTACACAACTCGCTTTAAATAATTGTTTTCACTTAAATATTTCCACGGGGAGGAAGAGGTTTTGAATGAGAAGAGGAGAAATTTACTTTTTACCGTATCTTGTAACAGAAAATGCGTATATCACATACTTCATGCGTCAGAACAGCTAAGCTCCTTTATTATTCAGCAGAAGAGACAAAAGAAGTATTAGATCTTTGAATGAAGGCTTTTCAACGTTAATGAGATAGGATTTTCTTGGCTAAAAAGAGTATCTTTACATTGTACAGTTATCCTTTGACACTAAAATACATATTTTACTAACAGTTTTAATACAAAAGTTATTAATTTAACGAGTTGTAGGTTTTATAATTATCTGTCGTATTAGCTACAGTTTTTATCGACAGAAATACACTTCACATTACACCTCTGGTACAGATTTAGTTAAGTTTTTATAGGGCTTTCCAGGAGACATCACATCAGTTATTGGACCACAGATAGATGTTTTGAATAATTTTACTAGCACTTTCAATAATATTCTGTAAACTGTAGAATAACCTATGTGTTAAGAGTTCGGAAAAACTCTACGGAGACCCCAGAAAGAGCTCTTTAGGAATACACTGGCCATTCCAAGTTCTGAGCTACACTTGGACGGTCATGTTGTTGGTCTGATCGCGGGTCTGTTCACAATGTAGATTTTTTTTACGAACAGGGTTCTTAATTACCGTAAGCGATTCATATACAACACTACTAATTTCATTTACAGCTTCATAAGCTGGGAAATAGCGCCAGAGACCTAACGTCACAGACTTCAAGCAATCCATGTAAAGCTCTAAGAAGGCTTCTGAAATCCCCCACATTTGAAAGAAATTTTTGGGATACGTCAACTTGAACGAATGGAGACAGTACAAACAGCAATAAAAGAGGACAAGTGTTAGTAGAACAGCCGCCCTGAGGGTTCCGTACAAAATTAATTAATAGTAATAATAATTTCGTGAGTCTCAGTACTCTAGTGCGAGGCTTTCTATTGGACGTGACTGCGGCGACTTCGAAGTCACTAATCCACCCCAGCTGTTGAACCGGCCAAAGTGCACCTACAGTTTAATGCGGAGTACGAACCACCTGTTGTTTCTAGTAAGTTTTCACATCGTTGAGAGGCGGAGGCGAGGTGGAAACGTGGACTGAAAAATTCGTGGTCCGACGGCGACCTTCCGTTTTCAGGCACGCGTTTCACCGCTACTGCACCAAGCCCGACGTACAAAAACATAATTCATCTACAGGTTTTGATGAGTGAGTCTGCGAGTATTAAATATTTGACACATACGGCCCTGTCTTTTGACTGTATTGATGTTATAGCTTACATTATTTTCGCCAACAAGCGACTGTAAATCTTAGTATTAGACATGAATTTCAGCCGGCCGGTGTGACCGAGCGGTTCTAGGCACTTCAGTCCGGAACCGCGCGACCGCTACGGCCGCAGGTTCGAATCCTGCCTCGGGCATGGATGTTTGTGATGTCCTTAGGTTAGTTAGGTTTAAGTAGTTCTAATTTCTAGGGGACTGATGACCTCCGATGTTAAGGCTCATAGTGCTCAGAGCCATGAATTTCAGCTTTATACCTCTACCTGTTCCTGACAGAAATGGGCTTCATAAATGGACGGACAGGTAGACGGATGGACAACAAATGGTAAAACAATATTTTTTTATGTGGTACAATTATAACAGTTTTTTGATCTTTTTCCTTAACTTGTACTGCGAAATCGCGCTTCTCGCCAAAGCTTATGATTGTAGGTCTACGGTAATACTCTAGCCAAAGAAATTGGCATAGACAAGCGTATTCAAATACTTAGATATGTAAACAGGCAGAATATGGCGTTACTGTCGAGATGTGCAGCAAAACCATTCTCTATTTTCCTACTTCACAAATGTAATACAGACGCTATACTTGAGAAGGACTCACACCCCCATTCATTGGCACAATGAAACTGTAAAGAGGACGAAAGCTAACGTCACGTCGATGTTGAAGCCACTAGGAACCAAGCACTAGATTTGTTGGCCAACAACAGGCAAGGAAATTGGCCGCTGCATTGTTGATGGCAGCGTCCCTGCTTTCATGAGCAGTGATTTACTGAAAGCAGACTCCAGGTACGGCACTTCCAACTCGCAAAGGGCATTCCTACATAGACTGCTGGTCTGCCTCAACGTCAGCTATTCTACAATAATTTTATTTTAGTTAGCGTACTGAATAGAGTAGAGAATGTTGTCTGTTTAATATCCTTTTTTGCAAAATGATGCCATGTAGTAACTCTGTTCTTAGTTTATTAAGAATCATTCCCAGTCCTGCAGGCGTCAGAAAGTAGAACAGAATTCTTGCAGACATTGACAGAGCGTAAAACCCGAAAACACTGCCGTGAGGAGAGAGAAATCATCTGACCGTACCCACAGTTCCGAGAAAGACAAACACAACATGTTTGTACACAGTTACGGAAATATAGTACGACTCTCTAAAAGTGAACAAGCAGACACCACAGTTATCTGCTACTGTTTGTTGCTCTTACAATGTCTTTCTGACGGGAAATTTACGCTGCAAAAGCTACGCGCACTACTACATGAGCAATTTACTATAGTATCCATATTGTACAGTCGATGCACAATTTTGGAGGAGGTCGACTACCGACACGGAAGGCATTTCGCTCTGGAAAAGAGACAAGCAATGTTCTGACGTGCTGTAGAAAATCGCCACTGCGAAGGTAACGCTGCACGACATACATTATCTGGAACTCTTTCAGGGTAATGTTTGACATACAGCTTCGTGATACTGGGGATACATCACCAATCAAAGGAGAACAAGGTATGGGTAAGCAAAACAAGTGCGATATGCTGCACATACAGGAGAGCGACCTAAGCTGTATAGTTATGAGAACCGAGTAAACAGAGTGCAAATGGAAACAGAAAGATCCCATGATGTATACAGAAGTACTGTCTTCGTAAAACTAAGTATATAAATCATATACACGGTCTGCACTTAGGTGATAGATTTGGAAATCTTAATGTGGAAATCAAAGTCTGTGGAATTACATAAATGGATGTGCCATTGGATACTGATTTCAGAATCTAATTAGCTCCTCATTCCAAGGCCAGCAGTACAATTAGTAGCTGTCATACTTATGTACTGCTTCATCTAATGGTGTACTGCCTAGACCCCTTTAGCTTACAACTCAATGAAGAATAAAGTCGAAGACACTTTGTGATTATTATAATTGTTGTGTACATAGTTCCGCATAGTCAGCGCGTACACAACTTTCCCAATAGAGCGCGCCCCGCTAAGCACAACAGCGCAGGCGCAGCGCTCGTCCATCTCCGCACTACGAGATGGCGCTGCCATAGAGACGGACCAAATTCTGTTTCCGCCGATCCGCGTATTAATACACTCCTGGAAATGGAAAAAAGAACACATTGACACTGGTGTGTCAGACCCACCATACTTGCTCCGGACACTGCGAGAGGGCTGTACAAGCAATGATCACACGCACGGCACAGCGGACACACCAGGAACCGCGGTGTTGGCCGTCGAATGGCGTTAGCTGCGCAGCATTTGTGCACCGTCGCCGTCAGTGTCAGCCAGTTTGCCGTGGCATACGGAGCTCCATCGCAGTCTTTAACACTGGTAGCATGCCGCGACAGTGTGGACGTGAACCGTATGTGCAGTTGACGGACTTTGAGCGAGGGCGTATAGTGGGCATGCGGGAGGCCGGGTGAACGTACCGCCGAATTGCTCAACACGTGGGGCGTGAGGTCTCCACAGTACATCGATGTTGTCGCTAGTGGTCGGCGGAAGGTGCACGTGCCCGTCGACCTGGGACCGGACTGCAGCGACGCACGGATGCACGCCAAGACCGTAGGATCCTAAGCAGTGCCGTAGGGGACCGCACCGCCACTTCCCAGCAAATTAGGGACACTGTTGCTCCTGGGGTATCGGCGACGACCATTCGCAACCGTCTCCATGAAGCTGGGCTACGGTCCCGCACACCGTTAGGCCGTCTTCCGCTCACGCCCCAACATCGTGCAGCCCGCCTCCAGTGGTGTCGCGACAGGCGTGAATGGAGGGACGAATGGAGACGTGTCGTCTTCAGCGATGAGAGTCGCTTCTGCCTTGGTGCCAATGATGGTCGTATGCGTGTTTGGCGCCGTGCAGGTGAGCGCCACAATCAGGACTGCATACGACCGAGGCACACAGGGCCAACACCCGGCATCATGGTGTGGGGAGCGATCTCCTACACTGGCCGTACACCACTGGTGATCGTCGACGGGACACTGAATAGTGCACGGTACATCCAAACCGTCATCGAACCCATCGTTCTACCATTCCTAGACCGGCAAGGGAACTTGCTGTTCCAACAGGACAATGCACGTCCGCATGTATCCCGTGCCACCCAACGTGCTCTAGAAGGTGTAAGTCAACTACCCTGGCCAGCAAGATCTCCGGATCTGTCCCCCATTGAGCATGTTTGGGACTGGATGAAGCGTCGTCTCACGTGGTCTACACGTCCAGCACGAACGCTGGTCCAACTGAGGCGCCAGGTGGAAATGGCATGGCAAGCCGTTCCACAGGACTACATCCAGCATCTCTACGATCGTCTCCATGGGAGAATAGCAGCCTGCATTGCTGCGAAAGGTGGATATACACTGTACTAGTGCCGACATTGTGCATGCTCTGTTGCCTGTGTCTATGTGCCTGTGGTTCTGTCAGTGTGATCATGTGATGTATCTGACCCCAGGAATGTGTCAATAAAGTTTCCCCTTCCTGGGACAATGAATTCACGGTGTTCTTATTTCAATTTCCAGGAGTGTATGTAACGCAGCCAATGAGATTGCTGCTAACGTAGAAGCTTTTCTCCTCGCGGATCACACTCTTGAAGTGATACATGAACACGCGCGGTATTATAACGAGTGTACAGACCTCCGACTAGTCTGCATTTATCTGCATCAGTCTGTACCAGTCTGCATTTGTCTGCACCAGTCTGTACCAGTCTACATTTTTCTGTACCAGTCTATAGTCAAGTTTCAGTCTGCGCCTAATAAGATTACCATATTCGTGTACATAGCCATGGAGATAAATGTATAGACACAATTGTCAAGTATCAGAGATATATATGAGAATAAGATTAACGTACCAATACCAAAGGAACTTCAGATTGTCAATTGTAAATAGCATCCAGAACCAAGTTAAGTAATTTTTATGCTTGTTATTATTTTAATAAATGTGTCTGAAAATTAATCAAGTTCTGTTTAAAGTTGGTCACTGTCAATCTGCTACTCTAAGCGTGCAAGTGGCATTTCTATCGTATGACCTAACTGCAGAAAATAAACACGCCACGATAAGACCACGAGACATATTGCTGACACTCGCCTACTTCGTTAGAGCGACAAGTCAAATTATCTGATGGTGTGTGTACTGAAGGTCTTACAGTACGCACACCACAATAATTTACTTTTAGATACATGATGACAATAATGATAATACATTTCAAACGTTTATTTTTATAACTGCTCTTGCAGCCTACTTCATTTATGTCATCTACGTATATTGCCTTTAACTTTTATTTAATCAGCTGAGAGGTGATAACTGAAATGATAAGTGAAGGATCTCTGACAGAAGTATATTATTACATTCCTATACAGCTGAAGTCAGTCTGTTGCAGAACTATGGAACACATTATACTTTCCCATATTATAGTAATTCTGACAGAGAAAATCTTCTCTACAGGTCAGCATAGATAAGGCAATCAGAGACCTCACGAAACTCTGTCTGCTGTGTCCGTCCATGAGATTCAGAGCGCCATAGACAATCGCAGCTAGATTGATACCGCATTCCTTGTCTTCTGGAAGACGTTCCGTGCGGTATTGTGTTGTTGTTCAGTGAAAAATTGTAAAATTCCATGTCTAAAGGTGTCACTTCTTGCAGTCTTCAGCAGCGTGTACCGTACTATGCCATGTAGCTATAATTTTACTCGCAGCTGTCAGCTGTATGTCAGTTTCATAGTATTTAATTTTATGTAGTTTTAATATTAACTTCTTAAGAAAGTATTTTACGTGACGAGAGCATTATTGCTCAGTTACTACATGTGTTGTGGATTTTCCGATGAAGACACCCACAGTCGGTGTCGAAACCTGGTACAAGCAGAATTTTGCTGCAGTCTGTTGGCTATTTTATACCTATCATATTGTGTTATATGGCTGCTGTCTCACAGTCGTGTTTAAATATGTTAAATGAAATAATTTTGCCAAATCCGGGGTACAGTGGATCCCATTCGAAATGGAATTAAAAGAAGAAGAAGAAGAATAGGTAAAAATCTACAATACTGGTACGATGTACATTCCACCATGCACTGTTAAGTGGTATTTGGAGTATATAAGTAGATTGCAGTAAATGCCTTTCGAAGTAGATTCACTGCGTCCGGTAACCCTAGAAGCTGGGGATAATGTCGTCGTTAAAAACACCAAAAGTCGCAAGTTGGGATCAAAACAGTAGAAGAACGAGATTTAACACCATTCAGCCATCTCCACCGCACATCCCATCTCAGACAAGATGGGTCACCTGCTCCTCACCCACAAAGTCAAAGAGCTTGAAACTCAACGTAGGGATCATTAAGAAAGAACCGATCTTTAAGCTATCCTAGCTGAAAGAAGTAAACAAGGATACACTACCCTCTCAAAGTTTGAAAGCAACATGCTGTGTATTACAAATGAACAAGATGGTAACGATCTATGTGAGTTATTGGTTAGAAAACAGAAAATTATGCTCGAATGACGATTGATAATGACACAGTATTGTAGAGGTAACTATTGTACACGCACACACATTTGGGCATATATTGATATTGCTCATTTTTATATAAACTGACTTTACCTGACCAAACATTTCTACTAAGCACGCTAGGTGGCACCAGTGCGTGCACGACTGTGCAAAGGTACGTTGTTTGCAGTTCTGTTCAGTCGTAATTACGTGTGTATGAAGGTAGGACACTGCAAAAAAAAGGTAGCGCACACAGCGAAAAGATTTGAAAATTACACCAGAGTGCCTGATTCCTAATGATTCACAGGTAAAGATAATCATTTCGCCCCGAGAGGGTAATATTTTGCCACAGATATCAAAGCAATTGAAGATTTCATTCAGCAGAGTTGTCAAGAACATACACCGACATCGAGATACAAGCCCCTATGATGATCGTCGTCGTTCAGCAGCACCCAGGAAAGCATCGGAACGCCAGGAAAAGTATTTGGTAGTGACCAGTAAATATAACAGATTCAAAACTGTCCGTGAAATGCCGGCCAGTGTGGCCGAGCGGTTCTAGGCGCTTCAAGTGGTTCAAATGGCTCTAAGCACTATGGGACCTAACATCTGAGGTCATCAGTCCCCTAGACTTAGAACTACTTAAACCTAACTAACCTAAGGACATCACACACATCCATGCCCGAGGAAAGATTCGAACCTGCGACCGTAGCAGCAGCGCGGTTCCGGACTGAAGCGCCTAGAACCGATCGGCCACAGCGGCCGGCTAGGCGCTTCAGTCTGGAACCGCGCGACCGCTACGGTCGCAGGTTCGAATCCTGCCTCGGGCATGGATGTGTGTGATGTCCTTAGGTTAGTTAGGTTTAAGTAGTTCTAAGTTCTAGGGGACTGATGACCTCAGATGTTAGGTCCCATAGTGCTCAGAGCCATTTGAACCATTTGTCCGTGAAATGACTGCTGATCTAAACACAACTAGGGATACACCAGTGAGTCAACAGTGAGACGGCGCCTGGCAGAAAACAACCTCTAAGATTATGTAGAAGCAAGGAGACCATTGTTGCGTCCTGTTAACGAGAAGAGATGGCTTCATTGGGTTAGGATGCACCAGCATTGGACAGCGGGAGTTTGGGAAAGAGACTTATACACTGATGAACCCAAGTTCAAGTTCAAAATATTTTGAAGTAAATGGCGTCAGTTCGTACGCCGGTTAACTAAAAAAAGCTTGTATCCTCAGCGCGTAATTCCAGCTGTGTAGCACGGAAGGGCTTCCATGATGGTAGTGGGTATTTTGGAGGGAATAAAGTTGGATTTTGGTGAAATTACATAGAAAAATGAATCAAAAGGATTATTAGGCCATTCTCCAGCAACATTTCATGACATGTGGTTTGCGTCTGATTGGGAAATATTTTGTTTTGCAGCAAGGCAGCGACCTGAAACATACATCCCGCTTGTCTCAGAACTATGAGAAGTCTCTAGAAATTCAGAAAAGTTTCAAAAACATGGAATGTAATCCCCAGTCCCCAGATTGTGACGCCATCGAGCTACTATGGAATGAGCTGGAAAGGAGGATCCAGTAACGATGATAGTGAGTGAGACACACTTGTGGGAGGTCCTGCAGCAAGAGTGGAGACTAATTCGAACTGAGACTCCGACAAAATTAATCCTTTGTACGACGAGAGTATGTAAGGCAGAGATTAAAGCAAAAAGTGGCTATTTTGAGGAATCTAAAATTTAATAGTTGCATTTAACTACGTATTGTTTGACACGAATGAACATTAAAAAAAATTTTATAATGTATTTGCTTTCCTTTGTCCATAATCAGTTGGTTTTTCCAAACTTGCGGAGGGTAGTGTATCAACGAGAGAAAAACTGGACACGAAACTAGCTCATATAACATCCCACCGTAGGAAATTAAAAATTCTTGTACAATAACCCCGCAATGGATTCTGCACGTTACGATGACATATTTTTTTACTAATAGCCCGCGCCGCAACATTTTGTCAAATGTTGTTACGCTAAACATCATGTATGACATTAGAGACCTCAGATTTATTGCCCAACCGTTTTCGTTGTCCAGCATAAGACTGTGAAGGAGAGAAAGAGGGGAAGGTAACAAGAAAAACGGAATCGAGAACAGCGAGCACAAGCGCAAGTTGTGGGGCAGGATACAGATCCTTCTGAAGCAACCAGTTAAATTGCACGAAAGCTATAGCTGGATGGTTGCACCGGGATTTGAAACCTACTCCAACAATGATTTAATCACTGAGCCTTTGCTTTCGAGTCGAGCACTGAGACCCACTTCAACAGCTAAGATGTAATCGCAACATTCCTTCATTTCCCAGCCGTTCGCGTAGTGCTGTTCCGCAGCTGACTGCACGTAGCGTGTGATGAGAGGTGAGCAGCAAGGCAGAGGGGACGTAAAGGCGCAGCTGCGGGCCAGAGATACGAGGTTATTCACTTAATAAGGCGGCGCGGTCACTCCGGCTCTGGCGTGCTGGCTTAAGGGCTTTGACGGATACCAGCTCTCCGAACGTAATAGAGGCCACAGCTCGACAGCATGGCCTTGTTTTAATGTCCTGCAAAAACAGAGAAAAAACTCATATATTTGAAATGATCGATGCAGCACTCAGATCTTAAAGGAACGCTATCGCAAAGGTGCACTACTGGTCATTAAAACTGATACACCAAAAAGAAATGGAGATTATAAACGGGTATTCATTGGACAAATGTATTATACTAGAACTGTGATTACATTTTCACGCAATTTGGGTACATAGATCCTGAGAAATCAGTACCCAGAACAACCACCTCTGGCGGTAATAACGGCCTTGATAAGCCTGGGCATTGAGACAAACAGAGCTTGAATGGCGTGTACAGGTACAGCTGCCCATATAGCTTCTACGCGACACCACAGTTCATCAAGAGTAGTGACTGGCGTATTGTGACGAGCCAGTTGCTCGGCCACCATTGACCAGACGTTTTCAATTGGTGCGAGATCTGGAGAATGTGCTGGCCAGGGCAGCAGTCGAACATTTTCTATATCCAGAAAGGCCCGTACAGGACCTGCAACATGCGGTCGTGCATTATCCTGCTCAAATGTAGGGTTTCGCAGGGATCGAATGAAGGGTGGAGCCACGGGTCGCAACACATCCGAAATGTAACGTCCACTGTTCAAAAGTGCCGTCAATGCGAACAAGAGGTGACCGAGACGTGTAACCAATGGCACCCCATACCATCACGCCGGGTGATACGCCAGTATGGCGATGACGAATACACGCTTCCAATTTGCGTTCACCGCGATGTCGCCAAACACGGATGCGACCATCATGATGCTGTAAACAGAACCTGGATTCATCCAAAAAAATGACGTTTTACCATTCTTGCTCCCAGGTTCGTCGTTGAGTATACCATGACAGGCGCTCCTGTCTGATGCAGCGTCAAGGGTAACCGCAGCCATGGTCTCCGAGCTGATAGTCCATGCTGCTGCAAACGTCGTCGAACTGTTCGTGCAGATGGTTGTTGTCTTGCAAACGTCCCCATTGTTGACTCAGGGATCGAGACGTGGCTGCACGATCCGTTACAGCCATGTGGATAAGATGCCTGTCATCTCGACTGCTAGTGATACGAGGCCGTCGGGATCCAGCACGGCGTTCCGTATTACGCTCCTGAACCCACCGATTCCATATTCTGCTAACAGTCATTGGATTTCGACCCCGAGGCATCACAACATCGTTTCACCAGGCAACGCCGGTCAACTGCTGTTTGTGTATGAGAAATCGGTTGGAAACTTTCCTCATGTCAGCACGTTGTAGGTGTCGCCACCGGCGCCAACCTTGTGTGAATGCTCTGAAAAGCTAGTTATTTGCATATGACAGCATCTCTTCCTGTCGTTTAAATTTCGCGTCTGTAGCACGTCAACTTCGTGTTGTAGCATTTTTAATGGCCAGTAGTGTAATTTTACTTACAGATCCGACATAAAATTCCAAGAAGTAATTCTAAATCAGTAAACGGATCAGAGCCAGGTGTCCATACACTCAGTTAAATAATGGAATCGAAATGGAGAATACGGAAATGCTACATTCCTTTTTCCATAATTAATTCAGTGAGGAAGACCGTGTTGAGGTTCCTACTTTACACTGTCACCATGGGGAAATAAAACAACCAAAATTACTTAACAGTGGGAACGTCACTGGGCATGATGCGATAGAAATACGATTTTGTACATGAGTTATGCAGCTGCCCCTACCGATGTCGTTTTATGCAACCCGCAATGCTGTATCTGGTCTTTGAAATTACACACGATATTTTAAAATTCTCTTGCTCGCTACGCATAAGCTGTTAATCCCACGCAAAAAATGAAGAGGACCTTTTTGTAGGAAACTTAATGCAGTTAAATTACGTATTGTGGTAAATTATCGCCGGTGATCACTGTTTCTGAGTTATTACCGATACTCGATCTTTATTTGATTGATCGAGCTATTACGCCACAGTATAGTCGGCTATTTCGTTAACACTCTTAATTTAAACATGCCCGTGAGGGTAAAGAAAGAAAACAACTTTTGTAAAGGTTGCGGTAGACCTTATTACGTTGACATTCGATCGAAACTTAACCCTTACAAGCACAGCAGTTTCGTAGTCGGAAGGACTGACGAATACAACGACGTAATTGTTTACTGTATGCTGTTAAAATCCACAAAACTGTTAGGTAAAATTTACACAAACGTCAGTTTTACAGTTTGTAAGTGCTCGAGTAAGGCGGTGGCGTAATAATGCCAGTCAAAACAGACCAATATAAGTCGAAAGTGAGAAATAATTCGTGCTGTCGCAAACTTTTGTACAGTGGTAGGAGGAAGAGCCCCTGGCCGTTGGGGACTGAGTGTGGGAGTGGGGGACGTTCGAAAGTCCCTTTAGTGCGTTTTTCTTGAATAACTCGAAAGCTACGGCCTCTATCTAAAACGCAACCCAGTAAAAAAATTAACTAAACTAAATTTCCTACGAAAAGATCAAGCTTATTTCTTCTGTAAGACTAATAGTTTGCGCGTAGCGGGCAAGAGAACCTGAAACGCCGGCACGTGGTTTTCGAAGACCAGTTATAATATTGCGGGATGTATAAAACGACATCCTTAACGGCAGCCGAATCGCACTGTATAGTGTGTGCGGAAGAACTTGGCCTCTTCCAGCGGTAGTATACCGTAGATCGCTGGAGGGAAGAAGCGTTCCAAGTGACTGGATAAATGGGCATCTGACTAAAGTTTTCAATATGGTTCATTGAACGGACGCACACAACACTAGGTCTATTTCGCTGATGGCAGTGTGTTGTAGAATCTTCGACTACATTTTATGCTCGCGTATTATAACCTTTCTGGAGACGGAAAATCTCCTCTGCGCGAATCAACAGCGATTCCGCACACAATGATCGAATGAAAACCAGCTCACTCGGTTCGTCCACGACACCCGGAAGGCAGAAGACATCAGCCCTCACACTGATGCCCCGTTCCTTGACTTTGGGAAGGCCGTTCGACGCAATTCCGCACTGTCATATAGTGAACAAGATACGAGCGCACGGAAAATCAGATGAACTCTGTGATTGGACTGAAAAGTTATTAAAAATAGAACACAACATGTCACTCTTAATAGCGAGAAGTATTCAGACGTAAAGCTGACTTCGGACAACCCCAGGGGAGTGTTATGGGATCATTACTGTTCGCTGCATACGCTGAGGTGACAAAAGCCATGGGATACCTCCTGATATCGTGTAGGAATTCCTTTTGCCCCGCGAAGTGCAGCAACTAGAAGTGGCATAGACTCAACAAGTCGTTGCAAGTCCCCTGCAGAATATTGAGCCATGCTGCCTCTATAACAGTCAGTAATTGCGAAAGTGTTGCCGGTGCAGGATATTGTGCACGAAATGCCTCTCGATTATCTCCCATAAATGTTCGGTAGGATTCATTTCAGGCGATCTAGGTTGCGGTATTATTTGCTCGAACTGTTGAGAATGTTCTTCAAACCAACAACTGTGGTCTGTTAAAATGGCCCATAGTCATCCACAAAAATTCCGTCGTTGTTTGGGATACGAAGTTCATGAATGGCTTCCAATGAAATGTCCGAACACAACGATTTACAGTCAATGATCGGTTCAGTTGGGCTGGAGAACCACAGTCCATGTCATTACGGAGCCACTAACAGCTTGTACAGTGCCTTGTTGACAACTTGGGTCCATGGCTGAGTGGGATATGACCACACTAGAGCCCTGTCATCAGCTCTCACCAATGAAATCGGGACTCTTGTGACCAGGCCACGATTTTGCAGTCGTCCAGGATCCAACCGCTACGGATACGATCCGAAGAGAGACGATGGACACGATGTAGTGCTGTTAGCAAAGGCACTCGCTTCTGTTGTCTGTTCCTTTCGTTTCCTCCTCCTGCTTCCGGTTGCGTCACTTTTTTATGAGGCACTGTCAGGCATTGCGGGTAAGATCGGATGCTTCATGAGGCTGTTCGTTGATGATGCTGTGATGCAGGCTGTGCTCCTTATGAGTGCACCAGCGTTCTGATCATTCGGCAGAGGTGCTGATCCAACTTTACAGAGCAGAGAAGCCACCGAACCCCACCTTCTATGAAGAATTGTGGACGTCCAATCATTTAGCCCCTAGTTGTAGTTTCGCTGTCTTTCTACCTCTTTCCGTAGTTGCTTACGACAGTAGACGTGAACATTCGACCATCTTCGCCGCTTTCGAGATACTCGTTCACACGTTCTGCATAATAATAATCTGTCCTTTCTCAAAGTCACTTATCTCGATGAAGTTACCTATTTGCAGCCCATATCTTCGCTAAGGTGGTCCCCCGTCCATGTCTCCTCGGCTTACATGCACGCAGCCGCAACTGCACCAGGCGGCATCCAACGTCACGGTGGGCAGTGGTTATAATGTTTTGGCTAAGCAGTGTATTTCAGTAATAACGGAGGCTACTGGCCAGACACAAAGCTACACACGCTACTTCCTCACGAAGTATGTTGGCCTGTGTCGCGACGCGCCATCAGTCAAAACCCGCGTGCATCTGGCCCCACATATCTCACATCTCACAGTTTGATTGTGATGGTGGGGTTTCGCCTTTCATCTATAGTATCCGTATGTATAGTCTATCTTGCAGAACCAACTAACTTATTATCCGTTAACAGCAGTCACCTGCTAATTTGGTTACAAAGTTTACACTATTTGATCATAGTATCTGAAACATTTTTGCGGAGATTATTTGATGCGGGACGTCTCCATCGTTCGCCTTAATGGCAGTTTGAACTGAGCTCAGGACACTACTAGTGAGCTGTTTGAATGTCTGTGCAGGAATGGCAGCCCATTCTTCCTCAAGAATCTAAACTAAAGAAGGCAGTGATGTTGAATGCTGAGGTGTGGAGCGAAGTCGAAGTTCCACCGCATCCCAAAAGTGTTTCACTGCGTCCACGTCATGACTCTGCGCAGAATAGTCCATTTCAGGAATGTTTTTGTCCACAAACCATTGCCTCACTGATGCTACATTAAGACAGGGTGCATTATCATGCTGTTAAAAACCATCTGCAATCCGTTGTTCTACTGCACACAATACGCAATGCAGTAAAATGTGTTCATGTACTTCTGCATTTAATGTTCTTTCAAGCGTAGTGAGGAGGGCACGCCCTAACCACCAAACACACCCCTGTACTGTAACACCACCTCCTCCGTTCTTCACAGTTGACAGTACACACGGGGTGGCAGGTAATGTTCTCCAGGCATTTGTCAAATCATAACTCTTCCATCAGACTTGCACGTGATATAGCGTCAGTCATCGCTCCAAATCACTCGTTCCTAATCACCCACTGTCCAGTGCCATAGTTCTTTGTATAACCTCATATGTCTCTTACCTATGCCTACAGAAAAGTGTGGCTTAAGAGGAGGCGCTAGATCATTGTACCACATCTCTGTAACACTCAACGCACTGTTACGGCCGTTTGCTACTTGTTACGGCTTCTGCAGTACTTGTTAGCAGCAGACACAGTGGCTGCGCCAAAAACTGAGACAGCGTGGAGTTTTACAATTATTTATTGAACTTTCTTTACAATTTCTCCCTCGTCGTCGCTGCCCAGCCCTGCGGATCCCTCCGCCTGGCTGCTGCTGTGTAGATTCTCTGACAATGTGCACAATGTGCGCCGCCGATCGCACTCAGAGCCTCAGGCCACCAGTGCTCCGCTGAAGTCAGGATGCCCTGTGGTTGAGATGAACTCGTCGCCGCTCGGCAGCCGCGTCGCCGTGAAGTCAGCTGCCGTCGCGTGCTGCACCGGCGGCTGGGAAGCCGTCAGTCGCGATGTCCGCGAGGTCCCGTCATGGACGGACCACGCGGCGTGGCCAGGTTGCCGTGAAGTCCGGGCGTCAGTCCCCGGCGGCGCCTGTGACCAAGACCGCGCTGCGGCCGGTCCTGCTGGAAGTTCTCGCTGTAGTTAGTCAGCCGTGGTGCCGACCGAACTCGGGCCGACCCGCAAGAGCTGAAGTTGACATCTGGCGGCGAACGGATGACTCCTGCGAACTGGAACAGACTTCCGGAATCGTCATCTACGAAGATTGAACATTTGGACACGGACCGCGTCCGTCCTCAGATCCGAACTGCTTCCTAATGGCTTCTGTCCGTTGCTGCCTGCGCTCCACTATTTATATCCGGCAGGAGGACGTTTTTTACCCTCGGTGGCAGCTTTTTGTTATTACTCCCGCAGTATATTGCAGCTTAACTTAGCGTGCTGGCCTCACTTCTCTCACTCAGCACTCTCCAGGCTTCGCTTGGCGCTCAGTCTAAAAAAAATGGCTCTGAGCACTATGCGACTCAACATCTTAGGTCATAAGTCCCCTAGAACTTAGAACTACTTAAACCTAACTAACCTAAGGACATCACACACACCCATGCCCGAGGCAGGATTCGAACTTGCGACCGTAGCAGTCCCGCGGTTCCGGACTGCAGCGCCAGAACCGCTGCGCTCAGTCTGTGTGCGTCCTTGCGTCAGCCGGTTGGTAGTCTGCTACTGGTAGGTGCTTATTTCGCAGCGCCTCAGTCGCCGGCGTGCCTCTGTTTTGCCATTCTCCACTGCGTGAAGCAACGCTTACTACATGTGGCCGCAACAGTACAGTCACTGTGATAGCTGGACTGCTGGTGCCATTTTTTACAGCCATCCTTCGCAGTGCTCGACAGTTCTTGTGCCTCAGTGCAAGAGGTGTGCGTGGTCTTGGTTTTGCTGTGGCTGTTGCTTCGCGTCTCCAGTTCACAGTCACATCACAAACAGTCGAATTGGGTAGCTTTAGAAGGTCTGAAACGTCCCTGACGGAGATCTTACTCAGTTCAGAGATCTTACTCAGTACACGCTCAATGACTGGTCTACGTTCGAAGTTAGTGAACTCTCATGAGCCACCCATTCTGATGTTACTGCATCTTTGTTGGCAGCAAAATACTATCTAAGTCCTTTTATGGTCACCTGAAAATTACATAGGAGTGGCTGGAAACTTTTGATCAGATGGAGAAAGGTGAAGTTCCTCGTTCTGGCAGTAGATGGGCGAATCAGGCCAGACAGACCGCCATATAATCCTCTTCCAATGACCTCATTGGATGTGGTTTGAAGTGCCATGTCTGTGTAAATGCAGCTTCACATAGAATGACTAAGGGACTTGAGCTGTTCAGTATAAATGTCCAATCAAAAACAGCTTCATCCGATTGCATTTCAAATTTTATTTTACTTATGCTACCAGATTCAGCGTTTCATTATGCCATCTTCAGGCCCCCTGATCAACACGTAGAAAGAATTGAACTTGGTATGCAATCAAAATAAGGGCCAGTACTGAGGACTTCTTTTTTAGCAACGCGATCCCTTCGTTCATCAACTGCAGACTGCAGCTGAGTTCGTCAACTGATAAACAAAGAAACTGTGTTGTTAAGACAGAAGTCTACGGGTACCAGTTACTGAATGGTGGCCCCTATCTCGATTGCACAAGAGCTCAGGGGGCCTGAAGATTGCTTAGTGATACGCCATAACTGGCAGTACAAGTAAAATAAAATTTGAAATACAGACAGCTGAAGGTGTTTCTGACTTGGCATTTTATATTGAAGGGTCATGTTGCCATCACTTCACTTTCCTGGTCGTCGTCTGGTTTTTTTCTACCTTGGAGCCGCTAGAACTCGGTCAGGTAGCTCAGTTGACCTGTCGAGGCTTAGTGCACCCCGTTGCAGTCTTCCCCCATCAGCGAAAAATCACTGACAGTGCCGGGAATCGAACCACTGTCCCCGACATGGCAGTCAGCGGTGTTGAGCACACAGTTAGGGACGCGGATTTCGATCAGCTATTGTGTATCTATTGTATCAACTTCCGCTTTAACTGATAATTTCTCCTTTTCTGCTATTAAAATTGAGCCAAGGAAGTGTTCTAGCTCTCGCGACAGAATCGGCAGCTAAACCAGACGCCTCACTTCCGCAGAGTGCCCTAGTAGTCTGCAACATGCCGATGCAGAGCCACGTTGAAACTTTCCTCCAGGTCCGTCATCTGGGAACTTCTGTGGCGTCTGATGAAGTCCTTTCGCGGCCTTGAACTGACTCCACCAACTTTCAGCTCCACATGGTGCGCGACCTATTGCTCTGTAGACATGCTCCCAAACATTTGTTAGCGGATCTTGAGGACATCTTTCTAATGCTGCTGCCTGCTGACAATTTCAGATGTTTGAAACTTCCTGGCAGATTAAAACTGTATGCCGGCCCGAGACTCGAACTTCCGCGGGCAAGTGCTCTACCAATTGAGCTACCCGAGCACGACTCACACCCCGTCCTCACAGGTTTACTTCTGCCAGTACCTCGTCTCCTACCTTCGGTCCGGCACACAGTTTTAATCTGCCACCGCACACTCCGCTGCAGAGTGAAAATCTCATTCTGGAAACATTCTCCCAGGCTGTGGCTTTCAGGAGTGCTAGTTCTGCAAGGTTCGCAGGAGAGCTTCTGTAAAGTTTGCAACGTAGGAGACGAGCTTCTGGCAGAAGTAAAACTGTGAGGACGGGGTGTGAGTCGTGTGCTTGGGTAGCTCAGTTGGTAGAGCACTTGCCCGCGAAAGGCAAAGGTCCCGAGTTCGAGTCTCGGACCGGCACACAGTTTTAATCTGCCAGGAAGTTTCATATCAGCGCACACTCCGCTGCAGAGTGAAAATCTCATTCTGGAATTTCAGATGTTTGTTTCCCAAAGGGTACCAGGAAACGCAAGCCATTCTGTGGGGAAACACTCGTATTTGAAGACCACCCACTGGAGCCCGGCCACCACCCTTTAGCCAGATTGGTGGAATCCAGTCCCTGGCGTAGCGTAGCCCCAAGGACACTAGCGAACAGGATGTGTCATCCACAATAGCGGTCAAGTCTTGCCGACGTTCGCGGCCCGTAGACGGTCAGTTACAACTGGAGTAGAGTTAACTTCTCCATACTCGGTCGCACATCGGGCGTCACTCGGAGTCGGTGCTAAAGAACGATTGGCTGAAGAAACGACACCTGTTGTCGGGAGCGACGTCTGTAACGGGGGGCGGAGGGTGGGAAACGAGGTCGCCCGGTGCCGGGCGGCGGCGCCCTCGTTATCAAACACGGGCCCTGGCGCTGGCTGCTGCTGCGGCGGCGGCTCTGCTCTGCTCGTTACGTCCGCAGCGAGCAGGCGGCCAGCGGCACAAAGGCGGTGGCGGGCGGCTGCCTGCGGCTGTCTGTACCGGCCGCGCTCCGCGGGGCTTCCCTCAATTTAGCGCGGCGCCGCGCCGCGCCGCGCCGCGCCGCACTCTCCGGCTGCAGTCGCCGCCACAGATTGCGCTTTTCTGTGCCACTAATTTCGTCTCTCAATGGAGACTTCTTCCAGCCAGAGAGCCGGCCGTAATTTGCAAACCGAGTTTCGCGCACTTTCTCTTTCCGTTGCTCACTATTGACAGACTCGCACTACATTTTCTTTTCTCTTTTTTGTTTACTTGTCTGGCTGCATTCTAGGAATGACCTGTCGACTAGTGGCCCCAGCAAGCCGTTTACAACATCCTTCAACTCTCTTTTATACTCTACAGTGGTCGAGCGGTTCTAGGCGCTACAGTCCGGAACCGCGCGACTGCTACGGTCGCAGGTTCGAATCCTGCCTCGGACATGGGTGTGTGTGATGTCCTTAGGTTAGTTAGGTTTAAGTAGTTCTAAGTTCTAGGGGACTGATGACCTCAGATGTTAAGTCACATAGTGCTTACATCCATTTGAACCAATTAATTCATTGTTTGTTTGAGAGTACATGTCTGTAGTCTCTGTGCACATTGAAATCCCCCGCGCCTGAGTACCATAGCATGCCGGTCGAGGAGCCAAAACAAAATGCGTACAATCCATTGATGGAGTAGTTTACTGCCGCATTTTTGGAGTAAATCCGAAAGGTAAATAGAACGAACACTGAATGGCAGACAGCAAGCGGACACTAGCCGTTACACAAATGGAAGAACGAAGTTAAGCTCCTAAATCTGCTGAAGGAGCAGAAGCAACAACATTATTCGGAACTATAGTTACCGTACCTCACAAGGAATGCTACGTTGTCAACTCCACCGAAAATGCATAGACAGCAACTATTGTAATATTGTAACTTTAATTTGGTATACTGAATGTGTAAGATTGCAACTTTAATTTTGGTATACTGAAATCGGTGCTAATTGACAATGAAAGTGGGTTAAAAGCCGTGATCTGTCTGGGGACGTTAACCGTGGATTACTGGGCAACTGTTTCATCAGATATTTAGCAGACTAACATTAATGATAATCTTTTAATAGTCATACAAAACCGGTAAAATATATATATAAAAAGGAGAATTTAAATAAAAAGAAAGAAATCAGTTTATACTTGGAAATTTATTTTAAGATTGTTCATTGAAATTTCAGCATATTATACGTGAGTTATAACTGAGCTGGTGCCTTATTTACGATTGAAAAGGATGTGAGATTGTAATCTTACGGAACACATAAAATATGGAGCCAAGATTTGGGAAACTGCATACAACACTCCATTCATAAAATAACACACGAAGAACATTGAAACATAAGCAAGAAGAAATTAACCACAACCAACAGATTCAGTTTTTACCCAAACAAATTACGTTCATACCACAATCCTGTCCGTCATGTAATTACCACACACTGGTATACTAAATTCATATTAACTCTTTGTGAAGTCTTCGCTAAAAGAATAGCTGAGGGCTACTTTGATGATTACACCACATGCTCCACGTGGTCAACTTGGTTTACACAAAGCGTACAACTCCACAATAATTTTGATAATTAAAATACATTAGATTGAAAAGCAATTGACAAAAGAAGAACCTTGAACTGGTTACTAACGTCTTACTATTAACCTGATGGGTCAAACAGTTATATAAGCACGTGGTAGTGGTCTCGCAAAGTACACCCCACGTGGGTTGAACATAAAGAAAAGCATAAAGAAAAGTTGCTATATTAAAAAAAATATTCTCAAGACGAGACGTTATAATCTCACGCACATTCGGATTTGAGATTGATGAACTTAGTTAGAGTTACTGATCAACACGTGGTTCCACTTTACTCACAAAGTGGTAACAAAGCAACTACCGCAAAATAATCTGAATTTAACACGAGAATTACACTCCGCTGCACTTTAAGATAGCATTAGATACTTTAGAGCTAAACCTGAAATCAAGGTGATTAAATTTTCAGTTAGGCTGAACTTAAGAAATCCATTGTCCTACGGACTTAACAGACACGCGCTTAGCCGGAGATCTTACCACTTCAGACGCTCGCCACGGCCACACTCCAACTCCCTACTGCCGAGCGTACTTCCTGAGGGGTGGCTCACAAAGACCAACGGAAGTGGCCAGAGGGGCAGCTTCCTATACCAACATGACAACGGACGGACAGGACCATACTAAGAATAGAAACCTCTTTGCTTTTAGGAAGCGTAGCTACCTGTTCCGACGTTGGTCCTACTGTTCTCTAGCAGACAGCCTTGTCTGCTACCCTCAAGCATGCAACTAGAAATACATATGCTCATTCATCCTCTCACACAAAAGGGAAGGGGGATGACAGTATCTTATCATATACAGTATATAAAAGAAAGCGGATGTAGGTTCCGTATGAGACTGTGTGACATGAATTACATATAAGAATTACATATAAACTGTGCTTTAAAGTGTAGTAGTGTGACAGATCGTTCTTGTTTATGTGTAAAAGTAACACGTTCCACTGCTCAGTCTCCTCCCAGATAGTCAGAAACGCCACAGTACATTTAGAAGAGGAATTTATTCCATAAATGGCAACAGATTTAAGAAATTAAACATGAAAGGAATCCAACAGAGACCTTTCATAACCCCAACGCTCCGGGAAAAGACTGTGCAGGGAATTTTCTAGCCATGCTAGGACATTCCCAAGCAGGCTTCTCACACCCTACTTAAACCAAAAGTGTAAAAGAAAAGGCAAAAGGACACCAGCTACTTGCTAAAACACAATAATTTCAACACATCTTTAGAATCTACTAATTTCAAACAGAAAAAAAAGAACACAATCTGTGACACCTATTTAAAAGGTAGTGTAGACCTAATTCGGTCAGAAAGTAAAAACAATGGTTCCTGTGTCATTAATATGAAAACAATTTCTGGTTGTTACCCTTATGGAGTTCACCAGTATTTGCTCATTGCAAGAGCCAACTGATCACAGGAAAATTTATGACTGTTTATTAACAAGCAAAATTTATGAAAATAGCAAAGGTGCCACAGCAATTAAAAAAAGAACATCAAATAACATCGGTATTAAAAAGCAGAACATAACAATGCACAATCTGCAAAAGCAACAAAATGATAAGAGAAAAAACATGTTTTACAAAGTGGTTATCGCAAAAAAATTCTATATCGTATAAAACTAATAATTTGTAGAATTAAAATAACTATGTGGCACTCATTTAATCACTCTACTATATTTCAATTAGCTAGCAAACAATGAGCACTGTGTCATTATACTGAAACTACAATAATTATGTGATTGTTACCCTTAAGGGGTTCCTCACAGTAAATATGCCCCATGCAAAGGCTAATCGATCACAGTTCAATGAGAATAAAAAGCTATCTGACTGATAAACGAAGCAATGCCACAGCAATGAATTTACGAAAAAAAATATCACAAATCTAATACATCACACAAAAACAAACATTGATAAATAAAACAGTACAATAGTCAACATCTAAAACAAAAAAAAAAACACCTATAAATAAAACACCTGCAAAATACAAGAGTCAATGTCTAAAAAAAGATAAATAGAACACCTGCAAAATACAAGAGTCAGTCTAATAAACACCAATAAATCGAACTCCTGCAAAACACACGAGTCAGAGTTTCTTTGACAGAAACACACGTATATGCACTGGACTAAGAACCGTATAATCACTGTTCACTGACACACTCAGTAGTTCCACTGTTCCGAGGGAACAGGGAAAGGGGGGGGGGGGTTCGTCGCCGCAGCTGTCAGTGGGGATTTTTGTCCATCTGTTGCGTGCGATCCCGCCGTCTCTGCCCTCTCATGAAGTTTCTCTCGTGTCACGTACATCTCGATTTGGTTCCATGTTTGTATTGTCAAATTCGTGCGGTATCCTCGTTTGACACGCCAGGTTGATATTCTCGGGCAAGGATGACACTTAATGGCTCTTCTTTTGTGCCACCCTTAGCGACCAGAGAACATCGAACCAAGATTTACTGTCGCTTGACAGTAGGCATCCATCAGGAAATGTCGATAGGCGTCGTTGACGTCTGCAAGTTTCTCTGGGCAGTACCTGTCAAAAGGCTCAACGCCCCTTGTGTTGTTTCACCGCGGCCGTATCGTCACGGTCGCGTGCGTGTGGTGCGTTGCCAGCAGATGGATTTCCGCGCGGTGGACCGCTCGCCCATCTCAGGTCATCGCCTCGAGGAAATGTCGCCCGGGGCGGCCGCCCATTAGCTCCAGGTACAAGGGAAAGTGTTTGCCGCTTACTCTCCTTTTGTTGTCGGCCGCGCTCCCAAAGTGGCCCGGATGACAGCGTGTCCCGCTGGGAAACCCGCCAGTTTACAACTAGTCCGGCTGCTCCCGCTGTCTCTTAAGAGTTTTGCCGGTTCGCTTTCAGGTTCTCAACTGCATTCACAGAAATTTTTCATCATCCGTATGTGATTACACAATGTCATACATAATACCACTTAGTATTGTCTTTCACAATTTTTAAGAACAAAGTGAGACTTAATATTTTTTTTTAAATAAAAATATTAGATGAATCGACAATATAAAATAAAATTTAAATGACTTGACAATGTAAAAAAAATAAAAGTGAAATGACTTGACAGTATAAAAATAAAAATTTAAATGAACTGACAATATAATATTTAAATCCACATCACTAATGTGGTTCACTTACGTTTTAATAAATCAAATGCTATTTATTAATTCACTAAAATGAATAGGATTATGCCTTGTGCAAGTATAGGTCGGGACAGCATAGGGTTCACATGTTATTTACACACACTACATGCACACCTGTTGTCTATTCTACAAACTAACTACCCATAAACATGCATTACTCAATATTCTACTTCTATCCACTACTAGTTAAGCCAATAAGCTACTTCAATGCTATTTCAACACCGTGTATATACCACTACAACATTGTACTATTTCGTCCTCTTCTTGACGCTCGCGGCATACGTCTTGTCACATGATAAATATGGAGAACTTTCCTTAAACATACACATTAAAAAGAACAATGGTTATTTACACGCCAAAACATTTATACCAGTTCGCACACCTGAAAAGAGACTCGCAATTATACATTTATCATACTCATATATTCACACATAAAACAGTAAGAAAATTTCACCTAAAATTACGTTATCACAACAATTAATCACGCAGATGACTCTGAGAAAGTTAAAAATATTTGCATTATACAGGTTATATTACATTTTCTTACCCATTTTGCTGCGATTTCGTTCCTTCTTTACGTTACCTTTCGCTTCCAAATCAGTTATTTCGTCTGTGGTGGTTATTCTGGATTCATTTCTCATGAATGGCAAAATTGTGGTCACCTCTATTCTGTAACACAGTATCATCTTAACATATTGAACTTACAACAGACACAAAAGATCCGAATCCTCCTGTAGTTTAAATGACAAATGTTTTGCTTTATCCTTATTACCTTAAACCAAGCTTTCCTTCGTTCCCATAATCAAAATCATTTAATCATCCTCTACCTTCAAGAGGGAAATTTCCTCAGTACAAATCATATAGGCTGCAGTGCATCCCGCACCAGCGAAAACAGTAAGCTGTAATGCTTACAGCATCAGCAAAACACATAAACGTCGCTTTTCTAGGACAAGTATTAACGCAGAATAATTTTTTAGGCTTTGGCTCAACATCAATCAAGACTACAAAAAGGATCCATATTTCCGTTCCATTCTCCATTTGCTGAAAAGCTGCTCGTATTTGACTACCACAATAATATTTCAGAGCCACGTAAATTACACAAACCACAATTCTTCTTTCACCTTGAAGGGAATCAATATACTTACGAAATCCACAGACAGCACTTTACGTACTCAGCTATAAAGAACAAAAAAGACATATATCATCAATATTAACATATCATCGCATATTGGAAGCCAATGGTTCAACAATCGTATTATCGCATCCTGTTTTCAAGATTCCAAACTTACTCATTCCTTTCTCAGAGTTCTCCTATCTTAAAATATTCATACAGCACGCATACTATAGTAAGAGATCCTCATTTATACTGACAGATATAGAATAGTAATAGATAGATAGTAGCACTGAAAGCAGAAAATCGGAAACAAGGCTACTAACAGCTGGGGACCTGGGTTTGCCAGACCCATAATACCCACAGATCGGATATTCCCCTGAGTTTATGCACTAATTCAGCAACGATCTTGCTTCTCTCAGGAGCGACTCCATTCAATTTACACACAAAAAAAAAAACATAAACAGCATTTTACTCGTTCACAAAGAAACCTTTTATCTTCACGTTTGAATCAAACTAAATCCTAATTGCACAAGGAGAGAAAAAAATTAAAACATCACTTCAATCCATCACATAGAAACATCTTTATCATTAATTTTTATCAACATATTATTCAAAATGCATTTATCACAAATGTAAACTAATCAATTGTTTCTCTTCACCGTCCTCTCTACTCCTCACTGCTCTTTCTACTCAATGTATGGTTTTACATTTGACACATGGTGTAGTCCTTTTGATTTCTTCGATCGAAGAGTTTCCACTTCTATGGCGTTTTTATGGGGAATCTTCCTTATCCGATACGGGCCGTTAAAGAGATTAAAAAATTTCTTGCAGACACCTGACCGTTTGTTAGACAGCTTGTGTGATCTGATAAGAACTTTTTGTCCTACATGAAACACTGTTTTTCTCACGTGTTTCTTATACGCCTTGACTCTGGCTTCTGCTGCACGCTTGATGTTGCGTAAAGCTAAGTCAACAATTGCGTTCCGGCGTAGTCTCGGTTCTAGTGGCCAAGGCACCACCTCTTTGAATTTGCTTGGGGGCTCCTTGTTTTTTAGCACAGTGATTGGCGGAAGCTTTGTTGACGTATTAGGCAACTCATTAATTATGTTCTGAAATCCTTTTAGGTGTATGTCCCACGATCGGTGATCACGACTGCAGTATAACCTACATAATTTTCCTAATTCACGCATAATACGCTCACTGGGGTTCGAGCTGGGGTGAAAGAGAGATATATATATAGGTTTAATTCTTCTTCTTCGAAGCATCCGCTGCCAGTATTGTGATCTAAATTGTGGTCCATTATCCGAGATAACCCTTTTCACGCTCCCAACTTCATGCAGAAACTGCTTTGCAAATGCAGTTGTCACTGCCCTTCCTGTGGCTCGCTTCAACGGAGTCAGACACACAAACTTGGAGGTTAGCTCCACCGCTACGAAAACATATGCAAAACCTGCTTTAGATCTTATTAGTGGCCCAAATAGATCCACGGCCGCGAGGTCACAAAGTTTTCTTGGTATTATCGGGTGCAATGATGCAGCATAAGTCACTGTGGCTGCCTTTGCTCGCTGACAAGCTCCGCACACTCTAAGTACACCACGAATACGCCGTAGCATGTTATTAAAATAGCATGTCTCTTTCAGTTTTTCACAACATTTCTGTGCTCCGAAGTGACCATAACTCAAATGTATGTACCATATAATTTTGTTTACGAGTTCCTCCGGAATCACCAACACCCATCTGGAGTCGTCCGGGGCTCGTTTCTTGAATAATATTCTATTGCGCACTAAGTAGTACTGGCGTATTCCTACATTCTCCTTGTCCTCCCACTTCTTCTTTATATCTTTCAATACTGCGTCCTTATCCTGTTCGTCCGCTATACTCCCTAAAGAGGTGGTAACAAAATTCTCGAACGCTACATTCTGTAAGTATAGGATGCTAAAATTATTTTCACCGAGTTCCCTTTCTTCTGTGTGAACCAAACCTATAGGAATGCGCGATAAAGCGTCAGCAATTACATTTTTCTGTCCAGGAATGTATTCTACAGTGAAGTTATATTCCTGTAGGTATAGTGCCCAGCGTCCTAGTCTCCCATGCGTGATTTTTGTGCTCATAAGAAATTGGAGTGCACGATGGTCAGTGTACACCTTGGTGGTCCTCCCAAATAAAAAATACCTAAATTTTGAGAATGCCCAAACTATCGCGAGTGCTTCGAGTTCCGTGACAGAATAATTTTTTTCACATCGAGAGAGCACCCGGCTCCCAAACGAGATTGTTTTCCAAGTTGTAATATCATCATTTCCTCCCGTTTGAAACAGTACCGCTCCTAATCCTGACAAGGAACTGTCCGTCATTAAACAGAATTCTTGTGTCAGGTCGGGATGCACGAGGATGGGAGCCTCTACCAATGCCTTTTTTAATTTATAAAATTCATCCTGTGCCTCTTGATCCCAGACCCACAAAGCGTTCTTCCCTGTTAGTCCACATAGACGGGGTGTACCAAGTACACTAAAATTTATAAATCGCTTATAAAAATTACATAGGCCTAAGAATGCTCGCAACTGTTTTTTATTTGTCGGAATTGCACACTCCGCTATCGCCGCAATTTTCTCCGGGTCAGGTTGTATTCCATTTGCTGAGACAATATGGCCTAAGAATTTTATGTTCTCTCGTCCGAACTGTGACTTATCTAAGTTGACTGTTACACCTGCCTTCTCAAAAACATCCAGTAGTCTGTTCAGAACGTCATTATGGTCCTCCCACGACTTTTCCGCAATTAATATGTCATCCACGTAAATTGTCACTCGCTGTTTCAAATCATCGGGTAAAATGCTATTTAATCCCCTTATAAAAGCAGCTGATGAGACGTTTAGTCCGAACGGGAGACGCCGGAATTGGAAACAATTTCCGTAACACAGGAACGCTGTATATAATCTGCAAGATGGGTGTAGCACGATTTGCCAAAAACTCGAACGGAGGTCGACAGATGATAGTACCTTTACTCCGTGGAAACGTTGTAAGAGTTCCTCAAGGCTCTCAGGCCTGTCCGTTTCCGACATAATAATTGTGTTTATCTGTCTCGAGTCTAGCACCAAACGAACTGAGTTGTCGCGTTTTGGCACGACAAGCAAGGGTGAATTGTACGAGCTTACTGCCCGCTCAATTATTCCTTGTTCTAACATCTTGTTTATTTCCTTCTCCACCTGGGCTTTATACGCCACGGGAATAGGGTATGGTCTAACAGAAAACTTCTGATGGTCGCGTACTCTGAATTGGTACGTAAAACCCTTAATAGCCCCCGGAGTCTCAGAAAATACCCGTTCATGATTCCTAAGTAGACAATACAATTTCTCCTTTTCCCTGTCCGTGGTTCTGACACCCGCGATGCTCTTTCTCAGTGCATCAGCAAAAGCAACATCTTTCCCCTGCTCACCAGACGTAGAGCACGACTCACTTACATAGTTCACGAGTAGCTCCAGTCTGGGTTGCGACTCGGTTTGAGCTTGAAATTTTAGGCAACTAATTTCTGACTCGGCACGTAATATGCATTCATCAAATACTAAATTAATTGGCTGATCCCCAACTTGAACTGTCATTACTCCTCCACCCATGTCAATTACTGCATGGTGGGCATTCATGAAGTCATTTCCTAAAATCATTGCCACATTCAGCATTGGGAGCACAAAGAAGTTGTACTCAAACTCTCTTCCCTGGCAGGTAAAATTAAGCCGAGTTTGCCTTCGGATTTCTATGCTCTTACCGTAGATTGCGCCCTTCACCTTAATTCCTCGCACTTGAAAAACGGGCCAAGTCCCAGTCCCTTCGCATTTTTGAAATGCTGCCTCGCTCACTATCGAGAAAGGGCTTCCAGTGTCAATGACACACTTAAAACATATTTCGTTTACTGCAACTGTCACGACTGGATTTACTCCCGAAATTTTAGTACTCGTAGTTTCTTGCAACAAATCCTCTCTAATATCTTCCCTCTCTATATACCGTATGCACTCCTTTGCCATGTCGTTCATTGTTTCCGATTGGGCGCCTTCTGCGCTGATCGTTTGTCATTGCCGGTTTTGTTCATTTCCATTTGCTGGATTATGTCTAGGGTTAGCTGGCCGAATTTCAACATCATGAGGTGCTCCGCCTATAGTCCTATTCCCACCGTGTTCACCGTAGTATCGATTCTGGTTGCCGTAACTGTTCCGTTCACGATTCTGTCTACGTCCTCGATCATTTCTGTTGTTCCACCTGTGTTCGCGACTGTCACCCCAGTTTCTATACGGCCGGTCCCGATTATTGTTCCGTTCGCGTCGCGACGACCAGTCACGCCGTTGATTAGTTCAAAAATGGTTCAAATGGCTCTGAGCACTATAGGACTCAACTGCTGTGGTCATAAGTCCCCTAGAACTTAGAACTACTTAAACCTAACTAACCTAAGGACAGCACACAACACCCAGCCATCACGAGGCAGAGAAAATCCCTGACCCCGCCGGGAATCGAACCCGGGAACCCGGGCGTGGGAAGCGAGAACGCTACCGCACGACCACGAGATGCGGGCGTTGATTAGTAATACGGCCACGACTGCGATCGCGCTGCTGTGCCCCGTAATAACTTTGTGCCTGATTAGGCGGGTATTCTCCTGTATTGTATTCCAACTCTTGGAGAAGCGTCTTGAACGTTTCCACGTCCTCTTTGCATCGTCCCGCCAGAATGACGTGCCGCAAGTGCATCGGCAATTTGGTGATGCATATCCTAATTAGTTCCGCAGGCCCGTATGGGTCGTATAAAAATTGATTTGCCTGCAGCATGTGGTCGAATAGGCGTGCAGGGCTGCCGAAACCAGACTGGTTCAAATTTGGCAGCATAATTATGCCATGTTTGACCCTATCTTGTGCCGCTTCCGACCAATAGGCGGACAGAAAGGCTTGTCGAAACTCCCGAGTGGAGTTGCAGTGACGCGCTGCCGACCTCATGCGAATCGCCGGTTCGCCTTCCAAATAGCCACACATATATTCTATTTTATGTGAACTTGCCCAGTCAGGGGGAAGACAAAACTCAAATTGCTCGAGCCATGCACGTGGATGTATTCCTTTTTGCGAATTTCGGAATATCTCAAACTTTCTTACCGTAAGGAAATGTTTGAAATCAAATCCCCGCATTTCCTCCTGGCGAGGCCCTTGAATGTTTCTGTTTCTCTCATGTCTGCACCTTAAATTACATTCTTCCCTGTCGTCAAAATCTCCCTCGTGGCCGGAGTCCCTCTCTGCACTGTTCGTACGGCTATTTTTAGTGCTATTGGCGAGTTCGGAATCACACGCCATGCGGTTTTCCAGATGCGCCACGCGTTCTTGTAATTCGCCTGTTACAGCTTTGTGTTGTCTGTTCACTTCAAACTGTCCCTTCTGAAATCTAAGAAGCGAACGCACTTCTTCGGTCTCTGCGGCCGCTACCGGTGTAGTATTGTTCTCGCATTCCGTCAGCTTCATCGTGCCTACAGTGTCCGCTAATGCCGCAATCTTATCATCAATTTGTCTCTTGTCCTCCACCCCAGTCTGCTTCAATTGTTCTATTTGCTGTTCCAACGCGTGGATCGCTAAACTGTTGTCCGCTATTGTGTTGCTAACGGACGTGGGACAATGCGTTTCCGCCTGCTGGACCCTCGAGATTACCTGCTGGTGTTCCCTTTGGCATTCTTCCCTCAGCTCTTGGAAATTCCTAAGTAGCCGTTCTTCGCTTTCTTTAGATTCGGTATCGCCCCTCCGCTTGCTCTGTTCTAAAGCTTGCAGACGATCATCGATTTGTTCAAATGTACGGCCTAATTCTTTCATAATATCACTTTTTATCTCACTTGCCAGATTGTTTATTCTTTGTGTGATATCATCCGACACTCTCTGCATCGACTTGTCGACTTTATTTGTCTGCTGGATTAGTTTTTCGTCTATTTGTTCGCCTAGCTCTCGGATCGATTTTTCAGATTTCTGCGTCATTTGTTCCCCTAGCTCGCGGATCGATTTCTCTGTGTTTTCATTATTTTGTTGCAATAAGGCTTTCATGAGTTCTGCTAAATCAATTTGGTTAGTTGGAGGCAAATTAATTTCTGGCTCTGCTGTGAGCCCGTTCGTGCTGTTTTGCATTTCGTCTGAAGTATTCCCCATTGCATTTTCGGAACCGCCCGACGCGTTAATATTGGAAATCAAATTATCCCCTTGGTCCATGTTGCTTAAGTTGTTGGACCGCTTACTTTTAGCTTGGTTACGTGTTTGCATTAGTGCAATTTATACTCAGTACGCAACACACTAATCACAATAAATGTGTCCCCCAAAAATTACGAGTCACACGAAAGATACCCAACCTAGTACACACTTTTTCACACGCAAAACAAATTTTTATCTTTGATCAAAACAGTGGACTTTACAAGCGAGAATAAGAAAACACACAGACATATAAAACACACAAATATAAAAAACGCAACAAGACAAACAACGCAACGCCGATCAACAACGCCGTGAATCTTTTGAAAGTCTGCTCGGAAACAACGCAGAAGTTGTTTGAGCGCTGTAGGGAAAAAAAATTAAGATTATAACACGCTCGCAATCTAACGTTTCAGAGATTCCAGAGTCTAGCGGAATCACAGAACAGGGTCGCCATGTGTAATATTGTAACTTTAATTTGGTATACTGAATGTGTAAGATTGCAACTTTAATTTTGGTATACTGAAATCGGTGCTAATTGACAATGAAAGTGGGTTAAAAGCCGTGATCTGTCTGGGGACGTTAACCGTGGATTACTGGGCAACTGTTTCATCAGATATTTAGCAGACTAACATTAATGATAATCTTTTAATAGTCATACAAAACCGGTAAAAAATATATATAAAAAGGAGAATTTAAATAAAAAGAAAGAAATCAGTTTATACTTGGAAATTTATTTTAAGATTGTTCATTGAAATTTCAGCATATTATACGTGAGTTATAACTGAGCTGGTGCCTTATTTACGATTGAAAAGGATGTGAGATTGTAATCTTACGGAACACATAAAATATGGAGCCAAGATTTGGGAAACTGCATACAACACTCCATTCATAAAATAACACACGAAGAACATTGAAACATAAGCAAGAAGAAATTAACCACAACCAACAGATTCAGTTTTTACCCAAACAAATTACGTTCATACCACAATCCTGTCCGTCATGTAATTACCACACACTGGTATACTAAATTCATATTAACTCTTTGTGAAGTCTTCGCTAAAAGAATAGCTGAGGGCTACTTTGATGATTACACCACATGCTCCACGTGGTCAACTTGGTTTACACAAAGCGTACAACTCCACAATAATTTTGATAATTAAAATACATTAGATTGAAAAGCAATTGACAAAAGAAGAACCTTGAACTGGTTACTAACGTCTTACTATTAACCTGATGGGTCAAACAGTTATATAAGCACGTGGTAGTGGTCTCGCAAAGTACACCCCACGTGGGTTGAACATAAAGAAAAGCATAAAGAAAAGTTGCTATATTAAAAAAAATATTCTCAAGACGAGACGTTATAATCTCACGCACATTCGGATTTGAGATTGATGAACTTAGTTAGAGTTACTGATCAACACGTGGTTCCACTTTACTCACAAAGTGGTAACAAAGCAACTACCGCAAAATAATCTGAATTTAACACGAGAATTACACTCCGCTGCACTTTAAGATAGCATTAGATACTTTAGAGCTAAACCTGAAATCAAGGTGATTAAATTTTCAGTTAGGCTGAACTTAAGAAATCCATTGTCCTACGGACTTAACAGACACGCGCTTAGCCGGAGATCTTACCACTTCAGACGCTCGCCACGGCCACACTCCAACTCCCTACTGCCGAGCGTACTTCCTGAGGGGTGGCTCACAAAGACCAACGGAAGTGGCCAGAGGGGCAGCTTCCTATACCAACATGACAACGGACGGACAGGACCATACTAAGAATAGAAACCTCTTTGCTTTTAGGAAGCGTAGCTACCTGTTCCGACGTTGGTCCTACTGTTCTCTAGCAGACAGCCTTGTCTGCTACCCTCAAGCATGCAACTAGAAATACATATGCTCATTCATCCTCTCACACAAAAGGGAAGGGGGATGACAGTATCTTATCATATACAGTATATAAAAGAAAGCGGATGTAGGTTCCGTATGAGACTGTGTGACATGAATTACATATAAGAATTACATATAAACTGTGCTTTAAAGTGTAGTAGTGTGACAGATCGTTCTTGTTTATGTGTAAAAGTAACACGTTCCACTGCTCAGTCTCCTCCCAGATAGTCAGAAACGCCACAGTACATTTAGAAGAGGAATTTATTCCATAAATGGCAACAGATTTAAGAAATTAAACATGAAAGGAATCCAACAGAGACCTTTCACTATGTACGAGGGATATTCGGAAAGTAACGACCGATAGGGTGCGAAACGGAAACCGCAGTGAAAATCCGATAAAACTTTGCACAGATGTGTTGCGTAAGTCTCTAGTATGTCTGTCGATGCTGTCACGTCGCTCTTTTCGGTTCTGAGCGCACAGTGGGCGCATAAAGATGCCTAGCTAAACAGTGTCTCCCGTGCCAAGTGAGAGATTTCGGCTGATACCAAGCAACCCATATAACACAACTGTCATGCGGTTCCTTCTTCATGACAAATCTCTGCCGCACTTGCAGGGGCAATGAAGACGTTCCAGCAGCGTTTCCTATGGGAAGTGTTTGATCACCAACAATACAGCCAGAAACTGGATCCCCCTGAGTTTCATCTCTGCGCACATGAGCCACTGGCTGTGAAGACAACTTTTTGGCCTAGTCAACGAGCTGTAGACAAGCGTAGAGAATTGGCGGAAAGCACAGGCGGCTGCCTTCTATGACGATGGTACTGGAAAAGCGGTACAAAGCTAGGACAAACGTGTAAGTCGGAGCGGCGACTATCTAGAGAATAAGCTGGAAGATGTAGGTAACTGTAGCAAATAAAACATTTTAGATTCTCACCGTGGTTTCAGCCGGACGACGTGGCCGAGCGGTTCGAGGCGCTTCAGTCTGGAACCGCGCGACCGCTACGGTCGCAGGTTCGAATCCTGCCTCGGGCATGGATATGTGTGTGATGTCCTTAGGTTAGTTAGTTTTAAGTAGTTCTAAGTTCGAGGGGACTGATGACTTCAGATGTTAGTGCTCAGAGCCATTTGAACCATTTTCACAGTTGTTTCGGTTTCGCTACCATTCGCACCTTACTTTCGGAATAGTTCTCCTCCATTACGGACAACTACAATAGCGGAAGTTTATCCTTTCTCCTACGGCCTGGTTCACTGTGCACCGTAAACTGTTATGTGATAAATTTATTAAGTGTACCTAACAGGTATGAGATACGCATTACAGAATGGAACGTGTATTCAATCTTTCCAAATCATAATGACATGAAGAGAAACCAGTCATACAGATTCTCGCAACGCAGAATGGTTTCTATAAAACAGCGCAGCTCAAAAAATGGATTACACCTTCTGCCACCTCTTTATTAACGAAATGACGAAACAATGAATTCTAAGATATCTACAGCAGGATGAAGAGCATATTAAACTACATTGTATTGTAGTGACAAGAGCAAGATAAGTAGAATAAAGTTTCCATTACACAACAAATTATATCCTGAACTACTTACTACTACACAGACAACTTGACAAGAAAGTAAAATTTCCATGAACATTACAAAATAAATTTATACTATGGCCATTAAAATTGCTACACCAAGAAGAAATGCAGATGATAAACGTATATTCATTGGACAAATATATTACACTAGAACTGACATGTGTTTACATTTTCACGCAATTTGGGTGCATAGATCCTGAGAAATCAGTACCCAGAACAACCACCTCTGGCCGTAATAACGGCGTTGATACGTCTGGGCATTGAGTCAAACAGAGCTTGGATGGCATGCACAGGTACAGCTGCCCATGCAGCTTCAACACGATACCACATTTCATTAAGAGTAGTGACTGGCGTATTGTGACGAGCCAGTTGCTCGGCCACCATTGACTAGACGTTTTCAATTGGTAGAGATCTGGAGAATGTGCTGGCCAGGGCAGCAGTCGAACATTTTCTGTATCAAGAAAGGCCCGTACAAGACCTAGAAGATGCGGTCGTGCATTATCCTGCTGAAATGTAGGGTTTCGCACGGATCGAATGAAGGGTAGAGCCACGAGCCGTAACACATCTGAAATGCGAACAGGAGGTGACCGAGACGTGTAACCAATGGCACCCCATACCATCACGCCGGGTGATACGTCAGTATGGCGATGACGAATACACGCTTCCAATGTGCGTTCACCACGATGTCTCCAAACACGGATGCGACCACCATGATGCTGTAAACAGAACCTGGATTCATCCGAAAAATGACGTTTCGCCATTCGTGCACCCAGGTTCGTCGTTGAGTACTCCATCGCAGGCTCTCCTGTCTGTGATGCAGCGTCAAGGGTAACCGCAGCCATGGTCTCCGAGCTGATAGTCCATGCTGCTGCAAACGTCGTCGAACTGTTCGTGCAGATGGTTATTGCCTTGCAAACGTCCCCATCTGTTGATTCAGGGATCGAGACGTGGTTGGACGATCCGTTACAGCCATGCGAATAAGATGCCTGTCATCTCGACTGTTAGTGATGCGAGGCCGTTGGGATCCATCACGGCGTTCCGTATTACCCTCCTGAACCCACCGATTCCATATTCTGCTAAGAGTCATTGGATCTCGACCAACGCGAGCAGCAATGTCGCGATACAATAAACCGCAATCGCGATAGGCTACAATCCGACGTTTATCAAAGTCGGAAACGTGATGGTACGCATTTCTCCTCCTTACACCAGGCATCACAACAACGTTTCACCAGGCAACTTTGGTCAACTGCTGTTTGCGTATGAGAAATCGGTTGGAAACGTTCCACATGTAAGCACGTTGTAGGTGACGCCACCGGCGCCTAACTTGTGTGAATGCTCTGAAAAGCTATTCATTTGCATACCACATCATCTTCTTCCTGTCGGTTACATTTCGCGTGTGTAGCACGTCATCTTTGTGGTATAGGAATTTTAATGGCCAGTAGTGTACACTGCATTCACATACCTTGCTATTCAGATGTTTCACTGTCACCCCCTTCAGAACTGGAGTGGCTGGATGTGGTTGCCAGACTGACAGTGAACGATTCCATTATTTGGCCTCTGACATCTTCTTACGGGTAATCTTCTTCTTGAAGTTTGCCAGTGTGGCGTACGCACGCTTCCCAATCTCCAACAGTAGTTTTGTCCATCGCTTCATGGATTGCTCTATCTGTGTCGGCTACATTAAACGTATTATTTTTATCTGTCACATCTCTCTTCACCTGTGCGCACACCAGTTCCATTGAATTGTAATCCTAAGTAATGCTGTTTGTACTATTTAAATTATTCTATTTTTTATGGTCATTATACAGGGTGTAACGGGCATAAGTGCAGATATTTCCTTTGGTGACTGAGGACTGTGTACAGAACAATATCACACAGCATTTACGTCATTTTCCGAAGAATAATTGTAGCTATTAGGGGTTGAATGTTTTATAGTTTGGTCAGTACCTCCAGGTAAGTTTTGCAAGAGCTTAATTTCCCTTAGGCAGCATTTGTGACAAGAGGACGGAAAACGGTTAGTCTATACCGACAGGGGTCATCCACTTAGTAGTGCAATTACGACAGTGCAGAAAACATCAGATAGTTAATTACATGAGGTGTTTGTCGGGAGACTGTTCAACGCAGAGAAAAAACAACGAACACACTGATGCGAGTATATATTGAAGTACAACAAATATAATTTAAATAGTACAAATGCATTACTTAGGAAGTAGCGCAATCATTTCAAAACTTATTATATACGACCAAGGCAAGAACTAAATTAAAAGAAATAACCCGACATCCACACTCCCTTAACAGAATAACAATACATATCACTCTCACACAGTTTAAATATGAAGTTAAGAATTACACAGATAACTTCTAATTTACCCCTGTTAAATGTGATAGAACCTCAGTTTAAATAAAAGAACCCAGTGAAATATACAGCATCAATATGAATCTTAGATGTAACTGAATGTGTGAATTCCTAAGGGACCAAACTGCTGAGGTCATCGGTCCCTAGACTTACACACTACTTAAACTAACTTATAATACGAACAACACACACACCCATGGCCGAGGGAGGACTCGAACCTACGGCGGCAGTGGCGGCGCAGTCCGTTTCATAACGCCTCAAACCGCGCGGCCACTCCGCGGGGCAGAAGTAACTGATACTGCTGAATGTTCTTGAACCGAAGCACAATAACGGCCACCCGACAGAAAACACAACACAAGTCTCTTTAATACCAGCTTACAATGAATGGCCCCAGTCTGTAGTGTACATGTCCACCATGTATAATTAAACGACAGCGTCAGTAACTCGGTGTAGCGTGGCACCGTACAACCTTCGAGCGAGCCAATCATTGCTATACAGACGAAAGAAACACAGCAGGGCAACGTCGCAACATCATACGCTAATTGAAGGATCCACTAGTGACGTAACCTTTTCGTCAGGTCAGCACATCCAGCAAGACTTGTTAGCCGCTAGACTGGTATTCGGACAACCGAGAAGGCAGCAGCGCCGAAGAGGCAGCGGAGCGCCCTCTCGATATGTATGGCTGACATGGACACGTGCCTGGCAGCGCGCACTGGAGTCTGACATTTGACTATCGAGAAATGTACATTTCTTCAGAGTTCTTGATAGACATGCTTTAGTTCTAGAATGATCTGCATAAAATATGAATAGTTCCGCAGAATTTCGCGAAGAAAGCAATAGTACTTGGGTAAAATTTAATCGCATATAAAATTAAATGCCAAATTTGCGAAAAAAATAATGATCACAATTCTGAATAGCTCCCCAAGACTTCTACAGAAAACCCTAACGACGTTTTTATCTGCATATATATATATATATATATATATATATATATATGGCCTGGCTTCCATGTACGCTATTATACCAACATTAAACCTGGCTAATTCCATGTCGATGACGGCTGCTTTGTGTAGACTCTGAGGGCTTCCACAGATGTCCAGAAAGCCATGAATCATAGACAGTATGTTCCAGGTTGCAAAGCATAGTGAGGTATGCTTATATTCCTTTCTTGTTTCAGTGGGTGTTGAAAGTATGGCGAAGACTTGTAGCAATGTTAATGTTTCATACAAACAAACCAAACAATGGCGTCATGGTGGACCAGTACCTAATTGTTTGGGAGCTGTCTAGCTTGAAGCGGGCGGTGAACGGGCAGAGGCCTATGGTGGGCCCTCCCACTGCCGTAGCGCGCGCGCGCACTTGTGTCGGTTTGTGTGGACTTATAACCAGTAAACTCAAGCTACCCGTGTAAATTCCACTGACTGCGGCTGCACGGAGGTCCTCCCCGTGGCTGCTACTGCGCCTGAGACAGGTTTTAGGTGCCAGTGAGCTTGCCCACTACTCGTGTCATCGTCTCAGCCTTGCTGCCTGGTTCCACGGGAGCGACACACGCGACGTGTTGAGTGAGGTCGACTGCAGGCAGTTGGCGCTGATTTTCGATTGTAGCGTACTCGCGTCTAACAGATTTGCCAATACCGGGATTAGGCTCGGAGATAAACTTCCCCAACACGGATTCTACAAGGTGAGTCCATGATGATATTACAAACTTTCAGGGATGAGAGAGAAGGGTAAGTGTATCGATTTGTGGTAAAAGACCTTAGTCCAGAAACGACCGAGCAGACTTATAAAAAAAATTGCGGAAATCTACTCAAGTTCCGGCTTAGTCTCGCGCTGCGCTCAAATTACCGGGCCACGTCTTCCGAACCCTGATCACGACGTACAGAATTTCCGATGAATACTCCCCAATATCCTCAGATAATTTTCCCTGATGATAACTAGTAACTGCTCACATAACTTGATGTCAGAGATACCGAAAATTCTAAGTCTACGGTACGGTAATAATGAATTCCATTTACTTACATAAGTTTAACAACCTGCTACGTTTATAGCATTTGTACAAAATGGCGCCCCCCCCCCCCCCCCCAGCGTCAATACAGGCTCTCAGCCCAATATCAGATAGGGCTCCTTCATATTGGAACCACATACGTTGACGAATAACGATCATCGCATGAAGTAATGTACTATCCGTTCTGATATCCCCGGTGTAGTTTGAACAGCGATGCGGGCAGTAGGATTTCCTGCCAGGAGATCCGATACTCTTCAGTCTCGACAGGCGTCTCGTAAACAAGACCTCACATGGCCTCACAACAAGAAATTCAGTGGGGTGAGATCATGTGAACGTCTGGCCCCAAAACAGGACGTCCTCGCCTAACTACTTTTCAGGGAATGTCTGAGGTAGGTGTTCACGAACCCTCAGCCCAATATCAGATAAGGCTCCGTTCAAATGGTTCAAATGGCTCTGAGCACTATGGGACATAACATCTATGATCATCAGTCCCCTAGAACTTAGAACTACTTAAACCTAACTAACCTAAGGACAGCACACAACACCCAGCCATCACGAGGCAGAGAAAAACCCTGACCCCGCCGGGAATCGAACCCGGGAACCCGGGCGTGGGAAGCGAGAACGCTACCGCATGACCACTAGATGCGGGCTAGGGCTCCGTCGTGACGAATAATAAGTGGGGCATGTTCCAGAAATCTGGGCAGAATGTCTCTGATAACCACTGCGTACAATGATGCCTTTAAGCACGGAGGAAAGCTAGTGCATAGTCATTGGCTATGACTATTCACACGTTGACTCAATCTGTGTTGATGGCTGTTCACAACTCTATCATGGGTATTCTTGACCCAAACATGACAATGGCATCGCTGGTGAAACAGGCTTCATCCGCGTAAAGTACATACGCAGAAAAGTGATGATCGACTGCAAGGCGCTGCAGAAACCTTTGGCTGAACAAAGCATGCACTTCTGTAGGTGGCAGTGGTGTAACTGCATTTCCGTAATACTCGCTATACGATACTCTGCGTAACATTCATTTCACGTGCTACTGATCGCGTGCTGATCCACTCGCAAAAAAACTGCGTCTTCCACGTCGGGAGTCCGCGTAGTGCGCTGTCCTCTTTCATTGTACTGTGTTGCCAACTGCCCTTTTTCACTTAGTTGTTGGAACAGTCTTGGAAGCATGGTGTGAGCCGAATACCTTCTGTGTGGATATTTGGGCCTGTATAACCTTTCCGCTTGTCTGCATTTTCCATTTGCATACACGACGATCAAGCTGTGGAGGGTTTGTAATGGTGTTGGGCGTGTGCAGTTGGAGTGATACGGGACACCTGACACGTGTAAATACGACTCTGACAGGTGACACTTACGTAAGCATCCTGTCTGATCACCTGCCTACATTCGTGTCCATCGTGCATTCCGACGGAGTTGGGCAATTCCAGCAGGACAAGCGACAACCCATACGTCCAAAATTGATACAGAATGGCTCCAGGAACACTCTTCTAACTTTAAAGACTTCCCCTTGCCACCATACTCCCCAACAGACGAATATTATTGAGCATATCTGAGATGTCTTGTAACGTGTGCTCAGAAGAGATCTCCACCCTCTCGTACTCTGCGAGAGGCGTGAATTCCCTCCAGCACTACTTCAGTCATAAGTAGAGTCCATGCCACGTCGTGTTGCGGCCCTTCTGCGTGCTCGCGGGGCCCTACACGATATTAGCCAGGTGTAACAGTTTCTTTGACTACGCAGTATGTAAGAAATTGGTTCCGAGAGGTTATTTCTCGCCACCAGTGTTCCTGTTTTACTCCACCGTTTTGATAAATATAATTTGCTCCCAGACTATTTGAAAGCCACCGGCATTCCAACGCTTTGCCGAGGTCTTCATTTCAACATGGCATCAGCCCGGTTCGTAATCGGGTGCGGGAAATTTTCATTATGGCCTTTGGGACATTTTATGTGACTGTTCTATTGGCAGTATTGTACATACCGTTGTTGTATGGTGTTTTGTCATTTTGGGTTTTTCTTTTACTTTAAGTACGTCTGTCTGTATGTTACATTTCTCATATAGTTACATGATGTTATTTATAATTTTGTTCATCAGCTATTGTTGTACTTATTGTATGGTGTACGGTGTTTGGCCTGACTTGTTTTGTCTTTTACTACAAGAGAACATGCATGTTTGCCATAATATTGCTGCATTGTGCTATTTGTAACTGTGCTCCAGTGTCATTGTCATCACTGCCACCTGCTGTCTGGTGTTTGTTTGTAATTTTGTGCTGTTTCGCTTTTTTGCGATTGCGTTTCTTTGGCACTTTGTAAGCGGAGTTGGCTGAATGGTCATTGAAACCTAAAGCCAAAATAAAGAAAATAAAACGAAAATCAACAAGTGGGCGAGGAGCGACCTCTTGTGGTTGCAGCGAGATCCCTGTAAACCGAAAATCACACAGGCGCACTTGATTTATTTCAGTGCCCTCTCCTGCTATGCACCAGCTTCCTTTCATTTTATTTATTATTCAGTGGCATATGGTGCACACACCGTACACGCAGCGCCATACTACATTCACGAGCGTAGCAGGATCTGAGCTATGGAGGCGGCTCGTGTTACTTCCACGGTGAATGATGCAATAATTTCGAGATTTCACGGCTAGTGGCTGTGAGTACAAAGTGCTTTCTTTACGCGGATACTGAACTGATACCACTATTTGTTTGACGGGATATGATGCGGCAGACTTTGTAAGGTGTGTATGTCATTTTGATTTTTGTAAGTTATCGATGTGCACGTCAGAGAGGGAGCAAGTTATGCTGCTGTTAAACAATCTTTCGTCTTGTTGTGGCACAGTCTTTCCCTCTGCACAGTCCGATTCATTCTTCGTTGAAGTGTGGCAGATGATGGACGTATTCAGTAGTGCTGTGTTGACTTGTAATTGTACCTGTTAGATAAAAATAGATTTGGTGTAAAGGACAGCGAGGATGAACATGATGTACTCACATTCATAATTTCTTTTCTGGAGGGAAGAAGTTTGACCTAAGGGTAAGACTGCAGCACTGCGCAGCTCGTTTCTTGGAATGATTGTAGTCAGCTAACTTTGTTCATTTGCTCAGAGTTGAGAGAAAGACCACACCACTTCCTCAGTCACGCATTAAGATTTCATCTGATTAAGTTGTTTGGTTTTTATAGAAATTCTCTGTTAACATTGTACGCTTTTAATATCATTGTTTTCTTTCTTAAGCATAATACTGCTCAGACCAATGTAATGTGTGAATATCAAGTGTATTTTTGAATACATACATCATTCTAAAATCGCTGTGTTGCAGTATCATTTCATAGGAATCGGTGCTATCTCCATCGAACTGTTTAAAGAAGGTTTATCATTACAAATTACCATACTGCATCATTTGGTATCCAATAGTAAGAATAGTGTTTGGAAATTTATTTAAAAATAGAAATCTAGTTTATCCACTGACTGCTTGCTGTTGTGCTCTCGAGAAATCTGTAACAATGTTGTCAAGATTCAATGTAAGTGGAAATTTTGTTTAGGGCCAGGTAATTGTTTCACTTCAATTGCGTATTTAATACAAAGACATGTTGTATTCAGACCAGTTACAGTTCAGTTCAAATTGGTTCTGTTTAGTCGAAGGTTAGAGTACGAATTAAAGTTGGATAACAGTTCATAGGTACACTCTTTGACATAAAACTCGACCGGCGGCCGGCCGCTTCAGAGGCTAAGTCCGCGCCGATCGCGACATGGGACAAAAAAACTGGCCAACTCGCAAATTCTCTAAGTCCGGTTATCTGCATAATCTGGCAACACTGTAGACTGCGGAACTTCCTGGAGGAAAACTTGTCCCAAGATAGAGAGACCCTAGGCTGATTACGCCTGTGGTCTAGCGGTAGCGTGCGTTGTTTCTGTTCATAATATCAGTGGATCGAGAGCAGCTGGCATAAAATATTTTTATAGCCTCATCTGTCTGAATGCTGAAGACGTGAATGTAATGGTAGCGCAGATTCAATCTATTTCGCTTTGTGACACACCGATATCAAAATTTTATCTAGTAACGATTTTGCGGTAGATTTCCTGCAGACTGTCCTCCTCTGGACGCCGTATGCGGCAAAGCTCCGGGATCCATTTGCTGGCTACTGGCAGCGGCCGTGGCGACAGCAGCGGCGCTGCACTCCCCCGTTCTTTATCGAAAGCGCCTGCTACCGCTCATCGCTTTTGATGATTTAAAACGCTTTATTATTAAATGTTGCTTCACAGAAAATTTCTACAATTTCCATTCACGCTCAAAAGCAACGGAGACAGACGCCCTGATTAGTAGGCGGGTAATCGGCAAGAGCTGAGTATGGCCCGAAATTAATTTTATAGACTGGGACGAAATTAAACCACCTCACTACATTCGATGAATTTATAAATGCTTCATACCTCGTTTCTTTTCCTTTCAAACTTAATTATTTGTGCAACTTTTGGTCAATGTTTGGATGTTTTCGTCAAGCCAGAGTGAGCGTCTGTGGTGTAAAGTGTATTACAGTTCTTGTTTCATTCCTTATGGTAAGTCTATGCGATAAACTGTGTGAATACCTTGCAATGCATGCTCTGTAGCAGTGCAGGCACACTGCACATTTGGAGTTCCATGTATGGGTTCATGAAGTATTTATTGTTGATCGGAAGTGATAGTTAAGGTCATCAGATTTAAACCAGAAAAATTTGTCGTTTTGAAGGTTTCAGAGAACGGAAAGTCCCCCTGCGGGTCCGGGGATTAGAATAGGCCCGAGGTATTCCTGCCTGTCGTAAGAGGCGACTAAAAGGAGTCCATCCCCCTCACGGGGGTAGTTAGCGCCTGCGTCCGGAGACGGACGGTTTCACGACCTATAATCGTGGTCTTTTTGGTTTTTCACTTCTCGTTTCTTCCTTCCTTTTGTTGGTTCCTTTCTTTGCTCTTCTCCACCTCACTGTCTTCCTTACTCTTTCCCTTGACTTCTCCTTGCCTTCTCATTGCCTTTTTCTCCTTGCCTTCTCATTGCCTTTTTCTCCTTGCCTTCTCATTGCCTTTTTCTCCTTGCCTTCTCATTGCCTTTTTCTCCTTGCCTTCTCATTGCCTTTTTCTCCTTGCCTTCTCATTGCCTTCTTCTCCTTGCTTCCTCATTGCCTTCTTCTCCTTGCCTTCTCTGGTCTCCGCCTCGGCGTTTGAGACAGTCTGTCCTCTTTCTCCCTCTCTCTCTTCTTTTTCCTCTTCTTCCTTCCTCCCTGTGCGTGTCTGAAGGCCGACCCACGCGTTCGCACGCGTAGCCGGTGACGGGGTAACGCGTAAGTCCCCGCCCTGGGTAGACATGTAAGGCAAGCGCGTACCCCCTGGTAAAGGCCAGGCCCGGGGAGGGGTGATTGCCTGAGCTGATACCTTCTGACCATGCCGATTGGTCCCTCCGTCTGTTTCTCGGGAGGTGTGACCTGAGGTGTAAACATTCACCTAAGGCGGGAGTGCCCTCTGAGAGGGTCCCCACAAGGAAGGAGCGCGCCATCGGAGACGCTGGCAATCATGGGGGATTCCTCCGCAATGGATTCTACTCCATCGCTTTCGACTTCGACCCAAAAACGGAAACGTGACCAGCCAACAGTGACAAAAGTACTACCGCCTGCCCCACAGTTCCTCGTAGTTTCTCGATCTGAGGACGGAAAGGATTTTTCCTCTGTCAACCCTTTCGTTATTCAGAAGGGCGTAGATGCCATAGCCGGATCTGTCAAATCTTGTACCAGGTTGCGTAACGGTACCTTATTACTAGAAACTGAGAATGCCTTTCAGGCACAAAAACTTCTTCGGGCCACCCTCCTGTACACGTTCCCTGTCCGGGTGGAGGCCCACCGAACTTTGAATTCGTCTCGTGGTGTAGTCTATAGTAGCTCCCTCGACGGATTGACTGACGAGGAGCTTCAATCTTTCCTCGCTGAGCAGGGCGTGACGGCTGTCCATAGGGTCATGAAAAAGGTCAACAATAACCTTGTACCGACCCGGTCACTTTTCTTGACCTTCGATAGTGTTAAGCTACCATCGCGCATCAAGGCGGGCTACGAGGTTATTTCTGTTCGCCCCTATGTCCCGACACCTACGCGCTGCTACCAGTGTCAGCGTTTCAATCACACTCGACAGTCTTGCTCCAATGCGGCTAAATGTGTCACTTGTGCCAGGGATGCCCATGAGGGTGACTGTCCACCTCCGTCTCCTCGTTGTGTGAACTGTCAGGGTGACCATGCCGCATCCTCCCGCGACTGTCCTGTCTATAAGGAAGAACGCTGTATCCAAGAAATTCGGGTCAAAGAGAAAGTGTCCACCTCGGCTGCTCGCAAGCTATTGGCTAGTAGGAAGCCCACGCTGCTCCCAGCGGGGAAATACAGCACTGTCCTCGCCTCTCCTCGGACTACCCGGGAGGTAGCAACCCAGACATGCGATCTGACCTTCAGCACCACGGTCGTCCGTTCGGCCAGTGCTAAGATCGCGCGGTCGACGTCTCCTCTTCCTCCCATCACCCCACAGACACCAGCCACTTCCTCAGCTTCTGCTAAGTCGAAGACCCCGAAGTCAGATGCACGGGCCTTCAAGAAGGAACCATCCCGTGCAGACTTCCTCCGTCCCTCGACCTCCCAGCCTTCGACCGGTACTTCCACCAAACGTCCTTCTAAAAAGGCGCATAGGAAGCACAGTTCTCCTTCTCCGCCACGGCGCCTTTCTTCTCCTGCGCCACCCAGCGGTTGCCGCCCCAGGCCGTCATCCGTTTCGCCTGGCCGCACCGCTGGTAGCCGAACATCTGGCCGTTCACCGGCGGAGGAAGCTCCCCCTCCCGGCCATCCTCCCGAGATGGCCGATGACCCTATAGACCCCATGGACGATGACTGTCCGCCTACTGATAGCGGCGGCAGTGCTCGCTCGAAGCCAGGCCCTAAGCGGCCTTCGAGGTGACCCCTTCTCTCATCTTCCTTTTCTTACGATGGCACTTATTCACTGGAATATTCGCAGCATTCGCTCCAACCGAGAGGACTTGAAGTTGCTGCTCCGCTTGCATCGTCCGCTCGTCGTAGCCCTCCAGGAAACGAAGCTACGCCCATGCGATCAAATTGCCTTGGCACACTACACCTCTGTGCGTTTTGACCTACCCCCTGTGGTAGGTATCCCAGCTCATGGAGGGGTTATGTTGCTGGTCCGGGATGATATTTACTACGATCCCATCACGTTGCACACCGGCCTGCAGGCAGTTGCCATCCACATTACTCTCCCCACCTTTACGTTTTCCTTTTGTACCGTTTACACTCCATCGTCATCTGCCGTTACCAGGGCAGACATGATGCAACTTATTGCTCAGCTACCTGCACCATTTTTGTTAACTGGAGACTTCAATGCCCACCATCCCCTTTGGGGCTCTCCAGCATCCTGCCCGAGGGGCTCCTTGTTAGCAGACCTTTTCAACCAGCTCAATCTTGTCAGCCTCAATACTGGCGCCCCTACTTTTCTTTCGGACACATCTCATACCTATTCCCATTTAGACCTCTCTATCTGTACTCCCCAACTTGCACGCCGGTTTGAGTGGTATGCACTTGCTGATACATATTCGAGCGACCACTTCCCGTGTGTTATCCATCTCCTGCAGCATACTCCCTCTCCGTGCTCCTCTAGTTGGACCATCTCCAAGGCAGACTGGGGGCTCTTCTCTTCCAGGGCGACCTTTCAGGATCAAACCTTCACAAGCTGCGATCGTCAGGTCGCACACCTCACGGAAGTCATTCTCGCTGCTGCTGAATATTCCATCCCTCACCCTACTTCTTCTCCACGTCGCGTACCGGTCCCCTGGTGGACCGCAGCATGTAGAGACGCTTTACGTGCTCGTCGACGTGCTTTACGCACCTTTAAACGCCACCCTACAGTGGCGAATTGTATTAATTATAAACGATTACGTGCTCAGTGTCGTCGTATTATTAAAGAAAGCAAGAAAGCCAGCTGGGCTGCTTTCACAAGCACCTTCAACAGTTTTACTCCTTCTTCTGTTGTCTGGGGTAGCCTGCGCCGGCTATCTGGCACTAAGGTCCACTCCCCAGTTTCTGGCTTGAAGGTCGCGAATGAAGTCCTTGTGGCCCCTGAGGCTGTCTCCAATGCCTTCGGCCGCTTTTTCGCCGAGGTTTCGAGCTCCGCTCATTACCACCCTGCCTTCCTCCCCCGCAAACAGGCAGAGGAGGCTAGGCCACCTGACTTCCGCTCCTCGAATTGTGAAAGTTATAATGCACCATTCACCATGCGGGAACTCGAAACCGCACTTGACCGATCACGGTCCTCCGCTCCAGGGCCTGATTCTATTCATATTCAGATGTTGAAGAACCTTTCTCCTGCGGGTAAAGGTTTTCTTCTTCGTACATACAATCGCATCTGGATTGAGGGACATGTTCCCGCATGCTGGCGCGAGTCTATTGTTGTCCCGATTCCTAAGCCGGGGAAGGACAAGCACTTGCCTTCCAGTTATCGACCTATCTCGCTTACCAGCTGTGTCTGTAAAGTGATGGAGCGAATGGTTAACTCTCGATTGGTTTGGCTGCTAGAGTCTCGACGCCTACTTACCAATGTACAATGTGGATTTCGAAGGCGCCGCTCTGCTGTTGACCATCTGGTTACCTTGTCGACCTTCATTATGAATAACTTCTTGCGGAAGCGCCCGACCGCGGCTGTGTTCTTTGATTTGGAGAAGGCTTACGACACCTGTTGGAGGGCGGGCATTCTCCGCACCATGCATACATGGGGCTTTCGCGGTCGCCTCCCTCTTTTTATTTGTTCCTTTTTATTGGATCGACAGTTCAGGGTACGTGTGGGTTCTGTCCTGTCCGACACCTTTCGCCAGGAGAATGGGGTGCCACAGGGCTCAGTTTTGAGCGTCGCTCTCTTCGCCATCGCGATCAATCCAATAATGGATTGCCTCCCAGCTGATGTATCAGGCTCCCTTTTCGTGGACGATTTTACCATCTATTGCAGCGCGCAGTGTACACGTGTCCTGGAGCGCTGTCTTCAGCGTTCTCTTGACCGTCTTTACTCCTGGAGTGTCGCCAATGGCTTCCGTTTTTCTGCCGAGAAGACGGTCTGTATTAACTTCTGGCGCTACAAAGAGTTTCTCCCACCGTCCTTACGACTCGGTCCCGTTGCTCTCCCAATCGTGGAGACAACCAAATTTTTAGGCCTTACCTTTGACAGGAAACTTAGCTGGTCTCCACATGTGTCATATTTGGCCGCCCGTTGTACCCGTTCTTTAAATGTCCTCCGTGTTCTCAGTGGTATGTCGTGGGGAGCGGATCGAACCGTCCTACTTCGTCTATATCGGTCGATCGTCCGCTCCAAGCTGGATTATGGGAGCTTCGTATACTCCTCTGCACGGCCATCCATCTTACGCCGCCTCAACTCCATACAACATCGGGGTTTACGACTTGCGATCGGAGCATTTTATACCAGTCCCGTAGAGAGTCTTCATGCTGACGCTGGCGAATTGCCACTCACCTACCGGCGCGATATACTGCTTTGTCGGTATGCCTGTCGGCTACTGTCAATGCCCGACCATCCGTCTTATCGTTCCTTTTTTGACGACTCTCTTGACCTTCAATACGGGTTGTATGTCTCTGCCTTGCTACCCCCTGGAGTTCGCTTTCGTCGCCTCCTTCAACACCTTAATTTTTCACTCCCTGCAACCTTTCGAGTGGGCGAGAGCCGCACGCCACCTTGGCTCCAGGCTCAGGTCCGCGTTCACCTCGACCTCAGCTCGCTCCCAAAAGAGGTCACCCCCGGTTCTGTCTACCACTCCCGTTTTTTGGAACTTCGTTCGAAGTTCATCAACATGACTTTCATTTATACAGATGGCTCTAAGACCAATAACAGGGTCGGGTGTTCCTTTATTGTCGGGGCACAAAGTTTCCAATACCGGCTCCATGGCCATTGTTCGGTCTTCACAGCTGAGCTCTTTGCCCTCTACCAGGCTGTTCTTTACATCTGCCGCCACCGACATTCTGCTTATGTCATATGCTCAGATTCCCTGAGCGCCATCCAGAGCCTCAGTGATCCATACCCGGTTCACACTTTCGTACACCGGATCCAACGCTCTCTCCAGCAGCTGGTGGACGTCGGTACGCCGGTTAGCTTTATGTGGGTTCCTGGCCATGTCGGTATCCCTGGGAACGAAGCTGCAGATGCCGCGGCCAAGGCTGCGGTCCTCCAGCCTCGGACAGCTTCTTGTTGTGTCCCTTCGTCCGATTTTAGCAGGGTCATTTGTCGGCGCGTCGTGTCGCTGTGGCATGCCGATTGGGCTGCACTTACCGACAACAAGCTTCGGGCCTTAAAACCTCTTCCCGTGGCTTGGACGTCCTCCTCACGCCCTTCTCGGCGGGAGGAGGTCGTTTTAGCAAGGTTAAGAATTGGACACTGCCGGTTCAGCCATCGCCATCTGCTAACGGCTGCGCCGGCGCCGTTCTGCCCATGTGGGCACTTGCTGACGGTTAGGCACATTTTAATGTCCTGTCCAGATCTTACCACACTGCGCCTCGATCTTAACCTGCCTAATACTTTCGATGCCATTTTAGCGGATGACCCACGAGCAGCTGCTCGTGTTCTTTGTTTTATCAATTTGACCAACCTCGCTAAGGACATTTGATGATGTTTTTTAATCCTCTGCCTGTCCGTCTGTCTTTTATTGTGTTTTCCCTTTTAGTTGTTGTCGTCCACTTGTGCCTCGCGGTGCATTTTTAGAGTAGTCAGGGCGCTAATGACCATTGAAGTTGTGCGCCCTAAAACCACAAAACAAAAACCACAAAACAGAGAACGGAAAGGAATTGCTAACGCCGGTGTTAGAAAACGTCTACAGTTAAATGCTATTGCAAAAATTTAGAAGATGGGAACTATATTAACGAACATGTGCACTTCATAAACAACCTTCTGACATGTTAGACCTATATGACGAACAAAGCTCAAATTTATATCGTTGACAGTCGGTTTGAATCTTTTCAGGACCTATTTTACAGTGAAGCACCTTGGAATTTGCAAAGCAGAAATCCATGATATTAACTTAATTTACTAAGTCGAAATCGGACGAAGATTGATGTTTAAAGGCATTCTTCAGATTTCGCATAAGAAATTTTTACTAGCAGTTTGCAACTCCATTAATTAAAATGGAAAATAAAAGGTTGTAGTCAGCGGCTTCTACTGTGATTCGAACTTATAGTACAAGCACTGCAACGCACAAGGGAACCTCTGAGCTAACGACACACTGGCGGCCAGAGGCGGACTATAGTCACTGCGATGTTGCCTGAGCCTCAAAACGCAACCTTAAACACACAAACAGAGGAGGTGGAGATTACTGCTTTAACGTCCCGTCGACAACGATGTCATTAGAGACGGAGCACAAGCTCGGATTAGGGAAGGATGGGGAAGGAAATCGGCCGTGCCCTTCCTAAGGAACCATCCCGGCATTTGCCTGAAGCGATTTAGGGAAATCATTGAAAACCTAAATCAGGATGGCCGGGCGCGGGATTGCACCGTCGTCCTCCCGAATGCACACACAAACAGGTGTTACTTATGTGAAGAACTCCGTTCTTGGAGTCCAGAAATTAAATATACTTTCTAATTGTGTCATCTTGCAGTGGATTATATCATACGAGTCTTCGATGTGGAAAACGAATGTCAAGTGAATTTAGCGAGGTAACGCCGACCTACACCCGGAAGTAAATGCACTATCAGAGTGTTGACAAATACTTGCTACGACGCTGCCATTTCTCGGCTCTCTGACGAGGCAGTTCTTCAGCGAAATGCTTGCCGTGATTCTCCGATACGGTTCTTCAGAGTGGAGACGCGCGCGCACGTTTGGTTTTTATGCGGCGTTCTCCCCTGATGGTTTCTGACGTCGCCTTGTGGGCTATGTATACATATGAGACATTCAATTATCATTAATCCAGAATGATACAAGTTTCAGCTTCCGGCGTGGAAGAAGGCTGTTGACGCCGACATTATATCATTTCAACGTAGGGAAAGCAAAACGGATCATTCAATGTTTCTCATTCAACATAAAGCATGTGAGATAAATTTCCGTAACGTTCATAATCATCTAAAAATACAAACGAAGTAAAAATACACCGGAAGCTTATTCGAATTGAATATAATGTAAGATACCAAACGCTTTGCACCTCGATGTCGAATTTGTCCACTTGCAATCGTTTGCAGCATGCACATAGAATGTCATGATTACCACGAGAATGAAGAAATATGTTGGTAAGGATGGAAGCAAGAAGAGACGCAGTCAACAAATATTCTATTCCTCATGGCATTCATTTCATTTGACACGTAAGAAGAGGTAAAGCGGGAATTTACTTTCGTTAACACGAAAGATATGCCGCACATATTGATAACGAGGAAGTCTGCGTCTTCATACGTTTCCTCCTTGAAATCTGTATGCTCTATTATATACTAAGTAGCCCGATCATTGTTTCAGTAATGTTACCCTCTTGTTTGACCCCGTAACGATGAACAGATTCCAAATGCATGTCTCTGCGTGAAAGTAGCTGTTCGAACCCTTCCTGGGTTGTTTTTTGTGTTTTCTTGCTTGGAATTCCTGAAGCAGACCACTGTGCCTTCCCCCCTCGTGGGTTAGGTCTCAAAACTAAACCGCTTTGTATCCAATGGCATAATTTATTCATACAGCATCAGCATAAGACTCTTGCGAGTGAGAGAATGACAATAACAATCGTAACAAGAACAAGCAAATAATGAATGATGTTTATTCCAACGCAGAACGAGAATGGCTTTAAATATAAAAATCTATATCTATATCCATATCTATTGATCTTTGAGTTGGCACAATGCAAATATATTCTTAGCATTTAGTTACTGAATTTAGTTCTGGATGTTTGCAGAGAAAAGGAAAAGTCGGTACTTCTCGCTAGTGTAATATAATGTGAACCAGCAACTACCCTTTCCTTAGAACACGACTCAAGCAGGTCCTCAAGTAGGCACTGCTGCATTCTGTTCCCTGACATTGCTCTGATGACGGTTAATGCAGATAGTTCCGATTATGAAATACAAAACGTATTGCAGGTTAGTTCCTAGGATAGTAACATTAAATTTGCGTTGTAGACGGCACATGAACGTGACGACTATCCATATTACTCATCAATATAAAAAGACAATATTTTGGGAATTTAGCAGGATTACTCGAAATGAATTCTGAAATTGGGTGCTAAACGTCGTCAAGAGTATACGATGTCCTAATCGCATTAGGAATATGAAGATCGTCTTCGACAGCTCGCAACTTTCACATTGCTATCTCCACCCTACTCCAGACAGCTCTCGGTGGAGTTGCACTACGTTGCCGATGTTATGGAAGGCCTTCAAACCGACAACAGACCACATATTGAAAAATACAAGCGAATTCTCTTGCAGCGTAAGCTTATTGTAACTAATCTAAAAATTATTGGAGAGGAACATTGTCCTATTCAAAAAAAGTAAAATGTTACACACTGTTGACGTCAAACGGATATTATCTATGTCTTGTCTTGTGTCCTACTCATCTATAATATCAAGTGTACTATGAAAATGATTATATATAATGGATTATAAGGTAATGCATTGATACCAGGTGGTGGGGGCCGGCCGATGTGGCCGTGCGGTTCTAGGCGCTTCAGTCTGGAACCGCGTGACCGCTACGGTCGCAAGTTCGAATCCTGCCTCGGGCTTGGATGTGTGTGATGTCCTTAGGTTAGTTAGGTTTAAGTAGTTCTAAGTTCTAGGGGACTGATGACCTTAGAAGTTAAGTCCCATAGTGCTCAGAGCCATTTGAACCATTTGAACTATTTAACACAAAATGACATTAAAAATTTACGTTATTCACGAGCAGCTAGTTGAGAATATGTATGAACATTAAATGACACGACGAACCGTCTTGTTCTGCATATGGATTCAAACCCAGCTCATGCAGACTAAGCAAAGATTTCGTGACTGACGGAAACTAACAGTCATTCCTGATTAGGCATACAGAGAGTGATATACCTCGATTTTAGACAGTATCAGTTAGCAAATATCAACTTTAAATTGCATAACGCAAACATTTTTAACAGACGCGAATTCCTACCCAGCGTCTATTGTCCCTGTTAACGAACTACGAGAGATGTTAAATATTGCTTCTTCACAAGTAACTTACTTGAAATGCCGTGAGGTAAAGCTGTGTGTTGGACACGGATTCGAACCCGGAACCTAATCGGATTGCTATCGAAGCACAGTCAAATGTGACATATCGGAATTTCGCGGCAGTAACTAGATGTTTTAACTGAAATGACGAGACGAAACATTAATTTTTTCCTTCCCAGGACTCCAACCCGGCACCTATCGCTGTTATATTCTAGAGACAACTAACGTTAAATATGGGTTTGTTGCACCAGCAGTGACATGTGAGCATGTTTGAACTGAAATAATATGACGAAGAGTTCAGCGCTCACTGGGAATAGAGCCCCACACATATCGTTGTTGACTACACACAAAGAGACGTCCGCTACCGAAGTTTCCTCCACCAGCTGCTCAGAATAGCATCTTGAACTTACAGTCATCTCGCAAATAGTTCTGTGTCTCACTGGGAGTTAAAAACGTCGGATATCGTTAGTGTTGACAGCGAATGAAAATACATTAAAAATCAAAATTATTATCCACCAGCAGATAGGTGTTCTCATGCTAGAGCTTGATAATACATAATTAAATCTTTAGTGCCGGGCCAGGATTCGACCCCATTCACGCATAATATGTGAAGGTGTTGAGGAATCTGCAGTTTTGAACAAACAACAAATTGTAGCCGAGCTGTATTGCCACGAAGGGATCAAATTCCGCGTTAAGGGCGGTCTGAGTTGCATTCCCAGTTCAGAACCAATTTTATCGACATACAGAAGCTCAAATAAAAGATGGAATAAGCGTCCTGTGACCATACATAGCGTTTGTGTCTTCACTTGAAATAAATAACTAGTATAAGTAAGGTTACTGGTGATAGAGTTTCTACATGTCGCCACTCCAGACTTTATTGTGGTTCAACCTACCGTCTACTTGGTAAAGAAGGAATATCATCTTTAATGTGAATTTTCAGACCTCGCAGCCATTATATCTCCTTCATTTGGTGTAGCCAGGAGAGAATGGAATCTGTCTCTCCCTATCTAAAATCATTGACAGAAGTGGAAATCGAACCCAGACCATAGGTATAAGAACCTACCATCCGTCCAACAGACCACGAAATCCTCTTCTCTGCGAGTCATTTTTCTATCGTAACGCAGTTGCGCCACACTGGATGAGAATTCTGACACACAGGCTCCCTGTAGTAATTTGCAGCATGTTCAGTAAATTCATTTACTTGGTTGACCGAATCACCATGAACTAGTTGCCTCGGCTACCCAGTGCATACATTCGACTATTTTGTAATCACAGAAATAAAATCACGTTACTGCCACCTACACACAACTGCCAACATTGTAGGATACAGAAGTTTAAATAGGAAGTGTTCCTTTCCACTTGAGCTATTCTCTTGCGCTATCTGTTACTAGAAAACGTCGTTCAGTCCAAAAGAAAAGCTGTAACTGTTTGTCTCTCAGAAGTCAAGACCTGGCCATATGCATAATCTCACAGTGCTGTGGAATCCAAAAGTTCTGGAGGAATAGTTGCAGAGCTCTGGAGCTGTTGTAGCTACGTGTCAGCTTGTAGCATAGATAAGATGTCGCGAGTTCGAATACATTCAGTGCTACATTTTTTAAAACGCAATTCTGCTCTCTGCTGAAGTTATCAATCTAATGGAACTTTGAACTTAATTCCCTTCACTTCTCAACCCAAAGAAGTCGCATGTGGAAAAAGGACTAACTACTGTGACATTTTGTTCTATTCAGGTTTAATAGACAGCAGGCAGCAGATGCATCTCGAAGATGTGCAGGGAGAGCGCATCGTGCCATAATATGTCAGAAAAGTATTTTCTACATTAGCCGTCGTGTGGTAGTGATATTTTATTCTTCTTCAAACTTTGATTGACAGGTTTAACTCAGAACAAATTTTCTACATGCATGTAATCAATAAACTGCATGTGCATTGTCAGACTGTCATAGGTAACATCAGAGAATTCGCATATATCGTTGATGATTAATTTCTCTCTCATGTTTACTATTGTTTTAACAACACTAAAGGAAACTTTACGAAAATTGTGCACTGTATTATAAGAAATGAAATAAAACTAACCATGATAACCTTACGACGAAAGTATCTGTACACAAGCATGCCTCTATCGACACGAATTAGTAAAATACTACTCACTTAGATTTTGATTGGGTCTGTGTTTAATTGGTATGCTGTGTCATACTCAAGAGGTATGCAAATGTGGCATTTCATAAATATATTTACGTATTCCTAGAAACCCAAAATTCGCTTGTCAGCAGCGGAAACAGGCGTTACCTGTTGTGCAGCATTGTAAGGTTTTCAACATTGCACTATGAGCTGAAAGCATTTTCTTGCGATTTCCTTATTGATGTTTGATCTGACTGCTTGTAGCTCTTTCACAGAAGGGATAAAAACGTTTCAGTCAGTGAGACTGGAACTGCGAACCGTAACAGACGCTGTTTCACAGGTCCGCACGTTACCACAGAGCTGGCGAGGAGGTATGGGTCTCAGCTTCCTATTACGACGGCAATAGTAACTAGAACTCGTAAACCGCTATTTAAAGGTCGAGATTAGTTGCGATTTCCACCTGCAACGACTTTCCTGGGCTGAAAACCGTAAATTTTCAATCTTTTGTTACCCTTCAAGCTATAATAACTCAGATTATTCAATGGAAATGACAGGTAAAATCAAGTGAACTTTGAGGCTTAATTCCGTGCACACCAGGAAGTAACTCGTCGATCACAGAGTTGCCAAACATACGTTGCCTTGTTGCCAAATCTCAGTTACAGTACCAGCAGGAAGAAGACGAACCGATGTGATCCTACAGCGGTCTGGGAAGTGACCATAGCTGGTGTCTCCAAGTCGCGGCTGCTACGGCCTGGAATACGTAATGCGTCTGATTCGCTTTCTGTAACTAGGTTTAGGGACTGGAGCGTAGTTACTAATAATACTCAGAACTGACTGCAAACTGAGCATCATAAATCAGAAACTCTCATTGTTGTTTTTATATTTCTTTCGTAAGTGCACTCAAAACTAAGAAAGTCATTCACAGGCGTTTTCGTGCCTCGCCGATAGTCGAGCACAACATACAAATAAAAATAAAAAAGAATGTGTGTGTGTGTGTGTGTGTGTGTGTGTGTGTGAGAGAGAGAGAGAGAGAGAGAGAGAGAGAGAGAGAGAGAAATAAAAAGCAATGAGAGACAGTGTAAAAAATTGTTGTAAAGAAATTGAATCATGGTATTTAAAGAAATCTTTCATTAAAATGACACGTTCCACATCATTACGAAATGTCATATTCATGATCTATGGAACAAGAGTTAATCTAATGTAATCTAATCTAATCTAATCACATCATATTGATGATTAGCCATGAAGAGTCATGAATTACCGAAAGTTTTGCCAATACCAGTAACCAAATCTAAACTTGAAAATAAAAGACGACAATTTTTGTAATAAACCGTGACTCCTATCAAGACCCTTTCATCCCTGTTATCTAACCACGAAAGATGTCTGATATACCTCCATTCTGAAGTAACAAAGTGTGCATGCATTTAAAGATGAAGTGCATGATGTGAAGTTCTGTGACGGAGATTCGAACCCAACACGTAATCCGATTGTTAACTAAGAAAAATCAAATGTTACGTATCGGTTTTTCTTACGAGCCGCTAGGTGTCTGAATCTAAAATAAGGATACAAACTTTTGTGCCTAAGCGACAATCGAACTGCACACCTACCGTGCATCCACGAATATAGCTTAAGTATCAGTTGCTTACTCATGAACAGTAAGATGTGTGCGTGTTTGACCAGAAATAACGACACCTGTTGCGATTGTTGGCAACACATGAACAGACATTGAAATTGCGCGTTAATTTTCACTAGCAGGTGGGTGTGCACTTGATAAAGCTAGAAATGAAATTATGAATATTTTTGTACTGGATCAGGTTTCAGACCCACATACTTACCTTTGGAGGAGACCTAGAGAAGATTGCAGTCTTGGGAAAAGGAACGAAATGACTGAACTATACTGTTCCGAGAGATTCAGATCCTCGAAAGAGGAGATACGAATTCGAATCACAGTCCAGCACCAAATTTTTAAACGTCTCTAGTTCAATCAAGTACAAGTAAAATAAGAGCCCTGTCCCTTTAAATGGCTATCGGTTCATCAAATAAAATAAAATTTTCTAATGTAAGTAAGCTTACTGGCGACTGTATTTCTTTTTACCATGACTTCCGCTGTGTCATTTCCCAACGTAAACCGGCTCTGCCCAGTTGGTAATGAAGGAACGTGATGTTTAATGCGGATTCTGGATTATAACGTCTTTCTCTTGAGGTTACCAGAGGTAAAATAAATCTGTTTGTGCCTCTTAAAAGTAAATGCCTGAACCCACGCATTGCACCTGTGATAGCTCGTTCCACCAGACCATTGTGGCCACATTACCCAGCCCCAGGAGTGTGCTGTAACGGATGATGTGCTTAGCTTACAAAATTAGTCACGGTGGAAAAAATGCGAGTCTATTAAATGGTCAAGTACAAGCAAGCTTCTGACGCAGAGATTATGCTATTCTCATGTCAGCAGGATGTAAAGACTCTTCTAGGCATCATAGGCTGAATGTGAAGGCATTTTGATTTTTCACAAATTCAGCAAATTTCTTAGTTCGAGAAAATCCACTGTGAAGTGTGAAGTTGCCGGACAATTCGATTATTACTGTTATTATTAATATCATTTTATTCATTCTGCTGCTGTAACACAAGTGCTTGAACATCATTTAGTGCCTTTTGGTCACTATAGAAGTAGTTTCCCAAGAACAGGTTCTTTCCCTGTCTACGGAATCCTTTTCATGTTAATATCAAACACCAGCAATTACTCGTAGATTACATTAAAACTAAAGTAATTGACGAAGACGTTACTTGGTAACAAAAACGCAGTGCCTTTCTTCATTTACTTTCGCCTAGAAATGGCTATCGAGTACTGACAAACCAAAAGGCAAGAGATCTTACTGCCTTCCGATATACGTTGCTGTTAGTTCTTCCACATGATTTGGTCGACATGACCTGTTTCAAGTAGTGTATGACAGACAGTGTTTTAGAAAATCTATTGTTTCCCTTTGCAATAAACAGAAGTATTTTCATTCTAAGCTGTCCAAGTACAAAATTTTCGCAATATTAGTGCAAATTTAATATTCGCTTCTATAATGTATAAAAGTATTTCACAGTCGCAAAACTCGCATCCGAAACGTTGACCTTACACTTAGTCGCTGACCATAAATTCCAGCTCAGAGTGACACCAGTTTAAATAACCTAATGTAGCGAAGACTGTTTGCCAGTGCTCTTTCTCACCGGAAAATACGCAATTGACTCATTTGGCTCCAAAAGTACACTGTAACAGTAATTTCTGTGTGATATTTGTCAGTAAGCTTTCGCCTTCCAACCGGCAAAATACGGAAGAGTACGGCCGGTAAACAATTCACAAACCACGATTTAGTGCCGATAAGACGATTTCTTTAAACATTGTCGAAGCTGAGGGAATTTAGTTTCTGCTTAAATCGTCTTAAGCAGCAACGTTCACAGATATCTCAAATAGGAAAAAGCTGAATATCCAGGTACGAAGGTTGTAAAACAAACTTCCCACAGTTTGTGTCAGGTTGATCTTTTCGTCTGATAACACTGCTTAGGTATTTTGTCTACGAGGTATCACAAGTAGTATCCCTGTAGCTGTGGGAATCATTGGTTGAAAACGAGTTTAACACCAATGGGTACAGTGCTGCTATATTTTCAAAATTATTATCAACCTAAGTCTGAGTTCATCCACAAACTGAGGCGTATTTATAATATTGAAGCTAGACTGTGTATCCTTGTCTTTCTTGAGTGGTCATTGGAAGGCGTTTACACACACGTATACAATACTATGAATACTTCGAACGCTATGGTTAACGTTGCTCTCATAATCTACTTTTTTTTTTAATTCTTCTGGGTCTTAAGCGTGCAATATGTGTTGTAGATACAGTCTCAGACCAAAAAATTGACCGCCGAGTCGTTCACGTAAGGTGGACAATACAGTCATGCTCCTCTCAGAATTCTATGTCTGGCAATATGCTCGATCTAGCAACATGTAGACTGCGGCACTTCCCAGAGGAAGTCTTGACTCCAGTCTTAGTACATTACTCTTGACTACGACCGTAGTCTTGAGGTTAAACGCGAGACCAGCTAATATGATATTGTAGATTCGCTTGAATTACACTCATAGCTTCAGCACCGAAAGGAAAGGGGCGATAAAAATGTTGTCGATATGTGCTTTCGGTCGCCAGACGTCATATTAGCTGGTCTCGCGTTTTACCTCAAGACTACGGTAGTGTTCCATCAGCGGTATGAATAAAATGATATTAATAATAACAGTAATAATCGAATTTTCCGGCAACTTCACACTTCACAGTGGATTTTCTCGAACTAAGAAATTTGCTGAATTTGTGAAAAACCAAAATGCCTTCACATTCAGCCTATGATGCCTAGAAGAGTCTTTACATCCTGCTGACATGAGAATAGCATAATCTCTGCGTCAGAAGCTTGCTTGTACTTGACCATTTAATAGACTCGCATTTTTTCCACCGTGACTAATTTTGTAAGCTAAGCACATCATCCGTTACAGCACACTCCTGGGGCTGGGTAATGTGGCCACAATGGTCTGGTGGAACGAGCTATCACAGGTGCAATGCGTGGGTTCAGGCATTTACTTTTAAGAGGCACAAACAGATTTATTTTACCTCTGGTAACCTCAAGAGAAAGACGTTATAATCCAGAATCCGCATTAAACATCACGTTCCTTCATTACCAACTGGGCAGAGCCGGTTTACGTTGGGAAATGACACAGCGGAAGTCATGGTAAAAAGAAATACAGTCGCCAGTAAGCTTACTTACATTAGAAAATTTTATTTTATTTGATGAACCGATAGCCATTTAAAGGGACAGGGCTCTTATTTTACTTGTACTTGATTGAACTAGAGACGTTTAAAAATTTGGTGCTGGACTGTGATTCGAATTCGTATCTCCTCTTTCGAGGATCTGAATCTCTCGGAACAGTATAGTTCAGTCATTTCGTTCCTTTTCCCAAGACTGCAATCTTCTCTAGGTCTCCTCCAAAGGTAAGTATGTGGGTCTGAAACCTGATCCAGTACAAAAATATTCATAATTTCATTTCTAGCTTTATCAAGTGCACACCCACCTGCTAGTGAAAATTAACGCGCAATTTCAATGTCTGTTCATGTGTTGCCAACAATCGCAACAGGTGTCGTTATTTCTGGTCAAACACGCACACATCTTACTGTTCATGAGTAAGCAACTGATACTTAAGCTATATTCGTGGATGCACGGTAGGTGTGCAGTTCGATTGTCGCTTAGGCACAAAAGTTTGTATCCTTATTTTAGATTCAGACACCTAGCGGCTCGTAAGAAAAACCGATACGTAACATTTGATTTTTCTTAGTTAACAATCGGATTACGTGTTGGGTTCGAATCTCCGTCACAGAACTTCACATCATGCACTTCATCTTTAAATGCATGCACACTTTGTTACTTCAGAATGGAGGTATATCAGACATCTTTCGTGGTTAGATAACAGGGATGAAAGGGTCTTGATAGGAGTCACGGTTTATTACAAAAATTGTCGTCTTTTATTTTCAAGTTTAGATTTGGTTACTGGTATTGGCAAAACTTTCGGTAATTCATGACTCTTCATGGCTAATCATCAATATGATGTGATTAGATTAGATTAGATTACATTAGATTAACTCTTGTTCCATAGATCATGAATATGACATTTCGTAATGATGTGGAACGTGTCATTTTAATGAAAGATTTCTTTAAATACCATGATTCAATTTCTGTACAACAATTTTTTACACTGTCTATAAAGGCACATTTGCATGCCGAGCGTGAGTTTCCGCGAAAACGCGAAATATTAATTAAATAAATAATCAGTGACAAATAAATAAAGCCTATGGCACACAACTGCAGCGCTGTGTCGCTGATAAAACAAAAGCACAATTACGTTACTCTTATGTTTAACTAAGAAGGAGGGAGAGCTCTGGTTGAAGTGGTGCGAGAAGCACGTATTTTATTTTATTGTCTGGCACACCGCCATATTTCATCTTAGAGAAGAATACTGCGAGTTGCAACCAGACTAGGCACTCGATTCTGTAAGGAATTTATATTTATAAAAGTAAGTAGGATTATGAACTGTAGGTTTATTCATTGAATATATCTGATTTAACTAACTGTGTAACTTTTTATGTTTAGTAGACAGACACCTCTGTACGACGTATTGACATGGCTGGCAAATTATTCTAATATTGAGATTTAGATTTGAGTCCGCACCTACCGCAGCAGTCTTTGGAAACGATTTATTTACGAAGTCCGATTATTTCAGTTTTATTTCACGGTCAACTACGAGTAACATTGCCTTTACGAAAAAGCCATTGTCAAGCGTCTGATACCGAATAATTAAACGTCCACGTTCCAGATAAGCAAATATCAATTACAATTACAAACACCATCATACAGATAGAATAATTAATATATATTATTATTTTTAATTTATTTTATATTGGCGACCGTGACAGGACTTGTTATTTTGTCATTTGTTACATTGTTCTCTTTGTTTCATGTAAAAAATCAACTTTCTGGACCTGGACGTCAATGTATGAGAAATAACAAAATTGGAAGATATTTTCAAATTCTGAAATTTTGCCGGAAGACGCAAAGAAGCTTCCAGCAAAATAAGGTAAGACGCAGCATCTTTGCATTAGCAGGCTTGACCAGACGTATAATTCAGTGTATTAGCTTTTCAGTAAATTCTGTAGTGTTTCTTTTCCGCATAACAGTTTCAGTGATAAATTTCGTTCTCAGTACTTTTCCCTAAACAATAACGTATGCAACAATACCAATACACGAGTGTACAATATGGCCGACTTCTGTACGATATCATGTAACATGGCCAGCAGCCATTACCAATAATCTCAAATTCAGTTTATATTTTTAAATTAACAGACAGCCATTGTTGCTACGAGCGATTCATGCTCAACTACATTTTATTTTAAAATCAGTGTCAAAAATTTTCTTGAAACATATATCACGTGTGGCATGGTAATAACTAGGAAACAATACGCAAAAATGGAACAGCAAGGACGTACTATTCAGACGCAATCCGACTCGGACGTGAGACAAGTGTTAGAAAATGACTTTACGACAGCAACCGGTAGTGACGATTCATCAAACATTGATGCAAGTGTTGACGAAAATTTTGACAATAGGCCGTCCACCACAAAAATTTCAAAGTCTCAATCAGAGCCCATGTTAATGCATGACGTCACGTCTAATGACGCGGCGGGGGCAGAGACCTTGCAAACGGTAAACATTGCCGACATGTTACAAATGCTAATGAAACAAAACGCAGAAAACATGGCAACCTTAAAGACACAAAATGAACAGTTAAAGACACAAAATGACGCAATTAAATCTGACCTCATAGCACTCAAGACAGGTAATGACACTTTATGTAAACGTGTGGAACTTATAGACGCCACACTGACCAAACAGATGACTGAACTCAGTACTAAATTTTCCCAGCTTAATACGAGACAAGAAAAGACTACAACTGACGTAGCACTTTTACAGACACAAGTAAAAAACCTTAATGTCACGTGTGAAGTTCTTACTGAACAAATTCAAACATATCCTTCAGTACATGACAACCTTGAAAAACGAATTACTGACGTACAGAATAAATTTGACAATGTTGAACAACACCTGACTGACATCTTACAATCTGATGCCACAGCTCATTTTCAAAATATTAATAAGGAATTTAATGATTGGGTAGTGAACAAAGACAAACATTTTGATACATGCTTACGTGAAAATTTACCAACAATTGTGCACGACTCCGTAGCGCAATACATTACTAATAACAAACAGCTGATCAGTAACGCTGTACAATCCGTCACTGCACCCATGAGACAATTCACCGATCGACCACAGTCTGAATGTAACGAAAATATCAGTCAAAATGCACAGTTCAGGAACCAATATACATTCCAGTATGACACACACATACCGCACACGACAAACACACAAGAACAAAACACACCACGACTACAACACATACCACGATGTGCAGACACAAACACAAGCTATTACCATGGTAAACCACAGCAACATTATCGTAATTACTCGCCAGCTGAACATACCAGTAATTACAGTGGAATAAATCCATATCACAATACGAAGGAAGAAGAAAGCTTAATGAAACACAGGCAATTTCAGATTTTTATCCCAGAAAAACGAACCATTCATCCGGTGATTTTTCTTAAATCCTTTAGTAACGCATTTCCACGCACTTGGAGTGACCGGAAAAAGATTTCATATATTGTCGGTTACATCCAAGGCGATGCAGCTGTCTGGGCATACAGTCAAGCTGACGTATGTACCACGTACAGTGAGTTTGAGCGTGCTTTTCTGAACAAATTCTGGTCGCAATCCGTCCAGGAGCGACTCAGAAGACAAATTTTAGAACCTGAAACTTTTAACAGTAAAAATGGTAACTTACGCAGATATTTTGAAAAATACTTGAACATGGGACACTTTTTAGACGAACCAGTCGCAACGCGTGATATACTCCGTGCGTTGAAGGCCAAATTGCCTTTCAACATTAAAGAAAAACTCCTACATATCCCGGATGACGATTCAGATTATTTTTTAACAGCTTTAGATTCGGTTGACATGTTACTTGAAGACCAGCGCTTCGCGCGGCAAAACAGCAGCCACAATGTTTACACTAGTGGTATGCAAAACATGCAGGCTTGCCAACACAATTCTGGCGCGTCCACAGTTGGATACGCGGTACAACAAAAACAGCAAACTCACATGCCGTCTCAGTACGGAAATCAAAATCAACACGCGTATTCCAATACAAACAATAGTTACAACAGTAATAACACTTCATGCGGCAATCCATACAAAAGGCACCGCGGTAATAACTACAACGGTAACAATGGATACAAAGGCAACAACAAAAACACAAACAGAAATAGAAATAATAACAACTACGAGCCAAGACAGCATCAAGGTTGGACTCGTAACGATCAGTACTTTCATTCAAACTCTGCTTTACCACAGCAGACACCAGGACAAAATTGGAGCATACCTTACGACCGACAGGTAAGTTATAATGCGCAACAGCAACAACAACCGCAAAAGTTTGGAGATCATAATAGGCAATATCCGAATGTGAATATAATAGAAATGACACCTGATGCACAACCTCAATCTGTGTCAGTACCTAGTACAAATGCTAATCCAACAAACTAGAAACAGTCACTACTATGCCCCAGGTCGTGGCTGAAGAATTCTTGGGGGGCGACTTCAATGTTAATCAGTTATTTGACACCACACTTGAACAACAGAATAATGATATGCCGAATAATTCTAAACAAAAATTACCTGTTTTATTTATAAGATACAACCACAATGAGAATATATCAGATGAACTTTTGCAAGACAGTACACAATGTCGTTCAAACACAAATGAAATTGTTTTAGCATCTACTACTGGTGTAGTAGGTGGGATTCCAACTACTATTATCCTAGATACAGGTGCAGCTGTGAGCGTTTTGTCTTTTAATTTCTATAAAAAGATGTGTGAATTGGAACCTGTGCCTGAGTTTCCTGCCCAAAACTGTAAAATAACTACTGCACTAGGTAATAAGTCATGTAGGGTTACGAAGCAAGTTTTTGTAAACGTTAAAATAGGTAATGGAACCGTACAATGGCCATTCCTGGTTGTACAAAACCTTGTGACAAATTGCATATTAGGAATAGATATTATGAGCGAGAAGGACTGCATTATAGACTTCTCCAAAGGTAAATGTATTTTAAATGATAAAAGCAGGGTAATTATTATTGATTTGGACAGGAGAACTCTAAAGCATGACAAACACTGTACAGGGTACAAGGTTCAGTTAGTACTTGACAAAGACATTCAAGACATGCAAACACACTCATCTGACACAGAGCTAATGGACTTGAAAACATTGCTTGATCATAAGATAAGTGAAGCTACAGCTCTCAGTGTACATGAACGTATAAAACTACAGGAAGTGTTATCCAAATATTTACAAGTTTTTACCAAACGATTGGGTGTTATCAACACGTATGTGTACAAGATTGAAGTTAAGCCTCACAAGATCTTCTACCATAAGACATATAACGTACCGTTATCTCAACGACCTGCTGTGTGGCAAGAATTAAAACAAATGTTAGACTGGAAGGTCATTGAACCATCCACCTCACCTTATTGTAGTCCTCTACTTGTTGTCAAAAAATCGAATGGAAGCATTAGGTTAGTGTTAGACGCACGAGCAATTAATGAAATAATTTTACCGGTTCACACAAAACCCGAAAATTTAGAAGAACAATTACAGAAATTTCTAGATGCAAAATATTTTTCCACAATAGATCTCGCTAATTCGTTTTGGCAGGTGGGTATCACTCCTGATTCACGGAAATATACTGCATTTATGTTCGGGGGGCGAACCTATCAGTTTTGTGTTCTACCCTTCGGACTGAATGTCAGCTCTGGGGTATTCATTACAGCCCTGGATACCGTGCTTGGCGACGATTTAGTTGAGACAGTCACACACTATGTAGATGATATACTGATAGCTACACAGTCTTGGAATGAACACGTTGACACACTTCAAAGAATTTTAGAAAAATTTGCACAAGCAGGAGTCACAGCCAACCTAAGAAAATCAAAATTTGGTTGCAGTGAGATAAAATATTTAGGACATATCATTAATTCACAGGGCATACGTCCTGATCCCAGTAAATTAGATGCTATCAGAAACTTTCCTAGCCCTCGAACTAAAAAGCAGTTAAAATCATTCCTTGGGCTATGTTCATTTTTTAGACGTTTTTTGCCACAACCACTTTTGAACAGTAAACATCTGCTAAATCTACTCAGAAAGAATCAAGTTTGGATCTGGTCGGAACAGTGCCAGAATGACTTTAATACAATTAAACATGCTTTAGTGGGTGCAAACTTATTGAGCCATCCAGATTTCAATTTAGATTTTTGTATGACTTGTGACGCTTCACGTACTGGCTTGGGATGTTGCTTATTTCAAGTTGTAAAGAATAAAGAAAAGGAACAGATAAGAATTATTGGGTTTGCAAGTCGTACTTTAACTGAATGTGAGTGTACATACTCCACTACTGAGTTAGAAACACTTTCCATAGTATGGGCATTCAAGAAATTCAATTATTATTTATTTGGAAAACATACAGTAATTTACACCGATCACCAGGCCCTGACATTTTTGTTAACTTGTAAACTTGTACATCCTAGACTATCACGATGGGCAGTTACACTTCAGAACTACTCTTTTGAAATTAAGTACATAAGAGGTAAGGACAACACCATTGCAGACACTTTGTCTAGACTTCCACAAGGTATGAATGATACCAACAGTGACTTAGAAAATATAAATGACTACAGGATTCTCTTAATGCAAGACAAGCAGTATCACCAATATTATATTGATATGTGCAGAAACATGGCTGAATTACAAAAATCAGATCCTCACTGGAATAAGATAATAACATTACTGGTAGAAAAACACAATCATCCTTTGACTAAGTATTACAAGTTACACAATGATGTGCTATTTTATCGACGACATCCTAATGCTACTAACTGGTGTGTATGCATTCCCAAAGAGTCTGAACGTAATTTAATTTGGCACACACACTTAGTTTGGGGACATTATGGGACAAAAAAGTGTTTAGCGAAGCTCAGCAAATACTGTTATTTTAGCAATATGAGAAGAAAAATTTACAGGGAACTGAAAACATGTGTCATATGTCAAAAATCAAAACCTCAGAATTTATCCACAAAAACAGATTTACATTCTATTTTACCTAGTAAACCCCTGGAAATTCTGTGTACTGACATCAGTGGTCCGCATCCAGCAAGCTCTGGAGGCGTCAAATATATCTTAGCTTTTTATGATATATTTTCTAAACATGTCAAACTTTATGCTTTAAAATCCGCCACTGCAAGTGCTATAATATGAAGATTCTCAAGTGATTACCTGACGCACGTGGGAAAACCTAAAGCAATTCTGTCAGATAATGCAGCATACTACTCTGGGTACAAATGGAGAAATTTCTTGAAGGACAATAACATCAAAAGTATATTTATTTCGAGGTTTAGCCCACAATGTAACGCGACTGAGAGACTTTTCCGAGAATTAAATCGATTCATGAGGACCTATATTTCATCAAAACATACTAATTGGGTGTCCTACCTAAGTCTTTTCGAAGACGTACACAATAACTTAAATATTTACGATACAAATTACACACCTAACGAGATCATGTTCAATTGCAAACAGAACGATCAGTGGATAGAACCATTACCTAAGTTGTCAGACAAGGAAATCACACCTGAACAGAAAATAAAAGAAGTATTGACTAATTGACACATCACGCACAAATACGAAACAAACATCACAGAAACATAATAAAAAGAAAACAAAAATTCGAGGTAGGAATGCTTGTACTACTTCGTACTCATCATAAATCTGTAGCACTCAAACGATGCAACGCTAAGTGGCGTCTGCTATATGAAGGACCTTATATAATTGTTAACATGCCGCATCCTGGTGCGTATCTGTTACAACATCCTAGAACTAACAAAATTATTGGGCTATACGCACACCGAGATCTTAGAGCATTTCATGCTGAATAATGTCAAGGTCATACCCATCAAAATATTGCTAAGCAACTCGAAAAACTCTGTTGTTACAGCACAGATAATAAGTAGTATAGAAATTTTCATTTCAGCGGTTCCAGTGACGCAGTTGAAGACAGAAGAACTCTTCTTTCAACGCACGGCACCACCTGAAGGACGGAATATTAAAGTAAAATTTATGATTACGTAGCAGTGGATGGCATATTAATTTTTCACGGAACATTTGTTACTGAAGGTACCACTGACTTGGTGTGACACCTGACGAACTGACAGACGTCACCTGTGAAACGATCTTTTACTTTGAGAAATAGATTAGACGCACATCACTCAACACGAAAAGCATCTATCAGTAGTCAAGGCCACACAGACACTCTACACACACGCACAAAACGCGAGGAATCGAACATTTTCTCTCTCTTACTATTTTGAATATTATTGAGTAGTGAAAACGCCTGGTCTTGTCTACTGATGTAATGAATGTTGTGTCTAACCAATCTTAATTTCAGATGACATCACAAAAAACATCGATAATATCCCAGCAAAACCGCTAAAGAGGATGTAAATATCGACAATTCATGTAATGAAACGTGACACAGTGTAATAACCTATAGCTATGTAATGATGATGCAAACATGTTTATGTGCAACTGTATTATGTTTATGCTAAGAAAATATGTGACGTGTGTATGTATAATTACTTATTTTTTTTAACTGATTTATCAAGTAACTGTACTATGTAAAAAAAAAAAAAAATTGAACAAAACGAGTGCCAAAAAGACATTGCATAGTGAACCTCTGTTCACGGACATTAACGAACATTACTAACTCTGCAACTACGCAGAAACCTATGTGAAAGAAACGGTTAATGCCATTCATTATGCAGCGTATCTATGTAAACGCGATGAATGATTTCTTTGATTAATAACTACGAACATTTAGGTGAACTATATTCAGCGAAAAACTGAAAATGTGAAGTGCATAATTCGTGCATCGTCTAGTGACATTACTACAGTACCTAACTTCAAGATGTTAACTGGATTAAATGGACACATAGTGCCTGTCCAGAAAACAACACGACGGGTGGAAGAATTTTGGTTGGAACTTCAGGGAATGAAATGTTCTCGAAATGTGACGGACACTCTTACCTGGACTGTCCAAGGATCGACGCCAGCTATGTGCCGTCCGAGGTTCTGCAACCAAGCTTCCACGGAATGTAAAAAAAACGAACTGCACGTGGACCAATTACTCGACGGGTCACGTCTGATCTGTAATAAGCAATGCTTTTAGTCACAACGAACTGCATCACAACGACTATAATGGAGATGAGAAATGGACACGCTTATGTATTAATCACGTTGTTATACAAAGATGTTACTGTGATCAAAAAACTTTACCACGACGATACTAACCTAAAAAAAAAAAATTATTGTGCAGCGGATGAATATGAACTGTAATAACAACACGATGTGTATAGGTCAACGCACCTGAAACATACGGACATTTTTCTTTGAAGTATTTCAAAACAATACTATGTAACTAAGAACATTCAACAATCTAAGTTGTATTGTGTTATAACAAATATTGTAAATTTAAAACTAAGTTACCTGTCATAGAATGTAGTCTTCATATGTAATCTTGGTTGAATATTTTCTTTGTGCAACGACTGAGATACGCGCGCACACGAACAATATGAACTGCAATACTGTGCCGCGTGATCTAACTGTACGACATAACGGCAGTCACACAGACGCTTCTGCTCATGCGCGCACTCTATCTGCCAACATAAGAACTTTTACGGCGCACCCGCGTCATTCAAATTTTGTATATAATGTGTATAATGTGTATAATGTAGGTCATGTAAATAGTTGTAGATAACTTAGATTTTCTTGTGCCGTTAGGTGAATTGCTCGCCTGCAGGTGTGTCCTTTCGCCTCGCAATTCAGGGGGCAATATAAAGGCACATTTGCATGCCGAGCGTGAGTTTCCGCGAAAACGCGAAATATTAATTAAATAAATAATCAGTGACAAATAAATAAAGCCTATGGCACACAACTGCAGCGCTGTGTCGCTGATAAAACAAAAGCACAATTACGTTACTCTTATGTTTAATTAAGAAGGAGGGAGAGCTCTGGTTGAAGTGGTGCGAGAAGCACGTATTTTATTTTATTGTCTGGCACACCGCCATATTTCATCTTAGAGAAGAATACTGCGAGTTGCAACCAGACTAGGCACTCGATTCTGTAAAGAATTTATATTTATAAAAGTAAGTAGGATTATGAACTGTAGGTTTATTCATTGAATATATCTGATTTAACTAACTTTGTAACTTTTTTATGTTTAGTAGACAGACACCTCTGTGCGACGTATTGACATGGCTGGCAAATTATTCTAATATTGAGATTTAGATTTGAGTCCGCACCTACCGCAGCAGTCTTTGGAAACGATTTATTTACGAAGTCCGATTATTTCAGTTTTATTTCACGGTCAACTACGAGTAACATTGCCTTTACGAAAAAGCCATTGTCAAGCGTCTGATACCGAATAATTAAACGTCCACGTTCCAGATAAGCAAATATCAATTACAATTACAAACACCATCATACAGATAGAATAATTAATATATATTATTATTTTTAATTTATTTTATATGTCTCTCATTGCTTTTTATTTCTCTCTCTCTCTCTCTCTCTCTCTCTCTCTCTCTCTCTCACACACACACACACACACACACACACACACATTCTTTTTTATTTTTATTTGTATGTTGTGCTCGACTATCGGCGAGGCACGAAAACGCCTGTGAATGACTTTCTTAGTTTTGAGTGCACTTACGAAAGAAATATAAAAACAACAATGAGAGTTTCTGATTTATGATGCTCAGTTTGCTGTCAGTTCTGAGTATTATTAGTAACTACGCTCCAGTCCCTAAACCTAGTTACAGAAAGCGAATCAGACGCATTACGTATTCCAGGCCGTAGCAGCCGCGACTTGGAGACACCAGCTATGGTCACTTCCCAGACCGCTGTAGGATCACATCGGTTCGTCTTCTTCCTGCTGGTACTGTAACTGAGATTTGGCAACAAGGCAACGTATGTTTGGCAACTCTGTGATCGACGAGTTACTTCCTGGTGTGCACGGAATTAAGCCTCAAAGTTCACTTGATTTTACCTGTCATTTCCATTGAATAATCTGAGTTATTATAGCTTGAAGGGTAACAAAAGATTGAAAATTTACGGTTTTCAGCCCAGGAAAGTCGTTGCAGGTGGAAATCGCAACTAATCTCGACCTTTAAATAGCGGTTTACGAGTTCTAGTTACTATTGCCGTCGTAATAGGAAGCTGAGACCCATACCTCCTCGCCAGCTCTGTGGTAACGTGCGGACCTGTGAAACAGCGTCTGTTACGGTTCGCAGTTCCAGTCTCACTGACTGAAACGTTTTTATCCCTTCTGTGAAAGAGCTACAAGCAGTCAGATCAAACATCAATAAGGAAATCGCAAGAAAATGCTTTCAGCTCATAGTGCAATGTTGAAAACCTTACAATGCTGCACAACAGGTAACGCCTGTTTCCGCTGCTGACAAGCGAATTTTGGGTTTCTAGGAATACGTAAATATATTTATGAAATGCCACATTTGCATACCTCTTGAGTATGACACAGCATACCAATTAAACACAGACCCAATCAAAATCTAAGTGAGTAGTATTTTACTAATTCGTGTCGATAGAGGCATGCTTGTGTACAGATACTTTCGTCGTAAGGTTATCATGGTTAGTTTTATTTCATTTCTTATAATACAGTGCACAATTTTCGTAAAGTTTCCTTTAGTGTTGTTAAAACAATAGTAAACATGAGAGAGAAATTAATCATCAACGATATATGCGAATTCTCTGATGTTACCTATGACAGTCTGACAATGCACATGCAGTTTATTGATTACATGCATGTAGAAAATTTGTTCTGAGTTAAACCTGTCAATCAAAGTTTGAAGAAGAATAAAATATCACTACCACACGACGGCTAATGTAGAAAATACTTTTCTGACATATTATGGCACGATGCGCTCTCCCTGCACATCTTCGAGATGCATCTGCTGCCTGCTGTCTATTAAACCTGAATAGAACAAAATGTCACAGTAGTTAGTCCTTTTTCCACATGCGACTTCTTTGGGTTGAGAAGTGAAGGGAATTAAGTTCAAAGTTCCATTAGATTGATAACTTCAGCAGAGAGCAGAATTGCGTTTTAAAAAATGTAGCACTGAATGTATTCGAACTCGCGACATCTTATCTATGCTACAAGCTGACACGTAGCTACAACAGCTCCAGAGCTGTTACAATACATTTTAGTTATTGTATACAGAGCATGTATTAGCCATAACAGATCACAAAAATACACTACCTGATCAAAAATATTCAAACACTCCTATGTAATATGGAATTTACAGCTAAATGTCACGAGAGGCGCGCACAGCAATATCAGAGGAGGCGAAAAAAAAATTACAAATAAACTAAATGTTACAGTATCCTCGTAAAGTTAACTGTGTCCATTCCAAGTCACGGGAAGAATATTCACTGCCGATATTTAACCAAGAATGGTTCATTCTCAGATTCTTATGCTGATCTTGACTACTACGCAACTCCTCGCAGAATGAGAAACAAAACATTATTGATAGCTGTCCATTCAGTGGAAGAAGAGATTAAGCAAAGTGGTCACTTCAGTACCTGCGATAGAAATGTGCTAGTGTCTTCCAATTTAGTACCTGCGAACCAATAATAAATGCACAGTGAACGTGCACTGAAAGACAGCCCACACCACTGTGTGCTATTCGTTCTGCACACAGGTAAAATGTTCCTCATCTCCGCAAGTATTTCTTTCCGGACATATGTCTGTGAGATTTGATTATTTTACCAGCAATGACTCCTTTAAGAATATGGGACGCTCTTCTAAAACTCCACTTATATCACCCTTTACGACATGCTTGCTTATGTCTGATTGGTTTTCCGGTGCGGCTGTCGCATTGAAGTATTCAGAGTAGTTCGAGTGTAGGTGGATTCAGCCTAGTGCATTTACGTGTAATAAAAATGCTTTCAAGGATATTTTGTAATAATGTGTTTCTAGAAACATACCAAATTTATAATGCATATTGTCAGCCACCTTCGATGCTCGAAGCCGCAGAGGTAAGGAAATTTCTATTAAGAGCATATTCTCTTCGATTTGTCGCATATGACGAAAAATGGACAACAGCAGTATAATCGACAATTCTCACATCCTAGGAATGCATGCATTACCGTTTTAAAAGTGTGGCGAATGTAATTCGAAAATGAGAATTCATTAAGAAACGTCTCAGTGATAACCTGAATAAACGAAAAAAATCGTTGCATATTTATTCTGCTATTCTGCTAACAGTCATTGGATCTCGACCAACGCGAGCAGCAATGTCGGGATACGATAAACCGCAATGGCGATAGGCTATAATCCGACCTTTATCAAAGTCGGAAACGTGATGGTACGCATTTCTCCTCCTTACACGTGGCATCACAACAGTTGACCAGGCAACGCCGGTCAACTGCTGTTTGTGTATGAGAAATCGGTTGGAAACTTTCCTCATGTCAGTACGTTGTAGGTGTCGCCACCGGCGCCAACCTTGTGTGAATGCTCTGAAAAGCTAATCATTTGCATATCACAGCATCTTCTTCCTGTCGGTTACATTTCGTGTCTGTAGCACGTCATCTTTATGGTGTAGCAATTTTAATGGCCAGTAGTGTACGTTAAGACGGACTTGGCTTGGCTGTATACATCAACACTGCAATACAACGGCATTTTATTCCACTTCGGTTTTCAAATTATCACTACCAGAATGTTTCGTCAGTATTTGGTAGAGGTTTAAAATTTTCACAAATGAAATAGTTTTCAGAGATTTTTCATAAATTTTTTATTTATTATTAAATTGTGATACATTAAAGTTAATTATATCATGCTCGACGACGCTGTTAGCTGAGATAAAAGATACCACAGAGTGCACTTTTTATATGACATACATGAACTCCAAAGCTATAATTATTATAATTACGAAATGAGACAAATATACTAATGGTGAAGCAGGAGTACTAATGCACAAACTGCAAAAATGTGCCCTTGGAATTAAAAAAAATACCAAACTACACTGTAAATCCTTTACAGACAGTCAGAGTAATTAATGGCAACTGCATAACCCAGAAATGCAGGCATTAACGAGGATAAAATACGTCGAGAACTAAAAATGCATGTAAAGATGTAAGAAATGCTGTACAGCAAGTGATACTGAATATTTAACCAGTGAAGAATTGTGATTTACCGTAAAGGAAACGTATTAAGTTTCGCAAGGAAGAAAAACATAGCCGTGTTCAGGAAAGTAAGCTATGGTGTAATAGGTACCCGCTCGCATCAAAGCCTTCCTTAGAGTTCATATGTTCACATGTGTGTGACTTCTTAAGGGACCAAACTGCTGAGCTCATCGGTCCCTAGGCTTACACACTACTTAATCTAACTTAAACTAATTTACGCTAAGGACAACACACACACCCATGCCCGAGGGAGGACTCGAACCTCCGACTCGGGAAGCCGCCCGGACCGTGACAAGACGCCTTAGACCGCGTTCCTTAGGGTATTATGACTTAGCAGTTATATCTAATGATAGGCGACCATAAAAAAGTAATTGCAGCTGCACGTTTTGTACCATCATGAGTTTTACCATCTGATTTTTCCAGTCACTCCAGTGCATTTTTACAGATTACAGCCTTCTGCTTTCTGCCGCTTACAGCGCACGCACCTGAGGCTATACACATAACCAAGTGGCGTCGGCCGTTTTTATGAGCAGTTTTGCGTTAGGACGGACCCCCTGGCTTCGGCATTGGCTGAAGGTGAGCTACAGCACCCCATTCCCAAAACGCAACTGCTGTGACATATCACCAGCCGGAGTAGCATGGAATATTGTAAGTCATATTAGGCTCCATCCACGTCTATTTAAAGTGTACGTAGTGTTTCCTGGCATGGCATTTACTACAACTATTTACAAGTGTAGGGCCGTGATATTTACAAAAGGAAGGTTTGTAAATGGGAAGCAGTAAATATGTTGATTAATAACTTTGAAAACAGAATTTTTGCAGAAATGATAGAAAAAAATACAAAGTCATATACTGCCACAGACGTGTAGCTAGTATCATACGCCTCATATGCAAACTACAAGCTCATTTGAACAGTTTACATATGCAGATAAACAGTACACGCACACAAGATTCATTTCGCTGTAGAAATGGATACAGAAGAAACAATACACCACCTTGACCTCAAAATCACAAAACCCAACAACAAGCACAGTTTCAACATCTTCAGAAATAAACAGCTACAGACACGATAATACACACTGAATCAAACCACCTACAGTCACAAAAACTGGGAACCATCAGACAAATGTTATACAGTTTTATTTCTTTTTGTAGACCACTGATGGTGCCTATTTTGAATGGATGAAACACATGTGGTTAGAATCAAAATGAACATTCAGTTGCAGAAGACGGATAACATTTGGTCTTATCTACATGATAACATAACTGGAGTAGGAACTGAGGAAAAACAGCTGCAAAAATTAATAACACTCTTATTATTAAGTAATACAAGATAAAGGGCCTGTCTTGGCCAGAGGAGCCTCAAGAAGGAGAGGGTGATTGTATTTAAAGTTATAAAGTTCCAAACAGCTGTAGAAATAACACCAATGGTCAGAATGACGTCAAATTGCAAGGGAAAATTATCGAAGAAGGGGGAAAACGTATGGCAGAAGAAAAATAAATAGTTACAAAATGTAGCAATAGATGGCGCTGTAAGCATCATAATTTAATAGTGGTCGACTACAAATGACAAATGAATCATACAACAATGTCTAAGGTGTACGTTTGACGTTAAACAAACTGTACTACTCAATGTGCATGGGTGTACAGGTGTGATACTGTTACTTACGTAAGCCCATGCACCACGGCAGGGTTATATCACACAGATGGGATAAAAATGTTTTTAATTGTCCTGAGGCCAAATACAGCAAAAAAAAGCATCAGTCATATCGGTTTTTAATTGTCCTGAGGTCAAAAATCGCATAAAAGTCATCAGTCACATCATTTTTAATTGTCCTGAGGCAACACGTCGCATAAAATGCATCAGTCAAAATTAAATTGTATTATTAGATTTGATTACCACTAAGAGAAAGAATGAAGAGGTTCTGGGAGAAGGAAAGGAAAATGCAATCCACGAAGGTGCTACCCGTGGCCCAACAGAGGCCGTAACGCAAGAAAAAGAAGAAGAAGAAGAAGAAGAAATCGTGTTATTAATTTCCATATGACTGACGCGAAACATGTTCAATATGCTGTCTACCGTTTTCTTCACCAAGTTGAAATCGAGAAACAACACGTTCCACAACTGATCGAAGCGTTTCCTGGGTCATCTTCAGAACCTGTTGCGCAATGCGTGCCTTCAGTTCAGCTAAGTTTACAATCGGAACTGTGAACACAGCATCTTACAGATAGCCCCGTAGCCAGAAGTGACATGGATTAAGATCAGGTGATCAGGACGGCCAGACTGTAGGGAAATGGCGGCTGATAACTCTATCATTTCCGAAATGCCGCTTCAGCAGCCGCATAAACGGATTTGCATTGTGTGGAGTCGCGCCATCTTGCCTAAAAATGATCCCATCCACATATCCACGCTGTAAGAGAGCTGGAATGACGTGGTTGAGCAAAAGACACTCATAGCTCTTACCAGTGACGGTACAAGTAACAGGACCGGAAGCACCTGTGTCTTCGAAAAAATATGGGCCTATGATAAATGATTCCGCCACACAGTGACCTTATCAGGATGAAGTGGTACTGGTTGATGTGCGTGTGGATTTTCCGTTGCCCATATTTGACAATTCTGTGTATTGACATATCCTTTAAGATGGAAGTGGGCTTCGTCTGTGTAGAAAATCTTCCACGGGCAAACGTCGTCCACTTCCATGCGAGCAAGAAATTCTAAACCAAAGGTCTCTCTTGCTGGCAGGTCAACAGGAAGCAACTCGTGCACATGGATAATTTTGAATGGACAGCAAAACGGATGTTTCGTAGGATTTTACGCACCGTGCTCACGGGTATGTCCAATATTCGGGCAATTCTCCGTGCACTACACGTTTGCACACCACCACTCGTCTCCCCCTGCTTTGTTGTGGCCACTGCTTCCACTGACGTCGAATCAAATCATTTCCTCCCTGTACCAGGTTGCACACCAACAGAACCCGTCTTTTCGAATTTCCGAATAATTTTCTCCAGACCCACGGACATATGCCTTTTTTCAAATTCTTCAGTGTCCGGAACTTGTGCAGAGCGACATGTGCACAGTCATCATTCTTGTAATACAGCTTTACAAGCAGAGCGCGATCCTGCATTGAGACAGTCATGGCGAACGCCGCAGACGCGAAAGGAGGAAAAGCTGTGTACCCGGAGCGTTTCCATTTACGTATTCTGACTCATACAGCACCATCTATTGACCAATTTTCACACTCTTTTTTTCTTCTGCCATACGTTTTCCCCCTCCTCCTATAATATTCCGTTGCAATTTGACCTCATTATGACCAGTGGTGTTATTTCTACACCGTTTTGTAAGTTTAACTTTAATTATAATCACCCTGTACATATCCATTGTCGAAGAAACCTATCAATGCACCATGTTGCAGTAGTCCCACACAAGTAGGTGATCTAGAGCCGTTATTGCAGCAGGGACCGGTGGCATCTTTGGATGGTTTAGACTAGATGTAATAGCTAGACACACATTTAGAAAATGACGAAAATATGTGCGGGTGTACACAAGCTCGCAGCACCTTTGCTGACATAGTGTCGGTTTTTAGTTGTTATTAGAATCTCCACGTCGACGTCTATACCTGTATAGTCCAACGATATCACAATAATTCTTGCCAGATGTTTTGAAGATGAAACGCGAGTCCTGAGGAGTTACAGTAATGTTTTCCTTTCTGTTTCAGCATGTTTGCGCAGGTTTTAAAGCCTCCCAGCAGTCAAACGATGGGACCAGTCTAACCTCATACCAGTATATCTTTCACAGTTGCTAAAGTTCGTAGGTATATCAAAGCTTTCTGTGTTGCACGTGTACGAGGTCTTGAATCAAACCATGAAACGTCCTATCGGTCTCTTTGCGAGTAGAATTTGACTATATATGATCACACAGTGACCTCAAATACGGTTACTGGTATTTTATGATCAGACTTTTTCCCCGGGAGAATAGGAATATTTACCACTGAAAGCAGTCGTGGAATCACCATCCATTAGGCACGTGTATAGAAGTGACGTCACTAAACACGCAGTGTGCGAGGTTTTCTCGCACGAAAAAATATTTCTTCCGCAACTTAACGCCTGAATCCTGCAGAGTAACTGTCTACCAATCTTATCCCTGTCTGCTTTTCTTGTGCATGGTAGACCGACCCACCTTTTGGTCTCTCACAGCCTCCACTGTTCGCCACTTCTTGTGCTCTGCCACAGCTGATGTCTAACAGTGAAGTCCTCCTCCTTAAATTGTACAGACTTATCACTTTGCTTTGTAGCATGCACCAGCAGCTCCTCTCGCTGATAGATTTAGCTATCCTCCCTTGTCCACCAGAACGAAATCTACTGCGCTCCTTCTAATGCTCATGATCAGTCCTTGGACTGTTTATGAAAGTATAGTATCTTAAGAATTATCAGTATTTCAGTGTACGATTTTAAATAGTACACCTGATTGTTTCATGAAATAACTATACACTTGTAAAGGTTTTCCCCCTGCTCTGGTGGTATAATATCTCACGTGTGCTTTACCCTTTGACAGACTGAATTAAAACGGATACTGGGGTGAGTATTTCCTGTCAGGATCAAGATAACAAAGCATCAGATTTCTTTTTGTACTCTCAGGTGAATATTCGTCCAGAACTTCCACTCTATTGCGCTCGACACAGTGAGCGACACGCGTAACATTATAGAACACACTAGTCAAAGGAGAATCATACATACGCAAAAAAATTGAAGGAGACCACTGTCGCACCGCTACCTGCATGTGCGTCGTAACGTGTACAAATAACGTGCACAAATACTTGCGCGTGTGCCGTGATCATTACTATTTTGTGAAATGATTAAAGCAGAATACACTCATTTTCCGAAAAAACACAACGCCTTGAATGACCAGAGATAGAACCTTCATATTCACGAGACATGTACGTTGGTATGTTCTGCAGAATGATTAGCATTTCAGTCACCTCGGTTCAGCGTATGTCGTGTGGCCTCGTAGGCGCAGGGTCTGCCATGGACCCTGGCAACTTTTTCCATGCCTGATGGCATCGACGCGTATAAGGAGCGAATAGCGTCCTGTGATATAAACATCCATGCTGCATTCTATTGGTTCCAAAGTTCATTTGTGGTGCTTAGCAGATTATCCGTGTGGTTTAAGGTGCTACAGTCATGGACTGTGCGGCTGGTCCCGGCGGAGGTTCGAGTCCTCCCTCGGGCGTGGGTGTGTGCGTTTGTCCTTAGGACAATTTAGGTTAAGTAGTGTGTAAGCTTAGGGACTGATGACCTTAGCAGTTAAGTCCCATAAGATTTCACACACATTTGAACATTTGTTTTGGTGCTTAGCACTGGGGCACAGCGCTACATCCGTCATTTCGCCACATCCCACACATTTTCGATTTGCAATTAGTCTGGTGATCTGGCAGGCCATGACAAGAGGCTGACATCCTGTGACACCAAAAAGGCACGTGTTGGTGCAGCAACATGTGGTCGTGCATTGTCTTGCTGAAAAATGGCGTCTGGGTGTAGTGCAGAATGGGTATGGCTACGGGTCGCAGGATGTCATTCACACAGGTCACATGGTCACCGTGCCTGGACACGCACCAACTGTGATATGTAGTTGTACACGGTACCACCCCACATCATAAAGCTTGGTGCTCTATGTCTTGTGCGAATACAATAACTGTGAGGCCGCTCCCCCTGTTTAGGCGAACCAAAATGCGGCCATCATTTTCAAACAAACAGAACCTGTACTCGTCCGAAAACACTGAGTGTTGTGCAGAAAGGGTATGGCTACGGGTCGCAGGATGTCATTTACACAGGTCACTTGGTGACTGATACCACTCCTATCCCCAGTGGTTCAAAATGGTTCAAATGGATCTGAGCACTATGGGACTTAACATCTATGGTCATCAGTCGCCTAGAACTTAGAACTACTTAAACCTAACTAACCTAAGGACATCACACAGCACCCAGTCATCACGAGGCAGAGAAAATCCCTGACCCCGCCGGGAATCGAACCCGGAAACCCGGGCGCGGGAAGCGAGAACGCTACCGCACGACCACGAGCTGCGGACTATCCCCAGTGACGTCGTTCCATACACCACTGCCATCTAGCATATTCCTGCACATTCGTGATAGGTAAGCGGAGAAGTGGATGACGCTCACGTAACCCATACCGTAATAAACGGCACCCCTGATAGTGTACGGTGTATTACATTGTTCCACAGTTGCGCCAGAGCCGAGGAGGACGTAGATCCGTCCTGTGTTGCCTTTCGAATGAAGTGTCGACCTTCTCGGGGGGTCGCCTGGGTGCTGCGACCTGACACATTTCCCACCGTGTTCTCCGGCCTTTTGAACCATTCTGCACTCACCCGTTGTACTGCCGAAACACTTCGTCCCACACGAGCAGTAGTTTCCCTCGTGGGTGTATCACATTCTCTCGTGTCAATAATGTGCCCTCTTACAAACTCAGTGTATTGACGGTACGGTTCGCGCATACGTCTGCGAGGCATCTTGCACGTCTGCTCAACTCACATTGATCCATTACCTTCGGTTCATAGCGCAACGAGAGCTGCCGGCGTAGTTCACCGGTAGGTTGTGTTGCGCCGCGATGTGGATGTTGACCTTGAACCCGAGGGCCAACATGGTTCAAATGCAAATCATTTATGCAGAACATTCTAATGTTCATTTCCTGTGAATATGAAAGTTCTATCTCTAGTTACTCACGGTGTTGTGTTTTTTTCTGAACATGAGTGTAATTTCGTTGCAAGTTATTCTTTTGGTACCACTTCTTGCCTAGAAAATCAGTAGTACCATTGGCTTGGTAGACATTTCCCAGTAGACACAATGACCTCAGCATTAAGCTGGATAAGTCTGCTTTACTCTGTAGCTGTGACTCTTATGAGTGCTTATTGTGGTCCGCGTAGTCAAACTTTCATTGTAAGCACCCAAATGGTGGTCACGTGCTGTGGACTTTACGTAATCCGAGTTAACAGTAGGCCAGTAATTTTCAGCAAGTGATTTTGTCATCCCCTTCCTTCTGAGAATTTCAACATACAGTATTCCTTGTTGATGCCTTTCGATGAATAAGTGTGATGTATTAGTATGGTTTCTGGGTCCCGTGCTTGCCTGCACGTGATCGTGACTGACATGTTGTACTTGTTTTTCTAGTTTCGATACAAAAGTTTTAATGTAGTATGTTGTTGACTCACACGCCTTCTCACCTGCCGTTTGCTACTGGGACACTGGTTTGGTATGTAGCTGGAGGTGAGTTGTGGTTGTGTTGGGAGGAGTGGGTGAGGGGAGAAAAGAGTCAGGGAGTGGGAGAGAGAGTTGAAGAAGCATGGCTGATGGCTCGGAGGGAGGCAGCAGGTGTGTCAAATAGGAATGAGTGCTCTCGTTGATTTATTTCAGTGCTGACGTGGACGATCGTATTTCTGGTACTGTTGCAGAGCAGAGCAGATCCCTTGTAGCGCAGGTAACATTTTCAGTTTCGCGGCCATGAAGGGCAGTTACCTTGTGCGTTTTAGGAGGACAAAACATGTATTGAGTCTTTCTCAAGTTCAGGTGATAGAATCACTAACTGTTAAGCCGGAGGAATCTTACAAGGGTACACATCAACAGGTATCAGAAAAGTAGAGACAACGAAAGCACATTGACTGAATAATCCTAGAACAGAAAATGTGACAAAGAGCACTAAAATCCTCGAACATTAACTCGAGAAAAAATGACAATTAGCTGCTAATAAAAGAGATAAAATAATGAAGTGAGTGGGATTGACGATAAATGGTGACCCAGCAGTAAAACATACTTACAGTTACCCGAGTGGTAGTTTATCGGTCGTAACACCGTCGTTAAATTAGCAGATGTGGTGGATGAAATAATTTCTCGTCGAATTAGCTGATTTTCCTGTTCTTCTGAGGCTTCAGCACTCAGTAAATACTTGTACCAACACGCTGTCTAGACAGTAGACCCATGTGGCCAGGTAACAGGCCACACCTGCCACGAAAGTACGTCTTTTCCCTTCGAAGACCAGCTACGGAATGGGAGTGTCTGCTCTCTACAGGTCCTGTTCAGACTCTTAGACCAACAGTCAACGGACGCGGTGGAACTAATTTTTATGACCAACCAAACTGGGCCCTTTTGCAGTAAGTTCTGAAGCGTTGCTAGGCCTTGGCGACCTTGTACCGCCAGTTTCATCTTTCAGTAGGATCCATGCACCTGAAAGTATTCTTCTCCAAAATCTTAGCGATAGCCGGCCGCTGTGGTCGCGCGGTTCTAGGCCCGTCAGTCCGGAACCACGCGGCTGCTGCGGTGGTAGGTTCGAATCCTGCCTCGGGCATGGGTGTGTGTGATGTCCTTAGATTAGTCAGGTTTACGTAGTTCTAAGTCCACGGAACTGATGGCTCCATATGTTAAGTCCCATAGTGCTTAGAGCCATTTGACCAGTCTTGGCGATAACTTAGGTTAAATAATTAATAGCCAATACATTTTTGATTGGATTTTCTCATTTTGAGAACACAGAAAGAGCGAACTGTTTTACTTGCTAAAAACATTCTAAGCCAATATCGCATAACTATTTCTTCACTTAAAACAACCGGATTCGACAAACTTTGCCGTCATCTTCAAGTCTTAAAAAATCTCTTTCTTTTTGGAACGTCTTCATTTTAAGTCGGACCTCACGTCTCCACATGACAACTTGGCGTGAAGTCCAACTTAAAATGGACACCTTTCATAGCAAAATAATTGTTAAGACCTGAAGAGGACAACAAAGGCCGGCCGAAGTGGCCGAGCGATTCTAGGCGCTACGGTCGCAGGTTCGAATCCTGCCTCGGGCATGGATGTTTGTGATGTCCTTAGGTTAGCTAGATTTGAGTAGTTCTAAGTTCTAGGGGACTGATGACCACAGCAGTTAAGTATGTATGTGATCGTGGCTTTAGAATGTTGTAGCAACACATTTTTGTATTAATTTTTAGCTTTGTTCATTGCTTCCGCTTCGTTTAACAAGATATATAAATATAAACTTTCCACTTCTGTTCTGAAGCACTGTTCCTTCACAACAATGTAGCACTGCCACTACTTCTTGGGCGTTACTTTTGAAGCACAGCAGTGCAGCATTTGCAGAAGCCATAGGCAGCAGGTGAACACAGGGAGTCGACATTCCAGTTACAGCAACAGGGCTTGTTATGAGACATACCGGGCCTGGCGTTGCATTCCTGCCAGAGCAACAGTAAGATGAGATCTTATGGGATGGGACACATATGTTGTCAGTAACAAGATTGGAAGTGGTACATCGGCACGTGAGCTACTATCCCGTATAAATAACCGTCACTTTCCAGAAGATATATTCACAGCCACCAGACCTACTACGACTTCTTGCCTCTTCATTGGTGGGCCACTTGCAGCAGCGGACCGCTTCCAGGTTCACACCACCAGCAGCTGGCCTCGCCTCCTGTGACATGGCCGGGACAGCCGCTCTGCCTTCTACTCGGTTGCCGCCGCCGTGGTGCCATGCGCTGACACAGACGCGGGATTCCCCGCCTGGCGGCTGGCAACCTCTGCAAGTGTTCTAGCCGCAAGCGGCAGCGGCACGCCTAAAACTAGGTCGCGTGCTGTTAGCTGGCAAGCAGTCGTCAGCTTTATGGATCACACACCTCAGGGCCTACCGTCTGCTCGCTAGTCGGCACGGCAAGGCACCCACATACTGCATCGCGTGCCCAGAGAGACATGGCCGCCACAGCACGGCGTCTGAGCATTGCCACATGCCTTATAATAAAGTGGCTGACTTCTTAATATTATTTTACTGAGTTGGCACCAGCCTGCTCGTCGCCAGTACCCTCCGCTGCGACCCGACTCTGCACTGAAGTGACCCATTCACCCCCAAGTCGACTTCAGTAGGCAGCATTTCAAAATCACTTTTAACTGCAGGCAGAAAAGTAGACTTGTGAAGCTACAGTAGCTCTCAGAAGTATTTTTCGGTTGTGCTATTATGTTGCCGGTACTGTCTTCATACAGTCACAATAGAGCAACGCATATAACTGTGTCACTCCGTCAAGAGCTTCACGCCGCTGTGGTTACGAATCTAGTACACAAGCAGGATCATAAAATAACAATGTAAGTATATATTCCTTTAGCTCAAAAGTATTTTGTAATTTGCTTTGGAGGTACGGCATTCATTAACTATTGTTACTTCAGCATTCAGACAGTGTTTGTTTCTTTGTAGAGACAAATAGAAACAAGCCAAAACACACAGAATATACGCTTAATGAGAGACAAACAGTTTTGCATGCTCTAAAGAAGGGAAAATCGCAGTCTATCGTTGCTAGAGACTATGGAATATCGCAGCAACTAATCAGTGTATGGAGTCTACGGCAGAAACAGGAACGAAGCAGCCAATAAGCCAAGGTCAGGTCGTCCTCGAGAAACAACAGGGAGGGAGCACAGAATGACTACTAAGCAATCAGCCTCTGACACAAGAAAATCGGCTCGACAAGTTAGGGGTGATTTGGAACAGCATAATGGACTCAACCTACAGGGCTATTACAAATGATTGAAGCGATTTCATAAATTAACTGTAGCTCCATTCATTGACATATGGTCACGACACACTACAGATACGTAGAAAAACTCATAAAGTTTTGTTCGGCGGAAGCCGCACTTCGGGTTTCTGCCGCCAGAGCGCTCGAGAGCGCAGTGAGACAAAATGGCGACAGGAGCCGAGAAAGCGTATGTCGTGCTTGAAATGCACTCACATCAGTCAGTCATAACAGTGCAACGACACTTCAGGACGAAGTTCAACAAAGATCCACCAACTGCTAACTCCATTCGGCGATGGTATGCGCAGTTTAAAGCTTCTGGATGCCTCTGTAAGGGGAAATCAACGGGTCGGCCTGCAGTGAGCGCCGAGTGTGGGAGGAACTTGATTATCGGCTTGATGTCTGCCGAATCACTAAAGGGGCACATATCGAACATTTGTGAATGCCTGAAAAAACTTTTTGAGTTTTTGTATGTGTGTGCAAAGCATTGTGAAAATATCTCAAATAATAAAGTTATTGTAGAGCTGTGAAATCGCTTCAATCATTTGTAATAACCCTGTATATGTCACTAATATTGGTTGGTTTAAAGGGGGGGGAGGGACCAAACTGCTTGGTGTGTGTAATGTAAAACGTCGCATAGTAAACAAGTGATTTAAATAGTAGACGACCAACACGTAAACAACTAAAAAAAATGGTTCAAATGGCTCTGAGCACTATGGGACTTCACTTCTGAGATCATCAGTCCCCCAGAACGTAGAACTACTTAAATCTAACTAACCTAAGGACATCACATACACCCATACCCTAGTCAGGATTCGAAGCTGCAACCGTAGCGGTCGCGCGGTTCCAGACTGTAACGCCTAGAACCGGTCGGCCACCTCGGCCGGCCAAACAACTCATAAATACAAAAAACAGGAAGGCCAGGATAGAGTTAGCAAAGAAATATCAAAGTTGGAATGCTACAGATTGGTCGAGGGTTTTATGGAGCTAAGAATGTAAATTTACTGTATTTTCTTCTGGTGATTTGCAGTATGTAAGTCGACGAATAAAGCAAAGGGACATCAAAGAGTATCAGGTACCGATCTTTAAGTACGGTGGTGGCCGCGTCATGGTTTGTGGATGTTTTTCTAGACGTTGGTTGGTGCTCTAGTTCAAATAGAAGGCAAAATGGATCGTTTTCTGTACCGTGCCATTTTAGAAAGGAATTTGGTTCCATATGGGAGAAAGAGTTGGATATTTCAGCAAAACAATGGTTCAAGACGCATCTCCGGCCATTTAAGAAAATCCACTTCAGATAAAAAAAAATTAAACATTCTGAGTGACCAAGCCAGAGCCCTGATCTAAATCCAGCTGAACACTTCTGGGATGCAGTGGATCGACTATTAAAATTCATCGTAAAAGCTACCAGAATAAGTATCAATTTGCTGCTGCCTTATTGGACGAATAGTCAAAACTGCCACTTGCGCTATTGCATAATCCTGTTGATTCAGTGTCAAATACATGTGTAGCTGTGATCAAAGCTCATGGGTATGCAACGAAATTCTGATTTGTTCTTCAGATTCCAAAATAGTTTTGTTTAATTCTTATACTGTTTTTGATCAAGAATAACTGTCATATCTATTTCGATTTACGATAACTTTGTTTAACCTAATTGTAGTTGTTACTACTAGCATTTTTTTCTATTAAACGCTTATCTTTATGTAACTGTAAAAAATGCTTTCTACTAAATACGTTTGAACGCTGCTATCGATAAGGAGCCATCAGCTGTTCAGGCGTCAGCACAGGTGAAACGGCAACAACTACGCTTCTGACATATTGCCTGTCGACTTTCGTCTCGGGGTCTTCGAACGACGTTTCTTTAATGATTTTCGCCACCACGAGTGGCTGACATTTTTAAATTCATCCTCCATTGCTGATGGTGAATGTCCCTCGTGGTCGCGAAACGTCAGAAAAATCGTAGGATAAATGTCGGCCAAAGATCCTGAGACAAAAATCAACTGGCAAACTATGTCAACAAGTGGCCACGATAGCCTCAGTAGTTTTGTAATAACCCTTCTGTTGAGCATTCCAGCCTTAGTCTCTGGTATCGGTTGACAAACAGAACAAATTTACACGGAGGTAGCAGGTTCATTGTCCTATACTCAGTAGTACCATGCATGCTACCACACACCACTCCTTGACGACAATAAACCCAACTCAAAATCAGATAAACTATACATTGTGATAGATGACGCTCAATTAAATTGCGTGTCCCAGAGAGAAACCACAACTGACTACATACCGAGACTTCAAGAGCATTAATTCATCTGAATTTACAACTGAGGCACAAGAAATAGTTTGTGGGACTATTTTATTCCGTTCTCAGACATAAACGAAAAACTTCATCTATTTAGTAATAAACTTACTCAGCTGTATGACAAACATGCTCCCTTAAAGCTCGCCAGAATAAGAAGGGAGCCTGCACTTCGTCTAACTGAAGAGCAGCTCATGAATCTCAGAGACGCTGCAAATCACGTATCCAAACTACGCTCCACACACGATAGTCGTACTGTTTACAAGCAGAAGCGGAACAGAGTCAATGAAGCCGGAGAAATGCAAAACTCAAGCCTGCCCATGCATTACCTGACGACAGAAATAAACCAGCTGTCCTATGGAAAAACCTGCGTTGGCTCTGTACAGGCAAAGTAAAAGCCACAGCTGATCCAACTGTCACAACCGAAGAACGATACCGGTACTTCACATTATATGTATACAATCACAATTGAACGATGAACGTCAGAGAGACTCATTAATTACTTCATTGGAAGTAAACAACTGTAGCCACGGAAAGGTCACGGCGTCTGGAACTGGTTATGAATGCCTGTGTTCGTTACATCTGTGGCGTTCGACTTCTATCTATCTATCGCTTGCGCCTTTGTCCCGCATTGTGCGCGAAGTTGGCGTGGTGAAATCGGATTTGGCATGTTAAGTTGAAGGGGTGGCCGGATGCCCTTCCTGCCGCCACCCCGTACCCGCTGGAACAGAATCAGAGTACCCCATCTGTCTGTGTCGAGTGTGAATCATGGAAAAGTGTGGATGTGTTCTAAATGTCTCTGATTCTTGTAACTGAGGCGGGACGTGGAAACCAGTCCGGTATTCACCTAGAGAGATGTGGAAAATCGCCTAAAAACCACATCCAGGCCGGCCGGCACACCGGTGGGCGGATTCGATCCGGGGCCGGCGCGCCTACCCGAGTCCAGGAAGCAGCGCATTAGCGCTCTCGGCTAACCTGGCGGGTACGTCTGTGATGTTCGACTGTTTGATCGTATTTCACCATCACATGCACAGCTATCCTTGCTGTGTGCAGACAAGAGCAGAGGTTTCCATACCCTCTTATCAATGTACACTGTATCTCTCCTCGACCTTAACGCTCTTGTATGAACAACATGACAGAAACACCCGTTCCCACCAGAGCAAAATCCTTTCCGTCCCACTCCATCGTTCAGCCACTTTCTCGAAATAATTCTCAGTAGCATGAACTCTACTCTGGAATTACCTCCCACATTATATTAGCGAGTGGTTCATGGTGTGGGTTCCTGTAGTCATGTCCTAGTTCATGAACCACGGGCAACGTATGAGTGGCCAAGTAAGTGGTCCCGACAGTCGGGATACCAGTTACTTTGGAATAAGGCTGGGCATCTCGGACATATTCTGAGTCGTGATCACCTTTGTGTTCATACGGCAAAGACTACCAAATCCACCGGTTAGTCCCTCAGCCGTTAGGGGTAAAACCCAATGGGACTCGGGGCAAGTAAGGCTAGCAACCTGCTTCCCTGGTACTCTATATATGATGCTGCCAATAATCAGAGCAAAATGCCTCGGACCTTTGGAGGTGACGGAGTCCCACCTCTAACTGACAAACCAGGGACTCCTAAGATACGACTTGGCAAACAAATGGTAATGAGATGGGGAGCTATTAATATCAATGGGGGCTACTCTGGGAAGAAGGTAGAGCTGGCAGAGGCTGCAAGTAAGATGGGGCTGGACGTTTTAGGTGTTAGTGACATTCGGGTAAGGGGTGAGAAAGAAGAGGAAGTGGGAGAATACAAGGTCTACCTGTCAGGCGTCAAAGCAGGAATAGCACAATGGGGTGTAGGGCTTTACATCAGGAAAGAAATGGAACCCAGCGTAGTTGCAATAACGTATGTAAACGAACGACTGATGTAGATAGATTTGACAGTGTCTAGCAAGAAAATTAGGATTGTGTCAGTATATTCGCATTGTAAAGGGACAGATCAAGATAAGATGAATAGTTTTTATGAGGCACTCAGTGATGTAGTTGTTAGAGTAAAGGACAAGGACAGTGTTCTGCTCATGGGTGATTTTAACGCCAGGATTGGAAATCGAACAGAAGGGTATGAAAAGGTTATGGGTAAATTTGGAGAGGATATGGAGGCCAACAGGAACGGGAAACAACTCTTGGATTTCTGTGCCAGTATGGGCTTAGTAATCACAAACTCCTTTTTTAAAAATAAGAACATTCACCGGTATACTTGGGAAGGCAGGGGAACCAGATCTGTCATTGACTATATAATAACAGATCAGGAATTCAGGAAGGCTGTGAGGGACACACGTGTATTCAGGGGATTCTTTGATGACACTGATCATTATTTAATCTGCAGTGAAATTGGGATTGTGAGGCCTAAAGTGCAGGAGGTCAGGTCCATATGTAGGAGGATAAGAGTGGAGAAACTTCAGGATAAGGAAATCAGGCACAAGTACATAACAGCGATCTCAGAAAGGTACCAGTTAGTTGAATGTAGTCAATTACAGTCATTGGAAAAGGAATGGACAAGGTACAGGGACACAGTACTAGAAGTGGCTAAAGAATGTCTTGGAACAGTAATGTGTAAAAGTAGGATGAAGCAAACAGCTTGGTGGAATGATACAGTCAAGGCAGCCTGTAAAAGGAAAAAGAAGGCGTATCAAAAATGGCTACATACCAGAACCCAGGTAGACAGAGAAAGTTATGTTGAAGAAAGAAACAAAGCCAAACAGATAATTGCAGCATCCAAGAAGAAATCGTGGGAAGACTTTGGAAACAGGTTGGAGACTATGGGTCAAGCTGCTGGAAAACATTCTGGAGTGTAATTAGCAGTCTTCGAAAGGGAGGTAAGAAGGAAATGACAAGTATTGTGGACAGGGCAGGAAAACTGCTGGTGAATCCTGTGGATGCCTTGGGCAGATGGAGGGAATATTTTGAAGAGTTGCTCAATGTAGGTGAAAATGCGATCAGTAATGTTTCAGATTTCGAGGTAGAATGGGATAGGAATGATGATGGAAATAGGATCACATTTGAGGAAGTGGAAAAAATGGTCAATAGATTGCAGTGCAATAAAGCGGCTGGGGTGGATGAAATTAAGTCGGAACTCATCAAATACAGTGGAATGTCAGGTCTTAAATGGCTACACAGGATAATTGAAATGGCCTGGGAGTCGGGACAGGTTCCATCAGACTGGACAAAAGCAGTAATCACACCAATCTTTAAACATGGAAACAGAAAAGATTGTAACAACTACAGAGGTATCTCTTTAATCAGCGTTGTGGGTAAAATCTTCTCAGGTATTGTTGAAAGGAAAGTGCGAGTATTAGTTGAGGACCAATTGGATGAAAATCAGTGTGGGTTTAGGCCTCTTAGAGGTTGTCAGGACCAGATCTTTAGCTTACGGCAAATAATGGAGAAGTGTTATGAGTGGAACAGGGAATTGTATCTATGCTTTATAGATCTAGAAAAGGCATATGACCGGGTTCCTTGAAGGAAGTTATTGTCTGTTCTACAAGATTATGGAATAGGAGGCAAACTTTTGCAAGCAATTAAAGGTCTTTACATGGATAGTCAGGCAGCAGTTAGAGTTGACGGTAAATTGAGTTCATGGTTCAGAGTAGTTTCAGGGGTAAGACAAGGCTGCAACCTGTCTCCACTGTTGCTCATATTATTTATGGATCATATGTTGAAAACAATAGACTGGCTGGGTGAGATTAAGATATGTGAACACAAAATAAGCAGTCTTGCATATGCGGATGACTTAGTTGTGATGGCAGATTCGATTGAAAGTTTGCAAAGTAATATTTCAGAGCTAGATCAGAAATGTAAGGACTATGGTATGAAGATTAGCATCTCCAAAACGAAAGTAATGTCAGTGGGAAAGAAATATAAACGGATTGAGTGCCAAATAGGAGGAACAAAGTTAGAACAGGTGGACGGTTTCAAGTACCTAGGATGCATATTCTCACAGGATGGCAACATAGTGAAAGAACTGGAAGCGAGGTGTAGCAAAGCTAACGCAGTGAGCGCTCAGCTACGATCTACTCTCTTCTGCAAGAAGGAAGTCAGTACCAAGACTAAGTTATCTGTGCACCGTTCAATCTTTCGACCAACTTTGTTGTATGGGAGCGAAAGCTGGGTGGATTCAGGTTACCTTATCAACAAGGTTGAGGTTACGGATATGAAAGTAGCTAGGATGATTGCAGGTACTAGTAGATGGGAAAAATGGCAGGAGGGTGTCCACAATGAGGAAATCAAAGAAAAACTGGGAATGAACTCTATAGATGTAGCAGTCAGGGCGAACAGGCTTAGATGGTGGGGTCATGTTACACGCATGGGAGAAGCAAGGTTACCCAAGAGACTCATGGATTCAGCAGTAGAGGGTAGGAGGAGTCGGGGCAGACCGAGGAGAAGGTACCTGGATTCGGTTAAGAATGATTTTGAAGTAATAGGTTTAACATCAGAAGAGGCACCAATGTTAGCACTGAATAGGGGATCATGGAGGAACTGTATAAGGGTGGGTATGCTCCAGACTGAACGCTGAAAGGCATAATCAGTCTTAAATGATGATGATGATGATGATGATGATGATTATATTAGCGAACTGAATGATATATCCAGCTTCACAAGACATAGTGACACATCTACCAAAGTAACAGTAATGCTTACCTTTGTCCCTGCATGTACTCGTTAATCTTATACATGTTTCTTTCCAACCAGATCTTCCTCATTTCCCAGTATTCTTAGCTGGTGCAGTCTCCTTAAATTTCGTTTCCCCACAAGTCGCTATATAAGAAAGAATCTACCTTGTACACCTATAAATTCCTTTTATATCTGTCACTATCATTATTGTTATTATTGTCATTATTATTACTATTATTATTTCCACTACTAGTGGCAGCAGCAGCAGCAGTAGTTGAAGTACTGCCAGTATTAACTTTATTAGTTTATAGTCAGTATCAATTACTCGCATTGTCACTTCAGACACTAAGATCATTTTAGAACTATTTGTAATGTTACAATTGTTGTTTCTTAGGTAACTATGATGTAAAAATGGTACCATATGTATGAAATCCTGGTGCGATGTAAGAAAGGGCCTGATGACCCTAATTAGGTCAGGTTAAACAGATAAATCAAAAATAAAAATGGAAAATAAAACTGAAATGAACCTTGCGTGAACAGATAGTAGTTTTACGCGTCTGTGGCTTACTTTACAAGGAAACTGGACAATTCGTGATACTACGGTTAAAGGACAAAAAAATTAATGTAATTCATAAGCGTATGTGTTTACAAGTATATGCGTTTACACGCTTACAGGTCTAGTTAAACAAGGATGGGACAAGTGTGACTATGAACGAACACATGTCAAAAGCCTTCTAGTGCTGCGTTCACAAACGTAAACCAATTTAGACACTCTTACACCGAACACAGAGCGTTATTTTGAAATGTCAATGGCTGATAAACCAGCGAATGCTGCACGCTTTTTTAACTATGAAAGAATTACTGTGCGTCGCATACCACACAAGCAAACATCTGTGCAGTTGCGGAATGAGACGTGGTTGCAACCGCTGAAATGTTCATTAAATCATATTCTTGGAAAACACTGACAAACAGCATCACCAGTAATACCTGTAATTTAACAATCCCAAGTGACACTGCTTTTATGAATCCCGCATTTGAATCAGATTAACAAGTCACACTCATAGATGACACGACGCATACGCGAAGCAAAAGAGATAGCAAAATAACGCAACAAAAAATTTCGTTGCTGTGAATGTGCGTGGTTCAGATTTAAATCAAAATTGCGTGTAATTATAGCATTTTGTTTCCGTAGAGCTATTATGACTGCAAAATTTCGTGTATCGCTGTAGAGAAAATGCGTGATTCGTGGAATTTTTTCCAACAAAGGAAAATACGGGATGTTTCAGCAAATTACTCGAACATTCAATAGTGCGTAAACACTCTGTTTTGCGCTATCCACAGCTACTCACGCAACGTTTAAATATAGCACACCGACGGCAGTTTAATGTGGGTAAGGATTTTAAAATGCGCTGTTTGTTGGTCGGGAAGTATTATGTTACAGTTAATTAAGCGATACCGTTTACATCAGCACTTAACTTTTTCCATGATTTGCATAGAATGTGATTCACCATTTATTTACAGAGATCCAGCTCTGTGCTGTTATCGTTAAACTATGTGGTAATGACTCCACAAATGTTATTACCTTGTCAGTGGTATATCTCCAGAAGTAACTGGCGTCTTGCTGTGGGGCGCAGGGCATCGCCGTTGTAATACTGGTATCAGTTTTCTTGTAATTTATGAATGGTTATGCAGAGAATCGTGATGTTATGAGTGAAATACCAAACTAATCGCTCTGTAAGCACTAACAATCGAAAATTCTCACATTACTCTCAAATGTTCAGTAAGGACGGGACTATAAAGTAAGATATTTCAGTTTTTAGAATGTTTTTCAGTCTCTTCCAATGAAACTCGACACTACAAATTTGTTGAAATAAAACAAAAGCTTATACAACCATAGCTCCAGCGTGCTAGTTACTGTGAGACAGCAGCTCATTTTCGATTGTGAGGCAAGAAGAGACAGCCAGAGTTGCAGTTAGAATGGATGTTTATTTAGTCGGTGACAGATTTCGCGCTACGCCCGTTCTCAAACCAACACATATTTGTACAGTAAAATCTCCGTGCAAAGAGGCAGTAAGTAAAGCCAGTAAGTATGTGTATGGTTTGAAAATTAGTTGGGACCATATACGTATGTACCCACTTTATTAACTGCTATTTTGAACGGACATTTTAGTGTGTAAACAGTGGATGGTTTAGAGAAGTGTGTAGCCAGAAACCGCTCACAGACTAAATAAACATCCATTTTAGTTGCAACTTGTGACGGTGCAAATCCCCGTTACTAAATGAATAGGTCTAGTATGCAACGATTGCTTTGTGGAGAGCGAGCGCGCGACATGGTGAGCGATTCGCGGAAGCGCGTGGCGCGCCCGCCCCAGATTTGCAACGGTCGGCGGGATGGACTCCGGCCATGTGGCCCACAGCTTGGGGCATTGTTTGGTTTTTCGCGCATTACGCGAAGTGCCGTAGTCATATGTTAAGATTCATAAATAATTAAGCCCGTAAAGAGCAATAAATAAAGTTTGAGGGAAAATCGTTTATGAAATCCAATAGAAAATTCATTGCCTAAATAACGGCACTATATGATATTTTGGGTGGCATCACACGTATTTTAAACTAGTTAAGTTATACTATACACTTAACTTGCAATAGTTTTCATTGTTTGCAAATTATTATTAATATTTATCACCCATAGTTAATTAATTATTATAGATATGAAGATTTTGAGCAGCGCAATGTGTAGATCGCTATAGATTACGTTTAAAAACGGTGCTTTATGCAGTTCTATGTTAAAACTTTTAGCACAGATGTAAATAAACAAATTTTCGCTAAGTGGCGAAATTTTGTAAAAACTAAAACTTGATTTACGGGCGATAGAAGAATCCTAGAAATTAATGCAAAATAGTAAATAAGATGTACTTTCTAGCGCGGTTAATTGGTGTACTTATTTTTGTCGAGGGATGCATGTATCAAAATTTGTAACCTTAACTGGTGAGATTGATACTTGCATAACCAGGGGGGGTTGACATCCGATCCTATATAAGCGAGCGGCCATCTTTGCCAGGTGTGAGTCGTTGGTCAGTCGTTTTGGAGGGTGGGTGGCGAGCGAGCCCCACTTGAGGGTGGCCCATGTGGTCGTTTGAGAATTTTTTTCGCGCCGATTTATTTCGACAAAGAGTATTGTTTAATAGTGCGAGTGTGCAAGCATGCATTTGGTGAACTGGAAGAGCTACGATTTTTTGTGTGAGTGCGAATTACGAGGTACACATCGGAGTAAGTGAACATGTGGCGATCTGTGATTTCGCGCCAAAACTGCTAGAACAAAGAGGACAGTGGGACTTGTGGCTCTGTTCGTATTGATTGAGTAATTTTCGTTTACAGCAGCTTACATTACTGCTATTGGGGACCCGGAGTCAAATTATTATTAAAGTAAAACTGTAAACCGTCTCGCCAGTGCTAATTTCGTTGTGTAAAAGAAAAGGACAACGCCAATAAATAATGATTGAACTGTGCCATGAAAAACTGATTTTGCTATAATAATCGCCTAATTTTTGTTCCCTAGCATAAACTCTACTCATGTCTGAGTGAATAATTAATTGAACTAATGCGCGAGTGTAGAACTGTGTACTAATGCACCAAGTGTGAACATCATCCCCTGAGACTTACGTGAGAGCCAAAATTTGCAATAACGTTTTTTAACCAACATTTGTATATGCACATACGTGTGAACTCTTCAACCGCACTTCATTATTTTTCCGCCCCGTCGCAAACTCTAGCTGTCGCTTTTTGCATCACAAACTTTCATACGACCAAAAAAAGTAAGTCGCTCCATTCTATTAATGAGTATCGAAACTGACACCTTTTCTACTTTGTTGCATATTCCAGAGTGCATTGTTGAGATCATAGGTGGGCGATTCTACAGTCAAATGTGGATCAGATTCACAACAGACTTCCTGTTTACGTAAAGTAGGCCACCATTTACGACGGGAGCTCAATAATTGATGCAACACGTTCCTTTTTGTGAAAGCAGTTTTGTTTTAGTTAGGATTCCAGTACACCATATCATTTCCCACTCTCCAAAACCGTATTTTTTAACATAATCCCCGGTCAATGTAACTGCATGGCGCCACCTTATGAGAGTGCCTGTGTGCCCGCGTGCTATCACTGTACCGGTAGACGTTGGAGCCAGCGTCTTTCAGCATCAATAATCTCCCCATCACCCACGGACTGCTTCCCGTGGAATGCATCCTCCATTGAGCCAAACAGATGGGAGTCAGAAGATGCGAGATCCAGGCTGTAGGGTGGGTGAGGGAGAACAGTCCAAAGGAGTTTTATTAGCTGCTCTCGGATGAGCAGACTTGTGTGAGGCCTTGCGTTGTCACAGAGAAGGAGATGATCGTTTGAATTTTTATGGCGACGAGCACACAGCAGGTGTCGCAGCTGTGTGCGGCCGTCCTGGAGATCAGACATCTACATCTACATGATTACTCTGCAATTCACATTTTAAGTGCTTGGCAGAGGGTTCATCGAACCACAATCATACTATCTCCCTACCATTCCACTCCCGAACAGCGCGCGGGAAAAACGAACACCTAAACCTTTCTGTTCGAGCTCTGATTTCTCTTATTTTATTTTGATGATCATTCCTACCTATGTATGTTGGGCTCAACAAAATATTTTCGCATTCGGAAGAGAAAGTTGGTGACTGAAATTTCGTAAATAGATCTCGCCGCGACGAAAAACGTCTTTGCTTTAATGACTTCCTTCCCAACTCGCGTATCATATCTGCCACACTCTCTCCCCTATTACGTGATAATACAAAACGAGCTGCCCTATTTTGCACCAATTCGATGTCCTCCGTCAATCCCACCTGGTAAGGATCTCACACCGCGCAGCAGATTGGAGCGACCTCGTTTCTATGATGTAAACGCCTCGTCCAACGACTCGCCGTGCTTTTGTTCACTGCTGGGTCTCCGTAGACATTCTGCAACGGCCTACAAATATCTGCGATGCTTTGATTTTCCGCCAAAAGAATCTCTGCTTGGAACACACCTCCGTTACAGACGCCATTTTGAACGCTGTGTATAGCGCCGTCACCCAACGGAACTTAAGAAACCATAGGTGCTTAAGCGGTAATATTCCACGATGCCCCACAGCAAATTTCGCATTTCTTCAGCCGAAATTGGTCGAGAAAAATATATTTGTTGCTTTACTTATTGAACGCCTCTCATAGAATTTAGAGCCACTATTGTCGCTTTCGCTGTCTACTTTGCGTAGAATTATAGCTAACATCAACACTTTAAGCATATTTTAAATTGTTGTTGTTGTCTGGTTTTATGCAGCTCCCTACCCTAGACTGTCCTGTGCAAACCTCTTCATCATCGCAAAGCTACTGCAGACTACATCCATTCGAAGCAGCTTACTGTATTCAACCCTTGGTCTCCCTCTATAATTGTTACCCCCATACTTTCTTCCACTACGAAATTGACAGTTGGTTGACACCTCAGGATCTGTCCTAACAACCGGTTTCTTTCAACCAAGTTCCCCCATAATTTTCTTTTTGCCCCAATTCAGTTCAGTAACTCTTCATCAATTATTTGATTTACCCATTTAATCTTGAACATTCTTCTGTACCACCACATTTCAGAAGTTTCTGTTCTCCTCTGCTCAGAATTGCTTATCGCATACAGGCTGAGTCACTAACTACTGCCACCTTGAATAACTCCGAAAGTATGAGAGTACCTGAAAAGTTTGTGGGATAAATGTTGCATGTGACAACAGGATCCGTAATATGACGTTGGTTTTTCTTTGCTAGGTGGGGTCGCGTTAGCGATATAAAGGTGAATTTTTTAAAATGGGATGCTATAGTTTGTTACTGATTTTCTGATAGCGGTTATCGAGACAAATCCAATGATGGGTAACAGTAAGGTCTTTGAAGGTCAATGAAGTTCACAAAGGTGGCATCAACGTCCATTTACAGAAGGTGTTAGAAGTGATGACAACTGGTATCAATGCAGTGCTGCAATCTTCTTATTATGGATTCAGTAGTATTGCTTATCACATCGGCACTTATCGAAGCACATGCCCTGACAGTTCTCTCTCGCGTATCTTCAGGTGTAGTTGGAATGTCTTTATAAACAACGTCTTTTACGAATCCCGACAAGAAAAAATCCAGAGACCTCAAGTCTGGCGAACGAGCCGGCCACGACTCATCTCCTCCGCGTCTAAAACAACGAATTGGGAATCGTCTCTGCAACTCATTTCTAGCCATCAGCGAAAAATCTGTCGGACACCCATCGTGTTGATACCACATTCTGTTCCTTATTACTAAAAGGTATATCTTCCAATACCAAACCTAAATGTTTCTTGCAGAAATACGGTGTACTTCCTTCCTACCATTAAGATTTCCTTCGATGAAATAGAGGCCTATAATTCGGTCCTCCAGAATCCCACGCCATACATTCACCGACCACGGTTTTTGGCGTGCAACTTGCCGCAGTCAACATGGATTTTCTGTTGCCCAGCAATGCATGTTATCAAATTAACATTTCCGTGGTTCGTGAATGTAGCCTCGTCAGTAAATAAAATCAAATTAATAAATGTGTCATCCGTCTGAATTCGAAGATAGGCCCAACAGCGGAATTCAGTGCGACGCATACAATCCGTACCAGTTAATTCTTGATAACGATGACATTTATGACGATGCAGAACACTAACAACACTACCCTGGCTCATGCTGGATTCTCTTGCGATTTGACGCGAACTGACACAGGGATCTCGAACCACAGTCGCAAGAGTACCAATTTGCGTTTCCTCGTTAGTAACTTTCCTTTGCTGGATATGATGCCTTTGTGTTTAAGATCCAGATGTTCTCGATTTATCATATACGTAATTACATGTATGACGTGTAGGGTGAGTACGTTAAAGATATCTTTCAGCGTACAAGTCTCTATCTCTCAATGAATTTTGTTGGCATTCTCCGTAAATGAGAAGCATACCAACTTGTCCTTTGAAGGAGTAAATCATTCACATTTGTTTGATTCGACGATACTAGTCTTGCCGTTCCTATTAGTCTTGTATTGGGAAACCGTTGAATGGTGTTTGCACGTCAATGGCACGATAGATGGATATACCGTATTCGGCGGAATTTACTTTTTGCATAATACACGAGAGAGAATTGTCAGAACATGTGCTTCGATAAGTTCCGAAGTACTAAGGAATACCACTCAATCCATGACAAGAAGAGTGAAGCACTGTATTGATACCAACGGTCATCACTTCGAACACCTTCTGTAGATGGACGTTCATGCCATCTTTTTGACATTCGTCGGCCTTCAAAGACCTTACTGTTACACATCATTGCATTCGTCTCGGTAGCCGCTATCAGAAAATAAGTATCAGACTATAGCATCCCATTTAAAAAATCAAAATTGACGTTCATTTCTCTGACGCGACCCCACCTAGCAACAAAAAACCAACTTCATGTTATGGCCCCCGTTGTCCCATGCAACATTTGTCCCACAAACGTTTCAGCTACTATCACACTTTCGGAATTATGCTATGTGGCAATAGTTAGTTACTCACCTTGTATGTTTCGTATCCAGTTCAGAGAAATATCTTCAGAAAAATTTCCGAACACTTTAATCTAAATTCGATTTTAACAAAGGTGTCTTTTTCAGACTTTCCTTGCTATTATCAGTCCGCATTTTATATATTATGCCTACATTGTCTATCGTCTTTTATTTTTCTCCAGAAACGGCAAAAATCATCGACAGATTTTAATGTGCCAATGCCTACTGTATTTTTACATTAATGTTGCGTATCTCCATCGTGATGAAGTAAGAGCCGGCCCGCTACTATCCGACTGTGCGTTGTCACCCTTTCACTCGGTTCTTTTGGAGAGATTAGTAGCGGATACTTTTAATTAAAGTGCAGCTATTCACGGAGGTCCAGTGTGGACTGTAATTACGGCATGGCAGCGAAACGTGGTAGATACACTAATACGTTAATGCGGAACCGATAAACACTGGAAAAACATTGGTTCCAATCTGGCGCTGTAGATTATCTGAATGACGCTGTGACATCCACGCTTTTATTTGACAAACCGTAACGTGAGTAAAGAGTATGGCTATCGAGAGGAAATAGCGTCCGCTGTTACTGAAACTGTTTTATATGAACGCCTGCAATTATAGTGCTTTATTGAAAGAGTATCGCTGACTGTAATTTCTGAGAAGAGGCCCAATGTCAAATGATTTAAGAAAGATGATAATGAATTCGAAAACCCAGTGAGCTTGGTCCAACACCTGGAAGAGGAAAGCGTGCTACGCCTGTGGACGCTATTGATGAAGCTGTTTTTCCTGTAACTGAGCATGCAGCACGAGCCCAGGCTTGTGATAGCGCTCGTGCAGTATAAGAAAATTGTCCGTCCCATGGTGAACAGTACGGGAATCATTAGGTCTAGATTACACCGGTACAAGAGCCACGCAATGCACCAATGAAACCTCATGATCAGCAGCAACGATCTGAATTTGCTCTTCGTATCCTGGTACGGATCGAAGTTGATGACTTGTGGCCGGGCAATATTCTGCGGAGTGATGAGACACATTTTACGGCACAAAGTGCAGTGAATACACAGAACTGGATAATTTTGGGTACTGTTAAGCCGCGTTTGTCCACGAAGAGCCACTGCACTCGCCGTATGTGACTGAGTGGTGTCGATTCACAAGCACCTTCATTCTCGGTCCGTTCTTCTTTGAAGAGAAAACACACAGACGGTCTCTCAGATGTCTGCACGTTATCGAGACCTCCTCGTACACCATGTGATTTCTGGTTTGAAAGAACACAACTGTGTGGAAACGACCGTTTTCATTAAAGATGGGGCAACACTCCATGTCGCTCGCCCAGTGAAAGATCTGCTTGATGCAACCTTCCACGAAAGCGTTGTCTCCGAAGGCTTAGGAGACGCATGGCCTGCAAGATCACGTGGCCTGAATCCATGTGACGTTAAGGTCTGGGGGCATCTAAAAGAACGCGTTTACCAGAGACATCTTCGGTCCCTACCTGATCTGAAAGCCAATGTACAGAAATATGTTGCTCAGATTCCACTGGAACTGCTGTGAGAAAATGTTGTGCACTTCGTTTTGCGCATGCAGCACCCCGTTGACATATCTGATGCTCGCAATGAGCAACGGTTGTGTAAGCAACGGTTAATGATAAAATCAGCTTTATGCCTTTTCGCCTGTTCGACATATTCTACCCACGACCCTTTCCTAATTCATTACACATGGAAACATTTGTATACATCTTTCTTTCATTCGCATGCCCAGATTTGTACATGGCGGCTAAAACTGGAGCTAATTTTTTTTCCAGCGTAAATCGCTTCCGCATTAATACACTAGAATTCTATCAAGTTTCGCTGCCATACAGTAATTACAGCCAGCACTGGACTCCTGTGAATAGGTACACTTTACCAGCCCCCCCCCCCCAATCCCCCAGTCGTATAATCATAACTAACTACCTCGGTCGTAGTCTCACACATGTTACATTTGAAACATTTAGGACGAGTTATTGCCCGTTTTGTCCATGCATTCAGCTGGAAGTTCAAAATCAATGATCACCAATTAAACACAAATAAAACAAACAGCATGTTTTTAGCTTAAATGGGGAAGATAATACAGTCAAAGAAAAACTGGACAGAAAATAAACAGACTGCGTAACAAACACAAAAGTTGATCGTTAGCTGCAATGAACACACAAAGAGGTTAGCGATGAGGATGTCGTCAACACGTTACGGCAGTAGACTACTAGCAATAGCGTGTGACAGGCAGAGCTAAATCTTTAGCAATAGGATTAGTTTTTGGGATAAACGTAATTTATAAAGCGCATAGAAGCACAAGAGCGCGCATTTAGAATAACGTCCGTAATTATCGGCCTGAGGATGCAGAAGGCATTGGAAACCACTGCATTAAAGATACATAGTATGTAAGCCACAGAACATATGGTCTGTAATTGAAAAGCGTTATCATTGTACCCCCATTGGCGAAAGAGTTCGGATTAACCTCTCATTCGGATCTGCGGGAGGAGACTGTCATGGCGGACGTGCCCACGAGAAAAAGATTGAGTATCAAATGGTTCAAATGGCTCTGAGCACTATGCGACTTAACTTCTGAGGTCATCAGTCGCCTAGAACTTAGAACTACTTAAACCTAACAAACCTAAGGACATCACATACACCCATGCCCGAAGCAGGATTCGAACCTGCGACCGCAGCGGTCACGCGGTGCCAGAGTGAAGCGCCTAGAACCGCACGGCCACACCGGCCGGCGATTGAATATCCAACGAAAGTGTGGAATGTCAGAAATCCGATTGTGGGAGGGAAGCTGGACATCTGAAAGGGGAAATGCAAATGTCTGTCTAGGTGTGTTGGGGACAGTGAAGTGAAATGAAAAAGCTTGGGCAAACATACGTAATGAGGTTCCGGGGAAGAAAAACAAGTACAGGAAACCCATAAGAATAAAGATCAGGACATAAAAAATAGAAATAGTAATTAAAGACAAAAAAGAAGCTTTAGAGGTCTACATAAATAATCCCACAAATGAAAACTATAATGAATACAAAGAGAAAAAATGACAAACACACAACTCGGAACGTTCACGCAGTTGGTTTTATTATCAATGTAGAGCATATTTTACATGGCAGTCCAACGGTCGGTTATAAAGTGATGGAAAGACTCAGTAGACAAGTAAGGGTCATTTAAGAGTCAATTATATACGAGAGAAAAAATGGATAACTCATTATAAAAAGTTATGGTAAGATGACACCGTAATTCAGAGATTATCAGAACTAAATGACCCAATAGGCATGACAATATTGATATCAGAGAACTGACGGAAGGTCTAAAAACTACAAAGAATGGGAATGCCCCTTGTTTAGGTGATATTAATATGAAACTATGGGAATATGGATGGTTATTCCTGCATCTAGGACTTCTTCCCATGTGTAATAAATGTTGGGGAAATAAGGAAGGTACCAAAAGACTGATTAAAAGCTAGAGTAATATCTATCTTTAAAAATGCATTAAAATGATTATAATAACTAAATAGAGTACCAGAAGTACAGTCTTCTTGATTCAGTCTAAAATTATATGCCAAAATTCAGAGCGCGAGACTAAAACATACCACGAAAAAACTAATTCAGGTTTTAGAAAGGGGCAGTCAACTATTGACAGTCTTTCTACGTTATGGCAAGCTACAGAAAAGAAATGAAAGTTCAACAGGAAAGCCCATCTTACTTTTACAGTTCTGAAAAGGCATCTGGTAATTTGAACAGAGAAATGCTATGAAATATAATGACTGAACAAGGTTATTCGCTTCATCTTATAAATGCTATTTTTAGATCGTGTGACTAGAATAATTGTAACCACGTATGCAGATGACCTAACAAATGGTTCAAATGGCTCTGAGCACTATGGGACTTAACATCTGAGATCATCAGTCCCCTAGAATTTAGAACTACTTAAACCTAACTAAGCTAAAGACATCACACACATCCCTGCCCGAGGCAGGATTCGAACCTGCGACCGTAACAGTCGCGCGGTTCCGTAGTGAAGCGCCTAGAACCGCACGGTCACCACAGCCGGCTAGATGACCTAACACTGATTACAGATAATGAAGATGACCTTCGGATGAGAGTTCGTAAGTTGGAACAGAAAGCTTCCAAATGCAACCTAAAATTATGTGTAGATGAAACGAATGTGATGGCATTTCAGGACATACAAGTAGTAAGATCAAAAGTAGTCTAGAAAACTAAAACTTCTGAGCAAACTAAACATCTTAAATATCTAGGATGCGATTTCATTTACGAGAACAACAATGATGCGATCCAAAAATTAAACATATTTGCTTCCGTATGTGAAACGATTGTAAAAGTTTGCAGAATAAAGCCAGTAAAGAAAGACAGCTGAAATTTTCTAAAACGTAGCAGTAGCAACGTGTAATTATACATATGAAGCACGAATAGCAAAAAGCCGCCAAGAAAGTGGCATATAGGCTCACAAAATGAGGTTTCTAAAGAGAGTGGAAGGATGTGCAAGGTAAGATCACAAAAGAAATGAAGATAACAAGGAAGATTTAGGAATAAGCACTATAAAGGAAAAAAAAGTTAAGAAAATAGGAGAAACTGGAAGGAACATGTAAATCGTATGGGTGTAGAAAGACTCCTGGTAAAGACTCTCAAGCATAAATGCACTGCAAGAAGAAATGTAGGAAGACCGTACAAGAGAGTTTTCCTATTATTAGGTTGGTGCACAAGTTCGTAGCATTTTTCTTTTACATGTTTATTCATCGATTATCGTTTTTTTATTTGCAGATTCAGTAGTGCTGTTTGAATGTTCATATTGCTATTTTGTCATTTGGAGGTAGTGAGTGGAACTGTGGATGCTAGAAAATGGAGTGGTAAGTAGAGATAGCGGAACATTTCCGACATATTCTTCTGTTTGAGTTCGGTAAAAGGAGTGACACCAGCGGAGGCAGGGAGAAACATTTGCGCCGGGGACGGGACAATGCCATTAGACAGAACACGGCAAGAAAATAGTTTTCTCGTTTTAAGGACGATCATCGTGACATTAGTGTCTCTCCACGTTCGGGAAGAACTTCTGGGTTTGATGAAGATCTTTTAAACACAATAACGTACAATTATTCGTGTAACTGTACCCGAGAACTAGCAGATGTGATGAACTTGATCATTCCACCATTGAGCGACATTTGCAAGCCAATAGGAAGGTTCAAAAATCGGGTGAGGAAGTACCTCATGCTCTAAGTCAAAATCCCAAAAATCAGGGGGTGACTTGCTAGTCGTCAATTGCCTCGTGAACAACAACGATAATTCCTGTCCTGTTACTGGTGAGGAGAAATAGTGTCTTTATGCTAACATAAGGAAAAGAAAGAAATGGTTGAGCCCAAACAATGCAGCAACTCCCAGTAGAAACACATGCCCGTATCCACGAAAGATAACGTTATGCATCTGGCGGAACAGCGACGGTGTGGTGTACTACAAATTGCTTCCCCGAGCTGTAACCATCACTGCTGACACTTAGTGTCAAGAACTGTGATCTCCTGCAGACGCAGTCGAAGAACAAGTAGGAAAGTGCGTGAGGTGGTGATACTTCGCCATTAAGTCCGCCCGCATTCTGCTAGACTCACAGAAAACACTATGCAGCAATTGGGTTGGGAAGTCATTCTGTGCACCCACTTTATTCACCTGATCTGGCGCCCCCCGTTTTGCACTTTTTCCGCTCTCTATCGAATAACCTTCAACGAACTTCCTTTCTGTATTAAAATGCCCCTGAACGTGGCTCGACGAATTCCTCGCCTCAAAACCATGTGATTCCTAGAGTCACTCAATAGAAAAGTGACCCCGGCGTTGGAAGATTGTTGTGAATAGTGAAGAACATATCATTGATGACTAAAGTCTCTGTTACGTGTATCTGATGTATTTATTGAAGTTACGGAAAAATACCACGAACTTATGCATCAACCTAATATATGAAGTAAGGAAGAAGATCAAGAGTCGAATATCTCTGGCGACCACAAGTTGCAAAATTCGGCCTACCTCCCCATTAAGACGTACGGTTCCGAGATGTCGCGACCTGCGCTGACATATGGAGAGGAGGTCGTGCACAGAGCTACGGCATGTTTGTGTGCCGGCACAGCATGGGGCGGCAGCAGGGCACGTCGCCCACCGCCCAACGCCCACCTCACACCGCCGCCTATCGATCAACACGAGCGGCGAAACAAAGCGGACACATGCCGCGCCGCCCACGCACCCACACCCATGCACACACACACACACGCACACACACACACACACACACACACACACACACACACACACAAACCAAATTGCGGCCCACACACTGCTGACCTGAACGCGGTCCAGTACTCCGACTTCGACACCTACTGAACTTCCACAGTGTGGGACTCGTTCCACTGATAAACTACGGGACCGCTGCTTGTACTCCCGCGTCCGGCAATCCTGATTTTGGTTTTCCGCGATTTCCCTAAATCGCTCCAGGCAAATGCCGGGATGGTTCCTTTGAAAGGGCACGGCCGACTTCCTTCCCCGTCCTTTCCTAATCCGATGAGACCGATGACCTCGCAGTCTGGTCTCCTTCCCCAAACAAACAACCAACCAACCTGCTTGTACAGTCGTGGGCAAAACGTGCGAGACCCCTCGCCTTTTCGTTATGCTGATCCGCACAGCTTTAAAGTCTGCTACACAGCATAACAGGCAAGGCGACGAAGTGCTACCAACATACTATGCACAGGCGTGAAATTGACAAACTATCCAAACTTCGTAAGACTGTTTTCAATCATATGTAAGACTATACGAGAGTTCGAACTTAGATAGTGGCAACTATTTATTCATAACCGATACAAAAGAGTTACATGTTTGCACCTGTAGTCATCAGCGTTGTGTAGAACCCGTTGCCGTTACTCGCTAATGACAGTATTTTGTTATTTCGATATACATCCCGAATGATTATCACGTAAGCGGTGACATAAAGGTAGAAAATTCGTGTTTTAGAGTCCAGAAAGCTCTATGCAACAGAAACTGCAGATCATTTGCCATTTTCATTGCGAAATTGCCGGCTTATTCATGTCTGGGGTAATAATAGCGGGCTGTTTGCCTGGGTTGTCTGCTAGCGTAGTGAAAGGTGTTTGCTACTGCAACGGAGGTCTGGTTGGTTTTCGGTTCTAATTTCGATGGAGGCAGATAGACTATCAGTAAAGCAATTTGAAGAAATTCTAGCGCCCCCAATACGTTTTAATGCTACATTTATTCTGTACTGGCGCCCTGTGGATGTCAATATGAAACTCTTGTACAATTTCATACTTGTTACTACCTTCCTTTTTCCGATTCTGTCAATAATTGAATTGACTTACGTGCGGCACTGAATGATTTTTAACTGAATTTCGTTATGAATCTTCACGCATTGCTTAATTTGCACACTTTCATGGTAGGTCAGCAACGATAATCCACTATGACTGGTCTGAAAGTTGACACAAACCGCCGAATGCACATAATATTTTGCTAATTCGTAACGATCTGGGGTACTTTGTCTTACTAGAACAGTTGTGTTATCTCGATAAGCTGAAATTCATTTTTATTAGTAAAGTCATACTAATTAGCGTTTCTTCTTTCATTTATATCTTATATTTACGTATTGTGTTTAACACACTAATCAGCATTAGTATAGTCTTACACATGACTGAAAACAGTCTGACAAAGTTTGGATAGTTTGTCAATTTCACGCCTGTGCATAGTATGTTGGTAGCACTTCGTCGCCTTGCCTGTTATGCTGTGTACGAGACCTTAAAGCCGTGCGGATCAGCATAACGAAAAGGCGAGAGGTCTCGCTCGTTTTGTCAATGGCTGTACATACATACATTTTTGCTGTACTATTATAGTAACATGTAATACCTGAATCCAATCTACATAAATAAATAAATGAATGTTTCATTATATGCGTCCTCTATGCATTCCTAAATCATTCATCGGATTGCGATGTCACGTTGGTGAGTTGTTGGCCGTACGACCGCGAAGGTTCCCAGCCCAAAAAAATAAATCAATAAAGAAATACAGAGTTCAGCACACACAATTCAGGACATATGACGTCATACACAATGAGATGACACCGCGCGAGAATATCCAGATTTATACATTCACTGTTTGAGAATGAGAGCACTTATTGACTGGCAACAATCTTTACACAATTTATAATTTCAAACCTTTATCAAAATTTTTATTTCTGAGGCCCCGCAGAAAATGATGAAAAGAGAAAAGGTTATCGCTTACCACATGTTTGCTGTACACGGCGTAAAACTGCAGCATCGTGCATGACGTTTTAACATATTACTTCATTACTACCAACCCCATTCACAATATATTTTGCATGCAATATTGACATATATCACTAAATATGCCGGTAAATTAAATCACTGCACAACGCATATTTTGGGAGATACGATGTCATAAACAGAGAGATGCGAGAGAAACTGCCGCGTCAGGCACGATGTTTTGTTGTGTTACTTCTTTATTACTAAAGCTATTTGCAGCACATTCCGCAAACGTATTAAAAAAAGTATATAAAACCACGAGGCTATTCCATGCAATGGTATGTCAAAATTTTAAATGAATCGCTCAAGAACTTTCCTAGATTTGCGATTAGGAATAGTAGCTTTTCTATTCGTTTGTCCTTAATAGCAAATTTCGGAGAGTTGTTGGCCGATTGATTTGAAATTTTGACACAACGTTGCGCTCTAATATGGGCGTGCTTTTATGTACCTGTTTTTGCAACAGTCCGCCAGCGTATTCAATTCAATCATGTCATACTTGAAGCACCCTCAATAAAATACTTACAACAGTCCTACTACACTCCTGGAAATGGAAAAAAGAACACATTGACACCGGTGTGTCAGACCCACCATACTTGCTCCGGACACTGCGAGAGGGCTGTACAAGCAATGATCACACGCACGGCACAGCGGACACACCAGGAACCGCGGTGTTGGCCGTCGAATGGCGCTAGCTGCGCAGCATTTGTGCACCGCCGCCGTCAGTGTCAGCCAGTTTGCCGTGGCATACGGAGCTCCATCGCAGTCTTTAACACTGGTAGCATGCCGCGACAGCGTGGACGTGAACCGTATGTGCAGTTGACGGACTTTGAGCGAGGGCGTATAGTGGGCATGCGGGAGGCCGGGTGGACGTACCGCCGAATTGCTCAACACGTGGGGCGTGAGGTCTCCACAGTACATCGATGTTGTCGCCAGTGGTCGGCGGAAGGTGCACGTGCCCGTCGACCTGGGACCGGACCGCAGCGACGCACGGATGCACGCCAAGACCGTAGGATCCTACGCAGTGCCGTAGGGGACCGCACCGCCACTTCCCAGCAAATTAGGGACACTGTTGCTCCTGGGGTATCGGCGAGGACCATTCGCAACCGTCTCCATGAAGCTGGGCTACGGTCCCGCACACCGTTAGGCCGTCTTCCGCTCACGCCCCAACATCGTGCAGCCCGCCTCCAGTGGTGTCGCGACAGGCGTGAATGGAGGGACGAATGGAGACGTGTCGTCTTCAGCGATGAGAGTAGCTTCTACCTTGGTGCCAATGATGGTCGTATGCGTGTTTGGCGCCGTGCAGGTGAGCGCCACAATCAGGACTGCATACGACCGAGGCACACAGGGCCAACACCCGGCATCATGGTGTGGGGAGCGATCTCCTACACTGGCCGTACACCACTGGTGATCGTCGAGGGGACACTGAATAGTGCACGGTACATCCAAACCGTCATCGAACCCATCGTTCTACCATTCCTAGACCGGCAAGGGAACTTGCTGTTCCAACAGGACAATGCACGTCCGCATGTATCTCGTGCCACCCAACGTGCTCTAGAAGGTGTAAGTCAACTACCCTGGCCAGCAAGATCTCCGGATCTGTCCCCCATTGAGCATGTTTGGGACTGGATGAAGCGTCGTCTCACGCGGTCTGCACGTCCAGCACGAACGCTGGTCCAACTGAGGCGCCAGGTGGAAATGGCATGGCAAGCCGTTCCACAGGACTACATCCAGCATCTCTACGATCGTCTCCATGGGAGAATAGCAGCCTGCATTGCTGCGAAAGGTGGATATACACTGTACTAGTGCCGACATTGTGCATGCTCTGTTGCCTGTGTCTATGTGCCTGTGGTTCTGTCAGTGTGATCATGTGATGTATCTGACCCCTGGAATGTGTCAATAAAGTTTCCCCTTCCTGGGACAATGAATTCACGGTGTTCTTATTTCAATTTCCAGGAGTGTATTTATCGTTGATTTTGCTCAAACAAAAAATTTTTATACATTATCCAGGCATAGTATGTAACGGTTAACCGTAAATAAAATATTTTGTACGTTGTCTTGACGAACCAGGCATTTATAGTATTTGCTGTCAAACGTGTGAGACACACACACACACACACACACACACACACACACACACACACACAAAGCATTTATTTTCTTGTCGAATCAATTATGCCATCCAATCGAATAGCGACTGGCCGATCTACAGCTCTAGTAAAATGGAAAAATACGGTTGTACGTGGCTCCCTGAAGCGTCGGGAAACCGCCTGACTTATTCGTGTACGCACCAGACGCAAACACTGAAAATATTGCGTATCCAAAATCTCTTCATTAAACAAATTATAAAACCAAAACGTCTTCTTTCCGTGGCATTGCAGCGCATGGCAGTTACAACTAGTGTTAAATATTACTTCCTTAATAAATTACTAGGTCTTTCCGTCTTTGGATCACTAGAATTAAAGAGTACTTTTTACACCAGACGCGTCTCGCTTTTATTCATAAAGCGTCATCTGTGATCATTCTGGAAATACGGTGTTCATAATTGTCTCTACATTTTGATATCTAATGATTAAAAAATTGGCCAGGTGTGAGTCAGACCCGTGCTCTGAGGGTTCCATAATTACGTATCTGGTCAGTTCATTCATTTCGATAATCGAGAATCTCGATGATTTTTGCCGGTTATCGACATTGACACTGGCGAGATATCGGTACTGAGATTTGCACGACTTTAGAAAATGTCTTAATTTCTGGTTTGAAGCTGGATGACAAATGAAAAAAGAAACATTTTTTCGTACGATATGATTACAGAATAAAAATTTCAGAATTTTTTCCTCTACTCGTACTGTGAAACCTTGCTTCTTGCCAAATCACATGATTCTAGGCTAACGGGAAGTACCCTACAGGCTTTCCTGAGTGAGTTTGTGAGTGCCAAATATGTAACATAAATGGCGGTATCTTCTGATTACGTTGACTTAGAAGCTCAATTTTCTTACTCCGTCAAGGGAATATATGTCTCAGTTTGTGACATAAATTTTAGCTTGATACATCTAGCCGCTCCTGAGAAAAAGCCACTTATCTCACGGACAGACAGACAGACAGCCGGCCGTTGTGGCCGAGCGGTTCTAGGCGCTTCAGTCCGGAACCGCGCTGCTGCTGCGGTCGCAGGTTCGAATGCTGCCTCGAGCATGGATGTGTGGATGTCCTTAGGTTAGTTAGGTTTAAGTAGTTCTAAGTCTAGGGGACTGATGACCTCAGATGTTAAGTCCCACGGTAATTAGAGCCATTTGAACCATTTTTGAACAGGCAGCCACTCAAATGACAAATTTTTTCGTGTAATATGATTACAAACTCAAAGTTTTAGGATTTGTTTTCCTTTTGGTTGTACAGCGAAACCTCGCTTCTTGCCAAATTTCGTGATTATACGTCAACGGGAAGTACTTCATAGGTTTTGGTGAGTTTTCGAGTATTAAAGTACTTGATATTAACGGTCGTATCTTTTGATTACATTGACTTAGGAACTTCAATTTTGTACACATCCGAGGGACCGCAAATCTTAGTACGTGATATAAAATTCAGCTTCACGCGTCTGCCTGTTCCTGGGAAAAGAGGTTTTTAAAACTCGGACAGACAGACACACGGACTAAATACTGATCCTATAAGGGGTCCGTTTACATCGATTGAGGTACGAAACCGCAAAAATGTATTTTCTTACAAAATTGGCGTACAATTTCTTCACGGTGTTCCCCTATTTTTTTACGTATTTTGCGAACCATTGCTTTTTCCTTCTGTATTAACGGTGATGGAGAACGGAAGAAACTCGATTGCAAATTCGTTATTGACAATTTTTCTCCTTTTTCATCCGACTTTTTCTTGTTGTTCGTTGGCCCTTTTTCCACTTTTACTCGCTTTTGTAAAACTTCATAAGAGAAATAATATTGCAATTTAACATATCTCCCCCTCAGCACATTGTTCGGGTTTTATCATTATTTTCTGTGTAGATATATGAATATCCGCAGTGAGATTACATTTTTTCCGCAGTCGATTATAAATGAGTGGTCAATTGTACGCCAGTTTTATACGAACTACTTTTTTTGTCTACAACTACCAAAATGTAGACTGATAATATACGTTATTATGTTGCAATGTTTACAGAATCACCACAGAAGATACTAGATAAATAAACGCGAACAGCGTCTGGCGATAAAAATACTATGTAATTGCAGTAATTTGAATACGAAAAAACCAATTATAGCTGCTCACTATAGCTGCTATTGAAGAGGGCCAGGCAAACATTATTGAATACATTGTTTTCAGTGCTAGCAGATGTTACGTGTCTTGATTTTCAACCATTATCTGACTTCAGCTATATTTTTGTAGCTATAACGTCACACGCACACACATATACACTGTAAACTTCGAACTGATGAGGATTACTACAAGTTTCTGCGCATCAAGTTAACAGCTGTTACTTGATAGTTTACGGAAGCAGCTCCTCTTTGCCAGAAGATGTTCAGGAAATTACCGTTTAATTGCGCTATCAACGCTGAGAAGCCAATTCTCTCCAGTCTTGACTCTGTCAAAACTGTTTTCCTTGTATCTTTCTAACAGTTACGCGTGTGCACAGTTGGCCTAAAATCTTTTTATGCCAATGTCGGTACCCATAGCTGCCTGTGCCCTTCATGGTAACCTCCAGAAAATTACTACTTCTCGGATCTAGTATTCCACGAAATACATCATTTTAATCAATAACTTGCGTGACTGTGCCTTTCTGCATCTGAAAATAATATAAGCAATAATATAACCTTTCAAGAAATGCTGTGACATCAAATTAAAAATTCTTATACTCCAAATGTTGTGTTACTCCCTTCATAAAACGTTTCGTACTGCCATAACAACAACACATAACCATTGTTTTGCCAGTATTCATGTGGTAATAGTTGTAGAAACTTTCGGGCCAAGAACAAGACTTCACATCCTATCTACAAGTATCTATGATCGAAAGACCACTAGAAGGAAATCCACTGGAACCAGTAAGTGGACAGCCAACTCGGATGCCGAGATGCAGGTTCCAAACGTCCACACCAAAAGTGGTGATATGATTCACGCGTGATAAGGTGGCTTCTTTCAAGTAACGCTTTATTCTGATATTTTATCCTCGTGTAAATGCTCCCTCAGAAGCTATGAGAAATGTACGGTGTGTGAAAAACATACACTGCATGATGGTGGTGGTAAGATCCTGTGGGACCAAACTGCTGAGGTCATCGCTCCCTAGGCTTACACACTACTTAAGCTAACTTAAACTAACTTACGCTAAGGCAACACACACACCCATGCCGGAGGGAGGACTCGAACCTCTGACGGGGAGGAACCACACGAACCATGACAAGACGCCTCAAACCGAGCGGTTACCAAGCGCGGCACTGCATGATGAAAACAATGCGGACACTCCATGTAACGTGGATTCGACCACCGTTATAAAAGAGGTTGGGAGTATTCTGTTATCAGTAGAGAAGCACTAACAGTAGAATGGGTTCGTCAAGAGAGTTCAGTGACTTCGAACGTGGTCTAGTCACTGGGTGTCACCTGCGTAACAAATATTTCAACCATTCTTAAGCTGCCAAAGTCGGCTGTTGCTCACGAGAATGTGAAGTGTAAACACGAAGGAACAACCAGAGCTAAAACAAAACCAGGCAGACCTCATGTGCTGGCTGGAAAAGAAAAAGAAATCGATTGAAATGAGCGGAAAGAATCACTCCTGAGTTCTAAAGAGCTGCCAGCAGTCCAGCCAGCTAGTACAGTGACTGCGGCACATTTCTGTACTCAAGGCTAAGCGACGACTGCGGTGGTGTAAAGAGCGAAGCCACTACGCACAGGGTGACTGGAAACCAGTGATTTGGAGTCATGAATCACGCTGTACCCTGTGGCAATTTGAAGTTTGTGTTTTGCGAATGCCTGAAGAGCGGTACCTGCCATCATGTGCAGTTGCGATAGGGAAGTTCGGAGGAGGTGGTATTACAGCATTGGGATGGTTTTCATACTTAGGGTGTGATCCCCTCATTGTGCATAAGAAAACACTACA